>NC_140582.1:71651805-72945305 GCF_964204655.1 Triturus cristatus | reverse complement strand
TTCTTCTGACTCTCAAGCCATTAACATTCCAACTAAGACACTCAAGATATTGATTCCCATCACGAGCAGACCTATCCCCCATCATAGCACATATTCCACCCTCTGCAGTTGCTACTAGAGGTTGTAATGTCACATGAATTTAATATATATATATATATTTTTTTTTCCCAATGCGCCCCACCAAACTCCGTGAAAACCCCCATTGAACCCCACTACCACCCAACTACCCCTCCCCCCCCGCGGGAACCCTCCCAAACTACCAATTGGCAATAAATATTGCCTTTTGAGCCGAGGGCCCCTAGCCTAGCTTCTTATAAGTGAGATGTTAATGAAAAGAAAACTTAGATGCTGATTCAAAAACCTTACACTGTGGAGCTACATTGTGCAAGAAAACTGTCAACCTCCTCCGGGAACCTCAAATTATACATTTTATTTGCATAGACCACTTTCAAAAAGGCAGGAAGCTGCACCTGTGCTCCTAGATCCCTTAATGCATCCATACGCTTTCCCAGTTCCCATCTCCTGTCCTCCGTAACCCGGGAAATATCAGAACGGATTCTAAAGGAAGCATCTTGAACCTGAATAGTTTTAAGTTTGAGTGCCGCCCCCAATAAATGCTCCTTTACAGAATAGGACTGTATATAGACCAGGATCTTTCTAGGTTTTTTCCGAGCCGGATTTAACCTAAAGGGGTCTCTATGAATCTGTTGAATTTCGACTTCCCAAACCGAAGCCGATGCAATCTGGGGGAAAGCTTTGGTCAGAATATCAATAACGTAGGATTTTAGGTTATCTCCTTCCAACCCTTCCTTTAAATCTAAAATCCAAATGTTGTTCCTTCTTGACATATTTTACAGTCTCTCCAATCTCTCTGCCATTTCCTACTCTTTTGCTTTAAGGCTTAATACCTCTTGAGCATTGTCCTTTACCTCCTGGCTCAATTCCCCTACTTTTAGTTCTAGATCTTCCATCCTGTGGGTGAGTGCCAACAAATTTTCTTCTAAACTAGTGCAGGTATCTTGTATTTTTTTCTGATGTAGAAAGCGAGCCCCAATTTCCAGAGTCAGCTGTTTTAAAAGCCCCTGTACTATTTCAGCACTTTGAGCAACCTCCTCCGCTGGCGTAGAGCCCACCTCTTCAAGCTCTTCTTGGCTGTCCACCACAGATGACACAGGCATAACGCTCAGAGGGGCAAAACGATTAGAGAGTACAATAGAGGGGTCCACATCACTATGTTCCTCTACAGAGGCTGTAGACTCAGACTGTACAGAGTCTATACTGCCCTGTAAATTAGCCATGAAGTAGGACCGAAGTGAGGGGGCTACCTTTATGGGAACTAAGTGCTTATTTTTCTTACGGCTCTTTGCTGGGGTGGGCTTCACAACCGGTTTGTTCGGCTTGCTAGATAACTGTCTCTGATTAGGATTCTGTCTGGTTTCGCCTTTACAGATCCCAGAGGTTTGATGAGATTGTGATGCCGGAAGATCTGCCCCTAAAAAATTGCGTGATATTAGCTTATACCTCCTCCCCGAGACAACTCCGTGGTTGAAATGGAAGAAGCAATGGAGGTGGTGGTAATAGTATTAGGGGTAGTAGTGTAGGTAGTAATGGGGCTTAAACAACCTGGAATATCAGAAAACTGCGAATTTAACTGTCCCTTCCTGACGGCCTCTACGGCTTCAGGGGAACCAGGTTGTCGACCAGATTTTTGAATAACTACCTCCACGGGGCAGGGGTAACATACATATCTTAATTTCGTGCCCGCTTTCATCTGCTCTCTCGGAGAGACAGAGATGTCATAAGGGGAGGCCGAACACTGTCTTATCACCCCCTTTAGACCTGTACAAGACTCAGAGGATGAACCGTACTTAATTCCAAGCCTAACCCTGCCAGTAGTATCAGGGGCGCTGATACAATTGATAGTGCACCGAACACGACGATGCTCCGCAAGTGCGCCAGCTGCCCTGAAAAAATAACGCCTGGAATGTCATGCATCTAGGCTAAAAAAAACAAAACAGAGGGGGACAGTACCATAGTAGGGCGTCTGGACCTTAATTACTTTGCCTTTGGTGCCTTTAGTGCCCAGGTCTCACTTATCTTAGGCTATAAATTCTGAGGTGCTTCTAGATATTTATACAGATCAGCTCTGAAAAAATAAAAGCCTACCAGCATTTGTTTTCCCCTTCTTTCCTTCTCTTCTCCTTCCAAGCGTTCACCGAAGAATGCTATCAGCAACCTGCCTCTGCTTCTCCTCCAGCGTCTCCCCCCTGCCCCCTCCTCTCCTGATCAGCACACCGCCACGGAGGCTGAAGGGGACCAAACAGGAGGGGAAAACGAGAAACAGAGAAAAACTCTGGGAAATGAAGCAAAACCACCAGAACAGCACAACGTCCCCGCCCAAACGGCAAAAACAGCAAACAGGCAAGCCACAACCACACCGCCGACCCCCCCCAAGTTCCCGCCAGAACCGAACGCCGAAGAGCCAGGAGTCAGACAGCAGACGCAGACGCCATCGGGGCAGGCCGGGCAGCGGATCCTTCCGGCAGCAGTCCGCCCGATCCTCAAGGCACAAGGCACCGAAAAGATAAAGTAAGATCAGATAAATCCAGGATGCATTATGTGTATCGTATGCTCTGCAGTGTATTTTCGGTTATAAATCAACTGATTATCAGCACCATCACGGAACTGTAGAAGCTAGCTAGGGCGCTCGACTCGCGACCGGCTTTCTAGCTGGTCGCCATGTTCCCGCTGCTGCCACTTGCCAAGGATGGATGGGACCCTTGGAAGACAATCCTGTCTCTTCTAAAGCAATACTCTAAACACTAACAACCAATGTAAGACGTCTAACTGTACAGGCTAATCTATTGCAAACCACAACAACACCATTTGTCAACCTGGAATGAGGTTTTATTGCAGTCCGTTTTATACAAACCATTACAGCACACACCCAGTAGATAGGTCTTAGAAGACAGGCCACTGAGTCACATACCACAAGTAAAATTATTCTTCATCCTAGAGAAAGGTATCAGAGAGGTCAGTCTGTTGAAAATCACTACTACACCTGGCCATCATCCTAGAGAGAGATCTTAGTGAACATATGATTGTATTGCACACTACTACTACACTCATTCATCACAAAGGACAGAGGTTCAAACAAAGTGGTCAGTTTGTCGTAGAACACAGCAGTACCCAGCCATCATTTTGGAGTGCAGTCTCAATGAACAGCTTAGACTGTTGCACAGTACTACCCTACAGATACATGAACAGAGGACGTGTCAGTGTAGATGCTAGTTTACTCATAAATAGTACACCTCCTTTAAAAATAGGATTATAGTTCAGAAGATATATTTTAGAAATACTAACATTCAGTAGGAGTACAGAAAGAATAGTCATTTAACTTATGCAGTAGCGCAGTATATTTCTTTCAGTGTCGGCAACTTACGAAACACTCCTACCCACTGGATGATGCAATTTGAGATGTCATCAGTGATGTCCCTGACCATCTTAAGTTATTATACAATACTCATATAATTCTAACTGATGAATAGCTTTGGTTTGTTTTGTGTGGAAAATTTGAACCTAACTACTATGTCCCTGTAACCTTTGTTTTTTTTCAGTGAATGAATATATATATATATATATATTACCTACTGGCGGTCGCCAGTAGGTAGTTATAGTTAGGACCCTGTTTCCATAGGAAAACCGCAACATTCTATTTTGAATAACTTTGGCGCCGGTCGACGAATCCTCGCGAAAGTTTCAAAACTAATGGGGCGCTACGCTCCGCTCCTACCCTGAAAGTCTCGGGGGGATTCGTCAAGCGGGGGCTGAGAAAAAAGGGGGGTCCCAAAACGCGTTTTCCCCATGCATTTTTCCATAGGACCTTTAGACACAGCTAAAGCCCGAACGGCTGAACAGAGTTACTTGAAATTTGGCAGAGAGGTAGTCTACAGGTCAAGGAAGTGCCTTTTGTAGGTCTGGTGTAAATCTGTTCACTAGTTCCTGAGAAAATAGCATTTAAATCAATATATATATCTGTGGCAGCTTACCGTGCGCTTACCGTTCGCTTACGGTAAGCTTACCGTACGCGTACGGTGCCGTGCGCGAGCGCGATTCTGATTGGCTGTTAGATCTTAGTAAACATTCGAATCGGTCGAAACCAGGAAGTGTCGGCCGCCATTTTCTCTCTCGCACTCTGAGGGGGGGGAGGAAAAACAAAGTTGGATAACATGAAAAGTGGCAGGCTAGACAGCACCTAACCACCTAGCCATGGTTAGGGTATCCCAATAGAACCCCCAAGGCCAAAATTATTTATTTTATTTTTTTGAAAAAACGCCGAATACGCTTATCGTACGCGTACGGTAAAAAATAAAAAAAATATCCACAATTTCCCCACCCCGTGTGCAACAGGTGCCCGAAGGAACCTTTTGTACATGGCATAGTTATTAATTGATCCTTTAATATATAAACTTTCACAACGAAGTGCATAATATGTCCTCCGTGTGTGGACGGTGCGCGAAGCGCATCGTGCGTACATGGCCCATGGCATGGCCCACGGCACTAACTGTGTAACGCGCACGGAACGAACTGCGTGAAGTGGGCGCGCACGCTACGAACGGCGTAAAGTAACTTAGCATTTAAAAAACCGTACAAATTCACTGAAAAAACCATAGGTTTCACACACGTTGTAGTTAGGAATTAGCATTTAAAAAACCTTGCAAATTCACTGAAAAAACCATAGGTTTCACACATGTTATAGTTAGCTGGACATTTCACTCGTAAAAAACCATTGAAATTCCCCCGTTATAGTTAGTGCAGGCAACTATAACTCACGCGACCGCAATCCTCTGCTGATGACATATGTGTCTTTATGAAAAAAAAATATTTGTAATATATGTATAGCTAAAATTTAATGGAAGAAGACATGGGCAAATAAGTGTCTAAATACAGTATTCGCATCAGCAGAGGATTGCGGTCGCGTTAGTTATAGTTGCCTGCACTAACTATAACGGGGGAATTTCAATGGTTTTTTACGAGTGAAATGTCCAGCTAACTATAACATGTGTGAAACCTATGGTTTTTTCAGTGAATATATATATATGTGTATATATATATATATATATGTATATATATATTCACTTAAAAAACCATAGGTTTCACACATGTTATAGTTAGTAGGACATTTCACTCGTGAAAAACCAATGAAATTCCCCCGTTATAGTTAGTGCAGGCAACTATAACTCACGCGACCGGGGGAATTTCATTGTTTTTTTACGAGGGAAATGTCCAGCTAACTATAACATGTGTGAAACCTATGGTTTTTTTAAGTGAATATATATATATATACATCTAGTGGCGATTCCCAGTAGGTAGTTATAGTTAGGACCTAGTTTCCATAGGACAATTTTTTTTTGTTTTGCTAATAACTAATCGTCGTTTGACAAATCTTCAAATAAAATTCAAAACTAAGGTGCTTCTGACTACAGCTGTTCTCTGGAGTTTTGAGGTGATTCATCAAGCGGGGACCAAGAAAAGAGGAGAGGGGGGCAAAACAGTTTTCTCCGTATAATTTCCCAAGAACTACTGAACGGAATTACACCAAATATGGCCGAAAGCTACCTCTTGGGCCAGAAAGAGACCTTTTTGTAATTTGATTTAAATCCGTTCAGCAGTTTTTGCATTATTAAAGACAAAAGAAATGTATATATCTAGGGACACAGAGGGTCCGCAAATACGACAGCTCTCATGGTGGGACCTGATTGGCAGTTCGGGTTGGACTGTTCCCATTAGGCACAGGGTCAAGACTGATTTGCATATAGCTGGGTCTGAACTGAGGTGGCGAAGTGAGCTAAAGAACGATGATGGATTCAACCCAGATCTGTGACTGGGGGTGAGTGTCTGAAAAGTTTTAGCGCTCCGTCTATCATCGCCTTGTGTTTGCTTTGTTTGCCCGAAGTTGGCAGGGTATGCTCAGACGTGGGTCCCTTGCTCCCTTTGCCACGGGATTCAAGCTAGTCTGGGTGATGACCCTGAAACCAGTTCCAGGATGCTTGTTTCCGGTTTAGTAAAGACCTGGCTTGGCAGTTTAGGCTGGACCGTTCGCATTAGGCACAGGGTCAAGACTGATTTGCATATAGCTGGGTCTGAACTGAGGTGGCAAAGTGAGCTAAAAAACGGTTATGCATTCAACCCAGATCTGTGATTGGGGGTGAGTGTCTGAAAAGTTTCAGCGCCCCGTCCATCATCACCTTCTGTTTGCTTTGTTCGCCCTAAGTTGGCAGAGTATGCCCAGACGTGGGTCCCTTGCTCACTTTGCAGCTGAATTCAAGCTAGCCTGGCTGATGAGGGGTGTTACCCCGAAACCGATCCCATGATGCTTGTTTCCGATTCAGGGAAGACCTGGCTTGGCAGTTCAGGCTGAACTGTTCCCATGAGGCACAGGTCAAGACTGATTTGCATATTGCTGGGTCTGAACTGAGGTGGCAAAGTGAGCTAAAAACGATTATGGATTCAACCCAGATCTGTGACTGGGAGTGAGTGTCTGAAAACTTTCAGCGCCCCGTCCATCATCGCCTTGTGTTTGCTGAGATCTGATTGGTTGCCAGCACTTCAACCAGGAAGTACTGGCAGCCAACTTGGGACACTGACTCAGCTGAGTCCCAAGAAAAAATATTAAAAGACATACAAGGGAGCAGGGTTAATTTTTTTGGGCTGTGAATTCGCAAACAATCAGCGAATACACGATATAATTGGGAGGTGCACGTGACCCCCTTCCCTAGGCTGATCTCAGCCCCAGGGACCCTATCCCCAGGGCCTGGCAATTAGAAAAATGGGGAAGGGGCCTCGACCATGTAATCCATAGGGAGGGGGCCACTCAATTCAAAGAGAAGACAGACCCCCTCACAGAGCCATTATTGGCCCTGGGGACCCTATCCCCCATTGCCGGGCTCCTGCTAATTCCTGGGGCGCCTACCCCCATGATGTAGCGTGTTTGTTCTCGCTTGTTGAGAGAAATTTTAAGGCTCCCACCAATCAAGAGCAAACACTAAGTACGCTCCCAGCAGGTGGGAGCATTCAAAATGCTCCTGCCCACTGGGAGCGGGCCTTTCAGGGAAACATGGCAAAATTGCTCCTGCATGCAGGTAGCAGCATTTTTTGGTGCTCCGTGCTGGTGCAATGCTGGCTCCTGCTGGAGGCGGGGAAGTGGCTGGGACCTCGGGGCATTGGGGCTCTCCTTTGGCCCCCAACAACCAGACACTGGGTGCCCTGGGTGGGGCTAGGGTACCCACTATTGACTGGCAGGGCTCCTGGCGGTCAGGTCCCCAGGGTGAAAATGGGCCCCTAATTTTTTATTGGCCAGTCCCCAGGGGATGAGGTCCATGGAGAATTTATGTATTTATTTATTGTAAAGGTTTATAAAGCGCACAGCTACCCAACAGGGTTTCCCAGCGCTGAGCAGGACAAGCAAAGTAGAGGTTAGTAGAAATTAAGCCTGACTAAAGAGAAATGTCTTCAGCTTTTTACAAAAGGCTAGGAGAGACCGACCGGTCCTGAGTTCCAACGGTAGGGAATTCCACAATTTAGGTCCCAGGTAGGAGAATGAGCGGCCTCCCATACGGGTCCGCCACATTCTGAACTGAGAAGAGAAACAGGCTGGCCGATCTCAGTTTACGAGTGGGTTGATACGGCTTATTAAGGTTTTGCATGTACAAGGGGGCCAAGCCATGCTGAGTTCGAAACATGTAGCACAGGGCCTTGAACTCAATACGTTTATTTACCTTGAGCAAGTGAAGTTGGTGCAGCAGAGGAGAAAGAGACATGACGAGGCAGCCAAAAAAAGCAGGGCCGCCGCATTTTGAATGAGCTGGAGACGGCGAATGGAGGCCTTGTACGCACCCAAATATAGTACATTTCCATAATCAAGTCTGGAAGTCACCAAAACCTGCAAGACAGTTCTTTGAGCTGCGGATGGAAGTAGCCAGAAGATTTTCTTTAGCCACATGAGGACCGCAAGGCAAGCCGAGGTGACTCAAGACACTTGGGCTCCGAGAGAAAGCTTACTGTCAAAGGTGAAACCCAAGTTCTTGACCTTTGCGACTGGAGCCGGTAGAGGTCCTAAAGAGGTAGGCCAGTGGCTAGCTCCCCAGAGCTCGGAATTGCTCCCCAAGATAAGGACCTCAGTCTTGGAGCCATTCAGCTTTAAAGCATTTCTGGACATCCACAAGGAAATATTATGCATTCCAAGCTGAAGACAAGAAGGGTCCTGATGCTGAGCAGATGAAAGAGAAAAAATAATCTGCATATCATCTGCATAAGAGAAAAAGGCGAACATAAAGATTAAAAAGTAGAAGTCTCAGGATTGAGCCCTGTGGTACTCCTGATGTTAAGGCTACAGTGTTGGATTTAGAGATGGGGGAGGAAACTTGAAAGGAGTGATCCTCTAGAAAATAGATCAGCCAATGCACGGCCACACCTACAATTATTAAACCTTTAAGGCAATCCACCAGAATGGAATGAGAGACTGTGTCGAAGGCAGCGCTCAAATCCAATAAGATGAGCACTGCTGTACCACCACAGTCCAGCTGCTGCCTGAGGTCCTCCGTGACCCCATGCATAGCAGATTCGGTACTATAACCAGAGCGAAAGCCAGACTGTGACGGATGAAATAACTTATGCAGTGTCACATGTGCAGAGAGTTGAGAGTTAATGTGCCTTTCCAATACTTAGGAAAAGGTAGAGAGAAGAGATATGGGCCTGTAATTATAACAGCAGAGACCTGGGAAGGGGGCCACATGTTCCCCTCCCCCTCTTTTGACAGCTGCGCCCCGGAAGATGGGTTTCCCAAGGCCAAAATCAGCCTGGGAAGGGGGGCTGCATGCCCCCCTCCCAGTTGCCTGCATGTGGGGGGTTGGCCCCTGCTGTGGCCCACCCCTGGCCAGGCTTAGCCAAAGGCTGTGTGCAGGGTTGGGTGCCTGTGGGGGATTGGGTGCCTGTGTCCTGGCCACAGGCAAGGCCCTGCGGCCAGCCACCCACCAAGTACAGTGTGTGTAGTTGGCTGCCTGCAGCCCGACCCCCCCCCCCCCCACTGTGCAGGCTGCGGGATTGTGTATCTGCAGAGAGTTGGCTGCAGGCCCTGTGGGTAACCCCCCCTCAGTGCACGACTGAAGGACAAACTCTGAAGGCTGTACGATGCTGGGGTTGGACTAACGTATGGTAATTAAATATTAATTACAGTTTAAAAATCCTTATGAATTCATTCAATAAACCAAATGTTACAGGTATATTATTGTTAAACTTAGAAATTCACTAAAAAGCCAAAGGATACAGAAAATGTTATAGTTAGGTTCAGATTTTACATGCACAAAACCACAGAAATTCAGCAGTTATAGTTATATTTATCTGAAAAAACTATAACTTGTGCCCTCGCCATACACTGCAAATTACCCCACATGTTACACCAGTCCTGACATCTTTTACGGTCATTGATAATATTACTGCAACATTTGCAATAAAATTATTGACGAGAAAACTGTGCATGGCGGGGGCGCGAATCATAGTTACCTTAGGGCACAAGTTACAGTTTCTTCAGATAAGTATAACTATAACTGCTGAATTTCCAGTTTTGTGTGTGTAAAATCTGAACCTAACTTTAACATCTCTGTAACCTATGTTTTTTTTGTGAAGAAATATATATACATATGGAAACTAGGTCCTAACGATAAATACCTACTGGCGACTGCCAATAGGAGGGGTGTGTGTGTGTGTGTGTGTGTGGGTGTGGGTGCGTGTGTGTGTGTGTGTGTGTTTATGTAAGAGTGCATGGATTCTGAAAATGCATAGGTCTTTAGAGACAATGTCTCACTTCTATTTTAGTTAAATATGAACATAATGATTTAGAGTCAAAACTTAACAGAAGTCCCATCCATCGTATCCCAAGTATATTATAGTCTAATTTACTTGTATTATGGTGGAAGAAGTATCTGTCCTATTTTGACTGAGTATTCCATCCACATACTCTAAATAAGACCCTCAGTCAAGCAATCTAATGCATAAGTGAACTTACCAGTAGTAGTAGTATTCATGCTTAGCAATACATATCAGTGTTTGAAGAAATTGCAGTTCTCACGAGCTAGCACAGCCCCAACCTCCTCTTCCCAAGTCTCCAAGGAAAGTGACCACTGCGCCTGAGATCTAGAACTCTCATCTTCAGTGTCCAAGGCAGCAGTAATGAGCCATCGTGACACTGTCAGCAACCACCTGCTTGTTATGTTTTTATTTCTGCTACCTGGCAATGTCTGATGATGTCACATACAGAATCTACATAGGGTGGAAGACGGAGTTGAAAATCCTGGTGTGTGGGAAATTCCAACAAACAACAGAAGCAGGATTAAAGAAAATGCAGAAAAGTTCACAGTTCTTCAATAAGGGAATGTCCACAAGGTTTCCAGCTTTATTCCAGTGGCACAGTGTCACCAAACCCACATCTGGACATATACCGTGTCACTGGAACAACCAAGCTATACCTGTCTGATGAGCCCTAACTAGGGGGAAAACTGTCCTGGGTACCTTGTGTTCTGGCCTATTCCCATTGGAGCAGAGTCAAGAATGATTTGCATTTGACTGGGTCAAAACTGAGGTGACATGGTATGGAAAATAATAATGGATTGGGATGAGACCCGAATAATTATCAGAGAATGAGCATCATTTAATCATTTCATCCATCACTTTTCTGTGCACTTTGATAAAAAAACAGACATTGTTTTGTACAATGTACATCATGGGAAGGGTTTCCTAATTTCCGGGGGAACTTGCTGGCTAAAATAACATGTAAGCTCTGGAACACTTTTGACTTTAGAATGGCGTCAAAGTGGACTCTTGTGACTTGGACTAATAGAGGTGCATACTCTGGATGTTGCCAATAATTAATGAGGTATAAAAACTATTGCTAGAGTGAGGAGGGAGTGGTATCCAGGTAACTGCTTTACGGAGCACTAGAGCCCTGACCTTAGAAGGACTGTGTAGGTGTTTCTTAATGTTGTATTTTTCCTTTGTGTTGGTAGGAGTAGAAATAAAATACTTACATTTTTCATAAAAATAAGTATTTGGCTGGACAATTATTTACTGCTGCAGCATTTTGAGTTGTACGCACCTCCCCAAGGGGAAGTCTTGGACTGCTCAGATCACACTAATCCTAAGAGTCAATTGCTGAAGGAGTATTCGCCCCAGTTGCTCAGAATCCATAGTAGGTCTGGCCCTGGTACATCATGAGTAAAGGGCCTTTACCCCCACGGTTCGGCCCAGTAACTGCTGCTTAATCCGTGGCCCTCTGAAAGGGGTTCTGACACCCACACAATGTTTGAAAAACATGAGCAGATTACCATGTTGAGGCATACAAAATTTCTTATGCCAGAAAATATGTCCACAGAAATACTTTATAAGCCCAAGGAAAACGAGATTTTAATTATAAAATGTGGTCATTTTCTTTCAAACTTGATTCCACAAATGATGCTTTTAGTCCCATAGCATTGAAGTAAACCAACAAAACTGGAAAAGTAATATTTTCCTACTCTCATGCTTTCACCGCTACTTAATTAAGGGCTCACTGTGAGTGAGACCTTGATCACGGGTTCATGTTCGCTGGTCCTTCACCACTGTTTATATCTAGTTTTTGAGCGTTTCTTTTCTTTCTCTGGCCTATCCTCATTAGTTACAAAACAAACAAAAGTGAATACAAGAAATACTCCTATGTACATAATGCATTCTTTTTTTTGTTTTGTTTTTGAAACCGTTTATTACAGAATCCAAAAGATGTACAAAGATTGGCCTACAACCTTCAGGCCGGCCGCTAGCAAACAGGAAGAGCATATAATACAAGCAGTAAAACACACGCTGCGGCAGAAGAGAGGTCACAGGAGTTGAAAGAAGCGTCGGCAGCCACACCATCCGGACCCCACACAACGGCTTCATTTTTATATAAGAAACAAAAAAACAAATCCACAAGGCAAACAACAGTCGAAGCAGCAGCATGAGCTCCCCTAGGGGGGACCCTACCGATCCACAGGAATAGCAGGGGGGGGATAGGTCGGGACGGAGACAAAGTGAACTCAATGCCCAGAACCAGGGAGACAAGCAGGCTAAGGAGACGGGGCCGGTGACATATCAGGCGTCAGCGGCGGGGTACAGATTCCCCCACGGTAGGTGTTCCAGGGGCCCCACACTTTCACCCATTTCCCAGGCTTACCTCTCGCAACATACACTACCTTTTCCCAAAACATACACCAATCCATGTTGTCCTTCCACGCCGAGACAGTTGGCAACCTCTGGGAACCCCACAATTGCGCAATATCACGCTTGGCCACCATATATCCCAGAGTCACCCACCACGTCTGCGGCACTGAGTAGTCTGTCGGCTCCCACACATTTAGGAGACATCTCCTCGCCTCGGGCAGCAGCGTCACATGCGTGACTGCCTGCAAAACCGCATGCACACCACGCCAGAATCGCGCCACCTCCGGGCATTCCCACAAAATATGGAGAAAGGTCCCCAAAGAACCACACCCACGCTTACACAACCCGTCCACGGCATAGCCCATACGCATCAGACCCGGCCCCGTAACATAGACCCTATGGAGTATCTTGAGCTGGACGAAGCGAAGGTGAGCCGGTATGGCCACCTCTTTCGGGGAGGCCACCGCAGACACCCAGTCCTCGTCATCCAGCTCCAGTCCATCAGCCCCCCACGCCTCACGAAGGCTAGTCAGCAGTCCCGAGCGATCATTGATGAGCTTTTTGTAAATTAATGAAATCGTGCCGTCTGGTACATGCCCATCTAGCACTCTATCTTCCAGAGGGGAGTACTCCGGGATGGAGGCAACATCCGGGAATACGGAGCACAGCGCGTGACGGACCTGCATATATCGAAAGTACTCCCTGTCCTGCAACTGGAATTCCGTCTGCAGCACCTCGAACGTCTTAAATCCCCCCTTCGTCCAGAGATCGCCCACCTTGCTGATGCCTATCATGTCCCACTTCTCAAAGCCCTTCGAGGTCCACAGGGAGCCCAACCGCTCCGATGCATACAGTGGCGTCGCCCGGGTCAACCGGTCCTTCCACCCCATCGCCAAATTAGCCGCGTGCCACACCCGTACCGCGACCCGCGTAGGGCCCGTCAGACGCGCGTCAAGCGATCTAGAATACAGTGCCCGATTATAGTTGCCACCCGGCAGTAATAGTTTATCCATTTCAAAGGCCGGGTTAAGAGCGGGCCCATAAAGGCCGTGGTTTATCGCAGCCAGCTGGGAGGCCCAGTAATACCGTTTGATGTCTGGGAGGGCTACCCCCCCGTCGTACCACGGGAGCGTCAGCTTCGCAAGGGCGATACGCGGCCTACCCTCCCAGAACAGGCGTCGCTGCAGATTCTCCACCTCGCGAAAGTAACGCGCCGGGACAACGTCCATCGTATTCTGTAGAGCGTACAGGAAACGTGGCAGCGACATCATCTTAAACAATGCCGCACGGCCGAGCGGTGAGAGCGGCAAGCGCCTCCAACACGCCACGTCATCCTTCAGGCGCTGGAGGGGGGGGAGCAAGTTCTGTTTATATCGGGCCTCCGCGTCCAGGGTAATGAAGATACCCAGGTACTTAAATCCCTGCGGAGCGATCTGGATAGGACAACCCCGCGGAAGGATAGGAGCCTCCCCGGAAAGGAGATACACACAAGATTTAGCCCAATTGATGACTAAGCCGGAGTTGCGGCCAAATGAGTGCAAAACATCAACTAGTACAATCAGTGATTTACGCGGGGAAGCAAGGTATAAAAGAATATCATCAGCGTAAAGGGATACGCGATCCTCATACTCGGGGGTCCATCGGAGACCACGGATAGAAGAATGCCACCGCAGCCACTCCGCCAGGGGCTCCAAGGCAAGCGCGAAGAGGAGCGGTGATAACGGGCAGCCCTGCCGCGTGCGCCGACACTCTACCGTTCACCGCCACCTGCGCCAGCGGTCCGGAATACAACAATTTCACCCAACCGATGAATCCCGGGCCAAAACCAAACTTCGCCAGTGTCGCCCAAATATATGGCCACTCAAGCGTGTCGAACGCCATACTGGCGTCCAGGGACGCCAAAATGGCCGGCTCTCGTATGAACGGGACCCGCGCGAGCACCCCATGCAAACGCCGCAGGTTGAGCGCAGTGTTGCGATGAGGGATAAAGCCGGACTGATCCTGGTGAATCAGATCGCACACCACGCCAACCAGCCGATTAGCCAACACCTTGGCGAGAATTTTGGGTTCCGCATTCAGCAGCGAAATGGGCCTGTAGGACGTGACCCGATCCCGCGGCCTCCCCTCCTTATGAATAACCACGATAGTGGCCAGACGCTGGTCCAGCGGGAGGGATCCCGCCGAGCGGGCCGCGAGGAACATAGCACGGAGATGTGGCGCCAGCGTATCCGGTCGTAGTTTATACAGTTCGATGGGAAGGCCATTAGGACCCATGGCCTTGCCGGAGGCGACCGAGCGTATGGCGAGGGCAATCTCCTCAGATGTTGGGGTCGCGTCCAACAACGCTTTATCCTCCTCCGAAAGGGAAGGCAACGCAATGTCTTTAAGTAAGGCATGGGAGTCCTCTTCCGAGCGGGAAGATACCGGGGAGTACACCCCACGGAAATATTCTGCAAAGCAATCGACAATTTCTCCTGGGTCAGTGACACACACACCATCCAATTGCTCAATCGACGGGACAACTCGACTCGCTCTCTCCTTTTTATCCAGCCACGCAATCAGTTTACCAGCCTTATCACCCACATCATACAGTCTCCCCTGTTGCTCCCTACTGAGGCCCCTGGCTGCCTCCGTGACGAGGGCCTTGTAGTCTGCCTGCTTGAGTCGGAGAGCATGCAATTTGTCCTCCGTCACCCCACACTCCAAATCACCCTCCAACTCAGTTATCTCAGTTTCAATACGGGTCACCTCCTCCCGCTCGCGCCTCCGGGAATGGGAAATAAGGGACAGGGCCTCCCCCCGGAGTACCGTCTTGAACGCCTCCCACAGAGAGACCGCCGAGGACACAGACCCCATATTATCTTCAAAATATCGCTTAAGGGATTTAACCAACTCTGTGCGAATGGTGGGGTCACGCAGGTACCAGGGATTAATCGGGACCATCCTCCCCTCCCCCCTCGGGACAATGTCGAAGTGTAACAGGAGCGGGGAGTGGTCTGAAATACCCCGCGCCAAATGGCGCACCTCCCCGACTCTCCCCGCATGCGCCGCTGGCATTAGGACATAATCTAGCCTCGAAAGACTGCCATGGGCCCCGGAATGAAAGGTGTACTGTATCTGCGTAGGGTGTTTCAAACGCCAGCAATCCACCAGCCCCAAGGTATCCAAGAGGCCGGACAACCACGCTTGGGCACGGGGGAGATCCCTAGGGGGGTGACGATCCTCAGTCCCAGAAACCACAGCGTTAAAATCCCCCCCAACCACTAGAATCCCCTCCGGAAGGCCAAGGAGGAGGCGCCCCAGATCCGCAAAAGTAGTCGTTTGCAACCCCGGCGGGACATAAACAGAAACGAAAACAATCACTCTGCCCTCCAATCTACCCACCAGAACCGTGTACCGTCCCCTGTCATCATGGAGCACCTCATCAACTTCCAACGGGAGCGAGGTCTTAGCCATAATGCCCACACCCCTTGAACCAGACGTGAAGCCCGAGTGGGCCATAAGGCGGTAGCCCCGTCTATTCATAGCACGAAAGGAGTTTCCAATGAGCTGTGTTTCCTGCAGAAAGACTATATCAGGTGAAATTCGTTTTAGGAACTGCAGGACCACCCCCGTTTTATCCTGTCCCCCAGTCCATTAACATTCCAGGACAAAAGACTCAGTCCCCTACCCCCCATCATAGCCGAAAGCGATCAATCGCCCCCCAGAGAGCACTTTAGGAATAGCACAACAATATTTTTGCCTTGTGGTACAAATGAACAATACCCCACCCCAACCCAACCGCCCTAACAAAACTCCCCCCTCCCTGCACCCCTGCATGAGCCCAGACAGCCCCCCCAACTTGCAGTGTGCCTGTCGCCCCTATGTAATTTAAACTACTAAGACCCCCTAGAGGAGGAAAGAGCACCCCCTCGAGACCCCGCACCACCTCCAATGGAGGGGAGACAAGACACGACAGACAAAAGACCCTAAGCTTGGCCGAAAGTGGCAGCATCCGGAGTGAGCCCCCGCATCAGTACCTCAGACCCGGTCCGGTGGGCACTCTCCTCCCGCCGCCCCCCCCCCGCCATCCCGACCATGACCCCCAGACAGACAGTCCCCGGCCGTTTCAGGACGGTCAAAAAAGTGAGTGCGACCATCCACCTCCACCCGCAGCCTGGCCGGGAAGAGCATGGCGTATTTTAAGTTCATGCCTCGAAGCCGCCGCTTGACGCCCAGGAAACTCAGTCTCTGCTTCTGGACCGCTTGGGTGAAGTCGGGATAAAAGTTCACCTCCATGTTCTCCAGCTTAATCGGCCCTTGCAGTCTGGAAGCTTGCAAAACCGCATCTCTGTCCCGAAAGTTAAAAATACGGGCAATAAGAGGCCGCGGAGGGGCTCCGACCTTCGTCTGCCCCCGGGAACTCTATGGGCCCTCTCCACAGCAAAGAATTTACTCAGTCCTCAAGGCTGGAGATGGGTAGTGATCAGGTCCTCCACAAAGAGATCCGCCGCCGACTCCTCCCGTCCCTCGGGTACTCCGATGATACGGATATTATTCCTCCGGGTCCGGCTCTCGGAGTCCTCCAGGCGCCGATCCATGAGCGCACTTGCCTGACGGAGCCGGTGCACCTCCGTTTGAAGGGCCGCCACCTCAGTCGTGAGGCCCGACGCGGTGTGGGCCAAAGAGTCGACCCGGTCGTTAGTCTTAGAGAGATCAGCTCTCACAAGGTTGACATCAATGAGGACCGCGTCGATTTTGTGTGCTAGAGTGTCAAACTGCTGGCCCACTGAGGCCTTCATCTCAGCAATGGCGCCCATGACGTCTTGCAGAGAAAGATCCGTAGGCAAATCCGGGGCATCCGGGGGGCACTCAGAGGACTTGTGCGATCCGCCGGGAGACCCCTTCGGGAGGGTGTAGCGGTCCATGATGTTGGCCTGATGTGCGGTGCCACGCCGGGTCGACTTGGCCTTCAACCGATCCCCATCCTGCTTCGTGGCCATCGTCGCGTGTCTCGCACCCGCACCAGCCACGCAGTGGAGAGCAAGCAATCAAGGCCGCGAGCCCCGGGGGCCACCCCAGGACGGCAGAGCGGGCCACAGCAGGCAGGCAGGCAGGGTCTCCCAGCGAGGCCACCCCAACACAAAGAGCGCCGTGATCCCACTTGCGGTAACGGCAAGGGGACTCGAAAGTGAAAGTGTGGGGTACGCGACTCGCCAGGCCCAGCCCGCCGTTGTTGTTCACTTTGCCACTGGGTCGCCCCCAAACGCGAATCCGGGGTCAGGAGAGAAGTAGGCCGCAAACTTCAGTCGGTGCTCACTCCGGCACCCGAGGTCCGATTCGAAAACGGGAAACGGGTACCACCTCGGCTCAGGCTCACCGACACAGTCCCCTCAACCGATGCAGGATGAAGACAGGATAAACGTAGGAGGTTGCGGAGGTCCTCGGGAGCCTCGCACCTACGCGGCCATCTTGGTTGCGCGCTAGGCTCCTCCCCCCACATAATGCATTCTTAATGTGCTCTAACATTTCTAGTGAACAGGGTTCGAAAAAGAAAAATATGTTTACAAAGTCAGAAGTGGGCTCAGATTTCTTTCATGCCAGATGTTTCTTTCCGTGATCCCCTTCACACTGTCTGTGTGAAAGACATTTTGTTTGTATTTCCTCATCGGGTTTGGAGTCTTTTGTAGCCCCAACAAATTTTGATCTCGTCAATCTCCTGTTATGTTAGAGGGCACCAAAAATCAGTATCCAATCCCCATTACGTCAATTTTACTGACAATGCCAATGATCAAGTGCCATCCCACATCAAGGGTAAAATTCTCGAAAACCAAACAATAACCATCTAAAGAATGTGCCCAATAGATGGCACCAAAAATCAGTATCCAATTCCCATCAAAATTTGTGGGGGCTGCATAGGAAACCAAGGGGCATATTCACAAGGAGCTATCGCCGAATTAACGTCACTTTATCGCAGCCAAAGTCGTGATAAATTTGCCTCCCCATTCACAAGATGGTGTAAACAGCCCACAGCACCAGTTTACCCGCGATAGCAGCCACAAAAAACATTGCCACAGTGGACCCCTAAAACTAACGCTAATGAGATGCAGAGTGGGCGTGCCCGTGCCAAAAGCGGTGACAACATCACTCCACAACATTCTCAACGAACAGACACATCAGCGATAAGAACACAAAACAGGCGATAAGCCGCGTTAGCACAAGGAAATCTACACCTGCTATGACGTGGTGTAAAGTCAGACGGCAGCCTGCAAACCTAAAGGGAGCACAGCCCAGGGCTACATCAGAAGGGCAACAGATGCCATGGAGACACCCATCATGCGGCTGAAACACCCAAGAGGGCCACAACACCCACCGCCACCACCCCCAGGACCACCCCTCCCTAGCACCCCCGACCAAAGACATGCCACATCAGCCTGACCTAAACATGTACAAAATAGTCCGCTTGATGTCGCACAATCACAACTGGTGACATGCATGTGTCGTCACAGAAATGAGCAGCACACATTCACTTTCAAAGCAACAAATGAAACTTTATTAAAATGAACACCGAAATGAAATGCAGACACATGGCCGCTTCCCTCGTGACAATCCGTAGGTCACACCTGTAAGACAAAAAACTTGACAAGAAGGTGTGTCCTGCGCACATCAAAGGACAGCGAGAGATCGAAGGAGAGAGAGAGGAAGAGAGGGAGGGAGAGAAAGAGAGAGCGAGAGAGAAGAGGAGAGAGAGAGAGGAAGAGAGGCAGAGAGAGAGGAAGAGAGGGAGAGAGAGAGAGAAAGAAGAGGAGAGAGAGAAAGGAAGATAGGAGGAGAGAGAGAGAGAGGAAGAGAGTGAGAGAGAGAGGAGGAGAGAGAGCGGAAGAGAGGGAGAGAGAGAGGAAGAGAGGGAGAGAGGGAGAGAGAGAGAGAGAAAGAAAGAAGAGGAGAGAGAGAGAAGGGAAGAGAGGGAGAGAGAGAGAGGAAGAGAGGGAGAGAGAGAGATAGAGAGAAGGGGCGAGAGAGAGGAAGAGAGGGAGAGAGAGAGAAGAAGAGGGGGAGAGAGAGAGAGAAGAAGAGAGGGAGAGAGAGAGAGAGAGTGCCGCCCCTGCGCACCCAGGCCACACTGCTCACCTGCTGCCATTGGTGTGTCTCCAACCACGTGCCGGTATGTATAGCAGGACACCAGGTCACACATCTGAGTCAGAGCCGTCAGCTGAAATAGAGTCCAGATAAATGACTGGCACAGTACACACACTTGCACAAGACAACATCGCCTGCCCGCCCATGCACACCCAGGCAGGGGCACCCCAACCCCTCCCACCGCCCATCGGAGCATGCCCGCCCATGCACACCCAGGCCTCAATGCTCACCTTGCGCCACCGGCGCGTAAACAGGAGGTCCCACCACGTGCCGCTACAAGCCACAAGCCCGGGGCCCGCTGACAGGGCACCCTCCACACCATGCAGCCATGCTCCGCAGGCCACCAGGTCACACGTTTTGTGCTGGGTCTTGATCACTCCATGGCATGGGACATACCAGTGCACCCGGCCCCATCGCAGGCTGCACACCCGCTCAGTCCAATGGGTGCCACTAACTCTGGGATCCCGGAAGGGACGCCAAGGGGCGGTAGGCCAGCGCTGCCCGCTGGCTCTGGCCTACACTACAGTCCAGCAGGGCACACAAAACATGAGCTGTCTGGACCATCGGGACGGGGCATCATCGCAGGCTGCACACCTGGTCAGCAGCTTAAGGTGCCACTGACTCAGTGCACCCAAAATCACTGTCCCGTGGTGGGGTGCCTGTGCCGTCCGCAAGGCCTCAGATGCCACTAACTCCTGTGCAACCCCAGTCTGCGCCACGTGGTGGTAGGCCCGTGCTGTCCTCAAGGCCTCGGATGCCACTAACCCTGTGCAACCCCAGTCTGCGTTATGTGGTGGTAGCCCCAGGCCGTCCTCAAGGCCTCGGATGCCACTAACCCTGTGCGCAACAACTCTTGGGCCCTTCATGAATGAGAAGCGTGGAGCAGCCATCATCCAGTCACCACCGGAAGAAGGGAATGTGACGTCGCCGGCCCCTTATGTTGGTGGTGTCACATGGCCTGTGATTCCTGTGCCGGATGGGTGTGGTGTGTGTGAAAACTTACCCTCAGGGAGTGGCTGTGACATGCTGACAACTAGACCAGGGACCTGCACACCACCAGCAGGTACGACTGCGACGGGTAGGAATGAGGGCTTCCCCTCGGTGCATCAGCGGAATGGTCAGGCCTGCCGTACGCCGGACTAGCGCAGGGCTTGCCAGAATGACTTGTGGGCTCTGGGCGTGGTCCAGTCCATGTCTGGACAAGGAAGTGACTGATGCGTGCGTCCCTGTTGTAGTGTTCACGGGACCCGGTACTCAAATGCAATGTCGCACCCTCTGACTGGCATCCCACAGGATGAACATCATTGACGCAAGGGAAGGCACTGTCCTCACATCCATCCACACATCCATACATGAATGATGTAAGACATGACACAGCAATGCGTCACAGGATGTTTATTTGCACATCCAGTGCAGTTATGCAGCTGGAGCGGTACAGGGCTATGCCAAGCACACTACACAAATGGACCTGTGGCGGGCCAGCCAGAGTCCATCCGGGGATGACATGTACTGCGGAAGAGGAAGAGTACAGTCCGCAGTCTGTCCGCCGTGTCATTGGTCGTCAAACAGGATGTGGAAGTCCATGTCGCTGTCCAAGGTGAGTGCATCGGAGTGTATCGGGGGTCAGTGGAAGGGGGTGAGGTCATGTGCGTGACCAAGCAGAAACAGGCCAGGTGGCAAAAATGAATGCTGGAACTTGCATGTGCCCAGCACCTCCTGACAGGTACGATGGCATTTGCTTGAGAATCCCACACTACGCACTGCCCGGCTTTAGACCAATGTGTACCCATCCCACACGCAGTAGTCCATGGTCGTAGTTTGCGTGGGTGATATGGCCTTCACACATACTCCCACACCACCCAAGGCCTGCACCCGTTGCACACAGACACTGCCCATTGCAGCGAGCTGTGCCATTTCATCCACAGGACTGTCTCAGGGCAGGCCAGTGCCGCTTTAAGCAGATCCACTGACGCAATGGCAGACCTTCCCGGACACATGGTGTACTCTAGTCACGTGGAGCTGTACCGTGCACATCTGCTGCATGTACTGGGGGCACTGCCGTTGGCAGTGCTGCGGATCAGTTACCAGCTGAGCTTCCGCCTTGCAAACATCACCTGCGTGCAGCCTGTGTTGCATTGTCGCTCATGCATATTCGAGTGGTCCATGGATGTCTGCCTCTCCAACGTAGCGGTAGCTGACCTGGATTTCGATGTGTGTGTGCACCCCCTGTTGGCCCATGACCAGGAGTGTCACCAGGATGCCCACTTATGGCATGCATGAATGTTTGGCATGCAGGCTGGAAACTGGACCTGGGAGATTGCACGAGTCGTCGTGTGCAGTGAGCACATTAAGCCACTACCCGATTGGGCTTTGCTGCACATTGGGTCCAGTGGTTGGAGTCAGCACATCTGTCCAGGACAGCTGATGGATTATGTCGACATGTCGGACGTGGTGGACGACGTTCGCTCATTGGAGATGATAGCCTATGCAGATACACTCGCGTTCATGGGCGAGTGACAAGGTACTTGCAGCCACAACTGGATGTGACCCATTGCACATGTCCGGACGCCTGGTTGCATGTTGGGAATCTGGTCACATGTCCCAAGACGACTGCGGAAATGGCTGCATTGGTCTGGACTCATGATCCAGAGGCGTACAACCAACGCTGGTTGGCACTAACTTGTGTTGGTGATGGACTCCCCCGAGATGGACATGGGCGCTTTCCTACGTTTCTCATTCAGACATGCTGCTGCATTGATCTGCATATCGAGGAAATTCTCTTGGCTGTACTGACTCGCACTTGTTGATAAAGTTTCCTCACTTTCACTTGTCTCCAACTGTGTTGTGTCTTGATTTGTATGCCAATGTGTTTGTCACGGACTCTCAGGCTCCCTGCCATCCGTGCATTGCTACCCCGTCAGGACTGTGTGTTTGTACTTGTGCATTATCATGTCCCTGTTTCGTGCTTTGCCAGATGCGTATGGCCGTTTACTGGCCACAGGCAGGTGCACTTTTGTCCTGTGTTTGGTTGTGCACAGGTTGGTGTTTGTACCACATTGTGTTGGGTTTTGGGGTGCTCTGCTTCCTATGTGTGTGTGCTGCATTGTGTGTGAGATGTCCCTTCAGCTCTGATTTGGCTCATCCTTCTCCCTTTCAGGCGGTGTTGTGTACACTTCTGTGCTTGTTCAGTGGTGTGACATTGCCGGGTTGTGTGACTTGTGCTCCTGGTTGGTGGTGTTACTCTTGGGCATGGTTTGTCTGCAGTTGTGCTGTGCTTAGTTGTGCATGTGTGCCATTGTGCCCATCTCCCCCCGTCCCCCCTGTCCCTGCTGGTTCCTCTCCCTGTTGCTGTTATGTCTATTGATTGGTGCAGTTTCCAGTCCCGGAGTCCTGCCACCGTCTCCAGACTGATGTGGCAGAGACCATTTCCTCCATGTCATCCAGCTCCTGGTGTGGCGCTGGATTCCCACCTCAGGTGTGCATTGCTGCCAAGTTGTTGTTGGCGTGTTTCTTCTTATTTGTGCCTTTCGCATCATTGCTGGTGTTCTGGTTTTCTGCCATTGTCCTCCTCTGCTCTCAGGCTGCATTCATCTTGTCCAAGTTGGCCTGCCATGTACAATGTTTTGTTGCCAATGGGTTTGGTGGGGTTTTCTGCTGGCTCGTGTTGCCTCCATTGTGGTTGGCTGTTGTTTTCTGTTTGGTCTGTCTTACTTTTTTAGGCTTTTGTTGTGCTTATTCCCGCCTGCCGTGTGTTTCGTGGTCCTGGCGCTGCTTATCCCTGCTTTCCTCATCGCGGATGTATATTTTATAAATATAGTCGGGAAAAGTGTATTTTCTAATAATAACATATTTAAATATGCTGAAAAAAGTGTACAGAGTAGCACGTTAATTACTAAATGATTTCACAATTACTATTAAAAGAAATATGCCATTCCCCGTTGAGTGCTACAAAATTATAAATACATGTAGAAATAAAAATGGTAATCCTACAAAATAATGTTGTGGTACTGCGATAGTACAGCACTACTCCCTAGTTATATGAAAGAAATAAAGAAAGTTATAAATATTTTGTAAAAGCTATTATCACTTTTGTAAAGTATTAATAGATAGGGCAAAAATGCCAAACTAAATAATTACCTATATTAGAAGGCCTAACGCAGAACACAGGCAAAGCAGACCTAAAACCAACATGCTTGACTTCAATATTTGAAGAGGTATTCAATAGCCAATCAGCTAATGATCTGGCATCTACGACCCTAAATTGCATGCGCAAACAGGTTAGCGATCCGTTTGCACATGCAAAAATGAATAGGGCCATGTACAATTCCTATTTAGCAAGTCTTAATTTATTTGCAACTTGCTAAATAAGAGATGCGACTCGCTATTAGGAAGGGGTGTTTCAAGGGTGTGCCTTCCTAATAGCGACTCTCTACCTCATGTATGAATGTTTTGCAACCTCAATTGCGGTCGCAAAACACATACATTTTACCGCCCTCTTCAAGAGGGTGGTAATGCAATTGCAAATGAGAAGGGGTCCCCAGGAGACCCCTTCCCTTCCGCAAATACAGGGGAATATTTTTTAGGGGCAGGCAGTGGTCCCAGGGACCACTACCTGCCCTTAAAAAATGAAACGAAAATGTTTCATTTTTCTTTTTTTAAATGCATCCTGTTTCCCTTAAGAAAAATGGGCTACATTTAAAAAGCAGTTCTAGACATGGAGGTCTGCTGAGCCCAGCAGGCCACCATCCCTGGGAGGGCCATCTATTCCAAATGGGGTCACAAATTGCGAGTGCCCCAAGAATATTCAAGAGGCATGCAATTTGCGACCCAATTAGGAATCGCAAACAGTGTCTCAGACACTGTTGCACATGACATTTTGCGACTCACAAATTGTGGCTAGCAATCGAGCGCAATTTGCGAGTCGCAAATTGTCATGGTCGTACACCTGGCCCTATATACCATGACAGTAAGGCAAACTACACCCATATTTTGCAAACATCTGGTTCAAAGGTTAAATAAATTAAACCTTATAAAATAGTCGAATTGGATGTGAAACACATGGTGGATCCAAGAAAGCAATTCATTTCTGAAACATTTTTAATTCAGCGAGGGGTCGAAGCGCAGAGATACTCCTCCGGGAGTCGATTCTAGCGCTATATAAACCCACAATTAAATTAAATTAAATTAAATATGTGTAGATCTTCCAAAGTTTTCCTGGGCACTTGGCAGGACTGTGGCTCCCACCCTAGGACCCACAGGAGCCCTGGCCTTGGCAGCATTCAGTGCTTCTGAACCCAGCCAAGCAGGGAAAGCCTCCCCACACCCATGGGATCCCCGTCTCATGCCCTTTACGATGTGGCATGCTAAAGGAGCAGGCTGCCTACCCCTTGGTACAGAAGGGGGCCCAGGCCCCGTTCAGATCCTCTGAAACTGACGACGCTGGGGTAGCATCCCCTTTATGACACCACCATGGCCAGAGAGGGGAACCTGGAGCCCAGTCCTGTCCCCTCTGTGGCTCGGAAGCCCTCACCGGGGCAACAGTCAGGTGTTTCCAACCAAGCAGCCTACAGTCGCCAAAAAGACCCTGCTATACCAGGTCAACCAGAGTCCAGTCTGGACCTTCCCCAAGGCAGCCCCCTGTCTGTGACCACGGAGCTCTTTTCTTCCCACCACAAGCTTGGTAGCAAGGAGGGCCAGTGAATGCAGCCCAGGCCCTCCCTGAGCTCTGACCAAGGGCGTGAACACGCCCTACCTCCCTGTTGGAGAAGTGGGGAGAGGGGTTCCCCGGGCCTGCTGCTTCCCCTTTGCAAGGCCCCTCTTGTTCTTAGGAGAACGCTAAGCCTTGCTTTGGGCCTGCCATTGGTACATCGGGGGACTGGGTAGCGCTGAACATTGACAGTCACTGACATTCAAGATTAGGCCCAGGTGTTTGCTGAGTGCTTCTCAGAGCTCCACCGGGCTAGTGTTCCAGCTCACCGCCCCGGGAAGGGGCTAGGCCTTCATGCAGGGTTGGTCTCCGCTCTTTACCCTAAACCCAGTACAGGAGCAAGAAAGTCCTCCCCGGGCCTGAAGCCACCCTGCCCTGGGTACTGCCCCTGCATACAGTGGGCTCTGGGTGCTGCCTTGGGTGGGTGCATTCCACCTTCTTGGAGCCCAGGGAGCCAAGGAGAGTTAAGAGCAGGCCACATTCCCTCCCTGCAGGTCTGACTGGTAAGCCCATTTTCCTCGACTTTGGCTTACAGAAACCTGGTGGGAGTACAAAATGTGGAGTTAGCCTGGCCATCTGGTCACACAGAATGGTGACCAGATGGCCCAAAATGACCCAACGACCAGATGGGTCGGGATACCCAGTTGCAGGACCAAGTCAACGATGACAAGAGTGGCCATGCACTCTGAGGCCGGTCATTGGGAGGCTCCCTCCTGGAGCTGCTTGCCTCCCAGTGACTTGTGCAGGGGGTTCCGGTCTGCTACTCACGAAACCCTGACCCAGAACAGGTTGTCTACGAATGATTTAGCACCAGGTGACTAATGAACATGCGGTGAAGTAATGGCAATGGAGGCGGCCTCCCTTTGTCCACACTTTGTTCAAGGCTTCCCCTCTGGGAGTCAACCTCCACGGGTCGAAGAGCGTTACCAGGCGCTCGGCCGGGAGCCCTGTCTTTTACCCCCAAGGGGGGCTCCCAGAGAGACAGGAGCTAGCAGCCCCAGAGCCACTTGTCTGGACCACAAAAATCTTGAAACCCTCAGCCTGGCCCCACGGGACCAGGACAAACCAGGTACCTGGCAACGAGGGAGGGTCATCACACATGCACATCAGCCATCTGCAACCGGGTTTGCACCCTGCTGGTGAGTAGCCTATCCCTTGCCCTTGTCAGAGGCACCAGAAGGGAAGAACCGGGTGGCTCCCCATCCTGCACGACTCAGAGTGGGTCTCCTTGGAGGCCCGGCTCCTTCTCTTCCAGGCTGCCCTGCCGCTCAAGAAGGGTCCCTCCTCGTTTGCCCGAAGCCTGGTCTGGCCGGGATCGGGTGTGGTAGGGCCCAGGGCAGCAGGGGCTTTAGAGGTGGTCTGAGAAGGCACTGCCATTCAGTTTCCCCATTACTGGGTCGTGCTAGGTGAGCATGGGTTCTGTCTCGGGAGGGCCTACTGATGTGCCCTTCCTGGCGGGGCAGAGGTCAGGGCTGCCCCATCTCCGGTCTCTCATGCATTCGTTGGTTGGGTCCTCCCTGTGCCCAGTCGTCTCCCCCGCAGCCGCGGACCGCTCCGCTGGCAAGGACACGCAAGGGCAGGTCCAGGCCCTGTGCCAACGGTGTGCGTGTTCCATCTGCGAGGCGGCTGAGGGTTTCGAGCTGGCAGCATCCGTCACTTAAGACACTCCATTGTTAATGAACCTTCTGCAGATTCACCTATAGAAACCTTGTTATGACTTTTACTTTGAATAGATAGTCACGTTTGATCACCTTCTCGGTACTTTGTTAGGACCATTGCCGACCCCGGCAATGCATATCCGAGGACCTCACTAAACCATCTAATGGGTAGTAACGACGAGCGGTGTGTTCAAAGGGCAGGGACTTAAGCAACACAAGCTTATAACCCGCACTTACTGGGAATTCCTTGTTCATGGGAAATAATTGCAATCCCACATCCCAATCATGAAAAGGGTTCAGCTGGTTACCCACACCTGTTGGCGAAGGGTAGACACGCTATCCTTTCAGTGTAGCACGTGTGCAGCCCCAGACATCTAAGGGCAGCATCGACCTCTTATTTCTTGCTATCGTCAGGCTGAATTCCATTTGTTTCTCTAAGAAGTTGGACACCAAAAGCTGGGGGTCGTGTAATTAGTTAGCATGGAGGAGTCTTGTTCATTATTAGAATTAACCAGACAAATCGCTCTACCAACTAAGAACAGCCATGCACCACCAGCCACAGAATCGAGAAATAGCTATCAATCTGTCAATCCTTTCCGTTTCTGGGCCGGGTGAGGATTCCTGTGTTGAGTCACATTAAGCCGCAGTCTCCACTCCTGGTGGTGCCCTTCTGTCAACTCCTTTAAGTTTTAGATTTGCAACCATACTACCTCCGGAAACCAAAGACTTTGGCTTCCCAGAAGCTGCTTGGTGAGTCATGGACATAATGCCGCAGGATCGCTAGTCGGCATCATTTATGGTACGAACTAGGATGGTATCTGATCGTCTTCGAACCTCCGGCTTTTGTTCTGGTTCAGTGAACACATTCTTGGCAAATCCTTTTGCTTTGGTTTGTCTTGTGCCGGTTCTATAATTTCACCTCTAGTGGCACAACACATGCCCCCAGCCTTCCCTCTTAATCATGGCCTCAGTTCTATCCCATTATTCCTAACTGAAGTATTGAGGTGACCAGCCTGCTTTGAATACTCTAATGTTTTCAGAGTAAATGGTTCGTACCCCCGGACACTCAGTCAAGAGCACCAAGGGGCACCAAGAGGCAGGGGCTGGGACAGACTGTAGCTCACCTCACAGGGGAACACCAGCTAGATCCCAAGATCCAACTTCAAGCTATTAAACTGCAGCCACTTTAATATACGGTATTGGAGCTGGAATTATTGCGGCTGCTGGCACCAGACTTGCCCTCCAATGAAACAACAGCCGAGGCTGGCAAAGCAGTACATCCCTAAATTGACCAAGCATGCCCAATCAATCGTAGTACACAGTGCTGGCTGTACCCTCCCCTGGAAGGCCGCCCTGCCCGGGGTTGCTAGCTTCACACCTCTGTCCGCTCACAGGGAAGGCAGACTCAGAGGAAAGGCCCATCGGGAAGGGCTGGGAGGCAAGCATGGACCCGAGCCCTAGGGGGCCCAGGTGGGCCAGCCCGGGCCCTGGCTTAACCCAACTGAGAATTGCTGGAGTCCACAGGCGTCCGAGGTACCCTGTCCCTATTAATCCAGAGGAAAATCACCCCTCTTTCTTGTAATTCGTGTGCACCAAGTGACAAAGGGGACCAAAGGCACAAACGCGCCTGAACTCCTGCAGACCTGGCTGGGTTGGGGAAGCGAATGAGCCGTCATCGGGGGTTCCAGGGCAGCCGGGCCATCAGGTAGGACCATTGGAAAGCATTGTGCGCAACCTGGCTGAGGGGCTCGGTGCGACCAGATGGCTGGGCTTGTAGGACGCCATCTGGTCCTGCTGTGCCTTAACCTTAAGGCTTCTGCTTATCCTTGGAGGGGACGGGGCTGTGCCGCTGGGGGACTCGAGTCCCCAGCTGGGCCTCAGGCACGGGGATGCAAAAGGGGCCCCAAGTAGCCTCCGACCCAGGGCCCACGGGCACCTTAACATGCAGGCGAAGTGGGTGAGGCCTCCCTGGGCCTGTTGAACCTGGGACCTTGGCCTTGTGGCAGGCCTGAGGACGGAGCCCAGGGTGGGAGCACCTGCCTTGGGGCCCAGCGGGGCACCAGAACCCAGTAGGAGCTCCTGGGCCCGCACATGCAGGGTAGGCACCCCAGGACCTCGGGACCCCATCTCGGGTGCTTTGCCATGCGGTGGACCAGAGATCGGAGTCCAAAATGAGGGGTACACACCTCAGGGCATGCTGGGGCCCCGGTTGGAGCTCTTGGACCCAGCCAAGCAGGGGGAGCCTCCACGGGCCGTGCAACCCTGTCCTGGGTGATGTGGCATGCAGGTGGCCTAAGGACGGAGTCCAGGACGGAGGTGGTCCAGTCCTGGGCCATCGGGACACTGGCTGAGAACCACCAGACCCAAAGTGGTTCCTGAGTACCCTGTCCGTAGTAATCCAGAGGAAGGCTACCCCCTTTCTTGTAATCCTTGCACACCGAGTGAGAGAGGGTACCTAAGGCTCAAACGCACCCAGCATCCTGGAGCCCTGGCTTGGCTTGGGAAGCAAATGGGCCTCAGCTGGACAACCAGAGCGGGTCAGCAATCTGGTAGCACCACTGAAAAGCATTGAGTGCAGCCATCTGGTCGTGCTGTGCCTTAACGAACAGGGCTTCCGCTTATCCTTGGAAGAAATGGGGGCTCTGCAACCCAGGGGCTCGGAGCCCCAGCTGGATCTCAGGCACGGAGCTGTAAGGGGGGCCCCGACAGGCCTCCGACCCATGGCCCTCAGGCACCTTATCATGCAGGCGAAGCAGGGGTAGCCACCCTGAGCCCAGTGGACCCCTGACCCGGGACCTTGCCTATGGGGCAGGCCAGAGAACGGAGCACAGGGCGAGAGCACCCACACTGGCTCCTGGCAGGCCCTGATAAGAGCTCCTGGGCCCAGACGTGCACGGAAGGCCTCCCTGGCCCCTTTGCCATGCGGTGAGCAAGAGGACAGAGCCTAGGATGGGGTGTACGCCAGATGGGGTGTATGCCGGGGCACGGGTAGGATCTCTTGAGCCCGGCCAAGCAGAGGAGGCCCGCGGAACCTTGTCCCGGGTGCTCTGGCATGCAGGGGGCCATAGGAAGGCTACAACCCTTGCTTGTATTCCGTGCACACAGAGAGACAAAGGGAACTACCCGCACAAAGGCACTCAACCTCCTAGAGCCCTACATAGGCTTAAGGAAGCAACCGAGCCCTCATCAGGACTTCCAGGGCAGCTGGGGTGTCCACTGCATGTCCCTGCCTGCTTTCGAGGAAGGCAGGCTTGGAGGAAAGGCCCATCAGGCAGGGCTGGGAGGCAGGAGCGGACCTGGCCCCTGGGGGGCTCGGCGGGCAGGCCTGGGCCCTGAAATACAACTAGTTCAAAATCACTGGAACTCAAGGGTCCCCTCTCCCTAGTAATACATAGGAAAAATACCCCCTTTCTTGTAATCTGTGCACACCGAGTGACAGAGGGGACCGAAGGCACAAATTTGCCTGACCACCTGGAGCTCTGACTGGGATCTGGGAAGCAAATGAGCCCTCATCTGGACTTCTAGGGCAGCCGGCCATCAGGTTGTGCCATTGGAAAGTGTTGCATGTGACCTGATGGCCAAGAAGCTTGACGCGACCAGGTGGCCGGCCTCAAAGAATGACCATCTAGTCATGCTGTGCCTTAACAAAAGGGTTTCTACATGCTTTTGCATGTTACTGGAGAAGACAGGATGGGCTTCAGGCATGGGGCTGCAAGGGGGCCCCTGACGGAGCTCTGACCATGGGCCAGCAGGCACTGTAACATGGAGGCAAAGAGGCAGAGGTCCCCACAGGCCAGATAGACCCCCATCCCAGGCTCTTTGCAAGCAGCAAACCGGAGGACAGAGCCCAGGGTGGGAGCACCTGCCCATGGGCCACAAACACCGTCCTCGGCGCTTTGCCATGTGACGGGCCCAAGGACAGAGCTCAGGATGGGAGGCTTTACCCAAGGGTCCTCAAGGGCCCCGGTCAGAGCTTCCAAACCTAGCCAAGCAGAGGAAGACTCCCCAGGACCGATTGACCCACGTCCCAGACACTTAGCAGGATGGCAGACCGGGGGACAAAGCCCAGGGCAGGGGTGCCACGCAGGGGTGCCAACCCCAAGGACTGGCGGGGCCCTGGGGCATGGTTGAAGCTCCTTGAATGGGATTCTGAACTGTTTGACTGCCCGCTATGCAAATGGCAGAAAAACATCATAATTTACCTGCTGTTGGCTTAATGGTAGATATTCTACACTGTTCAGCTGGCGGACGTGCAAATAGCAAAAATTCTTCATTATTTAGCGGGCTGGTGGCTAAATAGTAGCGAGTCTGCAGTGTTTGGCCAGTGGGCATGTAAATTACAGAAAACTTCACTATTTACATGCCCGCAACCTAAATAGTAGATATTCTGCACTGTTAGACTGGCAGCCATCCACGAACATAAACAGTTCACTATGGGCCAGATGTACGACCATTGGATTTAGCGCCTTGCAATTTGCGACAAATTGCAAGGCGCTAAATCTAATGTACAACAGTGTCAGAGACACTGTTAGCGAATCGCAATGGGGTCGCAAAAAGCAAGGCTCCTCAATATTCATGAGCCACTCGCAATTTGCGACCCCATTGGGATTGGCCAGCCTCACAGGGATGGTGGCCACTATGTCTGTGACTTCTTTTCAATAGAGCAGTTTCTTTTTTCAAATGCAGCCTGTTTTCCTTAAAGGAAAACAGGATGCATTTAAAAAGAAAAAATGAAACTGCCTGCCCTTAAAAAATATTTTCCCCTGCGTTTGCAAAGAGGAAGGTGTCCTCTGGGGACCCCTTGCCTTTTCCAACCCCATTACCACCCTCTTGAAGAGCGTGGTAATTTGCGAGAGTTTTGCAACCACAAAAGAAAGATATATAGGTGTCAAAGACACAGAAGAAGAGAGCCTCACGGAGATTTTTATTCATTGACTTTATTTCAAATATTGTAACATGTAAGATACTGAATAAGCAGAGATATTTTGTTGCCTCCATTCTTAATACTACATGTAAAAAGCTGGATTAGTATATGATGCACACTTATTTAAGTGAAGCACCCTGCACTAATCCAGATAACCCTTATGGTGATTGTAGTGGTCTTGGAAATCCATAAAAGCTCTCTAAGTGGTAGCTGTGGAGAGCAGCTTTCAGGCTCAGTCCAGAAGGAGTGTTAAGCAGCTTGTTTTATCAGAACTTATCATATAGTGTAGGTTAAGTGAAAAAGAACCACACCGTGTAGTTATAAAAATATGTATTCATTATAAACACTTACTAACACATTGGTATATCTCCTACTCGGAGATATAAACACAATACTCACAATATTTCAACAATAGGAAAGGTAAGTAGCATAAATACACAGTGGTCTCCAGAGGAAGACCAAAGCATATACTAGTAAAGAGAAATACAAACCACTACCAAAGTTGTGACTGGTCCCGTAAGTACCCAGTAACCCCACGGAGGTCGTGTGCCGAGTGGAAACACGACCGCATGCTCAAAACAATTCAATGATCTCAGTTGCAGTTTTGAAGAAGAAGGACCCTTACAAGAAGAACCTGATGAAACCCCATGGAAATTGAAAGGTTGGAGAATCACCCCAGCCGTGGATACCCCAGGTACCAGGATACCTATACCAGAGAAGCCGGGTGCATAGGTGTGAAGTGACGTCAGAAACCTCCGTAGACCACAATGGAGGACTTCAGTGAAGATGCCGCTGGAGAAGATGGTGAAAGAGTCCAGTCGAATCCAAGGTTGGTTTCTTGAAGAGGAGTACCTGCAGGCAGAGGGGACAGATTCCATGCCACTAAGTAGTGACCAGGAGGCTCGGAAGACCAATGACCACCGACAGACAAAGATGCAGGAGAGTTGACGTGACCTAGTCGCTGCAGCTGTGAGGACCAGGCGACACTGTGGAAGACCAGGAGTCAGTCACAAGCTGTCACATGTCGGAAGTCGAGAACCAGGGGGTCAGTGTCTGGTGGGGGCACCAACAAGCCTTGGCAGTAGCAACAGTCGAGGAGAACAAAGAAGGTGCAGTGTTGGGACCATCAAGGTCCAAGGGTCTCACCAAGTGCAGGAGAGTCATAGGAGGCCCTAAGCAAGCAGGAGAGCCCACTGGGGCAAAGAGGACCCTAGAGAGGACCCACAGGCCAAAGGCAGAGGAGTCACAGGAGGACCTTGAGCAGCTCACCAAAGATATTGGCCCACAGTGCAGAGAATGCAGTGAGTATGAAGATCTTGGTATCAGGAGGTGCTGGAGGCTTGAGCTTCTGGGAGCTCAAAGATCTCTAGAGAAGAGAGTCAACAAACCTTGGTAATGGCAAGTCAAATCGGAGGACAAGGGTACTGCTCCAGCGGTTCTGACGAGGAATACTGGGTTCAAACTTGCTGAGAAAACAGTGTAAGCCTTGAGGGAGTTACAGAATCACCACTTGTGTTGCTGAACCTTTCAAAGTCTGCAGGAGCTCAGGAGCAGGAGACCGGTCAGCTTCATTGCGGTGCCTGCAGATGCAGGGGAGTGACTTCTTCACTCAAATGGAGATTCCTTTGGGTGTGTTTGATGCCCACAGGCCTGGATAAGCATCTGTATGGAGCACAGGCACAGAGGACTTAGAAGACTGGCAGGACAATGAGACCAGGAGATGCAGGAGTCTTCCGGATTCAGTCTCGGTTCCCAAGGCGAAGTCCCAAAAATTCCAAAGTGCCCAGACGGTTGAAGATGAAGTGTTTTCGGATCTGAATATTGTCCCACGATTAATTTGAAGAGGCACCCACATGTAAGACCTAAGGTACCCTAAGGAAAGGGTTGTGACAATTTAGGGAGCCCTGCCAAGTTAGGGGGATGGACAGTGGGGAGGATACTCCCATGTCCATTGTCCAGTTTCGCAACAGAGCGGGAGTCAACGGCTCCCTGAAATGGTTCCAGCTGGAGTATGCAAGTAGGGCGCCAATGTACCCTTAAAAGAAGTCTGGTGGCACTGACAAGCGCCCCCACCCCAGCTCAATACATTAAGTCCTTTCTAGGAGGTGGTTACACCTCCCTGCGACAGAAAATCAGTGTTTCTGCCTTTCCCTGCTCAAGCCTCACTCAGCAGCAGGAGGGCAGAATCGTGTTTATGGTCGGCAGCAGCACTAGCTTGCTGTTAGACCCTGAAAGGCTGGTACTGGGAATACAGGGGGCTCCTAAGGGGAGCCCCCCAGTACATGGGATCCTATATCCAATACTGGAATCCGTGTTGAGGTAGGATTCCAACATGTTTGATACCAAACATGACAGGTTTCTGTGCAGCCAATATATAGTTGGAACTCGGGCCGATTCACAGAACTTATCTGAGATAAATTCCTAAACTTACTACTTTTGGTATTCACAAAAGACATTTAGTAGTAGTAAAGTTAGGACTCTTAACTTTACTAATACTAAACGCCTTCTTTGAATACTAAAAGCAGTAAGTTTAGGATTTTATCTCTGTGAATGGGCCTCAAAGTATTTGACTTGATGTCCACTATATGTAAGAAATGGCTGAACGCACTTACAAAGCCTGGAGAATTGACTCCTGGATTTGTATGGGATGTCCTGCTCATGTAGGGCACCCTCACACTTAAAACCAACCACCCTGCCTTCAGGATTGAAAGGCTTACCTTAGGGGTGACTTATAGGTTTTAAGTGCACTGACCTCAGATATAAGGGAATGGCAGGCCTGTAGTCACAGTTTGAGTGGTCTCGCATGGGCAGGGAAATCATTAAGAGGAGTCACAATGTACCCATATACCTTAACAAACATCCTGTAGTACCAAGTCAGGCCCAAGAAAGCTCTGACCTAAGTCTTGGTAGTGGGAGCAATCCAATCTTTTTTGGTCTGGATTTTGCTCTCCAATGGTTAAACTTGGCCTCCGCCTACCAGGTAACCCAAGTACATAACCTTACTCTGCCCTATCTGGCACTTTGTGGTCTTGATAGTGAAGCCTGCCTTTTTACGGGGTCTACAGAACATTTCTGAGGTGGAACAGGTAATCCTCCCAGGTGGAACTAAAGACAGCAAAATCATCTCAATATGCTGCATTATAGGCTTCCAGACCTGTTAGTACTTTGTTCACCAGCCTCTGAAATGTGGCAGGTGCATTTTTCACTAGGGGTTGGAAATACTGTTTTAGGTGTGGCATCCTCAGCAAGTCTGATTTGCCAGTGGCTTGCAGTCAGGTCAAATGTGCTCAAATACTTGGCCGAGGCCAGAGTATCAATAAGCTCATCTGCCATTGGAATTGGATGGGCATCAGTCCTAGTGACTGCATTGAGGCCTCTGTGGTCTACACAAAATCTCATCCCTCTCTTGCCATCTTTGGTGTGAGGTTTTGGTCTGGCACATGGCCTACTGGACTAGCCCAGGGGCTATCTGAAGGCCCAATGATCCCCAATTCAAGCATTATTTGGACCTCAGTCCTGATGCAGTCTCTGACATTGTCAGGCTGTCTGTAAATCTTACTTTTTGCAGGCAGACTATCACCTGTGTCCACTTTGTGGGTACACTAGGTGCTTTGACTGGGATTCAGAGAGAACATGTGGGACGAATTATTGAGGACTTTCCTGCAATCAGCTTGCTGCTGGTCAGTTAGGCTGCCTGCCAAGACTACTCCATCAGCTGACCCATCAACAAGGTCCTGAGAGAGGAGATCGGGGAGAGGGTCACTGTCTTATCCTGTCCCTCATCAGTGGCCATGAGCAGGCTCATGTCAGCCCTGTCAACAAAAGGTTAGAGGCAGTTCACACGAAGTTCCCTATGGGGACTTCTAGGAGTACCTAGGTCAACCAAATAGGTGACCTCACCTTTCTGTTCATGGATGGTGTGGGGGCCACTCCACTTGTCTTGGAGAGCTGCTGGGGCCACAGGCTCCAACACTCACACTTTCTGTCCTGGCTGGTAAACAATCAGTACAGCCTTTTGGTCATGCCAAGCTTTCTGAATCTCCTGGCTGTTTTTGCTGGCCTTCTTCCTATACTCAGGCCATACGTTAATGCAGGCCAGGAACATAGTCCACAATATCCTGTTTAGGAGGTTTGAAAGGTTGTTACTATCCTTCCTTAACCAGACGCAATGGATCCCTAACTGGATGCCTAAACAGAAGTTCAAATGGGCTTTAACTAACCACCTTCTGTGGAACCTCTCTGTAGGCAAAGAGAAGGCAGGGTAGTAAGACATCCCATTTTCGCCTAAGCTTTTCTTGGAGTTCCATGATCATACCATTGATGGTCTTGTTGAACCTTTCAACAAGCCCATTGCACTGTGGATGGTAAAGTGTGATAAACTTGTAGTTTACTCCACACTCTTTCCACATTGCAGTAATATAATTAGACATTAAGTTGGTCCCGCTGTCTGTTAAGACCTCCTTAGGGAAACACACCCTGAAAAAGATTTGCAGGAGGGCCCTGGCCACTACAGGAGCTGTAGGGTTTCTAAGGGATATAGCCCCTGGATATCTAGTGGCAATGCCGACCAGCACTTGGATATAACTGTGTCCAGATGCTGTTGGAGTGTTTAAGGGACCTACAATGTCTAGTCCTACCCTCTCAATGTGAACCACAATCACTGGAAGTGGAATTAAGGGGGCCTTTGAGTTCCACCTAACTTACCACTGGTGTGCCAAGTAACACAGGAGTGACAACACTCCTTGGTGTCTTCAGACATGTGGGACCAGTGAAAATGAGGGACAAGCCTGTCCCAGATCTTGCTTTGCCCAAGATGTCCTGCAAGGGGGATGTCATGTGCCTGAGAGAGAAGAAAACCTCCGAACTACTGAGGTACTATCAACCTCCTGGTGGCACTATGCTTGGGGTCTCTACTCTCAGAGAACAGGAGCCCATCTTCCCAATAGATCCTATGCGACCCACGGACATTCCCTGCCTCCTCAGCAGTAGCTGCTGCCCGAGCTGTTCAAGAGAGGGGCAAGATTTCTGCTCCAAACTCAAGCTTGCTTTGGATGGGCCCCTTTCCCCAAGAACTCTGCCTGCTCAGGCCCAAGTTCCTCAGGGAAAGTTCCTACACAGGGACTGGGATCGTCTCCCTCAGGTATTTCTGGAGAAACTAGAACTCTTTTTGGGCCCGTTACCCCTCCCCAGCTGAGATTCACAACTGCCAAAGGATGATTAGTCCTGACATTGCTAGCGTTGGTCACTTGGTACAACTGACCAAGTATGATCTGTTCAGGGGACACAAGTTTCTCTGTCACCATTATGACACTGACCCCTGTGTCCCTGTAAGCGATTGCTTCTTTTCCATTGATCAAAGGCTGTTGTCTGTACTTGCTCAAGTTAGTGGGACTTAATAGTAAGGTGGCAAGATCCATGCCACCATCACAGACAATGCCAGCCAAGTGGGAGTTCTGATTAGGCCAGAACCCACTTCAGAGCCCAAGGTTAACCATACTAATCCCTTGGTTGCTGTACTATCACTTGTTTTGTTGCTAGGGGATGTAGATCCCTTAGCGACAGTGGTAGTAGCCTCCTTGGTGTTGGCCTTAGGATAATTAGCATCTCTTGTCCAATGAGTTTTTTCTTTGCATAAGCCTTCTTTTTATTCTTCTTGGAGTTTTGGAACTCATCCCCAGATGCACTGTATTGGGGACCTGGAGAAGACTCATTTTTGTCTTTACCCTTCTCCTCACATCTTCTCCTGCATTTTAGAAGAAACTTGCTTCTTCTCGTCACCTCCACCACCTTGGTTTTTCTGCTTAACTTGATGTGGACCCATTTGTCTGGCTTCTTTCCCAATTCTTGGGGGGGCGGTCGGATAGGAGTCCACCAGGTACTGGTGCAGTTGTTGATTCTGACAATTATTAAGGATGTGTTTCCACACCAACAATTTGTACAATCCCTCACACTCCTAAACCTTGCTTCCATGAAGCCAGCCTTCCTGAGCCTTAAAAGCATTGTCTATGAAAGCAACCCAGTCTTGGTTTTGTGCCTTTTGGGTATCTCTGAACCTAACTCTGTACTGCTCAGTGGTTAAGCCAACCCCATCTATTAGGGCACTCTTTAAGACTAATTGCCAGCATCCTCTTCTCTAATAGTGAGGAGCTTGTCTCTACCCACCTTTATTAGCAAAGGAGAGCCACATGATAGCTGCCCAATGCCTTTGAGGGACCTTTTGAACTTTACAGGCCCTCTCTAAAGCAGTGATCCATTAATAGTTGTCACCCCCCTCCTGGTAAGGAGGGATTATATTGCTTAGGTTCCTACTTCCTAGTATCAAAGGAGGCATCCTTGACTCTAGGGATACTAGTGCTGCCACCAAATTCTTCCTAGCACTCTGAACTTCCAGGGTCTCTATATCAAGGACCAGCTGTTCTTGTCTGAGCTTGAGTCTAACTCTCTCAAGTTTGATCAGGTGGTATTCCCTCTCTAAATAGACCTCCCTCTTGCTAGAGATAGAGGTCCCTATGGAATTCCCAGAAGCATTGGAATTAGCAGAGGAGGACCTAGACTTCCCCTGCATCCTCTGCACCTTACCAGGAGGAACAAAGGTAGACCTACCTATAGGGGCACCCTCTGTATCATATTCTATTCCCTGGGGGATTGGAGTTCACCAAGGTGGAGTCATCAGACTTCTCCTAGTCTTGCCTCCTGACCCATCTTCCAGAGCTTCCTCACCCACTTTGTCCTGTTCTTCTGACCTATCAGGATTCTTGTGGTCATCTAGGAAACACACCTCTAAGAGGTGTTTAATGGTGGGGTTCCTACCTGTCTTTATCTTTCTAGAAGTACACAGGGTCCTTAGTTCCTGGAACCTAGGACCACTGTATCTGGAGGACTGGGTCCCATTGGGTTCCGTGAGTAAAGACATGGTGTCTAGGTATAGTGTGGTGTTGCACCTACCTACCCTAGTGAGAACTAAACTTCCTAAGATTGGGGAAAGGGCTGTGCTAGACCCCTCAGTAGAACTTGCTTGTCTATAAAAATATTGGATATGTGCCTCATGCTAGTGATGTTTTTTCAATTAATCCACACCTAGAATAGCTGGTAAACAGTGCCGGCTTAAATTCCACCGCTGCCACCAATGTAGGAGGGTGACTCAGTATATGGTGCACACTTATTTAAGTGAAGCGCCCTGCACTAATCCATACAACCCTTATAGTGATTTTAGTGGTCTTAGACAACCATAGAAAGCTCTCTAAGTGGTAGCTTGTGGAGAGCAGCCTTCAGGCTTAACCCAGAAGGAGTGTTAAGCAGCTTGGTTTACCAGAACTATGGTCTAGTCCCATTGGTCCTCCTGGCTCTGGTTGTCCTGCTTCCCCTGATCCTTATCAGTCTGGTACTAATACTCCAGTTAATAGCTCTCTGCTCCACTTGGAACTTCAGGTCCTGATCCTTTGGCTCTGGCCTCTCTGGTCTACCTAGCCCTGTTCCTGCTTATTGTGATGCTTCGAGTCCACCTAATCCCCCCCCCATCTGCTCCCTCGTTTAACAGCCCTATCCACCCTCTCCTGACCTGACTAGTTCTCCTGGCCCACCTCCAACATGTCATGATGCTCTAGACCTTGGTCCTCCATCTTTTTGTCATCCTTGATTGTGCAGGCCCTGTTCTCCTAGTCTTCCTCAATCTCAGTTTGGTTTGCCTAGCTGTGATTTTCCAACTGCTGGTCCTCACAGTCTGTTTTCTCTGCCTGGTCTTGTACCCATTAGACTTGATCCTTTTGCTTCTCTTCCTCCCTGTTTGGGTATCTGTAAGCCTAATCCTCTTGGTTCTGGTCCTTTCAGGCTCCCTTCTGTTAGGTCTTACTTCTCTTTCCTAATCCCCTTGAACTTCGTACATTTGATCTGGCCCTTCTGATCATTCTCACCCTACCCATCTGATTCATAGTACTTCACTTCCGGGTCCTACTGGTCTCCTTGATCTGCTTGGCCTTTTGTGTCCTGGCCCTCTTAGGTGTTGCCCTCTTTCCCTTCTTTTTCTGATTTGAATCATCCTTTTCCTCCTGGCCATAAGCCTTGTCCTCATCCTCCTTCTGGCACTGCACCAAACCGTCTGGACACTTTTGATCCTGGTACTCTTGGTTTGGTCCTTCTGAGCCTCGTCATCTTGGTCCTGGTCCTCCTGGAATCCAGGCCCAGTTCCCTTAATCTTCCTGGCTCCGGCTGTTCTAGTCATCCTGCTCTTCTTCATCTTGGACCTGCTGCCTCCAGGTCAACTCATCCACTTGGTACTCTGGGCCCTGATCCTCTGGTCATGGTCCACCTGGCAATCTTAGGCCTGTTCCTGGTCCTCTTTGTGCTGATTCTCCAAATCCTCTGTGTTATGCTCCTAGTCCTCCTGGCTCTCACCCTGCTGGTATTCTTGGTACTAACTTCCTCATCTCACTTGTTTATTCTGGCCTCCTGGTACTATTGGACTGGATCTGGTCTTCCTTTATCTGGTCCTGAACCTCCTGGTCCTGGCTTCCTGCTCTTTAATCTTGTGCATCTACACAACGTCTGATCATCCTTCTTTATCTGACCCTCCAGGACAAGGCCATCCAGTTGCTCATAGTACTAGCCTTCCCGTTCCTAGCACTGTGGCCTGGACCTCTAGGCTGTGATCATCCTGGACCTGATGTTCCCTTGTACTAATCCTCCTTACCCTGGCCCTCCCAGTCCTCCTGGTCCTCGTACCCAAGGGTCTGATCTTCTTTGTCCTGATCTTTCTGGTCCTCCTAGTCCTTTGTTTCCTGGTCATCTTAGAACTTTTCCTTGCAACGCTGGTTGTCTGTGTGCCTGGTCTCAGCTACCTGGCACTCCTGCCAAGGCCATACTATTCTTGTTTTTCATAGTCCTTGTCCTCAAGATTCTGTGCTTGATGTTCTTACTTCCCATGTCTTTATCATCCTGGTTTGGGTTGTCCTTTTACTCCTGGATTTGTTCCCTGTGCTGGTTCTGCAGCCATTGATTCAGGTTCTCCTTGTTCGGGTCCTCCTAAGCGTGGTCATTTTAGCCCTGGTCCTCTTGGTCAACACTGTCCAGTCCACTAGCCTGATTTTTGTTGGTCTTCTTACATCTGATTCTCCACACCCTGACCCTGCTACTTATAATGATTGCTCCACCCCACTTGGTAATCTGAGCCGTGGTCCCCTAGGTTCTAATATTCATGACCCTTAAGCCCTGTTTCTGGTCTTCCTAGTCATGATCCTTTTAGTTTACCTGGTTCTCTTGCTCTAGTCTTCTGGATACCCTTTTTACTGCCCCTGGTCTTTCTAGTCCTAGTATCCTGAACATACTGGCTATCGCACTTTAGGTTCTGATCTTTGTAGTCCCCTTCAATCTGGTCTTGATTCTCCTTGCCCTCTTTCTCTTCCTTCTTGCCCATATGGTTCTGCAATAACTTGCTCTGACATACATCATCCTAGCCTTTCCTAGTTCTGATGTTTGCTTGACCTCTGGTTCATGCTAGTCTAAGAACTTTCTGGCACTGTACTCAATGGTCATACCTCTAGTCTTTTAGATCCCGGGTCTCCTGTTTCACAGGCTCATGGTCCTATACCTTATCATCCTCTGTACCCTCATTCTCATCCATCAGTCCTCCTGGTCCTGCTCCCCTTGTTTATCTAGCTCCCTGGTTTTCCTGTTCCTAATCCTTCTGATCCCAATCCCCCTGGTCTATGTAGTCCTGTACTTACCTCTGGAAGGAATTTGTCTGGTCCTCATTTATCAAGTCTTCTGGTCCCACTGGTCTTGGTTTCCCTAGACCTTCTAGTCCCACAGTCTTCCTGCCCCATCCTACTCCTACTAGTCCTCCTGGTCTGCCTGATTTATCTTGTTCTTGTCCATCTGACCATGGCCCCTCCATCATTGTTTTCCCAGAAATGGTCCTCCTGTGTCTGGTCTTCCTCCTCTCTGTGGCACTGCTCCTCCTAGGTCCCATGTTGCATGTTACCTTGGTTCATCTTGTTCTTGTCACTATGTTTTAGGTTCCCTATGAGTCTGACCCTCATAGACTTTCTGATGTTTGTCCCACCGGGCCTGGACTTCCTGGTCTGTTATAACCATCTTGGTCATTCTGATCATAGGGTTTTCTGGTCCTACTAGCCCTAGTCTTTTACGGTGCTTTCTTCTAGATGCTGGTCCTTTTGGTCCTCCTCGATCTGATCTCTGTGGTTTTGGCCCTTCTGTATCCGATCATTCTTTCCATTGGTCTACTGGTACTGGTCCTTTTTGGACTACATACCTGGGACTGCTACTCCTGGCCCCATACTTCCTTGTCCCTCTGGCCCTGGTCGTTGCACTCACGCCCTTCTGGCCCTCCTAGCTGGCCTTTTCTCCTGGGCCCAGAACCCCCCCCCCAGCCCTCCGTATCCTTTTCACCCTGGTTCCAGTACCTCTAGTCCTGTTTTTTGTGCCCTGTTCCTCCTTTTCTATTTGTTCCTGGTCCTGTCTAGCACTGGTAACCCTGGTGCTCATGGTTTAGGTGTCCGTGGGCCTGGTTCTTTTTGTCTTGGTCCTGTGGCTCTAGTCGTTCTAGCCCTCCTGGTGTTTTAATGTTTGTCACATATACTTCTATTGGTCATCACCCTCATGCTACTGGGCCTACTGCTTCCTTCCCCCGAGCTCTGCACAAACTCTTTATAAAGATGCAGCCTTCAAACTTGCACTCAGATTTTTTGGGGCTTTAACTAGGACAGCACTATCCAGACCCCCCAGGATATAGCGGCATGGATTAGCAAATTTAGCGGCACAAATATGGAAATTTAGCGGCACAAATATGGGAATTTAGCTGCAATTTAGCGGCGTTTTCTTTGGCAGTTTATCCTACAACAAACACAGATCTCTTTGTTTTTTGAGTTATTTAACACCATGAAGCTATGTATATTTGGTTTATTTACAATGTAGAGACTTTGTTTGTCTTCAAGACTAAAAATAGGACATAAACAGCATAGTTGGGAGTTTTGTTTAATAAAAAGAATCGATTTCTACCCAAAGAAACCCTTTTTGCAACATTAATCTATGCTCTAATGTTTGCTTTGCAGTGTGTATGCAGCTCTTTGATGAAAGTTAATACCTCGTTGTTCTATATTAGGACTTCAAGTTATCAATTGCAAAGAACAAAAGGACATCTCTTTTAAAAGCAGAAAACCTGCTGATCTATTTACATTATATGCACTCTGTAATCTACATGGTACACGTTTCTGCAGCAGGCATATTAACACTCTGCACTACCTTCACATAAGTCAAAACATTAACTATACAAAACTTTAATCTCTCTCCACGAAGAACATTAATCACAAGAGTTAACTTTACATTTTTATGAGGCCTGGTAATTGCCGGAGAAAAGGAACCCGGCAGCAGGTGCTTTAAAAACATAATAAACTTGCAAGTATGGTGCCCCCAGGAAGCCAGCACCCGGTGCGGTAGCACCGCTCGCACCGCCCTAGAGCCGGCCCTGGGTGCCAGATTAAAACAGGGTTAGATTGGTTGTGGTTTAAGACGGGGCAGGGTAAAGTGACATTTAGGGCTAGGCCAAGAGGATATAGGGCCTCTTCAGCGAAAGGTGGGTAGCGAGCCAGACCTGTTGGTAGGCCTTTGGTTTTTGTAAATGGCTATAAGAAATGGGCATGGCTTAGGGCCTTTTGTGGTGATGCTGATTAAAAGTGGGGGGTTTACATGCTGGTCAGGTAGCCTTAATGGGTCAGGTCCATGTTTATATACACACAGATATTTTAAAGATATTTGTAAAGTTAAAATACGTGGATCAATCAATGTTCTAATAATGTATACTTTGCGGTGTGTATGCAGTTCTGGGATGAAAGGTAATAGCTCGCTGTTCTATATTAGGACTTTAAGTTATAAATTGCAAGTAACAAAAGGATGTCTCTTTTGAAAGCAGTAACCTGCTGATCTGTTTACATCCTACGTATTCTGTAATCTACTTGGTACACGTTCTTTGCAGCAGGCACAGAACCCTCTGCACTAACTTCACCCAAGTCAAACCCTGAACTACACAAAATGCTGATCTCTATCCAGGAAGATAATTAATCACAGGAGTTATCTTGACATTTATGTGAGGCCTGGCCATTGCTCGCGGAAAGAAACGCTGCGGCAGGTGCTTCAAAAGCCTAATAAACTTTAATTGACGGAGCCCCCAGGAAGCCAGCACCCTAAAGCCGGCCCTGAATCAGAGTGCAACGTATAACTATATACAATCTACAGCCCTTCTGCTGCGGCGGCCAGCACGGGTCGATCCTTCACTTTTATTGCCTGTGGAAGCAAATGTTAAGGGCGAGAGACGCCTCCCAGCTCACAGCAGCTTACCTGGGCCTCTGGGCCTCCCGAGACGACGACGACGACGATCCACCACCAGCCAGACAACGATACAATGACGATCCAGACCAGCAGCGCCGCTCCAGACCAGGTGAGTCGCGTCGTCATCGAGTCGTCAGCACTGCCTGCTGTGAGGACCCCCCTTAACCCCCTTCTTTTGGTCTATTGGACCCGTGGCAAGATCCACTGGCCCAATAGAACAATAGAAGAGGAAGAGAGGCGCGTGATCTCCTGTCTACTGCTGGATGGGGGTGGGATGGCGCCAGGATGCCAGGATTTCGCGGGCACTTTTGTAAAAATCGCGGCATTTTTACAAAAGTGCCGATTTCGCGATTTTTTTGCAAATCGCGAAATCGCGAAATCCTGGGGGGTCTGACTATCATGGAGAGAAATTTGGCCTCAGTAGAGACATAACCTTTGCTCAGTTAAAACACTGCTTAGTATGTTAAAAATCAAAATTACTATTCCCAAGATAGATTGTACATGTGATTGAAATATCAGTGTGGCTGAATGGCCACTCATGACATTGGGCGAATAAGCATCTTTGCCTGAAGCCCACTCTGCTGGGTGAATAGTATGAATAAAGAGTGTTTATTCAGGGGGCCAAAGCCTACAACATCTCTCTGGTGTCATATGCAGATGACACGCAGCTAATACTATCCTTTAAAAAGGACCATAGCCTGGATGTCGCTAACTTTCGTGAGGACTTGACCGCCATCTCAGCCTGGATGGAGGCTACATGCCTCCAGCTGAACTCCACTAAATCTGAGATCCTCCTACTAGGTAGAGACTCTCATCTTTGGGGCAGCAACTGGTGTCCTCTGACGCTTGGCGCACCCCCTCTGCCAAAAACCGTCGTAAAAAATCTAGGCATTTGGGTAGATAGCGCACTTTCTTTCGAGGACCACGCCAAGTCTGATGCGGGAACCTGTTTTAGCTTGCTGTGCGGCCTTAAACCCATACTGCTGGTTGTTTTTTTTACCTTCACACCCGCCAGCTGATGGTTCAAGCTACTGTTCTGGCCAGTCTGGACTATTGCAATGGTCTGCTGCTTGGCTCCAATAAGCCTGTGATAAAAAAAGCTACATCGCACTATGAACGCTGCAGCCTGCATGCTTTTTGCCCTACCTAGCCACTGCTCGGTCTCCAGCCTTCTACGTCGCCTTCACTGGCTGCCTATAGAGCAAAGAATCCATTTTAAAGCGCTTTGCTTTAAGCACAAAATTCTTGCAGGCTCAGGCCCAGCGATTCTGAGCGATCTTTGCCGTCCCTACATTCCAATGCGTATCCTAGGCTCGGCCAACCTCCATCTGGCACGTGTTCCTCGGTTCTCTAGAACCAGAGCAGGAGGGCGTTCATTCAAGGTGCTTGAGCAGACCCTCTGGAATTCTCTACCTCCTTCCATCAGAAGCACACCCAACCTTCTATCCTTAAGAAGGGTGGTGAAGACCTGGCTTTTTCATTGATCAGTAGCTTCCTCTCCCACCCTCTCTCCTGGCAATCAGTGCTGTGACCTCCCTTTGCTGGGACAGCCATGCACTTTACACATTTCTTAACATAACATAACATGAACTACCCATATGCATTACCTACCTGTCTCCTGCTTTCACTTAAAATTCCACAGAAGTCCCATTGCTGTGTATTTCTCAATTGACCTCCAGAAAACAATGTGACCCCAAGCACTAATGGTGCACTGTAAGAATTCCTCCCTGTGTGGCCCAGATACAATCTATTTGTTTGTGTTCCCTTTTTGCTGCTGCTTGTCCACGGCTGCTGCTTTACCAGGTTTGAAATACTCAGCAAGCACAACCCCCTTAAAAAGAAACCTAAAGCTAGCACAATGCCTTCCATAGGAATCCCAAAAACAACTCAGCTCTACAAAATTATCAAAGGGGTATCACCAATATCAAAAAACACTATATTTTCATGAGTGTAAAAAACGTTGATGTAACATGTTTTAAAATCATACTCATTATTCTTTGCAGACAGCCAAATACTCCTAGACTGTAGCACAAAATATCTGTGTGCAATATCCTGAAGCTCCTAAAACAGAGGTCTGATTAATGCATTCCTTATTTGAACATTAAAATAAGATACGTGTTTTAATTTAAAATTGATTTGACTATCTAGACTTCTATAAACAGCTTGGCCTAATCCACGCACCTACCTTTGTTAAAACTATTGTACATGTGTACATGGGCTTACTTTTGAATGCTTCGTACATATTGCGCCTAATTACAAGACGACCACCATACCATTGTCTAGAGTCCCTTTTTTCTTCATGGCCGGCTAAATAAAGACCTGCTGTAGTATTTTTTGCCGGCTAAATAGCAAAGATAATGTACCATTCGGACATTTCCCTTGCAGTAGAGCTATTTTTCCGTCTGATAAAGTTAGATATAGAAATCAGTGGCCAACTTTAAGGTTTCCAGACAAAATATTGTAGTCAAATCAACTTTTTATCCAAAGGAGGGCTATAAAATGAGTACCACATAGTTTGGCGATAATATACTTTTATTTATAGTGCTAATTATCTGAAAGACTGTGATAAAAAATCTATTCCACCCACTGAAGCTGTACACTGTAAAAGGCCATGCCTATTACATTTGTGAATAAGTTTGCTTACTTTTGGTGTTTTAAAACATACGCACTTCTAGAGAAAAATGATTGCATTAGTATTACAAGATGATTGGGCCCCACCTAGACAAGAAACTGATAAACCGCATTGTTTGCTCCCTCTAAAAGAGTGCTTGACAATGCTCACTGGTTTAAGCAATGTTCTCTGATAATCATTTATGCAAATCAGTGTTTCACTGGAAGCGGTGCTCCTGTGGTACAGGAGAAATGATTATTATGCCTAAGAAGTTGCACGTCATTCCCTTATCTCTCAACACAGTGTCTCCGTTTCTAAAATCACACCACCGCCCACAAATGCAGATCCTTGGAGTAGATGCATTAGTCACTAATCCACCAGGATATTCTTCTTCTATGTGTGACAGGGAGATTTTTTTGTTTTTTGCACTTTTGTTGCGCAAATTCCATCTTCGCGTGCAAAATTAACTTGCAAGCATTTTTCGCTAAAAAAGAGCATCAAGTTTCAATTTGCTTTTCAAGTAATTTTGTCTACATTCTCAGAAATGTTCATGTTCACTCAAAAGAAAATTATGCAAATATCACACACCCATATTAATCATGTGCATTTTAATTCCCTCTGCTAATCGGAGGTAGAATTTGACTGATAGTTTACAAGGTTGATTAACCAGTTCTGATTTCTTGCATTTGCCAAACAACAATAATGGGTAATAAGTACTATATAAATTAAGTCTGGGCGGTGAACTCTGCTCCGCTCACGGAGTTTTCAGAGTTTTCTGCACTCTGCGTTACACGGAGCTTGCAGAGTTCTGAAAAATTCCGCTTTGCATAGTGGAGCAGAGGTTTTTTCCTCGCTTGTGTTCATCAGCGTCATGTTGGCGAGCGCAAGGAAAATCCACCTCCCCACGAAATCTTTCCTCGTTCACGATCATCAACATCACGTTGGTGAGCACGCGCGTGGAAAATCAACCTCCCGGTATGATTGCTCAACGTGGTCGGTCAGATTTTTCATTACGAGTGGTCGCGTATGCTTTGGACCGCTCGCGTTGAGAAACCATCCATTCCCGTTGGGAAAGCTGCAGCTCGAGTAAAAATCTACTTGAGTAGCAGAAATTAAGCAGCACTCGCTTGCGCTGTGCATGTTGCTGTATGCGATGATTGCACAGTACAGACAAGCACCTGGCACTGAAAATCCTTGCGAGCGGCATTTACCTAACGCACTCCGCTGCTCGCGCAGCTCCGTGTCGCGCGACTGATTATTTTCGCACTTCCCGGAGTTCCGTGTAGCGAAACTTCGCAAACTCCATCCAGGATTAATATAAATGCAATTACATGCAATATACTCAGGCCCACAGGAAATATTGCAGTGTACAGCTGCAGCATTTTTCGTATAGTTATGGATCTCCTGTATTTGCCACGCAGTTAATCATGTGCTCCATGATCTGCAGGTTTTAGCCTCCAATAAAATTGTTTCAAGCTCAAATAGTTTAAAAGTTACTAAAAACACAGTGATGCATGTTGCCACGCAGTGGCAGGCCCTTTGTAAAGGTTGACTGGCCAACTTTCTGTTGCTTATTGCAATATTTGGGTGTTAAACTGGTACTAATGGGGTGCAACCTATGCCCAGACAGTGTTAACAAATATAAAAATGACAAAATAGTGAAGTAATACTATCAGAAAATGTGCCGTATTGTGCTTCATAATTCAAATTGTTTTGGCAACATAATTATGTCAACCCTGCCACATAATTTGACCCTCTGTGGCCGTATAGTTCCAGTGCCCCAAAATTTAATTTATCATTTATGCCCTTTTTACTTGCAAGGTCTGACGTTAACAGTCAGGCTGGGAACCGGGCAGAGATCCTTTCAAGTACAGATGATGCCTCTCTCATTGCAGTGTTAATGAGCAGTCACTGTCTCTCCTTTACAAGAATGCTACCGTACAGGGCCCTGCACAGTCAGAGCACCCACCATGGGGCCAGCCAACTACCATATTATAAATTACTAGTGACCTCGACCCCTCCCTTGAAGACACTTTCCAGACGCACGAGAAACTGAAGGTGTCTCGCTTAAGGAAAGAAAATGTTTTATCTGATGCCAGCTTCCCAAGCAGTGCTCTGCCCAGGCTTTCCCTGAGACAAGCACCCATGAAACTCCAGCTACAGCTACAGTACGCGACGGGTGGGGGGGGACTTAAAGACCATATAGCTCAATGGGGGTTGCCCACCTAGTTTTCAAGTTTACCAAGTTGTTAAATCAGAAATTAAGGTGTGGCATAATTGGAAAAGCCAGTGGAGCAGCATAAAACTGGCTCTTGCCTAATTATTATTCTATGGGCCTCATATGCGTAGTAAGGTGTAGGAAAGTAGGATCTGCTTCTTATGGTTACCCCCACTTTTTGCTTGATGTGATGATGTTTTTGACTAGTCTGACTGGGATCTTGCTAATCAGGACCCCAGTCTATCTGCTTTCTCCCTAAATTGTTGTGTTCAGTACTTAGGTACATCCCAGATTGGATACTGGGGTACACTTGTCAGTCCCCAGTATATGGTACCCATGTACCCAGAGCATAGGTACCCCAGAGGTCTCCTATGGGCTGCAGCATGTATTATGCCACCCATGAGAGACCATTCAAAATGGAACTACAGGGAGGGTCCCCTGATTCTTCCCAAATCTTTCCCTAGGGTACTTAAGGGTTTATCTGGGTGTAGGTCTTTTCATTAGTCGTGGGATAAGATTCAGAACTAAAACCACTGCACTTCTACCGTCTGGGCACTCTGGACTTCGTTTGGGCAGAGCTTCATCTCCCTTCCAGTCTGCTGCATCGTCTGTGCCTGTGCATCATACAGGAGCCTTCCAAGGCCTGTGAAGCATCTAAAACAACCAAAGTAATCTCCCTTTGAGTGAAGGAGTCACTCCCCTGCATACGCAGGCACTGCAACTAAGTCGACCGGTCTGCAGATCCTGACCTATCCTGACCTCCTCCAGACTCTGTGGGCTCTGCATCCCAGGTGGTGGTTTTCCACAGCTACTGCGGCCTGCTCTACCCTCTCACCAGGTTTGAGGCCGGTAGTCCTCGTGGGGGTTGCAATAACTGAATCCCAGAGTATCTTGTCTCCTTTGCAGTTACAAAGGCTTGTTGTCATCTGTTCTCTCTGCTTTAAGGTACTCCTCTTTAAGAATCTACATTTCGCTCCCTCCAGACATCTTCTCCTCTCCCAGCAGCAGCACTTTCCTGAAGTCCTCTATTGGCTTTAACTGCGGTTTTCGACGCCAATTCACACCTTTGAACCCGGTTTCCCTGGGATAGGGTAGAAGAGCTCTTTGTGTGCGAACAGATAAGGAGCATGGAGGGAGTCAATAGCGAATTAAATTAGCAGCCAAAGGGGAGGTCTGCTGTCTGTGTGGAATGAAGGACCAAGACTCAAAGTCGTCTCAAAGACTGCAGATCAAAGAAGAGAGTTATGATGCTGTTTTCCTAAGAAAGAAGAATTATGGGTCCAGTTGCCAGAGAGAATGCTGAAGAAGAGTTTTACTTGGCACTTTAGCCCTGATTTAGGAGGGTATCGGAGGGTATAACTAGGTTTTGTACTATTGCTCAGACCCAGATTCAGTAGGAGATTCCAGAGTAGAGTCAGGAGTAGACTCTAACACAGACGCCGATTCCTTCTGACACTTTTTAGGATAGCAGAAGCTTTGTGTTCTATGCTTTATCTCATTGTGTGGCTACATGATATGCAAAACCTTACCTTAGAAAACTTCTACTGAAGTGGAAATGCTGACACCTTTATTTACTTTATGGATCGGTTTGGGATTTAGTTTAGTATTCTTTAGTGTAGGAATTAGAAACCTAAATGCATCAGACACAGGAAGGTCGGAACTTTAATTCTCCTCATCATGTCGTATTTTTGTTGATCTGTACCATCGCAACTGAGATTCCCATAGGTTTCTTGTTATTGAGGATTAACTTCGTTCGTAGAGTTGGAAGTCAGTTGATAATTTTGTATGCAATGTTCCTGAGATTAATTTAGGTCACGCTGGCTTTGAATTCGGAATAACTCTATACTTGATTTTCGACTTGGAGCTTCACTGTGTAGCCAAATGGGTTGCACTGTAAATGTGAACTTGAACTGATAACTAACTCCTTTATCCCTCAAGCTCCCTAAAAAGATCAGCACGAAGGGGACAAGAAAAAGGCACAAATCTTCTCCACTGGAGCACCACTCACCTTGGATCTGGGAAACTAACTTCGAGTCACAGCAGCAGATCAAAATTCTATAATTCTCAGCAAACGACTGATTGTTCCCACAACTAAAAAATAAATAAAAACAATGGTCCACATATTTTTAATGTATTATTATGCTGCAGGTTTGAGAGCATTATTAGACTTAGTTTGGTTTCATATTTTTTATCAGGTGATAATAAGATTGCGGAGGACGTGGCCTAGCAGTTAGAGCTTCTGACTGTGAAACCAAGAAATCAGCCAGTGCTCAACATCATGTGATTTTGGACAAATCAGTCTGTTTCCCCATGAATTAAAAAGTAAAAGTCTTGCGCTGAATACGAATGGAGGCGAGAACACAAACCTTTGCAGGAGGTGACATCCTCAAGGCAGCAATGTACATGATGGGACATAGGGTCCGCTACAATACAGCATTCTGCCAGCACAAAAGGTAAGGAACTACATCCTGAAAGGAAGTAATACCTTCAGCTGCCCACGGACTCATACAGTATATACAAACAAATAAATAATAGAAGAATACAAGCACTCTTTCTGAGATGGTGCACAACGCCTAACCAATACAATTGTGGGCAGACCCAAAGCTTCTCTGCAGGTGATTCTCGCATAATTCTCTGGTGACAGCTATACTGTCAAGGCAGATCATAAAAATCAGAAAGCCAAAAAGGATTCTGAATCAATAGGAGGGCTGGTCTATGAGGGCTGGCAAACAGATTCCTTCAGGGCTGGAGCCATGAGAGGCAATTGATAGTGAAATTTGGCACAGTGAGTACTTGAGGGCTGGTAGGGCAATATGAGGGCTGACTGGGTACAGATGGGAGGACTGAATGGTGAAATCAGCAAAGGAGATCAAAGGCTAGTCAAGTAGTTGTGAGGGAGAGGTAAACACAGTCCTCAAAAATAGCCTACAGAGATTAAACAGAGGGGTTCAGAGGGCCAGAAGAGATGGCTCTGAAATGCAACGATTGAGGAGTTGGTCAGAGCAGTGGCATAAAGGCCCAGAGCATTGACGAAAAGAAGGCGTCTTAAGATTTTAGGTACAAGTAAAAATTGCTGTACTAACAGAAGGGGATGGTTGCGCTTTTATATTGAAGTGTAATCAGCATTTACAAAGCTCTAGTGGAGAGAGACGGGTAGGTAAGATGAGCTTTAGAGCTCATCAACTGTATGTTTGATATTTTAATGTGCTGGAAGGTGCCCTACCTTGGGGACACATTGCTCATGAAATTGAGGTTCTACGCAATCTCCAATACATCAAATTGTGGAGTTCTGAGGTGAGGTCCGAGACTCCTAGTGCAGTGGAATGGGGCTGAAGCCAGACACATCTTTAGTCTGAAGGCCAGTAAAGGAGGTTCTAGAAAGAGAATATCTGGTGTAGTTTGAGGGGTCTCGGAACTGCCATAGGAATTATGGCTGAGGCTTGTTGAACTGGTATAAGAGCTGATGACCATCAGAGGATAGGGGGTGGCAGGAACATGTCTGAACTTGGTGAGAGGTTTTAGAGCCATTTGAAGGATAGGTGGGCTGACAGAAAGGATAGGAATGGCTCTGATACTTGGCAGAAGATATGTAAGGAGTGGCATCTTTGTAGAGGTAATCATAGAATAGGCAAAATGGTCTGAGGTCCAGAAGTGGAGGTTGAAGATGCAGATTACAGTGTTATGGTGTTCAGAATGCTTGGCAGACAGCCTATGATTGCCTGAAGTAAGGGGATCTAGATAGGAGTGTGTAGAAGGTGGCATAGAGGAGGTTATAATGGAGTTGTAAAAATGGTATAGCTGTGGATGAATGTTGTCCTAATGGGTGCTATGGGTTTGGATTGGTATTTTGCTGGGGTACTGAATTAGGCGGTTTAATAAACAAATTCAGACAATATTTTCCTTGTTTTACAGAATGTTTTTGATTGGTTTCAGCAATCTAATTCTTCCTCCCGTGGCCCGATACTAATATGAACCCCTGCACCTAACACAAAAGTAAGGGGGATATCAACAAACAGCACTGCAACCCTTCATGGTGGAACAGTGTACAGAACAACATCACTGTCTTGTCCTGCAGCTCCAATGTCTGACCCCATGCACATTGTCGCTCGTCAGTGTCTCAGGAATGTGAAGCGCATGAAGTTCCGTGGCTACCATTGTACCATTTATCTTGACCCAGAGCCCTCTCTCTGACGAGGCATGCTCCCGCCGCCCATGGCCCCCTCTAGCATTGAAGGGTTCAGGCTCTCTGAACGTGCGTGCAGGGTGAACATCGGACATGTCCAGCCAGGACCAAACATCCTCTGGGCATTTGAAGAAATGAGACCTCCTGGAGGAAATTACATGGAGCTTGGCACGATACAGCAGCATATACCTGAGATTCATAGTACACATTTGCTGCTACACCTCAACAAAGGATTTGCGCTTGTCCGGCACCTGTTGGGTATAATCTGGATAGATAGCTATGTTGCAATGTTCATACTGAGGGATGGGAGCCTCTCTAGCCACCCTCAGGATTGAGTCCCTGTCTCTATAATTCAGAAACAGACCGATAATCGTTCTCGGAGAGACGCCAGGTGGGGGGACCCGCACTAAAGACCTATGTGCTATTTCTACACTGACTGAAGGAGACAGGTCCTTAGGACAGAGCACAGTCTTCCCCCAATCCTCCAGAAACTGCAAAGCAGACACCCCCTCTTACCTCTCAGGGAAACTCAACAATTGAACATAATTCCTCCTGGAACATCCCACAGCATCCTACACTTTCTGCACCAGTGAGCTTGAGACTGTTTGCAGCTGAGCTACCTGTTGTTTAAGCTGCTTCACCTCAGTCTGTAAGGTAGTTAAGTCGGCCTCTGCAGTTTCAACTTTGTCAGCCATCTTGCAGAGGTCAGCCCTCAACAGATTAACCTCTATGGACACCCCAGCAATCTGACTCTCCAGGCCTAACCTTGACCCCTGTACGGCCTCCAAGAAGGCTGCATGAGAGGGCTCCCCCTGCCTCTCTGGTGAGGGAACCGGGAATGCTGATGCTCTGATCAAGGGAGTCTATGAGCAGCCTGGCTCGATTTAGCGTATTTGCGGAATGGTATTCCCCTGCTGTTGTCGCTGTGGCCTGTCCTTACCCATTGTGAAGGAATAAGAGTGACGCATCGCAACTCAATTCCCTCCCCGGGCCCCAGCCCAGGATGCAGTTCAGTAAGTCCAGATCGCAAAAGGGAAGTGGGCACCCAGTAGATACACACCTTAATGAGCAGCGCGAGCACCAAGAAACACCCGCAAGGAACACCCACTCTCCTAGCGGTTCACCAAACCAGGGGACTTTTTTTCTAGACCAGACCGGCTACTGCAGCACTCCCCGAGGGGTGTCCCCCCACCAGTCACCTCCAGAGTCGGCCTACCGTAAACCAGACCAGCTTGTCATTGGGCTGCTGTACTTCTAGACAGGGAGCACCAAGCTGTCACGCACAACAGGCCACAAGCACCTATCCAGCAGGTGGACAAGAAATAGGCAAAAACAGTCCAAGGAAAGTGCCCAGGGCAGGCAGGGATGAGCCCCTCTAAGACCAGAAGGCTGCCACAGGGCTCTCATGATGACCGGCATCTGCTTAGTTTCTTTGGCAGGTCACTTCATGAGGCTAATTTACCCATGCTGCCCCCTTCAACCTTGTGACTCTAGGCCTGCAGCGCCACCTGGTCCCCCAGCCAATGCAAATAGGCTGCACAAGACCTTTGCACCCAAGCTCTCATGTCGCCAGATCTCGCAGCTGCCAACCGCCAGGACTCCACTATGCTGCAGCTTGGCCACACCCCTCAGGTTGTGAACAGCGCTCCGAAGGGGATCGATACAGTGGAGAAGCAATTATCGCATGAAAGCCCCAAATGCAGGCAGGGCAATTCCAAAGCTCAAGGGATTGCATCTGTGGCTCCAAAAGATGCTGAAACGCAGAATAACAGTACAACTGAGAAAACGGGGTGTTGGAGTTCCTCACGGGTATGTCTGAGCAGCCGTCTTGGCTAGCCACACCCCAATTCAGACAATGTTGGGATAAGAATGTATCCTGCATGGGTATAGGTTTGTACACCTGCCTCGCGTGCCCAACTAAATTTGAAACTGGTACCCTGTCTTTTTAGGACTCGCCTGATCCAGCTCATGCGCTGGTCTGGCCGAGACATTTAGTAGCTGCTTTGAAAAGTGCTACCAAAGCGGCCACCAGCTTACTGTTACGCGCGCATCCCTAGCGTGCTTTAGCGCGTCATCACGATCGCGATCACTTTCGCTTTCAGAGTGATCGCAATCGCGAAGACTTTTGCTTTTACGGCTGCGCGGCGTTACTTTTACTGCCGCGCGGCCAATGCTTGTTAGTGTCTGTGCTGGAGCGGGTTATGCAAAATGTTGTATACCCACCCCATTTTGCATGTTGTTTTATTAATTAGATTAATTTATTAATTATAATCGAACTAATGGTTTGGAGTGATCTGGAAAATATTTACCAACCTTACTAATATATGAATTACACGTGGGATTTGCATCTGCATGGCTTAAGTAATACGTGAACTGATTTCTGTACGCCTATTAATGATAGACAATTAGAAATATTGCATGATAAATGTCGCTTTTGTGATGTAATTGTGATTTGTGCTTTATTCAGTAAGTATAAACCGCACTGAGTGTTGCTTTTGCTAGATAAATACACACACATATGGGTATTAGCGAGGGAATAACATTTAATTAGCCATTTCTATGTATTAATTACGTTTTCGTGTTTCTTTGCTTAAGTTGACCATTGCGAGTGGCCACAAAATGGCTGACTCCTGTAGCTGATGAAACCGGCTCCATTGCTCAAGGTTCTGGGTGAAGTGCGCATGCGTCACCGCTAGCAACTGTGGCCTGGACCTGACCCCAGATGAACATGTACCTTTCAAGGACAGCCTGGGACATCGGCCAAATATTCCGAACAAAGACTGTTGTGTGAACCGGAACTGACAAGGGTCATAACCCAAAAGACACTTTCGTGAGAACCCAAAAGGATGATCCCTGATTGTCCAATCAGTGAACTCGGATGCCTAAAGTTTGATACTTTTGAACATCAATTTTACTATAAATTATGGTAGAATAGAGAGGTAATTATCGTCGTTTTTCCAATTTCCTGATGTTATGCTGACGGAGAGGACGGTGACACTGCAGGACAGCTGTTTCCCTGAATCTTTGACAGACTGATCAAATGTCCAATTTCCTGATGAACTGAACTTTCAAATTTGACGGGCATAGACTGATGAGACTACTGGATTTGACTTAGAAGACGATGATTAGCCAGAATAGGTAAATATGATGGTCAGCTGCTTGAACAACTAATGAATTTATTTGCATTCATTAGATAAAGAACATATCTGATTCATTACAGAAACGAGTTGGTTTGTTTATTTATGAGAATGTATTAATGTAAAGAGAAAGAGAATTAGATAATCATTTAAACAGCAACTAGCAGATCCACTGCCAAAATTATGAGAGGAATATCAAAGATAGAATATAGGGCCTAATGAGCAACAGAAGGTGATGTAGATTTGCCACTCATTAGGGAAGAAGTGGTATTTCCTTCTCATACCAGCGTCTGGAAGATAATCGCCTCCCACACGGACTAATGGTGAGTGAATGTTGGTGTTATGGGCCCCACCAGCGAATGTATGGATAATGTATGTATGTGAGATCTTTGGTCTGTGATAGAGGGAGGGATTTTGCACTCCACGCTGGAGCAGTTTTTCTGGTAGCAGAATGATGGTTTGCTATTGTTTTGGTTTGATGATTTTTGCTTGTATATAGCTTATGGATTATTGATTGGTATTGATTTATGTACTAACACTCTATGTTGAGTTGCGTCAAGTTTAATGTTGTTGGTACGGCTTCTGGGATGTAGGAAGTCGGAAGTTTGTAACGGTTCCGTAGTAGGGCAGAGGTAAGCGCTGCTCTCGGGAAAGACGGAATTGTTGTTGCCCTGTAGGTGCAAAGGGGAACCGTGTGACAATTGAAGTTGCACGGCGCATTGTCTGGGTTCGATTCGGTAGCATCGTTGTGTGTTGCCATCAGAGACATTTATAGTGTGAGAGAAGAGTGTATGAAAGCGAAGGTTAGCTGTGAAGTTATGGTCTTAGGTACCAGGGATCCAACTGGCATTCCGATAACGCTTATCACTGGAAAGGTAATAGGTACTCTCTGAGCTTGTTAGAAGGACAAAGGAGAGGTAAGCGCTGCTTTGTTAATGTATGTCATAATTCTGTAGTAGAACAGACTGTTTGCTGTTCTCGGGATAGACAGGATACTGTGTGAATGTACTACATTTTCTTGTATGAACGAGCGTGAATGTAAAGGCATTCGGGTTGATTGCGAAACTCTAGGTTTATTTCTCAAGAGCATTGGGTCTCCAACTATGTGTCTTAAATACTAGAGAAACAATTAGCTAACGCTTGTTAGAAGGGTGAAGTAGAGGGATGTACTACTTTATCAACGGAAGTAATGATTCCGTAGTAGGGCAGAGGTAAGTGCTGCTCTCGGGAAAAACGGAATTCTCGTGAGAAAGGTTTTTTGCTGTTCTTTGGTTAGCGAAGCGGACAATGGAGATGTTTCTATGTTGTTACTAACAGAAGTGTAGAAAATTGAAACAAAAACTTACGGAGCAGATTTGTAAAGGAGGGGTAGTCAAGAGCAGGAGCAGGAGCTGCCGCAGCGGCTGCTGACGTCAGAACGACCGCGCTGGGATTGGACAGTCGGTCAGAACTGTGAAACGCTCCGGATTGGTGCGTTAGTGTACGCCGCGCTAGGAGTGGAGAAATACAGCGTGATGTAGACGCTCCTTATTGGTGCGTTAGTGTGAGTCGCGCTGGGATTTGAGGATTGTGACAGTGACGTGGATGCTCTGAATTGGTGCGTTAGTGTGAGTCGCACTGTGATTGGATAGACTAGCGGCACAAACGTAAAGAAAGACTAGTGATACGCGAGAGGCAAGAAAATGTATTACGATCCACCAGAAAAAGAGAAGAAAACATGGTTAGGAAGAATCAAGAAGTGGTTTAAGAAGGACAAACCAGTTAAAACTAGGGAAGGACAGTTACTTCCTCCACCGAAAACCCTTGTATCTTTTATGATTGCGAAATATTGGTATGATACTTGTATTTGGTTAGATAACTGGGTGAGATATACAAAGGACGACGGAGTATTAGCTTTTCCAGAGCATGGTTCATTTAATTTGGCTGTTTTGAGAAATTTGAGAGAAAAAATGATGAATTTGGAACCAAGACCTAGACCGACGCAGTTTGAGGCTTTGACGGAATGGGAAGACAAAATGCATGAAAGAGCGAGACAAAGAAATGGTAGAGGATATAGGTACTGGTTTGGAAGACCGTACGGACAAGAAACGCATAATGATCGAATGAAAAGATGGCAGGATGCGAGTATGACTAAGGGTGTGTTCCCTGAAAGAACGGTAGGAGAGAATGAAGGACGAAAGTGTGTAGAAAAGAGGCAAAATGTGGAGTCGAGAGGGTATGGAGCGAATGAGTCCGAGGATGATGTTCTTGATGATATGTTCTATAAAAATCCACCACCGTATCGACCAGAACCAGAAATATTAACTCCAAGTGCCCTAATGAGAGAAACCATGCGAATTATAAAATCGGAACCAGAATCCCTAAGTTTGAGTAAAAACAGTGCTACTAGGGAAGTAGAAAAGAGGTCGGAAGAAAGAACAGATGGAGAAAATTCTGCAGAATTAGCGAAAACAACCCTGGAATTAACTGAGAAAATAAGAGAGTTGACTAAGAATCTAGAAGCGGTAACTGTTCCAGTAACGATAGGTCCAGTAATGCCTATTTTTGACAAACAGAAGCACAGTGAGCATTGTTTGACAGTCCCTTACAGAAGTAATAAACCAGTGGACCAACCAAGAGTGAGTCAGAATGAGAATCCATGGAGGCAGACTATGAGTGTAATGGAACCGAATTTTACAAATAATCCATTTGTAGATCAGAATTGTGCAGAGAGACGTATGACAATGATAGAGACAGTGTCAGAAACACAAAAAGATTTTGGACACGGAAGTGTAGAAAAATCAGTAGGACCATCGACAGAAGAGTTAAGTGAATGGTTAAGAAGCTTGCAGAGGAAGGACAAAGAATCCCAATCAATTGATGTGGCCAAGTTACGAATGGTATTGGAGGAATTAATAGTAGGGACTATACCAACAGAAAAATTGAAAACCTATCAGGATGAAGAATTATTATTTTTGTGCAAGAGTGTGACCTGGAGAACAAAAAACTTACATGAAAGGTTAGAAGAAGTAGCAAATGAGATGGGCATTGATATGGAAAAAGTAAGAGCCTTACAGAAACCATATCGAGTAGAATTCACTGAAAAAGACATTGAGAATATGAACACCACAGGACGAATAGGTCAAATTAAGGGCATAATCATTTTGCTGAGAAAATGGGGAGACGTGGATAAATGGAGAAGCAGGTGGTATAGAAAACGCGATGATGCCTCAGATAAGACATTTTCAGCCTTTCCTGTAAGAGAAAAGGAGAAGGTAGTGACAGAATGCCCTATGAGAGAGATTCCAGGAGGAGGATATGTACATGTCCCATGGACGAGACAGGATATTTTGTCTTTTACGAATGATTTCCCTCGACTACGTCAAAAGCCCGTCGAGTGGTACAGGCAGGTAAACAGATTTGTGAAATTTTCTAAAGTATTATGGATTGATTTGAATAGTCTGTTTGACATAATCGTACCAGCAGATCTATGGACAGAGTGCAAATTAATGATCAATTGGCCAACCAAGGAATATCCTAGGGATTCTAAAACAGGAGCTCCAAACCCCGAGGTAATGAAGAAATATGAGCAGGTTATGGTATTTCTGAAAAATAAAGTGCCCCCTAAAGAGACAGATTGGGTAAAAATTGATCGAACACACCAAGAAAGTAAAGAGTCAGTACATGCATATTACGAGAGGCTAATACAAGCTTTTAAGCAGTTCAGCGGAGATGAGAATCTGAGTGAAAAGGATTTGAGTCATTTTGTATACAGATTTGTATATGGTTTACGTCCAGAAATTGGTGAGATGATTAAACAGCATACGGAGTTTGGCAAAACAAGAAAATAGATGAAGTATTGAGACATGCTAAATACTTCAGTGATGAAATTGAAGCAAAACAGCGGAAGCTAAAAGAGAAGGCAATGTGGGCACAGGTAAAGGTAGCGGAGAGACAGGAAGCACAATTGGTGGAACAAGCGGGGTCAAAGCGTAAATTTAATACTGGGAAGTATAAAGGGAATATTGAAGTAGCTAAAAAGAAATTTCCGTGTCATAATTGCAGCAGGATAGGGCATTGGAAATCTGAGTGTAAGTTTCCCCCGAGTACTAACAATGAAAATCAATCATTGAACCCACAGGTGCAGCATGAGGTGAGTGGTCAACTGCAGCAACAGCAGCAAGTTGTTACCCCACAGAATCAGGTGCCAAACCCGCCTTTTCCACAGAGCAGAAACACACAGAAGTATAGTAGTGAATCGGGATTCTACAATGAAGAACAGGTAAATAAGCCGCCACGCTCTAGCGCTATCTCGCAGTATTGGCTGCAACGCGATGAGAGTGACTCAGAAGAGAGCTATTGACGGTGCCGAAGGGAGGAAGAAGAGTGCGTACTTGGCGCAGCTCTAGAAGTAGACCAGACAGGACCTTTTGTAGATGAGAAGGTTAATGATGAAAATATTACTTTCCTAGTGGATACTGGTGCCACTCGATCAACTGTTAGATCAGCTGATGCTAAGAATCTTCCTCTCTCGGATGAAACGATCCAAGAAGTTGGTGTGTCCAACAGATTAAAACCTATCTTACAGACCCTGTGAAAGATAGCATGGGGAAATTTTCAGAAATGCACCGCTTTGTGGTGTGTGACACCAGTCCTGTGAATTTATTAGGTAGGGACCTGTTGTGCAAAATGAATTGCACTATATTCTGTACTCCGGATGGAATAGCTTTTGAAACACCAGATGATGATGTATTGTACAAGATGACCATAGCTAACAGAGAAAATGAAGTTACTGAAACATATGCTGTATTCAACCCTGATGAATTACCTAAAGAATTGAGACAATCTGTAAAAGCAGAAGATTGGGAATTCACTGGAGAAGATGTAGGGCTAATGAGAAATGTAGATCCAATCAAAATAACCGTAAAGGAAGGAGTAACATATCCAAATGTTCCGCAATACAAGTTGACACCTGAAATAATTGAAGGTGTAACTCCTGTAATAGAGAAAATGATCAGGCAAGGAATTTTGAGAGAAATAATGAGTAGTCCATGTAATTCACCAATAATGGGACTGAAAAAGCCTAATGGGAAATTCAGGATAGTGCAAGATCTGAAAAAGGTGAATAAAATTGTGGTACCATGTTGTCCCATTGTACCAAATCCATCAGTGATTTTATATCAGATTCCCCATGATGCAGAATGGTATACAGTGATTGATCTGTGTCATGCTTTCTTTTCCATCCCATTGCACCACGACAGTCAGCAAATTTTTGCATTTCGTTTTGGTGAGCGTATTTTGGCATGGTGCCGAATCCCACAGGGGTATACAGAAAGCCCCTCAATATTCAATCAGCTATTAAAGAAGTCTTTGGAGAGTCTAGAAATGCCAGAAAGCTCTGTATTAGTCCAGTACATTGACGACCTTTTGGTGGCGTCAAAAACACTTGAAGCCTGTGAGGTAGATTCAATAGCCTTGCTGAATCATTTGGCAGATGAAGGACTTAAAGTGTCACCATCGAAATTACAGTTTTGTAAGTAGGAAGTGCAGTATTTGGGACATAACATTGAGAAAGGATTAAGGAAAATAACAATAGACAGAATCAGAATAATAAAAGGAATGAGAGCTCCTATGACTCAAAGAGAAGTGAGAATGTTTTTGGGAATGGTTGGATACTGTCGTCAGTGGATCAGCAACTTTTCCTTGATCGCAAAACCTTTGGTGCGATTAACGAGAAGTGATGTGAAAGATCCCATTGAACTAAGTAAAGAGGAATTGGCAGCGTTCAGAAAATTGAGAGATGGTTTGTGTGAAGCACCTGCATTGGGTATGCCTGACTTTGAGAAAGAATTTGAGTTGTATTGCAGTGAGAGAAATGGATGTGCACTTTCTGTGTTGATCCAGAAGCATGGAAAACTGAGAAGACCAATTGCATATTTTTCATCGATGCTAGATCCAGTAGCTGTAGGTTTACCTGGATGTTTGAAAGTGGTGGCTGCAACATGTCGAAGTTTGGAGCAGAGTGAAGGAATTGTGATGGGATATCCATTGTAAGTGTTTGTACCTCATGATGTAGCGATTCTGTTGACAAGGAGTCGTACTCAGTATATGACACATAGTCGGCTGACTAAGTATGAAAAGATAATATTGGGTGCAACTAATGTGAGCCTTGCAAGGTGTTTGAATGTGAATCCTGCAACATTGTTGCCTGATGTTGAGATTGTGGAAGTAAGAGATGCAGTCGATCATGATTGTTTGGATGTACTTGATTTTTGTACAAAACCCCGACCAGATATAAAAGATGTACCTTTGCCAGAAAGTGATTTTGTGATGTTCGTTGATGGGTCATGTTTGAGAACAGATGAAGGAGTGCTGGGTGCAGCGTATGCAGTATGCACATTCGCAGCAGTAATAGAAGCATCATATCTGAAAGGAGTGAAATCAGCCCAAGTAGCAGAACTTGTGGCTTTGACTAGAGCATGCAAGATTGGGAAGAGTGTGAGAGTGACTGTGATAACTGACAGCCAGTATGGCTTTGGAGTCGTCCACTACTTCGGCCAACTATGGCTACAAAGAGGTTTCCTGACCTCGAGTGGAACTCCCATTAAGAATGCAGAAGTGGTTGGAAAGTTGCTTGAGGCGATACAGCTGCCTAGACAATTGGCTGTTGTAAAAATGGCCACAAAATGGCTGACTCCTGTATTCGATGAAACCGGCTCCATTGCTCAAGGTTCTGAGTGAAGTGCGCATGCGTCACCGCTAGCAACTGTGGCCTGGACCTGACCCCAGATGAACATGTACCTTCCAAGGACAGCCTGGGACATCAGCCAAATATTCTGAACAAAGACTGTTGTGTGAACCGGAACTGACAAGGGTCATAACCCAAAAGACACTTTCGTGAGAACCCAAAAGGATGATCCCTGATTGTCTAATCAGTGAACTCGGATGCCTAAACTTTGATACTTTTGAACATCAATTTTACTATAAATTATGGTAGAATAGAGAGGTAATTATCGTCGTTTTTCCAATTTCCTGATGTTATGCTGACGGAGAGGACGGTGACACTGCAGGACAGCTGTTTCCCTGAATCTTTGACAGACTGATCAAATGTCCAATTTCCTGATGAACTGAACTTTCAAATTTGACAGGCATAGACTGATGAGACTACTGGATTTGACTTAGAAGACGATGATTAGCCAGAATAGGTAAATATGATGGTCAGCTGATTGAACAACTAATGAATTTATTTGCATTCATTAGATAAAGAACATATCTGATTCATTACAGAAACGAGTTGGTTTGTTTATTTATGAGAATGTATTAACGTAAAGAGAAAGAGAATTAGATAATCATTTAAACAGCAACTAGCAGATCCACCGCCAAAATTATGAGAGGAATATCAAAGATACAATATAGGGCCTAATGAGCAACAGAAGGTGGTGTAGATTTGTCACTCATTAGGTAAGAAGTGGTATTTCCTTCTCATACCAGCGTCTGGAAGATAATCGCCTCCCACACGGACTAATGGTGAGTGAATGTTGGTGTTATGGGCCCCACCAGCGAATGTATGGATAATGTATGTATGTGAGATCTTTGCTCTGTGATAGAGGGAGGGATTTTGCACTCCACGCTGGAGCATCTACATATTATGTTCCTGATGCCCCCTATCAACATAAATTAGCTTAGCAGACCCTAGTGGGAAAGCCTATGGGGTGTTAGATAAGGCATTTTGTTTTATAAAGCTTGTGCACCTGCAGCAATGCTCTCTGAGAAAGTTCTGCGTAACTTCGTGCTTTTATAGGGCGTCTTTTTGGAATCGGGGTATGAATATATACACGAAACTCAACTGATTCTGCCAATGGGCACTCTTCTGCTAAATGCTCCACATCCCCCACTCTATTTGTGCACTAAACAATAATTCATGCACTAATTTCCGTGAAAGAGAGATAGTAAACACTGCGCGTTGGAACAACTTAAAGGCACTGTGCGACAGCGAAAACCTGGCAGCATGTAGTGTGCTACATTAGGAGCGGGCCAGATGTACGTAAGCTTTCAGACGGGGGCAATGTCAGAGCTGTCTATCTGTCCCTCACTCTGGGAAGTTATTGAAGCGGAGGACATCCCGATCCTCCCAGAGCGCATCGAGCACGGACAGCATCCTCGGCGATTGTCCTGTACAGAACGGATGCCTGTCCACAGAACTGAAAGCTTCACGGCTCGTATCCTGGCAAGCTCACTACGGGGGCCATTTAGGACAATCTTAAATCCGTCAAGTGAACCTGTCCGTACACGGAGTTATAGACATAGAAATGAGACTGCAGCTTCCTACTTATGTACCTGACGCAGGAGCTGTCAGAAGAATTAGAATTACCGAACGTACTCCAAGTAATATTGTTCTAAAGACATTCTAACCAATTAGCAATTCGGTAATTTTTTGGCATATAATATATAGGTTTCCTATTCACTAGTTTTGATCTTATTACGTATCGCTTTAAAAAGCATACAGTTACCCAAAGCATTCTTTTTTTTTTTATTTTTTTTTTTTATAAAAACCTTTATTTACACATCAAATATTCACAGTGATGGGCCTACAACCGCCTGGGCCGGCCGCTAACGTAGAAAAAGGGGAGGAAAACAATAATACAGCAATCATGAGAGCAGGAGCGAACAGCACGCGTAACGGCTGCAGCCGCCCACAACTGAACCCAGCACTACAGAAAGGTTTCTTATTAACTGTTTTATAAATAAAAACAACAAAAAGAAATTTAGACCAGGCAGAAGAACTCCATTAGCAGGGATTTGCTCTCTCATGTGCGGGGGACAACAGCGACAATGCAGCCCATTACACAGTTACTCGCGTTAAGAAGGGCAGGGGGGGGGGGCAGGGAAGAGATCGGTCATCAATCCTGCAAAGTGAAAGGGGAAAAAGACCAGGAACATCAAAGTCAAGGGGACATCGTTACGTCTGGTGTGACCACCAAGGGGGGGGGTGCATATATCCCCACGGTAGGAATTCCAGGGACCCCACATCTTACTCCATTTCTTAGGTTTGCCTCTGGCCACGTAAACCGTCTTCTCTCGGAACATGCACCAATCCATATTCTCTTTCCACTTCGTAACTGTGGGAGGCCTACCGGAACCCCAGAGCTGTGCAATGTCTCTTTTAGCGATCATGTTGCCCAAAGTCACCCAGTGTTCTTGTGCCACATCGCAGTCAGTCGGTTCCCACACATTCAACACACATCGCCGAGCCTCAGGGAGCAGAGCCACACCCGTAACCTCCTCCATCACTGCATGCACACCAGTCCAGAAACGTAGCACCTTCGGACACTCCCACAGAATATGAAGAAAAGTACCAAGCAGGCCACAACCACGCCGACATAAACCATCACTTGTGTAACCCATGTGAAGCAAGCGGGGACCGGTGACATAGACCCTATGTAATATCTTTAACTGCACAAATCGAAGGCGAGCCGGTATGGCAACCTCCCTCGGTGAGGCTATGGCCGCGACCCAGTCCTCATCATCCAATTCTAGGCCATCGGCGACCCAGACCTCTCGCAAATGTGTGAGGAGGTCCGCTCGAGTATTGATCAGTTTTTTGTAGATCAGGGAAATAGTACTATCCGGCAGGTAACCATCAAGTAAACGATCTTCCAACGGGGAGGCTTCAGGGATATCTGCAGGATTCGGGAAAGCGGAAAGTAGCGCATGGCGCATCTGCGCATAGCGAAAGAACTCCCTATCGCTCAGCTTATATTCCGTCTGAAGAGCTTCAAACGTTTTAAAAGCGCCCTTCGTCCAGAGATCCCCCACACGACTAATTCCAATCAAATCCCACTTCTCAAAGCCCTTAGTGCGCCATAAACCACCCAACGCATCAGACGCATACAGTGGAGTCGCACGAGACAGACGGCCCGTCCATCCCGTAGCAGCGGTGGCGCAGTTCCAGGCACGTACTGCATTTTTCGTAGGACCTGTTAAATTAGTGCCTCCCTTCGTAGAATAAAGCGCCCTATTGAAATCTCTGCCCGGCAACAGTAGCTTATCCATCTCGTACGCGGGGTTCACCGCCAGGCCATATGTCCCATGGTTCACCGCCACCAACTGGGACGCCGAATAATACCTTCTAATGTCAGGGAGAGCTATGCCACCATCATACCACAGAAGGGTCAATTTAGCGAGAGCAATTCGCGGTCTCCCATCCCAAACTAGTTGCCTCTGTAGGCTCTCTACCTCACTAAAATATCGGGCGGGCACCACGTCCAGCGTATTCTGCAATGCATACAAAAAGCGTGGAAGAGACATCATTTTGAATAAGGCTGCCCGGCCAAGCGGCGATAGCGGGAGCTTCCGCCAACGAGCAACATCGGCCCGCAGCCGCTGGAGCGGGGGCAGCAGATTCAGAGTATAACGGACCGCCGGATCCAGGGACACGTGGATACCTAGGTATTTAAATCCAGAATGTGAAATCTGAATCGGACAGCCACGAGGGAGAAGAGGGGGGTCGCCAACCAGCACATAAACACAGGATTTCACCCAATTAATGACAAGCCCTGAATTGCGACCGAAGGAGTTTAATACATCAAATAACACTATCAACGATTTCCGCGGGGAGGTGAGATAGAGCAAAAGATCATCTGCGTAGAGTGACACGCGATCCTCAAACGTCGGTGTCCACCGAATACCCATCATGGAGGGTTCCCACCGGAGCCACGCCGCCAGGGGCTCCAACGCGAGAGCAAAAAGAAGCGGGGACAGGGGGCAACCCTGCCGCGTGCCCCTCCCAAGCAAAAAGGGGGTAGAAACTCTACCATTCACCACCACCTGCGCCAGCGGTTCCACGTATAACAACTTCACCCATCCAATGAATCCAGGTCCAAAACCAAACTTAGCCTGCGCCGCCCAGAGATACGACCACTCCAACGTGTCGAACGCCATCGTGGCGTCTAAGGACGCCAATATGGCGGGCTCCTGAATAGAATCAACTCTCGCGAGGACTCCGTGGAGGCGCCGCAGGTTCAGCACGGTGTTGCGGTGCGGAATAAAGCCAGACTGGTCCGGATGTACCAGGTCACCAATGACTTTAATCAAACGATTAGCGAGCACTTTAGCGAGAATCTTAGGTTCAGCGTTTAGGAGTGAGATAGGCCTATACGACGCACAGCATTCACGCGGCTTGCCCTCTTTATGGATCACCACAATAGTCGCTAGACGTTGATCACGCGGAAGGGAACCGGCCTCTCGGGATGCAATAAACATCTTGCGGAGATAAGGCGCCAGCCTATCTGGACGAAGCTTGTAAAGCTCAATCGGAAGGCCGTTAGGGCCGAGAGCCTTTCCTGAACGGACCGAGCAAATCGCCGATGTTATCTCATCGTTCGTCAACACCGCATCCAGCAATTCTTTATCATCGACAGAGAGGCACGGCAATGCAATATCTCGTAGCAGTTGACGAGAGTCGTCTTCTGGCCTCTCCGAGACCGGAGAGTAGACGTCACGCAAATGGTCCGCAAAACAGCTCACAATCTCCCCCGGATCCGTAACACTCACACCATCAGCACGCACAATCACCGGGACCACACGACTAGCTCGCTCTCTCCTCTCCAGCCATGCAATCAACTTTCCAGCCTTGTCACCAACATCATACAGGTGCCCCTGTTGTTCCCGACTAGCGAGCTTGGCCGCATCCGTAACCAACGCCCTATAATCCGATTGTTTAAGGCAAAGGGCATGGAGTTTATCCCGTGTGACCCCCCCGCCCGAGATCCTCTTCCAAGTCAGTTATGTCAGACTCCAGGCGTACCACCTCCTCAGTTTTACGTCTCTTAGCAAGGGAGATCAAGGATAGGGCCTTCCCACGGATGACCACCTTGAAAGCCTCCCACAATGTTACGGCCGATGAGACTGAACCCTGATTTTCTACAAAATAACGGTCAAGAGACTTAACCAAAAGGGCACGAGTTGTGGGGTGATGCAAATACCAGGGATTAATCGGTGCCACCCTCCCCCCTGCCCCCAAGACCACATCTAAGTGTAGCAGGACCGGGGAATGATCAGAGATGCCACGAGCCAGATGTCTGACCTCCCCGATCATTTGAGCTTGGGCGGCCGGCATCAGCACATAGTCCAATCTAGATAAGGAGCCGTGGGCGCCAGAGTGAAATGTAAATTGGGCGAGCCCCGGATGCATCGATCTCCAACAATCCACAAGCCCCATAGTGTCGATAAAGCCACCCAGCCAAGAGTGCGCCCCGGGGAGGTCTCTGGGAGGGTGCCGATCCTCTCTACCCGATACCACAGAATTGAAGTCGCCACCTACCAGCAGGAGTCCCTCCGGGAGCCCAAGCAGCAACCCTCCCAAGTCCGCAAAGGTGGTGGTTTGCAACCCAGGGGGGACATAAACTGAAACCAAACACAAAGTCTGTCCTTCCCACCGGCCAACCAACACCACGTAACGCCCCCGGTCGTCGTGCATCACCTCATCAAATTCCAGCGGGAGAGAGGATCGAACCAAAATGCCCACCCCTCTGGAGCCGGTAGTAAAACCAGAGAGGGCCACCAAACGGTAGCCCCTTCTATTCATAGCATGGCATGAGTGTCCCACCAAATGTGTCTCCTGCAACAGAACTACATCAGGAGAGAGACGTTTCTGATATTGTAGCACCACCCCTCGCTTCAATCGGTCCCCCAAACCATTGACATTCCATGTTAAAATGCGCAATCCCCTACCCCCCATTTCCACCACAACGGTCACCCCACCCACGTTGAGAGCAAAAAACAGCACACTGATTGCCTGGTACAAAACAAACGTCACACAAAAACAACTCCCCTACCGCCACCCCCCCAACTCCCGTTACACACCCCCCCACCCTGCACCCCTGCACAAGACCATTAAGCCACCCCAACTCGCAGTGTGCCTGTCGCACCCAACATGAACCTACTCTACGGAAAGAAAGAAAACCCCCCGAGGAGGAAGAATCTCACCAGATACCCCGCAGCCTCCCAATGATGAAGAAAGGGTGATACAATCCTAAAGAAGAAAAAACAATACATCAAACCCAAGTCGGAGGTGAACACAAAATTGTCTAGGAACCACCAGTCCTTCGTTCACACTTGATCCGCTGATCCACCACCCTCATCCTCGGCTCGTTCCTCCCCTCCGCGCCGATGGTGCAAGGTGTCAAGCCAGTCCTCAACCGCCTCGGGCCGGTCGAAAAAATAAGTCCGTTCCTCCAGTTCAATACGTAGCTTGGCCGGGAAAAACATAGAGTACTTCAAGCCCATGTCCCTCAGCCGCCGCTTGACAGTCATAAATCCCATTCGCTGTTTTTTTACCGATTGTGTAAAATCAGGATAGAAACTGATGTCTGCATTTTCATACTTCGTAGGGCCATTCACACGGGAGGCCTGCAGGATTGCGTCACGGTCCCTGAAGTTGAAGATCCTGGCAATGATAGGTCGCGGTGGGGCCCCAGGCCTCGGCCGGCCCCCCGTAACTCTGTGTGCCCGCTCCACCGTGAAGAATTTGCTGAGGCCTTTCGGCGCTAGTTTGTTCAGGATCAGATCTTCCACAAAAAGATCGACCGGCCCATCCTCCGACTTCTCCGGCACACCGATGATGCGCACGTTATTCCGCCGGGCCCTGCTTTCAAAATCATCCAGTCTCTTAACAGAGAGGTCGCTGAGGGCCCGCAGACTGCGGATCTCCGTATGCAGTTCAGAGACATCTGTCTTGAGGCCCGATGTCGTGAGATCGAGTGATTTGACCTTTTCACTGGTTTTCGACAGGTCTGCCCTAAGTAAGTTGACATCGATCAACACGGTGTCCAGCTTGTGGGCCAGCGAGTCGAATTGCTGGCCGACCGAAGCCTTCATGGCGTCGATGGCACCCATAACATCTTGCAGTGTCAATTCCGTCGAGGGTGACGGGCCCTCCTTGGCCGCATCCGAAAGCCCACTCGAACCGGGAGATCCCTTCTGCTGGGCATAGCGGTCCATGTTGTTCGTTTGCACGTAGCCACCTCTCCGGGTAGCTCTAGACTTTTGCTTGTCACCGTCCAGCCGGGCCGCCATTACACAGCAGGGAGAGCAGATCCAGTATACCTGTGAGGCGTAGCGATCACCCTGGGGAGTCCACCTGAGTGATGGGCAGCCTCCTTTGTCAATGCCACTCGACAGCCACAGATTGGTCCAAACGTAGAGCGACTGCAAGCGCCCGCCACCAGACTCGTAGAGGAAAGTCAAAAACGAAAGTGAAACCAGGGGGGGACGGGCACGCCCAGGACTCTGGAACCGTTGTTGTTCGATTGGAGCTCGGGGACAGTACCAACCCGAGTCCGGGGTGGCGCCGCAGGGCAGGCCTCTTTCTGGAGTACAGAATAAGTCGAGTTCCCAAAGTCCGATTTAAGTTCAGAAAACGGGAATCACCTCAGCTTCGGTTCACCCGTAATATTCCTTCAAAATAGCAGGATTATAGCCAGGATAGACGTGGGAGGCTGCGAGGGTCTCGGGAGCCCTGTGCCTACGCATCCATCTTGGTTGCGCGCTAGGCTCCTCCTCCACCCAAAGCATTCTTAACAAGCTTATGTAATTTTGTCAATTACTATTTGTTTTCAACTTCTTTTATTTGCTGAATCGGAAAGCGAGCGTTTTCTTTCAAAGAAATCAGATCAGTCACGGCTTCAAAATGGCAACAGCTGTGTTCGCCTGTATGTAAACTTTCGCAGACAGGTCAACTTTTTCTTAAAGGGAATCCTCTCACCCGGAAGTAAATGCTGTTCACAGAGTTCACGTGTTCTAATCTTCGTTTACTACGAGAAAGGTTCGAACTGCTCTTTTTTTTTGCAGTTTTATATAGCGCGAACTCGACCCAAAGGTATTGGAGCGCTTTACTTAAGCACCAGTTACATTACAAGGACATATTCATTTTTTGGTAGGCACGGGAAGATTATGGGGCATATTATCAAGACAGGCGATAAAATTATCGCCGCTTTGGCGGCAGAAAACTGCCGCTAAAACGGCGATAATGGGCTTGATAATATGCTCTATGGATTTCCAATTGAAGCTCAGGTTAGATGTCCTTCACATTTAACATGGGCTTCAATTGGAAATCCATAGAGCATATTATCAAGCCCATTATCGCCGTTTTAGCGGCAGTTTTCTGCCGCTAAAATTGTAACGCCGTTTCTTGATAATATGCCCCTAAGTGATTTTGCCCAGAATCACATGAAGTTGAGCCGACCCATAGACTCGAATCTGGTTCCCCAGCTCCTAAGTCGGCTGCTAGCTGTTAAACCACATCCTCTCCAAACCGCTTTTCTTCCAGGCGTCATAGCTCTAGGAGACTTATGCATGTTATCCTCATCATAGGATGCTGCTCCCAGTATTTTTTACGATATTAGTAGCACTCAATTGTAATTGCATTTTCACAGTGATTTCTACCTCGACAAGGCGTTGAAGTGCTTTAGACGTTGGTTGGAGAGTATATTTGAGGAGGGAGCAGGGGTGACTCTCTAGGACAAAAGCAATGCTTCCTTTATAATAAAACATGGGTACTCGCGAACATTTTGCAGGGGTCAAAAAGTTTGGTCGTTGGTGTGACGGAGGGCGACACTGATGCAAAAACAACAGTTGATGGACAGAACAATGTCATACATTCACCCCAGTACAGAGATCTGGGCCTAAATCCATCGTTTTTTTGCTCACCATGCCGTTCCAGTTTGAACCCAGCCATATGCAAATCAGTCTTGACCCTGTGCCTCATGGGAACAGTCCAGCCCAAACTGCCAAGCTAGGTCCTCCCTGGACTGGAAACAAGCATTCTAGGACCGGTTTCAGGGGACCCACGTCTGGGCATACCGTCCCACTCGGGGTGACAAATGCAAAAACAACAGTTGATGGACAGAATGCAGAACAATGTCATACATTCACCCCAGTACAGAGATCTGGGCCTAAATCCATTGTTTTTTTGCTCACCATGCCATTCCAGTTTGAACCCAGCCATATGCAAATCAGTCTTGGCCCTGTGCCTCATGGGAACAGTCCAGACCGAACTGCCTAGCAAGGTACTCCCTGGACTGGAAATAAGCATCCTAAGACCGGTTTTAGGGTTTTACCCCTCTTCAGCCAGGATAGCTTTATTCTAGTGGCATGGAAAGCATGGGACCCACGTCTGGGCATACCTGTTCCACTCGGGGTGACAAATGCAAAAATAACAGTTGATGGACAGAATGTAGAACAATGTCATATATTCACCCCAGTACAGAGATCTGGGCCTAAATCCATCGTTTTTTTGCTCACCATGCCGTTCCAGTTTGAACCCAGCCATATGCAAATCAGTCTTGGCCCTGTGCCTCATCGGAACAGTCCAGCCCGAACTGCCAAACCAGGTCCTCCCTGGACTGGAAACAAGCATCCTAGGACCGATTTCGGGGTTTCACCCCTCTTCAGCCAGGATAGCTTGATTCCAGTGGCATGGAGAGCACGGAACCCACGTCTGGGCATACCCTTCCCACACGGGGTGACAAATGCAAAAACAACAGTAGATGGACAGAATGCAGAACAATGTCATACATTCACCCCAGTACAGAGATCTGGGCCTAAATCCATCTGTTGTTTTGCTCACCATGCCGTTCCAGTTTGAACCCAGCCATATGCAAATCAGTCTTGACCCTGTGCCTCATGGGAACAGTCCAGCCCGAACTGCCAAGCCTGATTTGCATATGGCTGGGTTCAAACAGGAACGGCATGGTGAGCAAAAAAACAATGGATTTAGGCCCAGATCTCTGTACTGGGGTGAATGTATGATATTGTTCTGCATTCTGTCCATCTACTGTTGTTTTTGCATTTGTCACCCCGAGTGGGAAGGCTTCATTCGTGCATGTCCCGCAATACAGGAGGAGACACCCTGATGTAAGGGCTGGCGGTTGGGGTGCAAAGGTAAGCAATTCTGCTTCTTGTAGCAGTGGTTGCTGGGAGTTGTGGTCCTGCGGGGTGGAGAGCTCAAGAGGAGTCCCTCGACGCGGGAGGAGGCACCCTGCGATAAGACCTGGCGTCAGCAGAAAGGCATAGGCAATCCTACTCCCAGTAGAGAAACAAAGTTTTCTGTCGTGTTATGAGGGTTTTTAAGTTGGAAAGAAGAGTATTGGATGTAATAGATATAGTGTTCTCAATGGAATTAGTGGCCTAATATTTTATTTCTTCTGGTTTCCAAAGAAAATCTGATGACGTTATATCATGTTTAAAACCATTTATCAAGTTATAGGATTTCACAATTGTCAGCATTAACTTTATATCCTGAAAGATCTGAAAAAGCGGAAGCCGTGTCTAGGAAGGGTTGCACAGAAGAATCGGGAGAGGACATGTATCAAAGAATATCATCAGCATACAATGAACATTTGATGTGCTGATCTCTATATTTAAAGCCTTTTATCCAAGGATTTTGCCAGATGCAAGATGGAAATGTTCAAGTATCAGGATTAAAAAAGAGAGAGGGCAACCCTGCCTGACTCCTCTATGTAGAAGGAAATGAGAAGACATTAAACCAATAACTAAACCTGATGCTTTAGGAGCTGAATAGAAGATAGAGATTAGGTTAATGAACAACTGTCCAAATTCAAACCAAGAATGCATAGAGAAAAGACAATTCCAGGGAACGCTGACAAAAGCCTTCACTGCATCCAGAGATGTAGCTGCTAGCGATTGTGAATATGTTTTTTATTTGCCTTAAATGTTGAAAACGATTCTAATATTATCTGAGAGATGTCTGCTCTTAACGAAACCAGATTAGTGGGAATAAAAGGATCCAAACAAAGAGCAAGTATTTTAGCAAAGATTTCATGGTCAGAATTGACAAGGGCTATCGATCAATAATTTTTACACAGTCAATCATTTTTACACAATTTAGGGTCTCTATTGTCTTTGGGAATAAGACAGATTAAAGTGTCTTGAAAAGTACCAGAAAATGATTTGGTCATGAAAATATTTTTCAAAGTTGGTTTAATTTAGGGATTAGAACCTTTGAAAAATGAATGTTAATATTCAATGGGGAAGCCATCTGGTCAAGGATCTTTATGTTTTTTTAACAGAACTAATTGTGGTGCAAATGTATTGAAAAGAAATGTCAGCCTCAAGAGAAGCAAAATCCATGTTTTGGTCAAATTCTTTTTGACTGGAGGATAAGTATTGATTGATATCAGTGGAAGATGAGTACGTTTCTGGGGCATAAATGTTTTTATAATAATCAGAAAATTCTGCTAAGATATAATTATCTTTAAATATTGGGATTGCACCATCACGTAAGATTGTTTCAGTTTTAACCCTTTCTTTTTTTACTTTAAGATAATGTGCTAAGAGTTTACCTGATTTTTTGTCCTACATAATAATTAGCACTCGATTTGAGAAGGTTAGAAACAGTATTTTCCGCAGAACGTTTGATGAATTGTAGTGCAGCTTTAATCAATTCATCTAACCATGACTTGGATTTAGATGTAAATCAAGAGTGTTCTACTGATTTAATATTCGTCATAATTCCTAAACCTTTTTTGCATTTCCTTTCTTTTTATTGGAGGCATATGATAAAATAAAGTCCTTAAAGGCAGCTGTAAAAGCATCACAAATGATCTGGAAAGAGTGTTCTGCAGATTAATTGAAAAGGAAGTATTCATTAATAAAATCCTGAAAACGCAGAGTAAAATTATTAGTGTCTAATAAAAGAGAGTCATTAAACCGCCAACGTCTTACTTTGGGAGTACCAGGAAACAACTCTTGATCTAAAGTGACTGGAGAGTGATCTAAAGTTAAGATGGTCCAGATATCTGCATGCAAGATAGCGCTTTAGAGACAAACAAATAATCAATTCTGGATTGTGAGAAATGGACAGGGATAAAGAAAGTATATTCTTTTAATTAAGGATTTCTAAATCTCCATACGTCGATAAGGGCGCGTTGTTTGATGGTTGAATTGAATTGGTTATGCATGGAGGAAAGGAGAAAATTAGTTTTAGAAGAAAAATCTAAAAAGGGGTCCAATACAAGATCACAATCCCCTCCAAGAGGTAAGTATTCATCCATAATAGATATCAACTTATGTGTAATGGTGGGCCTTAAGGAATTGTCTAAATGCTTGGAAGTATAACCATTGAAAATTGTTATAAGAATTTTATTAATGGCTAAGTTTAATAGTAGCCATCGACATTCTGTGTCCATTTCTTGTGACAACAACTTAACATTTAAAGTTTTAAACCTAACGCATTAACATTCCATGTGATTACATGCAAAGTCATACATAACAATTTAAACTAAACTTAGCAAACTCTACAAAGTTAACATTATATATGTAATTTGCATTTATGTAAGTAAGTTTTATTTTTTATTTTTTATTGTCGAAAAAAAGTACAGTCATACCATCAGCAAACAATAAGAAAAAGACATAATATAAAAGGCAAAAACAAAGCAATAGGAAAGCTCAGTGGTGAAAGCTCTCTTACAATATTAGAAATCCCCATATTCCTATGGCCAGCCATGATCTTTTAGCATGTGCTTTATGGCTCTTCAAGACAGCACCATATGGTCCTATACTTTCTTAGAGCCTGAATGCCTCTTACTTTAGCCAGAGCTTTTTCCCTTTCCCCGTTTCTTTAAGAATTAACCACCATTCCATCTCGGTAGGAGGGTTAGGAGAAATCCAAGCTCTGGCTATCGCCAACCGGGCAGCAACCATCATAATTGTCAAAATAGGGCCATTCTGACCGCCCTCTTCCTTGTACTCTAACATTTTTTCTGTTATCGAAAGGATAAAATCTCCGCCTAGTCTATATTTGATTGCTGCTGTTATTTTATCCCAAAACAATTTTAAGGCAGGACATAAAACAAACATATGAACGATACCAGCCGCATGAAGCCCACATTTCGGGCAGTTCTGCCTTGTCCCTCCGTGGATCCCTCCCCATCCCGCTCCGCCTTGAGACCATCTGGCAATCCTTTCAGGGGTATAATAGAGTGAACAAAGTGTCCGATATTGCTGCAACCGTAAATTCACAGAGTGTACGGAACCAGCAATAGTATCCAGAGCTCTATTCATATTCTCAACAACAATATTTTCCCCCAAAATCTCACTCCACTTGGAAGCTAGTTTCTCACACCCCTCTACTCTGCTCTGGCATAGAATTTGATACACCTTGCTGATGATGGCCTGCCTGGTCTGAGCATACATGCATTCCCACATGTCTGATCCGGAAACACTCCGAACTGCCAAATTTCCAATAAGGTAATCCCTAACCTGTACGTATTTAAAAAACAGGCGTTGAGGGATTTCAAACATCAGTTGGAGATTCTCAAATGTCTTAAAACCATTACAATCATATAGTTGTCCCAGGGAATACACCCCATACCTAGCCCACTGGCAGGCCGTACCATCCTGAAATATTTCGGGCAGCATCGGGTTACCTCAAAGAGGAAGTCTATTGTGTACGAGAGATAAAGAAAGTCTATTTTTAATGCCCTGCCAAATATATACACAGTCTCTAATCGTCTTGAACCGTACGCGTTTAAAATAGTTTGGGTCATTAATTCGATATAAGAACATCTGGCTCTCCCCCCACCACAAGAAGGAGCCAGTGCCAAAAATCCATTTGCTTGGGATTCAAAAGACTGAGTAGCCGACCAACAAAGCGGCCCAAAAATAAAGTTTAAAATCCGGGAGGTCTAAGCCACCCCGATTATAAGGGAGCTTCATCGCCCCAATAGCACGCCTTGCCTTCTTATAACCCCAAATGAAGCTACTCGAAACCCCATCTAGCTTCTTAAAAAACCCATTAGGAATTCGTAGCGGGATGGACCTAAAAAGATAAAGAAACTTGGGAAGTATTTTCATTTGCTTCAATTGTTTAGTAACTGTGACTAATAAAAATTCGTAATTTAATGAAAATATAAGCTCAATTTTGGACGAGATTTGTACTCCAAGATATGTAACCCTCAGGCATGCCCCATTGATCGGGGCTTCCGGATGGAAATTAAGAAGAACTTGGGTTTTATTGCTATTCAGCTTGTAGCCGGAAAAGCATCCAAACTGCTTAGCCTCTCTGTTAATATTTTCTATAGCCTCCCTTGGTTTTTCCGTAAAAAATAGCTATATCATCGGCGTATGCCGTAAGTTTAAGAGGACGCTGTCCAACATTCAGAGGGCAGATCAGAATGTTACCCAGCAGTGCCCGAATGAATGGCTCTATATAGAGAGCAAATAAAAGGGGAGAGAGGGGACAGCCCTGCCTCGTACCGCGCCGAATAGGAAAAGGAATAGTTTTAACATTTAAGTACTGTAGCCTAGCCATCGGGTTGTGAAACATAGCCTTGATCAATTTCCGAAAATTCTCCTTAAACCCAAATGCAGTGAGTGTTGCCCAAAGATATTCCCAGGCCACCCGGACGAATGCCATTTCTGCATCCAGTAACACCATGCCCAGTTCAGTTTTTAACTTCCCCGCAGCATCGAAAGCCGCTATTGCAATGTTAACATGGGCAGTAGTATCTCTCCCATGAATAAACCCATGTTGCTGGGGAGAAACCAGGCTGGCCATCATTGGAGCTAACCGAGTGGCCAATACTTTAGCAAACACCTTTGCGTCTGCATTTATTAAAGAAATGGGGCTGTACGAAGCCCGTTCCACTGGGGCTTTATCTTTCTTAAAAAAAATAATTATATTGGCCATATTCCATGAATCCGTCCACTGATCCCAACTTGAGAGATTACATCCCGAAGTACCGGAGCCAAAAGACGTTTACAACTCTTATAGAGCTCCGCTGGGAGAGCATCCTTCCCTGTCGCCTTCCCAGATGATAGCCCCGCGATCACTTCAGATACCTCCTCAACCGTAATCTCCCGTTCTAATGCGAAAGAGTCTTCCTCTGTAGGGTCAGCAGATTACTATCTTGTAAGTAGCTCTGCATATCAGTAAGATCTTGTGATGAATCTGGGGAATACAGTTGTTGGTAAAAGATAGAGAACTGGTTAGCTATCTCCTGGGGGTATCTATAAATAGTGCCTCCCTAGTCTTAATCTTAGTTTTAAGGCGGTTGTCCATAAGTTGATGAGCTAAAACTTTCCCTATCCTATCCCCATATTCATATTGTAATGACTTATGCTTAATAAAGCAGGCCGCTACTTTTTCCTTTAAAACCCTGTTTATAATTGCCCTCTGCTCTAGTAAGGAAACATATAGAGAATCTTTTTCTAATTTTTTGTAAACGAACGGCCTCCGCATGTTGAAGCTCACAGTTAATAAGCTTTTGATAAGCATCTTTAGTTTGTCTCTCCCGCTTCCTATTCTGTTGATGAACAAACTGCTGAGTGACTCCCCTAATAAATGCTTTCATAGCATCCCATATGACCCAAAGCGGGGCAGACCCAATATTATCTGTCAGATATTCCGAGATTTTTATAGAAATAAAAGTCAAAAACTCAGAATCTGTAACCAAATACCGTGGAAAAGTAAATAAACGAGCAGCTTTAGGAGTATGGCTAGCCCTAAAAGAAAACATTATGGGGTTGTGGTCAGCTGTGACCCTGGGACAGATCTCCATGTCTGCCCCTTCCAAAATAGCCTCTGAGGCCCAAGCCATGTCAATCCTAGAGTACTGCCGGAGTAGCGCAGAGTAGTAGGTATATCCTTGTGTAGTTGGATACAGAACACGACATACATCCTGCAGTGAATGTAGTCGTCCTAGTTCTAAAATAGAAGCTCTCACCTTCGTTATTCTTAGGGCAAGTGGCCGGCTCGTAGAATCCGTTCCATAATTAATAACGCAATTAAAATCACCCATCAAAACCACCACCCCCTGCCAATACCACTAATTCTAAGCAGATATCATCAAATATTGTTGGGTCATCAACATTGGGACCATATACAACACAAAAAACATATCTCAGAGTATTGATCTCAATTTGAGCAATAGCCCACCTCCCTCTTTGATCTGCTAATACCTTATGAACTTGACAATCTAAAGTTTTAGACACTAAAATGGCAGTCCCTCTGATTGATACATTTTGTGAGGAACATATTATATTCTGAAATCCCAACTGTTCAAGGGAAACCTCTGTCTTTAAATGCTAAATGAGTTTCTGTTAAAAGAACTACATGAGGTTTATATGCCCTAAGCTCCTCTCACACTTGTTCTCTTTTAGGCCCGCTATTCAGTCCAGATACATTCCAAGAGAGACACTTAATCAATGCCATATTCATTTAATTGAATTACTAACCTCAAAAACCGATAACTGCTGCCTTCCCACCACCAAAAGAAGAAAAAAAAAATAGAACTGCAAATCTTCTCTTTGACTTTTTCCTTTTTTACACCCCACTCCCTCCCTAGAATACCCTTCTAACCCCCACTCAAAGCCAACCTACTCGTCCCCACCCCGTTTCCTAAAGAAGGAATCACCCTCCCCCAACAGCTGCCGCTGGATATGTCAGCTTGCGTCCACAACCCTCATGGAGCTCAGCCTCGACTGGCCCCTCGCAACACAGAAAATAAAAAAGTGAGCAGGCTAAATCCTCTACAACCAAGAGAGCTGCCCAGGCCCAGTCTCCCTATAATACTATACAATTCTAATCTACTCTGCCCCAGATGCTTTTACCAGGCCAAAAACCAAGGTATCAAACCCCCCCCCTCCCCTGCCAACAGTTCATATCAAATGTTCCCAGCTAATGTTCAGGCCATCTGCCATTTAGTCAATGCCTCCTTGGCTGCCACATCCGAGACGAAAAATAATGGCTGTCCATCTTTGATAACTTTCAATCTGGCAGGTTCCTGTACGAACACTTGAGCCCCTGTCGCTTTGAGTGGGTCAATAAGCTGTCTCATTTTCCATGGTAGGGTGACTAAAATCAGATCTAAAAAATATTTATAAGGAATCGACTGCTACTGGTAAATTGGGGCAAGCCTTAAAGGACAATGCTTGCCTCAGCAGAAAATTCCCCCCAAAAATCTGAATGGGGCGAGGGTAGCGTGCATTGGACCACTGAGTAGTTAGGGGGAGCCTGTGTGCCCTTTGAACTTGACAATCCCAGTCTGATAAGTCCGGAAATGCCCTTTGGAGTAGTTGAACGACAAATGCTTGAGGGTCAGCATCCTCCTTGCCCACCGGCACTCCGAATAGTCTTAAGTTATTCCGCCTTTGCCTGTTTTCCAAATCCTCAATTTTAGCTTGGCAAGCCTGTAGCAGAGCATCATGTGACTGGATGGTTGCACAATACAGGTGACCGACTCCTCTGCCTCTGCTACTCTACTTTGTAGCTCGGTCACATCCTTCATGATGTTAGCCACCTTGCCCATCACTTCATCCAGAGAAAGCTTTATACTAAGAGAGTCCGCTCTGATCTGCGCATGATGATCCTGAGCTTCCCGCCGTTGTTCCTGCAGGGCCTGCAATATTGCTGCCAGAGATGGCTCTTTTGCCATAAGCTGTTCTCCTTCCGTCTCACACTCGGCCTCCGGTGAGACTGTCAAGATTTTGTTGGCAAATTCTTCAATAGATCCAGGCAAGCTATCCGGGCTGTCCTGAATAGAGTATTCTGCAGGATTAGTTATGGGATGGGTCGGGGATGTTATTTGCTCCCCGGTAGCCACAATATTTCAGTTACTGGCTATACTCCCAGTACTTTGTCCTCCTACTAAACCAGAGCCAGACAAGCGAGAAATCAGTGCCTTGACCTCTCCCTTTGCCTGAGCCCATTTCCTGAGTGGACTGTTCTCTAAGCCTCCTCCGCGGTGAACACCAGAGTTATTATACCAGCTAAGCCCTTGCGAGTCCATAGATTTCTTGAGGGGTTTAGTAATTTTGAGGGGTTTTTGGCTATTATTCCTTTTTGAGTCCCCCACTAAAATATCAGGGGATTTTTGAGCACCCTCTTGATTCCTCCTTGAAGTGGCCGCCTCCGTCTCCGCCACAGCACCAGATATAATTAAGCAATTATTCTTAGTTTTAGGCTTAGCACTTACTTCAGATTGCCCCGTAGCATTACTTTGACTCATTTGAGTATCCTTAAGCCCTTCCACCTCGGAAACAAACACCTCGCAGGTTTGAGAGATACTGCCAGGGCTCTCTTCACTAATCTCGCCATTAATCTGCTGTTGACCCCCCTCAGTGCAATTGCTCCTAATAGGAGGCATTTCTATAATATCTATAGTGTTGTGCCCTTGAGTAGTCAAATCTCCCGGGTCTCCTATGTCCGTGCTCCCCCCTTGGTCCAGCCTTACAGACAGCTCGTCCCCCCCTTCAAACTCTTATTCACCGTTCTCACCAGAGTCTTCCAATAATAGCTTACTCTCCAAATCAGTCTGTAGGTTATCTTTAGAAGCTAGGCTGCTAAGTGGAGCTGCTATTGCAATAGCATCGGCTGTTTGAGCACGGAACTCCCCCTCTGAGATGAGTTCGACCACCTTACCTCCCTCTAGGAGCCGCATCACAGGTCTACCGGTTCTTACTGAAGCAGATTTGGTCCCGCTCTTCGAATTATCTTCTCCTTGCAGGGTGGCTTGTACCCGAGCAGCACGGGCAGTTTTCGCCGAGTTTTTGGGCGGCGCCATATCTCCTTTTAGCGATGTCTCCCCTGGAAGGCGCAAGCAGTAGATCCCCGATCTGCAGCAGCTAGTCCGTGAGCAGACCTGCCAGCAGACTCTCCTTGTTGTCCGCCAATGCCACCAAAGACTGCGGCCAAGCCCAAGCATTTGGGTTGTCTATAGCAGAGACCGGGTCCCAAAGTTTTATGCTCCCCGGTAGTCCAGTAGTACGTGTAAGTAGAGCTTCAATTCAGTTCTTCTTTTCTTGCCGCTCGTATTGCCTCGCAACGCCGCATCGGTCGACCAGCAGGGAGCTCCACGGGGCTGTGGACGCGGCGGCGTTTAATCCGCCATCTTCCTTCCTTCCCCGCATTTATGTAATTAAGAAAGATAACATTGGAATTGGCAATAGAACAAAGAAATAAAAAGAATATAAAAAAGAATGTGAAATATTCCCATTGAATAATGATGTCTAAATATATAACTTTTGATGCAAAGCAACATAATTTAACAGTTAATTTGAACTGAAATTGAAAGACAAAAGAAGGGAATGTAGAAGCAACAAGATAAGAAGACATAGAGTATAAAAGGAAAATATGAGTCAACTATAGAATAAGTAGGAGAAAAAGAAAGAAAAAAGTGAAGAAAGATTAAATAAGAATTAAGAAAGGATAGAAACAGAAAACATAGAAACAAAATGACAAAAAGAACATACCCATGAAACACACAAACAGTTGAGGGTGGTGACACTGTGTGAAGGAGATGATGTGACTAGAACCTCAGCGTAGCTGACAAGGGGAGAATCAGGCCACATACAACAATAGTGACACTATCTTGAGGGTATATATCAAACAGTACCTGTAATAAAAGGATACAAATAAAAGATTAGCTAGAACAGTCCATACAAGAAGGAAGGGGAAACATGGATATATTACATAAACAATAGCATCTATCTAGCTTAACACAAGAATTATCTCAAAGTAACCCCAATGAATAATGAAAGTCAACTTGAAGAAACTTGTGAAGTATCCATCTCTTCTCATCTACAACCATTGATACATTTTTGCAATAATACGGGATCTTCATATGCCGTAGTTTTTTTCTTTTAAATTACTTTAAACAGAAATAGGTGTCGATTTCGATGTCGTCCGGAAAGGGTCCGAACGGCATTCAATTCGTCCAAATTCGATTCAGAACCCGGCTTTCCGACCGACTTGGACACGTTTCCCAATGAGCAATTACGATGGCTTGGAAGCGTTCGAACTGTCCGACTTGGTTCCGAAAGGCATTGGGAGTAACTGAGTTGGTCGGAGCCAAATTGTAGCAGTCTCGTGTTTTCAGCCGAGCATTTAGGATGTCAGATTTGGACAGCCTTTCCAGATCGGCTGTTCCGAAATGAATAGGCTGTTCGACTCTGTCTTTGGGGGCCCATTGCAGGCCCTCCTGCAACCGGGGCCCTCCCAATTGGGCCCGTGGTAGTACCCATGGGTCCCCCCTACCCATGCATGCACAGTGTGGCAAGCACCATGGGGTGTGCGCTACAGGGTGCAAGTTTTTCCCCAACCACCTCTTTTGTCAATGGGAGCCTGTGTTCTTGTTTGGAACACAGGCTTCTATTGAGTTCAATGGGAGTCCGACCGAATCGTCTCCGGAAGCATCTGGATGCATCAAAATTGCTCGGTGGGACTCCTCGGATCTGAGTCGTTTGGAAAGCATTCCAGAACTGAATCGGTTGGAATGCTTTCCGGACGAGATCGTAATCGGCCCCATGGATGGAAAAGTCCAAATCTTCTGTTAAAGGAATGGAGGGCTTGTCTCATGTCTAAGAATTCTGTCCTCCTGTCGGCCGTAGTCTTAGCAAAATCCTGTGTAAAGAATAACTGTGATCCAGACCAAAAAATGTACCTTTTGTCTTCATTAGCCTTGATAACATGAGGAAGATAAGTGTATTCAAGGAAATGTATGATGACTCTTCTAGGTTTTTGTGATGACGAAGGATGGTGAGTAGAGTGACCCAGTCTGAGAGCTCACTGTATGTTTAATAGGAGTTTGGAAGGTCCAACATCTTAGGGAAAAAGGATTATTAAATCAGGTCAGTGCCTTTCACCCCTTCTGCCAAACCATAAATACAAACGTTATTTCTTCTATTCTGATTTTCCAATTCTTAAGCGTGCTTTCTCATTTGTACCACTTCAGATTTTAGATTTTGAAAAGTCTGTATTGTTTCTTCAATGTCACTAACTGTTTGCTCCACATGAGTGACTCTGTCATCCATAAGTGACCAATTATTATTCAAACTTTGCAGTTTATTATTGGTGTCTTGCATATAGGGTTTAAGAGCTCGGATTTCCTCAAGCAAAAGCTCCATTAAGATAACGTTGGATGGAAGGGAGATGGAGTGTTCTTTTAAACTCGTTTTGTAGCTTGGAAAGTACTCAAGTTTTGCTTGGAAGCCATTTTAAGACTAGTTTTGACTGTTCCACTAGCTGACGCAGTGGAAGACAAAGCTGACTTTTGACTACTGCGTTCCATGTTATTTGCAAGCACATTAAATGAATTGGCAGTATGTATGGAGAAGTTATATAAGGAATTAATTGTATTGGGTGGAAGGAGTTTCAATCCTTTGGTTCTTCCTACAAGGCAAGGGGCAGCAAACTCACAAGACGACACTACATTGAAAATGCAGGCAGACTCTGTAATTTAAGCACCCAAAGCAATGATGGAAAAAATGATCAAGTGAGTCACAAAGTTGACAAGGAAAACATTGCTTTATACATGGGTGAATTTTGAAGCCCCAGCAGTATTTTTGAAATAAAGGAAAAACTGTACAACGCTGAGTTTAAAAGCAGTCTACTTGCAAGGTAATGAAAACAAAAATGTAACTCAGCAACGAGGAGACAAATAATGAAGAAATTCATTAACCAGACAAGGAAAACATTTCTTTGTACTTGTGGTGTTTTTTAAAGCACCAACAGACATTTTGAAATAAGGGAAAATTGTATAACGGCGAATTTAAAAGCAGTGTGTTTGTTTGATACTGCAATGAAAATGAAACTCAAAAATGGCAGGTGGGACATCTTTGTCAGAGAGCACTCCTTGTAGGAGGAAAAAAGTTTGTGGCTGCAGTCGAAAAAGCGAGACTTTGCAAAGAGAATCGGTTCCCATAGCTCGTCCTGCCAGGTAAGCTGTGTTTCAGTCCAATTTTACTGAATTTAGTCCGATTTCCTCTCCGCGACCGCTGCAGAACTCTCCTCAAGCTGGTTCACCCAAAATACCGTGGTTAAAAATATTGGGCACAGAAATATCGATGCACTATACTTATGATTGAAATAACAAAAATATCGAAAAAAATATTGTTGTATGCTAATGTCAAATAGATATATACAAAAATATAGGTATTCAAAATATATATAGTTCAAAATAGTAAACATTAAATATATTTGCATGTAACAGTAATATAATGTAAATTAAACATATTTAAATAATATAAAAAATATAAATATATACTTATTTTAGCAAACACATAAACATACATATGTAGGCTTGCATGGCCATTTACAAATATATAATATGAGACTATTATTAAAATAATAATTTTAATTTATATTATAATTTACTAATTTATTTTTAAATGCAATGATAAAACACCTAAAATTTAGATAAAAAATTATATTTACATAATATTCAAACAATTTCTCAATTAATGAATTAATAATATATCAGTAATTAGGAATTAATCAGTTAATATTTAATTAACTTCCCAACCCTATACACCTACAAACCCAACAACCCGCACCTAAAATGTTAATAAAAAAATGATTAATTAACTAAAAATGATTTATTAATATTATTTTTTTAACTTCCCACCCTATACTCCTACAAACATAAAACTTCTCTCCTAAAATATAACTTAAAAAATATATTTTCACAATTAACATGCTTAATAATCAAATAAGTAATTATTATTAATGAAAAAAGATATATATTACTTTTAACTTTCCACCTGTAACAAACCTCACAACCCCCTACAACACTATCAATTACTATTTTACAATTAAGTTAACAATGTAAATATTTTCAAATCACAAACTATATTTAAAAACATTAACAACAATTTCACAAAAAATATAAAACATGCACACTTAAAATATTATTTAAACACATAAAAATATTTAAATAACTATTTCTTACCTTCAAAAAATCAGTATACTTGTCAACGATGTTTTTGACAATGATATTTCTGTGTCACGATCTTAAAAACGTGATATTTCTGGAATCCTATATTTTGTCCAAATGCCCCTCAAGCCGCGGCCATCTTGGAGCAGTGCCAAGCCACGCCCCCATGCACATCTTCTTGTTCCATGGAAAGTTTTGTTTGCTATTCTTATGTTGCGTTTAGTATGCAAATAAACATTTCAATACAGCTTCCTTGGTTTCTTTTCTGTATGTTAGTTACACACTCAGGCATAAAACTCTCTATGTACCAAACATCTTGCTGACATGCGAAGCTCATAGGTCTAGTGGAACTCCCGAAACTCCAGCATTGCATAGTGTCTGAGTGCAAATTATTAGCAAAGCCAATAGATCTCTGGCATTAATATGCTAAAGCATTAAACTACAGACATGCACAAATGCAGTTTGCATGCGTTAGGACATTAAAGCTAGAGATATTGGCAATGTATGCTCTCATCCTTGCTCTGAGGACGTCTCTGCCTGCATTGTGTCAAGTGGTAGCTCACCTCTGTGGCTTGAAGTACTAGCCCCTCCAAAGTTTTGGTCAAGTTGTGCCCCTGGCTAAAACTTGCTACTCTGGCATGAATTTGAGTTGCTGCTCTCTGAACAGTGAGCAGGAAGAGTCTTTATTTCATGTCAACATTGGAAGGGGCAGAACATTAACTGCTGCTGTCCAAGGTCACCACTGAACAGTGAGCCGTAAATACCTCTCTCTGAGCTTTGTAGTCTGCAGCTCATGCACTGACTCAAAAAAATGTATGTAGACATTGCAAGCACATAAAACATGTGTTCAGGTGTGTGCTGAGCCAGTGCCGGTGTTTATGGTGTGCCTCCTGCTGTTTCCTTCTGCACTTTAAGCTGTCAGCATGCAGGGCTTCTTGATAGTTTGCTCAGTATTTTATGCAACCAGCCACAAACCTTTTGATTCATAACATTCAACATTGTCTGTGTGACTTGCTGTTGTGTTGCATATAACATCCAGTATATCTTTTTTATGCAGTTACTCATAACTTAACAGGTATTTGTGGCTGTGCTCGCTTCACTGTATATGTGACCCTCTCTGTTTCTCTTTTAAAACTTTCATTTTTTAACATTAGTTATTTTTATTCTTCCATCCCTATTTCTGCCTTTTATAAGCTCTGTCGATAACAAGTGCAATCTTTACCCGATCAGTGGTACTCAATTTGCCTTTTACCTTGGAAGGATGAAAGGCTTAGTTGCCCTTACCAGGGTTCAAACAGACGTTAGCACTGGTGGTCAATTCATTAATCCAAATTGCTGCTTTCCCTCAAAATTCGCTATGAATCAGGGAGAAGGTTGGTTGACCTGAAGGGATGAGGACGGTTAACACTGTTACTGGGGCACTGCTGCTGCTTCACACCTCCATACAGCTAGTTTGTTGTAGTGGAAATTGAACAATGTACTCATATTCTGGATGTAAGATAATTGTGAAAGGTAAAAAGCATTTACTCAAGCTTAGATCTTTCTTCACGTCCATTAATAGAATGGATATTCCTCAAGCAGTTGTCATTCTTTTGAATGTGTTTGAACAACTTTTTTCAAGTAAATCTTTTAAACCATTTGAATTCTGCATTATGTGTTGTCCATTGTTTTGAGGCTACCCTTGGCACAAAAATCCTCTAAAAAACACAGACAGAAATTAGAATAGTAATATTGTGCAGCACATGCTCTCAGAATTTTTTAAGTCTATTTTGTCTGAGATTCAAACATTGTGCACTCTTTTCTTTACAAATCATTCAAAAAAAACATAGAAAATTCACACATTGCAACTCTCATTTAAACCACAGACTTCAACCGATAGAAATCCTTCACAGTATCTGTTACTTCATTTCCTCTAAACTCTCTCTTTTTCTAATTTCCTATGATGCTGGTTGTGGTTTAGGTCTCACACTGTTCGATTAGACCTTTCAAACTGTGTGAACTTATTCCTGCTACCAGGCTTAAGGTGTTTCAGTTGATGCAGATGTGCTTCTTGTAACATTCATAGTACATCCAGAGTGCCTCCTGTGCTTTGTTTGTAGCCTCTACCACTAAAGGCAAATTGGTGCCCATATGCCACTTTTTCTGGGGAAGCAGGAGTCGGTTTTGTTCAAAGTCTTTATTCAGTGCAAGCAAGTTCACTATAAAAGAACAATAAAACAAAATTAATAATAAAAGGCTATTAACATATTCCTGGACAATCATTTGTGGTAATAAAATACAATGCATAGTTCAAACCTACTACAATTCGCAATAGGTATAACAAACAATACAGGGGATGCATACAACATACATAACACTCCCTCTCTTCACCTTGCAGCCCAAGCACAGGTTCTGCGGAGTTCTCTAAGGATCATCCCTCAGCCCTTCCCTCTTCAACATCTAAATGACTCCACTAGCAGGCATCGTCAGATTGCACAACATCAACATCATCTCCTACGCCAATGACACTCAACTTGTTCTCTCCCTCCCTGAGAACCCCACCTTGACAAAAACCAACTTCCACAACTGCATGAAGAACATTGCAACATGGATGAAAGACAACTGCCTGAAACTCAACACGGACAAAATGGAAATTCTGACCTTTCCAGACATACTTCCCTTTTGGAATAACTCCAGGTGAACAACAGAGCTCAGACCCACCCCTACGCCGAAAGACCACACCCGAAACCTTAGCATCATAATGGACAGCAAACTCTCCATAAAAACGTCAGGTCAACGCCATCGCCTCAGCCTTCTTCCATACTATCTGTATGCTCCACAAAATCTTCATATGGCTCCCCATCAGCATGAGGAAAACTGCGACACAAGTCCTCATCACTAGCCGGCTTGACTATGGCAAAACACTCTATGCTGGCACCTTCACCCATCTCTTACAAAGACTCCAGACAATCCAGAATGCAGCAGTCAGACTGATCCTCAACCTGCCCAAGATGGCACACATCATCCAGCACCTGAAAGACCTCCTCTGGCTACCCATCCAGAAGAGATGGGTGTTCAAGCTCCAGACCCACGCATACAAAGCCCTCCACAACCAAGGACTAGACTACATGAACTACCGCCTGATCTTCTACCAACTCCCCAGAAACTTCCGCTCCACACAACTCTCCCTCGCACAGGCACAATGTATCTGCTGCAGCCGCTCCGGATGACATCCTTTTCCCACCCCTCTGCCAAAGCCTGGAACACTTCAGTTCAGGAAGGAACTCAAGACTTGGCTCTTCAACTGATACCTGCAGCACAGCGCCTGGATACCCCTCAAGGGATTAGCTGAGCTATACAAATAATTGATGGATTGATAGGCAGCAGATTTGGAGGGCCCCGGGAACTCCAGTTTATGCTCCCTAGAAAGACGATTCTCAACATTTTGTCTTCAGTTCAACATATGCTTCTAAAATATTATAAAATACGTAAAATGTGTATGCTCTGTATTAAGCTAGAAAATAAATGCTTTTTTCTAATTTCTACTGTGCCCCATATAAATGAAGCAATACTAGAACATAGAAAAGAGTCCTTCAAGGCATGTAGGAATTTTAGCACAGCTTTGTGGTCCCTGGCATTATTTGCTAAGAAAAATGGTTGCAGATAAAACTGTCGCAGCCCATCATCACACAACAAAAAGGAATAAAGTGCTTAGTGCTGATCTTTGAAGTGCCATCACATGGGAATGGGATTACATTGCTAGGTCGTTGTTTCATTACTGGGAAGGGGACTAAAAAGTGCACAATTCCCATCCACAGCCTGGTTATCACAAATCAGTGCTGAGGGCGTAAGACCATGGACAAATAAATTTGGAAGCCTTCTCTGGATGAAATTGACATGCATAGGGTGACCATAGGTTTCCTACCCTCAACAAGAGCCCTATTTCCAGATTTGGAGCCTAAAAAAAGGCCTTTAACTTACTTTAATGTAGGGCCATCACACTGTATGGGGAGTAAATCATGAAGGAGCCATGAAACTTCTTTAGGGTATCATTAATATGGGAGAGGCAAGGGATGATGAGAACATGGTCAAGTGTATGACAATCAATGATGATGGATCTTGTAAAGGTTGTTTCAGACTTAGCCCAAGTTGATCACCAAAGCAAGATTGGCTTGAGTAAGAGTAAATCCTCTAGATAGCTAAGCCCCACCTCTTTGTGGGAAATGCATGTTGAGACAGAGGTAGGGCTATTTAGCAGATGCTTGAGGAAGGCATTCTGCTCTGTCTGTAAAGGGCTACTCAACAGGTGCCTCCAGATTCCTCCACCATACAAGGTAGCAGCCAGTGCTTTGGCGTTATATATATTAATCATTCCTCTAGTAGGGCACCTACTGAGCTTACTTGAAAATATAAAGACGCCCTTGCAGACCGTACTCATTTTTAGTCTAGCATTTTGTACATGATTGACCCATGAGCCATTTCTGGCAAGCGAAATACACAAATAATTAATGATATTGATCCTCGTAATCGGGGAATCTTTAACATAGAAGCTTCTGCTCTTCTGGGTCTTTTTCTCACATATCACCTTAAAGGTCTTTCTAATCTTCTTGATCTTCAGTTTCCTCCCCGCCATAAAATCGACAAAGGTGTCCATTAGCCTGTGCAGACTGATGGTTGTTCTTGACATCAAAACTGCGTCATCAGCGGAAAGTAACACAGGGACCAAAGGGCAGCGACAATAGGCACGTCGACCCGCAGAGCCCTGAGAGCATCATCGACCCCATTGATGTGAAGGGAGAAAATGTGCCTTACCAGGCAACCTCTTGTACAAATTAGCAGGAAAACTAACAATATTCTCAGGTCCTCCAAGTGCGAGTGAGATGTGCCATAAAGTTAAATGGTCTACATAATCAAAGGAAATCCTGAGGTTATCAAAACGTAAAGATAGTGAGCCAGTCTAGACCTTTGTAGATTTCCCTATAAGAAGGTCCAGGTTGACACACTGTACTATAATCCCCAACTCTATTTTAAAACCATACTGGGCTTCTGACAAGATGGAGCTATAATGGCCTTAAACAACAAGGTATCCCTTATGTGCTGTTAATTCATAGTTCACATTATAATCATAAAAGTGTACACTGAACCAAATCCTTTTTGTACAGTCAAAACGAGGAATATATTCAACTGAATCTAATGAGTAAACAACGTCTATATTTCCTCAGTACATTAAAAAGAAGCTTTATTCATTTTCTCCAAAAATCTTTGTTAAAAATTGCACATTTATACAATACAATCAATTTTATTACACAAACAAATAATTTGTATTCTTAATACACAGATCTAATCATTTAATAAAATATCTCCATAAACTCACATCACATGTTTTAAAAAAATTCTTAAAAAAATATTTTTGTATCACTTAAAGCCAGATTTTACAAACATCTGAACATCCAATTACAAAATACCTCACTGTTGGTTCTAACTGAACAAGTGTCGATGCAGCGTTTCGGCGGATTGTTTAGTTTATCGCCGCCTTCTTCAAGACTAATTCAACACAATCAGTTGTTTCATTAAAATATATTAAAAACAATAATATGATCCAAAATGCCTGGAGCAGATATGCTTCCGGACCCTGCACTCACTTGGTGTTGCGGTGCTTATGTACTATGAGATATTTTTCAATTTCTATCCCTGTTGATAAAAGCCGCTTATAAGGAAGCGGTATGGTGTCAAGATATCTGTAGTGCCCCTTAGGGCTTCTCCTCCTGTTTTGGGAGTTATTTACCCTTGGGTACTATGATCACTTCTGTTGTTTTTAAATCATAGGTGGTTTTCTCAAGTTCTTTGAACCACTCCCTGCTATGGATCCAGGGTACCTTTTCGGACTGGCAGAGTTCAGACCGTCTAAATTCATACATAATGGCCCACTGCTGAAACCTTTGTAGGAGAACCCTGCCCATCAATTTGGCAGAAAAATTCAGTAATGAATTTAGGAGGTAGCACTGAGGATCGGATCTGTGCCCCGTCTTAAATATGAACACTATAATGAAGCCAGGGCAGCTAGGGGGAATCATACTCTCTGCAGCTGTGTTAAGCACGCGGGTCAAATTTGGGCCCCAGAGTTCTCTCACAGCCTTTGAGCCATCAACCAGGACACCATCTGGCCCGGCTGATTTATTCCCTCACTGTGGTTGACGGCCAAAAGAACTTCCTCCAGGGACACTCCCAGAGTTCTCTCACAGCCTTCAAGCCATCAACCGGGACACCATCTGGCCCGGCCGATTTACTCCCTCACTGTGGTTGACGGCCAAAAGAACGTCCTCCAGGGACACTTCCAGAGGTCTGCTAGCAACTGGGCTGCCTATCTGTTCTGTATCACCCGCTAGAAAGACACAAATTTCTGGATAACCCATGCATAGGGTGGGACATGAGGAATGAGTTCTGGATCTGTGTAACATTTCAGGAAGGTGGCATTAACAGTATTCAATAACAGAGTGGCATCATTGGCCTCGGCTGATTGGGCTAAATTTGCCCAAGTATCTTCCTTGAGTGCCTACTTACTAATGGCTAAAGTCGATTTGTAGTCCTTCCTAAGAAGCCTGATGGCAGTATGGTCCCTTGGTGAGCTGTGCAGTGCTATCTGCAGCACTTTAGCAGGCTTAGTGCATAAGTGATCAAACCAGCCATGCTTCGTTATGGGGCATGGACTAGGCTTTTGGATTAGGAAAGCATTAAGGGCCAGATGCATCAAAGGGTTTGCCTATTATGTGTCTATGGGAAAATGTGTTCATGCATATCGCCCTAAGTGACCTAGTAATAGCTTCAAATGCAAAAATCAGTGATATATTATCTACCTTGTCACCCAGGCAATACTTAAACTCTGCTTCATTAGTAATTAACAGCTTCTGGAGCACAGCTGAAGGATCTTTCCCCGTCCACTTATGCCGTCCATGTTAGCAGTCTTGGAGTTAAAAATCTGCATTTCAGTATATAATAACAAAAATACAACTAGCAGGGTATTTTCACTTACTGCAGTTGGTCGATTACAAGGTTCCTGGTTGAATAGAAGACAAAAAATGGTCAATAGTCATACTAGCTCCTCTACCAATAAGGAATCTGGGCTTTATTTATTTCAGCATTTTTCTCCAGTAAAAGTCGAAAGTACTTAAAAATTAGGGAATTGAGAGACTACCCATAGGAGTTATGTAAAAAGTGAGGGGCTCGGTTACCTGCTGGATCGGTTTAACCACACACCAATTTAGCATCAAGGGTACATTTCTGTATATTAAAATCACCCATCCATAAAACAAGACAATTTGAAGAGCTGGCTTTAAAAAATGTATCTAAATCCACCTATAAAAAGCAGTAACAACCGCACTACGTGTGGAATCAAAAATATTATCATAAAAATTAATTAAAGCCAGGTCAGATGTGCCCGAAAAGGACAGTCACACAAGCTGGTAATAGGGTAAGGCCGCAAAGGATCTCCTAATAACAGTGGGTAAGACATCTGATATTAGAATTTGAAGACCACCCTTCGATTGACCTTATAATGATAGAGCAGCAGGAGTAAAAATAGTGGAGAATCCTTCCACATAGGAGAGGACTACATACCAGGTTTCCTCAAGACAAATCACATAGGATGTGGCAATAATATTGACCCAATCTGAGACATCTAGCTTGTTTTTAAAACAAAAATATTTCATGATATAAAAGACATACTCCTTTATGTCCCATCGATGCTGGTAGGGGGTTGCAGCAATTGGATTAGGGGTTCCTGATACCACTGGCTCAACTAGAGGAACAATAGAATTACAAACGGGTGCATCAGGCCGAACTACCGGTCCTTGACTGGTACATAGAGGATCACTAGATTGTTTACCCCATACCCTGATTGGGTGAATCTCCAGTGATGTTATGTCACTCTATTTCCTGTAACTTGCTTATTGCCATAAATCTGATGGAGCGGGGATTCGCAAAAAGGACCCCGCTTGTATCAAGTACCCCTGTAATACGTACTCATTTTAAGTAGTAAGTATATTAACGTGCAAACACATATCACGCTTTGCAATATGCATGAAATTAATCTTTTAACAACAGATTTTATTGATTTTTCTCAGTACCAAATGGGCCAGGCCGACCAGTCGAAATGCATAGTGTAAAGACTTTAGGTACTGAAAATTTTCAACCCAGCAGGTATGCAGAACATCAGACCCGAAACAGCCCCCCACCCCCTCCCCCAACAACGCACCATACATACCATCAAAAATGTAATACAAACGCCTCGAAGGAGTTTCCGTCCACGTCTGAATGCTTCGAGGACATTAAATCGGTAAATAATTTACCACGAGCCGTTCAAGAGGATCTCGGTTTACAGGCTGCATTAGTAAGGACAAATCGATACCCCAAAGTTTGGCCCACCTGGCCCAGATCTTCACATGTTTTTGTGGACAGCCCCTCGCCTGAAACACCGCAATCTCCACAACCAAACACCTATCCATGACCTTTTTCCAATTTGCTACACATGATAGGGACGTATCCTTCAGGTGTTGTGCAATGTCCAGCTTTGCCAATGTAAGGCCCAAGAACGGAAGGTGTATTTTATATCTGTTTCCCCCAATGACTTCCGTACTGTGAAGGAGTGTCAGTCTAGGGTCTGCAGGAATGTCCCATACCAATACCCGCCCCATGCAAGACAGGACGCTGACCAGAAGTGTTGGAGTGCCCCACAGCTCCAGACGGTATGGAGAAACGACCCCTTGTACGAGTCACAGCAGAGGCAGGTGGGGAACTGAATGGCCCCCATCTTCCAGAGGCAGAGGCGTGTGTAATATAACCTGTGGAGAGATTTAAATTGGATCAGCCTGTATCTAGTGGAGACAGCGGAGTACCTGGGGCTAGCCAGCGCCTCAGCCCTATCGTCATCTGTCAGAGCCGGCAAGTCAGCCTCCCATGCCGCTCGGGTCCAATGTATAGTGGTCTTGGAATGTGTGGTGAGCGTTTGATATATTTGCCGGATTTTGTGGGCCCCCAAATCGCCCATCAACAGCCGACCCTCCAACGGATGAAACTCAGGGAGAGAAGTGAGGCGCCGTATCAGGGGGAACAGGGCATGGCGAAGCTGTAAATACCTATGAAACTGTCAGCATACCCCACCATCCCATAGACCGGATCACCTGCCTCCATATCTGGATAACTGTCCGGCAGGCCGGGGGAAACGCCTCCAAGGATGAGCAGCTGCACAGGAGGTGGGGCAGCGGGGTATCCGCCATGAAGAGACGCTCCACGGCATAGGCCGGGTCCACTTGGGAACCATACCACCATTCATTGATGACCAGGAGCTGCAAAGCCCAGTAATACGCCCTTACATCGTCCGCCGCAATCCCACCCCAGTACATAGACTGGATACACGTCGCAAGTGCCACCCAGATCACACACCCCTGCCTGAGGAACCTATTCAGGAGTGCATTCATTTGGAGGAACCACGAAGGGGAGATAGGATACGGATAATTATGCAGCCGATATAATATGCGCGGTAAATACACTATTTTGAAAATAGCGGACCTACCGTATAGCGAAAGGGGCAGGTGGTACCACACCCTCGTCTCATCACGGATCGCAGGGAGCAGCGGGGCAACATTGCGTGACCAAGCCTTGTTAGGATATCGTGTGATATATACCCCGAGGTACTTGAAGCCCGCGTCCACAATGATTAATTGCGAGGCCCAAGCGGATGGGGAAGGGGGCTGAGCAGTGTCCGGCCGTACGAACCGATGCAGTAAGGTCTGTATATAATAACTTCACATAGGCCCTGAAGTGGGGTTCCAGGTTGACAGCCTCCAAGACTTTAAAAAGATAGATCCACCTCAACGAGTCAAATGCCTTATCTGAGTCCACCAGCAGGACCGCCGCTGGGCGTCCCAGACGATGTGCTTCCGCCACTGCGTTGTGGGCCCGTCTGATATTGTTTCTGGTGGAGCGTTGTGGCATAAAGACAACCTGATCTGGATGTACCAGTTCCTGGGTACACGTGCGGAGGCGGTCAGCCAGAACCTTCCCTAGCAGTTTAGGCTCAAAATTCAACAAGGAGATGGGGCGATACGAACCCGGATCTTCCGGAGGGCGGCCCGGTTTGAGGAAGGCTACGAGTTCTGCGTGTCACCAGTCTGGGGGCAGGATACACTGCTCTGAGGCCTTGTGTAGCGCCTTAAGCAAATAAGATCCAAGAGTCCCCACATGCGGGTGCAGGAAGTCGCACGGGTACCCGTTGGGGCTCGGTGCGCATCCGGGGCATTGGATAATGCCGCCCGCAACTCGTCGAGGGATATGGTTGCATCCAGGGAGTTGAGCTGCGCATCTGAAAGGCGACGGGGAGAAATATCTGTAAAAAAATCATCTATACGGGATTCAACAATTACCTCCCGTTCCTGATAAAGTGCAGCGTAAAAATCGGCAAAGGCCTGAACCACAGCCTCGGGGGAGGATTACATGTCGCTGTCCGGGGACCTCAGTAGGGTGACCGGTGTCGGGGATGCCCTGGCCTGGCATAGCCTATGGAGCATCTGGCTGGACTTATCGCCCTATTGATATATTCTGTATTGGGTTGCCAACCAGGCCTCTTTAGCACTATCTGTAAGCAGCTGATGGTGCTGCTGCTGAACATGCAGCATATTACGACGGGCAGTGGGGTCCGAACCCTCCACCAGTTGAGATTGCTGATGTACCTGACGGTCCTCCAGGTCCTGTATCTGTGTCAGGCGGTGCTGCTTCTCCCCTGTGCGATAGCTAATGTCTGCTCCCCTAATCGTGGGCTTAAAAGCTTCCCAAAGAGTGACTTGGGACAGGGAAGTTTCGGCATTGAAACTAAAATAGTCTGCAATTGCCCGATGTAGCATTTCTTGATACTCGGCACCACAGAGCACCCATGGTGACATGCACCACCGATAGGGGGCTCGACAAGTCCGCAAGCGCAGCTTGAGTTGATCCGGCAAATGGTCGGAGAGACCCCGGGGCACGATAGATGTGTGTGTTACTCTGTGTATATAGCTGTGTGGGAGGAACAGATAGTCCAAGCGCGAAAGGGTGGGGTGAACTGACGATGCATTTGTGAACCCGGCTTCTGAGGGGTGAAAGGCCCGCCATGAGTCCGCCCAGTCCAGTGTATGTGCCATTGTCTGCAGTTTGGAACTAGTGGGGGGTACATCAGGCAGCTGAGCCCGCCAACTCTCTAAGGGAGTCATAACATCGTTCCAGTATCGACCCATTATCGACAGGCCACCCGGGAGATCCCTCCAGAACTGTGTCAGTTTGTCCATGGATGTCTGACTGAGTGGTGGTGGGGCGTAGACACTCCCAATTGCGATCTGTTCAGCTATACTGCCTGAGATAACCTTAAAACAGCCACCGGTGCTGTGTAACCTGGAGCGGCACTCTGTGGTGAATGAGAACCGCTTCCCTGGTGAAGCCTGAGTGATACACCATGCCGAACCCATAACGGGAGAGGCAAGGGGCTTTAGTGCCTAGAAGATGTGTCTCCTGCAATAGTAGGATGTCGGCCGAGTAGCGTTTTGCCAGATGGAGCACCGCCCCCGCTTAACCTTATTCAGTAAACCCCACACATTCCAGGTGAGAATGTTGAGTTCCACCAGGGGAGACTTAGCCGTGGTGTGGGCCATTCTTGTTTCTCATAGCATGTACTGCTAGATGATGTAATAGTGACAGAGCAAGGAATTGTGTGCATGGTGCGTAAAACATAGAATTAACAACAAACATCCCCCATGACCCCTCCACCTCCCCCCACCCCCATATTTCCAAGAACAAGGAGTATCTAACGCAGTGAAAGCTCGTCCCAGGCCCCAAACATGATGACCCAAGCGGCTCCTTCAATGGATCCCCCCCCACCCAACATTACCCAACATTATCCAAAACGATCAGGGCGTGCTAAGTCCGACACCTTCTAGTGCTGGTGAGAAAGACCCCAACCATAGGATCAGGAGCAACCAAGCATGGGGCGACCGCCTGCGTCTTCGCCCATCTATTGAAGAAGAACAGGATATGATGAGTCCATACGCCCAAGCTACCTCAGTCTCCGGGGCCTGTCTGGTTCTGGCACGCCAGTTGGATCGAGATCTATTGCGCCTCGTAGCCATGTCTATGTCCTGCCGACCACTCCGGTGCGAGCCCTGGGAGGAGTCCGAGTCTCTAGGAGGTGGCGAATGAGGCTTGAGGTTTCGTCGTTCATCAGTCCACACGAAGGCCTCATCCGGGGTGTCAAAGAAGAAGGTTTTGGCGTTGTAGATTACTTTCATCCGGCCAGGGAACAGCAGCGCGTAGGATAAGTTCAATTCTCGAAGTCATCGCTTGGCCGCCACGAAGGACCGACGCTGCTGCTGAACCAGCCTAGTATAGCCTGGGAAGACCACGATGGGATGAGATTCAAAGACCATTTTGTCCTTATGGAGCCGGGCATACCGAAATATGGCATCCCGATCGACATAGTTGAGGAGCCGGGCAATCACGGGCCTCGGACGCTCCCCAGGCGGCGGCTTTTTGGTCAAAGCGCGGTGAGCCCTCTCGATCACGAAGCAGGAGGACCGGTCCTCAGGCGGCAGCAGCGCCTTAAGCCAGCCCGAGAGGAAGTTATCCATGGACCTCCCCTCGCAGCCCTCTGGAAAACCCACCAAGAGGATATTGTTGCGGCGGGCCCTACCTTCTGCATCCTCGACCCATACCGCCAGCTCCTGGGAAACCATGGCAAGTTTGTCTACCTTCTGCTGGAGGGTGGATACTGAGTCTTCCACAGTAGAGACCCTTGTTTCCGCTTTGGTGATCCGGTCCACCGCCTTCCGGAGATCCTGGCGGAGAAACTACACCTTCGAGCCCACGGCCCCGATCTGGGCCTCGAGGGCTGTCTGCGACTGATTAATCGCCACCAGCAGCATCGCCGTGTGGGATTACAGACCCTTTGCAGCTTTCTTCCCAGACGGGGCAAAGGTGTAGTGATCCATGGTGCTCTGTTTGGAAGCCGCCGAACCATGTTTATCATTGCCCATGGCGGCCGAGGGAGCAGAGCACAGCGGGGAAGACAACAGAAGATAGGTGGGCGACAGCAGCGGCAAGAATCTAACCACCCCGGGTCCAAGCGTAGGGTACTGCCCTGGCGTCACCAACAGTCACACTCCTTAGGGCCCCCAGTGAATGTCCGGGACCAGCTTCTCAATATCCCATATGAGCCGTAAAGGAACCGCAGCTGGAGGCTCCCGCAGGGGGCGGCTAGCAGAGGATGGCGGATAGTCTATCGAGGCAAAAGTCTCTCAGCCCTGGGTCCGGGCCCAGGATGTCCCCCCGGCACCTCCAGCGTCCGCACCCACAGGAGCTCTGAGCGGCACTCAGAAGAGGCCCCCAAGACCCCAAGTGATCCGGGATGGGCCGCCACCAGAGACCCGATGCAGCAGAATGGAGTCTCATCTGAGAAGAGGGGCGACAGCTGACGGCACAGTCCGGACATGCACCGCCCTAAGGCTGCGCACCACCTGCAGGGCCACCTCCAGGCCATGCACATTACACCGCCCCCACCTGGGAACGGGCACAGGGGCAACAGCGGGGCAACACACAGCAAAGTACAGGTGCCAGGCGGGCCCCCACTGGCCAGGCACCAAATTCACTCGTGGCACCAGCACCTTAGCAGGGAGTGGCCACTCAGGAATGTCCACACAGGCAGGCCAGATGATCACCGCTGTGGACCCAGGTTTCCCGATGTACCCCCACGTGGTATCACTCACAGGGTGAAGAGCTGCAGTCCGAGGACTGGACGATCGGTCACTGAGGGTTCACGGGACAATCCCAGCGTGGCAGGCAACTTCAGGCGTGAGGCCTCGACTGGAGCACAACCCGGCCTGGAGCTTCCTCTACATAGGGGTCGGCTCTTGGAAAGGCGGGGGATGGGCCACACAATGGCATCTTAACGGCGTTACGAGCCGTCCGGCCGATCCGCCCCCTCATACCTGCCCACGTGGTCCGGTCAGTGCCGCACACCAACCAGAGGAACACAGGGCAGGGCAGCCGCCTCCGATGTCGTCTGTCTCAGCGGCCGCAGTCTGCAACAGGCTCTCCCAGCCCATGGTCCAGCGGGAGGCCGTCGCTGACCGGGCGCAGCTCTGGGTCTCTACGGCACTCCGTCACCACCAACTGCAGCCAGAAGGGTCTCAGCGTGTTCCCCGGTGAGTGACCCGCGGTGGCGGCAACAGGGGTCCGGATATTTAAGGATATTGGCCCTGAGAAGGGGCGAACCGGCGGAGCTCTAGAGAGACACGTTCGCCATGTTCAGCTCCTAAGCCAAGCCCCATGAAATTAATCTTAACACTACGTAAACAGCTAAAATGTAATAATATGGTGTGTAGAACGTGTTATGAATGTTTTGCATGGCGCAGTGCATGTATATAGGTAAAAAGCATGACATGTGTTGCTTTGTCATAATTATTAATGTCACTTTCTGCTTATGCTATGCTAAGATAACTGTTAACATGGACTAGAGTTAAGGTGGGTGGTTAACAGTGAAGATTTCATTAACACACTATTAATAAATGTCTGCTTTCTGTTCTTTTAGTAAATGGACCAGTCTCCATTTTGGGTTAAGTTAGCCGAACTGTGATGATTGAAACTTGCAGCGCGCATAAACCACGTAATTGGTTGGATGAAATGCTGAACAAGCAGAAAGAGCATGGCACAGTGAAGGACATGACGCTTGACATGCAGCCAACTCAAGGGACTCCGTGTGAAAATCCACAAAATGTTGGATGTATTAAAATTTGTCCTTAATTTGATACTTTCACCTCATGAGAGAATAGGGATGTATACTGAATATGTGGGAACGAGAGCCTAACAATGGGGTAGTCAAAGAAGTATGATCTAATGATAGGGTCATCATACGCCCCACGATTTTAACCAATCCCATAGCTAAAAAGGGTGATTTTAGCACCTTTGGTGGGATGGAATCTGTATGGTAAAGGTATAAATAATAGGTGATTTAGGGGCAGGGTTAGAAGCAAGGGCGGCAGATGCGGCTGCTGCATTAGGCGTAAGGAGAGAAAGGGTGTGCTGCTGATTGTCAGGTTGCAGAGAGGCCTATCCGTTCCATTACTATTCTTATCCTGATCTTAGAGTCTTTGATCCCTGACTCTTGGTTGTGGGTTCCTCTGCCGCTACCTAGGCCTGGGTGGTGGTTTTCCTCATTCTAATTCTTTGGGTTGGTATCTTTGATATCTCGAAGTTATAATCCATGTTTTTTTGTCTCTTCATCTATCTTTCTGAATTGAGAATTGATTATGCACATGTCTGATGTCTCTTCAGCTATCCCCTCCATGTAACCTATGTTTCTTGAGATTGATTATTTAATGACGGTTTAAGAGTGTATTTTCTCTCATGAGGTATTTTTTAAGACTAATGCATTTTGAGTTAGATAAATTTAACAAATTGCAAACAAAGAGTCTGTGATTATTTTTGTCCGTTTATTATTTAAATGACTGTTGCCTTCAATTTTTCAACTAATTGGTCCATCGACCAAGAAGATGGAAATTTGAACAAGAACGTTTATTGTGCAGATTATGAACTATCTCAATTTCAACAGTTGAATATGAAATGGTAAGAAATCCGCAAACTTGACAAATCAAATCTATTGGATGTGGGAACAGCAGGTTGACAATCAGGCATTGCAAAGTAGGCAGTTGGAGGGGGCTGGCACCCTGCCAGATGGATGCAGGTGGTGATAGAAATACTCCAGGGGCAGAACAATGATGTTACTAGGATTGATACTAGGAATTGGAGACCAAGACAGTATCTAACCTACTCCCCATTTATAGTAACACAGTCCTCCTCCATAGTTTACCTATTAGGTCCAATCCACCTAACCCCTCTTGTTATAATTATTAGGTTTGTTCTCACAATTGTAAAGATAAACTTAGACTGCAACCAATGGACGACCTTATTCCTAAGTTGGTCAGATGACTCAGCTACATCTGGGGTCAAAGGGGGCACATTACATATTATTGCCACACACGGGCAACAAGCAGGGGGTAAATAACGGTCACATTGTTAATTTACTCCCACTCCTGCTCGGAGCTGCTAGTCTTCCTCGTTTGCTGTGAGACACTTATTGGAGATATGTCAGGTGGACACACAATGTCAGGGGAATAATAGAACTGTCAGCTCCAGCCTGACCCAACTGACCAAGGCATGGGTCCATGGAGGGGGCAGTGGAGTTAGCATCTTCCCCGGAGACGTTTGGTGGTAACACTGCTGGATTATTCTACTCAGGTTTGTCATCACCTCTTCCACTTTCACTAGACGAGCCAGAATCGACTCCATCACATTTGTGACACGTTACCACTCCATTCATATTTCTTAGACCATGTCAGGAGAAGTTTCACTGGACTTACTGATATTGTGACTGCTCGGGCCAGAGATAGCACAGAGTCTTGGACTGTGCAGAAGTACTGAGGATCTGCAACATTGTCTTGTAGATGTAACCATCCCTGCTGCCCTCTTCCTCTTTGCCCCAAGACTTTTTAGGTTTCTTTCCCCAGCAGAAATTTGAACCCCCTCCAGATTGTCAACAAAGTCAGCAGCCGCAGTTGAAATATCTGGAGCCCCGAGAGTTACAGCTTACAGCAGCAGGCGGGAGTCTGTATTAACCACAGTAGGATCAGAAAGGGCCTGCAGAGTCTCAGGCTTGAATGCAGAGGGGGATGCAAAGGACAGACGTCATTATGCTGATTCAATTTCCTGAATAATTGCTCCCACAGCCCGCTGTAGAAAATCATCTAAGGTGGAACCAGGTGCAGCCTTCATGGAGGCAGCCCTACAGTTCTCCGTGACAAAAGGACAAGAGGGCAGGAGGTTACTGGGGTTTTAAAGCAAGTTGCAAAGCTGCTCTTCCTACACACAGGGGAAGGCTGGGGACAAGATCCCACCCTAACCAGGGCCTCAGAATGTGTGGCAATCAAGCAGTTCAAGATATGTTTTACAAGTCCCAAATAGGAATTAAAAGAAAATCAATAGTACCTTTAAAGTGGAAGCCAAAGGGGGTGGCCCATCCTATTCTGGGCTATTCTCGGCTAACACAGGCCTGTCTTGGCCTGGCCTTCGCCCTGGGACAAGTTTGGGCACATCCCGTCCTGCGGTAATCACGTAGCGCTTTTAAGCGCTTGATGTTTGGAAGCTGTGTACAGTCAGGCAGAGTCAGCCCCTCCTCCGGACAAGAATGCTGTTGGATGTAGTCCCACCTCAGCCACGACACCACAACAAGAAAGGAGGTCTGAATGCACAGGAGACTTAAGTGTGACAGTGTGTTTTCAGGGGTCCAACCCCAAGGAGGAGGTAAGGAGTGTCTGGTCCTCGTGCTCAGTGCAAGGTGTGCCATCTTCTCCACCCTACTCTGTCAGTGTCTTCAATAATGACGTTTCCACAGCTGCATCCAGTCTGTTCTACAGGCCATGTCCAGTGCCAGCCTGGGGTAGTTCTGGCAGAATACAGACGTGTGAAAAAGCAAAAGATGCTAACCAAGGGATTCTTCTTCTCCTGCCAGAAGGGCAACATTCCTTTGCAGAAGAAGGTGTGGCTTGCCTTAAATCTATTCCTTTCCATTTTGGCTCTCTTCCCAGTATTTGTTGTCGGAAGAGTCGAATCCAGGATGATCCTAAACCTTTTACCTGTGATTTAATTTTCTTCTGGAACCATTTATAAGAAGGCTTTGCCTTGAAATGCATGCCTTGTGAGACATTGCTGCTGGAATGTGCTGACGCTGTGAGCTTTCCTGGCGCTCTCTGGTGTTTTTACTGTTTTTAGCATTTAAAAAAAGCATTTTAGGACTGCGGGGGAATTGCTGGGATTTCGGGGTTGTTATTGGGCTGTTCGCGATTCCACTTCCGCGTCCCTTGGCAGGCTGAGAGCTGATTGGTTTGTCTACTCCAATCAGCAGCTCAACCGGGAGGAGCCAGTTGTGCCCCTGGATCTTAATACCTGCCGGGGCATGGACGATCATTGCTGCTGGACTGTGCTAACACCGTGAGCTTTCCTGACGCTCTCTGGTGTTGTTACTGTTTTTAGCATTTAAAAAAAGCATTTTAAGACTGCGGGGGAATTGCTGGGATTTCGGGGTGGTTATTGGGCTGATCGAGCTTCCACATCCCCGTCCCTTGGCAGGCTGAGCACTGATTGGTTTGTCTACTCCAATCAGCAGCTCAACCGGGAGGAACCAGTTGTGCCCCCCGGCTCTTAATGCTGGGGCGCTGACGATAATTGCTGCTGGACTGTGCTGACACTGTGAGCTTTCCGGACGCTCTCTGGTGTTTTTCCTGTTTTTAGCATTTTTAAAAAAGCATACTAGGACTGTGGGGGAATTGCTGGGTTCTGGGTTGCTATTGGGCTGATCGCACTTCCACTTCCCTTGGCAGGCTGAGCCCTGATTGATTTGTCTACTCCAATCAGCAGCTCAACTGGGAGGAGCCAGTTGTGCCCCCCAGCTCGTAATGCCTGCCAGGGCACAGACGACCATTGCTGCTGGACTGTGCTGACACCGTGAGCTTTCCTAACGCTCTGGGGTGAATGAGTTTTAAAAAATTAAATTAGCCCAATTAATTAAAACCATTCCAGTAGAATGTCATCATAGCGCAGTTTCCAGGTTAAAAGCAAAAACAAAGAAAACCATCAAGTTTAAGTTCATATACATATAACTAACAAGGCAGTCTTGTAGTTACTATTATATTCACGTGACAGGTTTCCAGAGCCAAGGATAAAATAATTTAGTACAGGGATACTAGGACAGGGGGCGAAAAAAGTCTGTGATGCGCTTTTTGGGGGGGGGAGGAGGAACTGGAAGGGCAGGGGTAAGAGAGGGTAAAAAGAGATTGTCCAAGAGTCTCACATATTTTCCAGACCTTGCAAGGACTTGAATGTCTAGGGAAGTAAAGCAAAGGGCTGATGCCTTCCAACATGTTCTGATGCCCCTTTTTAAATATAAGGGTTTTAAAAGAAGTCTTCTGGGAGCGTCAAGGGCGGGACAACAGCACAGACGATGCAACCATGATTCAGACATGTAGTTGCACAGTCTGCAGACTCCCTCCTCACTTGCTGAAGCCCATCGGTTGAAGGCAGTGGAGCGCAAACCTAAGAGACGCAGGAACATTCTATTCTTCCGGGCCACTGCGTTCAGACTTTCCAGGAGGTAAGATTGAGGTACCCCAGGGAGCTATGAGTTATTCAAGGGAAGCAGGATAGTTGTTGTTTTTAGAACCTGGATGTCCATCTGGTAGGAAATTTGTCTGACCTGCTTATTGATAACCCTTTTCCAGACTGTGTATGGAATAGTGTCTGCGGTTAGTAATGAATTGTCAATGTGTAGCGTTCTTATGGCCTTTATAATTTGACGGTTCCACTGATTCCCAGAGCTGGCAGGAGTTTCTTTTAACCGGGCTTTTAGGGTGTTGTCTGCGGCTTTTAATGTCCTTATAAAGTATTTCAGAGTATCAGCCTCACAGAAAATAGATTGTCTTTGAAGGCCCAGCTCCAGTCGTAGTCTTGCCCTGTGGATGAAATTCGGGAGATGGAAGATTTTTTTATAGATGTAAACTTGGGCGTGGTCGAGACTGGCCGAGCATGCACCAGGAAAGGCCTGATGCCCATAGTTTAAGGCGGGGAGATGAGTGGCTTTAATCACCTTCAGAATGGATTCGGCAGAAGGACTACTCAAGGACTGGTTGAGTTGGGTCAGGGAGTATGTTATTGCTCCAGCTCTCTTTTTCAGGGCAGCCAGGTGAACTGATGATCTGGAAGACCCACTAAACCAGACCCCCAGGTAATTGTATTTTGATGTTGTTTTGATCTTTGTGGGCCCAATGTTCCACGTTAAACTTTTCTTTTTTTGCAGCAGCAGCCGAAAATCAAGACCTTGGTCTTATCCTGGCCAGATTCTGCGTTGAATGCCCCACTTCAGTTATTTCGGCAGCGGCAGGCACTTGCAGGTCCATTGTTACAGTCAAAGGGTTATGGTTGCTCTCGGTACGAGTGGGGATTTCCATCGTGATTAATTTGCTTGCCAAAGATGGAGATAAAAAAATGTATTCAATGGTCAAAAGATTCTTAAATGTTGGAGACAGATGGGCACCAGGATCCTGTTCCAATGCGATTTGCTTTGCAGAACGTAAATTGTAATTGGTTAAAGTGGTCATGACTTCTTGTTCTTTAGTTTTTGCGTCTGAATGGGCGTTGGAAACTAGGTCTCTGATGTTAAAATCGCCTAATAACAGTACTTCTGCAGAAGCGAATTCCAATAAAAGTTCTTCCAGATGTTTGACCAATAGGACTGTTGCCATTGATTTTGATGTTTTAACTATGTTGTGGTAACAGTTAATTAAAAGCAAAGGAAAGGCCCTGCTTGAAGTTGAAAGACCGGTAATTAGTACAGTTTGCCCTGCCATTAAGTTCCGATAGATGGGGGTAGCTGCGATCTTGCACCTGTGTTTGACGAAAATGGAGAGGCCCCCAGAAGGTCTTCCATAGGACATGGGCTGGGAGGCTGATTGAAAGAGTTCATAATAGCCGTGGAAAGCCAATGGAAATAGAGACCAGGTCTCTTGAAAACAAATGATGTCTCTTTTGCTCAGATATTCCACTGCTGGTTTGTATGAAAGGGTTGACTTTAACCCAGCCACGTTCCAAGAAGAAATGGTCAGTTTGGAGTCTGAACGTTTATCTTCCCCGTTAGGAGGAGTACTGCTGGGAGCATGCGGTTGGAGGCTCTCGATCGGGGTACCCATAGCGGCTGTAAGTATTATGGGAGGCAGGGAGACTGGGTTTACAGCTTACCAGGCGTTGATTGTTATTACATGAAATGTTTATGAGGTTATCTGCTTTTGAAGCGTCTGCTAGCCAAACATGGGTTGCACCCCGAGTCCCCTTCAGTACGCTGGTGTATGGCCTCACTGGATCATCCTGAAGAAGAACGTGGGGATATTTTTGTTGTGGGGGGGTCCCAAAGTTCTATACCCCAGTCTTCAAAGAGGCTGGCTTCCCCAAAAATTGAATCCCTTAGGGATTCTCGTGACCACGTTGTAACAGTTGCTTCCGAAGCCCCTTTGCTTGGTATTGAGGCAAACTTGACTGATGTAAGATCAGAAGAAGTAACCCCAGAAAGCGCTGGAGCATGCTTGAATAGTCGGATGAGGTTGTTTCTATTAAGGATGTTGTGCGGGCCCTTGTGTGCAAAGTGAGGAGAAAAAAGAAGTTCTGCGTCTTTTTCCGGACTTTGGTATTTCTGTCTCCCAGCTATTTCAGGCGGAGGCAAGGGGACCTTAAGATGTTGGGGTGTAACTTCAGATAGACGATGATTCCCCACCAGTTGACTCCCTAGGCATGTATCGATTGAGACTGAGAAGGCCTCTGCATTTGTATAGGGTAGTCGCGAAGAGTTTTGGTCGGGTCAACCGACGAGTAACACGGAGAAGGGCTCGTCAGTACACCTTCTGTTGTAATTTGGAAATCGACGTTGGTTTGTTTTGCATTTTCCGAGCACATGTTTGGGCTGTCCAACGTGTTTGGGACTTCCCTTAGGGGCCGAGCTATGCTGTCTTGCCTGCCCAGGCTTTGGCCTTGAGAGGCTGTCCCCTTGATTTTTGTTGACAAAGATCCATGCTTCGTGATTGTAGAGTATAGTTCATTGACTCCGGAGGCCGGGGGGGTCCCCTTGGGCGCTTCCTGTGTTAATGACCAGAGGTTATTGGTGGCGTCATTATTGTCAGTGAAAGTCATTCTAGTCTCAGGGGTTTTCATTTTGAGTTTTGAGGCCTGGTTAAAAATGGGGAAGTGGGAGAGCCCCCTCATTTCAGAAGCTGGCATACTAGTGGCCCCTGTCCCGTCAAGCCCCGATCTCTGTTTTGCGAAACGTTGTTTTTTGGTTTGTTTTTTAAGTTTCTTTCTCTCCCTCCTAGACAATGGTGGTTTCGTGGGGAGATTAGAGGGCATGTGGGCGAGGTTTGAAGGGACTGAGTCAATGAGATCAGACTGCGTAATCGCTAATGGGATGGTCATTAGACTGCTGATGTTAGTGGACTCCAAGCCAGCTTTGGGATCACGTGAGCCGGTCGCCAATGACAGGCAAGGCGAAAAAACTGAATTTTTGAGGTCTAATTCCAAGGGGGGGGAGATAGTTATTCTCGCTGATGATAGAGAATCCAATGTTGCTAGGCACAAGGACTCTTCAGAGGGAGGACCAGTTTGAGCCACTTGAGTAGATTTCGGTTTCCCGTTGCTGTTGGTGTTGAGCTTCACGCTGTCCAAAAGCGAGCTCAGAATTTCTGGAAGAGATGAAAGTTTATTAATTAATGGACAGCAGGAACAAAAGTTCAAACTATCGGAAGGCCCTACAGGCCTTTCGAGAGAGCTTAGCCTGCAGCCCAATTCAGACAATGCTGAAGCCAAAGTTTGAATTAAGTCGATCTGTAGTTCCATTTTCTGGGATTGCCATAACAGAGCTGTTGCAATTGAGTATTGCTTTACGTGAAGGGACATCAACGAGATCGAGAAAGAACTTATAGGCCCCAAGGGGGTGGGCTTAGTTGGGTCCTTGTCTTCTTGCACAGTACTGAAAGAACTGTAATGAGGGCTGGAACCCGGTGTATGGGCTAAGGAATCCTCGATTCGGGCTTCTAGGGAGGCCAAAAATCGATCGGATAGGTTTTTAGATGATAAGGGGCTTTCATACATTGGGCTCTTCCTTAGAAATGAGGAGTCACTGGGCTCAATTTGATGTGCACCCGGGCTGCAGCGCGTAGCGGACTTAGATAATAGGTGAGCTGCTGGGTCTCTGCTGCTTTCTTGAAGATTTAAAGGGGCGATCAAGGTGCCGTCATGGACTTGAGCTTGAACTTGAAATTTGGTTGCAGTAGTTGTTACAATAATTTTTGTAAAGTCTGAGCCATGGTCTGGTGCAGAAAGGTTTCCAGCGCCAATGGGGTGAACTCTTAGTGAGTCAATAAAAGTGTCCTGCATCGTGATGACATCCTCCTGGAAAGGCCTATATGGCTGGTGATTCTCAGGTGAAACCTGAACCTCAGGCGAGCACAAGCGAGGACTCTCAGAAAGAGATCTTTTGATATGACTGGAGCTGTGGCAGGAACGCTGGTCGTGGTCCTGGGCTTCCGCATCGCACTGCAATGTCGTGGTAGGGGCAGAGCCAGTTTGAGAAGTGGTCTTACTGAAAAACTCACTAATCCGTGCTTGTGACAGTTGGCCACCTTGGTATAAAACTTTGTCTTGCAGTGACGGCGACTGTTGTGGAGCCCCCCTGGGAGAGACAGCTTGAAGCGTGGTGTGAGAAGGTAGCCTGATATATGCTGTCCACTAGTTCTAGTGGGCACCTTGTATCAGTCCAAACAACCCCTTATAGTGATAGGTTAAAGACAACCTTTATTGAAAGCTATCCTAGTGGTAGCTATGTAGAGCAGCCTTCAGGCTATGTCTTGAAGGAATGTAAAGCATCTTGTTTTACCAGTCTATAATCTCTTGAATGATCAAATGAAAAGACAACCACACCAGGTATATATTTAAAATATATGTATTTAGGTTAACACACACCCTGTGGTGTTCTTAGCATCTCTGTCTGACATCTCGTGCAGTAGCAGGTTCTGGAATGTGAGATGGCTAGAATGTGAGCTACCTAGCTTTGTTTAAACTTGTGTCAGTTGTTTTGAGCTTGCTGCTGGATGGGGTCTTAATCTATGCTTTCTACTGAATAAACCACTACTCATCAGTCACTCTTGTCTACGACGTCTTCTTGGGACAGGACACACCTCCACATTTTGGTGACGATTTACCTGCGCGTTTACAAGCATAAGAGACCTCAACAGCGAACAATTTGTAAGAGGAAATTGATCTTCGCTCAACTTCGGAATACTTAAGTTGAAGATTCGGACACCGCTTCAATGCGAGCATCAAGAGGTGAAAAATATCTAACTGCTATGAGTTTTCTACCTTCCACCAAACAAGAGAGCATCGCGTAACGGTAGGATCTTCATTTTCCGTTTTACCTTAATACAGCACGGTGTCCGGGCCCTCATCCACTGACTTCTGGAGTTTGTTTGCTGTAATTCGAGAGACAACTCCTTTGTTATCTTTATTAAACTGAGCCCCTAACAAACCAATCTTTTGCTCATGCTCGGATTTCCTCTCTTCGTGCTGTAATGCGCAACTCGAACGCACAGAACGCGTTCTCACTGCGCAGGCTCACGACAGTTACACTACTCTCTGGAGCTTCATATTGATGTTTCTGCTTTCCTCGTTGCAGTATCAGGTAAACGGATACAATAAACAGGCAACCTTGAGGGAATCTCTTCTGGGTGTGATTTGCAAGCGGCTTCTTCATAAAGTGTGCAAGTTAAAAGAAGTTTACACCTTGATCCATATTCATCATGTGCACAGTTGAATACATTTGACACAGCGCTGATGCACACAGCTTGCAGCTTTTCCTGTTCTCTAAAGAATACAGCACAGTTGAGAGCATTTTGACGTCTTTTTGAATATTCATGTTTGTTGCAACATTATTCTTGGCAAGTGGTTAACTTGGTTCGAGGAACACTGTAAATTAAAGTACTCATTTGACGCTGATGTGCACAGCAGATGTGCACAGTCTTCAGTCTTATCTCTCACTGATGCACACAGTTTTCACTATTGGAAAATTTCTATAATTCATTTCTGTTTATTTAATTTGACGTTTAATACATTGTTTTCTCTGATACACTCGTTTTTCTTTCACGATGCAGAATGTTACCGCATCCCCATTTTTTCTCACTGCTCCAGGTGATCCTCCTCTTTCTTGGCAGAAATGGAAAAAAGTTTTTGCGCATTATGCACGAGTGTGTGGCACCTCCTTGAGTGCAGAAAGAAAAACATCTCTTCTCATGCACTGTTTAGGCTCTGAAGGGCAGGAGGTCTTCGAACATCTTCCAGATCTATCTGATAGCGAAGGTGCTTCTCTTAAGGAGTATGAGATATGCATAAAAAAGCTTGATCTACATTATCTGCCTAAAATAAGTACTGTTCTTGAACGTTACTGTTAAATGGTAGCGGCAATTTCAGTCGATAACCCTTCAAGTATTGCCCGGCGGTAATCGCCTCTTATACCATTCGATGTTAAACCAATAAAGAGGCAGGCGCAGGAGACTGGAAGGCAGGAAACAAAAGTTTTATTCCGTCGGAGCAGAACACATCAGATCAGACAGCAAGGTATCGTCACGAGGTGCTCTAACTGCATCTCTGAGGCCTGGCCTCTTATACACAGGTTTATGACTTTATTGCAGGGTTATCATACATGGCACATTCTTGAGATTGTCTTGGAACATGAAAGAACATCCTCGGAATCCCCACTTCGAGTTCGTTCCCACACATATCTACAGTGGAAGTCCCCACCCCATCCACAGTAGGAGATGGCTATCACACAGCTGGACATTCCGCCAATTCCCGGGGGTGTGTGTGACCGGCCGGGTCTCAGGGGGTAGGGGCTTTGATCTACTGTAATCCCTTTGATGTGGGGTGTTTCCCTTACAGTAGGGTCAATAAACTGCATCCGCAGGGCTAGGTGATGGCCTGGGATCGGTTCGGACAATGGGGCGCAGAGGAAGGGGGTTATCAAAGAGATGCATGACCATGTACGGGATGTCGGTCAGGCGCGGGGTGTGATTCCATGGCAGGGTCGCGCAGAAGGAGAGGGTTTATGGCCCGTGTATGAGAGAGCGGGGGTGGTCGGCGCGCGGGGGATGCTTGCAGCGCCAGGGGAACGCGCTGGCGATCGACAATGAGCGGGGGAGAGAGTGGGGTGCCTAAAATGGCGGCCGTGCGTTCGCTGTGCGTGGCGCTGGGGAGAGGCAAGATGGCGCAGATAATGTTCAGTTACAAGCTAAATTTCCACAGTCCTCCCTTTTAACATATCTCGCCAGCTTGCCTGGCCGACATTCACCTTCGTTAACCCTTCAGCTATAATATCGTTAATGTTTTTCATACATTCCTTAAAGATACAGAGTTTTTAGGGCAGGCAGGAGTAATCTGACACATTTGTACATAGTTACATACAGTTGATAAAGTAGGCGAGGAGGTAGTACATACAAAATTACATCAGCTGCGCCGCATGTCAGGCCCAGGGATAGGAGGAGGGGAGTTTGTTTGAGCACAAATAGGATACTGTAAAGCAAAAATGTTTCTGGCAAAACAAGGGATATTTCGTACATTACTTAAGGCCCAGACTTCGTGTGGATCAAAAATAGTCAGTATAGTCGTGTGCATGGCTGGTGTTGTATGAATGTCATTATACAAAGTTAGATTTTCTTAACTTCTCAGTGTACAGTCGGAAGTGACTGATGCAACATCATGAAAACTCGATAGGAAGATAGTTAATATAAAAAGGTGGTTGGGAGAGGATTTCAACTTAACATGGGTTCTTCTTTCCAGTGTCCTATTATAAAGAGCCATCACTGGTAAGCTCTTATTGTTGTTCTTCTTTTGTTGGCGCTGTTGAGCACCGGCGGTGGAGCTAAGGTCCAGCTCAAATCAGGGTGTGACCATTCGCTGTTCTCCGATCACAGTCCTGTTCCCTTAGCACAGTTCATCATAGGTACTTTGAGACAGGGCACCCGCCTTTTTTTTTTTTTTTGTTCTTCGGTAGTTAAGTCAAATTCAAAATCCATAAAAAAGAGAGAGAGAGAGAAGGGGTGTGGCGTGCTTCGGGATGCCGGGGGAAGAGGGGGTGGAGTGGGATCGGATCAAAATGCGGACCAAGGAGAGCAGAATCTTCCAGCACTGGGCCCATCAATCGGGCCCGACGGGTTGGGACTTCAGGCACGCTGGTCAGTGAGCAGGGGGCCTCGATATAGCCCTTCGTTCTATCGCTTATCATCCTGATAATGGTGCCTTGTCCTACGCCCCTTTTGCTTCGTCGCTTCCCCCTTGGTTGATGCCATAGATGTTCCATGGTCCGCAGCCAGGCTGTGCGTCACGTCCGACCCCTCTCTTCCGATGGCAGCACGTTATCTTTAAATGAGTACAAGAAACAAAATCTTAGAGAGTTGGCAGGGAAGACATTTACACACTTCATCCTCTCTCCCAACCACCGAGTAGTTGCGGAAATGCTTTTATCGGTTGCTGTATGATTGATGTCTATTAACTCTGATGTTAGTGTGCGTGTTACTAATCTATTAATCATTGCTGTGGTGCAGGTTTCTGTGGGTGTCCCTGTCCATTGTCTGGCCTTCTAGGTGTCGATTCCTGCGCCCTATAATCGTTGCAGGAAGCCTGACATCTGTCAACCTTCTGGTCTATTTAAAAATTCGAACCGGCTTCTCCGGTAGAGACTCGTTCATCTCAACACAAGTTTTGTTAATACACATTTTCCTCCGAGGACTGCTAAGTTTATGAAAAAGTGCGAGGTGCTACTGTCATGGGTTCACAAGTATCCATTTCGGGGAGGAACATAAGCTAAACATTATTCTTGCTGGAGACAATAGGTAACCCTTATCAGTTTAGGCGATGTATTTTTTTAGAGAATAAGGTCATCAGCTGTTTCGTTCGAAATACTCTGCGACGGCTAGTATAGGGCTGGGGTTATTTTGGGAGAACGGGGTGCTTTAGACATTCTATTTCGGGGTAATTGGGCGGGGGCAATTCTGGGCGGTGGCGATGGTGTTGTTAAAGCTCTAAAAACGAAAACCACTGACATATAGTCCCCGTGATGAGGGCCAAATTGGGAGACATCAGTCGTCTTACCTGTCCTTTCTTTCTCAGCCAATTAAGCTCAACATTTGCAGAAAGGAGAGGTAGTAACGTGGTAAAGTATGGTCGTTTTGTTTCTGTCAATTTGTTCGAACACCACCGTGTTTCAAGCCAATTATACACTTACCGAAGAGGTATGTGTCGTTAATTTATTCAACAAGAAAGAGGGCAAGAAAGCCTTTAGTGAGGGAGGGAGAGAGAGTGAGAGAGAGAGAGAGAGAGAGAGAGTGAGAGAGAGTGAGAGTGAGAGTGAGAGTGAGAGTGAGAGTGAGAGTGAGAGAGAGAGAGAGAGAGAGAGAGAGAGAGAGAGAGAGAGAGAGAGAGAGAGACGTGTGCATCAAGTAGGCTATTTGGCATATGTACGACACAAAACGAGAGAGAGAGACATGTGTACGATAATAGGCCACTTGGTGCACACACAACATGGAGTAGCATGGGTCTGTTCTATGTAAGAAAACACAAGCGGGGGAAAGACATAAATTCGGTGATCACGTACACACAAATACTGGATAGGGTGTGACAGTACATGCATCAAGCGCAGAAACTTAAGACGGAGACTCAGGGCTACGTTGAGTATGGGGACCTCTCCTTTCCTGTCCTCTTTCCTATGCATGCTGCGTATTTTCAGTATTTTGTAGTTTATCTTGGGGGGGTGTCGGACCTTTTACTCTCCTCCCTTTGATCGATGGACGAGCACTTCAATCATACGGTGACGCTCTCTTCAAGTGACCCAAGCATGAAATGCATACACATTCATACCGTATAATCGTAGCACACACGCACAATCATACCATACAGTTTTTCATGTTCCCAATGGTGGTCTGCACTTTACGCACTATCCCACAACGTTTGTCTATGTTTTTCCTGATATTGAACACGGTGCGGTCCATGTCCACTCCATTCTTTAGTCGGAACTTCGTCGTGACCTATAGAGGGGAAAAAGAGGGGAGGGGATGTGCAGTATTCAAAGTACCTTAGCGCGCGTAGACACGAAAAAGTTCTACTTACCACGTACCAGGCTAGCCGCAGGAGTGGGTAATACCACAGACCTATTATTCTTTTTGTCCGAGACAAAGATGCTCTATTTCATTCATCTCCTAAATTCGGGTTCCCTGGTCGTACATGCATTTCTCAATCGGTCGTGTATTATGGTGCAAGATACCATACCTTGCATTCGGCATATACCTTAAGCTATAGTTGACCATTGTTTGACAACTCTTGGAAAAAGACAGGTGTGATGGGTACAAATTCCGTTAATCAAAAAGATTCAGGCAAATGGGGTCTGCATTATCTGTTTTCTATTGCTTGGGAGTAACAATCATTTATTCAAAAGAAAAAAACCTTTACCAACCTAGATGATTTGTCATGACACTGATTCCGTAATTCCTTTTAAGAAGCCCTTTATTTAAAACAATGTCAGTATACAAATACAGGCCTACAACCGCTATAGGCCGGCCACGGCGTGAGAGGCGTCGAGTATCATGAGCAACACTACTTTAGCGTAAAATCGGTTCCCTCCCCGCCCCCCCCCGACCATCATGTGTGGAAACGTCGCATACATATCTCTTTTTAACACAAATGCCACGTGACTGGAACGCCACAAGGAGTTGTAGGCCTCTCCTACATCGGCGCCATTTTGGGGCGAGGTCGGGCCAGTGTACAGTCTAAGTCTTTCCATGAATTAGCTGTTGGACCAGATTTCCTTTCGGTAGTTCGAGAACTTTCGTTAGCGTCAGCTTGCGTCAGCATGGTGTCACCGCGATCTTGTAGCAATGCCGTGGTCCGTTCTTGGGGCGGGGCAGCAGGCGGGTTCTTCCGCCGACGCCTTGAATCAGTCTTTCTCACTGCACCAAGCGGAGGCAAGGTGGCTGCCGCCCGGGGCAAAGAACAATGGCGGCGGTTTGTCCTTACCGGAAGTCCGCGGGAGTCGAGTGCCAATGACTCCCGCAGACTCTGCAAAGCTGAGGGGGCGTTTTGTCAAGGGTGGGGCCCACGCCCAAGCAGACAAGCTTTCGAGTCCAGAATCGTCTCACGGTGGGCTAGGCCTGGATCCGAAGAACCGACCGCCGGAGTCCAAAGGCAGCAGCAGCTCTTCGGTACAGCCACCGGGGTGGGTCCAGTAGCAGCGACAGCAGCAGTTCGGATGGTATCGCCACCGGGGTGGGTCCCCGATTACTCGGCTGCGGGGGCCCACTCCTCGCATCGGGCGCTAGTGGCAATCCTGGTGAACCCGTGCTTGGGTGGTTGTCCGGCGGTCGAGTGCAGGGGCGCCAACTCAGCTGAACGGCGAATGAAGTGGCAGGGCGCAACTCGGCTGGCCGGCGAGTAAAATGGCAGGGTGCAACTCGGCTGGCCGGTGAAAGAGACGGTTGGGGTGCCCTCATCTGCTGGCGAGCCTCCACCTGGGGAGGCCCGTCCGCGTCGCTTCCCCCCGCCAGGGCACCCTCCGTTATTGAAGGAAGAAGAGAATGGGAAGATCCGCACAGCGTGGCAGACTCCGCCTTGGCGCTGCCAGAGCTTCGGCGCTTCGTGTAGCCTCCGGCCTATTCGCACAGTCGTCCGCCACTGATGTCAATGGATTTTTGCATGGCTTTTATAGCCCAAAGCCGACTAAAAAGGACCGCCCAAAACAGGCCAATGTTGCAACTTCGAGGAAGGAGAGGCGAGGACGGTGTCACGTGGACGTAAATGCTTTGAGATGCAGGTCGCAGCAGACTGTCATGTAAATAGTTGTTTAAAACGTGTTTTAACCTGTTCATCTTGTCGGAATGTTGTTATACCTATAAGTTATTAAAATGTTTAACCATACTACTTTGTTGGAGTGTTGTACATATTTGCAATCTAGTTAGTGTAATCGGAAAATGGCATTGTCCAATTGCGCGTGATCCTAGTCAAGTTCGGTGACGTTGATGGTGGGTATCAACAGACTTCCGGTTGTGTCTACTGGGCGGGGTGGGTGGTAGGGCAGACATGTTTAGGCAGCGAGAGCGATGGAGCCTGGCTACCTTGTGAGCTTGGTTCCTTCCCCTAGTTCCATATATCCCACAAAGGGCTATTTCCTAGCGTTTCTTTAGTTTTGTAGGGTCAAAAAGGATCCTACCAGTGGCCACTGACTCTCGGGGTCCCCCTTTGTATATTTTATGCCATAGCTTGCTATAAACTACGGCGATTAGTTCGTATTTTAGTGAACATGGCCTTATTAGGGGTGCCTTCCAGAGGAGCCGGATGGTTCACCTCTAATAAGCGGTCCGGGCAGAACCAACTACCAATCAGTGGGGAGAAGATAGGCATGACGGGTTTCAACGGGGACAAAAGTCAGCACTACCTATCTTTTCACTGCTTGCAAAGACTAGACAGAATATCTCTATTCCTCGTTATTTGTAAGCAGAGAATACCTCCAAAGAACCAATATCGAACAACTAGTGTTCGGACAATCAATCAATCAATCAATGGGGAGATAAAGATAGGCACGACGGGTTACAACGGGGACAAAAGTCTGCGTTACCTACCCTTCACTATTTGCAAAGACTAGACAGAATATTTCTATTCTACGTTATTTGCAAACAGAGAATATCTCAAAGAGCACTATTCTTCAAAACAATCAATGTTCGGACAATCAATCAGTGGGGAGATAAAGATAGGCACGACGGGTTACAACGGGGACAAAAGTCTGCGTTACCTACCCTTCACTATCTGCAAAGGGAGAGAGAGAGAGAGTATTTCTACTCCTCCCCGTTTGTAGACAGCGAATATCTCAAAGAGAACAATCAATGAGCAATACTAGTATTTCAAACAATCAATCAATTATTTCGCAATTTGTCGTGTTTCACGACCTTACCCGGACCGCGTGGACAGTTTCTCGTCTTCCGCCTCCAGCGCCCGATCGTCCTCTACTCTCCGTATTTGCCGCGGCACTCCTGATGGTTCCCAGTCAGGACCGTAGATCACTCGAGAGAGGTCTGCTCGGAACCAGTGAAGTTCGGATGATCGGCTGCCAGACGAGGGTCTATCGGGCAGGAGCTCTCCCGATCGTTGCAGTCGTTCACTCTGTCGTCAGGACCTCTCCCACTGGATCCACGTGTCGCTGATGGGCCCCACGCTTGGGACGCCAATTGTTAAATGGTAGCGGCAATTTCAGTCGATAACCCTTCAAGTATTGCCCGGCGGTAATCGCCTCTTATACCATTCGATGTTAAACCAATAAAGAGGCAGGCGCCGGAGACTGGAAGGCAGGAAACAAAAGTTTTATTCCGTCGGAGCAGAACACATCAGATCAGACAGCAAGGTATCGTCACGAGGTGCTCTAACTGCATCTCTGAGGCCTGGCCTCTTATACACAGGTTTATGACTTTATTGCAGGGTTATCATACATGGCACATTCTTGAGATTGTCTTGGAACATGAAAGAACATCCTCGGAATCCCCACTTCGAGTTCGTTCCCACACATATCTACACTGGAAGTCCCCACCCCATCCACAGTAGGAGATGGCTATCACACAGCTGGACATTCCGCCAATTCCCGGGTGTGTGTGCGACCGGCCGGGTCTCAGGGGGTAGGGGCTTTGATCTACTGTAATCCCTTTGATGTGGGGTGTTTCCCTTACAGTAGGGTCAATAAACTGCATCCGCAGGGCTAGGTGATGGCCTGGGATCGGTTCGGACAATGGGGCGCAGAGGAAGGGGGTTATCAAAGAGATGCATGACCATGTACGGGATGTCGGTCAGGCGCGGGGTGTGATTCCATGGCAGGGTCGCGCAGAAGGAGAGGGTTTATGGCCCGTGTATGAGAGAGCGGGGGTGGTCGGCGCGCGGGGGATGCTTGCAGCGCCAGGGGAACGCGCTGGCGATCGACAATGAGCGGGGGAGAGAGTGGGGTGCCTAAAATGGCGGCCGTGCGTTCGCTGTGCGTGGCGCTGGGGAGAGGCAAGATGGCGCAGATAATGTTCAGTTACAAGCTAAATTTCCACATTACCATTTTGGAAGGAGAATGCAGAGGGTGGATGAATCAGTGCAGCAATACATAGCAATTCTACGGAAGTTAGCATCTACTTGTAATTTTGGTGCTAACTTGGAGGAACGCTTGAGGGATCAGTTTATGTTGGGTTGTGTTCAAGATAAGACTAGGGATGCCTTGTGGCAAAAAGACAATCCTACACTACTAGAAGTTATAACGATAGCTAAGAGCCATGAACACTCAAAAGCTTGTGTTGATGTCATAAAAAAGGACTCTTCTGTTGAAAAGAAAGAAGGTTCTGAAGTAAAGTTGATTACAGATAAGTCGGAGGACAAATCTGTGAAGCCCAAACTTAAAAACAGCCTTCCTCAGAGAACAATATCTCAGAAGAATTTTCAGGGGAAGTGTTTTAGGTGTGGAGACTCTGGTCATTTGGCCAATTTCAAAGACTGCCCTTGATTGTGCGACTTCTTTGCTGTTACTTCATGTGTTTTGTTATACAGTTTTTTTTCTCTTTATTGTACTTATTCAATTTGTTTTGTTTTGATTCGTTTCAACTTATTATTTTGTGAAAGGGGGAGGTGATGTGGTGTTCTTAGCATCTCTGTCTGACATCTCGTGCAGTAGGAGGTTCTGGAATGTGAGATGGCTAGAATGTGAGCTACCTAGCTTTGTTTAAACTTGTGTCAGTTGTTTTGAGCTTGCTGCTGGATGGGGTCTTAATCTATGCTTTCTACTGAATAAACCACTACTCATCAGTCACTCCTGTCTACGACGTCTTCTTGGGATAGGACACACCTCCGCACACCCCTCTAGTCTCTTTATGAGACTGGAGTTCGAAGTACTTAAGTTACAAGATAGCAATGCCCACAGATGTCGGGTGCTTCAGGTGAGTTGATGGGTGTCTTGACTCTTTAGCCACGAGGTCCAGGAGGTGTCGACAAAGTCCATGAGCCAGATTCGAGCTGTCCCACAAAGTCTGTCGAGTGCTGTGGTGTCGGCCACCACATTGGACCCAACAAGCCTTGGCAACGGCAAGTCACAGGAATTCAGAGAAAGGACTGCGGTGCAGACCAGCAAGGTCTGAGGGACTCACCCAGCAAGGCATGTCTGGAGCAACCAGGAAAGCCCAAGCAGAAAAGGAGTCGCCTTGGTGGGGACCTGCTAGCCAACAGGCTAGTGATCGTGAAGGAGCCTCGAGTGGTTGCACTTGAAACTAGCCCACGGGTCACTCGTGGACTGGAGGCCAGCAATCTTCGGTGCAGGAGGTGCTCAAGGCTGGGGCTACTCAGAGCCCAAAGCACAACTTCGAGAAGGACGAGAAAGATAGTGTTGCTTCAAAAGTTCACGGTGTCCAGGGGTCACGGTTCCACGTCACCCACGATAGCCACGGGCCTCAGCCTTGCTGTGGACTCAGGGTAGCCTCGGGGAAGTTTGGAAATCCACCTCTGGTGATGCAAAGACTTCAGCATCCAGCAGGAGCTTCAGCGATGCAGACCTGTCGTTGCTTCTTTGTTGCCTGCCAAGCAGGGGAGTCACTCCTTGACCCCAAGGGAGATTTCTTTAGTGTTCTAGTCAGGATAGAACGTCGAAGGTCCAGGATATAAGATGCAGAGTTTCGTCCAGGGTAATCTAAAGTCCTAGGGACTGGATTCCTATACTTATAGTAAGTTTAGGGGATGGACTAACTCTAAGGCCCCACCTATGGGTGGGCTTGGAAAGAGGGGTGGTTACACCCATTTCCTTTGTCCAGTTTCACGCCAGAGCAGGGGCACGTAGCCCCTGCAACCGGTTTGAACTGGACTATGCACAGGGACACCAAGTGTGCCCCCAGTGCAGGACTTCAAAGCACCAGAGAGTTCTCCCGCCCAGCCCCATTACACATCTGCCTGTCTGGGGAGGTGGTTACACCTCCCTGTGACAGGAAACCTATTGTCCAGGCCTCCCCTGCTGGAGTTTCGGTCAGCAGCAGGAGGCCAGACCCGTGTCTGTGGCAGAGGCATCCATTTTATGATGCCAGGGTCCAGGAAAGTTCTACCGGGTTTAGCCAGTGTGAACATGTCTCTCCCTCTCGAAGGGTGGAATGCTACCCCCGCCGCCAGAATTGGCGGGGGGTAGTATTCCAAAGTATTTGACACCAAACACAACATGTTTTGATGCAGCCATTCCAAAGTTAGCATTTACCCCGAGGTTATAATGCACTTAAGAGTATATGGTATGGCTGTATCACAGAACAGCCATAAGGAAGTATTTCCGAAGGCTGCAGAGGGGGTCAGCTCATGCTTAGGCACCCTCTCACACAAAACCAAGCACTCTGCCTTCAGGATTGTCAAGGCCTGCCATAGGAGTGGCTTATAGGTTTATATGTGTCTGTATATATATGTGGATATAGGTAGCCTATACAACGATAAGGGGTGCAAGCACACCCTTACCCAGGCTGCAGTAGCAGACCTGTGGTGCCATTTTGGAGTGCTTCCCAGGGGTGACATTATACATGCTTCAGCCCCTGGTAGGCCTCTGAGGTACCTATGCCCTAGGTACATAGTATACCATATACCAGGGGCTTATAAGGCACTCCAGAATCCAATTAGATATGTACCTAATGTACATGCAAACCATTTTTAGAGAGGAAGCAGCTAGGCTGTGGTCCTGATTAGCAGGGCCACAGCCAGTCTAAGGTCGAAAAACAGTGAAACACCAGCAAAAAGTGGGGGTACCCATGTGAAGAAGATCCTACTCTCCTACAGGTGGTACCCTTTCCCCGGGGAAGTTTCCTAAGCGGCATTGTGACTTGCTCCTCCATAAAGCACCCGGGAGGTACTGCTTGCAGATTAGCGGCTTGGAGCTTGCGCTCTCCCTGTTACCAACACCTTTGCACACTGTCCAGTGATTGCTTACGCCAGTGAAGATGGCAGACTAGCTGTAGTTGTAAGCAGACCGTCTGTATGATGTGGTAGTGGAAGGCACTGGCAGCCGGATCACCAGGTCAGGGGCTCTCACTTACTGCCACCCGAGGTGCTAGTGGCGATTATGGCATTTTGCATGGCCTTCCTCTCTCCTCTTTGCTGATGGTTGAGCAGAGCTGGGTAAGCTGGGCCAAGCACTCTCTTGCATTCGCTGGCCACTCCGCCTCCTTGCTGCCCAACAGTCTTCACATGGACACAGGCTGGAGCTGTGGCTTGCGCCAATTACAGTACGTTTGCGGGTTATCCCCCCTCTGATTGTGTCCAGTCCAGTCCGGTCCAGTCCGGGTCTGCCTCGTGTCGTCCGTGGGAGCGGGGCTCTAATCCCATGCTCTGCACCGCTTACCCGATACGCTGCGTGAGGAAGAGGAGATGGTGAGCGAGCCAGAGGAACTGAGAGCAGGGAACGGAGGAGCAGGAAGAACTGCCACCGCCGCACTGACCTGCGCGGCTTGACCCTGCTCAACCCCCTCATCTTGACCCCAGCACCTCGATCCGCTCCTCAAAACGCCGGCTCAAAACTCCGGTTCTGGCTCTGCTCCGCTCCGATTTGCACAGGCGGCTGGCTGCGACTGCGGCTGAACACGCAGGATTCCTCCTTCCTCACAGGACGAATGGAAACCCATAGGGCCCGATTCACAGAACTAACTTAAGACAAAATCCTAAACTTACTTCCATTTTGGTATTCACAGAAGGCACTTACTCATTTTGGTATTCACAGAAGGCACTTACTCATTTCGGTATTCACAGAAGTTAGGAGTCCTAACTTTAGGACTCCTAAATGCCTTCTATGAATACCGAAAGTCTTAAAATTAGGATTTTTCTCAGTTTAGTAGTAGTATAGTTAGGACTCCTAACTTTAGGACTCCTAAACTGAGAAAAATCCTAATTTTAAGACTTTCAGTATTCACAGAAGGCATTTAGGAGTCCTAAAGTTAGGACTCCTAACTTCTGTGAATACCGAAGTGAGTAAGTGTCTTCTGTGAATACCAAAATGAGTAAGTGCCTTCTGTGAATACGATAATGATAGTAAGTTTAGGATTTTGTCTTAAGTTAGTTCTGTGAATCTGGCCCATAGTCTGGGGTGTTTTTACTGTTTTTAGCATTTAAAAAAAAGTGTTTTAGGATTGTGGGGGAATTGCTGGGATTTCGGGGTTGTTATTGGGCTGATCGCGCTTCCACTTCCGTGTCCCTTGAAAGGCTGAGCGCTGATTGATTCGTCTACTTCAATCAGCAGCTCAACCGGGAGGAGCCAGTTGTGTCCCCTGGCTCTTAATTCCTGCCGGGGCACGGACGAACTCTGGTGTTTTTACTGTTTTTAGCATTTAAAAAAAGCATTTTAGGACTGTGGGGGAATTGCTGGGATTTCGGGGTTGTTATTGGGGTGAAGGTGCGCCTAAGGCAAGCCCGTCTGTGCTTGTCCGCGCCTGCACAACGCGAGACGCCAGACATGCTGCCAGTGGGACAACCATTAGGCGGGTATACCCTCAGGACGAGCTAGTCTCGATCAGCAGGGGGGCAAGTCCATGCATCAATTCTTTGGACTTTATCCTTTGAGGGCCCTTTTGGCTGTAGGGGCTGTGAGTTTTGTTCCTGGACTGTCTGTTCCTACTCGCAACCTTCATCTCTGTCAAATAAATTGTTTAGCCTAAACTGCCACTCACTAGTAAAACACTTTGCTGATGTACACGATCTGTTTGAGGATGTGTCACCTGACATCTTTTTCTTGATGGAAACCTGGCTCATGACCAACACAGAGGCAGAACCTGGTCCGGTCCTGCCCCAAGGCTATAATATTGTGACTCTCAACAGAGGGTCACGGGGAGGAGGCATTGCTGTTATCTTCAGAGAGGGCTATATCTGCACTCTGATGAAAGAAGCTCTGCCAGGAAGTGAGTGTGCTCGATTTAAGATTACCTTGAATGCCAATTTTACTCTGTCGGGATTGTTGATCTATCGCCCGCCTGGCCCTTCTAAAGAATTCAGGGATGAACTGACCACGGTGGCAGGCCTATTAGCTATCAGATCCACCAATTTTAGTATTAGCAGGGATTTGAAACTACATTTAGATAGCACTCAAGACTGCGAGATAGGCAACTTTCTCGCAGATCTGGCTGCCTTCAGCTCACACAGCTGGTCCCCGGCTGAACACACTCGGCGGGTCATTTACTGGATCTGGTTTTCTCTAATCAAGCCACCCTGAGGGTAGACATGCCCATTCCGATGAGTTGGTCCGATCACTTCTTGGTCTCAATGACTCTCCTGGGAGGAGGGCCAACCCAGGGTGTTACTCGAAACCCAGTCTTAAGCCGTGGCACAAATTGAACATTGAACAGTTCCATGCGCTCCTCTCTATGCATAAACCCACTCTGTTGGATGATCCTGAAGTGGCCGCAGGTGCCCTCTCTAACTGGATCTCTCATTCCCTCGACACCCTTATCCCCGCCAGGTGGGCACAGAGCCGAAGCAGACATACTAGCCCATGGTACTAGGCTGCTGCCCGAAAACACTGCAAAAGTGTGCTATGGGCGTGGAGGCAGAATATGACTCAGTCTTGAAAGGGAAATATCGGTCAGCTATTAAAGGCTACCACAAGGCGCCTCTGTCCAGAGGGAGAGAGTGGCCTACTACGCAGGGGCAATTAGAGACAGTAGCAATCCAGCCAAGTGCATTTTTTCCATACTCAATAACCTCAAAACGTTTGGACAACCTAAATCTCCCCCCTCTTGTCATGTCAGCAATGTGAGGAGAGTGGCTACCTTCTTTGTTTAGAAGGTTGAGATCATTTATCGAACCTTTCCTCACCCTGCAGTCAGGGGTGACCCTTCTCACAGGCCTCCAGCTGCCCAGGCCCTTTTGGCCTTTCCAGCTCTTTCAGAGGAGGAAATGCTCAAGATATGCAAGAAAATCAAATCTGGCTCCCCTGCTGTCCCCCTCAAGCCTGATCAATTTCTTCAATCCCTGCCTTTGCTCCTCTCTCCCTTCTGTAAAATGATTAACATGTCTATTTCCTCAGCGGTTGTCCCCAGGGCCTGGAAATTTGCCGAGGGGGTTCCTGTATTAAAAAAGCCCACACTAGATGATTCCAAACAAGAGAATTATCGCCCCATCTCTTTTCTTCCATTTGCATCCAAGACTGCTGAATCCTATATCAATTCTGTTCTTACACAGTTTATTGAAGGGAACAACCTGTTTGACCCCTCAGAAAACGGGTTTCGCCCCCGCCACAGCACGGAGACGGCGCTCCTGGTGGTCACTGAATATCTAAGGAGCTCACTGGATGTAGGGCAGACATCCCCTCTGATATTGTTAGACTTGAGCGCTGGATTCGAAACAGTGTCCCATAAGATCTTGCTGCAGTGCCTGAGGGAGGCGGGTATTGGAGGCCTAGCCTGGGCTTGCTTGCCTCCTTCTTTTCCGAGAGAACTTTTCAAGTATCAGTGCCCCCTTTCAGTTCCAACGTACATGCCATCCAGCAAGGGGTCCCCCAGAGCTCGGCTCTCAGCCCTACCCTATTTAACATTTACATCCAACCTTTGGCTGCAGTGGCGAGGAGCAGAGGACTAACCGTGGTGTCATAAGCAGATGACACACAGTTAGTCTTGGCACTCTCCAATGATCTCTCACAGAAGGTGTTCAAATTTAGAGAGGACCTAACAGCCATAGCAGACTAGATGACAACCAATTCCCTCAAATGGAACGCGAGTGTAATCTACTTTGCTTCTGGTGGGTCTGGATATGACACTTTTCCTAGAAACACACGACCCCGGGTAGCTTTACAGATGATTTTATTAGCTGTACTAGTCACCGTCCTTAAATGCTGGAACCAAAATATGAAGAATAATCAGCAATCTTGTTGTGATTCTACATATGCTGGGTTAACAGGTTTCCATGCTTTTCTCGGCTTCTCATCTTGCTCCCGAGGGCTAAACCATCCAGGTCCTCTTCCTCACAAAGGTACTGGAAAAGAAAAGATAAGCATAGGCAGGGGTAAGGATATGGGAAATCTGGAGGTGGGTATGTGGGAGGTCAAGTGCACCCTTCACCGTCCCTATTGTGCCTCGTGCCTTAGTGGGGGAAAAAGGTCTGTGCCCATTCACCCTTGGGTGTCATTTAACCCTGCCCACCACCCCTTAACAAAAGAAAACGGCAACTCAGTCACTTGCCTGAACCCACAACCCTCCTGGGCCGTGGGGTTGGGAGCCACAGCCTCCTCTTCTCCTGGGGAAGGGCTGGACCCACTTGCATTGCTCCTAGATCTGTTTCCTTGTGTAAGGGGCAGCTTCACGATGTCCGCTCCAACCCTCGGATCCGGTGTGTTCCTCTGCAGGTTCCCCTGTCTCCGCCACGTCCTCCGATCTTCCTCCACATGTCGTGCTTTCTGACCACAAGAGCCCCTCCTCCTCCGTTTCCGCCCCTTTTCTGTGCCTTCCTTCTCCCGCGGGTGGCGCGTTGCCTGTACTACCGTTCGGGGTCATTGTGGCCGCCATGTTGGGATGGTCGAGTCGATCCGCGACCCGATCACAGTGAGCAAATCAGAGATCCTGCTGGTTGGGAAAGATGTGGCACTATGGAGCGAGCAATGGTGGCCACCTACTTTGGGCAGCCCACCTGTCCCTAAGCAGGCAGTAAAAAGAGTGTGGGTGGATTCCGCCCATACCTTTCAGGCCCAAACCAAAGTGGCAGCTGGCACCATCTTTGGTCTTATACGTGGGCTTAAACCGCTGCTGGGTTTTTTTGATCCCACCACATGGCAGGTCATTGTCCAAGCCAGCATTCTTGCTAGGCTGGACTAAGCTAGTGCACTCTATCTAGGGATGAACAAAGCTGAGATTCTCTGCCTTCAAAGGATGAAAAATGCAGCTGCTCGTGCGTTACTTGGCCTGGCAACAAGATGTCTCACAACCAGTGCCCTTCATAGATAGCACTGGTTGCCAGTGGCAAAACGCATTGAGTTTAAAACCCTTTGTATAGCTCATAGAATTCTAAATCTGCAGGCCCGGATATTTTGGCGCATCTCCTTACACCCTATGTTCCCACTCTGTGCTTACGTTCAAAATATCAACACTTGGCTGTTGTCCAGAGAACAAGAGAGGTCCGAGCAGGAGGGTGCTCTTCCCGTGCCCTAGCTGCTAAACTTTGGAATTCTCATCCAATGGGCATCAGGAGCATCAGCAATCATGCCCAATTCCGCAAAGCCATTAAAACCTACCTCTTTCCCGCCTGAGTAGCCTGGGTGCTTGCTACACGGTCTTCTTATCAGTTGTGCAGCAATAGCGCGAGGACGCCCCTTTGCTGAGGCAGCTGTGCGCTTTACAAATCTGCTAACATAACATAACATTAACTTCCTAATTTTGTGTCACAATCATCACTCACTTTGTAGCCTTGTTTGTCCCTGATATTTGCCCTATTATTCTGCATCTGGATCGCTTATTTGGATTCTCAACGGCATGAAGATCTTATGCTGGATGCCTTCTCCTTCTTGGTTGAGGGTGGTCATTCATCATCTACAATCAAGAATCCACAAGACTGTCAACAAAACCTTGTTCCTTTGTGTTTTTTCCTATTCATTGGTATCCTCCTAATGAGATGCTTGACATCTTTGAGGTGAATACTTATTACATGATGATACAGTGACCCCTAGGAGAAGTCATCCTTTCTTCAGGCAATTAGGAAAAAACAGTTGGGAGACCTTCTCCGCATTTAGCCATTGACTCCAGGTTATCCATGCATGTGCTGAGTCAAAGAGTCATCTCCCACTGCGGTGCATCTCTCATTACTCCAGTTGCCAACAACCAATAATTGGTGCCAGCCAATCCGATTCCAAAGCACAGCTGACCATGGTAATCCTGTTGTCCATGAGACCGCGACAGCCCTTAATTGCCAGGAAGCTCTTACTTTACCACCAAAGCCGTGCACCCACCCCACATTCATGTCAGTAGTGAGTGAAAGAAAGGCGCAGGTCGTTGGATCCACGCAGCTGTAAAGAAAGTAACAGGCACCACAGTGGCATAAACCCATATCAGTTCTCTGCAATAAGTAGTGTGCTCTTTTTTCTCATGTGCTTTGCAGAGATTGATGTGCTATTGTTTTAGCTGCCCTCGAACTCTTTCTTAACTTTCATTTTTCTTAACGTTTTTAACTTGTGATATTCATTATTTCAAATGTTTCCACTTTGATTTCTCCATAAGAGATGAAGAGCTGGAATCTGAAGAGTGTTAGAGGTGCTCTTGCATGATGAAGATCATACCTCTTTGAGGGAACTGCAAAGATCTGAGAGAGGAAGAACTGAAAGCAGCGAGTTGCTAAACAGAGAAGTATCTGCACCTCAGGCTGTGTGGAGAGGCTGTGTGACCCTAGTGACACTGCTATGTGCCCAAATGAATCACCACTAGCTGAGGCATGCCCAGGGATACCACAAATGCATTTTGTAGTATTCCTACCATGAAGACATAGGGCCTGTGACCTCTGGGTATTGAGAAAATCGTGATCACATTTGACAGCCTTATCTGAAAAACTGATGTGCCTCAAGCAACATATCACTAGGTTATACCACTCTCCATAATCAGTGTTGGAGCCAGTCTCCATCTCCTGATCACTGCTGCGACATAGGGTGGGCTGGTTGCTTTGTTTAGATGATGGGGTTGTGTTTGGGTTCAAGAAAGATTCTTTCACTGAAAAATCAATGGAATATGATCAAAGGAGCAGAGTGTAATCTCCTCATCATTGATGCTGGTCCTGCCCGCCTTCATCAGACAGGGGCATGTGCACAACATTTAGAAGGAAAAAACTGTCAACGTCAGCTGTACTGAGGCAGAGCCACCATGATCCCACTTGGTAGGATTCACAACATTCAGTGAGGCCTCCCCTTCCACTGGCGCTCACAGCCTTGGTCTCCCTGAGGAACAACAAAGATAGAAAGGTAATGTGGAAGGGTAAGTCACCTAGGAAGAACTGTCATTGGGTACTATCCATGATCCCTCCTTACCACAATCACTTGGAGAGGAGTACACAGACTTAAAAATAAAAATAAGAATGATACCCATTGATTACTCTATGAAAGCTAATGTCCTAACTTTCATTGAAGAAATATGTTATACCTTTCTCAGAGGAGTGGCCTAGATTAGTTCTGTGAGTCTCAGCTCACAGGAAGTTTTGTTTTGATAGCTGTGTATTATTTGCTTGCACTCTCAAATGTATAAACTGTATAGCTTTTTTATGTTAGAAGAAAATTACTCTTTTTCAATGAAAGCAGTGGCTAGACTTCGATTTATTGCTGACACTGGATGTCTCATTGACTTTACCCTACACCATTTTCCTGAGCAAGCCTTGGTCTGCTCAACTTCTCTACCCCGAGAGCCAAGTGTTAAAAGAGTATCCTTACTGCAGACTTTTTGATTCATCTGTAAGGGAAGCCGCAGGACGCCAGTGGTTAAAGGCTCTTTTTGTCATAAATCAAGTCCAGTAAGCCTTCTCTGTCCCTGGCATCCTGAAAATGAAACAATCTGTCTTAATCGCTACCTAAGAGAAATCTCATTGTAATACATATTGTCTCAGCTGTCCATAAACTTCTATAACCTCTTGTGGGATATTGCTACCGATCACTAATTTCTGTTGGTCTCTTCCTAGGTGAGAGGGGTATTCCACTAATGTTGGCCATTGCTGACTGTTAACATTAATGGTTTTGCCAACCCATCTCCATGACGTGTAGTAACCTTACCTGAAATCAATTCTTGTGCTCTTAATATGTTAAGATACACTATTTGCATTAGTAAGGATACTTTTGGGCTGCATTATTAGCAAGTGATTTTGTTTTAAAGAATTATCTGTGACCATTGGCTGCAGCAACAGCTAACTATGTATAAAAGATTTAACAAGTGAACATGTTCCTATAATGAATGTGACCTCTTCTTCTGTTAGCAAGAACTCTATTCCCTGTCAACTAGGTGGTAGCCACAGGATGTATTTTCTGTGGAATATTTACTTCTTAAGCCATGATTTAGTAAAATTCACTTACTGGTTCTTATCTCAAGTTTTTTTTGTATCTGTAACTACAAACCCGGAGGGATAAGGGGACTTGTTTCCTGACTCTATGGAAGATTTAAAGGTACCTAAGGGGTTCCCAAACAATATTAGTATGTCACTCAAATGTGAGATTTGGAGCAACCAGGGAACTAGCCCAACATTGGGCACCACTGCTTCATAACACTATTTGTGAACAGACCACAGGTTGTGTATGCAGTTTTCTGCAAAAAAAAACTTAGCACTATCATATTGTTATGACAATTTGCACACAGTCAAATCTGCTTAGGCCTTAAAGACTTGGGCACCAAGAGGCAATTATTTTGGGCCTTTAGTGAAGCACTATACCTCATAGTATGAATTTTCATATATCAAGCCATGATGACATAATAAGGTGCTCATGAGGAAAGAAATCCCTCACAAGAGTGTAGTATTAAGACTGCAAGAAAAAACACCTAACCCTCATCCTGCTCATCTGATCCCATCCCTCCCACTTTTGCTGAACAACAAGCAAATTCTCTCTCACAAAAGATATATGGAGATAAGCGCACCAGGACTACGTGTTCAAGCCTGTCGCCGTGCCAGGGAGACGGCCCCTATCATCACAGATTGCACCTGGGCCTCAGAGGAGCCCTATAAAGGGCAGACCCGTCCTGCGATAGGAAGAGGCAGGGCCAGCCCCCCCCCCTCCTTGGCTATGTATAAAGGAATAAGCTTGGTAAGAGTTTTATGCTTTTGAGGCCTAAAGGAAATTGTCATCATATACTCAACATGTTCAAAAAGGAGGCCGGACTGATCTACTGCCACTCTCCCTGCTTCCTTAGTGACACTATACCCCCTATTTTTCCCCAACTTCAGGTATTTGCTTTTGTAAACCATGGGCAGACTTAAGACTGCAGTGTCCCCCCCCCCCCACCCCTCCGGAGAGCACAGGTACTGGATAGGAGACAAGTGCACCAACACTCCATGCCCCAGTTCTCACGGGACCAGGGAGATGGACCCTTTCATCACCGCTTGCACCTGGGCCTCCGAGTAGTACTATAAAGGGCAGACCCGTCCTGCGATAGGAAGAGGAAGGGCCAGCCCCCCCCCCCCCCCTCCTTGGCTATGTATAAAGGAATAAGCTTGGTAAGAGTTTTATGCTTTTGAGGCCTAAAGGAAATTGACATCATATACTCAACATGTTCAAAAAGGAGGCCGGACTGATCTACTGCCCCTCTCCCTGCTTCCTTAGTGACACTATACCCCCTATTTTTCCCCAACTTCAGGTATTTGCTTTTGTAAACCATGGGCAGACTTAAGACTGCAGTGCCCCCCCCCCCCCCCCTCCGGAGAGCACAGGTACTACCCTGGATGGATTATTGCAGTGTGTGGTTGTAGTTACCTCAAAAGAAATCGAGTCCCATGCTAGCTCTTATGGCAGACCAAAATTGTGGCACAGATATGGCAGTGGTCACAACGTTTAGTACTTCTGTATCCACACTGTCTATGGGTGAGACTTCAAATTCACGAGAATGTATCAGGATAACTGGGGGCCAGCCAGGTAAATGTAAAAGATCGGCAGCTAGTTCTGAATCCAAAAGGCCAGCAAAATACCGCCACTCTCACATCTGATGAGAAGCAGGTAAAGGTGGACCCTCACTCTTGGGGATTAAATGTCTTTCTTAATGACCTGAAGGACTCGATATTGGATTACATATCAAGCATATTTTAACCAATTTATGTCCGTTTGTGGGCAATTTAAGCTAAATTAGATAATTTGCCCGCCCTAATATGACTGCAACAAACAGGGGTGCCAACAAACTCTGCATGCCAGGAGGTATCTTCATCTGAAATCAAAAATCATTAAAATATGAATCTGGCTGGACCCAACCTTCTCCCATCAAATACTTTGAATACCCATCATAGAGTCCCAAAGGGGAATCTGAAGTGAACAGGTCTCTCAGAAAAGACTTGACTAAGGGAGTCTGTTGGAACAGACCAAGAAGTGAAAATTTAAAACTCATATTTTCTCTAAACTTCTGCCTGAATGTACCCTGTATCTCGGTTTTGAAAAATGTCCCAACCATGTCTACATCAACCAATGAGGATTTTATGGGTCTGAAGAATAAAACCATCTTCTAGCTCAAAAGTAAAGTGGGCTGAAAACTAAACTTATCTTTTGAAATTATGATGGTTAGAAGAACCCCTTGGATAGGTCCCTGCAGAAAGGAGTCAGAGGGAGACTGCTTGATTATTGAATTCAGAACACTGATGATGGTAAAAATCACTCCTAAACGTTTTTGAAAATCAGTTCCAACCACCAGGTTCCATCCACGTGCAGCCTTTGGGCTATTTTTTATATGCCATCCATATTGCCAAAGGCAAAAAGGGCAGAGGCCAATGATCGATCAATTCCAATTAGACATTAGTACAACATATTCACCAGTAATGCATTTGAACCCTTGGCTGCAGTGGAAGACCACCAAAATGGCTACTGTTGATGGGAATGGAGACCCCTTACCCTCGATACAAGAAGATTTTTACCACTCGATCAAAGGGGTCGCACCCACTGTCCAGAATCTTTATTCTGAATCAGGCACCTGTAATCCTGGACCGCTACAGCCCAATTTAAAATATTTGGAAAATTGCACAAAAAACCTAGCTGAGACAGTTCTCTGCATAGTTTCGTGGACCATTGCAGGAGCATGTAAAAAATCCTAAATCCAGACTAGATGTGTTTTAAAAATGCACATGAATTTATAAGCTGCCATGTAACTTGCATGACGGCAGATTTTCACATCGAAGAGGTACCATGCCTTTTTTTTTACTGGCAATACCATCTAAGGTAGGCAGAGCAAGTGGGGGACTTGCTAGTTTCTTCTCACTTAAAGTCCCTTCCTATCATTCCATGCTGAACCTGATATTTTGCTAATTACCTTTTACAACAAACATTTTAATTAATTAGGGATACTTGATTAAAATTGTTATAATAAGGGTGATGTTATCTGCGCCCCTGCAATGAGTAATTCAGTTAATCCGATTTTTGATGGAGACTTTTTTTGTATCCTTCCAATTATTCAGGATTATTTTGATTGCAAAGGTAAGAAGAAGGTCCAGTAGGGCCTTATCTGATTGGTTTTTAATATCATTATTGAGAAAGCCCGCAATCAGGAGGGAGAAATCTTTTTTAAACTGTCAGCTAAAGAGGTTAGATAGAAACAGGAAATCTTTATCCCAGAATTGTGACAGATTTGCAATGGAGGATAAGGTGAGGCAAGTCCCCTATCTCTTCCTTGCAGTTCCGGCAAGTCGGGTCTTGAAGTAGGTGTTGAGAGTGAAGGTGTGCCGGAGTCCAGTAAGCTTTGTGTATTGCCTATAGTTTAGTTTGTGATGGGACAGGGGAGATTTTGCACTGGGTGGTTGAATTAAAAATGTCCGACCATTATAATTCAGATTGAGGGCTCGAGAAGTGTTTCTCCCAGAATGTAATAATATTTTTGTTTAAAGACAAGGTTTTTGGCCTTAGTAATTTGTAGATATGGTAAACCTGGTGTCCCAGTTTATTTATTTTAAAGATGAAGTTTGGTAGCGATGGAGAGGATTTATGGAGTTTAGATTTTGATAAGGCCGTTTTGATTTTAAGAAAGTTATATAATTCTATCATGTCTAAGCCATATTTGTCCTGTATTTCCTTAAAAGATAAGGGATACGAGGATTGTTCTAGTTGGTAAGGAAAAAAATGCATGCTTCATAGTGTAAGGGTTTCCCTTAGTATTTAAGATTACAATTGTTTCATAGGGACTCTAGATTAGAGAGTCTGATGCTTGAATTGAGCTTCTTGTCCAATTATAAGAGAGAGGTTTTTGTGTTTTTAAATCTAGATTTAGATTTAGTTCGTTTTAGAGACTTAAAGGTAAGTAACATGAGTGGGTTTAGATTTTGGACCTTGTTTCGCTAAGAATGCAGTCTGGTACAATTTAAAATCAGCCAGGTTTACTCCCCCTAGAGATCTATGAAGTCTGAGTTTTTTAAGGAAATTCTTGCTTTTTTGTCCTGCCAGATGAAGTTAGAAATGAGAGTGTCTAACTTGTAATGGAAATCTTCTGACAAGGTGAGGGGTAACATATTGATGAGGTAATTAACTAACAGAGAGATCATCATCTTTACCGTTTCTATTCTACCCCACCTGGTGATAAATGGGTGACCAATTGTCTAGTAGCTTCTTAATCTTTTCTAGGGTAGATTGTTTGTTGTGTCGTAGTGTATTGATGCTTTTGCTGACAAATTTGATCCCCAGGTATTTGATATAACTGGTTTACCAGGACAGGCCAGAGGTCCCTAGAATATCCTTTGTGCAGTGAATGTTTAGTGGCTTAACCTCTGATTTATCCCTGTTTAACTTGTAGCCTCAGTGACAGGAGTAAGTGTTTATTGTGTTCATCAGGGTCAACCTAACGACCGGTCCTCTCTACCCCGCATCATGCCCTGCACTTGCTTGTCAACTTTGGTAAATTCTCACCGCTTACTCCAACTTACGCCATTCCGTATGTAGGCTGTCACGCATCTGCTGGTTGCATATCTCATGCTCGCTCAACAATTTTCTTATCCATCTCTCCTCTGTGCAAATACCGGCTCCTCATCAATCTCTTAGGAATGCAGGTCATCCTTTGCTGCTTTGCCTTGCTTTGCTTTTATTTTCTTCTGGGTTACCTCTCATTTTGTTTTGATCGATATGTAATGACTTGTTTGATTTGCTTTATATATATTTATTTATATTTTTGTCATCTGTTTGTAAACGTCCCCCTAAGCTGTACGTGAGATCATTGTATCACCTCCGGACCCATTATTAATGTGTACAAAGTCACCTATTTATAAACAGGTGATTGTTTGTGCCAAAAATGCTTAATAAAAATCACTTGAAATAGAAAAAAAAAATAAGAATAATTTTTATAGTAAAAGTTAACTTGAGTTTTTAGAGGACTTTTATCAAAAAATCAAACTTATTTTCTATATTATTTGGGTCGGAGATTCTAACATCACTTTATGTATGTTTTCAGGTACACTGGGTTGTGGTTTTAGCAGCAAACAAATTAAATTCTCATTCTGTCTATGGAGAGGGACTGAATTAATTGCTGTTAAATAAAGTATAACCTAGTTTTTCTAAGTGATATATGTGGTACTAGAAATGCATGTGTCCCAACTCTTACGGAGAATCAAGGTGGAAGTACTATTGATTATATACTCGTATCAGTTGAGATATCTTCCCATTAAATGATTTTTTAGTGTCTAGCAGCTGTGTAAGTGACCATAACCCACTTATTATCAATTGGATTCCCTTATTAAAATGCCAAATCCTCCAAGACCTGATAGTATAAAGATTTCTAGGAACAAAGGATCAAAATTAAAATGGGTAGAAAGGCGATCCAGTTGCTTTCAGCCAAACAATTGTTAAAGATTCCATGGATTCTATTATGGCCTGCCTACCCGATGAACTACGACCGCCCAAATTCAATCTAAATTTGCAGGTCCATTCTGAAAAATCTAACATCTCCTGCTTCCCCCATCAGAAGTCACTTTTTTGATGGTTTAATGTAGCATGTTCGGCTTCTCATAGTAAACTGATGGTTGTGCTGAAAGGCGGCACGCGGGTAGTTTGTGAGGTCAAGAATGCCAGAACGATTTATGAACAGGCCCTCAAGGAAAGGAAATCTAAGATTAGGACTAAAGCATAGGATAATCGCATAATGGTGAGGAAATTGAGGGACAGTTCAAAATTCTGGGTAGTGGTTAACAGACCCTTTTATAAGGATTCGTATGCCTCCTAGTATTGCTACTGTGATATCAGTAGATGCATGGGTCTCTCACTTTACAAATTTATTTTCAATAGTACAGACGTCCATGTTACAAGAGTCTAATTGTATCTCAGCTTTTGAGCCCCCTTGTGACATCCAAAATCCAATTGAAATCCATGAGGTAATTGAAGCACTAAATAAGTGTATCCCAGGCAAGGCTTCGGGACTGGACGGTGTCCCAGCTGATATTTTCAAATCAAATATGTGTGGGTCCCACTACTCACAAATGTGTTTAGATCAATATTTCCAGAATCCTGGAAGACTGCCACTGTAGTCCACATATTTAAAGAAGAGGACTAGTCCCAGACAACTTTTTATCGGCCGATCTCCTTAACGGATTCTAACGCCACGATCCTAGGCTGAGTATTACTGAAGATTGGGCCCTTGCTAATAATAAGTTTCCGTTTGATGTCCAATTTGGCTTCAGACCTGGCATAGGATCAATCGAATAGTGCCTAAATCTTTATTTAATAGTGAGGAAGTATGCCATGGCAAAAAAGGATTCTGTGCACTTGCCCTTTATTGACCTATCAAGTGCCTTCAACCTTATGAATCACTCGAAGCTATTGGAACTGATAGGTAAACTGGGAGTGGGGATTGAACTCCTAACTCTCATTAAGTGATTACATCAAGATCTCATGGTAAGGGTGCATTATGGCTCCTCGGGTGAATTCTCTCCCACATTAGTACTACCAGGGGTGTTAGGCAGGGGTGCATTCTGACCTTTATCCTCTTCCTGCTAGATATTAATGGGTTTAACAAGAATTTGGTGAAAGATAGAAAGGATGTGCCAAGTATGGGGAATAAGTCTATACCCATGTTATTATTCGTAGATGATGCAGTGTTGATTGCCCGCACAGCAAATGGCAATCACATCATTTTAGACTTGTATTTAAATTATAGACTAATGTAGATCTTCAAATAAATTATTCAAAGCATTATGAAAGACCAACGACCACACAAGCACTAAGTCAAAGCACTTTAAAATGGGGGATTTCAATTTAGCAAAGGTGAAGAATTTTTATTAATTAGGGATTCTTTTTAATCAGTCACTCAGTTGGACATCTCTTTAAACTCTTAGTCTTCGGACTTTTAGTAGTAATATTGAGGTCGTTTTTAAATTTGCCCATAAGTTAAAAAACAAACTAATTACAGAAATGTTGAGTCCGTCACCACCACCAGGATCCTGGATCCTGACGAGGCGGCGGTGGGGAAAGCAGTGATCAATATCGGCAGTGCCAATGCCGGCACCACTGTGCTGATCATGACCTGCCTCTACGCCGACCGTTTCATTGCGGGGAACCCCACCATGAAAAGGTCAGAGGAAAGGCAGGGAAGATGCCCCAAACAGGGTCACCATGGCGAATTTGCCCATGGGGAGTTGTGCATGGGGGAACACGTTGTACCCTCCTTTGCGTGCACTGTTGTGAGTGCACTGTGTGCCATGCACAACATGGTGCATGGTACACATTGCACTGATGTGCAAGTGGTGAAGCCACGGTGGCAGCATATGCTTCATAGTCTTTCAATGAGCCAAAGCATGCCGCCACCATTGCACCTCCAAAAGAACACCTCCAGCCCGGCGGTGTACTCATAACATTATGGTCGGGATGCCACCAGCTTGGGGGCATTCTCCTGACTGCCACAATGGCGGTCCGGTGGTTGGCCCGCCAATCTCGGAATCGGCCCCTAAGTGAATCACAGTGGGAGCAAATGGTGCTGGTTTATGAGGCTACAGCAGTTGTGGAACCCAGCCGTGGCCCGTGCAAGTAAGAGCGGTGGGGTCGGGTGGGGGGGATTTCTACGGACAGAGATGAGAGAAAATTGAATAAATAATTTATTTCCCCTCTTTGTCGTCTGTCAAAATACCCCCCACCTGGCGCCAATGCTCCACCAACCTTGCCTGTACTGCTTTATTACTATCAATTTTGGGAGGTAAAGATACTCTTATATGTCATGAGGAACTTGGGATGTCATACTTGGAAGATTGGATCTGGTTAGCCCCTCTGCTACTCTGGATCAAAATCTGGGGATCACCTGAGGCTGGCCTGAATAGAAGTTTCATCACCGGCTGCCTGTTACTTGACAGGGAAGATCAAATATCATGGCTCTCATATCTGAGGGAATCATTTAAGAATTTAGGCCTACTGGATTTATTTGAAAAGCCACACAAGATCGGGCCAGAACATAACTTATGCGTCAAAGAGCACTATTTGCAATACTGGATGATTATACATTTAGAAATGGCTCAGGCAAAATAACCAATTGTTAAATATGCTCAAGTGTCAACAACACACAGTATAGAGACTTAATTAGGGTGCATTGTAAATTCCACACATCATTATTGGCTCACTCTTTTCAAGCTGTGCACGCCGCCCTTTAAATTTGCTTTTCTTACGCCCGGGGCCTGGAAACAGGATTTACAACCTTGTGGGAGCAATGATTTTTCAGTGCAATGTACTAGTCACTTAAATCTGTTATGCAGTTTGTAGTCAGGACCTAAATGTTCCTTCCGGGCCCAAATATTGTATAAATTAAAATTGAGACATTACAAGGAAGAGTTAATATTCCTGCATTCTTTAGGATCCCTAAAAATGTGCTACACGCTATAGAATTTTATAAAATCAGCTTTTTACCTCAGGAAAAGGTATGTATCCTAATAGCGTATGATTAAACAGATGATTTTAAGTTTTACATGTGCACCTGAAACCTGATATCAGGTATCCAACTTTATTATAAACTCATTTTATGGAAAATGTATGGATCCTAATATACTATAACCTAACAGATGATTTTAAGTCATATATGTGCATCTTTTGTCTAACAGACAAGACCTTCATACCGTGAAAATGATATCTGCTGCGGTTTCCTGAGCTATCAAAGTAAATTTGCTTTCATTTCCTTGTGAACATCATTTCTTAATACTGTACTTTCAGTAAATGAACTCAAATTTTGTTACATGGATATTAATTGCTGGAATTTTAATGTATGTTGTTTGTATTGTTTTTCGTGCTTTTCTGGCTCCGCCGAAAAAATACTTGAATGACTTGACTTGACATCTTGAGACACACAGCTTTGGGGGTTGGTTTACTAATTACCTTGCCTTTACAATGCAAGAGAAGCCATATGACCCTCAGTTACATCTATTCCTTTTAAGAATGAGTCAGGAGTTGAAAAAATATTTTGGGATAAGAAGCGAAAAGTATCCTACAACCTTTCACGTTTAAAAAAAATATCCTTTGTTTTTATTTCCTCAAGATGTGTGCGTCCCTTACACTGTTCAAGCGCACCGCATAACAATTGAAACAGTGGGAATTTGTTTTCATCCTGTGAAATACCCGAATAAGATGATGGTTGAGAATACTCATAAATGTGATCAATATGGAATTTTTTATAGTGAGTTTGTGTAAATGTGGTTTTCTGATTTTTCAATGACTTTTTAATGGTTGGCATAAGCGTTTCTGTAAACAAGGGACAAATTAGTCTAATGAACCGAATTATAATTTTTTTCATTTTCCTTCCCCTCCACAGGTCTGAGCCAAGAAAATTAGTAGACAAAGACCAGTGGGTCCTATGTATGTCAAACATTTGAATGTGATTGAAGAAACATGTTCTATCCAAATCTTAAATTCTGCATTGAATATCCTTGCTGAGAGTGATTTTCAAGAGTGGTGCATTGTGATGCAATATGCCCCACACCTACTTAGTTTTGAAACTCTATCTTGATGGATTAAACCAGTCACTTAACCAAAAATATATGATAGTTCTCATCAAAGGCAAGAGTGATTTCTTTTCTTCATTTTTTTAATTTTCTGCCAAGGGCCCTTCAAATAGATTAAATATAAGAAATATAGAAAGTTTACATTCAGTGAGTCTGGACAAAAGCATTTGCAATGCAAATATTTTAAAGACTCAGATTTACATTGCAATAGCAGACAATTGTAATGCAATAATCTTTATTTGATCATACAAATGTAGATCATAAAAGATAGACACATTTAAAAAAAAATGCATATTAAAAAGACAATAAATAAGCTACAGATTAAGCAAAGAAAGTACAAATACTCAAAAGATTTAAAACATTGCCAAAGTATTTACTAAATCTGTTAAAAACATTTCCACGGTATAAATCTATTTAAGAACAATATCCCCAATAAGTATGCAAAAATATATTTGTTACTAAGAAACAGGTAGGCAATTTAAAATCCATCATGGCTGTGCAGTTACTATTTAACAGCTGCTTAATATTGCTCAAGTTGTGATGAACCAACGTGTCAAGACTGATATTGGTGAATTATTTGATGTAAGAGCCCCAGACCAGAGGAAGCAATAGATCATTGTAATTCTAGGCAATCATCAGCCGTACTCCTGTTATGCAACCATTATCCTTCGCCAAAGCACTGAAGTCAAATCTTTAGGTTTCTCTATAGCTGGTGAATCTTTACTGTTCAACAATTTCTAATGTCCTCCGGTGGGATATGGTGTTTCAGCACTGAATGTTTATCAGAAAGGAGATGGTGAGGGATCCTCCATAAATGTTGTTAGTAATATCAGCCAAAGTGGTCAGAATCAAAGGCCAAAGAGATGGCACTTCAACTGGAACCTGAAAGTTGAGAGATACAAGGTCAGATAGGTCAATTAGGCAATTGCCCAGCCTCACGATCCAGCAAGCAGCATGGAGGCACCAATAATTTTAATAACTTTAACCAAGGTGAAGGGGGAGTCAGCACTGAAGAGATTATGCCTCTTCGAACACAGCAAGAGGTAAGGCAGTTCATAGAAATGTGCTGCCATACAATATTGTATTCCAGCAGCCGGCATTTGTCTTCTCCAGTGTCATACCCTGTCCAACACAGAACCTGCTTCACAGAATTTTCCTTGGAGTCCCTAAAAAGGCAGTAGGTGTTTTGTAATCATACAGATTATTTTTAACAATGTGGCCTGATCTTATAAACGCCAGTCTTAGACTCAAGGGGGCAGATACCAATGCTTACTCTTGAGCCCCGCCTGCATCTAAACCAGATTTGCTGAATTATTTTGCTCTTCCCTTGAAATAACAAAGCATCCATAGTGAGATTACAGCCTAGCTCTTGGTGGCTGAATTCTCACATGAGGCTTCTCTGAGTTCATAAAAACAACGTTTTTCTCTTCTAAAATGTATTACACCTAATCTGCCCCAACATAGAAGCGTTTCCTTGATGATGACCACTTATTTGGACAACCCTACCCCAGAATCGCTCCTCCTCCAGGTCTCAGTATCTCCATGTCCATTGCTGGTTACATGTCTCCCTTGATTTATTTTGTTTCCTTTCAACACACCCAACTGCAATGTAATTGAAAAAATTAATCAAAGGCCTTCTGTCAGAAGTGCCTCTGGAATTATGAGACTATGAAGGGCCAATTGTACTCCTGAACATCTAGTACAAGAATATTGTGGTGCACTAATACCATGGACAAAAAATTGTGGGACAAAATATTGAATAGTAAATGGACAGAGGGACAGATACATTTACATTTCTTAACTCCGCATGAAAGAAGATATCTGAATATATATTTTTGGTACACATATGTGGAATTAGGTACAGAACATCTAAACATGCTAACCATTTGGTATTTTGTCTCTTGCTACTTGGTCAATGATATTAGTGTCCGACAATATCAATATTCAGGAGACACACTTCGAAGGGCAAATTAATTGACACAGCGAAAATTATGCAGCACAATGTAGTACATTCTGTGACAATACTATTTTGCTGTTTTATCACACATTAATGCTGTTCTTTCAAAACGTTTTGCCTCTCTTATACCAGTATAGCACTTGGTTGAAGAAATCAGGTCAGTAGTTAAGGTTTGCCATGGCGCAGCACAATGTGTGATTTTTGATCATTCTAATCTAGCAATACATTTATTTGTGGAAATATGCAAATCTATGTAGCATAGGGTGGATTATTTGGCAAGTACAGTACACCCATAATTATATTGAAGAAGCGCCTAGATACCTTCACGAGTGCCAAGCAGCACTCTACAAATCCCCAGTATATTTACATTACATTCCAGTGACCCCATTGATTAGTGAAGGTTGGTTGTGTGATCCTTTCAGTCTGATAGTACTCACACTCTCACACTCTCACTCACATTGACAGAGAACATCGACAGAAAACAATAGCATCAAAATCTTACTCACTCTACTTGGAAAGTATGTAGTCACACAACTTGAGAGTGTTTTTCATAATTTGAATCATGTCCTTGAGCTGGTAAAATGAGAAAATGGAGACGAAAAGGCTATTTAGACAAGACAACATGACAACATGCATAACTGTTGACTTGTCAAATGGAAAACTGTGGGCATTGCCAGTAACTGGTCGATCCCAGTAAAGAGGAGATTTTTTTCTCTGCTGCTCAAAACTAATGCCAGCCAAATCCTTTTCCTGATTTAGAAGTGAAGATAGAAAAGGCAAAATTTACTCCTAGGGTGGAAGGGAATTTTTGATATCTTGTGGATTTACTTTGATTTGTGAAGATGGATTGGAAGAAACAGAGTTTGAGAGAGAGGGCACATGAACTTGATGGTATAGAATTTTAAAGAAGACTCATGTTTCTCAGCTGCAAAAGTGTGGATGTCGAAGACTTCCCTGTGTTCCGGTGGTGTTACTTCTTCAAGCAGATTATATGGATCCTAAAAATATAATAAAAAATAGCAGCATTACCAAGACCATTGTCAACAAATGTGGACTCTCATGAGTCTTGCAGAGATGGTCACTAAAGGCTGCACACCTCAAGAAACAAAAAACTAAAAATAAAGTGTACTAGTAACAGCATACTATGTTCACTTTCTATTTTGGCATTGCACACCCTTAGCACCTTGTGTTCACCTCCATTAAAAGCAGAACTTATGCTTTTGTGAGTAATAGATCAAAGATGCAGAAACAGTGAATAATGGTAAGCTGGCAGTGTACAATTGTCCTGCTACCAGAAGTGTTCACTCTTCTCTTTACCCAAGAAATTGTGTATGACTTTTTTTAAACAATGGAGTTCCTACCTTATCTGATAAATACCATCCTGGCTCCCAAAGTTTTCACCTACCATTGACAGATCACTCACCTCCACTACATTGTAAAGAGCACCAAGAAAGAAATTACTGGGGGGCGCTGCCAAGCAGCGTAAGATGGTGGCCGCATTTTAAGCAAGCTCAGTGCCAGTTCCGGGAATCCTGCTGAATCCGAGCCCATACAGGGAGCCCAGGTTGAGAGAGATCATTTTGGCGATCAACAGCCTGGGCGTGTGTTCGACCTGCCAGGAGATGGGCCTGTCAGTGACAAACATCACCTGAAGCTATGAGCCCACAGTGGCGAACCCCCTCTGCATTGACTCCTGGGGCGCTCAAGGGAGAGAAGGGAGATGGACTGGGTACCACCTGTGGCCAGGGCTGCAACTGCAACCTTGGCAAGCCGACTATGGGGTGACCTTTTCTCAGATACAAAACATCCATGTTGCTCCCCCCAATGCTTGTACCCATTGGCCTACCCAAGCCCACGCAGGGATCCGGGGATCATAGAGAAAAGCATTAGGCAAGCAACGACCGGCCGGAAGACTGGCCTGCTGCAAATGTACACAACCTGGAGCTGCAAACCCACAGCGGCGACCCACAATTACTTCTGCATTGACTCTTGGGGACAGCGAGGGAGAGGAGACAGCCACATGGGAGGGGAATGGGAGGGACACCCTTTCACTTTTAGGTAGCCACGTCTGCTTGTGACAGCCCAGCCGAATTGGTGGCCCAGAGTAGAGGAGATGGGATGGGCAGCATGTGCATCCAGGACTAAGTTTACAGCCCAGGTGTGTCGGGACCCATACAAGATGTCTCGCCCCAAAGGTAGGAGACTGGGCACACGGCTTCACCCTCAGGGGCCGATCTCCCTCAGGGAGCCCAGAAGTCCTGGGAGACTGCTACGGCAAATGGAGGGCAATGACGGTCACACAATCCCAGCCTTACTCCTTCCCTGATCGCCGTGTTGTCTCAGGAGGACACCTGGATAGAGGAGTGGAGAGAGGGGGTGTCCCCAGCCCTGGGCCCATAAGAAATGGCCTCACAGAGACAAGCGTGGGCAGATGTCCCCTGCATTGAGTGTAGGGGGGACCCTCCTGTGCCCTTCCAGCTGGTGGACCTGCTAGAGGGCGTGGAAAACCAGCACCCAGGGAAATTCCTCATGGTGTGCTTCAGAAACTGGGTCCCGGACAGTGAGCTATCCCCCTACTTCATACTGGAAAGGGTGCTGGCCCGATAGCCTTCGCCGGTGGCACCGCCTAGAGCCATTATCATGAGGGTAATTAACTTTGTGGGCAGAGACTCTATCCTGCGGCAGGCAGACTCTATCCTGTGGCAGGCACACCAACATCCAGACATCCGTGCACCGACTCCAGGGTTATGCTCTTTCCCTGATTGAACAGCTAAAGTGGAGCTCCTTCGTACATGTTTTTTAGAGGTTAAGTGGAAAGTGAGGGCTATGTTCTTTGACTATGTGATGATGTACCCTGCCAAATTGAAAGTAAAGTATCAGTGGAAACCATTTTTTTTTTAGAGCCCAAAAGAGGCCTGGGACTGTGCGGCAGAGAGGAAACAACTGTCCATATCAACAAAGGAGCCAATTACATCTCAGGAGACCGAAGGGGGTCAACCATCCCACTCTTGGAGGAAATGCAGCAGACTGATAGGAGGCCAAGTCTGATCATATCCGGAGGACAAACATAGGGCATCCTCCTCATACAGCTCTGGTGATTACCGGGAAGGGGACCCTTCTAGTCAATGATGAGACATTATTCAGTGGTATAGAGGAGGGGTTTGGTCCCCTTCCTTCCTTTCATCCATGTAGAGCTACAAGTTTATTCTCATTCGCTGATTGAGAAGAGATACATTGCCTCTGGAGAGAGGGGCTGGCCCGAGGCAAAGCACGACCCGCCACACAGGATTATAGTGATTTCTTTATTTTTACATAGTATTACTTTGTATTGTATGTTGTTTCTATTGGGGTTGTTTGTTTTAAATGCTTCCAATTTAGAAGTGCTGAGTAGAGGGTTGTTGGGAGGAAAGTTGGGTACTTTAGGGTTGATTTTGGTCACAATACTACGCCTCAAGTAAGACACATTGCGGGGTTGTAGTCAAATGGGCTCAACGACCTGCCATGACCTCTGACAACAACCCCATCCACTACAAGCTATTGTTTTGGAATTTCAGTGGGTTGCTGGTTAAAATAAAATGCACAGCAGTCCTTCAACAGGTCCAAAATCTGGCCCCAGTGGTTTCATTGGTGCAAGAGATACAGTTTCTTGGGAATAGGGGTGCCTTTTTGGAACACTATGGCTTTAATCATGCAGGGTTCACTAGGGGCTCCAGAGGAGTTTCTTTTCCCCTGATGTTCGCGGATGCTATCTGATATGCCATGGATATATATGTGGTGGTTACTGGCTTCCTGTATGGTATCCCATTAACAGTGGTGTCTGTGTATTTTCCACCTACCCTGCAGGCGACCACGATGAAAGATCTGATGACAGTTATCACCTCGGGCCCGGATGAGGAGCTTATTGCAGGGGGGATTTCAATGATGTCATGTACCTACAACTTGATGTGAAAAGAGGGGCCAGACCCTTGCACCATGGGCGAAGTGCCTGCGGCTTTGTAATCAGTGGAGAGCAAAGAACCAGTCAGCATGTGAGTTCAGGTATTATTCCCAATCCCATAGGTCACATTCAAGCCTAGTCTACTTCTTTCTCCCAGATGCTGGACTCCGATAGCCGTCAGGAGCAAAATTTCACTCAGGGGTACTGTTGGGCTAATCACTGATTGAACTAACAATGGGATTGGGGATGTGTAGATCTAACACACACTTGAGCCTTCAGGCTGGGTGGCTGAAGAATGTTAGGTTATAGGAACACATGAAGAAAAAGATAGAACTCTACTTAAGAGAAAACTCCGCAACGGAGGTCTTCCTAATCACATAATAATAATTAAGCCTGGGCAGTAAAATCTGCTCCCCTCGCAGAGTTTGCAGATTTTTGGCAACTCTGCGTTCAGCGCAGAACGCAGATTTACCGAAAACTCAGCGATCCGCAGCATAGCGGAGTTTTCCTCTTGTTTGCGCTTTCAAAATGCGTTTTCGCGTGCACGGTAGCGACTTACCGGGATCCCTGCGTTCGCCAACAAGTTTTCCTATCCATTCGCGTTCGCCACAAGATTTTGGTAGCCGGCCGTGCGATCCCGCGAGAGTGTGCAATCTCGAACGCGTCATTTGGACGCGCCATTGGACATCCGGCGGAGGGTTAGTGAAGCTCGCGATGCCGAACATGTAAAATTTGCAATCTGGTGAAGAATATCTCTCGATCAGCATAAAACCTTCTAAAAAATGATGATTTGGATGAAAAAACCTCTACAGAAGGACATTTGGCTGTACTTTTTTTTGCAAGGAGTCCTTTTTCTTTTTTAGGTCTCGCCTGACCCAGCGCATGCGCTGGTCTGGCGAGACTTTTTGTGAGGGCTCCAAAAAGTGCTACAGTGCATGTGCGCGGGTGCGCGCGCCGCGCTTGATCGCGTTTACTTTCACTTTCGCGGTTGCACCGCTTTGATGTTTGATCGCGATCACTTTCGCGGCCGCTTTGATGTTCTCCGTGAGCCAAAGCTTCAATAGATTGCACATTCAGTTGGCCCGATGCCAACTTAGTCTTTCTTCGTGCATTTTGAATGCCTGTTTTTGCACGGCACTTAAATTCCATAAATACCGGCTTCTTGGCCCATCCCACGTATGCTGTTCCGTGAGCTGATACGCCTTTGAAAGAGACTGCAGGTAAGCGCCTTAGCACCATACAACTTCAGTTGCCACTGTATTCCCTTTGGGTGGCTGGCGTTCTCCTTATTCTGCCCGTGCTCCTCGTTCGCTCTGTGCCTTTTTAAACTGACAGGCCAGAGCGAAGACCTTTCTAACAGCTGCGGTCAAGCTAACATTTCTTTCGCCGCTCTAACACTTACCAATCTCCCAGCCAAGGTTATGTCTTTGCCCTGGTTCAAGTCGTTCCCCTAATTATTCATTTGTTTTAAAAACACAGTGATTTAAGTGTATGGTCAGACTATGTCAGATGTTGGATTTCTTTTCCGCACGATTTATGTTTACTTTGTGTCATCCCTTGGGTAGGTGATGAACAAGGTTTTACATCATTATGCCTTTGTCCATCCTTTCTGATGCAATTATCAACGTTATCAGGGTGACATAGTACCAAAGCATTGTCTACACCCACGGTATTGATGGTCATTTTCTTTCCGTTGTTTCTTGAGCAATATTTCCATTCACACAATAATGCAGGCAACTGTTTCCCAAGCCTTTCAGCTATCCATTAGGTTTAGAGTGTCTGTTCGATTTTTCTGTTTGTGTCATCGTCCATGAGTGACAGTCTTGAACCTGACTTCAAGGTCTGTCGCCATCATTGTTTTTCACATCGCAGATATTCCTTATGTGCTGGAAACTCAGTACACAGTCACTGGCTAGATAGTGCACCCCTTAATATACCATTTTCGTCATCCCCAGGAAAGGTTTATTGGCCCTTATCAAGGAGGCTCATAAAACGCATGCAGCCGCAAGATCGAGAACACTTAACCCCGGTCCGGACCAGATTGGCCCCGCAGAACCTCCTTTTACCAGCACAATACTCGCCATATTCACCTTCTGCTACGCTTGGTATGTATCGTTTTGACTTTTTATATCTTATACAGTATGCGATTGTTATTATTTGCCAACCTCAGATCATTCCATTTGTTACCACTTTAAGAGATATGTTTATTTGTGAACGCTAGTGTTTTTAACCACCGTAGAATTGTGGCAACATCCTTACTATTCTCTAATTTGAACTCATGATTGAACAGAGTTGAGCTGTTTTTTTATATTCAGTTAGGTCTGATCATGATTAAATTAATTACAGGTGCATCTTCCATAACTGTTTGTATGTCTCCTGGGATTGAGCGTTATTTCTTCTTCTCTTCTTTTTCTACTTGCTCATCACTGCACTGTAAGTAAGTAAGTAAGTAAGTAAATTTTATTTGCACAGTTAATAAAAACCATTGCAATTCCACATTATAAGGATAAAAAGAAGATAAGACAAATACATTCTCTGCGTTTCCCAACACATACTTAAATTCAGTCTAAAATGATAAAATCTTCCAGGTTAAGACTTTCATTATATCATTTCCGTCACTTTGATAGGTTTTACAATAAAAACAATATAATTGTGTACAGTTCATACTATCAAGTGACTCCAGGATAAGTTAAAAAACAGGTTCCTGCATCCTTATCTCCACCTCTTTCATAAATTTCACCAAATTGCAGTTTAGCCGCAAATCGTCGGGGGAGAAACAGGCAAGCACGGCATTCCTTCGAGTGCATACTCCTCGTTGGTTAAACAAACATTTAAGCAAACGTTTCCTTACTTCTAGCAGTTTTTCACAGGAGCATAAGAGGTGTGGCATGTCCTCAATTGCCTTACCGCATAGCCGACATAGGGTGTCCCCTTTGTCCCTCTGCACTGAGCATATACTTATTACATTGCCTAATTGTTAGGTGACATGTTTTTGTCATCTATATCACCCTACGCGATACAAAAATCCATTAAAATAAATCTTTAGTGTAGACTCTTCATCCACTGCCAAGCCCTGTGTGTCCCAACTTTTTTACTAAACTGTTACATTTATTTATTGATTGGGGTCATATTAGTATTATACAGATAGATGTCACAAACACAGTTGGTTGTAGTGACTCACCGGCCCCAAAAACTTGGATCACATTCATATACAAACAGAATGATTGATTATGTGTTTGTAATCACAGTGGTGACAACTTGTGTGGTCACACAGATATTATTAACTGTTATGAGTCATGTTTGTTTGTGTAAATGTTATTTTTCCTTTGCTCAGTGTTTTGTACATACTAAGTGTTAGAAATTGGATTTCTGGTTGGCTAAGACTTGCGCCAAAGTCAGGCAGAAACCACCACTCTAAGTCAGGGCTGGGGAGTTACACGCCAAAGATAACCCCTGCTCGCCCCCTTGGTAGCTTGGCACGAGCAGTCAGGCTTATCCCGGAGGCAATGTGTAAAGCGTTTGCACGCGCACACAGCAACAACACCCTAGGCCCACCACAAAATAAACTCCGCACAAGGTTATATATAAAAATAGCCTTTGTATTACACCAAAACACATTAGATAATATTCACACAATTTACACTGTGCCAACTGGCACTGGCAGAATTTACAGGGGACTATTTACACAGGACAGGGCCACATGGACCACTGTCTGAATTAGCACAAATCACCAATTGTAGATGTAAAACATATACCAACTGTAACACAAATTATAACTGTAGAGCACAACCAGTAACTACTGGTAAAAAGGTAAGTACACCCTACGCAATCCTAAACACCTTAGGCATATATCACGCAGGGAACCATGAACTCACTAGCACAACCTATACTAGGAAAAGCCATCTCCTAAGCATAGACACAGTTAGAAATAAAAATAAGCATAAAGGCAATGCACATTAAATGTAGAACAAATAATAAATGTAGCGCCCAACCAGTAACTACTGGTGACGTTAGGAACTTAGCATTAGATTCTGCAACATAAAACAAAGGATGCATAAATCACCTTGCGCAGGAATCACATTAGACATCAAGCCACATTATGCGCCAACTTCATAAACATAACTCCCATGAGGTAATAAGCATCACTGGTGTAGACAGATTGGGCCTCACATTAGGCCCTTGCGCCCTACCAACACTCCACTGACCCCCCTGGCCAACTGGCCTTCCTATGGGGCTCAAATGCCCTTTTGTCCAGAAATGTCAGGGCGTAATCAGAGGACCTCTCACGGGTCCTCGGGCTGCCTCAGCAGCGAAAGCACTGGGCACAAAGCACTGTGACTGTTGGAGTCCCGCTCTGAGCCTCTGAGAATAAACTGTGCCCAAAATGTTGCAGTCGCTTGCGTTCCCCCAGGGCAACGGGGAATTAGGCAACACAGGCTCTGGCCCCACAGTGCCTCTGGGCCTTGCTAGGGCGTTAGGCGTCCACACTGGGACTTTTAAACTGAAATGGTCCCCCAGTCCCCCTCCGGGACTTCTAAAAAAGGAATGGCCCAAGAAAGTGTGGGCACCACGGTGCAAGGTACGTTGGAGTCCCGCTCTCGGACTCACCAGGAAACCCAAAACTGTGCCCCGTGTTGCAGCTGCCCTCTGACAAGTGGGGCAGCTGCGAGCACTGACACTGTGCCCCGAAGCAGGCACCAACCATGTGTGCGTGGGCCCCACGGGGCTTAGTCACCCAGTGCAGGCCCTCTTTTTTACCCCACTCACCGAACTGAAGCGGGAACTCCTCACTGTGGGGGACGCCTCCTCCGATGTAGGCACGGGGCTCTCCCTCACGGCACGGGAGCCCCACTAGCCACTGCTGCACTCCTCTGCTCCTTCGGGCACCGTCCAGCGCGGGGTGGGCTCCCGCCTGGACTCTTCTTCTCGTTTCTTCTGCTTTGTGTACCGGTGGGCTCCCGTCAGCTTTCGGCTTCTCCTCTGGCCATCGGAGCGCGGGGTGGGCTCCCGTCAGCTTCTTCCGGGTCAGGCCCGCCTCCGTCTCGGCGAGGGTTGCCTGACTTCTTGCCTCGCGCTGCACGCCCGGGTCGCAGCGGTGATTCTTCTTTGCAGGCAACACGGGGTAGGCTCCCGTTCAGTGTCGAAAATGCGGGGTGGGCACCCGCTATCAATAAAGGCACTAGAGGCTGCAACCATGCGGGTGGGCACCCGCTTGTAGACCTGAGTTACCACGGCGGCCATAACGAGGGGTGGGCTCCCGCTTTTCAAACAAAGATGATTGCGGGGTGGGCACCCGCTCGGAAAGCAGCAAAAAGTGGGGGAATCCCTACGTCAGGATTCCCTCGGAAATGATCGTAGTCCAGCGCTGTTTCTCCCAACTAAGGCACTCCTCAGGACAGTAAAGCGCTCTTCAGCAACTAAAAATAAAGCGCTTCTTGGCCATGGAAGACAAAGCACTCCTCCAACTAAGGCAAAGTTCAGGGGGGCACAAGGCTGGGCTCAGGCAGGCCAGCACACAGGGCCCTCCAGCAGGGAGGCAGTCCCTTGTGGCGGTTCCTCCTAGAGCCCAGCAGCAGCAGTTGCCCCCAGCATCAGGACCAGCACAGCAGAACCCCCTATATGGGGTCACAGCCCCTTTTTATATACACATTTCCTTTGTTACCAAGGTGCAGGGAAGGGGCGAACCAGATGCAACTGGTTCCTGAGCACTTTGTTTTGCTCAACGCCTCTCCCTATTCACAGGACAGAATAGGGACATCAGTCGCACCACAGGGGGTTGGCCAGCATTGTGTAGGGAAGGCCCAGCCCTATTCAGGTCCCAGGTGCACTCCTCCCCTGCCATCAGCATGCAGATCTCCCTATTCACCACTGGGGCAGACCCTTCCTGACTCCTGGAGCCAGGCACACCAGCCAATCACAAGCCAGACAGTCACTTCACATTTATTACACAGACATGCCAGCTTCTAGAAGTGGCACTTCTACACTAGACACACTAACGCCGCACAAATCATCGCGCAGCATTCAATCTCACGAGTTCGCACATACCAAACATGACCCTGCACTCCCCACACATCAGGAACTACCATGGACACATGCACTCCCCATGCATTCCTATGGGAGGGCAGGTCAGTCTCACTAAATGTAACACAGAGTGCACGCACTTTACACTGGGATAGAGTGTTAAAGCGCCTAGAGGCCTAAAACCACTTACACGACATAGGAAAAGGCTAGGACACATGCAAAAAGTTTTGGGGGTGAACCCGCCAGAAGGGCCAAGTCCAACACTAAGCAGATAAGATGTGATGTGTACATTAAAATGTTGGTAATAGCACTAGCGTGCTGCCAGTGCTGATGGTGGGGTCCTATTACTTTCAGCGCCAGCGAACTTAATTCAGCACAGCTCACGAATGTGTGCAGGAGCCCCTCTTTTCATTTGGACAGTGTGCGGGCTCTGCATTCACATTACATTACGTTATGTAAGTTATTTCATAACTTGTTGTGTTGCAGAGGCCTGCTTGGGAACTGTTAAGCAGTGAGCCTGGTGTATTTAAATCAGAACCCCTCTCGTTAGGCACATGCGCTGACTGCTTCGGAACTCCATGACTTCGTTTTTGTTTAAATGATTACATTTTATTTTCCACCCACGGGTTGTTTCTTGCAGTGCTTTATGGCATCTTGAGGTCACCTAAAAGCGCTGGGAGTTCTGGAGTTAGTTTTCATGTTAGAGCGCTGCCATCCGTATGGGAGGGTGCATGTGCCCTGCAGCATATTACTTGTGAGTCTTGAAACAGACTCTTTAATTAAGCACCAGGCTCGGGCTGTGCAGGAAATGCCTCAGGCCGTGTCTCAGGTCTTTTCATGAAGCTCAGCAGGTATGAAGAGGGTCCTGTGTTGCTAAAACAATGCATATCCTTGCTGTTCTGATGGCCTTGTAAATCTTTCTTTAAATATAAGCATGTCCGCCGTGATGCGCTTCTTCTGTTTGCAAGTATATATATACTATGTGGGCTGTAGCAGGGAATAGCCCGACCGACTCTTGCAAAAAAAACTTTATCGAGGAGGCAAGCACTGAAAATATTCCAGTTGCTACTATTTTTGCCAAAACTTTGCCCCACCTCTTGTGCATTTTTTGACCCCCCCTCAGCATAGCTGCTATTGTGCTTTCACTAATCTTTGGTTTTTCTCTTCGCCCATCACTTCACCTCCAACTCTCGACTATTTCTCTTACCATTTGCTCCTTTCCTCCTTATCTCTTCTCCTTCACCCTCGCCCCTCCATCTGATTCTTCTTTCAAGACTCACAAACCTTTGTACCTCTCTGCCGTTTTACCGTTCTTCCTCTCTATCTCTCCCGCTTCTTGCTTTCACTTATTTCGAACACCTTTTGCCCGTCCTTCCTTTATTCGTCTCTTACTTAATTAATTTCTATCTTTTCTTCCTCCTCTACTGTTCCCCCTCTTTCTTTCTTTCCCAAATCACGTTTTCCCTTTCTGTCCTCTTCCCAGGCACCCTGCAACCCTTTAACCTTTAGCCCTTATTTCTCCCCACCCTGTTCGCTCCTCTTCTCCCTCCCTTACTCCTCCCCCTGGTATCCTGGAAATCACCAAATTGAGGGACGATCTCCAGCCTCTCCGGCTAGAGGAAGAGGAGGCAAAGGGGCCGGGCAGCCCCGCGGCCCCCTCTGTAGTATTAGCCGCATCACCATCCTCCCCTCCAATGCAAGTTCATTCCTTTCTTTAAGAAGGTAAGGCCCAGGCCGGCATAGGCACTGCTGCAAGCACCTGAATGAGGAGTAGCATCTCCTAGCAGGCACCATGCAGGACACAGCGGTGTGCAGCCATGTTTGTTACTTTTAATATAATGTTTTCACTGGAAAACATTCTTTGCAAAAACACAGACTCAAAAACAGACCGTGCATAAATATCTCCACTCAAAAGGTCGACCTGCACTTAAATCCATGTCAAGCACATGTCCCAAATTATAAACATAGATCATCTACAAATATAGTGTGCATACATGTATCTATTTCTTGATAGGGTGCATCTCGATCCCACGAGGAATCAGATCACATGACATGATAAAGACAGATAACTTCTCTGCGCACACAAATACATTATTTCCTACTAATATCTTAGCTTTGTGGCCATGCCTGTAGCATCGTGCTACAAATAACCACACACATCAGGTCGTTTCAACTGGAGCTTTATTCACTGCTCCTTACTTCGACCCTGTCCCTACACTAACTGCCCTCATCCTGTTTCGACTCCTCCTCTTCCCCTCAACCCCACTCGCTCCGCCCCCCAACTACTGGACTGCTAACTTCATTACATCTCCCCTCTTCTTGATAAAACAAACAACAGTGCTTCAGTCCATCTCTTCAATGAGTCTCTTTGGTGGCTGGATATCACGACATGGTCGCAATGACATGTTCCCGGTGGACACGTTCGGCCTAGGCTCACTCTGCTGACCTCCTCCTTCTGTAGCACCAAGGTCAGGCTCTTCAAGTGCGGGAGTGCCAGTAGGGCTCATCCCCAGTCCCTGTATGTCTCGCGGACACTTCTTGAACTGGGAGATGTTCCTGGTGATTCTGCGTTGTTCAGATTCCGCTGTCAACATAGTGCCCTTCTGGGGGGTCACTAACAGTGGCTCGTCCCAGAATCAGGAATCAGTCTTTCTCTGCTGCTCCTGTTTGATGAAGACGTGATCTCCTTCATGCAAGGATGGAGACCTCGCTCTCCTTTTGGCATCAGCATACGATTTAGTTCTGTCCTTGTTATGTCTGTCAGTCACAGCCATTTCCTGGTGAATGCGATTAGGCGATACCGCTTGTAAGGCACCTTCCCATGTCGGGATGCGATTTCTCATTGGCCGCCCTAGCATGAGCGTTGCAGGGCATTGTCCGGTGATTGAGTGGGGAGTTGTCCTGTAAGCTCTGAGAACTTCATTCAGAGCTGCCTGCAGATCTTTCCTCTCAGCAGCGGCGTGCTGAAATGTCTTTTTGATCGTAGCCATAAATCTTTCAATGGTGCCATTTGCTTGTGGCCAGAGTGGTGTAACTGTCCTGTGCTTGAAGTCCATGTGTTTCGCAAAGGCACTGAATTCGTGTTTATTGAATGGAGGCCCATTGTCCGTTTTGACTACTTTGGGGACACCCCATGTTGCAAATACCTCATCCAGCACCTTGAGCGTGCAGGACGCGCTTGTAGACGATATTAGTTGTGCGATGGGAAATCGTGAATATTCGTCAATTATGGCAACCACATATTTTCCAGACTGCAGCGGTCCATAAAAGTCCATGGCAATTTCTTGCCACACACCACTGGGTAGGGTGGTCATTTGTAATGGTGCCGGTGGGTTGCTGTTGCTGGTCAACTGACAGAGGTGGCACTCCTTCAGTGTGGACTCCACCATTTGGTCCAGAAAGGGGAACCAGACGCGTTCACGTAGAGCTCGCTTCGTAGACACTACTCCTCTGTGGCCTTCATGGGCCAGATTGATAACTCCCTGCCGTAGTTGACTGGGGATGACAAGTCGTTGACCTCTTAGGATGACTCCATCAGTGGTGACCGACAGCTCATCGCAGACGTGCCGAAATGCTTGTATCTCTTTCCGGATTGTAGAGTCTGTGTCTTCTTCTTGCGGGTTATATCTCCATCTATTAGTTTGGATCCGGTGGAGTACCATTTGCAAGATGGTGTCTTGAGCGGTGACCTCCCGAATGACGTCCATGGGAATGGCAGGTGTCAATGCTTTGTGCAGCCGAATTTGACAACCTGTCAGCTTGTCTGAGTCTTGAAGTAATTTGGGAATCTTGCTGACACAGTTCTGATTGTCGTTGATTTTGAATAAGATTTCCACCAGACGAAGACGCTCCGCCGTGGGGAGACTAAGTAGGCAGTCGGCTTCAGGCCCTTTGATGACATGTATGACCGCCTGTATGGTGATGTCGTCATGAGTGAGAGTTGTGTGGAATTTACCCAGGCAGGGGAGTGGTTTTTTGGACATCCACGTGAAGACGCGGACCGGTGCAAAAGTTAGTGGGGGTTTCGGGACCATTTTCTCGTATTCCGTGACTGGAATATAGTTCAGCGAGGCTCCGCTGTCCATCACAAATTTGGTGTCGTGATTTCCTACTCTAATATCGAGGCGTGGATACTTCTTCAGGTGATCAGGATCCGCAATCATGTTTAAGTATTCCAGAGTGTAGGTCGAGTCTTTGGAGGACGATGATCTCGAGTCCCGAGATGGGGATCTGCGTTTCCATCGTGACCTGTGTGATTCCCGGCTGGAATGTGATGAGCCTGGGGACCGCCTGGGCTCTCCTTGAACAGCTCGTATGTGATGTTCCCTTGTGTCAGAGCGGGACGTTCTTGTTGTTTCACTTCGCCTTTCTTTGTGATAGTCCCCGCACATGGCTCCGAAGTGGTTGGATCGCCCACATTTCCTGCATCGCTGACCCATGGCCGGACAGGTGTCTATATGAGGATAGTCATAACCACACCGATAACATCGGTGAGTTCTTTTTGGCTTTCGGTCCCTTCGCCCTGTGTCTCTTCTCCTGTACTCCGGGCGTCGTCGGTGAGACGACGGTCTATGTCTCCATTGATTCTCCCGCGAATACTTCCTTCTGCTACGAGGTTGTTCTTGAACACGGTGTGCTTGCTCCTGACGGCCGTTGTGTCCTGTTTCGATGGTGGCGGCGTGTTCTTCAGCTTGGTCGTATATACGAGTCATTTCTTCGATCTCTTCCAATTCGTGGGGTTTCCTCAGTAGCCGTCTCCTGAGTGTTTCTGAGTGACAGCCGTCTATTATTTGCGATTTGATGGCAGCATCAGGCGAGAAGGTTTCAAACTCACAGTGTCTCGACAGCCGTCGTAACCGGGTGATGAATGCGCTCATTGCTTCCTCTTTTCCTTGACGCGCTTGGTGGAAAGCGTAGCGCTCATAGTCCATGTTTTTGTTCAGTGCCTCACGCACCTTGTCATATGTTCCGGTATCTGCAGGTGAAAAATCCTTGATGATTTTGCTTACTTCCCGGCCTGCTAGGTTGCGGAGGGCAATTAACTTTTCTTTGTCTTCCGTCACTTTGGATCCCTCGATATAGTCTTCGAAGTCTTCCAACCATTCTTGCCACTTGGGGCCCATACTCCCTCCCGTGGTCACGGTCAGAGGTTCCGGAGCTCGCAGGTGTGATCCTCCCGCGACAAGGGGCTTCCGCTGTGGCGAGGCGTTGGGGGTCACCATGGTGTCGTTGTGTTCTGTTCACCCTTTTGTTGGTGCCTGTTTCTTCATGTATTCTCACTACTGCTTGTTTATTCACACTCGACAATGCTTGTTTACTTCTTCTCGCCAGTGTTTTATTCTTTGCTTTTGTTAATGCTTGTTTATTTCCATTCGCCAATGTTTGTTGACTTGCTCTTATCAGTGCTTGTTTATTTTTCCCGCCAATGCTTGTTTATTTGCTCTTGTCAATGCTTGTTTATTTCTTCTCGCCGATGCTTGTTTACTTGCTCTTGTCACTGCTTGTTTATTTTTTCTTTCCGCCAATGCTTGTTTCTTTGCTCTTGTCAGTGCTTGTTTCTGTTGCTGTCTGCCTGACTTCAAAATGGCCGCTCTACCACAATCAAGGGGTCCGTCTTGAAAAATGCCTGACTCCAAGATGGCTGCCGTCACTGCATGCACACGAGGCTTGCTCTCAGGGCTCACTCGCTTTTCTTTCACCCTAAACTCACCGGTGGGCAGCTTCAGAGGGTGGCACACAGCAGGACCTGCATCTCCCAAACGGCGGCTGCTACCAGGTGAGGTTGGGGTGGGCTCCCACCTTTTCCTGCAGATTCTCGCGTTTCTCCTCATGACGACGTGCCAAGGCTCATGCATCAGGCGTGAGATCTTCCGGCATCGACGGGCACTTGAGCCCGAACTTCAGGGCGGCGTCCTCTCTGCTGGGGCACTGCTTCTTCGCCCTCAGGTGCGAGGCAGGGTCGGGGTGGGCTCCTGACTTCGGCGCTCACCGGCCTCACTCAAAGCTCATGCTTCTGGCGTGAGTTGCGCTTCGGCGCAATCGGCTTGGCAGCGTTCTCCTCGACGTTGCCGGGGACAGGGTGTCTTCGCGGGGTTCTGGGCAGTGGGTTTGGTCATCCCACCCTCGTCGCGAGTTGTAGCATCGTGCTACAAATAACCACACACATCAGGTCGTTTCAACTGGAGCTTTATTCACTGCTTCTTACTTCGACCCTGTCCCTACACTAACTGCCCTCATCCTGTTTCGACTCCTCCTCTTCCCCTCAACCCCACTCGCTCCGCCCCCCAACTACTGGACTGCTAACTTCATTACAATGCCTCAAACACCCATGTTATTTTTTGCCAAAGTGGAGACTGGGTGGCATTTCATTGGCCTTCGTATTTGCACAGCAAGTTGCTAATGCTGGTGTTCCTCAAGCACTGTGCAGAAGTTGTGCACTACAATATTTATTATAGTGTGCTCTTTCTGGGAAGCATTGGATGGTGCATGTGGGATCCATAGGGGATCCCCATTGTCGCTGCAGACTTGGCACCGTGCTTAATTTGTGCTGGTGGTTGCAGGTAGTGTCCACTGACACTCCTTTCTGGGGACCCAAATTTATTTGTCAAGATCACACTTTCACTGAGAGCACAAGAGGCAAACGTAGACAATGATAACAAGAGCCGCGGTCGGTAGTGGAAGTAGCGCGCCGGGCGGTGACGTGGGGAGGGGGAGGGGTGGGTGGGGGTAGTAAACTATGGATTACGGAGGTTTACAGGTAAGTAAACATAAATTAATAAAACGCATTTCATTGCTTATACTGCATCGCATTTGGGGATGCAGTGCGTGCAACACAATTTGTTTTATTAATTTATATGTTTACTTACCTGTAAACCTCTATAATCCATAGTTTACTACCCCCCACCCTGCCCCTCCCCCCCCCACGTCACCGCCCGGCAGCTACTCCCACTACCGACCAAGGCTGGATGACAAAGGAGGAAGTGGGGATGAAAAGAGTCTGCAAGAGTTGTCTATCTGGTCATTCCAAACCATGGATCCGTGTTACGGCCCCAGAGAGTCAAATCAATGCTGTTCAAGGGGAGTCAGCCCTGTGCCGATGTTCACTGCTTCTCCGCGTGAGACACTCAATGGTGCTATTGAGGGAAGTCTTAACCTGCATGCCACTTCCCTTCAGGGGATATTTCAGTTGGTTTCTCTTGCCTCAATTTTGGATTAACTTTAGGTCAGGCGTTTGAAACCTAGGTCGATTAGAAATAGTGGGACCTGTGTCCCTCCAACATCAAGCAAGGCCCCTCTATGGCCACCTAGCCTGTAATGTCAATCCATGCAGCTAGGTTTCAAACACTGCTACTTTTTTCACCATTAAATTGTGACATTTTCGCATATGCTCCCTTAGTTGGTCGATTGTTCCAATTCTCTGTGGACACGTCTGCGTTTGATAAAGTACTTTTATGTTCACTTTTGGAGAATCTATTATGAATCTACACTGTCAGAAAGTCCCTGGAAATATTAACTATGAAATAATTTAGAGCTCAACTGCCATCACCAAAACACAAATCTGTCCAGACAGTTACGCGCCACACAATTCAACTCCACACATTTCCCATCCACACCACCTAATTTGACACCAAACTACATAACACGGCTCAACAAAACAATTGCTAAACACGCCACCTAGATCCAATCTACACCACACAATTCCACATTGTGTCACACAATTCAACAGCACACCACATAATTAAACTCCACTACATACCACTCCACAACACAAAATACAATTCCACATAACTACCCTCCGTAACACACAATCCCTCTCTACATAATTCCAGAGCACTGAGTACCACATAATTACTATCCACATAATTCCACATCACACCATGCCACATAGTTGCGCTACACAAATCCACTCCACACAACACAATTCCATGCCCCACATTTACACAACTGATCCAATACAACCCACATAATTCCACTACACACCACATACATACACTCCATAATACAGAGGTTAAAACATTGCCATTTACAATCTCAAGAGCTCTAACTCAAGGTAATGACAGACCGATTGCATTTCCAATGCTTGTTTACTTTTGTTGTGGAGAGGAAGGAAGTAACCCAGAGTCCTCAACTTCCTGTTCCTGTCCAGCAGGCTCCTCCCAGTGCTTTGTCAATGTCTTGTTCACTTTTCATTTGGATTTGGAGCTGGAAGGATCACCCTTTGTGTCTGCTGTATCATATATCCTTGGATTTGAGGACTTTCGTATTTGAGGACTTTTGGATTTTAGATTTTACAAGTAATTTGGTGTTGTTTGTTTGATTGGGGCATTGCAGTTGCTGCAACAACAATTTTTTTTACTTTTTATCATTTTAATTATTTTTTATTGTGGGTAGCCAGTAGGCCCAGAGCTAGTCCTGGGTGCATGAAACAACTATTTCTGTGGTGTCTGTTGAATTTAAGCATAATTTAGGGCATGGGTGGCATTGAATTGAATTGCAAAATGTGTATTTTTGGGGGTATTTCACTTTTTTGGTATATGTTAAATAAATGCCTTTGTTGTGTGTGTGTGTGTGTGGTGTGGTTGTTGTGTAACTTGCATACCTTGTTTAGCCCTGTGGATTTTAGTTTTTGCATTTTATTGCATTAAAGCTGTGTTGTTTAGCATGCCTCATTTGCCTTGCCATTATAGGCCTGTTTCAGTTCATTGTTTTCCAGGCCTTCTGCTTGTTGTGACTGTGAGTGACCATGTGGCTGGTGGCCATTTTGTGGTGGTAGTTTAGAAGTGTATTGCTTTTGCCATAGAGGACTGCATGTGTATCCTTTGTCCCTCTTGGCTTACTGCTTCCATCTCCTTTGCCAGCTGCAGCTCCCCGAATGACGTGATGAGCAAATTAATGCCAAACAGGTTCCACTTCCATTACATTTGTATTTTAGTTATTCTTCTACTTCTTACCTATCCTTCCTGAGTGTACACAGTATACCATAAAAGCCCTTGTTGTCAAAGTCTCACAAATGGCTACACTGTTATGTTTTTTTTATAAGTTAATAAAATGTAATAATATAACACTAACAAGTGTGACCACCACACACTTAGTTATATATTATATGTGTTTGTTTCTACTAGTAGTAATTGAACCACAACAACAAATGCAACATTTCACTGATGTTCTTCTCCTGGCTTCTTTGCCTTTAGGTGCACAAACAGACAGAGGAGGAGGTGTCATCATCACCCGTTGTACAGCCAGACAGAAGTCCTGCTGCACACCACGTCTGTGACCTCAGGCATCTCTGCAACGTGTGCACCTGCATTCTGCTAACATCGGAAGGAAGAAGATGGCCCCAAAGAAAGGTACCAGGTCCTCCAGTACCAAGAAAGTTGCCAGTGAGAGGAAGGAACGGAAGAAGGAAGTGGCACTGCCACTTACCAAGTCTGGTGTGCCGGCCAATATGTTTTTCGGAAAACCAAAAATTACGCCTGCAACAGCGGTGTCCGGGGACCAAGCTGGAAGCAGCACCTCCGCATCAGCGGGCCCACCCCACTAACCTAGGCCCAAGCACATGAATGTCACAGAGGTAGCCAGTCTACTTGCGCAATCGCCAACGAGCAGTGATGTTGAAATGTAATTATCGCAAAGTAGGACCCGATCAACGCAGGCAGAAACTCAGCAGATAAGTGAGCAACAACAGCCGGAGCAACAGCCGGAACTACAGCCGGAACAACAGCCGCAACAACAGCCACAACAACTGCCTCAACAACAGCCCACAATAGTAGCTATTCCTCCCGAAGTTGGGGCAGTTCAGGACATCGAGCTTCCTGCACACGAAGAAGAGCAAGCCACTCTTTTAGAAGATCCATTGTCTTCCAGATCCCCAGCAAGGAAAAGGAGGGTTAGTCCATCAACTTCTTCTTCAAGCCCCCCTTCTGATGATCAAGATGCCACTTGGAAGCCACCAGCTCAGTCTGAGAGTGAGGCACGCCACAAGACAAGGCTAGAGAAAAGGAAGGTTCCAGAAAGCCTTAGAGTTATTGAGGTAGATGTAGAAGAGGGGAATGATGACGAGCTAGTCATCATGAACATCACTCCTGGCCCAGTGGAAATGGCGACCAACATTATTACCCTATCCCAAATTGCTGCGAGGGATGTAACATGGATACCACCAAGACAGGGAACGCCAACACCACCTCAGCTTCCATATTTGCAGTTGCAAAGTCCCAGCAGGAACCTACATCCAGCACAGCCACCACCTCAGTAGGTAGTAGTGGTACTGCCCAGAGTCAAATTCCAGGCACACCCTCCAGTTCCTCTGGCAATTCAAGTGGCACCTCCAGCACACAAGAAGTTCACCTCCCCAGTTTGTAACTTCTTTTCAGTTATCAGTAAAGAGGAGAACGTTGCTATATGCTCAATTTGTCGATATAGTGTTAGTCGGGGTAAGCTTGGTACAAACTATGGTACCGGAGGCCAAACATCCCATCTGAAAAAACACTACTTGATCCAGTGGGAGGAACATCTTAAAGGCCTAAAAAGTAAAACTACACCCATTGCTGTTGGTGTGGATGAAGAAGAAGAAGAATATATGATCGCAGAGGAAGGTGAACTAGAGGGAGACATTTTCTCTGGTACACAAAGTAGACCTGTCCCCAGCAGTGTAGTGGTACCGCCCTTATCCTCAGCAACATCTCAGTGGCACCGTAGTAAGAGTCAGACTGAGACACTGAAGCCAACAGAGTACTTCAAAGAAAAAAAGTGTGTCGTTTAACCTAACTGGGTTCAAGAAGTCACCTGCATCAGCTGCACCAGAAAGGAAAATAATCCAGCCTACCATTGCATAGCATGCTTAGATCGGAGGGACAGTACGAACGCAACCACCCAATGGCACGTTTGTGCAATGCGAAGCTGGCTAAAATGTTAGCGCTGGACCTTCTCCCTTTTTCTTTTGTGGGAGGTGTGGGTTTCCTTGAATTTGTGACAGCCATCTGCCCAAAATGGAAGGTTCCCAGCAGGTCCTATTTCGCCAGAGTTGCTGTTCCAGCACTACATCACGATGTAATGCAATTGCTTGGACAAGCTTTGCAGCAGAGTGTTCACAATATCCACCTGACAACAGACATGTGGACCAGTTGCCAAGCCACTGATTACATGAGCATCACTGCAAACTGGATCTCTTGTATGGGGCTTAGAGAAAAGATATCTGAAGCAGGTGTTGTTGACACTACTGAGATTTTTAAAGCTACTCGGAAACATGCAACTGTAGCCATGTTCGCCATGGAGAAATCTCATACTGCTGCAAACATTTTGGAAGAGTTTAACAGCAAGGTCTTTGAATGGCTGCGCTCAAGAGGGCTTAACATTGGTTTTGTTGCCACGGATAATGGCAGTAATATAGTTAAGGCCATGGAGGATGGTGCCTATTTCACGGTCCTGTGTTTGGCACACTGCATTAACATTATTGTTCAAGACTTTCTGAAAAAAGAAGCCCTAGTCAGCAACTTACTGACCACCTGCAGAAGAATATGCACTCATTTCAGCCATTCTTTTAAAGCCCGGAAGCAGCTGAGGATCATTCAACGTGAGTATAGAATGCCAGTCAAAACACTCATCCAGGAGGTGCAAACACGTTGGAATTCAATTTATTACATGCTTGAACGTCTGTTTGAGCAGTACAGACCAATCATTGGAATATGTCATGCAAAGAGGGGATGCTACTGTGACGGCATGACTGTTCAGATGGACCAATGGGACCTAGTTAAATGCCTGACAGAGATGCTACTTCCTTTCGAGCTCTTCACATGTAAAGTCAGCAAGGAGGACTGTACCATGGGCCAAGCTATCCCATTGTTGCACATGCTAGAGCAACAGCTGAAGGAGGTGTCTGAAATGTACACATGTGTTGGGGAAAAAATGAAGCATATGAGTTGGTGGAGAGCTTATCCCGTCGCTTAGCTGAAAATACAAGGGTGCAAACTCGCATTGTTTCAGAAAAACATTAGATTTGTGTCATAATTCTGGATCCACGGTACAAATCTGCACTGAACAGTAAGACATTAATTTCTTTTTCAGAAGTGTATGTTGCCCAGTACAAAACTTGGATAACTGAGGCAGCCAGTAAATTGGAAAATGAACAGCTGATAAATAAAGGCCCGCTACTCAAACCCACAACAAGTACTGCAGCAGGGCATCCGGCGTCAAGTTCAGCTTCAGAGCGTGAGGGCAGTGCGTTTGTCTCAGAGCTGTCACTAACACTATCGACAAAAGCAAGAACCTGATCATCAGCCCCAGTAAAATTGGTACAGGATTGGTATTTACAGCAAGGGCTTGCTAGTTCCAGTGCTGATGCAAAGACAAAAGAGGCCCAGCAAAGTGGAGCACCCCTGAACATTGAGTGGATGGTCCATGCCTACCTGGATGACCCAACAGAGGTCTACATTGATCAAAACCCATTGCTGTATTGGTATGGTAAAAAGTGCCAATGGCCAGTGCTCAGAAGGCTGGCGATAAACTATCTGGCTTACCCTGTTGCTAGATTCTTTTCTGAACATGTTTTCAGTGCTGCTGGTGGCATTGTAACAGTGAGAAGGACCAGTCTCTAGCCCAAAAACGTGGAGAGGTTAAACATGATCAAAATGAATCAGCACTTTATACCACCGAATTACAAAATATGTGAATCAACGCAGGAAGATGAGGACATCGACTTAGGTGACAGAAGTAGTGTCTTAGATGATTTCCTACTTCTGGTTGAACCACCAGTGTTTGAGGACGAGCTATACTTCCTTGACAAATAGGCTTTGAACTTCTTACTCTCTTTCTTCCTTATTTTACTTTTATTTGTTGTGTGTGTCTCTGTCTTCCTTCGAATCACAACAAATCCATCATCAGTGCCACCGTCTTCTAGTCTTTTTTGTTTCCATATTGAAGTTGCAGCTCTGTGCATTTAACTTAATTCCACTCCTCCGAGTCCTGCTCCATACTCCTGACTCGCCCCAAATCCATTTTCCTCAAGCCAGATGATGATTGGATGGAGAAAAGTACCAACAAATGTTGCCTCGAGTCCCTCCAAAAGAAGTGAAACATGATGACTACTATAGCTATCCTCCTTTCAAAGCCGAGAGAGACTGCCCCTTAACTTAAGATGAGAACAAGGAATAGGTAATAATGATGGCATGCATTGGATGCTGACTCTCAGTGATTGGTGTCTGTGTTGTTTGTTGTGCATGAAGTGAATTCATTGTGTACTAATATTTGATCTACACACTAAAAGTGACTCAAGTCAATGTTTCCCTTCTTGTTGTTTAGTAACAAAATTGTACTTCTACTGCAGGCCCATCCATTGCATTTTTGAATATGGAATCTGGACTCACTCCGTACACTGCAGACTGAGTTGGACAACACCATGATGATGACCACAGTGACTAATATCTTCGCAGTCAGTCAGTAGGATCGGAGATGATTGATAGAATAACTCAGGGTGGTTCATGAGTGGCATAAAAGGTAAACAAGTCAACAACAACCACAGCAGACCTACATGTCTGTGTAGTGGTGGAGTCAAGCCATGAGTGTAGTAGTAGTGGTATGACTGACAGCTGTGCATGCCATTGCTATAGTTACCTACTTTGGAAAAAGCTATGTTGCTGTATATGTGACATGTGTGCTGTGTCTGGCTCAGTCAAAATCTAAGCTAAGTGGAGGTTGGGTGGGCGCTGTTGGCCTGCTCTGTCCTGTTGCTGTTGTAGGTTAATGCTGAAAACAGACAACAGAGTAGACATGGTTTAGCAATGCCGCTCTGAAAGTGTTTGCACTCCTCCGAAAATTTTGTTTTTTTTCTGCATGATTTTTAAATATCCCTTTTGTTTTCCCATCCACACTTACAGGCCGTCCTTTACCCTGGGCTAAACAGATAAAAACAACTCACACTCACCTACCAATCCGCATCCGCCAGGCAGGCAGTAGCACCCAGGATTGACGGATGCAGCATCCATGGAAGGGAGGACCAAGAGGAATGCTGAGATGTAACTCCCCAATTTGACCAGGATAACATACAGCAACACTTTAGTATCAACATTCATCATCTTTTAAATAATTTGATTCATTTTTTCTCTTCAATCATTACAACTGTGTGTTGTTGTTGTTGTGTGCTCTCTGCTTATAATTGATCCTTACAGCAATTTTTTTATTTTCTTTGCTAGCTTTAAAAAGTAAGCCCGGTACAACAGAAGTAAACATGTATGTAATTTGGGCCTCTCTGAGGGCAGACAGGCATGGCACATTGAATAATAATTAATAATATACTGCTGCCCTCTACTGTCTACTAGTCTAGTTAGTAAATAATACTTATCATTAACCACCAAGTCATCATCATACATGCATTTCCTTTTTCTTCCCTAACAGAATTATGGATATGATGGTCGTCTGCCAAGATTATATTTTGTTGTTTGCCCGTGCGTATTGTTTTTCTTTGTCAAACCTTTCCCCAGACCCCCCTGCCCACCCAGTCATCAAACCCTAACCCTCTTCCCCCGGGCTGTGTGATTTATATTGATTTGTGACTAAATTTAATGTACACCAATAATTGATCATATGCTTGCTGGGGCGGATGTGGTTAAAGAAACACTAATTCAATTTCAGGGCAGGGTAAGGATCTTCTTCTGCTTGCCCACCCATGCTCAGTATATTTGCAAGTCAATTTTTTCCCAAAGGAACCTAATCCATCATAATTAATTGCCGGCATCGATTGGATTCATCATCCTCCTACACAGCACTAAAGGTTACGCTTGTGTCGAGTGACTCGACACAACTACAGTTTGTAACTTGTTGTACTAGGCTATCCCCGCCACCATTATGTTTTATTTTACTTTAGCATTGCTAATCAACATTATTATTATTGTTTGGCAGTCTTCTTGTGTATGTACTGTACTTTGTTCTACTACTCCTCCCAGAGTCTCTCTCAGGCGACTGAGAGAGACTTTTTTTGCAAATGCTACTGCCATTGTCTACTACTACCACCACAACCATGGCGTCTTGGGAAAACAAACCATCATCGCCATGCAGCTACCGCTGTGCCTAAGTTAAGCTTCAATCACAGGTAAGAGAAGAAGTTTGGGGGAGGTATGATTAATAAAATTAATTAATTCGCACACCCCTTGAGTCCTCTTGTTGCAGAATGCATAGACTAGGAGGAGAGACTGACAGTACTAGTAGGACAAGTCACTCAGTGAGGGGTACCACATCTATCTGTTTGTGTATTACAAAATCATCAGATTATTTTTAAAACAAACACTGGCTACGGCCCTGCAGCAGCAAGTAAACGGTGTGACATAGAACAGTAACCCACCCACAAAACATTAACATTGTATGTTAAGTTTAAGCATAAATATAATTTAATCTCCTAACAAAAATAAACTATTTGAAAAATCTCACAATACCTGACCCACCCCTCTCCCTAACCCCAACCAATGTCCAACAAGAAAAAGTCCAACCAATGTCCTGTGAATAAATAATAATAAAACCCCAATGCCCAATTCCCACCCACTAAAAAAAGGAATGAAAAAGGGGCAATCCAACAGGGTCTTTAGTATTCGGCAGGCTCCACTAGGATCTTTACCCGGTCCTCTAGGTGCTCCTCGAGTCGGGCCATTCGGAGGAGCATGCAGTGCTTGAATGCCCTACAATGGCATCCACGGGGGGGGCAGCAGTGTTGGATGTAGTGCGGCGGCGGGTGGCTGCCTGACCACTGCGCCGTACCACTGGAGGTGCCTGGCTGGGGCCCGGGTCATTGGAGGAGGCTGCAGCTGCTGCCGCCTCCTCCGCCAGAACCACCAGCCGCCGGTATGTATGTTTGTTTGTTTGGTTTGTATGGCCTCCAGCTCCAGCGCCGGGCCATGGCTGCCAACTCCTTCCTGCTAGGTTTAGATTTCCCTTTGGAAGGAGTAGCTATATCAAGAAGAAAAAAAAGTCTATTGTAACAATATACTCTTAGCAAAACAGTAAGACAAATTAATTCTACACATAGTGGCACAGTAGCAATAGCAAGCACAGTACATAACATTTGTGTTATGTATCTATCCTCCCACTTCCTTGGCCTCTAACATTTGTGGGATTTTCAGGCATTATACTAGCACTATGGACTCGAGTACACAGTATGCCAGTCTTCTTCTTCTCTCTTGTTTAGCGAAATTATGTAACCTTTTGGTAGCCGGCATGCCAGCTCAGTCAGCTTGTGCCCAAGACAAACATAGTCGTGAGTGACGCAGTCGCAGACTCACGTTAGTTTTATGTACTACTGTCTGCAGGTGGGGAAGCCGACAACACAATCATTGTATTTTTCTATTACAGGTGGCACTGGCCATACTCTGTTACATCAAGGGTAACTGCTCACTTTCACCCTGCCCTGACTACTACAAAAAGGCAGATGATATCTGAACCAAATGATCATTGCTTATATATGGGACGACACATGAGGTACAATGTTTTGATTGATTGTGTAAACAATAAACATGCAGCCGATAGGCCACCCATGGCAGGCTGACACAGTCGAAAATAAATTAACATAGGTAGGGAGTGGGTCTCGGAGTCGGAGGGAGGGGCTTGATAACAACATACATACAAAATATATATGCTGTGCTTGCAAACTACTGTGAGTCAAAGGTGTATTCTGAAAGTACAACTTTGTTCTATTCTCCTTGGCTTTGCTACTCTGGCGCGGTTTCTTTTACATTCTCTTCAAACTAAGGCTCTTCATCCAGTGACAGTCTCCACCTTTGCTATCTATGATGAATACCATCCAGGCATCCATCCATTTAAAGTAAACAAGTCTATCATTCTTCTTAATCTCTCAACAAACCTTAGTTTGTTACACCAACAACAAACATTTATTATTATTTTTTAAACCACCACCCATGCGTCCTTCCTTCCTTCCTTGCTTGCCTTGGCTTTATGTTTGACCCATGAAACACCCTGGAGGATTCGTGCTATCCATCCATACAGTTTCACCCACGCAGGCAGGTATCTTTTCTTTAACCTTCCACCCATCCTTCAACCACCCATGCATCTGATTCCTTCCTATCAGCTACTAATGCATGCATCCCGCTTATCCTTCTCTGCCAGTCATAAATATCACATCTCGCCCGTCCTTCCTCCTTCTACCCTTCTTTCCCTTTTTGTTCATCCCATCCATCAGGGTCATCTGAGCTGACTCTTAGTCGTCTCCGTAAAACTTTCACAGCTGAATTGAAGTCAGATAGAAGAGGCCATTAGTTACTCAACTCCTGCCGCTAATGCTATTGCTAATGCTAAGAAAAGGGTGTCTTCTTCAACCGTTGTTCACAACAACTTCGTCTCTCTCAACAGTACAGTTTACACCCTTGCAGCGAGTGTAATGTCAATAAGTAAGGAATATAACTTACCACCGCCCGCCACTGCAGCTGGATCACCCTCTGCAGTTGCCTTATCTTCTGCTCCCTCCTTACTGACCGCGTTGCCTTCGCCACTGGCCCCGGCATTGGTGGTCGGTACGCCTAGAAAAAACATTACACATTTTTTAGATGACATATACACCTCCCCCTATTTATTCATTTTCACTAGCAAGATTGAAAAAAAGAGTTAATACATACATATACAACATACATCACTAGTACAAATCGGGTACTAGAGTAGAGTAGACTAGTAGTAGTATGTCCTATCCTATCAAAAATAGTAAAATATCTAGGTTGGGCATTTTCTTGGTGGGAATTATCAAAAAGCCTCTAGATTACGAAGACTAGAAGAGGACAACCCAAAGGACTGGACTCAGTGGCTAGAGCTATTGGTGAATCTGAGTTTTAAAACCTTTTAAATAAAGAGTAGCCAAATGGGCAAGCTTAGCTACAGACAGAATAATAGTCGTAGTACAGAGAGTCATAGCAGAGGCAGATAGAGGCAGAGATAACAAGAATTTAGAAACATATAGTCTAGATCGAAGAAGAACTGGTAAAAAATAGAATTAGGAAACGGAAATAATCATTTGGAAAAATTAAGGTGCAGTAAAAGTTAGGGAAGTATAATTATTTTTATTACCAACAGGAAGACTTACTGGGGCCGGCAGCAGAGCCATCGGTAGAGGAGAGGTCCTGGACGGCATCTTGTGCAGCTGCTCCAGCCGACTCCAACAACCCTGTATTCTTTCCCCTGGATGCTGATCATGAAATATATAAGAAAGAAAGAGACACACATTGATGATTGGTTTGAAACAAAAACAATTCTTAAAAAATGCTCAAATTGTTTTTAATGGAAATAACAATTGCAATAAAAGTGACCTATCTAATCTGGTCGGCTAGTACTATCGCGGCGGGATTTGCGGACTGTCTAGTTTTTATTTATGAACACTAATCCAGCGTTCCATTCTGATTTCAGAATACTAACTAAGCCTAAGTACCACCTGACCTAGCCCACCTATTCCAGACGGGCCAATTGTTTATTAAGTCTACATTTCCATTTGTTTGAGTCCTCAAAAATGCATAGACGGAGGTCACATGTATAAATGTTTGCATACACCAAATTGTTGGTTGGTTGCTGCTGATGTTCTGCTAGTGCTAAGCCTATTACCACTCACTAAACAAACTACAAAAGGTTCTACTAAGGACTGGGGTAAGTAGGACTCAGCAGCAAATGACGTAACAGAGGATGTGTCACGCAGACTGCAAATGAATTGCCAACTAATACTAAGTAACTAAACCTATCAATCCACCACTACCTCTTAGTGAGGGGAGGACAAAGGAAGGACTAGAGTCTCTCTAGCCTTACCTAACTTAAGTTCTCTAAAATAAACTCTTACATAATCAGCCCAAGCAAGTGCAGAGTTGCAAACAAGTAAGATTAGTAGCGCCGAGCACCTGTGGCATTACAATCGCAGAAGATTTTTAAACGTAATTTACCTGCAATGTAAGCAGCAGCATTCTTGCTATTCGGAAAAAATATATATTTGCAATAAATAACCCAGAGCAGAAGAACACAAAGTAGTAATATTAAATAGCTACTCACCAAGCCCCAGAACCTCAACTCCTAGCAGGTTGAGCAGGTCCTGCTCTCGGTCCAGGATATCGGACCACCAGGGCGTAAGCTGGGTAGGAGTGCGCCGGACCCCAGAGCAGCGAAACACTGCCCAGCACACCCTTCCCCACCGCTGGTGACGCTCCTGGAGCCCGTACCCAGACCCAGACCCAGGGTTAAGGGGAGGTGGCGCTGCACAAAAAAACAAGTGCGGCCACCTCCGCCTCTCCGAATAAGGGCCGTGCCTGCACCCCAATTGGGCACCGCCTTCCGCAAGAATAAGAATAGCATACCTGAAAGAAAAGTACAGCACTGGAAAGGCAGACTGGGGAATTCGATTATCACCATACCCAAGTGAGATACGATTAATCACTTTGTTGTCTAGAAGCAACTAAGGAGGCCCCTAAACAGAAACTGATGACTCATGCCATGGCACCAGTGTCTGATTTTTAAAAACAGAGAGTACGAATTTGGGGCAGGACGGGACAATTGCTATACAGGCTTGCAACCAACTCTGGCAGACAGACAGGTTTGTCCCACAGATGCATGGGCCCGACAGTGAGGTGACCCATGGCAATACCTTCACACATTACTATGAGAATATTTACCAATCAAAACCACCGGGCAGGGTGTAGCAACAAAAACCCCATAGCTGCAAACCTGGTCATGCTGAGGCTCTCCAGCAGTGGGAGGGTGAATTTGAATGGTCACCTGTCGAAGAAGGAGTTATTTGCAGCCTTGCAGGAGATGCAATCTGAGAAGGTTCCTGGTTCAAATGGATTCCCCATGCTATTCTTGGAAAGGTTTGCATCAACACCACTCTCTCACTTCCTCACGATGGGTGAAGCTGTGGCGACAGTTCTGATACTTCCCTAAGATATCTGGAATTCCTCAGTGATAGTCCTCCCCTAAGGATATAGGCCACATACAGAAAGCAGGTCTTGCAGACTGATCTCCCTAATACATTTATTTCAAAATAGTTACAAATGCCTTAATAACCAGGCTACTTAAACAGGTGAGACCCCTAGTGCATTGCGATCAAAATGGCTTTATGCCAATCAGAGGCACCGGGCCGTGTCTTAGGAGGCTAAATATGGCCTTGGACCACATATATTGTGTATCTGACCACACAGCCATGATGCAATGGACTTTGAGAAGGCCTTTTTCTCAGTTGATTGGCCTTTCTTTCACGCTATCCTGGAAAAGATTCATTTTGGCCCTAGATTCCTTCAGTATGTGAGGCTGCTATACATAGTGCTATGGGCTAGGGTCAGAGTGAACAACATTTATTCACAGCAGTTCCAGATAGGAAGAGGCCCGCTGTCTCCTCTCTTGTTCACTCTTGCAATTGAACCACAGGCCCATTAAATTGTGGGGACGTGTCGGTGTGGGGCTTGAGGAAAGGCGGAAAATTAGAGGACTGTATCTCTTTGTATGCAGACAATTTCCTCCTTATGATCCAGCGCCTAAACCAACCGATCCTACGGCTGATTTGCATTCTAAAAATCTAATCTACCAAGAAGTGTCAGGTGAACTGGGGGAATCAGCCATAATCACTGTGGTAGGCGCTCCTCCAGAGTTTCTTCCAGACTCCCGGCGATCTGGAGCATTTAAATACTTGGTGTTCGTCCTGTCAGCCTTAGGGTGGTCTTCCCCCTATCTTTTTGCCTCCACATTTTGCTGAATCTTTTGTTGGCCTTAGGACTTTGAGCACTTTACCACTGCTAATCAGTGTTAGAAGGTATGTGCTTCTCCCCTAAATGTGTGTGCAATTGGTGTATACTTAATTGACCAATTTAATTGACTTGTAAGTCCCTTGTAAGGTGGTATACCATATACTCAGGGTCTGTAAATTTGCAGCTACTAGTGGGCTGCAGCTCTGATTGCTCCAAAAACAGAAGAAGCCTTTCAAACCTGTCAAAGGCATGCCACTGCAGTGTCTGTGTTTGCAGTTTACGGCCACTTCGACTTGGCATTTAAAACTACTTGCTCAGCCTTAAACTCCCCTTTTATCACATATAAATCACCCCTAAGGTAGGCCCTAGGTAGGCTGAAGGGCAGAGTGTTATGTAAGTAAAAGGTAGGACATGTAGTTTTATGGTTTGCATGTCCTATTAGTGACAAACAGCATATTTCATTTTTCACTACTGTCTAAAAGATGCAAATAGCACCTTTGCATCTCAGAAGAAGGTGATTAGGGCTAAAGCCCAGGCCATCAATTATGGATTTTCAACACTGGCTAGATCCATAAAAGGTTGTTATCTGAAATCTATGGGAGCGGTTATGAAAGCCAAATTGTTGCCAACCCTTGCATATGGATCGGAGATAATGCTAGGTGATGAAAGGTGATGAGGCTCCTCTGCTTGACAAATTGGTAATAAGAGCCTATAAACAAACCATCAGGCTACCTAGGTCGGCCTCACCTGCTCAACTCCGGATAGAACTTTCACTTACAAAACAGTCACTTGCCAGGCCGGCGGCATTTGTACAGCTTTGTCATAACACCTTGGCAAATCTAGTCAGGTACAAGATTAATTTACAACGGGGAAATGGCTCTCACAAAATAAATCTTGATAATAGCATCAGGTCTTTGGAGTTGGGGGAGCTTTGGAATTCTAAGATCTCCGGTCAAACTTTTAAGAAAGTTGTAAATAAGTTGACCAGTTTGCAAAGCTGGTCTGCGGATAAGGAAAAGCTGTCCAACCATCGTCATGGGTGGTTGGTGTCAAAATCTTATTCAATCCCAAGAAAATCGCTCCTGCTGACAGCTCCTTACGACCGGAAGGTCAAACAGTCCTTTCGGCCCTCAGATTTGGAGAGATACCCACACTAGACCTCATGCCAAAATGGAGAATGGGTGCCCTACCCGAAGTCCAGACCTGTTGTCTGTGTCATCAGGAGACAGAGACTTTGCTCCACATTATATGCATGTGCTCAATGCAGATGGACCAACGTAGAAGCCTATTAAGGCAAAAAACAATTGACCTGAGAATAAGATCCTGTAGGACTGCACTTGTGGAGTCAATGGACCCAATTAATACAAAGTTGAACATTAGATCAGTACAGTTTTTGGCTATTTTTTAAAATCTTTAAACTGAGTAATTTAGAGTACTGAGTGAACTTGGGGGCGGAGGGGGTCCTGGAACCTGATCCTAGGCCACAACAACCCCAGCTGTCTTTTCGGCAAATTTACATGAGCAGGTAAACTGCAACGTCGGGCTGCTAGGGTCCCCGATAGGGGCCATTCCCTATCCCGTCTTGCTAAGTTAATAATTTACTCAACCTGGCACTTTTGTCTTGCTCATTGGCACTTTAATAAAGCACTGTCTTGTCCATAGGTACCATATTTGGCTGAAAACCATTGTCCACTTAGCAGAGTACCTACTCTCGCTGCTTGAATTTATACACAAGCACTTTAACACCTATAGTGGTATATTTCAGAGTACGATAATTGGCAACTCCGCAAAGTTTGAAACCTTATTCTAACCAGGGATATTGTTGGTCCTTGATCAAGCCATCAAAACATTTTTGTATTTTGGATTTTTATCCCTATAGATAGGAACGGTTTAAGGAAAGTGTAAAGACCCATAATATGATATTTTATGGTTGATTGCTTTGTATTGTGTACTGTGCTGTGTTTATAGGTTTAATTGACTACTAAACAATATATATTCCACCCCCACTATTGTGGGGCCTACTCCTCACATAGATTAGCATCAGGACTTCCTTAATTTGCTTTTTAAGCTATAATTCTTTATCAGAGAGGAGTACCTTTTTCATGTTTCATATGTTTGAAATGGTAGTGATAAAACCTACTAACTGGTGAAGTTGAATTTTACATTACTATTTTAGAAATGCCACTATTAGAAAGTGTTTTTCTTGTGCTACAATGGTCCATGGGACAAGGTAGGGATAGGAAGTAACAAATGAATACAGACCCAATCAGTGCTGTATTGGTTAACTTATCCAGCCGGACAGAGGTTCAATATTTAATTTATCAGCAAGTTTTCTGAATATAAACAAACACAAATACTGAAAAGTGGGACACAAGCCTGCATCCTACTACACAAACATACAAGAACACCTTAAAACGCCTCATGCACTAAATGTGATGTCATTATTAACTGTGTAGAGACGTTACTTGAGATTTGTTTCTTAAAATTCATACTACTTGTCAAAACAAACCGTAAGCGTTGCCTGAGCCTCGCTTAAATGCTCTCCCTATTTTATGTTTGTATGTTTGTGTAGTAGGATGCAGGCTTGTGTCCCACTTTTCAGTATTTGTGTTTGTTTATATCAAAAAAACTTGCTGATAAATTAAACATTGAACCTCTGTCCGGCTGAATACGTTAACCAATATAGCACTGATTGGGTCTGTATTCATTTGTTACTTCCTATCCCTACCTCCCTAGGGACCATTGTAGCACAAAATAATTGATTCCAGAGGTCCCTGGCTGACTTTACTTGGGTCCCCTTGTTGTTTGAAAAGACTATTTGAAAGTGGACATTTCTTTGCACTTACTGCTTTGTGTGCCTGACAGCCCTTCTCCAATACACGTCTGGGGTGGTGGACAGCTGCACTTTGTGCATTGCCTCTAGACAGCCACATCCCAGGAAGGATAGGTGTGTTTGAGTAACCATCTACACACATCTGCATTCTGATGGCCTTGCCTGGTCAGAATGGAAGGGAGAGGTTACCACTTCACTTAAAAAGGCAGAATCTTATCCCCTCACAAAGGACTGATTACCCCCACAGAAAGCCTTACAGAAAGGCTGGGCTTAAAGGGGAACACGGGCACTTCAGAGAGCTCCTTTGAAGTCACCCCCACACATCAAAGGCGCTTTTGGGTATAAGTACTAGGTTTCTGACCCCCCAAAATTAGACACCTCTGGATCTTGAACTGAATCTCTGTTACAAGGACTGCTGTGCTGCTTAAATGACTAATCTTTGGACTGTAGGCTTAGAAGGTCTGACTTTCTCTCGTGTTGCCCTGCTGTCTGCTGCTCTCTGCTGAAGCAGAGCTGGACTCTGCCTTCCCTCCAAGTGATCTCCAAGGGCTTGTTGGCTTGCCTCCTGTTGCTTGACACTTAGGGATATCAAAGTCTCCACCCCCACTCTTGCTCCTGAACCTACTGGAAGTGGCTCAGATACTTGCAGCATTGAATTTGACGCACCTTCTGTATGTGTGTAACAGAACCGGTGCATAAATCCAGTTGCTTGAGTAAAGTCAGCACCTCACATCGGAACCAGCACTTTGTCTCCAGAGATCGACGCGTCAGACATTGTATAACCACCGCAGCAGCTTGGTGAAATTGGTGCATCCCCTCGACCGCGTGGCACAATCCGGTGCAACAAGTTGTTGGACACCTCTTGACTCTAGCACCCATATTCAGAACTGATGCATCGTCTTCACTACGTGGAGCAGATCGTTACATCTCACTGTTTGCAACCAGGAAAGGTGCTTTGTTCACTAGGCTCTGTATGGGTCCTTTAGCTGGCCTGCGCTTCCATGTGGTCGGCCTGAACTTTGACCCTGTCCAGCACAACTCAATGTAACCTTTTAGCGCTACTTTCTTCTAAGCACTTTACTGCATTTATGCGTTTTAAATTCAATATCTCACGTCTGCACATTGGATATTTGCAATTTTGGTCTTGTTTTGATTATTATATAATAACCTATGTTTCCTCAACCTGTTTGAAGTCTTTTTGGGGGGGTACTCATTGTTTTACTGTGTATGCGTGTGTGTTGCACAAATACGTTATACATTGCCTCTTTAGATAAGCCTCACTGCTCTGTGCTAACCTACCAGAGGGTAAGCACAGGTTATCTTTTAGTGTGGCTCTAGCTTACCCAGACAAGGATTATGGCTTCTGCTTGGACAGGGTGCATACTTTTGCCAACCAGAAACCCATTTTCTAACACTTGAGCATGTGCTTATCAAGAGACCAACAGGAATGCCCGGACAGGAATATCATCCCTGTGACATGCAAATTTAAGGGATATATGGCGAGATGGAGCACCCCTCCCGATCATGATGAGGTGTTAAGCCCTCTTCAAAATGCTGGCCTTGCCACAGCTGTTATATGTTTTGCAACACTACCCACACAAAATCCCTACCCATTGGTTTACAACTCTACAGGCCAATATCAATATCTACAAGTAGGTAGGATCAGCGCTGAGAATCTCCCGTAAGAAGTGCATACAATCCCCTTATGATGGCAGACTAGGGGCAGTAGACATCATACTGTATTAGTGGGCAGTCCAGCTGCTTGCAGTTAATGAATGGATCTTTGGGATCAGGCGCACCCCCCCTATGAGACTTGAGCGGACTCTCTTAACTAGGCAGGCACCAGGGTTTTGCCTGTATGGGGAGTTCCTCCTGTCCACTCTCCTGGCCATTTCAGCCATTCCTGTGATTCACTGGAAAGAGGCACTGCAGCGGGTTTGATAGTGGAGGGTGCCCACTAGGAAGAAGCCACTGTGGGTGAGAACATGGCTATTGAAAAAGGTAGGGCTCCCGGGCACTGAGATAAGTTGGGTGTTCTACTAGATAACAAAGGCTCCTTTTGTTAGTTTAAATAGGCCATCTTCTATTATATATATGTTTAAAGATGGATATCCAAGCAAAGCCCTTGGCTTTCTCTCATAACTTTTTTATTCCTGCAACTTATTTTTAACAACATTGGCGTTTAACAAAATTTTAGGTCCAATCCTTCTATTCCACACTCAAAGCGTTTCGTCCTGCAGAACAGTTGTCGCGTAAAAACGTATGGTTTTCATGTAAAGTGCTTTAGTGTCCTTGGACCAAGTTCAGGCCATGTAAACTGCCATCAAAAAAAGAAAACAGCATATGTGGCCCTGGAGTGCCCTGAATGGGGAATATGTCATTTTGTGGAACAGCATGTAAGTATCATGGTTGCCTTGAAGGTAAAAGTTTACAAGTGTATGAAGGGTAGAAACCTTTTCTAGTAGAGGACAATGAAAGTTAATGTAATTTGCAATGAACACTGTAATGATGTACTCTGCATTATATTAGAAAGTGCCTTGCTGTTCTGCATAGCATGCTGCACTGTTAAAAGAGCCACGCTTCCCAGCTGCAATGAACATTATTTTTTCAAGCAGTTGGATCAGAGCAGACTTCCCAATGAAAACAGCAGTAAGACAAAATTGAGGTTTCTGCCCGGAGGGCATGGGCAAAGAGAGAGCCCGATAGGGAGCCGTCTCAGCACCTGCTTTTTAGAACTGATGGTGGACCGGTAAGACCCAGCCCACTTAAAGCCCTGGAACAACGAGATATTTATTTGTGCCTGGGTTATTAAAAATAGTATCTTCAAGACGTGTGGCAATGCTATGAAATGACAAAAATACAGCTACAAGACCTATATATGAAAACATAATTTATTGTTATTATGGTGTTCACTCTGTTAAACATGAATATGTGCACAAAATCAAAGGAGGAGACCAGAAAGAAAGTACACAAGTAAACTGAATGTTACTGCTGTGTGGGGACAAAACCTGCAGAGAAGAATGTAGCCCTCTGCAGCTTATACCCCAGGTTTCCCAGTCTTGCTTGGAGCCCCTCTTAGCCCCATCTCATTGCCGGGTCTTATAGGCAGGCTTGCTTCCAATGTGATCTGACTGAGCGCTCCAATTTGGCTTTAACAACTTGAAAGAAGTGTTTTAGCCAACATAGCATTGGGCGCTATCAGAAGTATGTTCTCTGCCCCTATAATTCAATCACACTGCCATACCCATGTGTCTGGGTGGGTTGTTCACGTTGACCTCATGAAGGCCCCTCCTTGCCAAAAGAGAGGACAGGTAATCCTGTAACACAACACACCAGTGCCAGTACTAGTTGCCTCCGGGCCAGGGCCAGTCACTATTTCAGCAGCAGTTTTGAACCCAGTAAGCTGTGTGCTATGGGCATGCACTCATCCCCATCCCTTTCCTCAATGTAGCTGTATTCTGTATTATGTGGATGCAGAGCCCAGCCTTTACCCATGCCTGACATTTGATCCTAAGCAACCAGCCACCCAGTCATGTATTGAACACCCACATTCCGCCCTTCACCCTCCTGACAAGAAAGTCGATTACCTGATTCCCACTGCCTCAATCAACACCAATAGATCATCATCTCTCTGCAATAGAGGAGTAAACAGCAACAACGTAACACAAGTACCCCTATCCTCCCCTTCTCACAACATTTCTCCCGATGCTCCACTCTCTGGCCTCCTTCTTAACTGCCGCTCAGCAACGAGCCGCCCACACCCTAAGCCATAAAACTGATGTAGCTACCCTAACCAGTTCTTGGCTCAACGAATCCTCATCTCCTTACTTTGATTTACTGGCCCCACCAAATTATAACATCGTTAGACTGGATAGACAATTTAAAAAAGGGGGAGGCATTGCATCTACCGCTCAAACCTCCTTGTCGCAGAACTCCAGGCAGACCCCACAGACGCTTGCGAATATCTTGCTCTCTCCATTTGTAACAACACTACTCAGTTATGCAAATTGCACATCTTCTACCACCTGCCAGGCAAGAACGACACCTTTTTGGATCTCCTCTTAGAAATCATCACCGCTAAGGTCTCCCCCCACTCCAATGACATTTTCCTCTGTGACTTTAATCTGCACTGGAATGATCGCAATGACTCCCAGGACAACACTGTCAAAAACTTCCTCGCTGACTAATCACTCACCCAGGCCTGCACCCTTCCAACCCACTGAAAAGGCGCCACGTTGGATTGGATCATTGCTAAGGCATTGGCTGTCAGACTGAATTCAATAGATCCATGCGACTGGTCAGACCACCATGCCATCACCTTCCTATTATCTGACTACTGCATGAAAAGGCCTGGACAACCGGCTAATCCGAAATGCTGTCTCAGAGACACTAAGAACTTTGACCTCGAAAAACTGACTGCTCGCTGCGAGAATGACCTACACCCCCCCCCAAAAATCTATCTAAGGTCAACGATCTCACAGAGCACTACAACTCGACAATGTCCAATATATTGGATGATCTGGCCCTGTTAAAGCTCAAAAGGTCCTAAATCAAAACAAATACCCGGGGTTCAGCGGACCCCTCAATAACAAAAGGAGAGCTCTCAGAATTACAGAAAGAAATTGGAGACAGCACCCCTCAGCCTCCCAACTTAAACCTCACTGTCAGGCCAGAAATACTTACAACAGGAACATCCTCATAGCCCCAAAAAAGTTCTTCAGATCAGAACTGGAAAACGCCAAGAACAGACCCCACAAACTCTTCAAAATAGTCGAACTTCGATCAAACAAACTAGCTAAGTCATCCAAAGAAACCACAAAATCCCTTATAACCTGTGATGAGTTCTCCTCTTTCTTCACAAACAAAATTAATTATCTAGGTAACGAACTTAATGCCACCTCAAACATCCCTCCTCATCCTACCGGGACCCATCTCTCTTCTCTTCTCCCCCCAGACAACTCCCTAAAACAAAGCTCACAGGTCCAATTTCGATCTATATAATGACCATTCCTCCTTAAAACCGAATACCCACTTCAACGACCCTCTCCCTGCCAACTGCTTGGCAATGATCTCCCTACTCATCGTTCCCATTTGGATGACAATTATCAACGCTCTCCTTCTTCAAGGGTCCATACCTGACTCCCTGAAAACCGGGCAAGTCATCCCCATCCTAAAAAAAAACCACTCTGAATCCGGCAATTCCAGACAGCTTCAGACCAATTTCCAATATTCCTCTTCTTGCAAAAGTGTTGGAGAAATGTGTGCAGCTACAACTAAGTCAACATATCGCTAATTTCAACTTGCTTGATGAATTCCAACCGGGTTTCAGGCCTGGGCATAGCACTGAAACTACTATTCTTCACATCGTAGATTTTGCTCTCCAAGCCCTTGACCAAAGCAAAACGGGAAACAGCGTTTACAATGCTGGTAATACCACGCGTGTAGATAACAACATGGACGTCACATCGTCCGCGTTGTTACCACGCATGGCATTACATCGCAAGTCGTTTCAACGACTTGTGCTAGATGGTGTGCAACACGAGGGAATGTGTTGGATTTTAAATAGGCCTGGGCGTAGTACTACACTACACTCACGAAGTGTTCGTAGATTGCGCAAATTGCACGTAGCACAGTGCAAAAATGCATAGCGTAGCAGGCGTTTTTTGCTTGTTCGCGGTCCTCAACGTCAAGTTGGTGACCGCGAGCAAGCATTGCAGCTGAGTTGAGCACGTGAGCAGCAGAGGCAGCAGAGGCAGAGGCAGGGGAGGCGGTGGAGCGGCGGAGCGGAGAACCAAAAAAAAAAAAACTCCGAGAAACGCTGAACCGCAAGCGGCAACCGGGAAAACGCGCTGTGGCCGAGCCTGGGCGGCGGGACTGCTACATAGAGGCAACAAGGAAGCATAGGCGGCTGCGACGGCCCTGAAGGCAGCGAGCGGCTGAAGTGGCACTCAGAGGCTGCAAGAGACTGCAGACCTCAGGGGGAGGAAACCATTCCCTCTGATACAAAAGCTGACATTTTCGCAACACGGCAGGAGCCGTGTGTAATTACCTAGCTGCACTGGAGCCACCAAATCCATCTCTATCTGCGGCAGGAGCCTCTTGAGACTTTCCTCACATTTAAAAGTGCACATTTTTACCATTCAGCGGCAGAACCCGCGAGCTGCTGAGCTACACCACCAGCCTCAACTACCAGCGGCTGAAGCCGCCAATATTCTTAACACTCTCCCTTCTGCACTTGGAGTTGCGAGCTTCTTGATAATAGCGGTTGAAGCTGTCAATCATTTCTCTTACTGCAGTAGGAATCGGGAACCACCGCTACCAGCAACTGAAGCCGCCCATCATCTCCTTCTGTGGTCCTTTTGGCGCACTTGAACGCCGATTACTGAACCCGACGCAGATGGGACAAGGCTGATGAGCGCTGAGTGGTGTGCGGCAGGCGTGCAGGATTTGGAACGTGGACTGCTGTGCCCGGGGCAAGTGGGCGGCGGAGCTGCTCTGGTCCTGGGGGGTTTTCGTCCCTGTGGCGCTGTTGACCGTGGTGAGCTGAGGGTGCCAGGTTGTGTTCTGTCTGTGTTCAGCCGGGGTGCTGCCCACGGCCTCTGGATTCCTGGCGGCGGGGCCGGCTCTATCACTTTCACTATCTAAGAAGAGACTGGGATTGTTATTGCCAGTGTGGACAGATCACCAGTGACTTCGCCGTTGAAGGTCTCGGATGGACAGATAGATCTGCGGCAATCGAGAAGAAAATCAACTTATATCATTACATACCTTCTTGCACCCCGCTACAATACCTTGGTATCTATTCTCCTTTGGATTAGCCTTCATAAAAGTTTAATTAGAAAGTTTAACAACTAGTTTTACCTTGTACCATTAGAAGTAAAAAACCTGCTAAATGGTGTATTCATTTCTAAAAAAAACTACCGCACCTGCTTAGATTCCGTTTGGCTTACAAAAAACTAAGATCTCGTACCATATTTATGAAAAGACTCGGAACACAGCAAGCCACACAAATTAATGCAGGAAAGAGGGCTCCCATAGGACATGTGCTAAGGAACGTGGAAATAACTCAATTTTTCCCCAAAATAAACAACACTGGTAAAGGGTCTGAACTTAATGAGCAAGGAAACGTGTACATCCAAGGTAATGCGCAGAACGTCGGAAATACCACCGAAGTCCACCTGGTAGATCTAAAGGAACAACAAAAAAAACTTAAGGGAGACAAAGCCACTAACTATATAGTTCAAGACCTGGAACAAAGAGAAGTACTGCAAGATCAGGAAATAATTTCTAAAATAATTCCTAAATCTCAACTGGAACAAAAACTTCACCAAATCTCTGCAGCAGATTTTACTTTACCTGACATTAACGTATCTCTCCTGAGTCAAGAGCCTAGAGAAACGGAGAAGCACACAACAATTGTAAATAGTACTACTAAAAAATCACCAACTTTATCCGGAAATTTTTCCCAATCACCAGAATTTTTTTCTACAAGGCATTTACAATCTACAAATTGCCAGATCCCTGTATCCAACGCGTTATTCACTTTGCAAAAAATCCTAAAATCAATTCTCACACTCTTGGGGAACATGATGGATAACTCAGACCAACTGTTGGACACTCAATTAGGTTTTTTACAATACCTCGTAGAAAAAAAGAGGAAGCAATATTGTACTTGCCAGTCACCATCTTGCAAAGAAATTAGAAAAACCAAGTCTCCCCACCACTACCACTACCACAAGGATACCTCTCCAAATGAAGCCGGAATACTAAAGAAGAAGCATGCCTCAACCCAAACGGGGGGGAAGCAAAAAAAGGCGGAGAACACCCAAGTGTTTTCGCTCAAAAACCTATTTGAGGAAGTAGACAACAATGAAGTTCCAAATTCGGCTAGACCATACTATCCAATTTTTTATCAGACTGTTGAACAAATTAAGTACTCTCCTATAATTAAAACCAAAAAAAGAAATACAAGTTCCGACCTTCTATCTTCAACATCCTTGGAGATAACTTTAGCGAAAAAGGAAAAGCGAGTTAATAAGAATATAAGGAAAAGGCAGAAAAAAACATTAATGAGGAGATTTGCAAAGCAAAAACCACGCATGTTAAAATTTCCAAATTCTCCACCACTGGATAACCAAATAATCTAACGTGAGAAATCATTGAAAAATAATTCAAGTCAATCTACCACAGAGCAGACCGGCACACAAGTTAAAGAGATTGCTAACGTCCTAAATCCCTTGGCAGGGAACTTTCGGACTGGCATAAGTCAAGTTAAACCGGTCTATCCAGTACCCATTCAAACGACAGACCAACCCTATGAAGTACAGTCTCAATCACGCTTTTGGAGTTTACTGATCTATTTCCATCTGGAAATGACCCACTCATTTCATTTCATAAGGCTTTATTCGAACAAAAAACAAGTTCATAAAAGCACTGCATTAAAAGGACAACAATATAAAACAGCAGTCAAAAACAAGAAATACATCAATTTTAAACAGTTAAAAAAGCATACTTTTCCTTGCATTAATTGATTTAAGAAGAAAGGTAGCCGTATAAAAACACACATCAGGGTGACGTAAATTAAAAAGCAAACTCATACAGTCACGAATTGACCTTACTCCAAATTTGGTAAACAGAGGTTTCAAATATGCAATTCGCAGATACTTATACAGTCGACAAAGCAGAGAGGAAGTGTTGTTACATGGACAGGGGCCAGCGGGATGTAGGTGCAGAGAAGGGAAGGCAACAAGGTTGTGGACTACTCCCATTCTAAGCCTAGTCAGCACAAACCGATGTGACTTCCAGGTTACTTGTGACAGATACGGCTGGAAACCCACCAATTCATTTACATCGTAATAAAAAACATAGGATGAGAGGGCAGAGCTTTTTTGATGCCTTTTCATGGAAAGCTGTTGTAAGAAACACTGCCTAAGATCGATTTTGGACAGCTCAGTAGCCCCATATTGATCCACAATGATGTTAATGTTAAAGATCTCCAGAAAATTATCCTCAATATACTTTAACCATGGGATCTTTAAATAATGGTCCAAAGAAAGACAATCAGAAATAATAGCTCTGCACAAAGAGGTCCCTTCCTTTAACCAAATGGAACGCCATAGGATCAATGGCCTAAGGAGAATCAAATCGGCAAGATGATAAATACCCAATTCGCTGTGCACTAAAGCGTTAGAAACAGAGCTTGGCAGGCACAAAACCTGAAGAGACCCGGCCGGGGCGTACCCCAGATGCCAGCTCCGTACAAGGCGATTGATACACAACGAGACTGATACATTTTCAGCATGTCATTGACCCGCCTATCGGCCAATTTTGTAGCCATTGTAAAAATTCCGTGAGCACTCTTTGCATCTTAGCCCGGACATTTTTATGTTCGTTGGCCCAAGCATTTTTATTTGAAAAAGTGACCCCTAGGTACGAAAAGTTATCAACAGCCTGGACCTTTTGTCCCTCTATAAAAAATGAAAACTGTTTCTTCCCGTACCTGCGCCCACATTCCATGACATAAGTTTTGGATTTATTTAACACTAACTTTCTGCTTTTAATGAATTGCAGAAAGCCATCCATCAACTGTTGAAGGCCGTTTGGGGTGCGTGAAATTAAAACCGCGTCGTCCGCGTAAAGTAACACAGGGACATGATCATTGTTAATTTTGGGAGCATCCACTGCCAGAGATTTGAGAAAAAAATCAATCTCATTAATAAAAAGTGTAAAAAGCAGTGGGGCCAACACGCATCCCTGACGAATTCCACGCCCAATCTTGAACATAGTTGTGCATTCCCCTTTAGGTCCGTAGCGGACACATGCTCGTAGTTTGGTATAAAGACGAGCTAAAAAGAACACAATGGCCTCGGGAGCCCCCATTTCGATTAGCTTTGCCCAAAGAATACCATGGTCCACCAGGTCGAAGGCACTACTTAAATCCGCAAAGCAGAGGTAAATAGTGCCGGGCTTTGCCAAGGTATATTTACCAATGAGTAGGTCTAAATGTAGACACTGCTCAATCGTGCCACGACCCTTCCTGAACCCAAACTGGCTCTCAGCTAGAATACCATTTTCCTCCACCCATTCTTCCAGCCTCACTAAGAGGACTCGACTCATTACTTTTACGGAAGAATCCAACAAGGAAATTGGGCGATAGTTCTTAACATCCCCACGATTTCCTTTCTTAAAAATTGGGATTAGAATGGATTCTTCCCAGGTGGGGGGCACCTCATTACGGACAGCTGCATTAAAAATATTAGTTAACAGAGGCCCCCATATTTCAGGAACCAATTTGTAAACATCAATTGGTACCCCGTCTGGGCCCTGTGCTTTTCCCCCTTTGCTGACCCTTATGCTATCTAAAACCTCTTGGACGGTAATATTCAGTGGCGTATGTGGCCACCTGTCCCCTAAATCCCTAGATGCACTATCTGAATCAAAGATTTTAGAAAAATGAGAAACCCACTCTTCCTGCATAACATTGGAAGTTAATTCCGGTATTTTATCGTCTTTGAGGAATGAGGAATTAACAGTTTTCCAGAACAGGGTACAATCATTCAATTCAGCAGCCATGGTCAAATTATCCCATGCCTCCTTGCTGGAGTTCCGATTTCCTACGTTTAAGGGTTTCTTTACATCTAGCTCTTAAGTCTACGACCAAACCCTTATCTCTTGGTGTTACAGATAGAGCTAATTTCAGTTCCTTTAAGGCCAAGGTGCAGGCTGAATTAAACCATCCCCGCGGTCGATCCTCCGTATACTTGCACGTACTAGTAAGCTTAGATTTGATGACCGCATTAATACTAATAAAAAGCTCAATAGAGCCATTGGTGCCTTGATTATCTTCTAAAATTGCAATAATACCTGCTAGGCAGCTGGTGATGATTAAATCAGACATGATGTCAGCCTTGTCCCCCTTCCATCTGAGTCTGGTACCATTAGGGCGCACAGCCTCGATGCTATTAACGATGTAGCCCGGAATACGGGTCCCATTGCATTCCCATAACATAGCCTCTACTACCAGGCAGTTATGGTCACTGAGTTGGATATCTATTACTTTAGGTGCCGTAGTCCAGGCCTCAAGACTCGAGGAGATACAAATAAAATCGATGACTGAATTTGCTCCCCGGCCTGTAAAGGTAGGGCAGATCTCCTCCTGTTCATTTTTCTCATTAACCATAATATACATATTATGTGAAGCAAGGAGATTATTTAAGGCATCTCCATAGTAGTTATGTTGGAAATGAAGGATCCCATCCCCATGACAGTCCACCAACCCGCATACATTAACATCTGAAAGTGAACAGGTGGTGGCATTGAAATCCCCTGCCATGAACAAATCAAAGATTTCATTGGAATCTTTAAGAATATCATCCAGTGCCCTTGAAAGTGCTTTAACCGCCAAATCCCTGGAATCGTTAAAAAGATTGTTATAAAAATGTATTAAAAGAATGTTCCTACCTCCTGTTTTGTACAGCCCTAAAATCTGGGAATGAGCCCCAAATTGAACATATTTTTTAACCGACAAAGGAGTTTGGACTTAAATCAAGATCAAAAGGCCCCCCTTAGCTCTTCCCGATACTGAACCAGTAGCAGGTAACTGGTATGAGACGAAACCGTTGTATCCTTTAAAGTCCCTACACCAAGTTTCCTGTAAACAAATAATATCAAAGAGGGCTAAAAATTCCAACCAGCCCAAACAATCTGATTTGGATCTGATGCCCGCAATATTCCAACTGGCAATATAACAGCCGGTAAAACCGCGGGCATCCGACCCCGTGCGAAGACAATCACTACCCTGTGGAGAAATGGCAGTATTGATGGTCTTCGTAACTAACTCAGTGCAACCTGCTGGAACTCCCTCCTTGGCCAGAGGCATACAGTCTGCGGTTGACCCAGGGATAGTAACAATTGGCCCAGGAATACACACATTTTGGCCCATACCCAACAGAACTTGACTCTCCGAGATTTCAGGGGGTACCATACCCAACTCTATTCGTAATTCCGAGCAGCCAACAGGGTCACCCTCCTTACCCATAGGTATACAGTCTACAGTTATCCCTGAGGTGTTACTTAACTCCAGTCAGTCATTTTGATCCAACCCACTCAAACATTGGAAACGGTTAACAGTATTCACCTGGAAGCTGTTTACCGAACTAAGTACTGCTTCTCTCCTCATTCTCCCCCCCCCCCCCAATTCCCTGGAAAATGGTTAATGTGTTGACTATAGAAAAAGCCCAGAGGGCGGAGTGAAATACCCTGATCATTACTGGGACGAGAGGTGGCTCTAATCAGAGCTGTCGTGGTAAGATGAGGGTTACTAAAATTAATAATAACGCAATCCCCAGGAATATTTTTTGGGGACGTTCCAATCCAGTTGGTTCTGGTGGTAGCCAAAATGTGGTCCGCCATAGCCACTGGAAAGCCACACTCCCGATTAAGCCATGCCACAGTTTTGTTTTTCAGGGAGTCATGTGATTCCATAGAAAACCCATCCTCCTTGATAGGTGTAACATTAGTCAGGACTGACACGTATGGTGCGCAGTCCGGTGGGAGGTTTGGTTGGGAGAGGCCACGGTTGTTAAACTCCCCCCCCCCCCAGAAGTCTTTAACACATTCCCCAGGGCACAGGTAGTAGGGTTTAAAGAGGTATCACTAGGGCAAGGAGGTGTTACTGGGATGACACTAGAGGTGTCCCCTGTAAATGGTAATTTTGGTTTGCCGGTAACACCCTGCCGCTCGGTAGCTGTTATGGGCCTACTAGTTGGCTGTGTAGGGATGTTTGGGCCTACGCAAGTCGGACCAGCGCTGGATGTGTCTATGGTGGATTGCACAGGCTTACTCGTTCTACCCCCAGCCACATCGACCATGGCAGGTGGTTGTGGACTATTGTTAATATGTAAGCCAGATTGCACCAGCACACCCAATCTGATCACTTCTCTGGAGATGGCTTCGAGTTTGTCCAAAAGTGGAAGGACAATTTTATCTAACTTGGTATCGATCATACCAATAAGCAGCTCTAGCTGATTCGGGGCCAGTTTCATATGAGTGGGATTAACGTCGTTATGAAGACAATTTAACTCAGTGGAGCCCCCATTTAGAACAGAAACAGTGTTCTTCTTACTTTTGCGACCCCCTTTTGTAGACAAAACAGGTCTATTTAGATGTGGCCCTGACCTTATCACTCTGTGTGATTTATGGGCCACAGGGCCCAAGACGTCAGGGTCATTAGGGGACTTGTTGGTATCAGATACCTTATGGGGGTCCTCATCAGCAGGGAGAACCTGAGATAGCTCTATGTCGTTGATGCCCTCCCTCATTGGGGAATCTGTAGGGGCCGCTACATAACTATCATCAGTAATAGGGATCTCCGCAGAGACTAGCTTACTCGTAGAGTCAGAGACACAGCCGCTGGCCAGACCCAGGGATTGTCTTCGTTCCTTATTGATTTTATCTACTACTTTAACTAAGTAGTTATCAAGTGTAGAGATGATAGGGCGAGAAATCCCGGCTGACTTAGACATGTTGCCACAAACAAAGATAAAATGACAAGCACGAATTACTGCCTGATAAGAATAGCACTTACTATGAAATGACACCAACAATAAAACAACACACAAATATAAAATGTACACAATGCAGCACCCAATGTCAAACTCCTTAGTTAACAACTAATTTATGGTGGGGCATAATATTGATTTAGTCCGAAGTCCAAAGTTCATGAAACCGCAAAATATTGGCGTCCAAATACGTACCAGAGTAGTAGAGCAAGTGACAAGCAGGGAGCGCAGGCCTGAACGACACAGTCACAGTCACTAAACAGTGGAAACCAGATCCTTAGACATATGTATGAATTGTTAATGACCCAATAGTTGCATCACAGTACCTTACAATAGCGGCCGCAGGAAGATGAGATGGTAACACGGATTACAGATGAAAGGGGGGTTGCCCGACCCGGCCTCCTCCGGCCCCTGACATCCACAGACGGCCCGCCCTTGTCCCGGGCTTAGCCCGGCGCTGCCCGCGCGCTGTCCTGCGACGCGGGAAAGAGGCAGTGATTTATAACGCCTCCAGGCGCGAAGATGAGGTTTCCGGGTTCCGTCAACAGCGCGCTAGGGAAGCTGGGAACTGGAGTTCCTCCACACCGCGGCCGCGGTGGTTTGCGGTGCGGCGGCGGGAGGAGAGGCGAGAATGAGCTGGTGCACCCAGGTCAGCAGCGCAGGAGTGACAAGTAAGTTCAGTAACCAGGATTAAGGGCTCAGTTCCAATAATGTTTGATCCCCCGCTCCCCCGGAGAGAGGCAGTGATTTATAACGCCTCCAGGCGCGAAGATGAGGTTTTCTGGTTCCGTCCACAGCGCGCTAGGGAAGCTGGGAACTGGAGTTCCTCCACACTGTGGCCGCGGTGGTTTGCGGTGCGGCGGCGGGAGGAGAGGCGAGAATGAGCTGGTGCACCCAGGTCAGAAGCGCAGGAGTGACAAGTAAGTTCAGTAACCAGGATTAAGGGCTCAGTTCCAATAATGTTTGATCCCCCGCTCCCCCGGAGAGAGGCAGTGATTTATAACCCCTCCAGGCGCGAAGATGAGGTTTCCGGGTTCCGTCCACAGCGCGCTAGGGAAGCTGGGAACTGGAGTTCCTCCACACTGCGGCGGCGGTGGTTTGCGGTGCGGCGGCGGGAGGAGAGGCGAGAATGAGCTGGTGCACCCAGGTCAGCAGCGCAGGAGTGACAAGTAAGTTCAGTAACCAGGATTAAGGGCTCAGTTCCAATAATGTTTGATCCCCACTCAATCGGGAGCGAATTACGAACCTAATTCAAAAGATACATCCGCTCCAAACCTTCTTAATCACAGAAATTAAACTGGTAGTTTTTCCGTTAAAATCTGAAACCACGGTGACTGTAGTGGAATTCTGGTCCCCGGTGATCACGTGAATTATTCTACATGAAAGAGAAATGCTGTTTAAAAATGGATACGACGTCATAGCAATCACCAATAAGTACTTCATAACCGGAATTCCTTTAAAGAGACAACTGATATGAAAAATCATCTACCCGCCCAAGTCTACAATCGTTTAACTGACTCAATAAATACTCCCAACCAAGAACTAACTATCTCGATTAGGAATGGAGAAAGAAAAATATGGAATAAATCCATACCTAAGGAGGAGATAACAACAGATGCAAAGCACTGGTCCTGGATTGCGGAGAACTTAAATGTTAATAAAAAGGGAAGGGCGAATATACTCCCTCTTTAGCTAAGGTTTGAGCATTGTCTCCTGGAATATAGTGGGGAAAAGTCAGGAGAAATTCGCAATGATACTGGAAGACGACCCGGGGATCATGGCACTCCAGGAAACTTGGTCAACCACAACTTTTTATCTAGACAAATACATTGTATATGACATCCCAGCAGAACCAGTTAGCCGGGGTCACACCAAAGGCGGACTTGCAGTACTTCTCAGTGAAGACTTTCTCTGGAACCAGGAGATCATACCTATGAAGTCATTGAATAGTCAATGTATTAAGATCAAGTGCCAGAAGGAGCAAATGGGCATACCAAATGATTTACTTATCTTTAACCCTATTAGTGCCCATTGAAAATCCTTCAGTGCCAAGCCATTTTATGACTTTTTGTAATGCTTTGCTCTAACATGCTGTAGTTTCTGTAATTACGATTATAATGTTGGTAAACTATATATTTTTGGTTTCAGTACTTCTTGTACTATAAATTTATATCTAAGACATACATTTATAAAACAGCCTGAAGTCACATGACACAATTCAAGATGGCCGACAGGTGGCAGTGAAAATGATAAGTGTAAATGGCCGCGTTGGTAGGGTAATAAAAAAAATGGTGTTTTCCAAATGCAGATACACATAAATATTTATTATTATGTTAGCTCACCAGGTAAAAAGGCAGGTTTTGACTTTATTTTATGTATTTGTGTTTTTTGGGCTATCTATCATACTATGACATACATATAAGTCACATACATTTTTCACGTGTTTCTATTATTGTGCAGAATCTAAAGTTATAAGCCTAGTCAAATTGGTGCACAGTAGTAAAATTGAAGGTTTCAGAGATGCTGGTTAGTAAAGACATGAAAATTCATATTTTTCCTGCTTTGGACAGCACTTTACGTACTAGAAAATGGCTGACATGCTGTTTCGTCTGTTGTTGTTTTTCATATAATGGTCTCAATTTTGTTACTGGACATGTGCTTAACATCTCAAAATGTATTTTCTGACTTTTAGGCAAAGCAGTGATGCCTATTTTGTGAATAGGTGGCAGATGATTTCATGCATAGTCTCTTGAAGGTCACAGTCCTTGACCTTTGACCCCAAATGGTAGCTCCTGGAAGTGTGCAAAGGAGGTATTTTTGTAACACTGATATTGTTTATGCAAAGTGAGGTATCATTTGAAAAGTCATTGTCAGATCTCAAGGGTCAACTAGTCAATTTTTTTAACAGGTTAAAAAACCGTGACCTTTGAATCCCTAAATACACATTTACTTTAACTTTTTTTAGTTTGTATTCTGTTACCCTTGGATCGATTTCAGCAAGTGTGGTATTATCGGACTTGTCAAGAAAAGCACAAAAAAAAAATGTGTTCAAATTGTTGGAGAGGTCATAATATTTGACCTTTGACCTCTATTTGCACTTATTGTAAGTGTTTCAAGGTGTTTATTCCATTACTGCTAGATTTTTTTTGCAAGTATTGCAGTGTTTGAATTGTCATGATAAGGACATACATTTTGCTTAAATTGGTATGGGGTCATGTGGTTTGACCGTTGACCTCTATTTTCACTGTTCTAAGTGTTTCATGGCCATTAATCCAATACAGTTAGATCATTTGTTTCAAGTGAGTCATTATTGGAATTATCATGACAAGTACTTAATTCCTATTTAGTTACTGTGTTGAAGGAGGTTATGCTTTTTGACCTTTGACCTCTAATTATACTTGTTTAGGTGTTTCAAGGTCGTTATTGCACTACCCTTGGATCATTTGTTACTTGTGTTGCATTGCAATTGTTTCGAAAAATGCTTCCATTTTCATTGGTTTAATTGGTGTTGGAGGCTCATGTCTGTAGACCGTTGACCTCTAATTCCACTATTCTAAGTCTTTCAAGGTCATTAATTCATTATGGATGGATCTTTCCTGCCCCTACACCCCCTACACCTCTACTTACCTCTACTGTCATTGGTTTCCCTCCTGCAATCTCCGTAACGATGCCTGCAGCTGGTTTGTCAAAAGAAGAAACTCCACTGAGAAGCATTAGGCGCCTAACGCTGAAGTGGTACCCTGCACTCTGCCCCCCTGTGCTGCTGGGGGTGTATGTTTGCTGCTGCTTTGTCCCCCTCCCCATGCCACCCCCCAACATTAGCCTCCTGAAACCGATATACTTACCTGTAAGTAGTGTGGCTCCAGGCACCCCAGTTTCCATTGAAACACACTGGGCCGAACTCCAACTTTGACCTCTGCACCCAGCTGCCCCTGTGTACTGGAGGTGCAGGTTTGGTACACACCTGACCCTTTGCCCTTGCTGACCTTTGGCCACGAAGACTTTAACTGTAAGTGTGGTACTTACCTGTTTAACCAAAATATTGTTTTCCCCATAGGATAACACTGAACTGTTGTGAAAATATTATAATTGTCGACTTTTGAAAGTGAAAAGTATTCCTTTTTGAGTCATGTGTCTATTATTGATAATTTTCGAGCAATAAATGTCCAACACTCCTCTGTGTTAGACCTAAGGCTCCTTGCCCACAGTACCACTAATAGAGCGTTTTGGGTTTTACATTGACCCATTTACACTTTTGGGGAACCCCTGGACGCTGTGCACGGTATTACCACCTAGTGGCAATATCATATACAGAGCCAGCCTCCTACACTCTTTCACATAATTCACTATAAAAACTCTTCTCACTTTGCAGTCAGAGAAAGAAAAGTAAACATCAATGCTGCAGCAATTTGTCAGAAGACATAGCCAGATGTTTGACCTCTGTCTGTGAAGCACCTTCAAATGTGAAAAGTTAAACACAGAACTTAAAGCCATCTTTATTTTTTTCAAGGACTTTCAAAATCCACAATAGGACACAATGTGTGATTGAGAATGACACCTTTTCATTGTGCCATTCACCTATGCCTAAACACACCAATGTGCCCAGAGTCTTGTTCAATCATGCTCTGCTGCTTGAATGCAAGTGTAATGCTGTGGACCATTGTTAGTCTATGGCCAATTAAAAACAAGAAAGTAACAAGACAGCATGAAATAAGGAATGCCATGGGAGAATGGCAGTGTCACATGTAGTTATAGCCCTTTTTATTCATGTTCAAGTGCTTGCCAGCAAGGGCAAAGCTGGATACAATGGAGAGATTCGAAGCGATTGACTACCAGGAAATGGAAATAAGGCCATCATTACAGTAGAGGTTAACATTACAATCTAATTCAGTCACCAGTATTAAAAGTAGTATCAGCTATTCAAAACTAACAGTGAAAATATATGTAAATACCTATTTCGCTATAAGAGGAATTAGCCAAAGAAAAATAAGTCATGTCGGTAATATCAAATTTGTTTTAGGCTATCTTTTTCAGTTTGTGAAAAACATATATTGCTGCGATGCTTTTCTAAATTACCTCAAACAGTTATTACAAAATGGACGACTCTTTCCACTGAAAGGTGCACTGTGTCTGCTTGTCCTTCTTCTCTGTCAGCATACTCTGCCATGAGCAGCCAAAAAGATACATTAGCCCCCTCACTGACAGAAATTTCTCTGACAGGGATTTGGGTGTGCTGGAGAGTGGTTGGGTTTTTAGGAGCTTGTGAGAGAATTACTGATCTACAATTGTTTTGTTTTTTCAATGCTACAGATTCTTTTTTTGTGAATATATAGGGTGTGTTAGGATTAATTTTTGTATTATTATTAGTAAAAATTGGGCAGTGTGAAGGAGGGGTTGGATTGTTTATCTGTGTGGTTTGTTTTTTAAATTAACCATAGTCCTCACCTTTTTTGGGTGTAGGAAGTATTGGTTAATGATTTTTACCTCACAGAAGTTACACAACTAAGGTTTGTGAGGGAGGGTGCCAATTTTTTCACCTGTGCTTTTTTTCAAACTAACAACATGAACACCAAACGATTTAAGATTGACACAGAGGAATCTTTGTTCAAATTTTTGGATGAAGCTCCAGATATTTATTCATAGGGTGACAGTGACATTGAGGTGGATTCTGGGGAGGGGCAGGAGTCCAGCAGTGGGGAAGAGAGTGTAGGTGATGAGGACTTTGGTGAGAGTGGAGAAGAAGAGGAATTATCTCAAGAAGATGTGTATGAGACTGTCTGGGATGAAATTGCACCAGGCAATGATAACAACAGTTACGGTATTGAGTTTACTGTGAGGAATCCAGGAGTCCGGAAAGTTCCACCACGAAATTCCCCCCCAGTTGCATATTTGCAATTGTTTTTAACTATGGAACTGCTTGTACACATAGTTCGTGAAACAAACAAGTATGCAAGAGATTTGCTGGACAAAATGGCAAACTGGATCAATGAGCATCCCCATTCACGGCTAGATTGGTTTATCTATTAACATGGGCCTCATAAAGATATGTAATGTGAAACATTACTGTGATTTGTCACACCCTTCTCAGGCCATACATTTCTTTGGGCAAGTCATGCCATTGTGGCAATACCTTATTGTCACAAGAATGCTTCACATAAATGACAATGCCACTGCAAAGGTGAGGGGAGTTGAACGTTATGACCCGTGGCATAAGATTAGGCCAGTACTTGATTCACTAAACAATGCTTTGAAGCGGTACTATGTGCCACATCAGGTGATTTGTATTGACGAATCAATGATTGGCATGAAAAATAGGCTGGCTTACATTCAATACATGCCTAATAAAAGGCATGCTAGGTTTGGCATTAAGAAATTTGAGGTATGTGACAGTAGTAACAGTTATGTCCTTCATGTAGATTTATATTCTGGGAAGGATAAAACAATAGGAACAGAAAAGGGGTTTGTGTTCAACAAGGTGATGAGTCTTCTCCGCTCATGTGATTTACTAGGTAAAGGGTATCATCTAATGACTGACAACTATTACACAAGTGTCAGTCTAGCGGAGGAACTACTTGAGAACAAAACTCTATTATAGGCACAGTGCGGGCAAACTCTAAAGGGCTGCCTCCATAGATTACAAGGTCCAAATTACAGGCAGAAATGTCTAAGTATATGAGAAAGAAAGGGGTATTGGCATGCGCCTTTAGAGAAAAGAAAATCCAATGCAAGCCTGTTCTACTGCTGTCCACCTCTAGCCTAGCAGATGATGTGACTGTACAGACAAGGTCTGGGAAGTCAATCATCAAACCTCAAGTCATTGTAGACTACAATAAAGGAATGGGTGGGGTTGATGTAAGCGACCGCAAAATATACGAATTCACAGCAGAGAGATCAACACACAGATACTGGTCCAAAATTTGGCGTAATCTGGTTGATGTGTCGATCACAAATGCTTATGAATTGTGTAAATTGAATACTGATCCAAGCAATGTTCAGAGTCGCCACAGTTTTATAGTGAGTCTTGTAGAGGCACTTTGTCTACGGCTGGATGGTGTTTCTCAAGCACAAATATCTACAACACCACTACTTTCTCTTTGTAGTGAGGAGCACGGCTTTCCGCTGTTGTCTGGATGAAAAGAGAGAGACTGTGCTGTGTGCTCTGACAGGAGTCAGCCTGGGGGGAGAAAAAGGTCCTGCCACTGGTGTCCTGCCTGTAGACTTGGTGTTCATGAGCAATGTTATCCCCAGTTAAGTCACTGTCATCCCTCTCTTAGTGTTCAGGAGGAACTAAACTAGCTTTTTATTGCCTTACATATTTCTTAATAATTATCATAATATTTTACATTATCATTACTATATTACTAATTTAAATATTTCAGTGTTTGCAGTTTATTTGAAGTAGTTGTAGGTTGAGTAAGTAACAGTTATAAAAAAATATATAAAAAATAAAAATCAAAAAAATATAAAAATGTAAAAAGTAAAAAAAAATGTTTATTCTTTTTTTGTTTATTCTTTAGAGTTCAAACCTGTAGTATAGTATGTGTAAATAATTTTTGAGTACCTTTTACTTGAATGGGTCCCAAGTTACAAATGAAGTCAACCTCGGCCAAATTAGATATATTTTCAGCAGAAAGAAACAAAGCACATGGGTAAATAATCTGTTTTGGGGCATGGTATCTGAGATTAAGATTCTGATTCCAGCTCTTCTACAAAAAACACATTTAATGAAAGGAAACATAAATGTATAAATGGTTGCACAGGTGTATAACACTGGAATCTTAACCCTGCTCCAATCTCACCTGTCCTTTTGCCTAGTAAAATTGTGAAATGGCAGCCCTGTAAGAGTTTAATTTGGTTGTAAATGTGTACATAGAGTCAGATGCATCTCTGGATGGAGTCTGGTGTAGCCTCATGGCATAGCCTGAACGCAACCACAGACGGCCTGTACCTTTGAATCCCCTTACAATACTGGAAAGGCGAACACAAAAGAAGTCAGAAATTGGTTCTTAGTAAGCAATGCACTTTCAGCTGCATAAAGTAGGGCACGAGAATTAGTCCTCTTTTTCACAGCGTGGCCAGAGAAACAGGGTTTCACACGGGAGAAAATGTGTAGATAGATTCACCACTTTGAGTGCATAGGCAGCCGACAATGAAGTTTAACCCCGCTTCAGTACCAATTGTACCTTTGCCTAGCAAACTTGAAAAATTGGAGGCTGCAGCTCCATAGGGAGCCTGGGAAGCCCTTGCTGCAGCATGGATGTCCTGGAGATAAATGGTGCAGCTAGAGCTAGATTTAGCTCACCCTACTTTATGACCATATGGCCTCCAGACTTTACAAAGCAGAGTCCATCTCCTCTTTGTGATGCATGATGAAATTGAGGATGTGAGTTCTCCTACTAAATCATCATAGCCATTGGTGTATGCTAAAATAGATTTTGGAGTTCAAAGACAGACATCACACCTATGCTTTCCTGAGTGCCCGTAAACCAGGAAGATATTGACATGTTAGCCTTACTTACCCATTTCATACAAAGTCTCACAAACTTCCCGTTGGACCCTCCCCTAGACTTCCAACAGGCTAACAGGATCCATTCAAGACACATGACAAGTATGGTAGGAATACGTTTAGATAGTCGCTTGTTTCCTCCGACACCAACATGTGCATCTGATCCTCACAGAATTGAGGAAATGGAGGCACTTAATCCACACAGAACACATAATATTCACCTTCAGAGAATTCTCGCAGGAAACTGTGCATAGACACAAAAGAATCCTGAAGAAACAGCCCTGTCTCTAGATGATGGACATCCAAATGGCTTGCAAGACCCTAAATCAATGTTAATCAGCCATGTTAACAAGACAACATATTATGACGACCTAGGCCTGCTGGAAAGTTTTTTGGCCTCAGTGTTTGATACAGACATGGACACTTCTGATAGAAAATCTCGAACAGCCCTCAACCTAGCATGACAGATTACGCTCTGATCAATCAGTAGATGAGCTGAAGTAGGTGGGAAAAGGAACAAGGCAATGGTCCACTGGGAACAAATAGAAAAACCAGCATAGGCCTCTTCTGTCCAGAGACAAGTCATGATTGTAGTTGAAATCTATATAATATGATGAAAGGGGTGCGGCAACTTGATGATCAGGATTCTTAAAACACTGACCTTGGAATGTCACTAATGAATGAGACCTATCTCCTTCACAGTACCTTACTGGTCTCCCTGACCACCATATATGCAAGTTTTCTGCATTACAAAAGAAGTGACATGCTGTGAAGACTACTGGATATGCAATTGAGACACCAGGTGGCCTGTCATTCCATTCCTGCAAATGAAATTAAAACACGCAGAACGTCTGACTGCACACCATATTGAAATCTTATACATGTGTCCGTGACTTTTATAAAGCTCATTCTACTCCTTGGAATGCCAGACTATGTATTTAGACCTGATACTGCGGCCTGACTGGAGCCCACTGAGGTGAGATATCTCTTAGAATTTGCACCACTGCCCTACATCATATACGGAGAGGTATCTGAGAGGGGCAGGCCTAGACCGGGAGGCTGAAGGAAGGGCATGTGGCAGCACTGATGGATGGAAGGTACACACCTGGGACCTGTTGCTTGTGGGAGGTGACCCTCGGGGCGATGCTGCCTTCATGGTAGGGAAGACCAGGTACCATAGGACAACACAGGGATGGGCCTGCGTGTTTGAATGTAAAGGAGGACTTCTGCTGGAGGTGGCTATTCTCTTACTGCTGTGCTCAATCAGATTACCCACTGCTGTGCAGTGAGGAACTTTGACTACAGAAGGTGCCCGAGATCAATAGAGAGATGCCCTGATTTGCCTGCTAAACTGAAACAGAGCATTGCAGTCACGGGAGCCCACAGAGATGGGAATTTCTTACAATGGACCAAAGGCTTTAACTGGTCCCTGGTGCAAAAATGAGTGAGAGGCACTCTACTATACTGGGGTGCATAGACAAGGTGCCCTCCCCCTTACTCCCCATTATTGTACAAAGCTGTACCACAGAGTTGGTGGATGTCTGCTCCGTTGCTGGCCCAACTCAGTGCCCCTTACCTAGAAGGAAATAAAACTCTCCTTGCCTAGTGGAGAACACTACTGCTGACCCTGAACCTACTTCTATAACTACAAAAACATGTGACAGAGCTACAATAGGTTAGATAAGGTCTAAACAGCCAACAATGCAGCCCAGTTCTGAGGAGTCCCACCCGCAGTGCTGGTTACGGACATCCATGATACACCGGAGCCTTCTATGCAACTTCACTTTGACAAGGTGCTGGCTGCCATCATGGATACCAAGCTAACACTCCAGCAGGAGATCAGTGCTGTGTCGTTGGGGTTAAGATTGATCTGGGGGAACCCAGCAAACTAGCAGATCAGACGGACACGTTGAGAATTCTCTGAGTGAGTCACTGGCGTAGCTAGGGGGGGGGCGGTGGGGGCGGTCCGCCCCAGGCGGCACTATGTGGGGGCGGCGGCCGCGCGGCTCTCGTGGCCCATGGCAGAGGCCTTTCTAATTTATTTGGACACTCGCTGACACTACTGTCAGTTACTACAGTAGTGTCCGTGTATTCAAATAAATTAGAAAAGCCACCGCCATGGGCAGCCAGTGCCGCACGTGTGAACAGCAAGCACACTTAGGACACTTAGGACCTACGTAACCCGGTTGTAGTTCCCATCCCAGGGCCATCATTGTAGCGCGTGAAAGCGCTACCAATGACTGCATAATTGACCAGCCCTCGCGCTGAAACGTAGCGCAGCACGGCAGTAGTGATGCGTCACGCGCACGCACTCGCCTCTCGTGAGCCCGGCCCTCAGCACGACTATTATCACCGGAGGCGGGCGGCAAACTCAAATTGCCGGCCCGCTGTTTTTCATGGCCTGAACCTGCCTGCAGCCAGCCTTGCTTGCACCTTTGCAGCCTGGAGGGTAAATGTTTAGAATGAGGCGGCCGGCAAACCTGAATTGTCACAGTGACAGCGCACAGTAGCGGCCTAATTAAGCCTGCAGCCACTGCCTTGAGAGAGGCAATTCTTGGAGCGCCACCGCCACACTCCGACCTCCGGACTCTGCCTAAGTAAGTGCCACCAGCCTGTTGAGAGTGGGGTAAAAATCTGGATTAGTGCTCTGGGAAGGTGGAGGAAAATTATCCTGCCTCAAGAGTGGAACTTGCGCAGAGGGCGGGGAGGGGTGTGTGTGTGTGTGTGTGGAGGGAGCTAGGAAGGTTCGGTCCTGGGTGAGGGGCAGACGCCTACAGGCGGGACAGTCAGCGAGGCAGACACCCACACTAGGGAAAAGTCGGGTACCTGCACAAGCAGTGCTTTAAATGAGCAGGTACCGAGTGCCCTCGGGGCTTTCTATCGCAAGTGAGTACCTGCACTTCTTGGCAGAGGTGCAGTAGTAATTAGAGATTACCGACACTTCTCAGTATTCAGTACCATACAGCTACTCTGAGTCCGCGAGGGCCTATTCTTCTGTATTCCAGTTTCAAGCATTAAGCCAAAGTGCTGTTCAACTGGTTTTTAGTTTAGTGTACTCAATCAGGTATAATGTGCACAGTTGGCTACAGCTCCAATTTTGTAATTTACCACCAGCATATTGATTAAGGGTACGCTGGGTGGTCACACAATTTTACCCGAAGTAGAACTTGAGTCAATATTTTATAGCTGCAGGATCGGACTGGCCTATAGGCAGGGCCACTGAAATTGTGTGGCAGGAGAGGGCCGAATTATGCAGCAAGGTTGAGTAAATTCTGCGGCAAGACCAATTATGAAGCTTTATGCGGCACATTTTGTAATAGTATTACTTCATTACTTCTTTAGTTTTTTAAATTGGTAACACTGTCTAGGCATTGGCTGCACCACATTAGTACCAGTTTAGTACAGAAATATAGCAATAAGCAATAGGAAGGCGGCCAGTCCTGCTTTGTAAAGTGCCTTTCACTACGCTGCAACATTTTTAGTAGCATTTGAATCATTTAAGCAAGAAACAGATTCTGTTAAAATCTGCAGATTATGCGGAAGATGATGGACTGTGTGGCAAACATGGCAAATCTAAAATTATGGAAAAGTTTCTGCGGCCGCACAATAGCATAATTCCAGTATCCCTGCCTTTAGGGCAATCTGGCAGTGCCCAATGGTCTGGTCTGATTGGTCAGTGTGTGGGCTGGCTTTTTGTTTGTGTCCTGTTTTATTGTCTTGTGGGCCGGTTTTTACTGTTGATTTCCCTGACAGTACCATAAACATGGTCTTCAGAAAACACAAATAGTTGCAGTCTTCCATATCTTGCAAAACACACAGCGTGTTTTTACAACTTTAAAAGTGTCCCAATTTGCATACATGAGAGACTTTTTTAGCTTTCTGATTCACTATTGGGGCAACTTTTTATTTTTATTTTCAGGCCTGGGTCTATTTTCCTCCCAGTGCAACACTGCAGAGCTGCATTGATAAACAGTGTTAGTGAAAAACAAATTTGAGGCGAATTTCAACCTGCACCTTGTTTTAAAAGGGGACCCCTGAGGTGCAGGCTTGCTGTACTTTGGGGCTGTGAATGTTAAATTAGCATTGTCGATTTCATTGAACAATTTTAGTGCCTGCCGCTCCGAGTGCACTACGAGAAATAACGACTGGTGGAGAGATCTGGGAAGGCAAGCTGAGGGGACGGAAGGAGACGGTGGTAGATGGTGGGGGTGCAGAACGCGCCTGTGAATTGATGTAGCACTGAGAACGGCATAGCAATAAGGCAGTCATGGCTTTGGCAGCAGGGAGGTATCTGGGCAAGTACACAGTTGCAAGATTAAACGTTTTCCGGGACAGAAACATGTACAGAGGGGAAAAACGACAAATTTTTGGCGTATCGAACGCTGCATCAAAGGGAGAGCGGATCATAGGGGCATATTTACAAGCCCTTGTCGCCCAGGAACGTCACTTTTTCTGACATTCCTGTGGCGATAAACCCTTCATCTTATTTACGAGGCAGCATTAAACCACTGAACTTGGCTTAAAGCCACCTAGTAAATTAGACCCCATTTCACACTGCATTGTGCAGCACACATAGAAACAGCAAAACACCATGAATCATTTAAAGAAAATGACAATTTGCAACTTCTATGTGTGCTGCATAATGAAGTTACAAATCACGATTTGTTTATGTGCAGGAAGGGACACCTTCCTGCACATAAACAGACATTCCCACCAAGGTAGACACCCTTGCACTATGGTTCAAGGTTGCCTGCGTTGGCGCTAGGCAGCTAGATTTAGCACCAGCGCCAGGGGAAACACAGGGGTGCACCGCATTCTTGTGAATACGGTGCATCCCTGCATTTTCAAAATGGCGGAGCGAGGCATTAGCAATATTTGTTTAATGCCACATTTCGGCATGTGAATTTTCCCCTTAGTACCATGTTCGTAAGATATGGTGCTGCTTCTCTCCACTGCTGCTGGTGCATCTAAGTTCCCTTCCTTTCTGGTGCTTTCCAGCTGTTAGAGTTTCTCTAAGCTCAAATGGGAGTAATTTCTGATATTTATATGTTTCCCTTGTCTTCTTTGCTTGATTTTGCTCGGGAGAAAGTGTCACTCTTAGTCATTGAAATGTCACTCATAATTACACTAAAATTATGAAAATGTCACACATAGCAATCTGAAATCTTGGCAGTTATGAGTTGAGTCTGGGGCAGTGGCAGTGCTGGGCGATTTGCTGCAGACTGCAGCAGAACCAACCCCTTCGGTAGAAACCCTGCCACCACTGTGGCATACTGGAGCCTGAGGAAGGTAAGAGCTAAACATTTGTCACGAGGGGAGGAAAGGATCTTTGGTGAGTGGCAGGGCAGTGGGCACAAGTCCTATAAAAAGAAGTGGGGGGGACTAACCAAGTTAGGCAGTTAGCAAATGACATAATGACACGTGCCATCCATAGCTGCCAAGGTTTCAGATTGCTATGTGTGACATGTTCATAATTTCAGTGTGTTTATGAGTGACATTTGACACTTTCTTGCGAGCAAAACTCAAGCAATGAAGATGAGGAAACATAAATATCAGAAATTTGACCCATTTGAGCAACGAAAAACTCTTAGAAGATCTAAAACTGCTGCAAACGCCTGCTGCAGCTGACTATAATTAAAATGACAGCTATGGACCTCTAGAAAGAAGGTCACATGGCTTTGCTAAAAATTAACACCGAAAAGAGCAAGGACCTGCGGTTAGGCTGTAGAACCATTGGAGCGAAGCTGTGCAATAAGAGCCACTGACAATACAAGACAACAGTTTAGTAGAGAACGCAGATCTTTACTGGACCCCACCAATGTAGAAGGGGTATTGCTGGGTGCATATGAGGCATTCAGAGTTGTAGTGGCATGAGCATCACCAGAGCCTGCCTTGATGTCCTGGCATAAATATTTCTAGTGTCGCAAAGCGAGTGACAAGTTACACACCAAGTATAAATACACCAGTCGGCACTTCAAGCAAAGATTGCAAAAAATGTTTGGCTGCCCATGGCTCATTAGCAGCTTGGTCTTCAGTTGGGTATTCAGTCCACCCTGCATTGCTGTTTAAAGCCTGCAGCACAGCAGGTGTCGAAAGACCCCTAAATCCAACACCCCACCTTCAGATCCAGATTCACACAGGTAAGTGCAAAAGTAGTCTGTCTCGAGTGACAGTCACAACGCATGCTGATGAGAGTACTTGTCTGTGAACATGTGGCTGTTTGGAGAGAGCTCAAATAATAAACCAGGAGAGAAGAATCACTAAACTCCATGCTGCTGTCTCTGTCCCACATGGGACCTGGGCCCAGACTATATCAGGGTGTGAGAGGCCCTAACTCAAATCTCAATTGCCTCAGGCCTATACCATAAACTCATTAGTCAGCTGACTCACGGACTCCGGCCACCACAGTGAGCATGTGCGTGATACCATGATTGCTGGGCAAGCCTCAGGAAAGCCTGTGAGAGACCCATAGCAGTCACAGTCAGGCAGGATGATAAATATGTTTGAAAGTATTTTAAAAAAATCACACCAGTATATTTAAGCGAGTGGCCCCGGGGTGCTGTGCACAGCCTCTACAACTGCAAGTTCAGATAGTTAAAACTTACTTGCATTAGTTATTAGACCAATGTAAAACTAGCATTCCAATGATACATGTGAGAAGCATTTAAGGCCGAAATTTGACTGTGAGGTGAGATTCAAAATTCGAGTCCGAGACTTAACTTCACACAATCACAGGGCTACGTATGCCAGGGGCGGCAATCTGAGGGATAGCCCCGGGCGCCACAAGCTCTAGCTACGCCTCTGGAGTGAGTTACAGCTTGAACAGAAGGCAGTGAACCCTAATGTAGGGATCTCTCAGAGAGAATGTGCGTCCTCGAACGACACACGGAAGATGCGGGGGGGCCTAACCGGCACAATAATAACAAGTGGACCTATTGTGCTTTTACACCGGTTTGTGTAAAATGGACAATGTTATGTGGCCAGATAAACATTTACAAACCCAACTCAGGGAGGCCAGGGAACTCTAACAAAACAATGGAGCGTTTATGGTGCCACGCCTATAAAAATTACATTCAGTTGTATTATTTGTCCGCCCAATTACAGAGGGTGGCTCAGTGGCCGGCTTGTTCCTGCTGGGAGGAAAGTGGCCTGATGGGTAGATTTATTCCTCAAGAAGTATTACTAGATAAACTTCTGGCTTCAAAGGCTGACCTCCCATGGCTGGGGATTCTGTTGTCTTTGGGCCTGGAGTGTTGGAAGCGATTTATATGATAAACAGCTGGGAACCCACTATACGGCCCAGAATTACCACTGATAGGATTATTTGTTGTTATAAGTTTACCCTTTTATTGTTTTGCTGAATGGCCTCTGCAATAATTCCTATCTTAGACACATGTGGAGCACTGCAAAATGGCAAAGCACCTTATACCGTTTCCTGGTATCCCGGAAACTCCCTTAGAGGTATTTTACACACAGTGTTAATAAATGACTGACATTAAGGTACCTGTATAAATACGTCAGACAGGCAGTGTTAGACCTGTCAGCCCTAGAGTGGTCTTACCCCGTCTTCTGCCCTTGTCGCCTCATTTTTGCCACCATCTTTTTGCTGGCCCTAGGTCTCTGGGCGCCTTACCACTGCCAAACAGTGCTGAGGTGCAGGTGCTCTCTCCTAATAACATGGCTGCCACAGGCCCCTGCTACTGCGGAGTGGTCATTGCATACAGGCACTAGTGGTTAGGAGCAGGCGGGGAACAACCTTTACAACGCAACTTTTACACCGCACTACCATTACAACGAAACTTTTACAACGCATGCGATGTTACAACGCATGCTTTTACAACGCAAGTCTTTACATCGACTTGCTCTAGATGGCGTGCTAACATTAGAAATAGTGTAGTTTACTATCCAAACACCTTCCCTACTGCAACGTGGACTGGAGTTAGAATAGTAAATTACACATTTCTAATGTCAGCACGCCATCTAGTGTATGTCGATGTAAAGACTTGCGTTGTAAAAGCATGCGTTGTAACATCGCATGCGTTGTAACGTCATACATCCGGAGCAGGCTGGGACATCTTGATACTGTATCTTTACCATCCTGCCTTTTTGTCCCATAGACAGATATGTGGAAGCTCCTGGAACCTTCCAGCCCTGGGAGGGATAATGCTTTGCCACCTTTACAGGGAGGGTCACCTGATCTAGGGGTATAAGAGGAAAGGAGGGAAACTGAACTAGTCAGTTGGGGCACCACTGGACCTGGGGGAACCTCTGCCGGAGCGTAGGCGGTTGGGCCTAGGGGAGAAACCTACAATACTGGGACTGACTGAGTTTAGGCCATGCTGCACCCAAGTTAGATGAGGGACTCTGCCTGCCTACTGATCTTGCCCAGTGAGGGGGAAACCCAGGGGACCAACTCCAGCGTGCTGCAGGGAACCATCCTGCCCTCCTACGCCTGCAAACTCACCCCTACTCTTCCCCCCCAAGAACCAGCACTGAGACCTGCTGTGAACCTCCCCCCTGAGACAAGCGCTGTGCCACCCAGGCGCTGTGAAGAAGAGGGGGACTGCCTGATGTGGGCGCTGCTGATCACGAACTGCCGGTAAGCGCTGTGCTCACCTAGAGCTAATCCGCCAGAACTGTGCCCTCCAGCGCCATCTGCTTGGAACAGCTGTGCCCCCTACATGTTCAGACTCTTAGGCGCTGCGACTTCAAAGCGCTGCCAGCCCATCACCACTGCAGCCCTGGCCGTGGCTGAACTACTGTGATGCCCCCTACCTGTTAAGACTCTCCAGCGCTGTGCCCTTCAAGCGCCGCAAGCCAGTCATCGCTGCAGCCCGGTACCTACAAACTAGCGCTGTGCCCCGAAGCGCCGTAACTGCCAGAGAGTCACCGCCACAGCCCCGCGCCCGCTACTCTGAGGCCCCTCAGTCACCCAAGTTTGCCACTGCGTCCCCGAAGCCTGGGAGGGCCGCCATGGCAGTGAGGAAGGCAGCACTAGGCCCTCCATTGGTCCCAACAGCCGCGCCCCCGGAAGCTGCCAGCTCATTGGCTTCCACGCCCGGCCCCCAGAACAAGGCAACCTGATTGGCTCCCGAGTCGAGGGAAGGCCCGGAGCCCACCAGGAACATCGACGCGGGGGCTCCAAGGACAGCGGGAGCCCCCGACCTGCCCCCCAGGCCGGGACAGAGCCGCACCGGCCTTTTGAGGCCCGAAGACTACAGGTAACCCCCTGGGGGAGGGCAGAAATCATCGGGGACGGCGGGCTGCCGAGGAGCCTCGCGCGATCAGCGTGGCAGCCCCTTGACTGCCCCTCACCTCAGGGAGCTGCAACCTGGCCCTGAAGGCCCACCTGAACCTTTCTTGTGGAGCGGTAGAGCCGGACTGGGCCTAAGACTGTGCTAGGTGCAGAAGTCCTGCCACATGGATTAGCCCTTGTTCTATGCCCTTCGCAGAGTGCTCCTACACAGGAAATGTTGCCTGGAATGTCCCTACCAACCCAGTGCTATCCTGATTAATGTGAACACCGAAATGTTGTGCCTATGATGCCCCTGGTTACCGAGAACCTTGTTGTTATGGGCCTGAAGTTTTAGAGAGGAATTTACGCCTGTTTTGTGCAGAAATGAATTACCTGTCATCTTGAGATTTGCTGACCCATTGATGTGAATGAACTGACTGTTGCCCTGAGATTCACTACTTTATGTGTTGGAATGAATGAATTGTTGACCTGCGATCACCTGTTTTAGTTACTTGAATGAATTTACTGCTGTCGTGAGATTACCTGCATTATTCCTGAAATGAATTGATTTGCCATGAGGTGAAATAGATAAACGATCTTGTTTTACCAAAGAACTTAGTGCGGTGTCCTTCATTGTGCGCGCATTGCTGAGTCCGGGTGAGTGAGTGCTGCACAACCGCTTTACACATTGCCTTCGGGTGCCTTCCTACCTTGCGCCAAGCTACCACGTCGGAATTGGTGACCCCAGTTCCAACAGGCAGAATCAGTAACCCATGGACACATGTTGAAACCTTGTGGGTCCACCAGCCGGGGATGCATGTGGGGTCATATCTCATACTGGGGATAACAGTTAAGGATATTGATTACATCCTTGAGAAGTGCTATGAATATATGATTGGAATATATGTTGTAACATTTCTATAAATATATGTTAAAAAAATAACATTCTTGGCAAAGCCAGGAGTGACAAAACAGGAGGGAGTTTGCCTTGAACCAACTGTACAAAGTGGTGCTGTGGGTCTCCTGCCACCAAAAGCACCTCAGTGAGAGCATTAGCACAAGGCAAGCTGCCATAAACCTGCAAGCTGTGCCTAGGCTAAACATGTGTTCTTGACGGTTGTTGAAGACCCGATCCACCTAGAGGGAAAAGAGAGAGAGAGTGTGCCTATAATCTGACCCTTTACTAAACATTGTTGGTACAGCCAGGAGAAACCAAAGGAGACGGAGGTTGCCTTGAACCAACTGTACAAAGTGGTGCTGTGGGTCTCCTGCCACAAAAAGCACCTCAGTGAGGGCATTGGCACAAGGCAAGCTGCCATAAACCTGCAAGCTGTCCCTAGGCTAAACATGTGTTCTTGACGGTTGTTGAAGACCCGATCCACCTAGAGGGAAAAAAGAGAGAGTGTCTGCCTACAATCTGTCCCTGTACTAAACATTCATGGCAGATCGAGGAGATACAAAATGAAAGCCAGGTTGCCTTGAACCAACTGTACATAGTGGTACTGAAGCTCTGCTGGCAGCAAAAACACCTCAGTGAGGGCATTAGCTCAAGGCAAGCTGACATAAACATACAAGCTGTCCCTAGGTTAAACATGTGTAGTTGACGATTGTTAAAGTTCATGGTCCACCTAGGAGGAAAAAAAGAGTTATAAGCTGACCCTATGCTCCTCTTGTTGAAAGAGTAAGAACTAGATCCGGATTCCTAGAGCGTATAACAAGATGCTTCACAGGACGCCCACAGATTTGGTATACCCTCTAGTCACCGACTTACCTGAATGATGTTTCTTTGGCAACATGCAACGGTCTTGCCAGCCTGACGTGATTGTTCATCTTCTTCATCTTCATCACAGACATCATCAAAGTGTTCTCATGAGTACATTTTCCACAGTGATAAGAAAAAACATATTCCAATGATTAAGTACTACTAGTCACACATCCCCAAATTGCACCCAACCATTTCTATAACACTCACCCTCTTACCACGCAGAGTTGGATAGTAAGTAGCACTTTCAGAGGCAAAGCATCCTATCAGAAGCTCTCATGCAGAAAATGGTTGGAATTAGTGAAACCATGTAGTGCTAAGCCAAGGGCAAACAAATCACAACCAAAAAGTCATAGGTCTCCCTCTCTCACCCCCACAACAAACATGACTGACATGCCACTACTTTCTATCAACCTACTTGTCAGTCAACAAAGCATGCTTCTCCGTGTCCTTTACTGTTAAGTTAGACTGCTATTTCTTAGAGACATTCTATTTACTCTGCACTGTCCGCAAGTTCATGCAAGGCTAAGCTCTTTGTTTATCCCAGCCTAGATCAAAAGATAATCACAGAACAGGACCCTGCCTTCTAGACTAACAACCCACCTGACCATCCCCCTTACAACAAGATACCAAGAGAACAATGCTTGCTTCAGGTTCACCAAACAAGCCATGTAGCAAGAGGCACAAAGTCAGATACCTATGCAGGATATCAGATATCCATGTTTTGTCATATTATCCCGGAAGTCTATCCTGGTCCTGAAGCAGGAAATGTTTAGGCCAGAGTAGGGGCTATGTGAAGAGTCAGGTCTTCAATTTCTTGTGGAATTCAAAAACTGAGGAGGTGGCTCTGATGTGCAGGGGCATATCATTCCAGGCTTTAGGAAGGAGAAAGAAGTCATGACTGCCAGATCTGCTTCTCTATATGCAGGAGTGTGTGCGTGTAGGAGTGTGGCTTATTGGAGGTTTCTGATAAGTGTGAGAGTTTATGTGATTGTTGAGGTATATGGAGCTGTACTCCTATTAGGCACCTTCGAGTGTAAGGAATAACTGAAATAAAAGAAGATATCTGGCGCAGTACTTTGGATCAGAGTAGATCTTTTTTAAGTCTTGTGGGGTGCAGCTTTTCATATCATGAGTACAGAGCAATGCAGAAGTTACATCCTTGGAAGTCGCTCCAGTAAAATCACTCAAAACAGGAATGCCTTAGATGTCACTCATCACTCCCACAAAAACACCTCTCTCCCAGACACTGACAATACATTCAGACACATTTACAAAACAACCAATGCAATCCCATACTCATGTTATTCTTATACATTCCGAAGTTCCATGACCTCATAAGATATTACATCACTCATGACATCTTCTATGACATCATTGATAATATCACAGTAACATTTGGAATAGAATTATTGATGAGAAAACTGTGCATGGCAAGGGTGCGAGATATAGTTACCTTAGGTCACAAGTTATAGTTACATGAAATAACTCTCTAGAACAGCTGCAATTCTATGGCATTGTGCGTGTAAAATCTGAACCTAACTATAAAGTCCGTGTAACCTTTGGTGTTTTAACAAATATATCTATATACACATATATATGTATACATACATAGACACACACAGACACACATGCCCATAAATTACTCCCCTACATTCATAAGAAAAAGACATATAACACATACACTCTCACACATCATTAAATAGCCACACACATGATTAATCAGTACTGTATCTATGTTCAAACATCATCAAATGTGATTTGACACCCATGCACACCAGTTATCAATATTAATGTGTCGAATCACATACACAGCAGACAACCATTTATACCGTCTAACCCTTACTCAACCCAAAAAACAACTTTCAAACACCCAAGCAAGCCAACAGACAATCTTACAGGTCATCAGACACCCTTACAGGCCGTGAGACAGCCATGTACGATATCAAATACGCACAAAAGGCACCTATGCAACATGCACCTGTCCACATTCACAAACACATATGCATCATACATATTTAAAAACACAGAACCTTTCTGAATTAGATGCATGATGGCAGAGCTGAACCTACAGAAGTAACACTGCGTCATCAGACAAAATATGCGAAGTGAAGCAGTTTTAGCTGGGAATCATCTATAATGACACAAAGTATTATTTTAGATATGAACACTTTTCATAGTGTATATCACTTATGCTTACAGCCCAGACCGAACTGCCAAGCCAGGTCCTCCCTGGACCTGAAACAAGCATCCTGGGACTGGTTTCTGGGTATTACCCTTCACCAGCCAGGATAGCTTGAATCCAGTGGCACAGTGAGCAAGGGACCCACGTCTGGGCATGCCCATTCCACCTAGGGTGAAAAGTGCTACGCAAACAAATGATGTACGGAATGCTGAATAAATCATACATTCACCCCAATCAGCAAATCTGGGTTAAATTAATTGTTATTTTGCTCACCATGCCACCCAAGTTTAGACCCAGTCATATTCAAATCAGTCTTGACCCTGTGCCTCTTGGGAACAGTCCAGGCCGGACTGCCAAACCAGGTACTCCCTGGACCGAAAATAAGTATCCTGGGACCGGTTTCTGGGTATTACACTTCAACAGCCAGATTAGCTTGAATCCAGTGGCACAGTGAGCAAGGGGCCCACACCTGGGCATGCCCATCCCACTTAGGTTGAAAGGTGCTACGCAAACAAATGAGGGACAGAATGCTGAATAAATCATACAGTCACCCCACTCAAGAAATCTGGATTAAATCCATCGTTATTTTGCTCACCATGCCACCCCAGTTCAGACCCAGCCATAAGCAAATCAGTCTTGACCATGTGCTTCATAGCAACAGTCCAGACTGAACTGCCAAGCTAGGTCCTTCCTGTACTGGAAACAAGCAACCTGGGACTAGTTTCTGGGTATTATACTTCATCAGCCAGGCTAGCTTGAATCCAATGGCACAGTGAGTAAGGAACCCATGCCACTTTGGGTGAAAAGTTCTAAGCGAACAAATGATGGACAGAATGCTGAATAAATCATGCATTCACCCCCAGTCAAGTGATCTGTGTTAAATTCATTGTTCTTTTGCTCACCATGCCATCCCAGTTTAGACACAGCCATATGCAAATCAGTCTTGACCCTGTGCCTCATGGGAACAGTCCAGACCAAACTGCCAAGCCAGGTCCTCTCTGGACCTGAAACAAGCATCCCAAGACTGGTTTCTGGGTATTACCCTTCATCAGCCAGGCTAGCTTGAATCCAGTAGCACAGTGAACAAGGGACCCACGTCTGGGCATGCCCATCTGTTAGAAATGGGGGTCTCTAGTTGGCAATGGCTGGCCACTGTCCAAGTAGGGACACTTCTTCCTAAGTCAGAGTAAGCAGCCTACACCCTTTGACAACCCCTGCTCAACCCTGTGGTAACGTAGCACGAGCAGCTAGGCTTATCTCAGAGGCAGTGTGTGAAGCATTTATGACCATACACAGTAATACAATGAGGAACACTACAAATGGACACCACTCAAGTAGTTATAAAAAAATAGGTATATTTATATAGACTTAATCACAAGACCAATAACAGTAAACATTCACAATACTAGAAAAATAGGGTTACTTTAAAAATGCTGCAAAAATAGTTCAAGGTGCACAAAATGATGTTCAGTTCAATGCAGTGGTCTCTGCGACCCTTTTACTCACAAAGTATCTGGTTCCTGTAGCAAAGCAACAAAAATGTCGCTAAGGAGTTGTAGCGATAAATTTCCTCACGCTAACCAGCGATGCGTTGAATCCTTACCACAAGGGAGGATGATGCGCTGGGTTGCAGGCAGGAGAAAGCGACAAACTTCTTCACGCTAAGCCGGTGATGCGATAAAATCGTTGCCGCTGAGGGAGGATGATGCACCGAGCCTGTTGCGTGTACGATCTTGCTGTGATGAAAGAAAATGGCGCTCCGCGAGGGAGCGACGATCCTGATGCGATGCGGGGAAAATGGCGAACGCTCTGCGTCCGCGCTGCGATGAGCTTGATGCGATGATTTGGGGTAAGCGAGCGCTTTGGGAGCCGCTAACAAGCAATGCGACAATCTTCTGGATAGCTGGCGTTTTCAGGCCCGCAGACAGGTGCTGCGATGAACTTCGAGATAGCGGCGTTTTCAGGCCCGCTGACAGATGATGCGATATTCTTTGCGGTTAGCGAGCACTCGGCGATAGCAGAGCGACGATTTTTCTCACGCTCACCAGCTGCAGCGGCTCGCTAACGGGGGTTAGCGATGATTTTCTGCACTCTTTTCTCAGCAGTAGAACTAGAGGCCCTGGAACTCACAGGAGCCTCGCCTCCAGATAGAAATCCTCTCTGGGAGGAAACAGGAGGCTGGTGGGGGAGTCTGATGTGCCTGAGACTCCTGCAGGAGGCTAGCTCTCTTCTAACCCTTGGGTGATTGCTGTAGCCACAAAATAAAAGTTCCTTCAAAGTCCTTTTCCTCTTCTTCCAAGTCCAGTGGTAACCACTGCAGGCCAGTCCCAGAAACAGCACACAAGCACAAGAACAGTCCTTCTCCTGCAGATTCCTGTAGTTACACGGACAGAGGTTCCTCTTGTTGTCCAGGAGCAATACAATTTGTAGGGGTTTGGGCACAAATATTTATACCCCCAAAGTCTTTGTTCTTAGGGGTCACAAGCCTCTGAACCCAGCCAGAACCAGTTCTGCCCAGCCCTGGAGCACTTTGTTTATCAGGCTGCATCCTTCCTTTCAGAAAGAGGGGGTCTGCCCTCAGACGCACAGTGGGAGGTGGAGCCAGCATTCACCTTGCCACGCACAGCCCTATTCAGGTGCAGGAGCTACCCCTCCCCTCACTCCAAGGCAGATCTCTCTATTCAACCCAGGTCCGACTCAGCCTGCCCTGTCCCTCCAAAACCAGACAGCCAATACACATAATAGCAGAGCAAACTGGAAGGCTTAGGCAAGAAAGTACCTATACTCTAAAAGTGGTAGTTTCAAACACAGAATATAAAAATAACCTTCACTAAAAGATGTATTTTAATATTCTGAGCTCAGGCATACTAAATTCGTTTTTCTACCATGTTCTGTGGGTCAGCTAGGACTATAGAATGTAATAGCCCAGACCTCCCATTCTGGCCCATGGAGAACAGGTAGCCTTACAGTAGTGAAAAACGAAATGGGGTGTAATTCACTACTAGGACATGCTACACACATCAGGGCATGTCCTACCTTACACATACAATGCACCCTATCATAAGGGGGGCTTACAGGATGCCAAGGGAAGGTTTAGGGGCTGGGAAGTGGGTGCACTTCACAGCCAAGATGGCAGTTCTGGACACACTTTACAAGCTGCTTCTGTGGGTGGCACAAACCAGTGCTGCAGGCCCACCAGCAGCATTCGGTTTACCAGCCCTGGGCACACATGGGCCACGCTACTAGGGACTAACAGGTAAACCAAATAAGCCAATCATTGATGTACCAATTCACATGTCATCTTTACAAAGGGAACATTCGCGCTGTGGCACTGAATGGCAGTGGCACAGCGCCCAGAGCATCTATAACAAGCAAAAACAGAGGAGACGCAGCGAAAGAATGGAAGGGAGACTCACGCCAATGGTGCCAGGTCTAACACGCGTCCTCTCCAGCTGAAATGTAGGGAGAACTACCCATCCCCTGGGAAGTTCTCATCACTAAGGCGGAAAAATCTGGACAGACCATCAGCATTGGCGTGTTCTGTACCAGGGCGATGTTCCACCGTGAAGTCCATACCCTGTAGGGAAATGGACCACCTTAACAACTTGGGATTCTCACCCCTCATCTGCATCAACCATCTGAGGGGCCTGTGGTCTGTCAGAACCCGGAAGTGAATCCCAAACAGGTATGGTCTCAGCTTCTTCAGTGCCCAGACCACTGCAAATGCCTCACGCTCAATTGCACTCCACCTCTGTTCCCGTGGAAGTAACCTCCTACAGATGAAGGCTACAGGTTGGTCTAGCCCCTCCTCATTCATCTGTGACAGAACAGCCCCCACCCCATGCTCTGAAGCGTCTGTCTGGACAATAAATTCCTTAGCAAAGTTGGGCGCCTGGAGTACGGGTGCTGTACACATGGCAGTCTTGAGGGCATCAAAAGCTTTCTGACAGGTGTCAGTCCAGTTCACAATTTTTGGCTCCTTCTTGGAAGTCAGCTCAGTCAAGGGGGCAACAATGCTGCCATACCCCTTGACAAACCTCCTGTAACAACCCGTGAGTCCTAAGAAGGCCCTCACCTGGGTCTGGGTCCTTGGGGGCTCCCAAGCCAGGATGGTTTCAATCTTGGGCTGTAGAGGTGCCACCTGGCCACTCCCTACCTGGTGTCCTAAGTACACCACAGAACCCTGCCCAATCTGGCACTTACTGGCCTTGATTGTGAGGCCTGCTCTGCGCAGCGCCATCAACACTTCCCAGAGGTGGTGTAAGTGGTCCTCCCACGAGGAACTAAATACTGCAATATCATCCAGGTAGGCGGCACTGAAATCCTCCAGCCCAGCCAACACCTGGTTGACCAACCTCTGAAAGGTGGCAGGGGCATTTTTCATTCCAAATGGCATCACACGGAACTGGTAGTGCCCATCTGGGGTGGAGAATGCTGACCTCTCCTTTGCCCCATCAGTTAAGGCGATCTGCCAGTACCCAGACGTTAGATCAAACGTGCTGAGGTACCGGGCAGCCCCTAACCGATCTATGAGCTCATCAGCTCTGGGGATGGGGTGCGCGTCGGTCCTCGTGACCGAATTGAGACCTCGGTAGTCCACACAGAACCTAAGTTCTGGAGTGTCACCAGGCGCTGCAGCCTTTGGCACCAAGACCACGGGGCTGGACCAAGGGCTGCTAGAGGACTCAATCACCCCCAGGGCAAACATTTTGGAGACTTCCTCCTTAATGCAGGCCCTTACCCTGTCAGTCACTCTGTAAGCCTTGTGCTTGACAGGAGGACTGTCCCCGGTGTCTACCTCATGGACGCACCAATCAGTGACACCAGGTACCAGGGAAAATAAATCCGGAAATTGCCCCAACAGTTGGTGGCAATCTCTCTGCTGCTCTGGGGTCAGTGTGGTGGAGAGGACCACACCCTCCACTGACCCATCCTTCTCTCCTGCACACAGGAGGTCAGGAAGAGGCTCACTCTCCTCCTCCATCCCTGCATCTGTGGCAAGAAGCATGCCCACTTCAGACCTCTCAAAGTGGGGCTTTAGGCGATTCACATGCAGGACCCGCAGGGGGTTCCTGGGAGATTTAAAGTCCACCAAATAGGTAACTTGACTTTTTCGCTCCACCACCTCAAATGGACAGGTCCACTTATCTTGGAGCGCACAAGGCTCCACTGGGGCCAGTACCCAAACCTTCTGACCAGGTTGAAACTCGACCAGAGTGGCATTCTGGTCGTGCCAACGTTTCATCTCCTCCTGGCTGGCTTCCAGATTTGCCTCAGCAATGTTTCTGAAACGCCGAGTCTGGTTCCTGAAGGCCAGGATGTAGCTAAATACATCCTGGGGAGGTTTCCTGGGAGATTGCTCCCAGCCTTCCTTGACCAGACTCAGAGGCCCTCTTACCGGATGGCCATAGAGCAGTTCAAAGGGACTGAACCCTAAGGACTTCTGTGGCACTTCACGGTATGCAAACAACAGGCATGGCAAGAGGACGTCCCACTTATGCCTCAGGGGCTCTTCTAGGCCCATGATCATGCCCTTCAAGGTTCCGGTTGAACCTCTCAACCAGACCATTACCTTGGGGGATGGTAAGGAGTGGTGAACTTGTAAGTCTCCCCACACTCCTTCCACAGAGACTTCATATACTGGGAGATGAAGTTGGTCCCCCTGTCGCTCACCACCTCTCTGGGGAACCCCACACGGGAGAAGATCCCCCACCAGTGTACGTCCCACTACGGGGGCCGTCACTGTCCTGAGCGGGATGGCTTCAGGGTACCGGGTGGCATGGTCCACCAAGACCAGGATGTACCTGTGGCCCATGGCTGTCGTGGGGTCCAGAGGCCCCACAATGTCAATGCCCACTCGCTTGAATGGGGTACTAACAACTGGAAAGGGCTGGAGTGGGGCTTTGATCTTCCCCCCACTCTTCCAACTTGCCTGGCAAGTCTCACAGGTCCTACAATGCGTATCTGAACTCTTGCGCATCTGGGGCCAATAAAAGTGGGTGACCAGCCTCTCAAAGGTCTTGGCCTGCCCCAGATGTCCTGCCAATGGAATGTCATGAGCCAACCCCAGTAGGAAGGCTCTTAAGCACTCGGGTACCACCAGCACATGGGCTGACCCCGGCTCAGCAGCCTTAGGCTCGCTATACAGGAGACTGTTCTCCCAATAAATCAGATGTGAACCGGACATATCATCTGCTGCCTGGGCTGCAGCCTGTTGCCCCATACCATCAAGAGAAGAGCAAGTTCTCTGCTGCTCACAAAACTCCTCCCTGGTGGGCCCCCCTTCCTGCTGCCACTGGGTCAGCTCAGGCAGGTCCCCCAGGTCGGTACTCTGCTCCCCTGTAGGCTCCATGGCATCCCCCTCAGGGTCTGCTCCCTCCTGGGCCGTGGGAACCAAGGGGGCCGGCTTCCCCCGCCCCCTGACCCTTCTCTCTAAGGCAGGTTTCTGGGCCATACTCTCAGGCTCCAGGTCTTTCTCAACACCCTCTTTGGCTGCCATGGACCGAGTGGTAGCACATGCCCACTCAGGCAGACGCAACATTTGTAAGTGAGCTCTCCTCTCCACCGTAGCCCACAGTGAGTTCTCTAAATCATTGCCCAACAGACAGTCCACAGGCATGGCGGGCCTCACAGCCACCTGAAGAGTTCCTGAGACCCCCCCCCCACTCAAAGGGAACCTGAGCCACCTCACATTGGCTCTCTGTGTTGTCTGCAGACACTACTGGGTAGAATGCATGGGGCACAACCTGCTCTTTGGACACCAGCCGGGAGCTGACAGCAGTTACACTGGCTCCTGTGTCCATCAGAGCCTCCACTTTATGGCCATTGATGGTTACCCACTGCCTGTATTTTTTTGTGTTATCAGGCAGTGCAGGCTTAGGAACCATTTCAAAGTCTCCTAGTGAGACAAGGGTCAATTCTACGGGGTCCCACCCACCTTGGGCACCCATCTCATCCTCCCCCAGGGCTACACTAGCAAGCTGGCGGGGCGGTGCACGGGGTGGTGCAGGAGTATACCTTTGGGGACACTGGGGATCAAAGTATCTGTGGCCCACCTGACCACACTTAAAACAAGTAGGGGACCCCCTTGGAACAGGCCTACCTGTTGGGGGCATTGGCTTCTTAACCCGGGGAGGCTGGGACACCACTGCCTGGTTCCCTTGGGAATTATCTTGGGGCCCTCGGTGGAACTCCCTTGGTTTACCCCTGTCCCCCCCACCTCTCTGCTGGGGACCCTGCCCACCTTTGGCAAAGTCTCCCACTGGACCCTTGCGAACCCGGGTGCTTACCCAGCGGTCCGCCTCCTCAGCAAGCTTCCTAGGGTTAGTTAGCTTGCAATCTATCAGATGCTGGCGTAGATCAGGAAATCAATTACTAGAGAAATGCTCCCATGCAATCAAGTCATACTGTTGCTCAAAAGTTTCTACTTTGCTGCCTTTTACCCAGCGCTCCATTGCTCTGCCAAAAAAAGACACATATTCAACCCACGTGGTACCCTCTAACTTCTTGCAGGTTCTAAATCTCTGCCTGTACATTTCAGGGGTCAAACCATAGCGGGTTGAAGAACCAGATCCTTTTGGGCCTGGCGGCGCAGGGTACGCCTTAATCTCCAGGGTTCTCCTGCTCAGCTACACAGAGACACGGGACCCTCTGTTAGGCGTTAGAAGATCAGATTTATTAGCTGCAGCTAGTACAGTTATCCCAGAAGTACACGAGGTAGTTTCTCAGGAGACTGCCACTTCACTCCGTGGCGCACAATCTTATATAGTATATATGTGAAATATACATTAACCAAATACACAACCAAAACATATAAGAAAGAGCCAATAAGAAAAGTTGGAAAACAGAACAGAACCAATAGAAAAGGTTTGAAAATAAAGTATCAGTTAACTCGAAGAAGCCTCTCCTCCGACTGTGTTTGTCACCCCTCCCACGAACTAATTAATTAACAGATCTGTAACCAACTTGCAGGTGGCGAGATACGTTTGTGTGTTTTGGAGGACAGTTGTGAAACGAGAGAATGCTAGCAGAGGACAGCGAAGGCCAGACGATAAGGTAAAGTCAGAAGAGAATAGTGTGAACCAACAGATAGTTGAGACGGGGATTAGGAGAACCAGACAGGGATTAGTGTACTCGACCAGTCCTAACACCAGTTTTGTAAATAGAGGCAGAAGGCTTATTTCGACACGAAGCTGCAGGAAAAGCAGAATAGACTTTGTTCACCGTGCTGCCTGAGTGAGGGCAACACAAAATGACGGCGAAGCACAAAATGGCGGGTCGATTCGATCACGATCGAAAACCGAATTTTCTCAGACCCTCCTTTTGCCAGAACTCAGGCAAGATAGACTCATGTTATTCTGAGTCAATGTCGATGGCCATGAGGTCATCGAACTGTTGCTGTAGCATCATTCTAATATTCTCTGTTCTTTGTGATTTGGGTTTAGGGATGCACATAGTAGTAAAGAGGTCGCAGATGGCGGGACCACAGTGCATACAAAGGCAACAAGAGAAAATGACGGTCAAAACTACTCCAAGGAATGTCAATGCTTTCCAACCCCATTTGGACAGTAGTCCCCAAAACCACTCCAATAATGACCAATCTCCTTCGTCCTGATGAATCGACTCAGAGATTATATGTAATTTAGAGATAGCTTGGCATACTGTCGGAGCGTCATCAGGTATGAAAATACAGCAACTTGACCCGATCAATTTGCACACTCCACCACGATCCACATGAACAAAATCTAAGGCAACTCGGTTTTGTAAGGTCATAAGACGATCCGCCTGTAGTTCTGCCGTGATATTACTTAAGGCTCCTACAGTTATGTCTATAGTGGTTTCTACGACACGAACCAGTTGCCTTATATTTCTGCTGTTGGCCATTGGACCCCAAAAAGGAAGAAATCCTTTGAGGAAATCTCCTCCCTCTTGTCCTGCTGTGTCTTTAGAATCAATAATCCCTCTGCCATATCTGTTTCGATGATAGTTTGCAGCGGTGTATGTGGGGGTAAGAAGGAAAGCTATATAACAGGTACCAGAAAAACCCATTGGCAACCACTTGTAAGCCCTATTGTGGCAGATAAAATACGTGCCTTGAGATGGCACTAGAGGCGGCGAGTTCTGAGAGGAGTAGACGTTTGTGTGGGAACAGTTGTTTCTTTGTATGGTGTCAGAAGACTGACCATTTATTTGCAGACAGAAATTTCCCTGATGAGGAATAGTCCAAATCGGTGGAGATTTTCCTTGTTTATCCTTATCACTAAGGCTAGTGACATAATGGGTGACGTTCCAGTTTGTGTACGCTTTCCTTTCGTCAACGGAAATCTTACTATTTTCCATGATTTTAGCCATAGCTACCATTCCCTTTATCAAAGAACTATGACTAAAATCCGGACCACCAATATATGAACTAACGGATCGTCTGAATTTGCTTTGATAGGCATTGGAGAAGATAACAAAATAAGCCCAAGCAGAACCTTCATAAGAAAACGGAAGAACTAAATATGGCATTCCTTTTTCTGTGGCATGTGGCATAAGTCCACACACCCAACAGTTAGTTGTATTGATCACTAGTTGGTGTTGATGTAATAACTGGACAAAGGAATTGTTATAATATTCAGTTCTTCTAATGAGTTCATGTTGAGGAAGGGTATGAAATAGATGTGGAGAGACAGTAGAAGAAGACGAAGAGGTAGAAGGAGAGACAACTTTTTGCTGAAGAGCATAAATAATCCAACTTATAAACGCCAGAAGGATACACAATAGTATAATAATACATAAGGTTATACTAAAACGACTGTACATTAATCTACAGGATTCTTTTTTCATTTCATCCTTTCTCTCTCTTTTGCCTAGTGTAGTTTCCATCTTTCTAAATGGCTGCTCACGGCAATTTTCCTCGATCACTTAATTATGATTATCTGCCGTCCTATGACACTGCAAGTCCTGCAGGCCTATTGCCACTACTCAGGTCACAATCAAGACTCCTACCGTGACCCTGCAACCGGGATAGAACTCTACATAGGAGAGAGAAAAATCTTAAGTGTTCTTTGGTCTAGGTCTCAGATTATAGTGTTCTTTATCAGGTACAGTTTGGTCTCGAAACAATGTTCGCGGATTTGTCGTATTCAAGCGACGATGTGGTGTTATCGCTTCCTGAAGAATGTCGTCGTCCTCTTTCTCAGACAATGTTCCATTCAGGCGTGCATCGCTAAAAGGTACGAATCGCGGAACCTTCTCACTCTCAGAGTCACCAATGCCCCTATGCACCCATTGATCGAAAGGTAGAGGCAAAGGCACTTTCTTACAATGCACGCCGTGAATCCAATTTTTCTTTCCTTCATCTTTGACTGCTGTTCTCGTCACCAAACGTACCAAACGAGGCTCCCTCCACCTGGGCTCCAAATTTTTCGTCCTTTGGAAATTCTTTATACACACCCAGTCACCTGGTCGGATGGAATGACCTGGGTCTGTGGAAGCCTCCGGTAAAGCACTCTGAACCTGTTGATGGAGAACACGCAATTTAGTTGTAAGTTCATTCAAGTAGTCAATCAACATTGGATATGGCAAGTCTGAGTATTTCTTAGGGCGAGGGACTCCCCATATATTAGCTGGGCGCCCAAAGACCACTTCGTAAGGGCTAAGTCCCAAACGAGAGTGCACAGCAGTTCTGGTGAACAGGAGAGCCAGTGGTAAAGCATCGGGCCAATTAAGTCCTGTACTAGCCTGCACTTTCGCTAGTTTGAGCTTCAAAGTTCCGTTGTAGCATTCTACTAAACCTGCTGACTGTGGATGGTTTGCCGCATGGAACTTTTGCTTGATACCAAGACCCGCACAAACTTTTTGCATGACTTGGCCCACAAATTCGCTCCCATTGTCACTCCAGACAATGCGCGGCAAACCAAACCTGGGGAAAAATTCTTTCAGTAGAATTTCGGCTGTGGATAAGGCTGTATTGTCTTTTAGAGGGTATGCTTCTATCCACCTAGAGAAGGCGCATACTACCACCAGAACATATTTGAGATTGTTGCATCGTTCCATGTGAATGTAATCAATCTGCAACACCTTAAATGGATATGTCGGAGGAGCAAAGTGACCCGCTGGAGTTGGGGTTCCCTTACCCGGGTTGTACATCAAACAAACAATACAATGTTTCACTACATTGTCTGCGCATTTTGGGATTCCTTCATTTTGCCACACTGGAGCCAGAAGCTTACATATACCTTTCGCACTTAAGTGGGCTGGACCATGCGCCATAGTAACCACTGGGAGTACATAGGCATCTGGTAACAGCCAACGTTGGTGTTCAGATAATTCCACCCAACAACCCATCTCATCTAACATTCCCGTACTTTCTTTCCACTTACTCAATTCTTTCTCTGTAGCCTCTTTCTAAATCGACTTTACACTTTCTACTGTATCCTCATACATTCCTCTTTCTCTGACCCAATTCGCAGGACCCGCCACATACATTCGACTTGTAGCATCTCTCGCTGTCTTTTTCGCTACTTCATCTGCAAATGCATTTCCTCGGCCAACATCATCTGTAATCTTTTTGTGCGCACTACACTTCACAATTGCTATTTGGGTGGGCAAAGCAAGTAACTCAAGAAGATCAGTCACCAACTGACCATGTTGTATTTTAGTGCCATGTGAAGTAAGGAATCCCCTCTCTTTCCAAAGACGCCCAAAATTGAACGCTACACCAAAGGCGTATTGACTGTCGGTGTACACGTTCACTCTTTTTCCTTTTGACAACACACATGCTCTCGTTAAAGCTATCAGTTCCGCTGCTTGAGCTGAGTTGTGTCTGATACGTGCTGTTTCCACAACTGTATGTAAAGTAGTTACAGCGTAGGCTGAAACTGTGTCTCCATTAGGCATCTTAAAACAAGAACCATCCACCCATAGAATTCCATCCGGATTCTCTAGCGGCGTATCTTTCAAGTCAATTCTTCCTTTTGTCTCTTCCTCAGTACGGAGGAAACAATCATGTTGCTCCTCAACACCTTTCTCCTCTGGAAGGGGCAACAGAGTAGCTGGATTTAGGGTATAACATCGTTTGATGTGTACGTGACTAGCCAAAAGCGTCAGCTCGTATCCAGTTAAACGAGCACTTGTAAGATGCTGCGTTTTCCTTCTGTTTAGTAAAGGGATGTATGACGTTACAACGCACACTTTTACAACGCATGCACTTACAACGCATTTTTTACAACGCATAATCCATTACAATGCACTACACTTACAACGCATGACACTACAACGCATTTTAAAAAACTACCATTACAACGCATACCATTACAACGCATAATATTTAATTGCATTTAAGGTAAGTATTAGATAGTATAGGGGTAAAAATTACTTTTCTAACTCCAGGGGGTGCAACAGTAGGGTAAGTGTTGGATAGTATAGGGGTAAAAATTACTATTCTAACTCCAGGGGGTGCAACAGTAGGGTAAGTGTTGGATAGTATAGGGGTAAAAATTGCTATTCTAACTCCAGGGGGTGCAACAGTAGGGTAAGTGTTGGATAGTATAGGGGTAAAAATTGCTATTCTAACTCCAGGGGGTGCAACAGTAGGATAAGTGTTGGATAGTATAGGGGTAAAAATTACTATTCTAACTCCAGGGGGTGCAACAGTAGGGTAAGTGTTGGATAGTATAGGGGTAAAAATTACTATTCTAACTCCAGGGGCTGCAACAGTAGGGTAAGTGTTGGATAGTATAGGGGTAAAAATTACTATTCTAACTCCAGGGGGTGCAACAGTAGGGTAAGTGTTGGATAGTATAGGGGTAAAAATTACTATTCTAACTCCAGGGGGTGCAACAGTAGGGTAAGTGTTGGATAGTATAGGAGTAAAAATTACTATTCTAACTCCAGGGGGTGCAACAGTAGGGTAAGTGTTGGATAGTATAGGGGTAAAAATTACTATTCTAACTCCAGGGGGTGCAACAGTAGGGTAAGTGTTGGATAGTATAGGGGTAACAATTACTATTCTAACTTCAGGGGGTGCAACAGTAGGGTAAGTGTTGGATAGTATAGGGGTAAAAATTACTATTCTAACTCCAGGGGGTGCAACAGTAGGGTAAGTGTTGGATAGTGTAGAGTAATATTATGCGTTGTAATGGTAGGCGGTGTAATGGTATGCGTTGTAAAGGTATTTTTTAAAAATGCGTTGTAGTGTCATGCGTTGTAAGTGTAGTGCGTTGTAATGGATTATGCGTTGTAAAAAATGCGTTGTAAGTGTAGTGCGTTGTAACAGGTGCGTTGTAAAGGTTGTTCCCCTTAGTAAAGTATCCACTGCATGTGGTACCATGACAATGAGAGTATTATCTAGCACCACTCCAGCAGACTATCGAATAGAAATTGCTGCTGCTGCTGTCGCTTTGAGACAACTAGGCAATGCTTTAGCTACGGGATCTAACGTAGCCGAAGAATAGGCACATGGCCGCTGTTTGTCTCCAAATTGCTGTTAAAACTGACAACGCACAACCCTCTCTCTCATGAACATAGAGCGTAAAAGGCTTATTATAATCAGGAGTACCTAGTACAAGAGCGGAACACAGAGCAATACGTAAATCAGTAAAACTCCTTTGGCACTCGTCAGTCCAAGGAAGGGGCTGAGGTGTATCTTTCAAAGTGAGTGCCAACAAAGGCTTGGCCAACAGAGAGAAGTTAGGGATCCACTGCCTACAATAGGAAGTAATACCTAGAAAGGCACGTACCTCCCTTTGTGTGGATGGCACAGACATTTGCGTAATCGCCTGAATTCGTTCTGGGGTTAATCGTCGTCCCTCCTTTGATAGGAGATGACCCAAGTAGGTAACCTCTCGACGGACATATTGTAGTTTAGAAGGTGAAACCTTATGATTCAGATTAAACAAATGGCGTAATAATGCAACAGTCACATTTTTGCAAATATCTTCTGAATCAGCAGCGATTAAAAAATCATCCATGTATTGTATAAGAGCAGCACCAGACGGCAAATGAAAAGTATCAAGATGACATTTTAAGGCTTGGCTGTAAATAGAGGGACTTTCACAATAGCCCTGAGGTGCGCGTTTGAACCGGAAGCTTCGGCCTCCAAGAGAGAAGCCAAAAATATCCCTACTCTCTTCTGCAATGGGAATACTAAAGAAGGCATTCTTTAGATCGATAACAGAAAACCAAGTCGCTGTGGAAGGTATCATTGTCAACAGAGCAGTGATATCTGGGACGACAGGAAATTGTGGTATAACAATTTTGTTTACCTCCCGATCAATTACGAAACGATATACAGGAGGCTGAGAAGGATCAGTGCGTTTAAGAACAGGAAGACTAGGACTATTGCATGTGTTTCCTCTCGTTTCTTCAACCACACCCTTCTGAATCAAATCATGAATGATTTCCAAAAGCGCTTTTTCACCTTCAGTGGAAATTCTATACTGCGGAATACGCGGCAATTTAACATTAGGCTTGAGAGTGACAACATAAGGTGGAATTTCAAGACAGCCCACATCATTCGGACCCGTGGCCCAAAGCGTTGCCGGAAGAGAAAGTAATTCAGGTGGAAACTGATCTTTGGACAAATACATTGGAGAAATCAGTTTCTGTCCTAAAGTAAGATGTACACCAGAAGGAGAACAATATATCGTAGCATGCATTCTTTTCAATAAGTCCAAACCCAACAGATTCTCACCGCAACCATTCATCAAAAGAAGTGAAGCTTCCAAATCATAAGGCCAATTGAAATAGGCAAAGGGCAAGAAACCGGATTACGAACAGGGGCGCCAGAAAATCCTACAGATTCATTCGTTAAGTCAGACAAAGGTGCCCCAGGGAGTTTAGAATGAATAATAGAACTTCTCATCGCCCCAGTATCTAGAAGAAATTGCTCTAAAACACCCATTGTAGTGACATTAACATAAGTTCCATTCTGATCTACTGGAACCGACACAACTCCCTTACTTTGTCCATGGCTGTCCTAGTTAGCATGAAGACTTTCATTCTCGCTTTCAATATAATGGTCTTCATTGTAGTACTGTGTAGACCTAACATTTTGCTGATCAAAGTAATTCATGGAATTGAGAGGAGGAAGGGCACGCTGTTCTTGAGTCAACACACCTCGACCTCTACCTCTATTTGCTGACTGGAGGCCAGCACGACCTCGTGGAGCAGATAATGCTCCACTGCGCTGCAATAAAACCGGGCAACTATTCTTAAAATGACCTTCTTCTCTACAATAGGCACATTGATTAAGTCCTAACAAAGGTCGCGGAATGTATGGCTCAGGTTTTTGATACAACCTCTGAAACTGCGGAGGCTGTTTAAACTGAGGCTGAGCATAGCGAGGAGGATAAGCTTGTTGCAAGAGAACCTTCGTTTTTAATTCTTTCGTCTTTTTCTCTTGCTTTTCTCTTTCTTCTTTATCTCTGTTTTCATAATATTGTGCAGTAGCCAATATCTGGGCAGAAGAAGAAACAGCCCATGAACTTTCAGAATCTTTCAATTTGTGTGACAGTTCGGCATGCAAATTAAATACAAATTTGTCCACAAATAATCGCTGTCCACCCTCTGTAGCCATATCTTGACCACTGTGATCAATAAATGTCTCCTCGAAATGAGTAAAGAAATCAGAGACACTTTCATCTTTCTTTTGTTTGCATGCCGCTAATTTATCCCAATCAACTCTCAAGGCAGGCATCATCGTTTTCATTAATGTAATAATCCTACCAGGGAGTTCTGAAATCAAAGCATCAGGCTTCGCACCACCCACTTGGTCTCTATCTGCGGCAGTTATAGTATCCCAATCAGCACCTAATTCCTGTGCGTGATTCTCCTTACGAATCCTAGCCCATAATGTCTGTGGGACTACATTTCCCATCAACATATCGATATCAGCTAGATTCATGATGCGTGAACTGTCTGTGATAATTCTTTATAATAACTCGCAGGGTTTTTACGAGGATCCGGTAGAGTCTGTTTAAGGGCTAAAACTTCAGATCTTTTCCAGGGGACATGTACCCATATACGTTGAAAATGAGCGGGAATACCTGGATTAACACCTTGAGCTGCAACCTCTTCCTTCCATACTGGAGGAACCTCTCCCATGGGATAATTTTTCAGTGTCAGTCTAACCGACGGATCGGAATCAAGGAAAGTCTGAGAGGACAATAAGTTTCTAAAGGAAATAAGTGTCCTTACAGCGTTTTCAACTTTGGAACCCACAATAAGTCCTTTATCAAAGTCAGCCTGAACATCTAACAGACCCTGTGGAACCGAATTCAAATTCACATCCTCCCATTCTTTCATGAGAGTATCACACATTACATCGAAAACATATCTTTGCGTGGGTGCATTCCATTGTGAGAAGGTAGGCATAATATCGAGCACACTGTATTGGGGACCCTTTTTGATCCATTTTCGTGCAAGAGATTCCAAATTTTCTCATTCTTCGGCAGCTGGGAATTGACTACGAGATTGTCTTCGAGAAAAAGCCGGAGATACATTAAAAGCTTCAAAGAAAGGAGATAGAATACCAGTGACAGTGTCCGTGAGTCGCCTACGCATAGACGGAGAATTGGACATGAGGATAGGAGACAAGGTATTAGGCGAACTAACAGAAGGAGAACCGGTAATTGCAGGAGGTGCAGAAGGCAAAGGAGATCGAAGATCAGAAGATGAGGGCAAAGAAGTCGAAGTTAATGGTAAAACTGGCAGAGGCGGTAATACTGAAGCTGGCAAATGCGGAAGAGCCGGAACAAGCAGAGGTACTGCTGGCGGCTGAACAGGCTGTAACAACTGGGGTGCATTGGCACCTTGTGCATAGGGCGGAGGCAATCTCAATAAATGAGACATTAGGGGATCTTCTTCTAAATCTTTCTTGTTATCGGAAGGGGAAACAGGCAACACCGGATAGCATTTATCTATCGCCATACGATGCTGTCTCTCTGAAATTTCCGTCGCATTATCAATTTCATCATCTTTAAATCGTTGGGCAGCCTGTATGATTGTCATACCCTGTGCTTTCCTATCTCGTTTAGCTTGTTTAATTTCTCTCTGTTTGGCTTCCTTACGCCAAAGGCGGAAAGAGTCAAACATTGCCGGCCGGGCTTTTCTTTTGAATAAAACTGCTTCTAAATTATCTAGCACATCAGGCTCAAAACTATCATTTTCTGGCCATTTTAAAACACCATCTTTCTTCGTGTATCGGGTCCATGCCTCGTTAAAGGCAATGGGGCCAATACCATGTTTTGAATAGAGCTCGTATGTGGGAGTTCCAACCAAAGGAATCGGACAAGAGTCCTCAAGCCGGGGGTGTCCCTATTACAACCAAAGCAACAAAGTTTTCCAAACTTAGTCAGACCAGGCATCTCGTGATTTCACCGGACTGTTCACAAACTTCAAGGGGGTAAAACTCAGTTTACGCAGCACAAATGCACTTGCCCCTCGGCTTCGGCTATTGCAATAGTCGAATCTAAGGACCAAAGGAACAAAGGAACAAAATTGTGGGAGCGACCCACCAAATACTTAACTAAGGATGTCTTCTCACGCCAACAGAGGCCCGTCTATCGTCTCACCTTACCATACATCACCAAAGGAAGGGCCAAGGCAGGGCGGCAGTCAGGGCAGCAGTCGTCAGTAGCCGTCAGGAAGGAATAACCACGCTGAAAAAGACCTTCGGACCACTTTCGACATACAGGGGTCGCTTGACGTGGCTCGCGAATCCTCCAGAATTTTCTTGCGGGGTTCCTCACGACCTTCAGGCAGAACCGGTACCACTGAAGCCGCCCCACGTTGGGCGCCAGTTGAAGAACCAGAACCTTTTGGGCCTGGCGGCGCAGGGTACGCCTTAATCTCCGGGGTTCTCCTGCTCAGCTACACAGAGACACGGGACACTCTGTTAGGCGTTAGAAGATCAGATTTATTAGCTGCAGCTAGTACAGTTATCCCAGAAGTACACGAGGTAGGTTCTCAGGAGACTGCCACTTCACTCCGTGGTGCACAATCTTATATAGTACATATGTGAAATATACATTAACCAAATACACACCCAAAACATATAAGAAAGAGCCAATAAGAAAAGTTGGAAAACAGAACAGAACCAATAGAAAAGGTTTGAAAATAATGTATCAGTTAACTCGAAGAAGCCCCTCCTCTGACTGTGTTTGTCACCCCTCCCACGAACTAATTCATTAACAGATCTGTAACCAACTTGCAGGTGGCGAGATACGTTTGTGTGTTTTGGAGGACAGTTGTGAAACGAGAGAATGCTAGCAGAGGACAGCGAAGGCCAGACGATAAGATAAAGTCAGAAGAGAATAGTGTGAACCAACAGATAGTTGAGACGGGGATTAGGAAAACCAGACAGGGATTAGTGTACTCGGCCAGTCCTAACACCAGTTTTGTAAATAGAGGCAGAAGGCTTATTTCGACACGAAGCTGCAGGAAAAGCAGAATAGACTTTGTTCACCGTGCTGCCTGAGTGAGGGCAACACAAAATGGCGGCGAAGCACAAAATGGCGGGTCGATTCGATCACGATCGAAAACCGAATTTTCTCAGGGTAATCAAAGCTTCCTTCTTGTGGGCATAAACCATCCTACTTTCTGGGGGCAGGTCCAACAAGGTATCCCTCCCCTCACTCACAAAGCGTCCCCACAACCCCGCTCCCCAATCCTTCTCAGGGACCCAGTGGGACACCATAGCTAATTCATAAGCGGCAAACCATTGCCCAATATCTTCACTCTTATGAAAATCCTTAATAATCTCTTTAGGTATATACACTCTACTCTCAGTATGTACTACTGGTATGCTGCCACCAGAGGGGGAGATCTCTATACTCTTTGCTTTAATCTCCAACTCCCTCAAAATTTTCTCATGTTCAAATTTCACCTTCATCATCTCAAATTCTAACTTCTTATTCTCTAGGTCTCTCTGACCATCCAATTTAAGCTTAGTCATCTCCATATTATGCCGCCTATCTCTCTCCCTGTCCTCCATCTCTTCTGGAGTCAGGCCCCTTGAGGACACACTAGTGCCCGGGCTGGAAACTGCTTTATCCCCTACCAAATCTACAATTTCTTCCTGCTGCTCTCCTGCATTCTCTCCCCTCTCCACAGGCCCTTCCATAATCCTAGGGGCATCCCTGTCTTCTAACCAGGCCTTCAGCGCCTTGTAATACTTTTCCCTTCTAGTGAGACCTGTGATAGGGACTGTGAAGCGTTTGCAAAAATATTTGAGCTGCTTGGCATTGTAGGTTTCTAATTTCACTTCTTCCCAGGAGAGATCCTCAGAGGCATTGGATCTGGGCTTGCCCATTGTAGCAATAACTGGCAATAACGATCAAAAATAGAATCAAAAATCTCAAAAAGGTACGTGGTTATGTTATGGTCTGCACTCACTAGTAGTGTACACTATAATTACTGTATGCAATCATAAATGCAAGTCCAGATCCTCTCCGCTGACCACCAATGTTAGAAATGGGGGTCTCTAGTTGTCAATGGCTGGCCACTGTCCAAGTAGGGACCCTTCTTCCTAAGTCAGAGTAAGCAGCCTACACCCTTTGACAACCCCTGCTCAACCCTGTGGTAACGTAGCACGAGCAGCTAGGCTTATCTCAGAGGCAGTGTGTGAAGCATTTATGACCATACACAGTAATACAATGAGGAACACTACAAATGGACACCACTCAAGTAGTTATAAAAAAAATAGGTATATTTATATAGACTTAATCACAAGACTAATAACAGTAAAAATTCACAATACTAGAAAAATAGGGTTACTTTAAAAATGCTGCAAAAATAGTTCAAGGTGCACAAAATGATGTTCAGTTCAATGCAGTGGTCTCTGCGACCCTTTTACTCACAAAGTATCTGGTTCCTGTAGCAAAGCAACAAAAATGTCGCTAAGGAGTTGTAGCGATAAATTTCCTCACGCTAACCAGCGATGCGTTGAATCCTTACCGCAAGGGAGGATGATGCGCTGGGTTGCGGGTAGGAGAAAGCGACAAACTTCTTCACGCTAAGCCGGGGATGCGATAAAATCCTTGCCGCTGAGGGAGGATGATGCACCGAGCCTGTTGCGTGTGCGATCTTGCTGCGATGAAAGAAAATGGCGCTCCGCGAGGGAGCGATGATCCTGATGCTATGCGGGGAAAATGGCGAACGCTCGGCGTCCGCGCTGCGATGAGCTTGATGCGATGATTTGGGGTTAGTGAGCGCTTTGGGGCCCGCTAACAAGCAATGCGTCAATCTTCTGGATAGCGGGCGTTTTCAGGCCCGCAGACAGGTGCTGCGACGAACTTCGGGATAGCGGCGTTTTCAGGCCCGCTGACGGATGATGCGATATTCTTCGGGGTTAGCGAGCGCTCGGCAACAGCAGAGCGATGATTTTTCTCATGCTCACCAGCTGCAGCGGCTCGCTAACGGGGGTTAGCGACGATTTTCAGCACTCTTTTCTCAGCAGTAGAACTAGAGGCCCTGGAACTCACAGGAGCCTCACCTGCAGATAGAAATCCTCGCTGGGAGGAAACAGGAGGCTGGTGGGGGAGTCTGATGTGCCTGAGACTCCTGCAGGAGGCTAGCTCTCTTCTAACCCTTGGGTGATTGCTGTAGCCACAAAATAAAAGTTCCTTCAAAGTCCTTTTCCTCTTCTTCCAAGTCCAGTGGTAACCACTGCAGGCCAGTCCCAGAAACAGCACACAAGCACAAGGACAGTCCTTCTCCTGCAGATTCCTGTAGTTACACGGACAGAGGTTCCTCTTGTTGTCCAGGAGCAATACAATTTGTAGGGGTTTGGGCACAAATATTTATACCCCCAAAGTCTTTGTTCTTAGGGGTCACAAGCCTCTGAACCCAGCCAGAACCAGTTCTGCCCAGCCCTGGAGCACTTTGTTTATCAGGCTGCATCCTTCCTTTCAGAAAGAGGGGTCTGCCCTCAGACGCACAGTGGTAGGTGGAGCCAGCATTCACCTTGCCAGGCACAGCCCTATTCAGGTGCAGGAGCTACCCCTCCCCTCACTCCAAGGTAGATCTCTCTATTCAACCCAGGTCTGACTCAGCCTGCCCTGTCCCTCCAAAACCAGACAGCCAATACACATAATAGCAGAGCAAACTGGAAGGCTTAGGCAAGAAAGTACCTATACTCTAAAAGTGGTAGTTTCAAACCCAGCCATATGCAAATCAGACTTGACCCGGTGCCTCATGGGAAGAGTCCAGACCGAACTGCCAAGCCAGGTCCTCCCTGGACCGGAAACAAGCATCCTGGGACCAGTTTCTGGGTTTTACCCTTCATCAGCCCAGCTAGGTTTTGTTCAGTGGCACAGTGAGCAAGGGACCCACATCTGGTCATACTCATCCCACTTAGGTTGAAAAGTGCTACGCAAACAAATGATGGACAGAATGCTGAATAAATCATGCATTCACCCCCAGTCAAGAAATCTGGGTTAAATTCATCGTTCTTTTGCTCATCATGCCATCCCAGTTTAGACCCAGCCATATGCAAATCAGTCTTGACCCTATGCCTCATGGGAACAGTCCAGACCGAACTGACAAGCCAGGTACTCCCTGGACCGGAAACAAGCATCCTGGGACTGGTTTCTGGGTATTACCCTTCACCAGCCAGGCTAGCTTGAATCCAGTGGCACAGTGAGCAAAGGACCTACGTCTGGGCATGCCCATCCCACTTAGGGTGAAAAGTGTTAGGCAAACAAATGATTTACGGAATGTTGAACAAATCATACATTCACCCCCCAGTCAAGAGACCTGGGTTAAATCCATTGTTCTATTGCTCACCATGCCACCCCAGTTTAGACCCAGCCATATGCAAATCAGTCTTGACACTGTGCCTCATGGGAACAGTCCGGACCGAATTGTCACGGTAGGTCCTCTCTGGACCGGAAACAAGCATCGTGGGACCGGTTTCTGGGTATTACTCTTCATCAGCCAGGCTAGCTTGAATCCAGTTGCACAGTAAGCTAGGGACCCACTTCTGGGCATGCCCATCCCACCGAGGTTGAAAAGCACTATGCAAACAAATGATGGACGTAATACTGAATAAATCATACATTCACCCCCAGTCAAGTGATCTGGGGTAAATCCATTGTTCTTTTTCTCATCATGCCACCCCTGTTTAGACCCAGACATATGTATTTCAGTCTTGACCCTGTGACTCATGGGAACATTCCAGCCCCAACTGCCGAGGCAGGTCCTCCCTGAACCGGAAACAAGCATCTTGGGACCGCTGTCTGGGGATTACCCTTCATCAGCCAGGCTAGCTTCAATCCAGTGGCACAGTGAGTAAGGGACCCTCGACTGGGCATGCCCATCCCACTTAGGGTGAAAAGTGCTACTCAAACAAATGATGGCCAGAATGCTGACTAAATCATACATTCACCCCAGTCAAGAGACCTGAGTTAAATCCATTGTTCTTTTGCTCACTATGCCACTCCAGTTTAGACCCAGCCATACGCAAATCAGTCTTCACCCTGTGCCTCATGGGAACATTCCAGACCCAACTGCCGAGCCAGGTCCTCCCTGAACCGGAAACAAGCATCCTGGGACCAGTTTCTGGGTATTATACTTCATTAGCCAGGCTTGCTTGAATCCATTGGCACAGTGAGTAAGGGACCCACGCCTGGGCATGCCCATCCCACTTAGGGTGAAAAGTGCTACTCAAACTAATGATGGCTGGAATGCTGACTAAATCATACATTCACCCCCAGTCAAGAGATCTGCGTTAAATCAATCATTCTTTTCTCACCATGCCACCCCAGTTTAGATCCAGCCATATGAAAATCAGCCTTGAACCTGTGACTCATGGGAACAGTCCAGACCGAACTGTCACGCCAGGTCCTCTCTGGACCGGAAACAAGCATCGTGTGACCGGTTTCTGGGTACCTTGAATCCAGCGGCACAATAAGCAAGGGACCCACGTCTGGTAAATTCCTGCAGTCAAGTGATCTGGGATAAATTGTTCTTTTGCTCATCATGACACCCCAGTTTAAACCCGGCCAAATGCATTTCAGTCTTGACCCTGTGTCTCATGGGAACATTAGAGACCTTACTGCCAAGCCAGGTCCTCCCTGGACCGAAAACAAGCATCCTGGGACCGGTTTCTGGGTATTGCCCTTCATCAGCCAGGCTAGCTTAAATCCAGTGGCACAGTGCGCATGGGACCCATATCTGTGCACGCCCATCCCACTTAGGGTGAAAAGTGCCACGCAAACAAATGATGGGCGGAATGCTGAATAAATCATACATTCACCCCCAGTCAAGAGATCTTGGTTAAATCCGTCGTTCTTTTGCTCACCATGCCACCCCAGTTTAGACCCAGCCATATGCAAATCAGTCTTGACCCTGTGCCTTATGGGAACAGTACGGACCGAACTGCCATCAAATGTTCTTTTTGCATTAAATTTTAAGAAGCCACCACACAACCAGAAACTGATTATGGCTCAAGCACTTACTATCTTAGCCTCCGAATAGGCCCTTTCACTAACCTCGCGTGTCTCTCCTTAAATAAATAGGATTTATGAAATACACATCATGCTAAATAGTCCAATTTCTATATATTATTTGTTGCATGTAAATTACACCTAGTATTTGTAATAACTATCTAAATATGGTAATGCGTGCCCATGATTTTATTACATATATGTTTTCACGTTGGCCTTTAGCATACTCATGATACCCTGGTACCAATTCCCGTAATGTTACTGGTATAGTATTACGGAATAAATCACATGTCCAAAATGACTCCTCTCCAACATGGCGGCGCACATTCCAGTTTACATTTTAACTTCATGAAGTGCACAATCTGTCACAGATTAAACTTCTGTTCTTATTCTGCAAGCACGCCATAGGCCCAGCAATACACGCGATCCCAGATTTATTTTTGAGGCCCGCCATGATGTATAAAACAGTGTCACTTGTGAGGGTCAGCTTTTCCGGATCATTAAAGGAGAGGCGTTTTCCCGACATCAGTTCAATCGGAAGTAAGTATTTGTTTCGATCTACACGCTACGCATCAGCGCATTGCACAATAGGAATAAGAGTTCATATTCATACTGCCCGGAATCGCTATTAAGACCCAGGCCAATCGATATCCACATCCTAGGTTTGTTAACACGCAAGTTTTTTAATTATGTATTGCATGTAAAAATAGGTCTCATGCTTTTCGGGCCGATATCAGTGTATTGCATGATAGGAATTAGGGCTCTTACATTTAGTAGTGCCCAGAAACATTGTATCACTCGATTAGACACAGGCTAATTGTTTCTGAAATCCTGGATCTGACAACAAGCTACAGCTTCTATTTGTCATTTACGTAGTGCTTGTAAAAATATGTTCCATGCTTTCTGAGCTCATATTAGTGTTACCATATCTTTATAGGCTTTTATCAGTTGAATCTTAAAAGTTAGGACTTCGACTCCATCTATTTCCAGCATGGTCCCAAAAGCTTTGTAAAATGCAAATGTCTCTGTAAGTATAGCCCAGTACCATTAGTATAAACCAGGGGTATCTTAAGCTAGACCCTCTTTACACCCCCTTATTGCTGTGTTTTTGCTGTAGTAAATGATGCCACACAGAATTAACATCGGAGCGCCTTCTTTAAGTATCCTCCCTGAGACAACGTTCACTATACTGACTTTACTGTCCACTTGATATTTACCGTAAGTACTTCCATACAAGGGGGTTGACTTGCAAATCCCAACGTATTATTAAGAACTCAAATAGACTGACACTGTGCATATTTTTAAAGTTCTGTAGTTTTATGTATAACATACATCTGTTCTTGCAGAGTGGCCAAAAATAATGAAGGAGACGATATATAAAATATATACTTCCATGGAACATCTCCCTTTTACTCCAGTACAGGTATATCATAACCTCAACGTTTTTGTGATTGGATAAAAGAACAGATAGCGTCACAGGTCTTGTTTGGGCTAAACTTCACCTTTTTTCCTTTTCCATTGCTCGGGTCACACAGGCTTTTCCTGACGGTTAAGGACCATTTGAAACGTTGATCCCGTGTTCAGTACCAAGGTCCATATCTTTTACATAAAAATATGTAAATTCACCTTTTACTTCCTTTGAGTCTAGCATGAACGGCACACGGGCTTACTTTGGAACTCTATCCAGTGGAAGCCGTATCATTAGGCCGCAAGGTTACAGTCCCTAATAGTGGTCCGCCTATGGCTTGTGCGTATTGGCACTGAGGTGCACTGCTCATAAATATTTCACTCTTTGGGGATATAAGGAGCTGTACTTCTATATCACGGTGTTGGGTGTTTGTATGTGCCTTATTGCACATATATCTCGGAGGCAGGTGCTTTTATTTTAAGATTGTATATTTGATTATTTTCCCTTAAAGTATTTACACTGAACAAACAGTTTTATTTTGAAGAAACATTAACTGCTCACAAAAAGAGAATTTCTATTTCAGGCCACCATAATATTTATGTGCATACCTATCCTTACTCCATGTCTATTCTGTATTTGACACAGAGAAAGTTGAGACATCCCCTGATGAAGGCACCCCAGCTGAAAGACGCGTAGCTTCCTTCATCTGCTCCTTTTTAGGTCGAGGGACCATCCGGTCTGCCGAAGGCAGAACCGGAAGTCCGGAGATCTGATGTTTCTAAGAGTGGCTATTTAGCCTGCCTCTCTTTTTGGCTCTCCTCCATTGGCTGGCTCCCTAAACGGAGGCCAGCCATTGGAGGAGAGAGCCGTCCCTCCAAATAAGCTCCGTCTTTTTCAGATTCGGGGCCGTGTTCCGTGCTGTTCTTTCCACTTTTTAGCCACGCCCTTTTTCGAACAGCAGGAACACGCCCTCGAATCCGAAAAAGTTTTGAAGCTTCCTTCCGCCATTCCCAGCACAGAAGCGGAAGAAGGTAGTATCGTACAGATCTACCCATCAACGGAGCATGGATCTCCTCACGGATGCTCCCTTCCCCCACCGCCATGGTCTGCATTTAGTCACGGCGCTTCCTCTAACACTTCGCTGCCCGTGGCCACGAACACGGCGTACAGCCTCTCTAGTACCCAAACGAGAAGGGCTGCGTGGAGGAGGGGCGTGCGCTGTGCGGCAGACCCAACTTCTCTCGTGTTTTTGTGCAAACCAGGCAAAGTATTGATTTTGGATTTACATTTTCAGCGCACATGAAACGTAAAGTGGTGCTATACATTACTATGCATTTCATGGGGGTCGCAGACAAATGTTTTAATGTGTAAATTCCTATCGGGTACCAAGGGTCCTCCCTCCGGGGTTTCTCACTCGACGCCTCTGCAGCGCCAGGGGAGCCCGGGAGAGAAGGAAGCTGCGTCTGAGAGTCAGTGCAGGAAGGGTGTCCTTGTGAAAACCCATGCTCGACACCACACGCGCATCCTTGCACTATGGTGTGTGTGCGTGCGCGCGTGTGCCAGCGCATGAGGGGTGATAAACCTTGTAATATCTCAGTAGACATGGGACAGCTTTGCCGTCTCCTCTCATGCAGCCAGGGTCGGCCCTGCATCCGCTCCAAGCATGCTCTCCGTGTCCTTCAAAGCTCACAGCAGGGGCGGGACTGCCCCCTCATACACATGTGTGCGTGAGCTCCTCTGGGTCTCCTTTGAAGGTGCTCTCACTCACCTCCGGGCCTGCTAAAGGGGTGCCTCGCGCCAGCCCCGGCCTGCGCCCGAGAATTTAAATATAATGGACATATGTACCATTAAAATAATAAATACAGGCACTGACCACAGTCTGTGACACATGAGCACTGAGGCGTAAATAACGGGCTTCCCTGAGTCCGAGCCCCCCCCAACCACAGAGGTAACCACGCACTTCTGGGACTCGTGCACCAAGGTGAGAATCACGGGCTTCCCTGAGTCCGAGCCCCCCCTCTCCCCACAGCCACAGAGGTACCCCCGCAGTACAGTCATTCGTGCACCAAGGTGTGAATCGCGGGGCTTCCCTGAGTCTGAGCTCCCCCCCCCGGTACCCACACACTGCTGGGACTTAAGTACCAAAGTGCGAATCACAGGCTTCCCAGGGTCCGAGCCCCTCCTCCCCACCACAGAGGTACCCCCGCACTGCTGGGACTCGCGCACCAAGGTGTGACTCACGGCACTTCTCTGGGTCTGACCCCCCCCACCCCACAGAGGTGCTCCCGCACTGCTGGGACTCGTGCACCAAGGTGTGAATCACGGGCTTCCCTGGGTCTGAGCCCCCCCTCCCCGAGGTACCCCCGCACTGCTGGGACTCGTGCACCAAGGTGTATATCACGGGCTTCTCTGGGTTTGAAACCCCCTACACACACAACCACCGAGGTACCCCCGCACTGCTGAGACTCGTGCACCAAGGTGTGAATCACGGAGCTTCTCTAGGTCTGAACTCCCCCCCCTCCCACAGAGGTACCTCCGCACTGCTGGGACTCGTGCACCAAGGTGTGAATCACGGGCTTCCCTGAGCCCCCCTCCCCCCAGGTACCCTCGCACTGCTGGGACTCGTGAACGAAGGTGTGAATCACGGGTTTCTCTGGGTCTGACCCTTACACACTCTCCATCCCAGGTAAAGAGCCCCCCCCAGGACCTTAAGCTGTGTGCTTTCAGGAAGGGACCACTGGCAGTCAGAGGCCACAGCACGTGCATGTCGGCCCACTGTGCACACACATTACACACAATGCAACAATAGGCTACAGATTGAGGAAATATGAATTTTGTGATCAGTTATGTCCCCTATCGTAGACCCCAACGGCTCCATGTGCATGCTATAAGTACATGTATGTTACCTCCTGCTCCAGTTCTGAAGACGCAAACATATGTGCGTCCACCGTCAACATGTCCTCTTTCAGATCCGCCATGAATGAGTCAGATATTCCATTCCTAAGTATGAAAGGCCACCGACTTTATGTGGTTCACTTTCCACATTTCACAGATTCAGGCGAGTAGGCCCGAATTCTGTCATCAAGCCTTTTCCTGCCTTCTGCTTCTGAAAGCTCCAGTCTGAGCCTGCATCTGTGACCATGAACTTTGTCCTACTCCCTGCGCGGCTAACGGAGCCTGATCCAGCCTATCGCCTGCCAAAAACTGTATTTCACCTTCGAGATTATCTCCTTCGTTCCTCATCCGATGCATTCCTGTCTAGTAGTTTAGGTAAACATTCCTCCAGCTACCGTGCAAAGGGGCCAGGCCTCGCTGTCCTCATGCAAGTAATTCATAGCCCCGTTACCATGGAATATTCCTACCCCCTCGCATCTAGTGTAGACACTTAGACGCTTGTACACGCACTAACAGTCAGTATAGAATAGATTCTATCCTAGAGACCTTTCCTTTTGGATAACACAGTTCTTTAAACATAGGATATTAGATATGATTTGGGATTAGGTTGACATAACCCCAGACTTCTGTCTCCACATGTAGAGCTAAATGTCAAGTCCCCTTCACCCTCTAGTTGCACGTCAATCACACGTCATGCGGCTGCGCGCGCATCTCTGCCAAATATTTCTGCTGACATTGCAGGATTCTTTTATGGATCCACCCACTTGTGACATCATGTTTAAATGACGTATTTTAGTTACACCCAAGTTTACGCCTCTATTAGTTACGTATGCACAGTTTTTCTGTATTATCAGCTGTCACGCCTCTTGCATCTGTTTCAATGTAATGCATTTTCTATAAAACTGCTTAACTGTCAATAATATATGCTCCCTTCCTTCCTGAACTTTCGTGGTGATGGAATAGAAGGCCCACAATTCGAATTGTATTCCTTTGTATAGGAATAAAGCCTTTTTAAACCTCTAATACCACGGATTCTGCCTCTTATTTTTACTGAGTTATTCTCACTAAGACTTTACCGCATAAAAAATAGTACCGGTAACAAAATATTTACCACATAAATTGGCGCCCGAACAGGGACACTTTCTCATCTCACGCGCCGGCGGTGCGTTGCAGGCCCGGTCTCCTGCCACAGCTGAACGGACAAAAACGCGTACCCGCAGGATTTCCTGTATCTCCCTCCGGCCAAGCGGGAGTGACTGAGGCTGCGATCAACTCCCAGACGAGGCGGTGAGAAGTGCGAAGTATCCCGACCAGAGCCTAGCTGAGAGAGCAAGATCCGAGGTATACAGAGTCCCACCGAGTTCCGAAGTTCCGAGTCCAGTCGAGTCGAGTCCAGTCCGGTCCAGTTTTCAGTTCCGTTCCGAGGCCTTCCGTTCCGAGCTACCCGGTGAGTACCATTACCGGGGAGGCATTTTACGTGCACATAGTCTGTGCCGGTCAGGACGGGTTTGGGTACACAAATCCGGTCTGCACTGTTTCAGCAGTGTATCTGTACTGTTTAGCAGTATATATAGTATGTCTTGCATATAAATAAGTATTATCTAGTGTCAGTATTATGTCAGTAACTAGTTTTCTATTAGTTATCATTGTTCGTTAAAACTGTTAAATGTTAAATGTTTTAATACGTTTTATATATCGTGGTGTGAATGACTGTTCATTATTGTGTTCATCGTATAAAGTGTGTTCTAGAAACAAGATCTAAAAATGCCGTTCTTTTCGAAACTAAGACAGATCAAAACTAGAAAAGGTGTACTCGAAGAAGCTGTTCCCATTCCACCTAGGGATACTCCAGGATACTTTATGTATCATAAGCATGGTCTAGATGCCGTATTATTTCTTGATTTATGGGTGGACTACACCAAAGAATTACCAGAGAGTCAGAGATGGCCCGCAGCAGGGACCTGGGATGCAGATTGCATCATGAGAGTAGAAGAAGAGTTATGGAAAAAGAAAGCCAGACAGTCACAGAAAGATGCCATTGAATTATGGCGTAAAGAATCATACAGACGTACAGAAAAAGCACATAGACAGGAAGAGAAAGGTAGAGAGAATTCAAATAAAACTCGAGAAAATCTATTACTTGAGGAAGGTACCCGAGTAAACTCAGAACAAGTAGATAGACAAAGAAACACTCTTATGAATGGTATGTATCCTCTTCTGGCCGAAGGGTTACCTAAGGCTACCCCGGAAATACCAAAAGATTTAACTCCTCCATTGCTCCCGATAAAAGCACATCCCAAAACACATCCCAAAACAGCAAAGGACGTTTTCCTTTCCTCCTATTTAGATGACGCAGCTCCCGAGTATGCTAGTACCATACCACACATACCGCTTGCCGATGGTGTTCAACACCAAGAGCATCCGTCTGTATCCCCGCAATTACAGACTCCTACACAAGTTCCCACAGGTCCGTCCGTTTCTACAGTTTTTCCCGCATCTACAATCTCTATCCTACGCCCAACGAATCCTTTCGTGCCTAGCACCTCAGACGGTGCTACAGGAGGTACGACAGACATGTTTGCCACCCCGCCGCGAAATAAACAGACTCTTAGAGATTTAGCACTCCAACGTACACCCCAATTAGCGACATCCGACATGTTTAAAGAACAACTTGTGGATTGTAGATACGACCCAGTACCAGGTAGACAGGATAAATTGCTCATATCATCACTACGTATAAGACGAGCTACATTATATTTAATGACGATACCAGGAATAGGTGAACACCTAGACGAAATATATCGCTTTGTCCACACAGGGCGAGGTCCAGAAAGTATTAACGAAGCTATGGAATATCAGAAAGTGGATGTCCAAAGACAGCTACTACGTTTTTTCATAAATTGTGTAATTAGGAATCAAGACAGGCCCGGGGCAGATCACGATACCATGCAAAGACTTGTCAAATGGGGTCAGAACATATCAGAAGAGAAACACGATAGACAGGCGTGTATAATCGCCATGTATCGAAAGATCCGCAAGGAAGTAGAACGAATACATAAAGAAAGACGAGAAGCAGACAGAGTAGAATCAGAGGAGGAGGAGGAGCAAGAATCAGAACAAGTCGAAACAATAGCTTATGTAGGTAGAGGAAGACCCCATAATAATACCAGAGACTTTAACGACCCGATACGTCCAATACGTCCAGGATATAATAGACATTTTCCAAACCCTATGTTAAATACAAAATCCCCCGAACACCTATTCCAAGCCGTTGATAAATTACTCCGAGATCGAAGAGGGTACCATATGCTCGATTCCATGGACGAACAAGAATTAGCTAGGTCAGCAGTACAATGGGCTGACAGTCCCAGCGACTACAATGATGATGTACTTGCACACACGTTTCTGAATCTTGACCCGTACGAACAGCGTTTAGCTAGTATATACATGATTCAACACCTCCTTGTATTATATAAAAGCCAACACTCCGATCCAGGACCCTTACCTGACATATTGACAGAACTGCTCACAAACATATGGAGAGGGTCAAGTACTGATTTGATTAAAGAAATTCTAGAATTCCGAAACCAATATTTAAATTTCGTATGCCCAGAACACGTTCCAGTTCCCATTATGGGAAGAAAAATGTATCACATAGATAGACAGAACCCGTTACGCGAAGTGCACCCAATTAGAGGTGCCGGTGATAATTTTACACGCGTATTTGTGTACACGCCTATAACTAAATTAGAATTATTAGAAATGAAGAAAGTAGTACCCAGCCATGACAAGGACCCAGCAGGTTTCCACCGTGAAATAAAGGACATGTTATTCATGGGAGAGTATACCTATCCCGACATTATGAAAATATTAAAAGTCCTATTACCCGCCGGTGTTTATGAGAAACTCAAAGAAAAGGAATGAGAGGTGGGAGACCAAAAGATAGATTGGACAGCATTAGAAAACGAAGAAAGGGCCCGAGCTGCAGGAGCAGGGCTTGGGGAAAAGACTACAGCACTAGCAGGACTACTAGTGCAGGTACTACCACGTTTATTAACTACGAAAAAGGAAGACTGGGGTGCAATCTCAGCCTGTAAACAAAAGCCAGACGAAGACACTAGTGATTTCTATTCCCGATTTGAAAAATGTTTTGGTATAAATAGTGGCATAAAAGCCAGTAGTGAGTCATATCCACATCTGTTCGTGACAAAATTAGTTGAAAATTCTCTGCTACAAGTTAAGAATAGAGTATTGAAATTCGAAAGTACCTGGCAAGGTAATACCCCATCACAGATGTTACAGATGTTACAATATCATCACAATAGAATTAGAGAAGAACAAGAACACGAACAAAGACGTATGAAAGATACAAAAATGAAAATGCTTGTTGCACAGTCAGTTCCAGCCGATGGTCATCATAAGGGTAATTCCGCAGGTCCTACGAAAGGGACATGCAACTATTGTAAACAACAAGGTCATTATATACACGATTGTCCAGTCCTTAAACATAATATTGCTACAGGTAAAACTCAGGAGAGACCACGTCCACCTAGACAGGATCAGAATCAACAACAAATCCCTCAGCATGCACAACCTAGGTTAGCTACGCAACAACTAGCTCCGCAACAGGGAGCTCCACAACAGACCATAGCACCACCACAAGCGCCGCCTATTGCTGCAACACAAGCAACAACACAACAGATGTATCAGTATGCACAAGCAGATTATCCCGATTATCAGCGATACTCATGAGATAGCCTAGAGAGGGAAGTTGGCTTACCCCTTATTGAGGTTCCTGTAGACCAAGAGGGACCTTATGTACATAGTGAACTATTAGGGGAAGACAGAAAGTTTTTACTTGATACAGGGGCAAGCAGAACAACTATAAGACGCAGTGAAGTTCCAGGGGCACCCCTCTCAGGCTCACAGAATATTTCCCTTGGATTCTCAGGAAAACCTATAATAAATGACGTGACACAACCTCTTCCACTTACGATTGGTCCATTGACACGTACTACAGATTTATTGCTTACTAAATCATGTCCAGAAAACTTGTTAGGTATAAAAACATTGAAAGCTCTAGGAGCTATAATATGTTGTTCTCCGGAAGGAGTACGACTATTTTTACGTGACTTTAAAGGTCACTACGTGTCCAGAGACATGGATCACCGACTGCAGAATTTACCTACACATTTATGGGCACAAGGCCCCACTGATGTTGGTTGCATGAATATTACACCATATCGTGTCACACTAAAAACAGGAGTAATATTACCACGAATACGACAATATAAGTTACCACCCGATGCTGTTGTGGCTTTGCTGCAAATCATTGACGAGCTCATTGCACAAGGAGTGGTTGTCGAAACAGACTCCAATGTATGTAATTCCCCGATAATTCCGATTCTTAAAAGAACGGATCCAAAAGCACCACCAGTATATCGATTAGTTATTGATCTGCGCGAATTAAATAAATGTATTGTACCACAATACCCCGTGGTCCCAGATATCTCTTCATTACTAACAACTATTGACTCAGAAGCAACGTTCTTCACTGTAATTGATCTCAAGAATGCTTTCTTTAGTGTCCCAATCGATCCGGAAAGTCAATATTTGTTCGGATTCAGTTTAAATGGACGAAGTTTTAAATTCACACGCGCACCTCAAGGATTTACAGAAAGCCCCAGCATCTATAGCCAAGCACTGAAACGAGAACTTGACAGTATCCACATGCCAGTTAACACTGCCTTGCTTCAATATGTCGATGATCTGCTGATCACCGCCCGAAGCGAACCTGAATGTGAAAAAGCGTCACTGACGGTTTTAAAATTTTTGGCTGACAAGGGGCACAAGGTGTCCCCTTCTAAGCTGCAATTCTGTGTCCAGCGAGTTGTTTACCTTGGGCACTCGCTGTCCAAGGAGGGAAGGCAGCTTACACCCGACCGCATCCAGTTAATCGCTAACATGCCACCACCCAAGACACAAAAGGAGGTGCGGGCTTTTATAGGCCTCACTTCGTACTGTAGGCAGTGGATCCCTCAATATGCATTTCTAGCAAAACCACTCATCCAGTTGACAACACAGGAGGCAGCCACATCGACTGTCCTCCCTTGGACTCAAGAACATACACACGCCTTTGAAAGTTTAAAGAAAGCTTTATGCCAAGCACCTGTTTTAGCAACACCATGTTACAGCAAACAGTTTACACTCTTTGTTACAGAACGCGAAGGTACTGCCTTGTCAGTACTCACTCAGGAACAAGCAGGATCACACAAACCATGTGCTTATTTCTCTAGTACATTAGATCCAGTAGCTCAGGCTCTTCCTGCGTGCCTGAAATCGGTGGCAGCAACAGCTTTAGCAATCAGACAAAGCGATGCCATAGTGTTAGGACATCAATTGACAGTACAAGTACCACATGCAGTAGAGGTTCTCTTGAACCGCACACAAACACAACACTTGACTATAGCGAGACTCACCGGTTACGACCCTTTTGTTAGGGTACCAATGGAAATTCCACTGTGTCCGGCATCCCGAGGCCGCAGGTCTTGTGGAACGTCATAATCAAACTTTGAAAATTAGATTGTCCAAAATATGTAGAGAAAAAGGAGTCGATTGGATAGTAGCCTTACCAGTTGCGCTCTTTTACATGAGAATGGTAGCACATTCCCGAACAGGGCTATCCCCGTATGAGGTGATCTTCGGTAGACCACCAAATATGTGGGGGACGCCTATACCTCGTAAAATCACTGACGTTGACTGTAATATGCTGACAGATTACCTGGCTTCCTTGATGTCTGCACTACAATCTTGTCGTTCACAGGTATCCGCAGCTTTTCCCGACAATACTGAGGTGAAGCCCCATGACGTGGTTCCTGGTGACCTGGTGCTGGTCAGGAACTTTGACCGGAAGACCCAACTGGATCCTAGGTGGAAGTCACCGAAGTTGGTTCTACTCACCACAAGGACAGCCGTGAAAATCGAGGGAAGGAAAGGGTGGTTGCACTCGAGTCATATCAAGAAATTTTATGGACTACCACCCGGTGTAGATACTCAACCCTGTATTCCCTCACAAACAGACTCAAAGCTCCCCTTGGTTGAGCAATCGAACTCAGAAATTTATAAACTAAAATTGAGGTCTAGTAAGTCAGACAATTTGATTGTTTAAGTCCTCTCCAAGGTGAATCGGTTGAATTTGTCCCTGACATGTATCCTCTAGACCGGAATAGAGAAAGAAATCATCAGATGCAGCTCAAGAAGCATGCGTATTGTAAATCATTTCGTAGTCACTGCACAGTAACATTATTAATTTTGTTTTTTCTAAGTCTTCTGATCATTATTTTCAGCATACTATTGCATATGTATTACCCTATTCTTAAACATGCTTACAATATAACTGCAGAACATTCTTTTAGCGAATTACCTCCGCATGAGTTGTCATATAGATTTGCGCTGCGCAACAACACATTTATTAGTATGTTACATCATTCCCATCAAACCAGCAATGCCACAAATTGTTGGATATGTGGCCGACTCCCTCCCTATCAAAACTATAAGGGAGTTTTGCCCCTCTTTCCATATCCGTTCACACACAATGGCTCCTGTGGAGCATGGTTTAGTTTGATTAATACCCTAGATTCAAATTCCACAGTTTATCAAGACAACTGGGTATGGGGAAACCTGAACCTAGTTTTGCTTAAAGTCTGCTACCCTAACAAGGAGGGACTCCCCAAAAGAACAGGAACTGATCTAGAAAATGAAGTATATGGATTAGGTAATTTTACACTTAACCTCATGATCCTGAACGTTGAATCTGAAGCTACACCAATCTTGCCCGCCATGTCAGTATTCCCAGTAAAAGGGGAATTATGTATAAGAAAGAATGGTTCCATACACATGGGCCATAGTAAATGTACCACTGTAATAAAATTCAGTGATCAAGGCAAGTCTACATTTAGAGCTTCCCATCATTCCTACTTCATATGTGGCCAGACCGCATATATATGTCTACCTCTAGATTGGGATGGTACTTGTTACATAGCATTCCTTCTGCCACCTGTTTTCCTAGCTCCTCCTGATTATCATAGAAATACCCATTTAGTACACAATAGACGGCAGAGAGATCTCCCAATTGTCGATTACACTGAAACAGCATGGGAAAAATACACAGATTTCAATAAAGGATTCTTTCCCTATATAGGTACAGTCACTAATAGTAAGCTGATACGTAGATTAACCAGAACCCTTGAAGCAGTAGTGAATGAGACTATTTCCGCCTTAGGCAATTTAACAGAAGAGCAGTCTGCTATGCGGATTGTTGTGCTTCAAAATCGTCTTGTCCTTGACGTCATCCTGGCCGATAGGGGCGGAGCTTGTAGGGTCATCGGATCAAGTTGTTGCATTTTCATACCAGAAAATTCGCCGTCAGTATATAAAGCCATAACCCGCCTTCATAAGATTATAAGCCAGATACATCAGAGTCCAGGCACCTGGACTTGGTCCGGTTGGTTCTGGGGCGTGTTGTCAGCCTGGGGATGGAGAATCCTATCCTTCCTAGGTATTGGCTTTCTCATACTATTCAGTTGCTGCTTATGTCTACAATGCGGGCCAGCGATTTGTGGTCTGTGTGCCACATCGTGTATCCCACATCCAAGTTTTCACTCAAGATCCCGGAAGAAGAAAGAAGAACAAATGATGCTATATGAACAGATCGATGGATTAATGAAGATCGATATCTCCTGAGGGTCCGTAGGGGACAAGGAGGGAATGAGGAAATATGAATTTTGTGATCAGTTATGTCCCCTATCGTAGACCCCAACGGCTCCATGTGCATGCTATAAGTACATGTATGTTCCCTCCTGCTCCAGTTCTGAAGACGCAAACATATGTGCGTCCACCGTCAACATGTCCTCTTTCAGATCCGCCATGAATGAGTCAGATATTCCATTCCTAAGTATGAAAGGCCACCGACTTTATGTGGTTCACTTTCCACATTTCACAGATTCAGGCGAGTAGGCCCGAATTCTGTCATCAAGCCTTTTCCTGCCTTCTGCTTCTGAAAGCTCCAGTCTGAGCCTGCATCTGTGACCATGAACTTTGTCCTACTCCCTGCGCGGCTAACGGAGCCTGATCCAGCCTATCGCCTGCCAAAAACTGTATTTCACCTTCGAGATTATCTCCTTCGTTCCTCATCCGATGCATTCCTGTCTAGTAGTTTAGGTAAACATTCCTCCAGCTACCGTGCAAAGGGGCCAGGCCTCGCTGTCCTCATGCAAGTAATTCATAGCCCCGTTACCATGGAATATTCCTACCCCCTCGCATCTAGTGTAGACACTTAGACGCTTGTACACGCACTAACAGTCAGTATAGAATAGATTCTATCCTAGAGACCTTCCCTTTTGGATAACACAGTTCTTTAAATATAGGATATTAGATATGATTTGGGATTAGGTTGACATAACCCCAGACTTCTGTCTCCACATGTAGAGCTAAATGTCAAGTCCCCTTCACCCTCTAGTTGCACGTCAATCACACGTCATGCGGCTGCGCGCGCATCTCTGCCAAATATTTCTGCTGACATTGCAGGATTCTTTTATGGATCCACCCACTTGTGACATCATGTTTAAATGACGTATTTTAGTTACACCCATGTTTACGCCTCTATTAGTTACGTATGCACAGTTTTTCTGTATTATCAGCTGTCACGCCTCTTGCATCTGTTTCAATGTAATGCATTTTCTATAAAACTGCTTAACTGTCAATAATATATGCTCCCTTCCTTCCTGAACTTTCGTGGTGATGGAATAGAAGGCCCACAATTCGAATTGTATTCCTTTGTATAGGAATAAAGCCTTTTTAAACCTCTAATACCACGGATTCTGCCTCTTATTTTTACTGAGTTATTCTCACTAAGACTTTACCGCATAAAAAATAGTACCGGTAACGAAATATTTACCACTTAATGCACATTGCAGAAAACTGCAGACATTACAAATACACACAGTGCGCACACACGCTGCAGACAGTACACGACACACACAGTGCACACCCACGCTTCAGACACACACAGTGCACACTCACACAAACACATAGTGCACGCTGGGGACGTCATACACGGTACAAACACATTGCATACATTACATTGTGTGCGTAAAACTGCAGTTATCGCACAAAGTGCACACTGGGGACATCACACCACATTACAGACACACTAGATGCATTACATTGCGCAGATAAACACCGCAGTTATCACACACAGTGGACACCGGGGACATCTCTCACTGTACAGACAGACTGGATTCATTACACTGTGCACAGCTGCATGGGCCCATTTGTGCCCATGAATAAGAAATTTCCTAGTTAGCACAAAGGAAAGTTTCAATTCTAATAAGGAGACGGAGGCGAGGATTATGTATTACTTTCCTCACTTTATTGAAACAGCAAGTTAAAAGACACAGTGTAAAAAACAAACACAAGACCACAACTCCCATGAAGCTCCGGAGTAACCGTGGCAACCAGTAGTCCAATCATAACCATGAAGGGTCCCATAAACAGTAGCAGTCTCCGTAGTCCTTCCTCTTTCTCTGCTGCAGGAAGTTAAGCCCTGTGGGTTCTATTCCGCCTTGGAGTCTGAACCTAGGAAGACAAATACAAAATAGTGAAGTCTGCTACCAAACCCTGACATTCATCAAGGTCCATATGCTACATAAGTTATCAATGCACTTGCAAACTTTGCGAAAACAATCATAAACAGATATATAATACGAGAATGCCACAGCGTGATATAATATCCAATCAGATGCAAAACAAAGTATTGAACATCAGCAATAAACATTGACAATAAAAAGTTTTAAAAGATACTTCCTTGATACGAAACTCTGAATCACTCCATTCATAGATGGCTGATCGGAATTCACAAAGGGTGGGAAGGCATAAGAGAAACATGCCCGGGTGGGATAATCCTCGCCTCCGTCTCCTTATTAGAATTGAAACTTTCCTTTGTGCTAACTAGGAAATTTCTTATTCTACAGCAGGAGCGGAGGCGAGGATTATGCATGTTCAAAGCCTCCTTACCACCAAAGCGGCCGCTTCATGAATTGGTTTAAAGTAGAACTTTTTAAAAGTTGAATCTGAAGACCAATCCGCCGCATTCATAATGTCCTCCAATCTACCCCCTACCTAAATGGCCTTAGAAGCCATTGCTCACCTGGTAGAGTGTGCGCCAAACTCAGCAGTGTCAATACCGGCCTCAGTCATAATCCACCTGACCCATCTGGCAATGGTCGGGGAGATACCGCCTTAAACGGTTTCTTAATGGCAATCAGAAGTTGCCGTTCTCCCAGAGGCCGTACCTCCAATGTCATATCCTCATAGGCCTTGAGACATCTCACTACACACAATTTCGGGGAGTCTGGAAAAGCAGGATAAGATATTGACCTCATACTCGTCTTGGTTCTCCTGGAGATGGTAAAAGTGACCCCTTCCGGGGTAAAGATCCGTGCTGTGAGATCCAAAGCTCTAACATCTGACGCCCTCTTGCATGAAATAAGGCATAACAACATAGCTAGTTTCGCTGATATCTCCTTTCTAGACAGGTACTGATTGTCTTGCCAGGACATCAGTAAACGTAAAACCAGGTTGACATCCCAGAGGCCTGTATAACGGGGCTCAGGGGGCCGAGAAATTCTAATGCCCTTCAAGAGTTTACACACCCAGGGATGTTCTCCCACCGGGATGTTGTCAATGGGCACATGGCCCGCCGAAATAGCCGATCTAAAAGAGTTGATGGTACAATAAGCCAGCCCTTCCTGAAAGAGCTCTGTTAAGAAATTGATGATGTCCGAAACTCTGGAGCACACGGGATCCAGGTGTTTCGCCATACACCAACGTACCCATCGCCTCCAAGCTGATCTGTACCTTTTGATGGTCGCCGGGGCCCATGCCTGCTGGATGAGGAATTCAGCCTCGCGCGAAAGAGTTCCGTCCGACCAACGTCGCCTGAAATCCTCCACGCCATAAGCTGAAGATGGCCCTGAAGCACCAGGGGATGAGGATTGCCCAGGGGATCCACCAAGACCTCGTTGAATACAGGCAGCCGAATAGGAAGGTCCCAGCTCAGCTCTAGCAGAGAAGGGAACCACGCTTGAGAGCGCCAAATCGGAGTCACCAGGATCAGAGAGGCTGTCTCTTGCCGAACCTGGGCCGCCACTCTCTGGATGAACAAGAATGGCGGAAAGGCATAAGCTGGTATCGAAGACCAGTTCTGGAGAAAGGCGTCCACCGCTGCTGCTCGGGGATCCGGTTTCCAGCTGAAGTACCTGGGAAGCTGGGCGTTCCACCTGGAAGCGAAGAGATCCACTTGGCAAGGACCCCAGGAGTGCATCAGAGAGCTGAAGACTGTCGCATCTAGTCTCCAATCGCTGGCGTCCCGGAAATGCCTGGAGTTCCAGTCCGCTACCGAGTTCTGAGCTCCCGGGAGGTATTCGGCCGTCACCGAAATCTGACGCTGAAGGCAATAATGCCAGAAGTCCTTGGCTAGGTCCACTAGGACCCTCGACCGCGTACCGCCCAGACGGTTGATGTATTGCACCGCCGTCGTGTTGTCCATCCGGAGGAGCACACAACAAGACACTCTGTCCGTCGTGAAGGATCGAATAGCAAAGGACCCCGCCAGAAGTTCTAAACAGTTGATATGCAGGGAAAGCTCCTCCTCCGTCCACCTGCCCCCCACCGAGGTTGAGCCGCAATGGGCTCCCCAACCGAGGCGACTGGCGTCGGATTCTATCACCAGATCCGGCTGCGACCCGAAGATCGCTCGGCCATTCCACGCCTCCATGTGGTCGATCCACCACTGGAGTTCCCCTCTGGATTCCTGATTCAGAGAGATCAACTGGGAGTAGGTAAGGCCCCTCCTTAGATGGGACGCCTTCAGTCTCTGGAGGGCACGGTAGTGCAGGGGGCCCGGGAAAATGGCCTGAATCGATGAAGATAACAGGCCGACAATCCTGGCCAACTGCCGCAAGGAGATCCTGTCCCTCCGCAGGACCTTCCTCAATTCCTTCTTGATCTTCCCGATCTTCTGCTCCGGGAGATGTAGGGTCGCCGTTCTGGAGTCTATCCTGAACCCCAAAAAGGTCATGCATTGCTGCGGGATTAGGTCCGACTTTACTTGATTGATGGTAAACCCCAAGCTCTGGAGGAGGGAGACCACAGTCTGTAGGTGGGAGAGAAGATGTGTCCTGGACTGATCCATTATCAGGATATCGTCCAAATAAATGATCAATCGAATGCCCAGAGTCCGGAGGTGCTCCATCACTGGCTTGAGGAGCTTCGTAAAGCACCACGGAGCCGAAGACAGGCCGAAGGGAAGGGTCAGAAACTAGAAAACCTGTGTCTGCCACCGAAACTGGAGGAACCTGCGGTGCGGAGGAAAAATGGGGACCGAGAGGTAGGCGTCCTTGAGGTCCAGACGCACCAGCCAATCGTCCTGCAACAAGAGGTCTCTGAGAAGATGGATCCCCTCCATCTTGAAGTGGCGATAGACTAGCTACTCGTTGAAGTCCCTGAGATTGATAACGGGACGGTAACCCTTGTCCTTTTTTTCCACCAGGAAAATGTTGCTCAGAAACCCCGTGGGGTGAAGATCTGAAGCACCGATGGCCCCTTTGGATAAAAGCTCCTGAACCTCTCGGTCTATGAGAGACTCGTCCTGCGAAGAAAACACCAAGGGCCTGGGCCTGGCCCCTTGAACCGGGGTTCCGTAGAACTGTATGTGAAATCCCCTGACAGTCTCCAGTGCCCAGGGATCGTGAGTAATCTCCGCCCACCTGTGATAGAACAGGGCGATTCTCCCTCCCAACCGAACCGGGGTTAACAAAGGTACGCTTACCGCTGTATCCTCCGGTGTTGTTGTGGGCGCCTCCCCGGCCTCGGTTGTTCTTTCCTCTGCCGCCCCGGGAGGGGTAGAAGGTTCCCTTCCCCGGGAAAAGTTTCTTCATCGAGGCTTGCGCCTTGTCAAGGGCTGAAAAGGTGGCCACAAACCTACCTAACTCTTTGACAAAAGGATCACCAAACAGGGAACCCTGGGCTATCGGGCCTGTCTCCGAGGAAGAGAGCTCCCCAAGTTTGGGGTCTATCTTTAGCAGTAAGGAACGGCGACGTTCGGCCGAGAGGGCGCAATTCGCATTGCCTAGCAGGCACATCGCCCGCTGCGCCCAGCCCGTAACCTCGTCTGCCGATAGGGGTTCCCCAGAAATACGGGACCTCTCCGCTAATTCTATCACCTTAGTCAAAGGGCCCACTACATCTAAGAGCTTGTCCCTGCAAGCCCGCCATGATCTATCTATCCCTTTCTTGGGATCTTTCATATACTTAGCAAAGAAGGTGCACAATCTGGGATCAATATCGGGGGTCAAAGTGACGCCATTGGGCAGGGAGGGTCTGGGACATTCCGACCGCAGACGGGCCCTAACCTCTTTATTGAGCGGACGCCTAATTTTGTCGGCCACATAGTCAGCCACCTTTTTGTCGGGGACCCATTCCGTGGACCGGGGTCTATAAATGCACATGGGATTAAACATATCACTTGAGGGACCTTCCCCCTCTCCTACTGAAGATGCAGAAGACTGAGGACGCCAAGATCTGTCCTGCTCCTGGTCCCCATCCGAGGAATCCCCATCATCCTCCAATTCCACCTCCCCCAATTCGGGAAACCCCTCTTCATGGTCGTAATCTGTGGCGCCTTCGTCGCCGTTTTCTCCGGGTACAACCTCCTCCCGGTAGGGTGCATCACGAAGCGTGCGCGCACTTTTCTGAAAGGCTTCCGCCAGACGGCTGAAGCCCTCAAGGTGCCCCGCGTCACGCTTGTGGGCCTTGCGCGGGATAGCAACAGGCGCCCCGCTAGGCCCGGCCTCCCCGTCCCCCAAGATGCCTGTGCCTCTGAACACATGGGCGGACAGACGGTTAACCCTCTCCTGCAGAGGGGCAAGCGCCTGGGCGATGGCCGAAGAGAGGAGCCTGTCCACCTCTGCAGGTCTGCGCACCTGGGATAACCGGTCCTCTTCAGAGGATAATGATGGGGTATAGTTGTGCTCCCTCTGAGCATGCATAATAAAAGGAGGTGAGGGCACCAAATTCAGAAACGCCCCAACTAAATTAAGGGGGGCTCTCCCCTCGCCGGTGCCCCGTAGCTGATACTCCTCTGATGACTTTCACTACACGTGGAGGAGTCAGCTCGTTAAATTAAACAGTAGGGCTATACCCGTCAATCCTACCGCGAAAGCGGTGTCAGGCGAGGGGTAGAATGTTAACGCTCTAAACACCGAGGCAGAAGCCTCACACACGACGCTTCACTAGCGCCTGAAGCGGAGCGTTGCGCTAGAAGCGCGAAACAGCGCCACCTAGCAGACCCGCTCCGTATTAAAAAATACACGCGCTCGGGCCGAAGCCTACCGCGCGACTCTCAGTCAGAGAGCAGTCCGCTACGATATCCTAGGAAAACGAACAGAATCAGGCAATCAATTATAATGAAAAACTACACAAAGCCCATGCAGCCAAGACCCAAACCCACAGTAAGGAGAGAAGGGACTTAACTGACGGGCCAGCAGTGAAGAAAGAGGAAGGACTACGGAGACTGCTACTGTTTATGGGACCCTTCGTGGTTATGATTGGACTACTGGTTGCCACGGTTACTCCCGAGCTTCATGGGAGTTGTGGTCTTGTGTTTGTTTTTTACACTGTGTCTTTTAACTTGCTGTTTGAATAAAGTGAGGAAAGTAATGCATAATCCTCGCCTCCGCTCCTGCTGTAGAATCGGACGTTGCGTTACCCAGAAGCATTCAGTGGGCACCCAATAGGAAGGACACCTGTGTCCGGGCCATGGCGGAGGAGGGCCCCACTGACCTCTGGGAGACCCGGGGCCGCCGGGAGGGGCCCTCGGTGGAGCAGCAATGACCCGAGCCCGCCCGGGAGAATCAAGGTCAGTTGGGGCCCCTCGAGGAGTTACCGACATCCGACCCTTACGTTTTAAAAAATCAGCTCTAAAAACGCTATATCAACAGGAACCTTTTACTTGGTTCAGCATTTAAAAGTAACTTTTTTCTTGGTTCAGTGTTTCAGGTTTGGCGCATAAGCCAAATAGAACAGGAAAATTGCATAATTGAAATAAAAAACTTTAACTTTTGTGTCTTGAAGAATGGCGGCTGAGAGCGGCATCCAGTTTTGTCTCCCTTACTTTCATAAACATTTCAATAAAAGTGACTCCCAAATGCTAATATGTTTGCTTCCTAAAAAGTATTGTTGCTACCCCCAAGACAGGAGAACATGCCTGCTGCAAAGAACTGTACAGGGCTGGTTACTGAACTGTATTTGTGGTGGATAGCTCAGTGGGTTACTGCTTTTGTCGCAGAGATGCTTCTGTTACTTGCCGTTCATAAGTTAAAATCCTAATATTGCACAGCGACCAATTAAGTGTCATCAAAGAGCTGCACGGTATAGGTTAGAGCTTTGACCCCCCCCCCTTTCCTTATCCTAAAGTGATTAAAAAGGGTCAGTTTAGGTAGGAATGTATTTTGGTTAGTAAAGCCAACCCTAACCACTGTGGTATGTTTTAAGTCCCGAGTTTGTGGTTCTCCAGACAAAACTATCCTAAAACATACTGTCCACTGGCTTGGATGACGTTGTTCCTACATCTTGTAATCGCATTGTGTTATGTAGCGTTTCCTATAGACTGATTGACACACAATTGATTCATTGTCCCTATATAAAGTGTGTATGAGATGTAAAGTGCTCCGAAACCCTACACTGATGTGAGAGGGGCTATTAAACAGATACAATGTATGTGAGAGCGGGGCTATGGAGTGATGGGGGGCCTGTTGAAGGGTGGTAGTGAGGGAGTCCTAGGGGCGCCGCCCGCTAGAAGCCGGCCCTGCACAGACTGCTCACTGAAGACATCACACTGTGCACACACTGCTCACTGAAGACATCACACTGTGCACACACTGCTCACTGAAGACGTCACACTGTGCACACACTGCTCACTGAAGACATCACACTGTGCACACACTGCTCACTGAAGACGTCACACTGTGCACACACTGCTCACTGAAGACATCACACTGTACACACGCTGCTCACTGAAGGCACCACACTGGGCACACGCTGCTCACTGAAGACATCACACTGGGCACTCGCTGCTCACTGAAGACATCACACTGTTTTTTAGCTCGAGGGACCATCCTGTCTGCCGAAGGCAGAACCGGAAGTCCGGAGATCTGATGTTTCTAAGAATGGCTATTTAGCCCGCCTCTCTTTTTGGCTCTCCTCCATTGGCTGGCTTCCTAAACGGAGGCCAGCCATTGGAGGAGAGAGCCGTCCCTCCAAATAAGCTCCGTCTTTTTCAGATTCGGGGGCGTGTTCCGTGCTGCTCTTTCCACTTTTTAGCCACGCCCTTTTTCGAACAACAGGAACACGCCCTCGAATCCGAAAAAGTTTTGAAGCTTCCATCCGCCATTCCCAGCACAGAAGCGGAAGAAGGTAGTATCGTACAGAGCTACCCACCAACGGAGCATGGATCTCCTCACGGATGCTCCCTTCCCCCACCGCCATGGTCTGCATTTAGTCACAGCGCTTCCTCTAACACTTCGCTGCCCGTGGCCACGAACACGGCGTACAGCCTCTCTAGTACCCAAACGAGAAGGGCTGCGTGGAGGAGGGGCGTGCGCTGTGCGGCAGACCCAACTTCTCTCGTGTTTTTGTGCAAACCAGGCAAAGTATTGATTTTGGATTTACATTTTCAGCGCACATGAAACGTAAAGTGGTGCTATACATTACTATGCATTTCATGGGGGTCGCAGACAAATGTTTTAATGTAAATTCCTATCGGGTACAAGGGTCCTCCCTCCGGGGTTTCTCACTCGACGCCTCTGCAGCGCCAGGGGAGCCCGGGAGAGAAGGAAGCTGCGTCTGAGCAGAGGAGTCAGTGCAGGAAGGGTGTCCTTGTGAAAACCCATGCTCGACACCACACGCGCATCCTTGCACCATGGTGTGTGTGCGTGCGCGCGTGTGCCAGCGCATGAGGGGTGATAAACCTTGTAATATCTCAGTAGACATGGGGCAGCTTTGCCGTCTCCTCTCATGCAGCCAGGGTCGGCCCTGCATCCACTCCAAGCATGCTCTCCGTGTCCTTCAAAGCTCACAGCAGGGGCGGGACTGCCCCCTCATACACATGTGCGCATGAGCTCCTCTGGGTCTCCTTTGAAGGTGCTCTCACTCACCTCCGGGCCTGCTAAGGGGGTGCCTCGCGCCAGCACCGGCCTGCGCCCGAGAATTTAAATATAATGGACATATGTACCATTAAAATAATAAATACAGGCTCTGACCACAGCCTGTGACACATGAGCACTGAGGCGTAAATAACGGGCTTCCCTGAGTCCGTGCCCCCCCCCCCAACCACAGAGGTAACCACGCACTGCTGGGACTCGTGCACCAAGGTGAGAATCACGGGCTTCCCTGAGTCCGAGCCCCCCCTCTCCCCACAGCCACAGAGGTACCCCCGCAGTACAGTCATTCGTGCACCAAGGTGTGAATCGCGGGGCTTCCCTGAGTCTGAGCTCCCCCCCTCCCCGGTACCCACACACTGCTGGGACTTAAGCACCAAAGTGCAAATCACAGGCTTCCCAGGGTCCGAGCCCCTCCTCCCCGAGGTACCCCCGCACTGCTGGGACTCGTGCACCAAGGTGTATATCACGGGATTCTCTGGGTTTGAACCCCCCTACACACACAACCACCGAGGTACCCCCGCACTGCTGAGACTCGTGCACCAAGGTGTGAATCACGGCGCTTCTCTCAGAGACGTTTTAATGCATGGGCAAAGTGGGCTCTGGCCCAGGGCCCCAGCCTTTCAGGGGGCCCCCTGACAGCCAGCTCCATTCTCCAGAGTTTTGCCCTAATGACCTTGAATATTTCCTAAACAGTTTGTTTTAAATTCTGTTTTCCTTTCATTTATTTCTTATTTACCTGATGTGTTAGAGTCTAGTACAGCCATTTTGCAGAGAAATTTTGTGTTTATGTTTCATGCAATATACATAAAAAACGTTTATTTTAGATCAAAACAAGGCCTAACATATAAGAAATGGGAGGGCGTCACAGAGATTATTTGCAGTAATATTGGTGAGCTGCTGCTGTGTTACAATATTGAAAACACACATAACTATCCCTGAATATTAGATGTAAACACATTCAGGGCCTTATTTATGAGAAGTGATGCATCGCTGTGTGAAAACAGGGATGCGTCACTTCTTAGTGCGCCCTCGTTGCGACATGATGGATGTATCATATTTACTGTATGACGCATCATGTCGCAAGGAGTTACAGATATGTCAGTATTTCTGACAAATCTGTATGCGCAAAAGTGATGCATTGCTGGGGTGTGTCTGAAAATAGACGCAACTCCAGCAATGTGGGCCTGCATCAGTCTTATGCCTGCTGTGTGGCAGATGTAAGATATTGACGCAATGGCGTCCTAGAAGTGGCGCACTGAGTTCTCATAGATTTCAATGCGCCACTTCTACAAGGATTTTTCGGGGTAACACCCACCCTGCATACATTATGCCTGGCGCAGGTATAATGCGGTGCAGGGGTTTACAAAGTGAAGCATCTGCCTAGATGCGTCACTTTGTAAATAGGGCGTAACATTGCACATATTTTGGGCTGCCGGTGCGTCACAAAAAGTGACGCACCAGCGGCATAAAAGTGAAGCAAAGCCTTATAAATAAGGCGCTTAGAATTTGGACGAGCGTTCCTTTGCACTGTCAGGGACCTAATGAAATGAAATTGTGTATTTAAAAAAGCACGCAGCTACTCAGACTAGAGAGTCCTGGGGCATGACAGTGGGAGGAAAACATGCGTAAAAGACCCATCAGTTATCAAAAAGCCAGGTTTTAAAGTTCTTTCATGAAAGAGAGTAGGTCTGTGGTTAGTCTCAGAGACTCAGGGAGGCAATTCCACAATTTTGGGCCTAGAAAGCTGTGGGATCTGCCTCCAATGCGGGCCCTGCATATTTTAGGCATGATGGCCAGGTTGGCATTGGAAGAATTTAGGGGTCTAGCTGTTGTGTAGCGATTAACGCGCTTATTTATGTAGCCGGCTCCTAAGCCATGGAAAGCTTTAAAGAAGATGGTCATCGCTTTGAAGCCGATCCGTTCTTTTATGCTGAGAGACTTAAGAATAGGGGTCATACTAGATCTGGGTTTAGGTCTCAGGATGGCTCTGGCCGCCACATATTGTACCACTTGTAGGCACTGGATAAGGGATTTGGGAAGACAGAGGTACAAGCTGTTGACATAGTCAAGCTTTGATGTCCCCAGAGTCTGCACCACAATCTTTCTGCTCTCAAGCGGTACATCCAGAGTATACCAAAGCAAGTGCCATTTAGATTTTGAATTTGAAAGCACATGGAGAGTGTCTTGTCTATGACAATTCCTACGTTTTTTACTTTCTCCTTTTCAGCGGGCGGGGACGGCAGATCTTTTGGTCACCAAGCGCTCCAGTCAGGCGTTTATGGATTACCAAAGAAAACAACTTCAGTTTTGTCAGGTTTGCACTTCAGCTGATTGATCTTAAGCCAGTTAAAAACCTTTGTGAGGCAAGACATAATCATTGCCCCGTCAAAGTTGGTTCCTTTTTCACACGTAAAAATCAGCTGAGTGTCATTAGCATAGGAAACAGTTTAGGCCCTCTTCCTCTACCAGAAATGCAAGGGGGATAGATATATATTAAAAAGGGTAGGACTGAGAATGGAGCCCTGAGGGACACCTACATTCATGGCCGGAACTGGGGATGAGAAAGGGGGGAGCCAGATGTCCTGAGATCTATTTGCCAAGAAGGATGACATCCATTGTAAAGGCGGTCCCCCCCCCAGACCGATGTTAGCAAGTCTCTCCGGGAGCCTGTCATGTGGGACCATATCGAAGGCCGCCGACGTATCGAGCAGTATCAGAACAGTCTTGCCTCCCTGGTCCAGCTTACCCTTGAGAAATTCAGTCACTGCCAGCAGAGCGGACTCCATACTGTAGTTAGCCCTAAAACCGGATTGTGACTCATGAAGGAGCTTCCCATCTTCAATGTGTTTTTGGAGGGCCTTGTTTACATGCTTCTCTAGTATTCTGGAGAGGGTCGGAAGAAGGGAGATTGGCCTGTAGTTGGCAGGGTCCGTCAGTTTGGCGTTAGCCTTGTTTATCAGTTGAAGAATCTTAGCATTCTCTCCTCAGGCATGTTGCCTGAGGAGAGAGAAGCATTAAAGAGCTGGTTTACTGTGGGGTTTATGGTGGGAGCTAATAGGTTCAAGATATTCCCTGGACATGGGTCAGTAGGAGAGCCAGACTTAATGCTTTGGAGAGGGGTCAGTGACTCTTCAAGCTGAAACTCAGGGAGAGCTAGTAAAGATGTAGGATCCAAGAGGAGAAATTTGCTATTAGAACTAAGGTAGAAGGTCAGTTCTTCCTCTGAGATGTTAGTGAAGGCTTGTTGGATCATGGAGATCTTTTTGTGGAAGAATTCAACTATTTACTTAGACCATTCTTCAGTGCATGGCCCTTCCTTTGTGACGGCTCTCAGGGCAGTAAAGGCTTTAACTATGCTAAAGATTTCCTTACTCTTATTTTGGGCATTTTCTATCTTGGTTTGAAAGAGGTTTTTCTTGGCTGCCTTCACAAGAATGTAATGAGCTTTTAAGGTGTCTTTATACACCTTCCTGTCCTCAGGTAGATAGGATTTACGCCATTTCTGTTCAATTGTTCCACAATTTCTGTTGCGAGATCTAAGGGAATCGTTAAACCATGGAGCTGGTGGGGCTGACATCTTTGAGGAGCAGCAAACAACCAGTACCACTGCATCAATGTTGGTTCGGAGCCATGAATCTATTGGGAGGGCGTCCAAGTCGGGGCAGCCAGACAGCTCTGGTGAGGAATGACCGAGGGCGTCTGCTAACATCGGGATGGATATTTTATGGAACGTCCTGTAATTAGAGACCCTCTGCCCTGTGTTAGCTCAAGGGGCTGTGGCAGAGTTGGGAATGACGAATTTTAATAGGAGGTGGTCAGACCAGGTAATGGGAAGAGGTAGGCTTACTGATATGTCAAAGTTGTGAACGATTTGGTCTAGGGTATGGCCCTTCTCATGGATGGCCAAAGAAACAGATGGAAACATGTTGTAGGCCTGCAGCGCCTCCAACAAGGAAATTGTTTGAGGGTCTTTTCCATTGTCCATATGTATATTGAAATATCCCAGAATGAGGCAGTTGTTGTATTTTAAGGCCAGGGAGGTGGTGGCTATATTAAGCGTAGTAATAACATTTCCAATAGCACTGGGAGGGCTGTAAATCAGAAATCCAGCTATGCTATGATGGGGGGATAAGGTACAGCAGAAGCCTAAGCAGTCTAGTTTTTTATTGTAAATTATGGCAACACCTCCTTCCTTCCCATTCGATCGGTCCCTCCTAAGAATGTTATGACCCGTAGAGATGGCCGAGGTGATAGTAGGGTTGGAAGCTTCAGCCAGCCAGGTCTCAGTGAGAAATAAAAGATCAGACTGTTAGTCTAAAAGTAGGCCATAAATGTATGGTTCATGCTTTTGTATAGAGCGACAATTTAAAAGGGTGGCCTTTAAGTCCTCTGTTTTCTTATTGTTTTTACACTTATTGTTGCGTGGGAGGATATTGGGTGCGAGTTTCCTGGGCTGGAGGAGAGTCCAGTTGCACTTATTGCATCGAAAGTCTACCTCCAACCTCGGATCAGCGGCTGTACAGTGACATAATGGTAGCCGCCTAAGGCTAAGCAGTTTTTCCCTATTGTAATATAGTGGAAGAAACTCACCGGAGGGGAACTGGGCAGCATGGCCCGCGCCGAACGCCTCCGGGTGCAGACAGGCTTACATTCGGCGCCAGCGACGAGCCCGCTGTGCACGTCCACTTAGCGCGCCAATGCAGCTGAGGAAGCGGAAACTGCATAGGCATAAGTGAGGAGCCCGATAGTAGCCCCAGCCCTCGGCACAAACGGCGTATCAGCCGCAGCGGACCAGGACTGGAGGAAAAGCGAAATGCGAATCGAAGCAGCTAAGGAGGTGTAGGCAAGCAGAATCAAGTAAAGTGCAAGTGACCATAGGGAGGAGAAATTATTAAAAAGCACAGAGTAATTCAGCCAGACATATACAATTTAAAAAGTAATAACAACCTAGTAGCAGGGCAGGAAACACTAAATCCTACAGCTATCAGCTGCGCGCATCCGTTTGCATCAGGGATATATAGGCTGATGCCTATGATACTGTAGGAAGGTGGAATCTGACTAATGGTTGCCCCCAACATTTTGCCTGGTATTTGAGTGGTTTTTGACTAGTCTGGCTGGGATTATGCTATCCAGGACCCCAGCCTATCTGCTTTCTCCCTAAAACTGATGTGAGTACTCTAGGTACAAACCTAATTGGATGCTGGGCATGCCCTACCAGTCCCTTGTAGATGGTACCCTAGGTACCCAGGGCATGGGTCCCCCCAGTAGGCCTACCAGGGCTGCAGCACTTATTGTGCCACCCTGGGACAGCCATACAAACTGACACCACCAGACCACTACTGTAGTCTGGGTAAGGTGGTGCTAGCACCCCTTACAGGGGTATAGGTATCCTATATCCCACCACATTACAACACATGTACTCTCATAGGTCACCCCTATAGCAGGCCTTGCTAATCCTACAGGGCAGGGTGCTGAGTTATGTGTGAGGGGGGACCCCTACATGAGTAGGGCCTCTCTGCAACCTTCGTAAAATCGTTACTGGGTTGTTTGTAGTGTAGCCATACCATATACTCTTAACCGCATTATAAGTCTATCACGATACCGCGATAACTCGAGAATGGCTACACAGAACCATATCGTGTTTGGTGTCAAACATGTAGGAATCATACCCCCAGTCCAGCCATGGGCATGAGGGTACGATTCCCCCCTGCTAGAGGGGCGATATGGTAAAAGCGGAAGAATTTAGACACCAATTTAAAAGTGCACAAGTTTCACAAAATAGCTACTGCCCGCCACCTACACGACCCTGGCTGGCTGTTGCTGGGGAAAACCCCAGCCTCGCCAGCTGGACAATAGGGCTCCTGTGGCAGGGAGGTGCTAGCATCTCCTCAGACAGGATAATGTGGATTGGAACAGGGTGGGTGCACCAAATGTCCTTTCAGAGTTGCACGTAGGCAGCTGCAGAGACCTAATTCTGCATACACCGCTTGGAACCGGTTCAGGGGCATCCTGCCCCTCGCCCAGGCGGGAAACACACAAAGGGGAGAGGGTGTAGCCACCCTTTCCCGCCTCACCACTCATTGATGGTCACTACTCTGGACACTCCCCTAATCTTGGGGATAAAGGTGAATAACGTGGCCCCAGAGCCTCAGATTAATCTTGAACTTTACAGTCTTGACATTCGACTTGCTGCTGCCCAGCTGACAGAAGAAATCTCCCTTGGGATAAAGGAGTTATCCCCCTGCTTGTCAGGCACCTGAAACACTGCACGTGACCCGGTTGGAACTTTGCTGCTCCGACGGACTTCGACGACTTCCAGCACCCTTGAGGTGGGTTTCCCTTGAGTCACTTGCAACCCTCTGAGGCGGAAAGCCGGAGGTTTCTTTTACTGTTCAATTTTAAAATTGTCACTGAATAACTTGTTTCACTTGCTCATTCAAAGCACAAAAACGCTCTCGCTCACCTGCTGGAAGCGCTGCTGAGACGCGCTAAATCCAGTCCCCCACCCTCGGGGAATCGCCATCACCGAGAGCGCGCCAAAGGCGGAGCCACGCCCCCTGCGAGGCCACGCCCACCGACCAACTCCTTAAACGCTCTCCCAGCGCATCGACTCCAGTCACTTGCAACCCTCTGAGGCGGAAAGCCGGAGGTTTCTTTTACTGTTCAATTTTAAAATTGTCACTGAATAACTTGTTTCACTTGCTCATTCAAAGCACAAAAACGCTCTCGCTCACCTGCTGGAAGCGCTGCTGAGACGCGCTAAATCCAGTCCCCCACCCTCGGGGAATCGCCATCACCGAGAGCGCGCCAAAGGCGGAGCCACGCCCCCTGCGAGGCCACGCCCACCGACCAACTCCTTAAACGCTCTCCCAGCGCATCGACTCCAGTCACTTGCAACCCTCTGAGGCGGAAAGCCGGAGGTTTCTTTTACTGTTCAATTTTAAAATTGTCACTGAATAACTTGTTTCACTTGCTCATTCAAAGCACAAAAACGCTCTCGCTCACCTGCTGGAAGCGCTGCTGAGACGCGCTAAATCCAGTCCCCCACCCTCGGGGAATCGCCATCACCGAGAGCGCGCCAAAGGCGGAGCCACGCCCCCTGCGAGGCCACGCCCACCGACCAACTCCTTAAACGCTCTCCCAGCGCATCGACTCCAGTCACTTGCAACCCTCTGAGGCGGAAAGCCGGAGGTTTCTTTTACTGTTCAATTTTAAAATTGTCACTGAATAACTTGTTTCACTTGCTCATTCAAAGCACAAAAACGCTCTCGCTCACCTGCTGGAAGCGCTGCTGAGACGCGCTAAATCCAGTCCCCCACCCTCGGGGAATCGCCATCACCGAGAGCGCGCCAAAGGCGGAGCCACGCCCCCTGCGAGGCCACGCCCACCGACCAACTCCTTAAACGCTCTCCCAGCGCATCGACTCCAGTCACTTGCAACCCTCTGAGGCGGAAAGCCGGAGGTTTCTTTTACTGTTCAATTTTAAAATTGTCACTGAATAACTTGTTTCACTTGCTCATTCAAAGCACAAAAACGCTCTCGCTCACCTGCTGGAAGCGCTGCTGAGACGCGCTAAATCCAGTCCCCCACCCTCGGGGAATCGCCATCACCGAGAGCGCGCCAAAGGCGGAGCCACGCCCCCTGCGAGGCCACGCCCACCGACCAACTCCTTAAACGCTCCCCCAGCGCATCGACTCCAGTCACTTGCAACCCTCTGAGGCGGAAAGCCGGAGGTTTCTTTTACTGTTCAATTTTAAAATTGTCACTGAATAACTTGTTTCACTTGCTCATTCAAAGCACAAAAACGCTCTCGCTCACCTGCTGGAAGCGCTGCTGAGACGCGCTAAATCCAGTCCCCCACCCTCGGGGAATCGCCATCACCGAGAGCGCGCCAAAGGCGGAGCCACGCCCCCTGCGAGGCCACGCCCACCGACCAACTCCTTAAACGCTCTCCCAGCGCATCGACTCCAGTCACTTGCAACCCTCTGAGGCGGAAAGCCGGAGGTTTCTTTTACTGTTCAATTTTAAAATTGTCACTGAATAACTTGTTTCACTTGCTCATTCAAAGCACAAAAACGCTCTCGCTCACCTGCTGGAAGCGCTGCTGAGACGCGCTAAATCCAGTCCCCCACCCTCGGGGAATCGCCATCACCGAGAGCGCGCCAAAGGCGGAGCCACGCCCCCTGCGAGGCCACGCCCACCGACCAACTCCTTAAACGCTCTCCCAGCGCATCGACTCCAGTCACTTGCAACCCTCTGAGGCGGAAAGCCGGAGGTTTCTTTTACTGTTCAATTTTAAAATCGTCACTGAATAACTTGTTTCACTTGCTCATTCAAAGCACAAAAACGCTCTCGCTCACCTGCTGGAAGCGCTGCTGAGACGCGCTAAATCCAGTCCCCCACCCTCGGGGAATCGCCATCACCGAGAGCGCGCCAAAGGCGGAGCCACGCCCCCTGCGAGGCCACGCCCACCGACCAACTCCTTAAACGCTCTCCCAGCGCATCGACTCCAGTCACTTGCAACCCTCTGAGGCGGAAAGCCGGAGGTTTCTTTTACTGTTCAATTTTAATATTGTCACTGAATAACTTGTTTCACTTGCTCATTCAAAGCACAAAAACGCTCTCGCTCACCTGCTGGAAGCGCTGCTGAGACGCGCTAAATCCAGTCCCCCACCCTCGGGGAATCGCCATCACCGAGAGCGCGCCAAAGGCGGAGCCACGCCCCCTGCGAGGCCACGCCCATTACTTCTAGCACAAATGTGCCGACCCCCCCAGCGCAGCGGACGAGCGCAGCGGGAGCGCCGTTTGCGCGCCGAAGGCGCGCCTAAGGCAAGCCCGTCTGCGCCCGTCCGCGCACGACCGGGCCTAGGGCCAGAACCCCTGCCTGATTCCCTCCCCTCAAACATACGGTACTCCCGGAGAGACCTTTTGAGCCTCAGACCTCCTCCGCAGTCCTGTGATTACATCCATAATCCCAAGGGACCCTTCATTAGCTGCCCCTCATGCAAACCAACGCAGCTTAGGCTACCCGCGAGACCCAGCAAGCCTGTCACCCTCAACCTTGCCTCTCTGAACTGCCGCTCTCTTCCCAAACACGCGACTCAGATTGCCGACCTCATAGAGGACCATGAAATTGATATATTTTTTCTCACGGAAACGTGGCTCGGCCCTCATTCTCAATCTGACATGGTCTTAGCAACCCCACAGGGCTATTGTATTCAGTCCTTACCCCGTCCTCTAGGTAGAGGAGGAGGGATAGCCATTATCCATCGAGAACACCTCCACTTCAAAACCTACGACGCCCAGGTTACCGACGCAGAAAGCCTGCATTTCTCCGTAACTCTCAACCCAACCACCTCCCTTACAGGACTCCTCATTTATCGCCCTCCCGGCACTCCGGGCCCCTTCATCAGCTCGCTTCTGGACCTAATTACAACCCAAGCCCACGCCTTCTCTAACTACATGATAGTTGGCGACCTGAACATCCACCTTGAAGACCCGGCCAACTCGGCAGCCCTTGACTTGATTCAAGATCTAGCGGCTCTTGACATCCGGTTACTAAACTCCGGTGCCACCCACACCAAGGGCCACCTCTTAGACCCTGTACTTACAAACTCGCCTTCAATGTCAGCCAAAGAGGCCTTGCCCCTCCCCTGGACAGACCACTTTATGGTCTCCTTCCAACTACCTGTAACCTCCAAGAAAAATCGCACACCCCCCACTTTTAGCAAGGATAGGACCTGGCCCAGACTCTCCACGGACGAATGGACTCAGACCCTGGAAAAAAACATCCCTGCCCAGGCAGAAGACCCAAATACCGCAGACAAAAGATTCAGAGATTGGATTACCGCCTCCCTAGACCTTATACTTCCACTCAGAAATAGGGAAAATAAAAACGGCAAACGTGGCTCAGCTCCATGGTATTCCACAGAGCTAAGAGCACTCCGCAAAAACTGCAAAAAGGCCGAACGTCTTTGGAGAAAGACCTGGCAAAATGCCAACAAAGAAGACTACCAGGCTGCGGTCAAAATTTACAAAGAAGCTATCAAATCAGCCAAAGCTTCCTACTATACCACACGCATACAAGAAGCATCCAATTCAGCCCGAGAATCTTTTTTAATCGTCAAAGAGCTGACCAAGGTCCCCACCACCTCCTCCTCTAACACACCCAAAGTCGACAGAAGCAATGAATTAGCCATTTTTTTCAACGAAAAAATCACCCGTATCCTGGCTTCCCTCCCTCCCTCCAGCCTTCCCAGCCTTACGGAAAGCAGTCCGGTCCCCAATTTGTCTGAAAGCAGCTGTCGTCCTTCGCTTAAGACTTTTCGACCTGTCATCCCCGCAGAGGTTGATCGAACCCTTGTAAAAATGAAAAGTGGATCGCCCCTGGACCCAGCCCCTATCAGGTTCCTTAAGACAGTAGCCCCAGTAATAGTTCCCACCATTACGGACCTCATCAACTGTTCGTTTTTACATGGCATCGTCCCCGACAGCTGGAAGAGTGCGGTGGTCAAAGCACTCATAAAAAAACCCCAGCTGGATCCAGCAGACCTGACCAACTATAGGCCAATATCCCTACTCCCTGGCATTAGTAAAGTCACCGAGAAATTGGTAAATATCCAATTATCTCAGTTCCTTGAGACAAACAAACTGCTCAGACAATCCCAGACCGGATTTCGCCCAGGCCACGGAACAGACACCGCACTGCTTGCGGTGATTGAAGAGGCAAGGGGCTTACTAGATTCAGGAGGATCAGTGGCAGTGATCCTCCTGGATCTAAGTGCAGCCTTCGATACGGTCAACCACCGTGTCCTTCTGAGCAGACTGGCGAAAGCAGGACTTACCGGGACAGCTATCGGATGGATCGAATCCTATCTTACAGGACGCACCTTTCAAGTCTGGGATGACAGTCACCACTCATCCACCCTCCCACTCACCAGCGGCGTGCCTCAGGGCTCTTCCCTGAGCCCCACGCTTTTTAATGTCTATATGGCCCCCCTCGAGGACGTGGTAACACCATTTAACATCAAAATGGTGAGTTACGCCGATGACACCCAACTGGTTGTCTCCCTGTCCCAGCTGATTGACCATCCGGAAAACCTGACTAACTGCCTCATAAACATCCACAACTGGATGAACGAATCATCTTTGAAATTGAATGGGACAAAGACAGAGGTAATGTTACTCGGTAAGCAATGGACATCTATCCCTCCCACGATATGGCCCGATGTGTTCGGTGAAATCCCCCCCCCTAAATCCGAAATCAAAACACTCGGGGTGTGGCTAGAGCCACAACTCACGATGAAGACCCAGGCTACCAAAACCTCGGGCACATGTTTTGGGCTCATGTGTAAGACTCGTAAAATCCTGCCCCTACTCCCTCCTATGTCCAGAAAGCTCCTTATCCAGGGCCTAGTGCTGTCCCGCTTAGACTACAGCAATCTAGTCTATCTGGGTGCCCCCGAGGCTACCATCTCGAAACTCCAGCGCACACAGAACGCGGCAGCACGTATGATCACCCACACCCCCTCCAGAACATCTGCCAAGCCAGCCCTTAAAACCCTGCACTGGCTCCCGGTGCGCCAAAGGGTGCACTTTAAAGCAATGTGTATCACACACAAGCTCTACAACGGTTCCGGCCCAGCGATCCTCAGCAACATGATTACACCCTATACAGCAACCAGAGTGCTACGATCGCAAAATGAGAATCGAGTCCACATTCCCAGATTCAAAAAAGTCCGCACGGGAGGCCGCCAATTCTCCGTTCAGGCGGCCAAAGGCTGGAACGCACTCCCCCTGGCCCTCAGATTGGAATCCAATTACCTTGCGTTCCGAAAAAAACTTAAGACCCACTTGTTTCCCAAGTAACACCCTTCGACTACCTCCCGTCTCAATAGGTTCAAGTTACATAGCGCGGGGATACCCTTGGGTCACCAGGCGCTGTAGAAATCGCTAAAATAAATAAAATAAAAATAAAAAATTTCCAGCGCATCCCAGAGGCCAGTGAGTGTGCTCAATGAGTTTGGGCACCGTGGACCGCGTGGGTGCCGAGATCCCCAATACCCAAGGACACCGGCCACCTCTTGCATAGAACACGACCCTGACCAGTGGGGAAGTTGTGCTTTGGCCCATTTTTGAGCCAACCACTCTACAGCACTTGTGCCAAAGACCAGCGCCCTAGCCCCCTCCGGTGGCCCGTGGGTGCCCTTTTACGCACGCCGAAATTGCCGCCTCCCACGGTCCCTTGTCTCTCGACTTGTGGGCCCTAGCGGAGGTCTATCTCAACAAACAAGAGTTCCCCTGGTTGCTCCAGGCCTGCTCTACAGTCTCTCCAAAGGAGACCTCACCCAGACCTCGTGGGTCTGCACTGTCGCTGATTTATTTATTCCTCGTGGGTTGCGGTTGCTAAGGCTTAGTGGATCCAATCCGGACACTAACACCGCAGCAACCCTCATCCAACGTGGGACAGTTGCCCTCCGGAAGCTGGCCTTCCTTGAAGCCTCCCGGAGCCCGTGGCTGCAGATCCAAGCAACAGCACCTCTCACCTGAAGCACCCGACATCGAAGGGCTCCTTGCTTTGAGCCTCCTGGTCACTGTGCCGTGACCCAGACTGTGTCCCCACTGCTTTCAGGTTCTTCTCTACAATCTTCACATCTTTGATCTTCACGGCATCATCGACGCTTTTGGCTAGCAGCACTTTTGAACATTTTCCTATAGAAAATCAGCCCGCGACCCGACACCAGAATCGACCTATGCACCCGGCTTCCCTGGGGCAGGTAACAGTGGTACCTCTGTACTCTCGTGGTAGTGGGCTCCTCAAAAGCTTAAGTCTAAAGTTTTAACTTTGTACTCCTGCTAGAAGTGACTTTAATCTGTATAATTTAAACCGCAACATTCTCCATAGGCTAACATTGAGATCCCGATAGCAGCTCTTTGCACTGCACGCGTCTCCCGTGGGTCCCCTTCCTCATAACTGTGGGTGGATTCTGAAGGGGCAAGCGATCCTGAATGCCCTAGGCATTGCCTGTAGAATTGTCGTGGTTCTTATACCACTTTTTTGATATATGGTTTGGTCCCCCCCGGGGCCCATTGATTTCTGTGCTATTTATTGTGTTTATAAATGCTTGTTTGAAGTGTAACTTTGCCACTAGTCACATAATGCGACTGTGGGATTCTGTCTAGAATAAATACATATATTTTACATATATACCTGTGTGGGCTACTCTTTCATTTAGTTATTCAAGAGGTTATTATGGTAAAACAATAAGCTTAACACTCCTTCAAGACTTAGCCTGAAGGCTGCTCTCCACAGCTACCACTAGGATAGCTGTCTTAAACCTATCATCAATAAGAGTCGAATTGGACTGTCCCTATAACTAGGAACAGCATATGCCAGGCCAACTTCTCACAGATACAAACTGGATCGCTAGCACTGCTGAGGTAGTGGAAACTGCGTGGGCGGAAGTGAGTAGCCCGATTGTAGCCCCAGCCCTCCACACAATCGGCGTATCAGCAGCAGCGGACCAGGACTGGAGGAAAACCGAAATGCGAATGGGAGCAGCTAAGGAGGTGTTGGCAAGCAGAATCAAGTAAAGTGCAAGGGCGCATAGGTAGGAGAAATTGTTAAAAAGCACAGAGTAATTCAGCCACATATATACAATTTAAAAAGTATTAAAAACGTAGTAGCAGGGCAGGAAACCCTGAATCCTACACCTGTAAACTGCACATGTCCATTTACATCGGGAATATATAGGCTAATGCCTATGATGCAAACTGGATTGCTAGCGCAGCTGAGGAAGCGGAAACTGCGTGGGAAACAGGGGCTCAAATTAGATCATAAATTCAAAGGTGTCCTGAACAGGGGCCCCCAAAATATGTTTGGTCCAGGGCCCCCCAAATCCTTAAGATGTCCCTGCTCCCAAACGCTAATATGTTTGCTTCCTAAAAAGTATTGTTGCTACCCCCAAGACAGGAGAACATGCCTGCTGCAAAGAACTGTACAGGGCTGGTTACTGAACTGTATTTGTGGTGGATAGCTCAGTGGGTTACTGCTTTTGTCGCAGAGATGCTTCTGTTACTTGCCGTTCATAAGTTAAAATCCTAATATTGCACAGCGACCAATTAAGTGTCATCAAAGAGCTGCATGGTATAGGTTAGAGCTTTGACCCCCCCCCCCCCCTTTCCTTATCCTAAAGTGATTAAAAAGGGTCAGTTTAGGTAGGAATGTATTTTGGTTAGTAAAGCCAACCCTAACCACTGTGGTATGTTTTAAGTCCCGAGTTTGTGGTTCTCCAGACAAAACTATCCTAAAACATACTGTCCACTGGCTTGGATGACGTTATTCCTACATCTTGTAATCCGCATTGTGTTATGTAGCGTTTCCTATAGACTGATTAACACACAATTGATTCATTGTCCCTATATAAAGTGTGTATGAGATGTAAAGTGCTCCGAAACCCTACACTGATGTGAGAGGGGCTATTAAACAGATACAATGTATGTGAGAGGGGGGCTATGGAGAGATGGGGGCCCTGTTGAAGGGTGGTAGTGAGGGAGTCCTAGGGGCGCCGTCCGCTAGAAGCCGGCCCTGCACACACTGCTCACTGAAGACATCACACTGTGCACACACTGCTCACTGAAGCCATCACACTGTGCACACACTGCTCACTGAAGACGTCACACTGTGCACACACTGCTCACTGAAGACATCACACTGTGCACACACTGCTCACTGAAGACATCACACTGTGCACACACTGCTCACTGAAGACATCACACTGTACACACGCTGCTCACTGAAGGCATCACACTGGGCACACGCTGCTCACTGAAGACATCACACTGGGCACTCGCTGCTCACTGAAGACATCACACTGTTTTTTAGTTCGAGGGACCATCCGGTCTGCCGAAGGCAGAACCGGAAGTCCGGAGATCTGATGTTTCTAAGAGTGGCTATTTAGCCCGCCTCTCTTTTTGGCTCTCCTCCATTGGCTGGCTTCCTAAACGGAGGCCAGCCATTGGAGGAGAGAGCCGTCCCTCCAAATAAGCTCAGTCTTTTTCAGATTCGGGGGCGTGTTCCGTGCTGTTCTTTCCACTTTTTAGCCACGCCCTTTTTCGAACAGCAGGAACACGCCCTCGAATCCAAAAAAGTTTTGAAGCTTCCATCCGCCATTCCCAGCACAGAAGCGGAAGAAGGTAGTATCATACAGAGCTACCCGCCAACGGAGCATGGATCTCCTCACGGATGCTCCCTTCCCCCACCGCCATGGTCTGCATTTAGTCACGGCGCTTCCTCTGACACTTCGCTGCCCGTGGCCACGAACACGGCGTACAGCCTCTCTAGTACCCAAACGAGAAGGGCTGCGTGGAGGAGGGGCGTGCGCTGTGCGGCAGACCCAACTTCTCTCGTGTTTTTGTGCTTCAATCCTTGTTGAACGTGTGTGAGCTATTCGTTTGCGAGGTTTGAGGTAACTTTGAGTGCATGGAAGTGACTTTTCTTGCTTTCTTTCTGCTCGCCGCAGGGACGTTCTCTTCACTCATTAACTGCTTATCTGTTCCTTGAAACCGGCCTCGGGGCTTCCAGGCTCCCTTTGGGTTGAAGCTCTGCTGCCACATCACTGGGAAGCCATGTGAGCTGTTTACCGCTCTGTCTACCCGCCTGTATGGAGATACTCGGTAACGTGTCATTTAGTGGGGGTTGCAACTGGTCAGCCCAGATGTTTGACAGCGCCAGCAAGGGAGATGGAAATAACTTGTATTTTCCCCCAGCACTTGATACCTAACGACAGCGTTTCGACTCGCTGTAACTAAGCATGTTTCTCCCTCAAGTTTGTTGTTACCTAAGCTTCTCAGCTACCCCGCCCCATCATTTTACTAAAGATTTCAGGAAGGATGTGGTAGGTTCTAGGGCTGTGCGAGTCAAGTCCTCTGAAAATACGGGCTTGACTAAAAAGCATAGACAAAGCATAATGTTATTGAAAGCAGTGTATCCGGAACTCACTACATCACTCACTCTCTATCTCTCTACCTCACTCTTTCTATCTCACTAACTCACTTTCACTGTCTCTTTCACTACCTCTCTCTATCTCACTACATCACAACACCACTCTGCTTACATCTCACTACCTCACAACATCCCTCTCCCTCACTACATCACTGTTTAACTACCTCACTCTCTCTCACTACATAACTCTCTCTACCTCACTACTCCACTCTATCTCACTACCTCACTATCTCACAACTTCTCTCTCTCAAAACATCACTACCTCACTCTCTAGCTCACAACCTCACAACTTCACTCTCTCTCACTCACTACCTCAATCACTCTCTATCTCACTACCTCACTCTTTCTATCTCACTAACTCACTTTCACTCTTTCTTTCACTACCTCTCTCTCTATCTCACTACATCACAACATCACTCTATGCTTATATATCACTACCTCACAACATCCCTCTCCCTCACTCCCTCACTACCTCACTCTTTCACTACCTCACTCTCTCTATCTCACTAACTCACTCTCTATCTACCTCACTCTCTATCTCACTACCTCACTCTCTCACTACCTCACTCTCTCTCACTACCTCACTCTCTATTTCATACCTCACACTCTCTCTCTCTCTATCTCACTACCTCACTCTCTCTCTGCTAATGCAATAGGTATCACATATGCAAAAAAAGCTAATGCCAATAGAAACGACAATGCCATTTATTTAGGGATACAAAAATGATAAAAAAATAATGAGCAATACCAATAGCTCTACCTATAATATTGCCGAGACCATTGCATTGTAAATGCCTGTTCTATTTGTATGTTCAACACACAACAAAGTCAAATTGTCTCTGTGTATTTTATATATGTTTACATATGTTTTTCCTGGAAATGTGATTATGTTGTAGTATGTTTTATGTATTAACACTTATCGCAAAATCTACAAGAATATATCTTGAAACTGAGTAATAAGTATTTCACTTCCCCAAAAAATCAATTTAATAATTTGAATAAAGAGTTTTATGATAAACCTATACAAGTTAACAACATGGCCATGTGTATATATTTATCATAATGCACTTTGCTTCATGTATCATCTTTGGTGTGTAGGCTGAAAGTTATAATCTATAATCATTGAATAACTTGCATTTAGCATGTGTTTTTCCCCCAGTGTAATTTTCCCTACAGCTAGCAAGTTTACATGTTTTTTGTAGGGGTCCCCTTCTTCCCAAATCATATATGCACTCTAGTACAGAGATCTGGACCTAAATCCATCGTTTTTTTGCTCACCATGCCATTCCAGTTTGGACCCAGCCATATGCAAATCAGTCTTGACCCTGTGCCCAATGGGACCAGTCCAGCCCGAACTGCCAGCCCTGGTCCTCCCTGGATTAGAAACAAGCATCCCAGGACCGGTTTCGGGATTTCACCCCTCATCAGCCTGGATAGCTTGACTCCAGTGGCATGGAGAGCACGGTACCCAAGTCTGGGCATACCCGTCCCACTTGGGGTGACAAATACAAAAACAACAATTGATGGACAGAATACAGAAAAATTTCACATATTCACCCCAGTACAGAGATCTGGGCCTTAATACATCATTTTTTTGCTCACAATACCATTCCAGTTTGAGCCCAGCCATATGCAAATCAGTCTTGACCCTGTGCCCAATGGGAATAGTACAGCCCAAACTGCCAGGGCAGGTTCTCCCTGGACTGGAAACAAGCATCTTAGGATGGGTTTTGGGGTTTTACCCCTCATCAGCTAGGATAGCTTGACTCCAGTGGCATGGAGAGCAGGGGACCCAAGTCTGGGCATACCTGCCCCACTTGGGGTGACAAATGCAAAAACAACAATCGATGTGCAGATCAATGTCACACATTTACCCCAGTACAGAGATCTGAGCCTAAATCCATCATTTTTTTGCTCGCCATACCAGTTTGAACCCATCCATATGCAAATCAGTCTTGACCCTGTGCCTAATGGGAATAGGCCAGCCCAAACTGCCAGGCCAGGTCCTCCCTGGACTGGAAACAAGTATCCTAGGACCGGTTTCGGGGTTTCACCCCTCATCTGACAGGATAGCTGGACTCCAGTGGCATGGAGAGCACGGGACCAATGCCTGGGCATTCCCGTTCCACTTTGGGTGACAAATGCAAAAACAACAATTGATGGACAAAATGCAGAACAATGTCATACATTCACCCCAGTACAGAGATCTGGGCCTAAATCCATAGTTTTTTGCTCACCACGCCATTCCAGTTTGAACCCTGCCATATGCAAATCAGTCTTGACCAGGTCTAAATTGGGGTTGCATGGTGAGCAAAAGAATGATTGATTTAACCCAGATCTCTTGACTGAGGGTGAATGTTATGATTTGTTCTGCATTCCGCCCATCAGTTGTGTGTCTTTTGCTTTCTTGCCCTAAGTGCACTGGGTATGCCCAGACGTGGCTCCCGGGCTCACTGTGCCACTGGAGTCAAGCTATCCTGGCTGATGAGGAGTGAAACCCTGAAAGCGGTATTAGGCTGCTTGTTTCTGGACCTGGCATGGCAGTTCGGGCTGGACTGTTCCCATGAGGCACAGGGTCAGGACTGATGTTCAAATGGCTAGGTCTAAACTGGGGTGGCATGGTGAGCAAAAGAAGGATGGATTTAACCCACATCTCTTTACTGGGGGTCAATGTTATGATTTGTCTGCATTCCATCCATCAGTTGTGTGTCTTTTGCTTTCTCGCCCTAAGTGTGCCGGTTATGCCCGGACGTGAGTCCTGGGCTCACTGTGCCACTGGATTCAAGTTATCCTGGCTGAATAGGGGTGAAACCCTAAAACCGGTCCTAGGATGCTTGTTTCTGGTCCAGAGATGACCTGGTTTGGAAGTTCAGGATGGATTGTTTCCATGAGGACCAGGGTCAGGACTGATTTGCATATGGCCAGGTCTAAGCTGGGGATGGCATGGTGAGTAAAAGAATGATGGATATATCCAAGATCTCTTGACTGGGGTGAATGTTATGATTTGTTGTGAATTACGTCCATCAGTTGTGTATCTTTTGCTTTCTCGCCCTAAGTGCGCCAGGTATGCCCATATGTGTGTCCTGGGCTCACTGTGCCACTGAATTCAAGCTGTCCTGGTTCATGAGGTGTGAAACCCCGAAACCGGTCCAAGGATGCTTGTTTCTGGTCCAGAGAGAACATGGCTTGGCAGTTCGGGATGGATTATTTCCGTGAGGCACAGGGTCAGCACTGATTTGCATATGGGCAGGACTAAGTTGGGGTGCATGGTGAGCAAAAGAATGATAGCTTTAACCCAGATGTATTGACTGGGGGAGAATGTTATGATTTGTTCTGCATTCAGTCCAATAGTTGTGTGTCTTTTGCTTTCTCGCCCTAAGTGTGCCGTGTATGCCCAGACATGGGCCCCCGGCTCACTGTCCCACTGGATTCAAGCTATCCTGGCTGAATAGGGGTGAAACCCCGAAACCAGTCCTAGGATGCTTGTTTCTGGTCCAGGGAGGACCTGGCTTGGCAGTTCGGGTTGGACTTTTCCCATGAGGCACAGGATAAGGACTGATTTGTATATGGCCAGGTCTAAAATGGGGTAGCATGGTGAGCAAAAGAATGATGGATTAAACTCAGATCTCTTGACTGGGAAGAATGTTATGATTTGTTCTGCATTCCGCCCATCAGTTGTGTGTTTTTTGCTTTCTCACCCCAAGTGCTCACTGGACGGTGGTCCTGGGCTCACTGTGCCACTGGATGCAAGCTATCCTTGCTGATGAGGGGCGAAACTTCGAATATGGTCCTACGATGCCTGTTTCTGTTCCAGGGAGGACCTGGCGTGGCAGTTCGGGCAGGACTTCTTATTAGGGAAGGTGGAAACAACGGGGCATGTGGTTCTCTAGCGCCAACACACGTTTCGGTGTCTAACCCGGGTATGGGTCACACCTTCATCAGGGTGGTCAGATCAAGTGTAGGACACAAGAAAAGATGTGCCTAAAAGGATAATAGAATTGATATAAACATACAACATGATATAACATAAGATACATTTTGATATCTAAAGACGGATGCTATTCCTACATACAGAACATGGAAAAGGGAGAATTAAACGTTTGCAGGCTACAGGTAGAAATAATTAAATAGAATTTCATATCATAATATGGAGGAGTGCACAAAAGAAAAAATACCTAAGGTTAAAAAAAAAATGTAAAGAAAGTCCAAAATTTGCCAATAATAAAGAGTACATGAATAAAAGGAGGGTTCGACAGAAATTCCCATTGTGCAAAGAACTAGATGTGACGGTGTTGATAGATTCAAGGAAAAATGCACAATTCACACACAAATACCTGGATTTAAAGCGTCTAAGAAGAACACAGGCGGTCAAGAGATAGAACTTTGGAAAATTCTCTCTACCCTTCTCTCCTTCTTTTTCGCCTTTCTTATAGAAGTTTGTGGTTATTTTATCTTTGGGGAATGATTTCTTGCCTTATATATATAAATCAACTCCTCCTAGCCACATATTAGGGATATGTACCTAAAAATCTGTGCTGACGACGTCTGAATGTTTTGTATTTATATTGCTTTATTATAGACGTGTACGCAGTATTTTTAGTGTACAAGATATATGTGATATAAATGTTGTTTTGTGCTTTAAGCATTTATGATATAAATGTCGTGATGTTTTGTCTTTGGCAAATTTGTCATTCTTATGAAGCTTTTAATGTTGTTCGTATTTGTCTATATAATTTTTTTGATGTATTACTTGCCTCTGGTAGCTTTGAAAAAATCGACTATCAGATAGAATGTATTGTTGTGTCATGTGATGTTCTGTGGTGTTTTTGGTATTTAAATGTGGTTATGTTGCATGTTTTCAGCCTTGAAGAAGTTCCAGTGTGGAACGAAACGCGTTGGCTGCGAGTCTTTTTTACAAGAAAATTATAAGAATATTTCAAAGATATTGTTTTGACCTGGACTTCTTACTGGTGCACCTTCCTCTTTTGCCTTTCCCTCCTATAACTGGCCTACAGTGGAGTCGATCTACGGTGTGCTCCAGGAAGATTTGTGCACAGGAACTGAACTTTTAACTAAGAATTTGGGATTTGAAGTGCTTAACTTATGGTCAGCCGTAGCTTGTTCTTTTGCATAAAGTTTTAAATTGACTGTTGATGCACTCATCCTCTAAGTAATATAATTCTAATTCAAATATGTCCAAATTCAATGATGGTCGTGAAGAAATGGCACACAACCTTTTCGGTACAGGAATTTCTATTGATAAAACCACTCCAGAATTGTCACAAAAAAATGGTTTAAAGACTCTGTTCATTAGATTGGAACGTTTAAAGAAACCAGAATTGAGCCGGTGGTGGGACGGTATAACCCTTAAACAATACATGGAAAATGGCAAGGTTCCTAGGGGTTTACGTATCCTAATTTTTCCGACTTTTGAGGACCTTAGTGATGTTTTGCTCAAGGAGTGGGAAGATAATCTAGAGGGAGCATCACAGACCATGATGAGAATTCTGGTCAAACATCCGATGGAGAAAGGGGAAAAGCTCCAGGAAGAGATAGCTATAACTGAGAAATTGATTAGTGAGATAGCAGAAAAAGATCTGATAGAGAAAAACTATGCCATCCTTAAACAGATTATAGATAGTCATCAGATTTACCTTAAAGACAAAAAGCTCAGAAAGATTAAAAGGGACGATAGGGACTATCGTGATGGAAGAATCTATACATTCCATAAGAAATTTGACAATATCCAAGGATTGGAGGACAAGAAGAGGAATAGGGAGGAAAAAGGCGAAAGTGATGACACTAGTTCCACTAGCAATTTGTCAATTTCATCACAGGGGAGCACTGCCTCATGCTCTCTGATGAATGATGTCCCTTTAGGGGAGGGAACTACGTCATTTCAAAAGGAAATGGCAAAATTACGCATTTCCAGCAGAATTCAGCAAAAGAAAGAACAACAAAAACCAGACGCGGTGGGAGGAGGAACAAGGGTAAATACCAAAATTACAACTGGAAAAATAGATACCTCAGTCAGAGCCAGGAAGGGAAATGTCAAATAATATTAGAGAATTATGTAAATGTTGTGAATTATGATGATACCTGTCATCTAAAGATTGTCAAACTTTCTAATAAATTGCTTACTGAAGATGAAACATCGGTTCTTAGTAAAGGCCTAAACTTTTGTCCGACACAAAGTGGGGATTTGGTTGATGTTCATATTGATTTATTTAAGTTTGTAAGGTTGTTAAAACTACGTGACTTCTTTTCGACCAGACCAGATGTACCCAGTGAAAGTGTATTTCCTCATGAGCCTGCATCACATACCATAGCTGATGTCAGAAATATACAATGCCTCCTCTCTATTTGCGATGAAGATCAATAAGATATGACAACTCTATTGAATGATTTCGAAATATGGTCATGTAGATAGTGGCCTCCGCCCCAAATCTAAGTTTATGCCTACTTTTGGCTACGATCCAAACATTGATGCTTTTTACAAAAAGGTATCAGAGGACTTATATGCATTGGAAATACCTAATAAATATAAGCCAAAACCAACGGAGAATATCTCCAAATCTGAAAGATTGGCTTTAAAACAGCTTAGGGAGGACACCATGATTGTGATACGCGAAGCAGACAAGGGCGGCAACGTAGTCATTATGAACCGCCTTGACTATTTGAGTGAAATCAATCGCCAACTTAGCGACACTTCGTGTTATAAGCCTATTGCACACAATCCAATTTCTAATTTAATTATCACTATCAATGCCAGGCTCAGCGAGTGGAAAGATGTGTGTCTCATTTCAGAGGATGAATATACCTCAGAGTGGACTGCCCATCATACCCTTGTATTTATGTTTTACCTAAAATACATAAGGGGGGCCCATTTCCACCGGGGAGACCCATTATCTCTGGGGTAGGCTCATCGACCGAGAACCTCTCTAAATTCGTGGACACCAAATTACAAAAATATGTGGTGGACCTTCCGTCATATATTAAGGACAGCAAGGACAGCTTGGTAAAATTTAAAAACTTCCAATGGTCAGAAGAGCTTTTATTTGTCACCTTAGATGTCACGAGTTTATACACTTGCATTGATAAACATTTTGGTATCATGGCCATGCGTTCTTTACTGGACAGGGAAGGCGCAGATTTTTACGAACATAACGAAATGATTGTTGAAATGGTTGATATTATCTTGATGAACAATTTTTTCCTACATGACTCTAATTGGTACCAACAGACCAAGGGCGTTGCGATGGGTTCCGGGTTTGCTCCCTCGTACGCCTGCCTCTTTATGGGGTGGTACGAGAAGGAGCATGCCTGGGCCCGGGTGGTCTCCCCCTGGACTGAATTCATTGTGTTCTGGGGGAGGTACATCGATGATGTCATCTGCCTTTGGTCGGGGTCTGTTGATATGTTGCATCAATACTTCGATTATCTCAATGATAATGTGTTCAATGTCAGATTTACTATGTCCTACCATAAGGACAATATCAACTTTCTAGACATAAATTTTTACATCAAGGATGGGGTGATACAAAGCAGACTGTTCAGAAAAGAAACGGCGTGTAATACACTGTTACATGCATCTAGTGCCCATGCCAATTCAGTTATCAACAACATCCCCTATGGCGAAATGACACGCATAAGGAGGAACTGCAGTACTGAGGAGGACTTCCTGCATAATATCAAGATAACAAGGACAAGATTTTAAAATAGAGGCTATAATACCAAGGTATTAGATAAAGCCGAGGGTAGAATCCTTGGCATAAATAGGGACTCTACACTACTTGACGGGTCTAATGCAAAAAGGAAAATGAAAACTGATAACAGATTGAGATTTGTGACTAAATACACCTCACATAGCAATGGTATTTTTAACGCCCTACGAAAAAACTGGCATCTCCTTTCCTCTGTCGCAGGATTAAAAGACTGCATTTCTAAAACGCCTGGCATTACATACAAGAGAAATCAGCTATGCCCCAGTTATATCGTGTCCCCTCCAAACAATGCTAACTGGATACCTAAAAAACCCAAGGGTTTCTTTACGTGTGGGTGCTGTAACATTTGTGGAAGTGGAAAGAATAAAACTAAGTTTTTTTCCCATAACAGCTCACGGGTTTACACTATCAGCCACTTTATTAACTGCAACACTACCCACGTGGTTTACATTTTGGGATGTGACTGTAATACCATATACGTTGGCAGTACCATAAGATGTTTAAAAACCCGCATACAGGAACACAGGAGGGCTCTCCTGAACAGGGACCCGAGATATCCCATCACTGAGCACTACAATGTCAAACACACTGGGGCCAATAACTTTTGTTTCTATGGCATTGACCACGTACCTCTGGGTATGAGGGGTTCTGATCGGGGACTGGCCCTAAGACAGTTAGAGTCCAAATGGATTTGTCGTCTGAGTGCCACTGTACTGGGACACAACTCCGATTCAGAGATGCACTATTTTCTTTAATTTAAAATACACCTTTTCCGATACTACATTCCGCTAAATGAAATATGAAAAACAACTATACTAACCATGGATTCACATTTGTTTGGGGAACAACTACTGTTGTATATAACAAAACTTGCTTTAACTGGACTCATGTGGGGTCTTTCTATCTTTTACTATCATTATTTTTTACCTCTTATTTATTATTTTTTACTTTCCATTATTCACTTGTTACTATTTTATTTTTTATTTATTTTGTATCTATTTTTTCTTTACCGACTTCTTATTCTTCATTTTATTTTATCGTTGGTATTTATTTTATATATTGGTATTTCCTTTATAGGATTAATGTGATCTTTGGATGTATTAAGACAATATGCACCTTATAGTGCTCATTTCATCAGCGTTTTATTACTCCTACGCCATCCGACCATCATGATGATCAGCTATAGATTCATCTACATCTGTTATTTTAACATATGTAGTTGTACATGGCTCGCTCGGCATCTGCATATCACTGGAAATGTTATTAGATCTCCTTCGTCATGTTGCCTCTGTCATTATGTCGTTTTCGAATCTCTATGGGGAGGATTTTTGAAAATTGTATAACGATCTAAAACAATTTCTTGCCCTCTATTTTTTGTATATTTTTTGTTTATTCTTTGTTTTTTCAATTTTGATTTCAATCCGGTGTCCTCATACTGGCATTTTTCCGTTTTACATCGTGTTGTGGATGGGTAATCCAACTAGTCCATCATGGCGGCTCCATTCTACCGCCTTTCGATAGTTACGTGATCTGCGACGTCAGGAGACCCACGACGTCAGGTGATCGACTCTCCCTGTGAGCGGCAGACTTTGTACCTTTAAACATGGCCCGGTGCGGTTTTCCTCGCTTTGTGCACTTGTCGGTTACACGCTCTGAGGACAGGTTGTGGACCTTGGATTCCAAGGTAAGAGCCGCTCGTGTCTTTGGTTGTTTTGGGATATATCTGGAGCGTATACTACTTTTATAGATATGCCCTTAGCACTTCCGTAACGTTGTTTATATACACAATGGCTCATACACGGAATGGCGTGTACTGCAGTTTTGGATGTAATTGTGTATTACACAGCTATGTGATATCAGTGGCCTGACAGTGTACGGCTATGCGGCCACCGTGACTTTGGGTGGTGTTTACATTACATAGTTACCACTAAAAGATCCACTCCTTACAGACTTCTGGATTTTAGCCGATTGTTCACCGTTAAGTACTTTCTTTCTCCATTACCACGGTAACGTGGCTCTTGCCTCTTTTGGGATATATGTACAGTATGCTATCTAAACATTTTTTGGTCACGTTCTTTTCAGATACAACATCCCATGCCCCTTATATATAGGCGGCTATTGCCGTTTTGGGGGATGCGTGTAGCACGTACAATTACCTAGGTGCTCACCCTTGACAGACTTTCTACGATTAGCGGATTACTTATTTTCAAGCATTTAATAGATATATTTGTGAATGTGGCACCGCCCTGTACTATCTAAGAAGCCGGACTTTTATAGAGTTGGTGCTTATTATTAGATCGTGGTACTGGTTAGTTGGAAGACTATTTACTATATATATATATATATTGTGGCAATACTCTGCTCTTCCATACTATCTTGAGGCCATGGCCAACTGGATAGCTTATATTTTTTGATATTGATGTGAAGGGTTTGACTTTGCAGACACCCCAACTGGCCCGTGTTTTATTCTTTTCCAGGACTATATTGTACATCTATCACTGGTTACCTGTATCTAAAAATACTAGAAAACCTGATTTTAGCCTTGGGGTGTAATTTAGTATTTTAATTATTCGTTATACTTTCTCTTTTAGAATATTGGAATCCTTGATACTTATGTGCTCTTATTACGGAGCCGTCACTCTGGTCACCTGCATTATAAAGCTGCATATGCTGTTGTGGTGACTCTTCCTGTTCTGAACTTCAATATAAGACGAAGTGATATTATATTTTTACTATTGGTAAGCCCATGCTTATTACCTTGAGACACTGTTAGCACAACTTACTCTTCTTTCTCTCTTTTTTTTTTTTTTTTTAACGCCTTACTTGTAATACTTGGCTGTCTCTCTTGTTTTTTCAAAAAAAATTTCATAAAAATATTTTTTTAAATAGATATACTTACCATTTGACTACGGTTTGTGAATATATATTCTTCACACGTGCAGGACACCATTACGTTGCATCCTTAACTACATTGTTTGTCTGACGGAAGCCTGTTTTTGGTGAGTTTTCTTGCAATATTTCAGATTGCTTATTGGTCGACCACTTTCACTTGGTTTTTTAACCCCTCCCCCCAGATTCCCTTCACCTTCCCCATTCCCTTCACCCCCCTCCACCCCTTCCCTTCCCCCCCTCCCCCCTTTTCTCTCTCGTTTTTCCTTTCTCTCTACCCTTCTCTCCTTCTTTTTCGCCTTTCTTATAGAAGTATGTGGTTATTTTATCTTTGGGGAATGATTTCTTGCCTTATATATATAAATCAACTCCACCTAGCCACATATTAGGGATATGTACCTAAAAATCGGTGCTGACGACGTCTGAATGTTTTGTATTTATATTGCTTTATTATAGACGTGTACGCAGTATTTTTAGTGTACAAGATATATGTGATATAAATGTTGTTTTGTGCTTTAAGCATTTATGATATAAATGTCGTGATGTTTTGTCTTTGGCAAATTTGTCATTCTTATGAAGCTTTTAATGTTGTTCGTATTTGTCTATATAATTTTTTTGATGTATTACTTGCCTCTGGTAGCTTTGAAAAAATCGACTATCAGATAGAATGTATTGTTGTGTCATGTGATGTTCTGTGGTGTTTTTGGTATTTAAATGTGGTTATGTTGCATGTTTTCAGCCTTGAAGAAGTTCCAGTGTGGAACGAAACGCGTTGGCTGCGAGTCTTTTTTACAAGAAAATTAAAAGAATATTTCAAAGATATTGTTTGGACCTGGACTTCTTACTGGTGCACCTTCCTCTTTTGCCTTTCCCTCATATAACAGGCCTACAGTGGAGTCGATCTACGGCGTGCTCCAGGAAGATTTGTGCACAGGAACTGAACTTTTAACTAAGAATTTGGGATTTGAAGTGCTTAACTTATGGTCAGCCGTAGCTTGTTCTTTTGCATAAAGTTGTGTTTTTTGTGAAATTCTAAATCAGGCCCTTAGTTACTAAAAAGAATAGGATTTTTACCTCGATGTGTGCTCCTCAGACCAGAGATGTGTTCCCCTCATGACATGGCAGACTTGACACAGCAGCTCAGCATGCAAGTTCAATTGGCAGATGTACTAGAAAGTAGTGGAGTTGCACTTTATGCAGACCAATGTTGCAGTTGAATTCTGATTTGGGCCACAAATGAGAGTTCAATGCAGATAAGTTATTAGTTGTTGATAACAATGGGATGAATATGGACTGTTATTCTCTGCACCAATCAGACATAAGAAATTGCATCTCTTTGCATAAAGGGTGTTCTCAGGTAATTTTACAAAAGAGAACTTAATAAAGGTGTCCTTTCCCCACACTCCCCAACCATCATACAGAACCACACCCTTCCCCAGCGCAGGTACACACCAAGGCTAAACCAATATTTCTGGTTGACTGTAGAAGCAGTCTTCATTACAGGATAGAAGGTTCTGACCTATATTTAAGATGCAACCATTCACTTATAAGGCCTCTTGCTGGAGTTCCATATTTGAAGCCTCCTGATGGAATTAGCACTGAGATGTTTGTTTCTTTAATGAGCATGGTCTGGAAAGCAATCCTCTTAGAGTTTATTTGCATACTCATTTTTACATGGGGTTGCAACACAAAGTGGTGCTGTTTTATTTTCTTCCTGTTGTCAGTTTCCTCACCAATAAAGGGTTTCAACTATGCAGGTTGAAATGACAAAGGCATGGGCCTCTAGTCTCATTGCCACTATTTGTTTGAAATATATGTGGGAAAAAACGTAAATATACCCTGTGTGGCTTCTTTCCACTTTCAATGTGCATTGAATATGCAATGCTAGTGACTAACCCATTTTCAATCACCACTGTAAAATGTATAAATCCACAATACTGTCATGGGCGTATACAAAATGCGAAACACTTTAAACAAGCAATGGATTAAGGGACCTGAAAGAACATGCCTACATTTCTCAGAGTACGCTTAAAAGCCAACTATGTGTGTATTTCAGTGGTGTGATGACATGAGCCATAGTCAGATAATACTATCTGCGTCCAGACCTAAAAGCAACGTAGAATCAGTAGATTGCCACAGATCACAGTGTTCCACAACAGCATAGCATTTTTCAAATTACTGTATATAATTGTCATTTGATGGATGGCTCAAAACACAATCTCCTCTTGAATAGATGGCACCATAAATAGATTTACAACTCTCGAAGATATTGACCGTGGTATCCACTTGGTAAGAGCAATTTGACACATTAGAGCCATCCTTTCAAGTTCAGCAATATTCTCCTAAATATGCAAATATTGGTAATTTGAATGACTTATGACAAACAAGACGAGACAAACAAATCCAAAACAAGAATTAAGTACAATGTATCAGGTATGCAGTCGATATTGTGAAACAGGAGATGCCTAAACACATCATTAAGGGCCTGATTACGAGTTTGGCAGATGGGATACTCCATCATAAACGTGGCGGATATGCTGTCTGCCATATTACAAGTTCCGTAGGATATAATGGAATTGTAATAAGGCGGACACATATCCCTCACGTTTGTAACAGAGTAACGCTGACTACCAAACAACTAATCAGGCCCTAAACCTCAATCAACAATAAGATAAAACCAGAGCAGACAATAGAAATGTATTCACTCCTTGAAATAGACCAAGTAGAACCAGGAGTTTCCAAAACAGACGGAGCACCAGCGGCAATAATGTTTACAGGATAAAAATGGGTCATATATAAAATTATAAATATAGTGGTGCACCCAATACATGAATAAAAAGTCCATCACAATATCTGAAATTCTTGTCTCTTCTTTATTTCACATCCAATATACTTCTATTTATATTAATATCTGTCTTTCTGCACTGCAAAGGTATCCAAAAGCAACTGATACCCTATAGGGTGTGCACCAAATGTGTTTTTAGGGACAAGCTGGGACAGGCACGCTATTTTACCTAGCTGCTTTCAGTATTCGTATGGGGCATATACAATAAGAAATAATTAATTGCATTTGGCTATTCTCTAATCCTTTACTGCCTAAGTGTTTTCTACTCTTAAAATCGTCGTACTTTAGGGAGTATAAATATTTAACTTCTTTTCAACACAACATAGGCATTAAAGACTGCAGCAGCTTATTGATCAGAACAAATGGTAAACTGGCTTTAAAAACATTGAATGATTATTTTTACAAATATTTTACCTATTTTAGGACTAACACAAATGTATTTCAAACACTCTGGAAAGGAGGGACTGTTTTAGTTAAATATGCAGGGACAAGGAAATTCATGATAAAGCACCATGGCAATAAATCAAAGTACCAATAATAGTATAATACATAGACTTCATTAATTCCTTATGACAATGTAGGGTATTATAAAATAGGTCTTCAATTGTTTCGTCTCTTTATATAGCTTGCTAAAAACGCAACCTCTCTAGTGAAGTCCTGAACTCTGGGAGGCCAGAGAGAGTGCAACAGTGAAACATGTGTGGCACTTCCAAGCTGCTGTTATGTTTTGCACTGCCAGCATATAGGACTGCATGTGGAGGTGGGTACAGTCCTTAACTCCATCTTCCTGCAGGGTGATGCTGTGGTCTCTGAGACTCCAAGTGGCCCCTACCAAAATGTACCTTAGTAGGAGTGCTAGTTTTGCACCACTTCCCTTAGACATCATCTGAAATCCAGTTTGCCTTTGCCAGGGCTTAGTAATTTGACAGAAACACCTGGACAAAAGTGTTCGCTCATTTGTATGGACCGGAGCCTCCTAACAAATGGTGTAATGAGTCTTGACACAGTGTTGTGGTGAAATGGGTGTAAGTACAATGCTTGTTACAAGAGGACCCGCACATGTCTTGGCAGCATCTTCTACAAAACAGAAGGGCCAAAGGGGAGCATAAAACATGGAGCTAACACCACCTACCTCCTGTGCACTTTGCTAATCTAGTCAATGTTGTGAAATAAATGGAGATCTGATCTCTCGCCCCCGTTCTCTCTCTTTTCACCGTTTCTCACACACAAACTTCTACAGACATGCAGACACATTTCTGTGTGAAAGTCAGGCACTAAAATAGGCAATTCATTAAATGAAAATACAAATCAAGATCTACGAGAGAGCTTAACTTTTGAATCTATAAGTATGTTACATACAGATTGAATCTATTTGTGCTCTCAGCCCTTGCCTACATGTGGAATGTAAAGAAGAATCAGATTCTCTGTGGCTCTATATTGCTACCTTTCTAAGATATTTTAGAAGTTCTTTAGGGGTGAAAATATGTAATTTAGGGTCTGATTTTATGTTTGACAGATGAAGCTGTGTCCGCCAGGATGAAAGAGGACATTGCATCCACCATCCCAATGTTACTTGAGTTGTTACTGTTAGAGAGGACCTCCACAACAGTCATCTCTGTACTTCGAAAGGAACCATTGTCACCACAGTTTCCTTCAAGGTACAAAAAGGTTGGTTGATGGCCATCCTCGGTTTGACAGCCGTTCACCAAATATTTAACTCTTTGTTTTTAAGAAACTCCGAAGCAGCAGTTTCTGAAAAACAGAAAACTCATGACCTCCCCATTATTGTTTTTTCTGTCCCTCACCGCTAAGTTTTCCTTACAGTGATGGACTAAAAAGTAGGTTTTCATCGACTGAGCCATCAAGAAAACCACTTACCAAAAGGTTGTAGTCTGCCCATCTGTAAATGAGGCAGGTTGACAAAAGCTTGGCAGGCAGGGTGCTCTGTCACATTTACAATAGTGTAACCTGTACCACAGACTCTAAATCAAGGGCTTAATATTTGTTGTAGTTTTATTAAAGGCCTTAAAAATATATAAAGAGGTGAAACAATCATAAACCTGAGTTTGCATCCACCGGTTTCTCACCTAGATATAATTTGAGTATCATATTGTTGCAAAGAAATGTTTACTTTGATGTATGCTCATTTATTTTTTAATTGATCTATGTATTTACAGTTTTTTTGCATTAGTTGTGAAACAAACCTCTCTTTCTTTTATTGTCACTGTGCAAAAAAAAATAGTGTGACTAAAATGTGAGATTTTTGAATATTTTTTCTGTTTGATCAGATTATATTTTTCTAATGTATAGGGTTTGTTAGATGTATTCATAATTCAAAACCTCTGAACACAATGTGCAAAAAATTTATTAAATAGTTTAAAAAAATCCCAACCAAGTATACCACTATTTTTCAAAAGAATCAGAAATAAAGCAGAACAGTTTTATTGTTGTATTTTGTGTGGGTATATGTGTGGGATGTTGTGTTTGAGATATGGCGTATAGAGTTTGTGAGACGTATGATTTGGAGGGTGGTGAGAGTGACTGTGGTGGTGAAGGAGTTGTTGGTCAGCATGTGGGGTATAGGTAATAATGTGAGTTAAATGATGTGAGTTTGAGATGTTGGTGGCACTGGTTGATAAGGAAAAAATAGTGTAAGATTTATAGGATGTCTGGTGTAGGTGTTAGTGTAAGGCGTAGAAGGAATGTAGGTGAAGCACTGTAGGATATTTAAAAGTTTACAATGGCATGTTTCGTATCTTTGGATTAAAAACAGGGGTCTCCAACTGGTCAATCGCAAGTTATTAGTAGCTCGCAGGCTGCCACTGAGTAGCTCACATATAATAATTGCCTGTCAACAGGCTTGAGGATGTGCAGGTGCCCACCAGATATCACAGCTATTTAAAACACTGTGCCCGTTTCTTTGATTTACTCAAAATCTGAGGGTGCTGGACGATGCAGACTACCCTTTTCTGAAAAAGAATTTCTTATTTTTCTACTTTCTTTCTAGACTCTCTTCACTTGTCTTTCTTTTTTCCTTGCTTTCATGTCTCTTGTTCCTGTCTCAATGTATTGTATTCCCTTTTTCTTGCTTTCTCTTAATTTCTCCCTCTTTCTCACTTTCTTACTATTTGTTCACACTATTTTTCCTTTAACTCTTTTGTTGTGCATTCTTTTTCGATTCTCTTTCGTTTTGACAAAAGTTTCTTATTGCTGTTTTTCTTTCTTTTTTTCATTGTTACCTCTAGTTTCTCCTTTTCTTCCATTTTCCAATTCTATGTTTCTTTCATACTTTTTCTTTCTTCTCCTATTTCAATCTCTTAATTGTTTTCCTCTTTTTCTATGCTTAATTCTTTTTCAGAATAATTTTTTTCTTCACCTTTATTTCTCTCTCAGTAATTCTTTCCTTTGTTCTTTCATTCTTTCTTTTATCTCACATTTCTGCTTTTCTCTGTTTATTTTTCTATCTTCCACTCTTATTTGGTTGCACTCCTTTTTGTTTGTCCTAACTCTGTCTTTTTAAATGTCTTTCTTTATCTTCTTTCTTCTCTTGTTTCCTTCTCTCCCTCCTTTCATTCAGTCTTATCTGTTTTCTCTGCCTTCATCTTTCCTCCTCTGTTATTCTTTTTCTGTCTTTCTCCTTTTGTTATATTTACTTGTTGTTCTTTTTTCTTTCTTTCTTTTCTTTTGGTTGTCCACTACTGACCTTTTCTTCATATACTACTGACCTGATCTCTTTCTTTCTGTTTTCTTCTACTTTCTTTCTCTCCTTTTTTTCGTTTCTTTCCTTTCCATAGTTTCCTTGTTGTCTTTTTTCTTTTACCCTCTTTCTTTTCTCTTTCTCTATTGTATTCTTCATTCTTTCTACTTCTACTTCCTCCTTTGTCACACCGTCTTTCTTCCCCTCTTTTCAATTATTTCTTTCACAGTTTTTTTCTTCGCCTTTCATTTATTTTCTTCCTTAATTTCCTGTCTTTTGCTCTTTTCTCTGATTAATTATTCCTCGTTTGTTTTCTCCTTTATTTTGTTCTTTTTCATTTCCTACATTTCTCTGCTTCTTTCTTTTTTATTTGCCTTTCTTACTTTCTTTTTTCTTTCTTTCCTTTTTCACTTTTCCCCCTCATTCTATCATTCTTTCCCTTAGTTGTTTTCTCTTCTCTGTTATGTTAATAAATTTGTAAAGCACATGGCTGCCAGAGCAACAGGGCGTCCCAACACTCGTTCCAGGTCATATCGTGGAAGGAGAGACGGGGCTGAGGAATAGGCCAGAAATAGCCAAGTCTTCACAGTCTTTCTGAAAGTCCAGTGATTCTGGATACTCCTGATGGTCACAGGGAGAGTGTTCCAGGGGGCTGGCGCCTTATTTCGGAACAAGCACCCTCCTACTCTTGCTCTTCTGACTCGGGTTCACATGCCAAGTTTAGATCTGCAGAACGCAACTCACGACGTGAAGGTACGGAAATAACTTTTTTGTGTTTAATATTTCTTTTATTCCGTTTTTAGATGAAGTAAAAAAGGAAAACATTATCAAGCAAATGAGCACATTGTGAATGAAATACAACAATTAATATCTAAGGAGCAAACATGAGAAAAAAGAAAGGGAGAAGAAAAAAAGAGAAAAGAGGAGAGAAAGAGAAAAAAGAGAGGTAAAATATATAAAGGATATATAAAAATAGAAATAATAAAAGAAAGCTAAATAACTAAGATGCAGGTGCATATGTAGAAAGATAAGAAGTAAAGGGCAACCACAGTAGGTCAGATTTAATTTTCTGAGAAAGAGAAAGAGAAGAGACATTAGCAATTCTGTGTTCATAACAAATATAGTTCCACCAAGTTAACGTTGATAATTTAGAGTTATCTTTCCAGCAGGACAAAATCACTTCAAATGGCAGAGCAATAAAAAGATCAAACAACAAAGAAATAGGAGAAGAAACATCCAAAGTAGGTGAGGCGGAACCTAGAAAAACATTTTGCACTGATAATGGACTATTACATTGAAATATTTTCATACATTTAGACCAAGTAGATTGCCAAAACTTTAATACATTATAATATTCATCAAGTTGATGATTTAAAGTCCCAGTGGACACAGAACAGGACCAACGAAGGGAAGAGGAAGTAGGGGAAAACTTGGATATACATGCTGGACTAATAACAGCTCTACTATAAATAAAGTATAAGGATTGAGTAATACCGGTGGCAATAGAACTTTTAAATAACTTGAGGCATAATTTATCCCAAGAAGAAATAGAAATCAATAAAGATAAGTCCGCTTCACAGAGTAATTCGGTATGAGATTTACAACGTTCAGTAACAGGCAATAACAACATCTTATAAATAGAATCAGCCTTAGGCCTATGTTCCTGGGAAACACAATATATCGGTGTGGGTGGCATAAGTGAGGAAGAAGCTAATGGAAAATCATTAGCTGTTAAATAGGACTGCAAAGCTGCCAATATTAAGAGGTACTCATGAAGAAATGAGTTAGGCAAGTTATAATGTAACTGCAATTGGGGGAAGGTAATAACAGAATTATGCCAGATCAACTGATGAATAAATATAATTCCCTTCTTCTTCCATTGTTTGTAATAAAATGATTTACGTCTATATTTAATAAATTTACTATACCAAATAGTAGAGGAGAAAAAAAATTGGTATGGATCAAGACCATCAGACAGAATATTATATAATAATTGTTGGGAATCTTTTAGAATAGGGATAGCTGATATGAAAGTACAATTAGACATATATATAGTGTTTCAAAAAGAAACATTTTTTAATGGGGAACGCTCAAAAACAATCCAACGAGGGATAGGGAAATCAGCAAAATCATAAGTTAAGGCAAAGAATTGACTAATTAAAAATGCAGAGTGATATGATATAAAGTCAGGAAAACGCTCACCACCTTCTGTTTTGGGTCGTTTGAGTTTCTTAAGAGCAATGCGGGGTGTTTATTATTCCATAAAAATTTAGTACAAATAGAGTTAGTTTGTGAAAAATAGGAGACGGGAATCCGAAAAGGTAACATGGATAGTGTATAAAGGACATGGGGAACGATCATCATTTTATTAGTATCCAGTCTACCCCACCATGACAGATGAAGAGGGGACCAAGAAAGAAGTAGTGATTGCAATTTGGTAGTTAGTGCATTAAACGTATAACTAATTGTGGTAGATAAGGTACAGGAAAACCAAATACCAAGGTATTTAATATTTGTGGGACACCAGGTAAAATTAGTATGATTAAACATATATTGATAGCAGAGAGAGTTCAAGGGTAAGACTTCTGTTTTAGAGAAGTGAAACTTATATCCAGAAATACTGGAATACAACTGAACCTTGTGTAAAAAGGGATGGAGAGAGGTACTGGGATTAGATATGTATACCAGAATATCCTCAGCGTACGCTGATGGCTTAGTTTCTATAGAAATATGTGCAAAACCAGAATAAGTGTATTAGCACAAATGCACTCAAGGAAGGGTTCTAAACATAAAAATACTAGCACGAGGAAAATAGTATAACAGTTTAACATAAGAGGTCAAATTTGGTCCAAAACCATACCACTGAAGTGTAGTAAACATAAATTGCCAGTTTATGTGATCAAAAGCCTTTTCGGCATCTAAGGACAATGCCGCAAGTGAAGATTTGTACTTCCTCCCAAAGGAGATAACATTAGCAAGCATACGAGCATTGTCCGCCGCCAATCTGCCATTAACAAAACCAGCTTGATCAGTTTTGGCCAATAGTGGGATAATATTCTCGAGACAAGAGGCAAGGATTTTAGCAAATATCTTACAATCATAATTAACTAATGAAATGGGACAATAATTTTTACAGAGGGTATGTTCTTTATCAGGTTTAGGAATAAGGACAATTAAGGCCTCCATGAAGGAACCACAAGCTTTCGATTCGGCAAGAAATGAATTAAAAAGGGCCAGGAGTTTGGGAGCAAAATTAGGGGAAAAAGTAGAAAACAATTCAACAGAGAGACCATAAGAACCTGGTGCTTTCGATTTTTTTAAAGATTTACTGGCTTCCATAATCTCTTGAAGAGTAAGCTCTTTTTCTAGTATTTAAAACTCAGCAGGTAGCAATGGGGGTTTAGGAAGATCCGTAAGAAAGGTGTGTACATTTTGATTAGAGGGATTTGTGTCATCAAAATATAATGATTGGTAGTAATCATGAAAAGCAGCAGCAATATCTTCATCGGAGAAGAATCATTTAGAATAGGACCAATACCTTTACGTTCAGATTTAATGTTTTTTAAATTTGCCAGCATCTTGCCAGCTTTATTTTGACCTCCATGATACTTGGACTTAATTTTAAGAAGGACATTACAAGCATCAACTGTAGCAAGTTTGTTAGGAGCAGATTTGGCCTTAATTAATTTATGAAGAAGAGAGGGAGACCTAGAAATGAAGTAATTGTGTTCCATCAATTTGAGTTGTTGTAGTAGAGTTGTATACTTGGCCTTTGTGATTTTCTTCTTTCATGCTGAATATGAAATAGTAAAGGCACGAAAGGAGGACTTAAAGGCATCCCAATTGTTAGGAATGGAGGTGTCCAAAGGATTATTGATAGTAAAAAACTCGTTAATAAAAGCAGTGGCTTCAGAGATTAAAACATTGTCTGACAACAAATAATTATTACGTTTCCAGCGACCAAATTTTGGAGGACTCAGGGAAAGGTCAAAAGCAGAAAGGACAGGAGCATGATCAGAAATAAAAATAGATCCAATCTCGGAAGATTGAATGGTTGGGAGTAAGGGTTTACTAACCAAAATATAATCAATTCTAAAACGGGTATGATGAACATTGGAAAATAATGTAGATTCAAGGGAATTAGGGTTATAAGTCTTCCAAACATCATACAATGAATAAGAGGCAATGGCAGATTGAAATGATATATGGGATTTATCAGGATTAAGTTTAAATTTGGATTGTTTATCAGAGAATGGGTCTAACCATTGGTTAAAATCCCCAGCAACAATAATATTTGGGCCATCAATGGAGGAAAGTAAAATCTTTATACTATTCCAAAAGTCAGGATCTGGCTTAACAGGGCCATAAATATTCAATAAAACAAGTTCTTTATTTTGTATAACAACCTTAGCCATTACCCAGCGTCCATCAGTATCACATTGTGTAGATATAATTTGGACATATAATGACTTATGAAATAGTATAGCAATACCACCCTTCCAATTGGATGCTGGAGAATGAACAACTTGACCCACCTATTGTCTCTTTAATTTAAGCGAATCTGTATCATTACAATGCGTTTCTTGAATGAACGAAACATGAGAATTCTGTTTAGCCAAATGAGTGAGTACCTTTTGTCTTTTGACGTGGTGTCCAAGACCACAAACATTGCACGTAACAACATTACACATATTGGAGGGAGGGGAAGGTAACACATGGATGGAGATGATACACTTCAGGAGAACAGCTGGAAGCAGAAAAACACCACTTATTAGATTAATACAAAAAACAAAGTGTATAACAACAAATAACAATAGGCACATGCATCATGCAGAATATTGTCAACAAAAAAGGACAAACAGAAAAGAATAGATAAAGGAAAGTAAATAAAAAGAAAAAAGATAGATCAAGTAAAGAGATCCAGATCTAAAAAGAAGAGTAAACAAAGTAAGCATGGAGCGTAACAGCACCGAGAACAGACGGAACAGCAAAGGAAGAAAAATGAAGAAATAGGAAAATGAACAGCCATACGAAATCTATTAGAAAGACAGAAAGGAAAGGAGTTAGAGATGTTGAATAGAACTATCCACAGAATTCGGTGAGAGACTATGCAACAATGACCTCAATTTAACAGGATCAACAAATGAGCGAGAAGAGCCAACATGAGTAATTTTACACAGGCAAGGGTGAAAAATGCCATAACGAATATTTAACTGTCTCATCTGAGGGCGAAGGGCCAGAAATTCCTTCCTTCTGGCATTAGTAGCATTGGAGATATCCTGAGAGAGATAGATTGTGTGACCAGACCATACAAGATGACGCTTCACTTTTGCTGCTTGAAGCACATGCATAAGATCTGTAAGTTCGAGAAATATTATAATTCCTCTAGGTCTAACAGAGTTTGATTGAATGCCTCCAAGGCGATGAGCACGCTGGATATTCAGTGATGGCTCTAGTGGAAGATAAAGAAGCTCAGGCAGGAACCTCTTAAGAAAAAGGAGAAGGTCTGGACCCTCCATATTTTCTGGCAAGCTATAAAGACGAAGATTATTACGTCTGTTATGGTTTTCAAGATTTTCACTGTGAAGCTTAAGACGCTGAATTTCCTGTTCCAGAATAGGAATTTTAGTAGAAACATCATGTAAATCACTAATGCGTTGTTCCATGTCAAATACCTTTGCTTTCATAGTGATCCACCTATCTTCAATTTGTTAATGTTTCTCCTTAGTAGGGGACATAAAAGAGTTCAACCCCCTCACCTCATCAAGAATAGTATCAAGGATAGGATTATGCGATGAAAAAATGGGTGAAAGGGGTCATTTTTAACTCTCTTGGGCTTTGTACCAGAGGAATAAGCTCTGACATGAGGAGAACTGTCACTAGCCATCATGGAACGTCGAGAAGGACGATATATAACTTTTAATGGAGATCTCAATCTGCCCATATGCTATAAAAACACACTTTCCTTCTCAACTGGGGATTTGGAGATGCCAGCAACAGGTTCAAAATAATGATTGGACGCTTTTATGTGGACACTGCTGAACCTTTAGTGAAGACCACAGTATGACCACACAGTAATGAAAATTAAAGGAAGCCTCAACATGCCCATTTGTTAATTAAGCACACTGGAGTAGCATATAGGAACGCAGATAAAATACTAGACAGCCAAATAAAAGTAACGTCTCATTATCTCTTGTTCCAGGAAAAAAAAAATATTACTCAGCAGGCAGATGGAAAAGGGGAAAAAGAGAAAAAAATCCCCTTCCTTTCCCATTCTTTTTCATAGATAGCGTCAATGTAGATAGGCAACATTAAAATATGAGACACTCACATGTGGGAAACTGTAAATGTAAGGTGAATAATTCCAGTACATCCCAAAAAATAACCAAAGCTGACAACACAAATGCTGAAATTGAAGAATCAGCCCTTGCCAATAGTAGAGAAAAAAAATTGATGTAAAAACGTTGCCGGTTATTACCTCTGTAGAAGGTCTGAGTATGCGAGCGGCAAGCACAAAATGGCGGCCGCTCGCGTGAAGATGAAGCAAAAGCTCCAATGCAGCCCCAACAGCACAGGAACATCAGAAACGCATCATCTCCCCTCCGACGCCAGTTAGAAGGGCCGAAAACACGCAGAGTACTGAGCGTCTGAGCGGAGCTCTGCTCAAAGCCTCCATCTTGTTGCGGCACGTGACCACGTCCCCCGACATACGGAAATAATAATTTGGATAGAATAGGGGGTACTTGGGAAGTAAGAATTCTGTATGCAATGCACAGTGTCTTGAAGTGGATTCTCTTATCCACCGGGAGCCAGTGCAATTTGTGAATACATTTAGCAACTGAGCACAATTTAGGGAGTGCGAATAGAGTTCGTACCACAGCATTTTGAGCCCTGTGAAGTTTTTTGATCCCTGTTTTATTAGCACCCAGATACAGAGAGTTGCGGTAGTCCGGTCTAGAGAGTATAGTAGACTGGATAATGATCTGGCATGTCTGTGAGTCAAAGAACCCAAGCAAAGGCTTAAGTCCTCTAAAAAGTCCAAAACAGACACCTGCCACTCATTTCGTCTTTGCTTCGAAGGACAATGCACTATCTACCCAGACAACCAGACTTTTTACAGCCTCCTTAGGAAAAGGGGGGGACCCTAGCGAGGTGGGCCACCAATGATCGCCCCATATGTGGGTATCTCTTCCTACAAGAAGAATCTCTCATTTGTTAGCATTTAACTGCAGACAGTTGGCCGACATCCAATCCGCAATGGCCACCATATCATCATGGAATTTGATCAGACTCTGATTAGAGTTTTTGGAGAAGGAGATCACTAGCTGAGTATCATCAGCATAGGATACTAATGAGAGCCCCCTGTCTTTTGCTACAACCGCAAGAGGCTGTATATGAATGTTAAATAGAGTGGTGCTCAGAGCTGATCCCTGGGGTACTCCATGACGTACGGTGTGCACCTGAAAGCAATAAGAAACAACCTGAAATTTTCTCTCTGAGAGAAATTATGTATGCCAGGATAGGGCGGCACTTCCAATACCTATCTCCTGTAAGCACCGCAACCGGATCTCATGTGATACTGTGTCAAACGCGGCACATTGATCAAGAAGGATCAGAGTAGAGGTGTTGCCTTCATCTAGGGAGCCCCCCAAATGTTTAGCAACCGCTAATAGGGCGGATTCAGTACTCTGATGAGATCTAAAACCATTCTGAAAAGAGTCCAAGATTTCATTAGCCAGGAAGGGAAAAAGGGAGATGATATGAATGTTTTCTGGTTTAGATACATCCAGAGTAGTTCCTCTCTTTTATCTGTCACATCATTGCCTGCCTGTCTTATTTTCTCTATATTTCACTCTCTTTCGGTGTTTCAAGAGCAAAGGGACACAACTTATCCACAGGGACCCCAAATGTAAACCTTTGCAATACATCTCCTGATCTATTAATACTTGATGCTTCCTGTATCTGGAACGAGGTACTCTAGGGTATCTAGGGGCAGTGTTTAAGTTATTTAGTCTCTGTGTGCATTTATCAACTCCTATATTAGGCAATAGCTCAAGAAAGCATGAAGACACCTGATTTAAAGAGTGCTGATGGCAGTTTAAGCTGCATGTGGTGGTGAAGTAAGTATATGCTAGCTAGTCGTATCTGATGTAGTTTGTGTTGCAGTTGTGTAGAACAGCAAACATTGGGATGTAGTTTTCATTTATGTTGTAGGTAGTGAAGGTGTGGTATGTAAGTGCAGTGTTCGGTGCAGGTTAAAGTTTAGCTGGTGGTGTCAGATGTCCCTAAAATGTATCAGAGTGGCATGCTTACACTAACTTGCATTACATCATAGTGTTCAGTACACTCATTTTCTACAGGCAGACCATTCTCCATGCTTCCTTCCTAGGGACACTCTTTAATATCAATGTAATAATTCATCCCTTTTAACTCTAAAATACCACTACACGAAACTAAAGGGCTTGGAATGGTGACAAAAATAACGTGCAAACCCTAGGTAACAAAAGAAATAACTGTTGTCTTGTGAGTGCTAACAGCAGAGAGACTCTTAACTAAAACTCTTAAAAGGGAATACTTGAATATTGCACCCACAATATTCAGGGGTGGCTTCTCCTCTAAGGCGGAGGAGCATCGCCCCACTGCTTGAACTGCAAGCTGAATACAAAAAATATATTGATAATAACTTTAGTTATTATCATTTTGCTTTCTGTATTCAGCTTGCAGCTGAAGCCAGGGGACCGGGCTGGGCTCCTCGTGTCACAGGGGGAGGAGTCGTGGCAGCACCTAAAGTGCGCATGTTGATTTAGGTGGCTATCTCGGGCCAGCCAATGCGTCATGTGCACACTGCATGTTTTCCACGTAGGCAGTATTAAAGCCTGCATGGAGAACAAGCACAACCTGCCAGTCCCTGTTTGAGTGCCGAACCACGATGCTCCGACCAATCACAACGCTGCTGTAAGTCAGCATTGTGATTGGTTAGGGAATTCTGGGAGGCTCTGTGCTTCCAGCAGAAGGAGGAGGGAGGAAGAAGAGGTGGCAGCCGGTGGTCAGCGTTATAAGTACGCGCTTTTGAAAAAAGAAAAAAAAAATATTTCCCACCACCTCCCTCCGCCCCCCCCCAAAAGCACTGTTCGGTAGCAATTTCTACTGAATAATAGTATCAGTGATGGTAGTTGAAAAGTCCAGCACTTGTATTATACTCCTACTTAAAGGCTTCTTAATAGAAATGAATGAGAAACCAGTCTGTAAATGACACAACTGTTTAAAAAATCCCAATTGCCGTAGGTTCCCTGAAGAAGCGTCAGAGTTTATTGACCCGAAATGCATTGGGTGGATGTTTAACATTGAAAATTATCAATGAATTATTTCATCAGACGATGATTATGTATGCAACATGCAACAGATCCAATAATATTTGAAGTTGAATCGATGGAGAAATGATTTTCAAAAATAATAAATCAAGATATGTGAAGAAACCTTAGTGTTTCATTGAATACAGTGCGCACTTGTTTGGTGGGTAGGTGACACTCTCCACAACATCCTCAAGATCAACATATGGCCATACATACTGGATTTTCATACAGTGACTGTCGAGCCCTACTGATTTACCGCTATCACCCCTTATTCTATTATATCTGATATCCTGTGCCACATTCCTTGAAGGTCTGGTACTAGAATATCTTTATCAGAATATTGTCTAACATAAATATTCTGTACTAAACATTGTTGATAAAAGTTATCACCACATTTAGGACTAGATATTGATGTTAAAGGATATTCTATATGTAATATTCTAATATATAGTGCTGTTAATTATTACATTCCCACCCACTGTAAAACGAAGTCAGTGCTCTCATTTAAAGAGCTGCTATATTTCTTGCAGCTCCCATAATGTCACCAATCTAACATCCTGTGGTACATCCTACAAAATCATTTCTTTTGCCATTGTGTAATCAATTAGACGTATTCATGTCAGGAATATCTTGCTATTTGTTTGTTCCCCATTGGGTCTCCCATGCAGTACTTCAGCTAGGCTCTCTATTCGCATCCATTGTGGCTTCAAGTTAGAAATCCTGTGTAAATTATTTCACAACCTCTGAGAGGGCCATCTGTATAAAGCTGTTAACCATCCAATGGCACCTATGCTAGTTTCCATACTGGCTGCAGACCACGCCGAAACTATTTGGGATACCAAAGGTCTGACAGGATGATCGGTAGTAATTCTGCTTTGCAGTAAAGATGTGCAAAGATTCAGTGGTTTGCAACCCCTGCCCTGAAGCTCCAGAGGTTTCCCATGATAGAGTGAATGATCACCATTTGTCGGTGAGAACCTGTTGCTTACCGAGTTCTTCAGGATGCTATCCAGAGTGTCAGCAGTCACCAGTATGTTGCTCTTTGTCAAATCCCTTTGAGTGATGGTAGTGTAATACAACGTACAATAGCTAGTTCCTTCAGGGGTGTTGATTGGGAGAAAAAGCACATTTTATGCATGTGAGCAACAGGGTTAATCAGGGACTTATTCACAAACTGCAACGTACTACAAAATGCTTTTCACAAAAGCTATATCTGGAGACTTCTGGCTCCAACTCTGTTATCTTTTCTACGAGGAGATCTCTGCCCCACAGATATACCTACTATTTTATTCTACCTGTGGGAAGGACACGGGTGATTGGCTAGGAAATGGGGAACACGTATAACAACATGGAAGGGATTTAGGAAAAGGTAAGGGGGTAAAGGAAGGATTAAAGTGGTGTTTAGGGAGAGACAAACACCCACCCACAAAAGGGTAAGCTTGTTGCTATTCACAAACTGTACTTCATTTATCATTCCAGCCATAAAGGTTATAAAACAGTTACAAATGCTTTGCAGCCCAGATCTGGAGTAAGTGAAAAATAACACACGGCAAACCACTGAAATTGTAACACCATTCCATAGCAAATAGTGGGGTTAGGGACTTAAAATAAAACACAATAGAAAATAATGTTTATATATATACAACAGCGGATCCTTGGTGCTTGGAGTTTCAGCATCGTTTTAGGAGCGGATGGCGCTTTGAGAGAGGCGGCGGTATTACTACAGACTCAGTACTTTTAACTTTCGTCAACCCACTGTGGTATTTTAAAAGAATATTTTCCAGGACGATGACACCACCCACTGGGGATTTATTACATACTGAGAGACTGCCAATACCACAATGCACAAGATGCAGACGCCGAGGGAGGCGAATGAACACGCCCATTGGGGCGGGATGTTTGAATAAAGGCAGGTGCTCAAAGTAATGGTGGTCAGAATGCTGGCTCTGTAGTCGCCCTCTTTAATAGCAGTTACCCTTCGGGAGGACATCCTCATAGGAGTTACCTTTTGTGTGCATTATGAGCGGCTTTACTCACCGCAAGGATGACCCGCCGTGGAACAGCGGATCCTTGGTGCTTGGAGTTTCAGCATCATTGTAGGAGCCGATAGCACTTTGAGAGAGGCAGAGATATTACTACAGGCTCAGTACTTTTAACTTTCATCAACCCACTGTGGTATTTTGAAATAATATTTTCCAGGACGATGACACCACCCACTGGGGATTTATTGCATACCGAGATACTGCCAATACCACAATCCACTAGATGCAGACGACGAGGGAGGCGAATGAACACGCCCATTGTGGCTGGATGTTTGAATAAAGGCAGGTGCTCAAAGTAATGGTGGTCATGTTTCCTGCTGTGGCTCATGAACAAGGGCGGAAGCCTGAAACGCGTAGAGCAGTATCTACGAAATGAAAGGCAGAATGCTGGCTCTATTGTTGCCCTCTTTGATTGCAGTTACCCTCTGGGAGGACATCCTCATTGGAGTTACCTTTTGTGTGGATATATATTATAATATTTATATATATATATATATATATATATATATATATATGAAGACAAGTCCTGAACTCCCAATCGAGCTGGGGAGTCTAGAAACAGGTACGGACCACGAAACCCACACGTTGCTGTTTGTCCAATGAGAGTACGCCAAGCAGTTTAAAGTTTCATTTCATTTCTGATTTATTCCATATAAGTCAGACAAGTGTCCGCCTCAGACGCGTTTCGATCGCCTCCGCGATCTTGATCACATGACGCGCTGAGACCGGACCTTCCTTTAAAAAGATAGTAACACCCAATCAATTTCTTCGTGCTCAATAAACATAAACAAAATACTAGAGAACTGAGTAATCACCATGAATCTGACGTGAATTAATTTCAAAGAGTTCAACACTCCAACAAATCACACAAAATAGTACAAATCATAATGAATGAGCATACAATGACTGTAAAAAATATCCGGCAAGTGCCCCAGAATTAATTAAATACAGTTGGACATCCCAATCAAAATTGAAATGGACTAAAACACTTAATCCACGGTTCATTGGTTGAAAATAACGCAGTTTCAGGCTCATATTCTCTGAATAAAAACTTGGAAATTAAGTAAACAATAATTGCTTAAAATCCTAAAATGTAACAAATATAAGGATAAAAGAAAATCAAGGTAATAGAACAGTGAAGGGAGAGAGAAGGGAGAAAATGAGGTGAAGCAGAAGACAATAAAGAAAAATAATCTTGAAGAAATAAATCTGATATTAAAACTGCCATAGAAGCATAAAACAACTAGATGTATATGTGACTAATCCAAAAGTTTATAACTCATCTACATAGAAAAAACATATCCAAAGGATCAGATACCCAGTTGATACACTATTTATAAGAAATTATGCAGATCCTCACTCGTATTCATCCCATTTGGCATTTTAGTGTCAAGCAATAGGATGAAAGAGGATTCTAACTGGCGAAGATGTTTCTCTCTGTTACCCCCACGGATGGAAGGGGGCACTGCCCCAATGACAAAATATTTTAAGTCACTGATTTTGTTGGAGTGAACGGCTTTAAAATGTCGGGCAACGGGGTACGTGGAATCCGAGTTAACAATCGCACGAAGATGTTGCAAAATGCGATTGAAAACCGGTAATTTTGTACTGCCCACATACTTGAGATGGCAAGTGCATTCAAGCACATAAACTGCATGATCCGTGCGACAGGTGTAATGGTGTATTATTTGTATTGGAATGTTACTGAACGCTGTAGTGTATTCAGAAACATTGGTTCCAAATTTGCAAGCACGGCATGAAGTACATTTAAAAAAGCCAGAACGTGATAACCAAGTGACTGTTTCCGTGACTTCAGGATTAGACTTAACTAAAGCATCCCTCATAGAGGGTGCTCTCCTAAATGTGATGTTGGGTAAGTCAGGCAACAAAAATTTTAGGGTCATGTCAGTTAGGACAATGGGCCAGTGTTTGTAAATGATACCCCGGAAATTTTTGTGTTGTTTGCAAAAAGTGGTAATTAATCTGATTGGTTGCGTAACCTCATTTGTTACTCCACTCTCAAAAACTGTGGTATGGGGTTGTTCAATGGGAAGGCAGGTTTCACGTGAGCAAAGATTGGCCTTATCAAGTGCTCTTTTAAGGTTAGCTTGATTATAACCTCGGGCAAGGAATCGATTAAAGGCTTCCTTCTGACATTGTACAAGGTCAGACTGACGGCTGCAAGTACGCCGTAGGCGAAGGAATTCCCCATACGGTATACTGTATATGAGGTGGGGTGGATGGGCACTGCTGGCATGTAAGATGGAATTCCCAGCTGTGCTCTTTCTATGTAATTTGGTTTCTATGTGGTCGTCTGAAATAAAGACCTCCACATCCAAAAATTCCACCCTGTCCTTACTGATGTTTGCCGTAAATTGTAAATTCATAGTGTTGGTATTAATTGAATTCACAAAAGAGAAAGCCTCCTCTTGAGATCCTTCCCAAACGATAAAAATATCGTCTATGTACCTGCCATAGTATCGAATATGTGAATCCCACATATTCTTGTGTGTGACTCGGAGGACATGTTCCTCCCACCAACCCACCAAAAGGCGGGCATAGGTTGGGGAAAAACATGCCCCCATAGCCACGCCCCTGAGTTGTTTGTATAAAACTTTATTGAAGAGAAATACATTGTTGTTGAGGCAAAGGTCAATCATTTGTAGGAGCATAACATTATGCTCTTTGAAATTGATGGAGCGAAAACCCAAGAAATATTCTATAGCCTCCAATCCTTGTGAGTGTATTATGCTCGTATAAAGGGAAGCAATGTCTAGCGTGATCAACAAGAAATTCGGTTGCCAATGAATTTCTTGTATTTTCTTCAAAAAATCGCCAGTGTCCTTAATAAAGGACGGCAACGCAGTCATGTGTGGCTGAAGAAAATAGTCAACATACTTGGACATGGCTTCCAAAAGGCTCTTCCTGGCAGAGATGATGGGTCTGCCAGGTATAGGATGAATTCCCTTGTGAACCTTAGGAATGAAGTAAAGGGTGGCTGTAGTTGGATGATCATTCTTGAGAAATAAATACTCATTTTTAGAAAGAAGCCCCATTCTTTTCCATTGTGCCAGCATGGAGGAGACAGTTTTTTTAAATTGTGTGAGATAATCTCGACCTACTTTGCAATAGCAGGCAGTATCCGATAAGTGGCGTTGCGCCTCCTGAAGATACTCAAGTTTAGGCCATAAAACTATGTTCCCTCCCTTGTCAGCACCCATGACCACAATCTGACCATTGTCACGTATCTTTTTGATTAATGCCCAATAATTCCTCAATTTCCAATTGATTTTACCACATATATATATATATATATATCAAAACCACACTCCCCCTTGGTAAAGAAAGCGGAGCACACACGGGTTACCAGGTAAGCTGCCTTTTATTGAAACCATCGGCATGACGCGTTTCGTTTCTCCAAACTTCCTCAGATGCCGCCAGAATCTGAAATGGTTTTTCAGCTCACTATTTAAAAGGAAATGCCTCACTGTGATTGGTTGAAGCACCTCTGACACAGTTACCCAGGGATTGGCCCGAACTCAGCACTCCAATATATATAAATATTATCTACTGGCGGTTGCCAGTAGATAGTTATAGTTAGGACCGTGTTTCCATAGGAAATCCGCAACATTCTATTTGGAATAACTTTGGCGCCGGTTGGCGAATCCTCGCGAAATTTTCAAAATAGGTGGGGCCCTCTGCTCCGCTCCTACCCTGAAAGTCTCAGGGGGATTCGTCAAGCGGGGGCTGAGAAAAAAGGGGGGTCCCAAAACGCGTTTTCCCCATGCAATTTTCCATAGGGACCTTTAGTCCAAGGTACAGCCCGAACGGCTGAACAGAATTACTTGAAATTTGGCAGAGAGGTAGTCCACAGGTCCGGGATGTGCCTTTTGCAGGTCTGGTGTCAATCTGTTCAGTAGTTCCTGAGAAAATCAAAAGTAAAATCATATATATATGTGGGCGGAGCCTAACCACACATCTTATCCTGAGATCTGATTGGCTGTCAGCACTTCATCCAAGAAGTGTTGGCAGCCATCTTGGGACCAATATACATGATAGCACCTCATTAAAAAGCATTGCAGTTAATAGAAGGTTTTAAGACTTTAGTTACATTATAAATCATTTGTTGATGGTACCATACTCATTTTAGGAATTGTGGTATGTTCTAAGGTGATTTCACCATGTGAAAAAGCCTTCTGCTGGGATATCAGAGGTTTGGAAGGTGATCTATAAGCTAAACTGAGAGCTTATTTTCTGTAAATTCACATTATCTTTCTCAGTCATGTGAGAATGAAGTCTGACATTCTCAGTAAAACATGTACATCCAACAAGGGCAGAGACTGTCAGTTACAAATTTGCAAACATTCGTGACAAGAATTTTCAATTCTATTAAGGACAAGGAGGCGAGGATTATGCTTTCTCATTTCTTTATTAGAAATGCTCAGCAGCCAATCAGAAGAACCGTTGTAAACGAAAAAACTAGAGTACCCATGAATACCAGGGTAGCACGTGACCAACCATAGAGTCTCACATATAAAAGATAATGAATGTGAAAGTACGTCCTCTTTCTTTGGTGAGGAACAGTTCACAGGAAACAGGAAGTCCAATGAAAAAATGATGAATGCCAGGTAGGAGAATTCATCAGCAACTGCCGGTGATCACCCTGACGATAGAAGAAACAGCAAACGCAGAACACAGGAGGCAGCAGACCATCCAAGCAGAGTAAGCAGGAGGAACAGAAGGGTCGTTATTTCGGATCAGAACCTGAAAAGAAATGTACAGCCGTAATATTCATCCCATAAAGAGAGTGAATTCAACAAAAGGGGGGGGGGAGTAAAAAGAGAGAAAACCAATGCATTAACATAAATCAAATGCAAATATAACAATGAAACATGAGAACAAATCATGACTCTGGGTGGGATAATCCTCGCCTCCTTGTCCTTAATAGAATTGAAAATTCTTGTCACGAATGTTTGCAAATTTTTAATTCTATGTCAGGACAGGAGGCTCCGATTATGCTTGTTCAAAGCTGATCCACCACTACAGAAGCAATATGTTCAATAGGTTTGTAATAAAAAGTTTTGAACACAGAGTCAGAAGACCAATCTGCGGTTTTCATGATGTCCAATAATGAAACACCCATCGAGAACGCTTTAGAGGCCATAGCCCCACGAGCCGAATGAGCACCAAAAATGGAAACATCAATTCCAGCCTCAGACAAGAGCCATCTAACCCAGCGAGCTAAAGTAGCAGGCGTAACAGGACGAAAAGGTTTTTGCAAAGCAATAAGTAATTGACCCTGTGGATCTGAACGCAAAGGGGCAGTACATACCTCATAATCCTTGACACACTGAACAACGCAAAGGTTGGGCTGGTGAGGAAAGGAAGGATAGGTAACAAAAGAAGTAGCCGTTTTGGTACGTTTAGAAATAAGAAAAGTGACACCCTCTGGTGTAAAACTGCGACCTGCCAAGTCTAACGCACGCACATCAGAGACTCGTTTGCAAGAAACAAGACATAACAGCATAGTCAGTTTGGTAGAGAGTTGCTTGCGGGAAAGCAAAGAATTAGAAGGCCAGGCTTCCAAAAATTTCAAAACTATGGAAACATCCCAAAGCGAGACATATTTAGGACACGGAGGATTTGACAACCGAATGCCCTTAAGTAATTTGGAAATTAAGGGATGCTCACCCGCAGGTTTACCATTGATAGGAACATGAGCCGCTGAGATGGCGGAACGGAAGTTGTTGACCGTGCGATAAGACAAACCAGAGGAAGCGAGAGAGGCTAGAAAATTAATAATCATAGCCACATCCGCTGAAGCGGGATCAACTTCCCGCTGAACACACCAGTCACACCATCGTTTCCATGAGGCTCTATATCGTTTGTGAGTACTGGGAGACCAGGCGTCACTGATGAATTTGGAAGCATCGCATGAAAGGCCTGGGAGCGATCAGCGATCCCCGAAATTCGCCACGCCAACAGAAGGAGATTGCCGGATAGAACAAGGGGATGCAGATTGCCCAGGGGATCCAACAACAGATTCCACCTCTGGGGAAGAAGGAACGGGACCGCACAGCACATCTCCAAAAGAACCGGGAACCACGCTTGAGCTCTCCACAGCGGAGCGATTAGAATCAACTCTGTTTGAAAACGTTTCGAGTAGGCCAGAACCCTGGGAATCATCATGAACGGGGGAAAGGCGTAACAAAGAGTCGACGGCCAGGTCTGAAGGAATGCATCCGTGGCTAGGGCTTTCGGATCCGGCCTCCACCTGAAAAACAGAGGGAGCTGAGTGTTTAGGCGAGAAGCGAACAGATCTAGGTGGCATTGACCCTAAGTCCGACCGAGAATGCGAAAAATGCGAGGATGAAGGCGCCAATCGCTGAAGTCGCGAAGATGGCGAGAGTTCCAGTCCGCAATCTGGTTGTGACAGCCGGGTAGATATTCGGCAATAACTGTGATCTTCTGTTGAAGACAGAAGTGCCAAAAATCCTTGGCGATCTCCGCCAAAATCTTGGATCTCGTTCCCCCTAACTTGTTGACATACCGGACCGCTGAAACATTGTCCATGCGTAGAAGAATGCAACAATTTGACTCAAGAGGAGAAAAACAGCGTATCGCAAAGGAACCCGCCAGGAGTTCCAGACAGTTTATGTGAAGGGATAGTTCCTGGGAGGACCATCGACCCCCTGTCGAGACGGGACCGCACCGAGCTCCCCAACCCCATAGACTGGCATCGGATTCTATCACCAGATCCGGAGAGGAGCCGAACAGGGCTCGCCCATTCCAGGCCTCCATGTGGTCCAACCACCATTGCATCTCGCTCTTCGCATCCTCGGAAAGAGGAATCAGATCGGAATAGCGAAGACCTTTTTGGAGATGACGAATCTTTAACCTTTGAAGTGCCCTGTAGTGCAGAGGGCCCGGGAAGATCGCCTGAATGGACGCCAGTAGACCGACAACTCGTGCTAACGATCTCAACGACACAGTCTGTCTGGAAAGGACCGACCTCAATTCCCTCTTGATGTACCGAATCTTTTGGTTTGGTAGTAGAAGTTGACAGAAAAGGGAATTCACCTGGAAACCCAGAAACTCTATTACCTGTGTAGGGGTCAAGATAGACTTTTGAGGATTGACGAGAAAACCGAGAGATTGTAAGAGGTCGATAGACCACTCCAGATGTGATAAGACTGTGAGGGGACTGTCCGCCATGATAAGAATGTCGTCTAGATAGATTATTAAGCGGACACCCCGAGCACGCAGACATTCCGCGACGGGCCTCAGAAGTTTTGTGAAGCACCAAGGTGCTGACGAGAGGCCGAATGGAAGAACCGTGTATTCGTACCAAGTCCCCAGCCAACTGAATTGAAGAAATCGGCGATGAGGCTCGAAGATGGGAATAGAAAGATACGCATCCTTGAGGTCGAGGCGAACCATCCAGTCCCCTTCGCGAAGAAGGTCGCGCAACAGATAGATCCCCTCCATCTTGAAGTGTCTGTAAACAACACTTCCGTTGAAATCCTTCAAATTTAGGACTAGACGATTTCCGCCCCCTTTTTTCTGAACCAGGAAAACAGTGCTGACGAACCCCTGTGGATGGGGAAGAGTTGGAATGATTGCCCCTTTTTTGAGAAGAGAGTCGATCTCCGCCGAGATAAACCCTTGGTCCTGAAGAGAAAAATGTAGTGGATGTGGCGGGAGGGATTGATGTTAGGACTGATAAAACTCTATTTTGAAACCCTGAACAGTTTGCAGAACCCAAGCATCGTTTGAGATTAGAGGCCAGTTGTGGAGAAAAAATCGTATTCTGCCCCCCAGAACCACCTCGGAAAAAGGAATCAAACTCACCTGAGTTGTTTGAGTCGTGGTAGGCACCCTGGTTTCCGCCGGAACGGCCTTTTCTAAATTGACCTCTCCCTTTACGGGAAGGGTAGAAATTGGAGCGGGAGTTGTATCCAGCCTCCTGACCACTGCCTCTCTGGGACTGATAACCCCTCTGTGAGGTATTATGAGCACCACGGCCGAACGAGCGTCCCCTATGTCGTTCGGCCCTGGCAAAAACCGGGCGAAGTGCACGTTTTATGGAAGCTTGAGCCTTATCAAGTCCGCTGAAGGTCGCCACAAACTTTGTTAATTCTTTAAGAAAAGGCTGGCCGAATAAAAGACCCTGTGCCACTGGGCCAGATTCGGAAGTTGAGAGTTCTGCCAACTTTGGGTCGATTTTTAGAAGAATAGAGCGACGACGCTCGCTCGAAATAGCACAATTAGCGTTGCCTAACTGGCAAATGGCTCTCTGAGCCCATTCTATCAGGTCGTCAGGATCCACAAGGGAGGAAGATTCCTTGGCTTGAAATCCAAGATCAAGAATCTTGGTGAGTGGGCCCAATAAATCCAGCATTTTATCCTGACAGGAGCGCCAGGATCTGTCAAGACCCTTCTACGGATCCTTCGCGAATTTGTTGAGATATGAAAGCATTGTGGGATCAATCTCCGGAGTGTCCGCCAGATGGTCAGCGAGATCCGGGCGAGGGCACTCAGAGCGGAGGCGAGCCCGAACATCCTTTTCAAAGGGCTGACGAATGTGCGCCTGAACATAGTCCGCCACCGCAGGAGAAGGAAGCCAGGAAGATGAATGGGGATGGTAAAGTTCAGAAGGTTCAAAGGTAAGGACCTGAGGATGAGTAGGAGCATCTACGTAATGCTCCTTACGAGATTTCTTGCGAGGAGGAGGAACATCCTGGTCCGAAGGAGAGGAAGGAGGACCTTCAGTGTCTGACAAAAGCCCAGCAGAGGCAGAAGCGCCCAGCGATGGCACTGAAGAAGCCTTGTCGGAATCTAAAGATTTAGCCAGTCTTTTAAAATCCGACCTATGCGGATTAGCTGGAGATTTCAATAATCGTGAAGAAGGCAACCAACCCTGTTGTTTGGCGTAGTTTGTCAAATGACGCTTTAGAGGATTGATAGCCTGGACAAGGGCTCTATTTACGGAGTGTTGAACCCCTTGGTCCAGAGCCTCCACCAAATCCTGCTCTAGGAAACTAGAGTCGTCATCTTCAAAGGAGTAATCATCATCCTCAAAGTAATCTTCCATGTTTTGTCACAGTACTGTGATATTAATGCCCACAAAATGATATTCCAATAAAATATAGATATGCCAAAGGCACAATTCAGGGGGAGTGAAGAACCCCACAGCAAGCCAAAAGGAAAGGTAGAAAAACCTTACCAAATATATAAATAAATAAATTGTGGAGGGAGGGCTTGCTGAAATGTCACTCTAGGCAGTGCCTATGCTCTATTATACAGCCCAAAGCCTTGAATAAGCGAGGGGCGTCAATGGGGATTTTAAATCTCTGAGGCAGTGGGCAGCGGTGTGTGGAAACAACCGATTCAGGTAAGCTCCGTGTAGAACACGGAAAATAAACAAAGAAAATGGCCGCCGCGCATGCGCTTTAACGGCCGCCTCGAGATAGATGTAAAAGAGGAGCTCGCGCGCTAGCGCGAGTCCCTCTGCCCCCGTACTCCCACTCCACTAGAAAAAATGCCTACAGACGCTCCGACGAGCGTCCGGACCTCGGGAGGTGACACCACTCTCCCAGACTGTGCACCTCGCGTTTGAAAGCAGCGAGCGAGAGACACACGTAAGCGCTAGGCAACGCATGCAGCGCAACAAAGTAACAAATTATGGAATCAATGAAGCAACCACGCTAAAAGCGGCATACCAAAAATAGCGCAACAATGCAACAATAATACAAAGTAGCAAGAGAGATAATAAAAGGCACTTAACTGGCTGCGGAGCAGCAAAGAAAGAGGACGTACTTTCACATTCATTATCTTTTATATGTGAGACTCTATGGTTGGTCACGTGCTACCCTGGTATTCATGGGTACTGTAGTTTTTTAGTTTACAACGGTTCTTCTGATTGGCTGCTGAGCATTTCTAATAAAGAAATGAGAAAGCATAATCGGAGCCTCCTGTCCTGACATAGAATTGATTCCTTTGTGTTCTACTGCAGCTTCCCAGAGTGTTCCAAAGAACAACTAGAGCGCTAACAGTCCTACTTATGATAAACGTATGACACACCTGAAGCCATCTTGCTTGGATTAAAGTGGTAACTCTTAAAACATTTAATTTAAAAAGGAACAAAATGAGGGGGTTCATTTTTCCATAAAAAGTATGATTAGTGCTGCAGAAAGAAAAAATAGGGCACATTTTGAGTGACTTCTCAAATCCTCTTCTATTTCATTAAAAAATTCTGACATGCAGACTGAAACATGCACTTTCAATACCAGCAGCAGTTTTCCCTGGTGAGCAGTAGCTTTACTACAGTGATCTAATGAGCAAAAAGAGTGCTAAGATTCTGAATTTATGGCAAATGTGTGACACATCTGAATGCCTTTGGAATCAAAGTAAAAAACTGAAAGTATTTCCTACTGAGGAGACTGCAGTAAATGAGGAAATCAGGAAACTTCATAACAAATAAGTCTGCCAAGATGGCCACCAGAAACAAAGGAGCCCAAATGTAGCCCAAATATCACCCAGATGTAGCCCAAGTATAGCCCAATGACAGAATGTCCCAGAGTGTTCTTAAAAATAACTAGAGCGCTTACTGTCTTCATTATGACAAATGTATGGCACACCTGAAGCCATCTTGATTGGAATAAACTGGTAACACTTAAAACATTTAATTTAAAAAGGAACACAATGAGGGGGTTCATTTTGCCATAGAAATTATGATTAATGCTGAAGAAAGAAAATGAGGGCACATTTTGAGTGACTTCTCAAATCCTCTTCTATTTCATTAAAAAATTCTGACATGCAGACTGAAACATGCCCTTTTAATACCAGGAGCAGACTTCCATGGTGAACAGTAGTTTTACTACAGTGATCTAATGAGCAACTAGAGTGCTAACATTCAGAATTTATGGCAAATGTGTGACATATCTGAATACCTTCATGATGGAATCAAAGTAAAAAACTGAAAGCATTTCCTACTGAGGAGACTGCAGTACATGAGGAAATTAGGAAACTTCATAACAAATAAATCTCCCAAGATGGCCACCGGAGACAAAAGAGCCCAAATGTAGCCCAAAATCACCCAGATGTAGCCCAAATATAGCCCAATGACAGAAGTGTGCAAAACACTTATTATTTTGTGTTTTTGCAGTGTTATATAGTGCAGACTTGTCAGGTATTGGAGTGCTTTACATGAGCATTGGTTACATCACACAAGAACAAATTCATTTTGGTTGTAGACATGGGGAGACTAAGTGATTTGACCAGAATCACAGAATGTCGAGCTGAAGCAGAAACTCCAACCTGGTTCCCCAGTTGCAAAGTCTGCAGTTCTAGAAGTAACACCACATCCTCTCCCCTAAGTGCAACATTTAATCAAGTGGTCAACTGGATAAAAAAACATAAAGGTAACAAATAATTTAAAAGTGCTTTCTCGCTATTTGAAAACTCAGAAAATATGTCCTTATTTTAGTCTTTTAGAGCACTAACCAGAATTTTGATGCCAATAAGACCCTCTCATATATGTAATTTCTAAAGGAAATGCTCTAGTTATTACAGTTTTGATTAAATCAAGATGACGTCAGGCGTTCCACACTTTTGTAATAAATATAGAATGTTAGCAATCTAGTTGTTCATTAGGATACTGTTGAGAGGCAGAGGCCAGGGGCACGGACTCTGAAAATTGAAGGCAGGTAGGAGGGTGCAAAGGCAACAATTTAACCACACTGAGCAGGCAGGAAGGGCCGTGGCAGCACAACAGACTATGGAGGGCAGTGGAAAGGGGGGCAGGGGCAACAAACCAACAATACAGGACTTGCAAGAGAGGCTGTGGCAATGTAATAGAACATTGTGGGCAGAAGGAAGAGGCAATGGTAGTACAACCATACATGCCAACAGACCCGATTCAGCCAGGAAACGTCCAGTGTTTATAAGCTCAAATGGGCTTTATTTTATCTGTCTCCTGTCTACAATCTCCTCTTTTTCAATGTAACTCAAAGGGGAAAATCAATACCCCAGTTTTTTTTCAAAATCTCCCTCTTACCAAGTTCAAAATGTACGCAAGTATGGTACATTGGATCATGGAAGGAAATGGGGTAGGGACATGGACTTGGATAACAGAGGACAGGAGGGACATGGAGAGGTGCACCAAACTGACCCTGCAGGGCAGGCATCAGGGTTTGCAGCAGCACAATACACCACACAGGGCATGCGGGATGGGAGTGCAGCACAACAATCCATAGAAAGCAAGAGGGAGGGGACAGGACCATGCACATGGATAACAGAGAACAGAGGGGCAAGAGGCAGGACCATAATGGACAGACAGGAGAGAAAGCTGCAGCATAACAGACCATAAAGGGCAGGAGGGATGGATCAGGGTCATTACTGCTGGAGCAGGGTTTTCTGTTTAAACCCGAACATCAGGTTATATTTTTGTATGTCATAATTAAAATTACTAAAGAATAATTACTAGATATTAATTTTGTTGAGTGTTCTGACTAATCAACTTTACTAATGAAAGAATTACACGTGGGAATGCAATTGCATGGCTTAATTAAATACGTGAACTAAGTTGTTGAGCAAATTAATTAAATACGTGTGGCTAAAGTGCTATTTGTTATGTGTTTGCGCTTTAAAATAACATGCTATAACGCTTCTTTATGTTGCAAATGGCTAGATAAATACATACACATAAGGGTATTAGTGGGAATTAACACTGTATAATCAATACGATGTAGTAACGTTGTTTTGTGTTTCTTTTAATTAAGATTGTCCATTTTGGCCTATTGGAAAATGGCCGACATTTACAGCCAGCATTTGAGTAGATGAAATATGAAGAGAGGCCAAGCACAATATGGTTGAAGATGACCTCGGCCTCTGTCAGAGCTAAAAGTTTCCGAAAGGACAGCAGCTCTGGGCTCATCGCCAGATATCCTTGGGGAAGAACAATTGTCACAAATGAAAATTTTGATAAACTTGCGGTGGCTTCACTATAATTCCGGAGAAGAGCATCCATGAATGTTGCGGATTTAGTTTGTGCTTCCTTCTTCCGTGTTTTTATTTTTGAGATATTCGAGAGCGGAGATTTTTCTAAATGTTGCGAGCCAACATCCTTTCCTGCTCGTTCTGCTCAATGGACGCTTGGAGCTTGTTTGTAACTTTTAATGTGTTAGTTTTAGTATAAATATAACTAGACTAGAGAGGGTCTGAGGCCACTTCTTCTTGAACCTATGCTCGAGAGGATCGATGCTGATTGAGAGGACGGCGACTCGGGAGACTTTACTGAGAGACCTGTCCTGACCTAAAATACGACATTTAGCTAGAATAGGTAACTATGAGAATAATGATTTGCTATTGAATGACTTTCATTTAAACTAATTTAGATAAAATAACCTTTGTTTGAATTACAGTGTCGGGTGGTTATTTCTTTGTCAATTTATTGAGATCTCAAATGTGTTTTATTTTTTAAATCATGACTCGAGACAAATCAATTAGGTTGCATTGACCTCAGTTTAGATGCAGATTGATTTTGGAGTTCTCTCGTATATTCAGTGTGGATAGAGTAATAGAATGAATGTTGGTGTGATGGGCCCTAGCGTATGATGAGTGTATGTGCGTATGACTGTGGAATTACTCTGTCCGTGGAAGTAGGGAGAATTTATAAGCTCTGATCTGCAGCAGTTTCCTGGTAGCAGTATGATGGTTTTGATTATTGTCTTGATCTGATAAATTGCTTGTACATAGGCTTTGGATTTATTGATTTATTGATTGATGTTGATACATGTACTAACACTAAATGTTGAAGTCGTCGTATTGAGTTCTATGTAGTGTGTACGGCTTCTGGGACGTAGGGAGTCGGTGACGGTTCCGTAGTAGGGCAGAGGGAAGTGAGTGCTGCTCTCGGGAAAGACGGGATTGTTGGCCCTGTACGTATGCAGGGAAAAGCGTGTGACAATTGAAGTTGCGCGTCGCATTGTCTGGATTCGGAATCAGTGACATCGCCGTGTGTTACTACTAGAGACATATTTTCTGTATAAAAGGAGTGTGTATGGTAGCGAAAGATATCTGTGAAACTCTAGTCTTAAGTCCCAGGGATCCGTAAGGTTTGCCGTTAAAGCTTACTGCTGGAGAAGTAATAGGTATTCTCTGAGCTTGTTTGAAGGACTGAGCAGAGGTAAGCGCTGCTTGGTTAACGTGTGTTATAATTCTGTAGTGGGACAGACTGTTCGCTGTTCTTGGGAAAGGCAGGATTCTGTGTGGATGTGCTACATTTTCTGGTGTGAAAGTGCGTGAATGTATGAGCATTTAGTTGATTGTGAGACTCTTTGGAGTATTCCGGGAGAAAACAGTTAATCGATGCATGTTAGAAGGGCAGAGTAGAGGGATGTGCTACTGTGTCAGCGAAAGTAATAATTCCGTGATAGAGCAGAGGTAAGCGCTGTTCTGGAGAGAAGCGGGATTCTTGTGAGAAAGGTCTTTACTATTCTGTGGTTAGCGGAGCAGACAATGGAGATGTTTATATGTTGTAACTAATTGATTTGTAGAACCTGAAACAAAGTCTACTGAGAAGGTTTTGTAAAGGAGGGGTAGACGAGTGACAGGAGACAGGAGTAGAAGCGACTGCAGCGACTACTGACGTCAGAAAGACCGCGCTGTGATTGGACGGTGGGTTAGAACAGCTAAAGCACTGTGATTGGTGCGTTGGTGTGAGCCGCACAGGGATTGGAAGGAGTACAGGGTGACGTAGACGCTCCGGGATTGGTGCGTTGGTGTGAGTCGCGCTGTTATTGGACAAAAGATCGTACAGTTGTGGAAGGGACTAGAGGGTTGTGGTAAACGCGAAAATGTATTACCAAACAGAGGAGAAGAAGAAGAAATCCTTGTTCAGTAAAATAAAAAAGTGGTTTGACAAGGATAAGGGCATAATAACTAGAGAGGGTGAGTTACTACCTCCGACAAGGACTCCTGCATCCTTCATGGTTGCGAAATATGGGTATCATACCTGTATTTGGTTAGACAATTGGGCTAAGTACACTAGAGAAGATGGTGTTCTAGCGTTCCCGGAACATGGTTCATTTAATTTGGCCGTGTTGAGAAATTTAAGGGAAAAGATGATGTGTCTAGAGCCTAGACCAAGGCCGACACAGTTCAAGGCATTGGTGGAATGGGAAGATGAGGTGCATGAGCGAGAAAAGCAGAGGAGTGGAGGTAATTATAGGTACATTTTTGGGAGGAAATATGATTGTGAAACTCATCATGATCGAATCAGGAGATGGCGAGCTGCTAGTATGTCAGAGGGATTGTATCCTATGAGAACTATTGAGGAAGCAGAATGGAGGAAAGGTGCGGAAAAGGTATCGGATGCAGAATTGAGAAGGTATGGGGCTAATGAATATGAGGATGAAGTCTTGGATGACATGATTTACAAGAGACCACCTCCATATAGACCAGAACCAGAAGTGAGAACACCAGTTGCTACTCCAATAAGAGATACTTTGCAGATCATTAAAACAGAAGTCGCGACACCTGATTTGAAAAGTGGTAGTTCTTTCGCGGAAAGGGAGAGAGAGAGAGCGAGAGAGAGAGACTGCAATCGGGGATGAGAAAACAAGAGAATTAGCAAGGACCACATCCGAGTTGACAGAGAAGATTAGGGAATTGACAAAGAATCTAGAAGCTGTTACAGTGCCTGTAACCATAGGTCCGGTTATGCCTATTTTTGATAAGCAAAGAATGGGTGAAAATGGTTTGACAGTTCCTTATGTAGGAAATGGTTTGGTTGGTTCTCCGGGAGAGTCAGGAATAAGGATGGGAGAGAATCATTCGAGACAGTTGAGACATGACACATGTAGTGGAGGGTCAGATGTGCAGCCTAATTCAGGATTAGATGCTGGTTGTTTAGGAGGATCAATTTTGGAACCACAGAGGATGGCAGAACGAGTGAATACAGTGAAAAGGTCTACAGAAATAACGGCTGAGGATTTGAATGATTGGTTGAAAGTTCTTCAAAGGAAGGATAAAGATTCTCAAGTAATTGATGTGGCCAGGTTGCGCATAGAATTGGAGGAACTTATAGCAGGAACAATTCCTACAGAGATGTTGAAAAATCATCATGATGGTGAGTTGTTATTCATGTGCAAGAGTATTACATGGAGGGCTAAGAATACACATGACAGGTTGAAAGGAATAGCGAGTGAAATGGGAGTTGATATGGATAAGGTGAAAGCTTTGCAGAAGCCTTACCGAGTGGATTTTTCGGAGAAGGAAATTGAAAATCTAAATGATGTTGGCAGAACAGGGCAGATTAAGGAAATGATTTCTTTATTGCGAAAATGGGGTGATGTGGAAAAGTGGAAGGATAGATGGTACAAGAAAAGAGAAGATTCAGTGGACAGGACTTACTCAGCATTTCCCATGAGAGAAAAGGAAAAAACAGTGGATGCCTATCCTATGAGAGAGATTCCTGGAGGAGGATATGTACATGTCCCATGGACTAGGCAGGATATTTTGTCATTTACGAATGATTTCCCTCGACTGAGAGAAAAGCCTGTCGAGTGGTATAGGCAGGTAGATAGGTTTGTGAAATTGTCAAAGGTGCTGTGGATCGACCTGAATAGTCTGTTTGATATAATTGTTCCAGCAGACTTGTGGGCACAGTGTAAAATAGTTGTAGATCTGCCTGCTAAGGAATACCCGAGAGATCAGAAAACAGGAGCTCCAGACCCGGAGGTTATGAAGAAGTACGAGCAGGTTATTGTGTTCCTGAAGAATAAGGTACCCCCTAAAGAGACAGACTGGGTTAAGATAGATCGAACACATCAGGAAGCAAAAGAATCAGTTCATGCTTTTTATGAAAGGCTGATACTGGCTTTTAAACAGTTTAGTGGAGATGAACACTTGGGTGATAAGGATTTGAGTCATTTTGTATACAGATTTGTATATGGCTTGAGACCTGAAATCAGTGAAATGATTCGTGAGCACACAGTCGATTGGCAGAGTAAGAAGATTGATGAGATCTTGAGACATGCGAAATACTTCAGTGATGAAATTGAGGCAAAACAAAGAAAGCTGAAGGAGAAAGCAATGTGGGCACAGGTGAAGGTTGCAGAAAGACAAGAAGCACAGCTGGTTGAACAAGCAAATAATCCAGGAAATAGGCCCAGATATGGTACAGGAAAAGGAAAGGGGAATCTAGAAGAGGCCAAAAAGAAGTTCCCGTGTCACAACTATGGACAATTGGGGCATTGGAGATCCGAGTGTACGAATCCACCATTAGTGAGTAAGGAGAATAAATCCTTGAATCAACAGGTGCAGAACGAGGGGTGTAATCATCAGCAGCAACAGCAGAAGGTTGTCAAACAGCAGAATCAAGAGCCAAAACCGCCCTTGCCGCAGAATAGAGGGTCCCAGAAATATAACCAGGACTCAGGATTCTACAATGATGAACAGGTAAACAAACCGAGACGTACAAACCCGGTACAGCAGTACTGGTTAAAGAATGAGGGAAGTGAGTCTGAAGGGGACTATTGACGGTGCCGAAGAGAGGAGGAAGAGTGCATACTTGGAGCAACTCTAGAAATAGACCAGGCAGGACCATTTGTAGATGGGAAAATAAATGGGGAAAGTGTTACTTTTTTAGTAGACACAGGAGCGACAAGATCAACTGTCAGGTCAGCAGATATAAGAAATCTTCCTCTCTCGGACGAAGCAATCCAAGTGGTTGGTGTAGCTAATACACAGATTAAGACTCGTCTTACTGAACCAGTAAGGGTAAGGATAGGGACATTTTCAGATATGCACAGGTTTGTGGTCTGTGACACTAGTCCTGTGAACTTGTTAGGTAGGGACTTATTGTGTAAAATGAATTGCACAATTTTTTGTACTCCGGATGGAATAGCCTTTGAGACACCGGATGAGGATGTCTTATATAGGATGACTCTAGATAATAGAGAAAGTGAGATTGTTAGAACATATGCTGTATTTAATCCAGATGACTTGCCTCAAGAGTTGAGGAATACAGTAAAAGCAGCAGTTTGGGATTTTACTGGAGAAGATGTGGGATTGATGAATAATGTAGATCCAGTAAAGATTACAGTGAAAGAGGGAATCACTTATCTTAATATCCCACAGTACAGACTGACACCAGAGATAATTAAGGGAATAACACCTATAATTGATAAGATGATTCAGCAGGGTGTTTTGAGAGAGTTACTGAGTAGCCAGTGTAATTCACCGATAATGGGGTTGAAGAAACCTAATGGGAAGTTCAGGATTGTGCAAGATTTGAGAAAGATTAACTAAATTGTGGTATTATGCTGTCCCATTGTGCCCAATCCGTCAGTGATTTTGTATCAGATTCCTCATGATGCTGAGTGGTACACGGTAATTGATTTGTGCCATGCTTTCTTTTCAATTCCATTGCATCATGACAGCCAGCCGATTTTTGCATTTCGGTTTGGACAGCGTATTTTGGCATGGTGCCGGATCCCACAGGGGTACATAGAGAGTCCTTCAATATTCAATCAGTTGCTGAAGAAATCATTGGAAAGTCTGATCATGCCTGAAAGTTCAGTACTAGTACAGTATATCGATGATCTACTTGTGGCATCAAAGACACGTGAGGCTTGTGAAGTAGATACCATAGCTTTACTGAATCATCTGGCAGATGGAGGGTTAAAGGTATCTCCAGCCAAATTGCAGTTTTGCAAGAAAGAAGTACATTATCTTGGACACAATATTGAAAAGGGTCTGAGAAAAGTGACCATTGACAGGATCAAAATTATCAGAGGAATGAGAGCCCCAATGACCCAGAGAGAAGTGAGAATGTTTTTGGGAATGGTGGGTTATTGTCGTCAGTGGATAAGTAATTTTTCCCTGATAGCAAAGCCGTTGATTAAATTGACCAAAAGTGAAGTAAAAGACCCATTGGAACTGAATGCAGAACAAATGGCAGCATTTGAGGAGTTGAAGAGTAGATTGTGTGAAGCTCCTGCTCTGGGAATGCCAGATTATGAGAAGGAGTTTGAACTGTACTGTAGTGAGAGGAATGGATGTGCACTTTCAGTGTTAATCCAGAAACATGGACTTTTGAGAAGGCCCATTGCGTACTTCTCATCAACACTTGACCCAGTAGCTGTGGGTTTACCAGGTTACTTGAAAGCAGTAGCCGCTACATGCAGAAGCTTGGAACAGAGTGAGGGTATAATAATGGGATATCCTGTACGGGTATTCGTACCTCATGATGTGGCGATTCTTTTGACAAGAAGCAGAACTCAATATATGTCACATAGTCGGCTGACTAAATATGAGAAAATCATTCTGGGAGCATCAGATGTGACTCTTGAGAGATGTGTGAATGTGAATCCAGCAACACTCTTGCCAGATGCTGAAAATGTGAGTGTGAGAGACGATGTTGATCATGATTGCTTGGATGTGCTTGATTACTGTACAAAACCGAGACCAGACATAAGAGATCTGCCACTGCCTGAGAGTGATCATGTGCTGTTTGTGGATGGATCGTGTCTGAGAACAGAAGAAGGTGTGCTGAGTGCAGCATATGCGGTGTGTAAAGTTTCAGAAGTTATGGAAGCTTCATCTTTGAAAGGAGTTAAATCTGCTCAAGTAGCTGAATTGGTGGCATTGACAAAAGCTTGCAGGATTGGGAAGAATGTGAGAGTGACTGTAATGACTGATAGTCAGTACGGATTTGGGCTGGTTCATGACTTTGGCCAGCTTTGGCTACAGAGAGGTTTCTTGACTTCAAGTGGAACTCCTATAAAGAATGCTGAAGTGATTGGGAAATTGCTTGAGGCGATACAGCTGCCTAAAGAACTAGCAGTTGTAAAATGTGCTGCTCATGGACAGGGAGATGATTTTGTTACTCTTGGTAATCGGTTCGCAAATGACATAGCACAGTATTGTGCAAAGAACAATCATTCGATTAACAGGGGAAGAGAGAAGGAAATGTCTTTTTGTTCTGTGATGTTTACTAATGTACTGGAAACATGGGATGAGGTGAAACAGTTGCAGGATGAAGCAGGAGATGAGGAAATGAGAGATTGGATCAAAGCAGGTTGTGCTCCAAGAGAAAAAGATCATGTTTGGATCTATAGAGATGGAAGACCAGTTATGCCAAATTCCATGTTGTCAACAATGGCAAGAATGTATCATGGCCAGGGACACCTGGGGAGGGATGCTATGATTAGGTCCTTCAAACAAACCTGGTACAATGCAAAGTTCAGGCTGATTGCAGAGAGTATCTGTCAAAGATGTTTGATTTGTCAGCAGTTCAATACTGGAAAGAAAACGGTGGTGAGCTTAGGAACAATAGGCAGAGAAGGAGGTCCTTTTACCAGAATGCAAATAGATTTCATTGAAATGCCTCAGGTCAATAGATTGAGGTATGTTCTAGTGGTAGTCTGTTTGTTCTCAAGGTGGGTGGAAGCATATCCGACTAGGAGAAATGATGGAATAACAGTGGCCAAGTTGCTGTTAAGAGAGTTGATTCCTAGGTACGGGTTTCCAGTGACAATTGAGTCAGACAGAGGGGGACACTTCTACAATGAGCTCATGGGTCTAATTTGTGAAGCATTGAGCATACAGCAGAAGCTACATTGTGCATACAGGCCAGAGGCTTCTGGCATTGTTGAGCAGATGAATGGCACAATTAAAAACAGAATTGGTAAGATGTGTTTAGCCACTGGAATGAAATGGCCTGATGTCTTGCCTCTAGTACTAATGACTATTAGATCTACTCCAGACAGAACTACAGCGTTGAGTCCACATGAAATATTGATGGGACGTGCAATGAGACATGCATTCGTGCCTGTCAATAAGCTGATGACTATAACTGATGACATGATTTTGGATTACTGTAAAGGCCTGGCTGACACAGTTCATTTTGTGTTTCACCAGGTTGGAGGAGACGCCACTACACTTGAAAAGAAGCAGGCCCATGATCTGAGCCCAGGGGATTGGGTGAGAATAAAAGTGCACAGAAGAAGAAATTGCTTGGTTCCAAGGTGGGGAAGGCCAAGACAAGTAATTCTGACTACGACAACTGCTGTGAAGTGTGCTGGAGTGAAAAACTTGGTTCATGCAAGTCATACTCTGAGAGTTCCAAATCCAAAGGATGGGACTGGGAAAGAGTATTTTGAAGAGTCAGATTCCAGTGATGATGCAGACAATGAAACAGTGAAAAGAAAAAAGAATCCTGAAAGGGGGGAAGGAGAGTCAGAAAGAGAGTCAGGTGATTCTTTTTTCTTACCAAGAGAGGCTTCGAGAGGAACATTGAGAACCTCAGAGGAGAGTTTGGATTCTGTAAAAGTGCCTGAAGTTCCAACAAGCAGTGGAGAAAATAAAGAGAAAGAGAGAAAAGAAAAGAGCAATTCCGCAGAGACTATACCTGAGTCAGATGAAGAGATTGAGGATCCACCAGAGATTACCCCTGAAGAGGTAGGGTCAGGAGAAGATAGAGAGGGACAGTTTGCGGAAGACCCCCGAGGAGGTGTAGGGAACAATCCTGATAAGCTAGGTGAAGGGACAAGTAGACAGCAAGAAGATTGCGTGTCGGAGACCCGAGGAGGGACAGTAGTAGGGAAATCTCAATTGGTGGAAAAGAAGACGGCGGAGCAAAAGAGAATCGTTGATGAACAAGAGGCAAATGAGACAGAATCAGGTGAGAGTGAGAATAAGAAACCAGAGGGTCGAGTTCTGAGAAAGAGAACTTGGATTGGAGAGAGAAACAATAGAGAAGTGAAACAGAAAAGGACTGTAAAGGGAGATCTTTGGCCTAACAAGATAAAGAGGCTGAGATATCGACTGACACAAGTGAATTCATCGAAAGCTGAACAAGTGAACGAGGTGTCGAGTCAAAATCAAGCAAAAGGTGAAAAACAAAAGGAATCAAAGGAACCAGAGGAGATCAAGAGAATCAGGAAGCCCAACCAGAAGTATAGGTCACCGGAATGGACGTATGTGGCACTGTCTGAAGAAGAAGAGGCAGAAAGTCAAGGAAATCCAGAGGGGACTTTACGGAAAGTGAGTGAGGAGGAGAAAACTGTTGGAATCTTGAAAGTTATCTTGACTGACATTGGAGAAGAGCCAGATGCTCAGGATATTGAAGATCTGATACAATTTGATGTTGCTGAAGAAGAAGTGAAAAGTGATGAAAATCCAAATTGAGTGAACTGAAGGAGTCACTTGGAGAAGAGTGAAAAAGAAGAAATCTAAAATTAATAGATTGAAATAATCTAGTGTTCTAGAGACTCAGTAGTGGAGTAGTAGAGGCTAAGTCAAAAGACACAGCCAAAGTAGTAAAATGGCTAACACAGAGCATAATCAAAGTAGATGTACCTTTCTGAAAAGATGGTGCAGAATGTGCTGCTGTTGTACGGGATTATTAATGCTACTATGGAGTGTACTCGCTTTATTAGTTACTTTTAGAGTTACAATAGACACTTTGGGAATACATACCGAGAATATAACTAACATAGGGAAGAGTTCACAGAAAGTAGTACCAACTAGAATTAGAAATATATACATACATAAGGATAGATCAATTAATGATTTTTCTAGCAATGTTTTTTCAAAATTGTTGTATGAATATGTAAAGACAATGGAAGTAAGGGATTGCTACGTCTGTACGCAATTGCCTGCATCCGTTTCAGAGGGAGTTACTTATCATCATCTTCCGGCTACGTATGGGATTTCATGTAGTGTGTTAAGTAGTGTTTTTTATTTGTTATGGAAAATAGATTATGAGATGTCTAATAAAGATAACATTTTTGGGCAATTGCCTATGAATAAGAAATTGAATCCTGCTAAAGAAGCTAACATTTTTGGTGAGATTTTTATTGAAACAGAAGAATTAACATTAGATTACATTTTTAGAAACAATTTAACTTGTAGTTTGAAAGAAGAAGAAAAAGCTTTCCTAGACATGGTAGAGAAAAGGAGAATGAGCATGCATGAAAAGGCAGTAGGATATAAAATGAGTGAGACAATGTGGGATATTGAGATGGGAAAGGAGTTGAGGAATGGGGCCAGTCCAACTTTGGCTTTAGATGCACCACAGAAGGGTAAACTATGCATTACCAGAAGGAAATCCCAATATGATAGTTATTTTGTTGGGACTAGTGAGTGCCATGATACATACTTTATTGCAACGGGATGGGGATTCAAAGGAGGAGAAGATCCAGTTTTCCCGGGAGTGTATTATATTTGTGGGAATAAGGTTTATTACAGGTTGCCTGACCATTGGTATGGCACATGTTATGTTGGCCTGGTCTTTCCAAAGATTTTCCATATGGATAGAATAGAAGATGCAGAACAGATTAATCTACTAACACGCTTTAAGAGAGAAACTTGGTCAGAAATTGTAGGAGATATTTTTGGAGCTTTGATTCCAGCAGTGGGAATTTCATTAAATGCATATGGAATTCGGAAGCTGTCAACAGTGGTGGATCGCTTATCGACAAGCACCGCTGGTGGGTTTCTATTGGTAAATACGAAGATGGTTGCCTTACGCGCCATGTCTATGCAAAATCGACTTGCCCTTGATATTCTATTGGCCAAAGAGGGTGGAGTCTGTGGAATGCTGAAGGTTCAACATTGTTGCACTTACATTCCGGACGAAAGCAGAGATCTAAAGGTCTATATCAAAAATATCACTGATTTGCATGAAGAATTAGTACCACTGGAAGCTGAAAGTATCTGGACTAAAATGGATAATAAGATGATTTCTGTTAAGAATTTTATTGCTAAGATAGGTAGTACCATTTTTGGTAAGATATTATTTCCATTGACATGTGTGATTGTTGCTTTATTGATTCTTAGATTAGGGTGTTTATGCTGTAGATATAGGAGGAATAAAAAGAAAATAGTAAAAGAAAATGTTGAAAAGAGACAAAAGGGGTCAAAAAGAGACCCACAAGAAATAGAATTAGAAGAATTTAGAGAGAGCATGTACTTAGAAACTAAAAGAGATGATGAAAGAGAAACTGGAGTGTAGTATAAATGCAAAAAGACATTTGAATTTCTCCTAAGAAATGGGGTTTACATTTTTTGGGTTGGATTTTTGTGGTGATAATATATCACCAAAGGGGGGATTGCTGGAGCAGGGTTTTCTGTTTAAACCCGAACATCAGCTTATAGTTTTGTATGTCATAATTAAAATTACTAAAGAATAATTACTAGATATTAATTTTGTTGAGTGTTCTGACTAATCAACTTTACTAATGAAAGAATTACACGTGGGAATGCAATTGCATGGCTTAATTAAATACGTGAACTAAGTTGTTGAGCAAATTAATTAAATACGTGTGGCTAAAGTGCTATTTGTTATGTGTTTGCGCTTTAAAATAACATGCTATAACGCTTCTTTATGTCGCAAATGGCTAGATAAATACATACACATAAGGGTATTAGTGGGAATTAACACTGTATAATCAATACGATGTAGTAACATTGTTTTGTGTTTCTTTTAATTAAGATTGTCCATTTTGGCCTATTGGAAAATGGCCGACATTTACAGGCTGCATTTGAGTAGATGAAATATGAAGAGAGGCCTCGCTGAATATGGTTGAAGATGACCTCGGCCTCTGTCAGAGCTAAAAGTTTCCGAAAGGACAGCAGCTCTGGGCTCATCGCCAGATATCCTTGGGGAAGAACAATTGTCACAAATGAACATTTTGATAAACTTGCGGTGGCTTCACTATAATTCCGGAGAAGAGCATCCATGAATGTTGCGGATTTAGTTTGTGCTTCCTTCTTCCGTGTTTTTATTTTTGAGATATTCGAGAGCGGAGATTTTTCTAAATGTTGCGAGCCAACATCCTTTCCTGCTCGCTCTGCTCAATGGACGCTTGGAGCTTGTTTGTAACTTTTAATGTGTTAAGTTTTAGTATAAATATAACTAGACTAGAGAGGGTCTGAGGCCACTTCTTCTTGAACCTATGCTCGAGAGGATCGATGCTGATTGAGAGGACGGCGACTCGGGAGACTTTACTGAGAGACCTGTCCTGACCTAAAATACGACATTTAGCTAGAATAGGTAACTATGAGAATAATGATTTGCTATTGAATGACTTTCATTTAAACTAATTTAGATAAAATAACCTTTGTTTGAATTACAGTGTCGGGTGGTTATTTCTTTGTCAATTTATTGAGATCTCAAATGTGTTTTATTGTTTAAATCATGACTCGAGACAAATCAATTAGGTTGCATTGACATCAGTTTAGATGCAGATTGATTTTGGAGTTCTCTCGTATATTCAGTGTGGATAGAGTAATAGAATGAATGTTGGTGTGATGGGCCCTAGCGTATGATGAGTGTATGTGCGTATGACTGTGGAATTACTCTGTCCGTGGAAGTAGGGAGAATTTATAAGCTCTGATCTGCAGCATTACAATGGAACAGACAAACCAGGAGGGAGGGAGTAGGGGTCTGCACATGTAAACAGAGGGCTGGGGGCAAGGGGGCCGGGCAGGAGCAGCAAGAAAGCCATGGAGGTCAGGCAGGATGGGCACTAGAAGCAAGACACACCATGAAGAGCAACAGTGAGACTGTGATGGCATACACACAGACCATGGAGGGAAGGTGGGAGGGGTTCAGGGGCAGCTAACTGACCACACAGGGAAGGTGGGAGGGGCCATGGCAGCACAGATGACCATGCATGGCAAGTGGGAGGGTTAGTGGTAGCACAATGGCTATGATGGGCAAGAAGGAGGGTGCAGGGGCATGCACAAAGGACGATGGAGGATAGAAGGGAGGGTCAGGACCTGTGCACAGACAAGAAAGTTCAGGGGAAGGGGCCTCACAACAGACCGCACGGGGCAGGCAGGAGGAGCAGTTGCAGCACAACAGACCAGGGAGGGCAGAAGGGTGTGGCAGTACAATGGACCATGTAGGACAGGAGGAAGCGGATAGGGGCATGGCATGTGGACAGGGAGGGTGGAGGTGGCAGGGAGAGGTTACAGTCATCTGACAATGCTAGGCAGGTGGGAGGGGAGTGGCAGCTCAACAGAACACTCAGAGTAGATAGGAGTGGCAGGTCCATGGAACATGGTGGGCAAAAAGGATGGAGCAGGGGCATGCACAAAGACATCGGAGGGCAGGGGGAAGGAGAATAGGGGCAGCAAGCTAAGCACAGAGTTTAAGCAGGAGGTCAATGATGGGGCATAGAATTGGGCAATGGAGGGCAGGAGGAGTGGACTGGTACATCATACTAAATTGAGGGCAGTGGCAGCACATCAGACCATGCATGGCAGGAGGGAGGAGGCTAGTCCATGGATTCACACAACAGAGGATAGGGAGGAGGGGGATGGGGCAGCAAGCTAACTGTTCAGAGAAGGCGGGTATTAGGAACTTTATTGTTTTTAAAACGTGTGTCTGTGCGAACTACTTAAAATATGAACAAGTATGCAGCATAATCTCACTTTTATTCAGGAAGATGAGGACGTTTGTGACTGTGACTCCGGGTTCACTTGGCAGAAAAACCCCCTGACCCTCCACCCCCTATCACAAAATGTAATGCCCGTGAAAAGGGTAGGTGAACACAGTGTTATATAGAACATAGTCCTGAGAGCACGATTGAAAATGAAAACTAGATATAGTGTATGGTATAAACTATGCACCAAAAAGTGTGATACAAGATGAACCGGGCGTGAAATATAATATGCAATACATTGTGCGCAATGACAGATTAATTGGAGAGCGCGAGATAGCACAGGCACTAGTGCGTGCTATGCGATATGCGCCTTGGAGTGTAATATGCACAGGGTAGTGTTGTGTAACCTAACTAGTCTCTAAAGTTGTAATATAAAATATGTGCTGGGGAGTGTAACGTTGCATATGCACTGTGACAAAGATATGGATCCCAGATTGTAATATGTATGGCATAGCACTGTGCGTTATAACATAGGCATCGAGGAAGGCACGTTAGATGGGGCAATATAACCCGTGCGAAGACAAGTGTGGCATGACATATTCACGGGGTGGTGTTACAGTGCACATGGGCTAGAGAGTGTCATAGCATATGCACTAGCTAGTGGAATACAACACAGAGGTGTGTGGCACTCAGCAGGCAATGGTGGGTGTAACACAGCATTGGGCTCTGCCAGGAGCGCACTGTGACTCTCAAGTGATGTTCGTCCCCTTTCCAGAGAGTAAAATAAAAAGTATTACACATCCGGCAGTGGATGTGTGTTTTATTAACCGTGAGGGGGGTTTCTTGCATAGTTTTGGTCGAATTTTTGTCGAATCCCCTTTGAATGGCTTGGTGTGCATGTGTATTAAATGTGCCCGTCAATAGCTACCCATGTTTGTATAAATAAACGACAAGGGTGTCTACCGGGATTAGGCACGGTAGGGCATCAGACATGTCAGAGCTTCACTAGTGGTGTAAATACATTCCACGTGGATTCATTGTATGCACAGTCGCTTTTTAATGAATATCACGCAAATCGTCATGGTGATAGGTACGTACGGTTTGTCCAGCATGTCCTAGGTGTGTCTATAAATATATTTTTTTTTAAAATAATAAAAAACAATGGCCGGCCCTGGGGATTGGGGTCAAAAAAATATAATTAGGAGACAGGCCCTGGGGTCATCAGGGCCAATAAATTAGAATAAGAAGGGGAACCACACAGCCCCCCTTCTTAAAAAATTAAAATAAATAAAAGACTGGCATCGTGCCGGAGGCCACGCCCCCTCCTTGCAGCACTCTGCAAACGCGCCCCCTGGCGAGTTGTAAGTTGGGGAATTAATTCCTCTTCAATACTGAGGGTCCCTGAGGGCCAACTAGCCCAACAGGCATCTCCAGTATGCACCAGGGAGCTGCGCTGCAGACAGGTGTTCTGAGGCCAAGCCCCTTTTTACACCTCTCTGCAACGCAGCTCTGTGGCGCTTACTGGAGGTACCTAGTGGTCTAGTTTGACCCTAGGGACCCTTAGGATTCAAGGGGACTTAATCTCTCAACTTAGAACAGCCACAGGGCGCGTTTACACAGTGGTGAAGGGAGGGGACGGGGCCTGAGGTGACGTGTGCAAAAGCGCCCTGTGGCCTGTTTTAAGAGGTAGTTTTAATCCCCCTGCCCTATTATATACTAGGGGCTTACAGAGGACTATGGCACGTTTTAAATTGGGGATATAATTTTCCTTCAATACTGAGGGCCCCTGGGGGCTAACTAGCCCACCAAGTGCTTCAGTAAGCGCCACTGAGCTGCATTGCAGAGAGGTGGTCCAGGCCGTGCCACTTTTTACACCTCTCTGCAACGCAGCTCTGTGGCACTTACTGGAGGTACCTAGTGGGCTAGTTGGACCCTAGGGACCCTCAGGATTCAAATGAACTTAATCTCCCAACTAAAAATGGACACAGGGCGTGTTTACACAGTGGTGAAGGGAGGGGACGGGGCCTGAGTTAACGTGTGCAAAAACGCCCTGTGGCCTGTTTTGAGAGGTAGTTTTAATCCCCTGCCCTATTATATACTAGGGGCTTACAGAGGAGGTCATGCTAATCACAGGGGGACCCCAACGCATAATGTTCCCTAGTGTATGTAGGTGTTTTCACTGTATTCTAAGTGTCTTTTAACATAGCAATGGCTCTAGGACTGGTTAGTCAGACTCAGTTACCACCAGTATCCGTCTGAAAAAGTTGAGGGTACAGGATGATTTTGCAACAAGGCTTCTTTCTGCTCTTCTTTTTGTTCTTTCTGCACGTTATCCTTCTTCCTGCACTTTTCTTCGTCTTTGAGGACTTCTGTTGCTTCTTTCTGCACTTCTTTTTTTTCTTTCTGTGCATTTTTTCTTCTTTCTTCACATGTCCTATCTCTGTAGGCATAGTTAGAAATTAGCATTTAAAAAACCTTTGAAATTCACAGAAAAAACCATAGGTTTCAGGCACGTTATAGTTAGGAATTAGCATTTAAAAAACCTCAGAAATTCACTGAAAGAACCATAGGTTTCAGGGGTGTTATAGTTAGCTGGACTTTTCACTTGTACAAAACCATTCAAATTCGCCCGTTATAGTTAGTTCAGCTAACTATAACTCGCGCGCCCGCAATGCACTGCTGATGACGTCACATATTACATCACTCATGACATGGTCAGTGACATCACTCATGACATCACTGATGACATCTCAAATGACATCACTGATGACATCATCCAGTGATCAGTGATGTCATGAGTGATGTCACTGACCATGTCATGAGGGATGTAATATGTGACGTCATCAGCAGTGGATTGCGGGTGCGAGAGTTATAGTTAGCTGAACTAACTATAGCGGGGGAATTTCAATGGTTTTTTATGAGAGAAATGTCCAGCTAACTATAACGTGTGTGAAACCTATGGTTTTTTCAGTGAATTTACAAGGTTTTTTAAATGCTAATTCCTAACCATAACGTGTGTGAAACCTATGGTTTTTTCAGTGAATTTGCAAGGTTTTTTAAATGCTAATTTCTAAATATAATGTGTGTGAAACCTATGTTTTTTTCTGTGAATTTCCATGGTTTTTTAAATACTAATTCCTAACTATAACGTGTGTGAAACCTATGGTTTTTTCAGTGAATTTGCAAGGTTTTTTAAATGCTAATTCCAAAATATAATGTGTGTGAAACCTATGGTTTTTTCTGTGAATTTCCATGGTTTTTTAAATTCTAATTCCTAACTATAATGTGCGTGAAACCTACGGTTTTTTCATTGAATTTGCTTGGTTTTTTACATCATTTTTTTTCTTTTTATTTTTTTCCTTTCAACACTATGCTACCTATGTATATATTCATGGATTTAATGCATTCTTCAATATAGTATGATTCACCTTTTTTAAATAAATGGTTAGATATAGTTGTATGACATAGTTAATATCTTCAACAAACCTTTTTTGTTAATTATTATTATTTTTTTTTTTTTACCGTGCGCGTACGGTAAGCTTACCGTAAGCGCACGCCTCGCTTTATGTACGGTGAGCGTACGTAATATTTATACTCCGTGTGCGCATGCTTACGCAATTTGCGGACGCGTCCGTACTTCCTACGCGACGCGTAAGCGCATGCTTTATACGCGCACGCGCACGTTACGCGGAAGTGTACGAGTGTGCCTGTAATGCGCATGCGCGCGTGCGTGTGTCTTTCGTACGCGCATGCGTACTTTTACCGTACGCGCTCGGTAAGCTTAACGTGCGCGTACGGTTGGTCATGTGATCAAGAAACAACACTTTTGATTGGTTTAAACTACTTTCAGTTCCAGAATCTTCCTACACCACACCCATTCCCCTCATTACTGCTTGTGATTTCTTAGGAGAAGGAGCTGAATTGTCTTTGGGATACAATGGCAGAGCAGCAGTCCTCTTCTGAGAGTGAGCAGGGCAGCAGCATCATCAGACAGAGAAGGAGGAAACAGAAGAGTTCTTTTATTTGGGAGTATTTTACATTTCCTGAGGGGCAGAAAAAGGTAAATGCTCCTTTAGTTACCTGCTCACTTTGTGAGCATGTGTTATCTAGAGGTAATCCAAGGAAGAAGTATTCCTTTGGTAATCACACTATGTTGAGACACCTTAGGGATGTTCATCCAAGGACTTTTGCTCGACATACTGAAGCAAACCCTTCAGTAAGTCACCCGAGCACATCCGCAGAAGCTCTGCCGAGTACATCTTCGGCAGCTCAGCCGAGCACTTCCTCTGCGGTGGGAGCATCACCCTCTTCTGCTCCTGTGGAAAGGAACCCTCGATTTCAGAGGGTACAAATGAGCTGCACCAGATGTTATGGTCTAATTGTTCATGGGGAGACCAGTATTTCCCTAATAAACAATAAGATAGACCAGCACATCTGTGGTCCTTGTTAATATTCCCATTCTTTCTTTCCTCTGTCCCTGTATTAACACAACGGCTCTTTTAAGAGCCAACCTTACCTCACAACTTTTTTAAAAAAAATTTAAGAATTTTTTTTTTTACCGTACGCGCATTTAAAAAAAAAAAAAAAAATTCACCCTACAAGGTCCTTGAGGGAGTACAATGGAAATGAGAAAAGCAGAGAGAGGAGAACACAGCAGATTATCAGAGTCAGAACCTCAGAGCTGTACACCTCTCTCCTCTCACCAGAACCAGTAAATGGCAATGTTTCCCTCTCTTTTTTCACACATATACATGTTAATTACAAATCTCAGTGCTTCCCACATTTTTTCAAATGAAATCACACATTTCTATTGGTTGAAAACTTCAACCCTTTTCCAAATGAACCCTTCCCCCAACTTGACTTCTGCCTGCTACCATAGCAACAGCTCATGGAACACTGGTGTGAGCAGAGAGGTCAGAAGTTCAGCACATAATGTTTCTATTCCAAAGAGCAAGAGTGCTTCACCTGTCAAACCTAACAGCAAATCCAAATTAATCTTCTGTGGGAACACAATTTTCTGAACCAATACAAAACATGCTTCTAAAAATGTACACATACAGCCTAGTTTGAACTGTAAAATGGTTTGAATCAGCCAATGAGTTCTTTTTATTAAAAAAAAATATGTATGCCTCCATTTTACAACTGTCTTTCATTTCATATTGCCATTCTACTGAAAGACACCTCCTGAGTGCATCCAGATCTCCTTGAAAGATGTTCACAGTGTGGATTGTAGGTCACAGCTATGTCTTCTGGAGTGAAAAGTATGCAGAAAAAAGAGGTATGGTGAGAGACCTTGCTTTGCCAAATGTAGACATTAAATGGATTGGTCAGAGAGGGTTAAAGTGGCACCAATTAATGCCTTTGGTGAAATCTTTTCTACACCTCCAACAGCCTAACCTTATTATTGTGCACTGTGGTGGAAATGACCTAGGCACTTTAACTGGGGTAGGTCTGGAAATGCTTGTTAAGGACACCTTTGTGCAATTAATGTCGCTTTTTCCTCAATCTGCCTTTGTATATTCTAATATATGCCAAAGGCAAAAGTGGAACTGGTCCAACCAATTTTGTACACAGATTGACAAAGCAAGAAAGCACGTCAACAAATCTATTTCTGCTTTCCTCAGAGACTATGGTATGGGTTCTATATACCACAACAACTTGCGTTACAACATGCAAGGCATTTATAGAGGAGACGGTGTACATTTCACTGATGAAGGCAACAGAGTCTTCCTCTTGAACTTTAGACTCTGCATCGGTACTTACTTGTAGGTACCACAAAAAAACACTTCATAAACACAACAGCTCTTTTTAGAGCCCCCTAATATCTAAACACTTAAATTTTATTTTACTTCTATTTTTTTTATTGTTTTTTTTCTGCCGTGCGCGTACGGTAAGCTTACCGTACGCGCACCCCGCGATCTTTTTTAAAAACTTTAAAATGTATTTTTCATACTTTTGGGACCTTCTTGGACCCCTGACAAACGCTAGGGGGTCTGCAACTCTCTTTGTTGCCCCCTTTTCACGTTCTCCACCTTTGTTTATCAGTGTAAGACACACAAAATGGCGGCCAACACTTCCTGATTTCGACCAATTCGAATGTTTACAGTCATGTAACCACCAATCAGAATTAAGCTCGCGCACGGCAGCGTGCGCGTACGGTAAGCTTACCGTACGCGCTCGGAGCGCGCCTATAGATATATATATTGATTTAAATGCTATTTTCTCAGGAACTACTGAACAGATTTACACCAGACCTGCAAAAGGCACATCCCTGACCTGAGGACTACCTCTCTACCAAATTTCAAGCAATTCTGTTCAGCCGTTCGGGCTGTAGCTTGGACTAAACGTCCTATGGAAAAATGCATGGGGAAAACGTGTTTTGGGACCCCCCCTTTTTCTCAGCCCCCGCTTGACGAATCCCCCCGAGACTTTCAGGGTAGGAGCTGAGCAGAGCGCCCCACCGATTTTAAAAATTTCGCGAGGATTCGTCAATCGGCGCCAAAGTTATTCAAAATAGAATGTTGCGGATTTCCTATGGAAACACGGTCCTAACTATAACTATAGATATATATGTGTGTGTGTGTGTGTGTCTTTTGTAGTAAACCTCCTCAGCAGATTTCAAGCAATGGAGGTGTCTCTGGCCAATCTTTGGAGAATGATTGTAAGATGTTTGGAAATGGTGAATTGCCAAAAGCAGTAAAGTTACTACAAAGTCTAAGAGTAAATGTACACGTCTGTGGGTGTGTACGTGTGTGTGTGTGTAAATTTACTTTTGTGAATAGGGCCCTAAGTCCTTTTGCACTGTTAATCATTGACCTTTCCCTGGTGCTACATTTTTCTCAACTATCCATACCCAGAGTAGAACCAAAGCATGAATACTTGCGTCCTCAGAAATCTCTGCTTTAAATGACACTGGGTTGGCGTAGTGGGCAAAAGAATGATGGATTTAACCCAGATCTTTTGACCGGGGGAGAATGTTTGCATTTTCAGCATTCCGTCCATCATTTGTTTGCTGTAACACTTTTCACCCTAAGTGGGATGGGTATGCCCAGACGTGGTCCCTTGCTCACTGTGCCACTGGATTCAAGCTAGCCTGGCTGAAGAAGGGTGACATACCCTGAAACTGGTCCCAGGATGCTGTTTCTGGTTCAGGGAGGACCTGGCCTGGCAGTTCGGTCTGGGCTGTTCCCATGGGGCACATGGTCAAGACTGATTTGTATATGGCTGGGTCCAAACTGGGGTGGAGTAGTGGGCAAAAGAACAATGGTTTTAACCCAGATCTTTTGACTGGGGAGATTGTTTGCACTTTCAGCATTCAGTCCATAATTTGTGTGTTGTAACACTCAACATAACATAACCAATCCCAGGATGTTTCAGGTTCAGGGAAGACCTGGCTTTGCAGTTTGGGCTGGACTGTTCCCATGAGGCGCAGGGTCAAGACTGATTTGTAATTTGCTGGGTCTGAACTGAGTTTCCGAAGTGAACTAAAGACTTTTTGATTTATTGCTTAATGAGCAGCCGGATGCCATGTTCCTTACAGAAACCTGGCTACATGATAGTTCCGGCCCTGATGTAGCTACCGCTTTGCCTGCCAATTGTATAATAATGAGGAAGGATAGGAAAGAGAAATTAGGTGGTGTCATTGCGATTATTTATTTAAAAAAAATTATACTTGTAAATTTGAAGATTTAATCTTCACAGGTTGCGAAGCTGCTTTATTTAGATTGACCCTAAATCCCCAGTTTACTTTTTCAGGTCTCTTGATTTATCGTCACCCTTGGCCCGCTGGCCCATGGGCTGATGCCCTCCCTGACATAATTGCTCCTTACCTTTTACATACTGCCAATTTTACCATCTTGGGCGATTTAAAATTTGAATTTGGATGACCCTACCTGTGGGATTGGTACTACTCTGATTTCAGATTTAGCGGCTATGAATATTTTACTTAACAATTCTGGTGGCACCCACTTGGCTGGGCTTTTACTTGATCCTATTTTTTTCAATCTATTAAAGATTGACTGTTCCCCAGCTATCCCTGTGACGTGGTCAGACCACTATCTAACTAGCTTTAGCATTAAGCAAACTTTGTCTAATCCACCTACGTTTACTATGGGTAGTAAAGTTAAATGTAGAAATTGGGGGAAGTTGAATTTTGAAGTTTTTAACCAGGCTTTAACTAAAAATGCTCCTGATACTAACCAGGTCTCTTTAGCTGACCTAGAAAACGTTCACTGTTGGCTTGAAAAATCTATTGATATATGTCTTCCTCTTTCTACCAAGAAATTAAATAATCATCGTCCCCCTGCCCCCTGGTACTCGGAGAAGCTAAAGCAAGAAAAAAGTAAATGTAAAGCGCTCGAAGACACTGGAGGAAGGATTATTCAATTAAATCTAAACTTGCCTATAAAACGGCAATAAGAGCCTATCACTCTTCGTGCAACACTGCAAAAGCTGAATATGTGAATATCACCATAAATAATGCACAGAATAATCCTAAGACTCTGTTCAAAGTAGTTAGAAATTTGTCTGGCACAGATAATCTTCCCAGCCCTCCTCCTCTTACCGAAACACAATGTGAGGATTTGGCTGGATTCTTCCTTGATAAAATAGAAAAAATGTACGCTTCTTTGAATGTTAAACAAGTCAATACTCCACAGACTACCAACCAAACTTTTCTAACATCTAATATAGCTGAACAGCTGGACGGTAAACCTTAAATCGGGTTCACCAGGAGACCAACTTCCTGTTAAGGTAGCAGAAACTGGATTCAGCAGCCTTGAAAGTGATTGTGGAGTTACTTAATGCTTCCATTCGTGATTCCACTATACCTGCAGAGTGGAAGCATGCTATGGTTCTCCCGCTCTTAAAAAAAGTAAATGCTGATCCGGGGCAATTGTCCAACTTCCGTCCAATTTCCTTGCTTTCAGTGTATTCCAAAATTTTGGAAAAACATATTAATATTCAACTAACTAAATTTGTTTCCACACAAAATTTTCTCCATCCATCGCAGTCAGGCTTCCGGGAAGGCTTCTCGACTGAAACTGTACTCTTGGGGGTCACAGAGAAGTTACGCGGTCATCTGGATGCCGGGCATACGGCGGCGCTTATCTTGCTTGATTTAAGCGCCGCCTTTGACACGGTGTCTCATTTGGTGTTACTGACAGCTCCGCGTTCGCTAGGTGTTGTAGGCTCAGCCATTAATTGGCTTAGCGATTTTGTGACCAATCACACATTCCAGGTTTTTTCTTCTGAGGCAGCATCTAAAACTCATTTGTCTCCTTACGGTGTTCCTCAAGGCTCCATTTTGAGCCCTTTATTATTTAACATTTATGTTAAGCCGCTGGCAAGTATTGCCAAAGAAGCAGGATTGTCTATCTTTTCCTACGCCGATGATACTCAAATAATTTTTTCCTTGTCGGCAAATAGGACATCTAAGACATCTTCTCTTCAGACAGGTCTCAGGAAAATTGCTGGATGGATGGAAGCCAATTCACTGAAACTCAATGGCGATAAAACTGAGGTCCTTATTCTGGGAAAGAATAGAGACCTTTGGGGCCCTGAGCACTGGCCGCCTGAAATGGTAACTCTCCCTCAACCCACGGCTCAAGTTTGCAATCTGGGTATTATCATTGACAACCAACTTTCAATGAAGCAGCAAGCAGTAAAGGTGGCTTCTACCTGCTTCACAATCCTGAAATGGCTCAGAAAGATCCTTTGGATGTTGCCTAGTTCCACTCAAAGAACGGTAGTCCAAGCTCTTATCACATCTAGACAGGACTACGGCAACATCCTATATTTGGGAGCCAATAAGGATGTGATACGCAGATTGCAAGTGGTGCAGAACGCGGCGGCCAGGCTGCTTTGTCAGATCCCAAGAATGGCCTCTGTTTCAAGCTCCCTTTTTGAGCTTCATTGGCTCAGGGTAGAGAATCGTGTAAAGTTCAAGACCCTGAGCTATATGTTTAAAGTGAAGTCTGGTAGTGCCCCTCAATATCTAAGGGCCATCGTCCATCCTTATATACCTTTGCGTTCTCTCTGTTCTTCTACCCAGGCTAAGTTTCTAGTTCCTAGGATTAAACGGTCTCGAATGGGAGGTCCGTCTTTTGCTTACCTAGGCCCTCATTTGTGGAATTCCCTTCCCCTATTTCTTAGGAAGGAAACTGTTTTCAGCAATTTTCGTAAACACTTAAAAGCGTGGTTATTTAATCAATAAATTGCTGATAGTTTAGGTTGCTTTTCTCCTTTTCCTGTCTAGCAGCGCTGGGAAACCTTTTTTGGTAGCTGTGCGCCTTATAAGATTAATAAATTGAATAATAAAATAATAAATTAAATAACACCACAAGACTACACAATAACTTATTAATACTGTACACTACAGCAATGCACTGCTCTACAACCCAATACAACCTAACCTATTACAGCCGTACTTCACACCACACAGTCCTTCACAGTACAGTAAAGCACAAAAAGTCACACTACAACACTACAAAATATAACACAATGTTAGACAACCACATATGTAGCTAAAGCTCACTGCCTCTCATTGCCTTGAGTGCCATGTAAACCAATGGAGACTCACAGTTACCTTTTTTCGTTGTTCCAGGATTTTACAACACGATAAAATTGTCTCATCTGGTTTGACAGAAACAGACATATCCAAAAACCCTAAGGATTTCTATGTCCAAGCGCCGGACCGATTTCATCAGTTGAACTGTAATGACAATCGCAAGAAACAGACACATGTACGAATAATGTCTAGACAGATGTTGCTCTTTAGTCATTTAGAAAAAAGACATTTGTAACTTGCAGCACAATGTGCATGAATTTTTAAAGGTAGGACAGATGTCCATGATTCTTTTGTGCTTGCGCAAATTATGTTGTATGGTATTTTTTTATGGATTGATTACATATGGAATTCAAGTGTTATGCTCTCGATATATGTGCTTATGAACTACTGGTAAAACTAGCATTGGCATAGGCAATATATCTCGACCCCTAAATAGGGTTGCCACCATTCCGAGAGAAAAACTACAGTCATTTATTGTTTTTTTAAGAGTCTGCAAAAGCCCAAAATAGGACTTTAAACACAATCGTATTTATTAATTCGCAAAATGACTCTTCTGTCTTTGTTTACTTTAACCAATTGTCATACATCCTTAACTCACTCTAGAACACATTTAAATGGGTTTTCTAGTTATATTTGTTATTTGAAGTATACACAGATAAGGGCTAAACATTCCTGCATTCGTGATTAGGCTTATTTTTGTTCCGACTGAGACATCACAATGATGGTGGTGCTGCTAGTAAACAAGTTGGGTGGCAACTTTACCCCTGTACTATATTGGCTTTGCCAACCTTTTTCTAGATGACTGCTGTGGATTTCCACACATTCACATTCACATGCTTTAAGAAAATCCATTCAAAGATGATCCTGGCACATGAACACACATCCATCTCAGCCATCTTTGCTACCCGCAACCGTTTTTTGAAGCCAGGTTGTAGCTTCAGTTTTCTCAGGCGACAGCCCAAACATTTGTTGTACTGGGTATTGGCAATCCCGCCGGGGACACGGGGTTGCTGCAGTACCCACTGGCAAGACATCAGTCTGTACTCCGCAGCCACATATACCACGACAGCCCCTCCTGGCATACGATGTCACCACTTAGGCCGCACAGGTCTTGGCGCTTTGTTAGCAATAATTACTTCTATGCTGGCCTCTCCTGGCATACGGATTCATTGCAACCAAGTGGTACAGGCTGGGTTTTACACTCTTGGCACAGCTCTGGATTCACAGCAGTGGACCTCTCCTGGCATCTGGGGTCACTGATTCGATCCTGTACACAGATAAGGACCCATCCAATGCACAGCTGTCTCCTCAAACCTTGTACTGGGAGTCTTTGGCAGAGCTCCCTACTGGACCTCGCTCCCTTCAACGCCTTCCTCTTCCTCACAGGGCACACTGATCTTCGCAAGCAGGAAGGCGCTGGTGCTCCAGACTCCAGAACAGCTGGCCTTGGTTTAAATGAGTGATGTCCTCCTCTCACCCAGCAGGAAAACTAGCAGGTCTTGGCCCCCAGTCCAGGTCACAGGCATAAGTCTTGCAGAGCTTCCCCTTCTCAAACAGTCAGTCTGACTGCTTGGCAGAAGACAAATTTGGGGTCTTAACCACCCTTTCTTATAGTCCTTTTCTAGACGCCAAATGTCAGTTTGGGTCTGATTTTAAGTTTTATGTTAAAGTTCTGCTTCTTTTGAAGTGTACACTTTCATCTCTCTTTTTTCTCTTGAAAGGCTGTCTAACAAAGCAGGAGAGACTCTGAAAGGAAAGGGGGCTATACTCCTGAATAACCCCTGCTCACCCCCTTGGTAGCTTGGCACGAGCAGACAGGCTTTTCTCAGTGGCAGTGTGTAAAACATTGGTGAACACATACAGTAATCCAGTGGAAACACTACAAATGGACACCACACAGGTTTAGAAAAATAAGTAATCTTTACTAGACATATCACAAGACAAAATGACAAAAATCCACAATACTGTAATCAAAAATAGGCTTTAAAATGGTAGGAAATAGCTTGGTTCACTTTAGAATGCGAATGCGACACTTTACTCTCAAAGTATCTTGGATGCGTAACGCAAAACAAACAAAAGGGTCGCAGGAAGGTAATGCGTCGGTTCCTTACACTCAGGGGAGTGGATGCATTGGTTCCTGCTGTTGAGTCTCGCTTCCTTGCTGTGTGGGGAGTTGATGCACCAGTTTCTTACTGCGATCCGATGACGCTCTGGTGCGATGCGACAAAATGGTGTCTTGATTACGATGCGACAATGTAGATGCGAAGCGTGCACGCCCGACGGCCGTGCGGCGACTCAGTGATCTTCTGAGCTGCGGCAGGCCCTGGACACGCTTCTCCAGTGATGCGACGGTGACCTCTGTGGCGGCGGCACGCTTCTCCGGTGATGCGACAGGCTTCGGTGATGTGACGGCAACAGCGGCAGCGGCCGCACGCTTCCTCGGCAATGCAACGGCAACTGCTGCGGTGCGACACGCTTCTTCTTTTTTGAGTCGCGCTTCCAGTTCCCAGCGGCACACAATCTCTCAGAAGGCCCAGCACAACAGCAGGCACTTCAGTTACCAGCAAGGGAATTCAGGGGGGAGCTGGTGGTGAAGTCTTGTATCCCTGAGACTTCAGGCAGGGAGTAAGCTCAACGTTCAAGCCCTTGGAGATCTTCTTCAAGATGATGAAAGCCCACTCATTCCTCTTCTCCTTTCTTTGGCAATGAAGCAACCACTGCAGGCCAACTCCCAAACAGCACTCAGCAAAGGGTTAGTCTCCTCCTTCAGTTTCCTGGTTCTTCTCCTCAGCAAAGTTTTGTCTTGATTCCCAGAAGTGATCTAAAGTTCTAGGGTCTGGGTCCCCCTTTTTATACACACAAATCCTTTCTCTCTGAAGGCAGAGAGTGTCTGTACCTAGTCCAAACCGGTTCTAGGTGCATTCTGCCAGTGTACAACTTCTTCCTTTGTCAGTGTGGGCCAGGGTCATCAGATACAACACAGGAGGTGGAGCCAGCATTGTGGAAGGCAGGTACAGCCCTATTCAGGTCCAGGTGCTACTCCTCCCACCACTCCCAATGCAGATAGGCTTATTCAGCCTAGTGCTGACTCACCCTGTCTACTGGAGCCACCCCAGCCCCTGTCACTCAAAAACCAGACATGCAGTACACAACCTAGCACGGGCAGGCTGGATGGTTAGGCAAGAATATCCCTACTTTCTAAAAGTGGTATTTTCAAACACAGAATGCAAAACTCACCCACACTAAAATATGTATTTTAACATTCTGAGTTCAGGCATACTAAACTCGAATTTCTACCTTGTTCCCTGGGTCAGTTAGGATTATAAGGTCTTATAATCAAACTACCCATTCTGGCCTGTGGGAGCAGGTAGCCTTGCAATAGTGAAAAACGAAAATGGCTGTAATTCACTATCAGGACATGCCACACACATCAGGACATGTCCTACCGTCCACATACAATGCACCCTGCCCTTGGGCCTACCTTATGGGTGGCTAACATGTAGAAAAGGGAAGGTTTGGGGACTGGCAAGTGTGTGCACTTGCCAAGTCGACATGGCAGTCCCAGACTGCACACAGGCTCTGCAATGGCAGGCCTGAGCCATAGTTTACAAGCTGCTCCAGTGGGTGGCACAATCAGTGCTGCAAGCCTACCGGCAGCATTTGATTTACAGGCCCCGGGCACACACAGTACACTGTACTAGGGTCTGACAAGTAAACCAAATAAGCCAATCATGGAGTCACTAATCCATTACATCACTTTACAATAGAGAGAATATGCACTTTAGCACTGATCAGCAGTGGTAAAGTGCCCAGAGTCATAAAACCACCAACAACAGGTCAGAAAAATACAGGAGGAAGGCAAAAGTGCAGGGATGACCCTGTAAAAAGGGCCAAGTCCAACAGTCACACAATAGATGCCATAGGAGTGACTAGAATTCACATCTGGATGCCAACCACAGCAACATGTGCATCAAAAGGTTAATCCCAGGCTTCCAGCTCTAGTCTTTCTGATACATTCCCATATCAGCCCCATCACCTTCCTGAGATGTGTCCTGGCCCTTTCATTTGTGATCTATTACTGAATCAAAGAGCAACTTTTGAAGCGTACTGGAGGTCTCTCTCTCTCCCTTCTCCAGTGTGTCCCACCCAGCTCGCAGGAATACAGCAATACACAAAGCTGTCTGAGGGGATTCCTCTACTCCTAATGTCTTCATTAGGCAGGTCAGGGCTTCCCAAAACGGAACCCAGGGTCCTCCATACAATATACAATTGCAGGCACACTTGCACTCAGTGTGTGGACACAGTACTGTTACCTTCATGCATTGTGCCCTCACAGACATGCATACATTCAGCACACTCATTCACTCTTCGCACCGGTCATTACTGTAGCCTTTTTGTGTTGTGCCATGATGCACTACTTGAAAACACACACACTGCCAGTACACATATTCATCATGCACGTATTGCACAATACTTAACCTTTCATGTATTGTACTTTTTGCAAGCATTCATATACCCAGCACATGCTTCCACTGAACACACACTGCACAGCACTACATCTCTCATATCATGTATTCCTCACACTCATACATACATCCAAGACTAAGGCTCACCTGCACAGTGCACAGCACTGCTATATCTCTGCTATATCTCTGCACTGTACTGTTCCCAGGCACACATAAGATCAGTGCAGGGTCACCACTCCTGTGCAGCACTTTAGGCATGCAGGACAAGGGTGAGCAAGGCACACAGCAATGGAACTTTTAATATGGTGAGTGAGCCTGTAGGCCTAACTCCAGTGACACAGGGTAAAAAGGACCTGTTCACTCTTATAGTCACTACACAGTAATCTGCCACCACCGCGCTTGTGCTGCTTAACTCCTGGTGAAGGCAGTGGCCTTCCTGCACTATGAGGGTAGTGCTTTGGGCACCCCTCCTTGCCCAACAATACCACAATCTGTGAGACAGGCCTATGTCATGGATAACAACCACCATTACCATTAGGGATCCTGGCAACAGTACAGTTGGGCACTCAGGGCAGGGGTGCAGGTCCTTTACCATGCAGAGGACTTTTCCTTTCAAAACAAACAACTCTAGCATTATATCCTTCTGGATACTTTCAGTACATCTGCATTTTTATGGAAGTTTTGTTGTAGTTGTCAACCTATTAAACAAACACCTATTAAACAAATAAATAAATAATGTTTAGTTGGGTTCAAAAGCCACGACTGAAAATGTAAAGGAATACATTATCACATTTATGGGTTTTCAGAAGCCCACACCGTGAAGGGGCAAATCTCATTGCATTTCTCTTCGTAGGCTTCCTCAGGTGAAAGGTATAGTTCAAGCAAACAGCTGTAAACAGAAGTAAGATACGGGAATTAACCAAAGCTGAGCATTTACTGTCTGCATTTCTCCCAACGAATTCTCCAAAATAAAACAAAGACACTCTAGACAGAACATATTACATAAATACAACACACTCAAGATGAATCTATAGTAATCTATCATGACGGTCACAACTGCACTTAGGAAATGCCTTACACAATTCCAACACAACACACAAGACAGAACATGTTTTACAAACCCAACACATACAAGATATGTAATTTAGGTGTCTAGCATATGACTCACAGCAGTACTGCTGATGATGAAACACACAAAGTTTCAGAACGCATTAAGTAGAATACTACAAACATATTCAACATGCATTGTAGAATAGGTATTCAGTATAGATGGCTATCACAATAGCTCATTCCACAGAAAACATTAGAACTCTTAAAATATATTGAACACAGATTCAGATACACCTTTCAGGCTATTTCAGTACCCAAAAGCACCAATATTGAAAAACACTACACACACACACAGCGCATACACAGCATTCACACACCTGCACATGTATGTTTAGCAATGCAGAAAATGTATAAGTAGTTGGGGAAGACTTACAGTCTTAACTATCCAGCTAACCCAAAGCATGACCAGCACACAAAAGCAATATCAAATCTTCATTGTGGTAAATGACACAGGTCTGCTTTGTTACCACCAGCACCATGTAGAAAGCCACCAAACCGCAGAATGCTCCATAAGACCAGCCAAAGGCAAAATGTGCACTATGCAAATGCCTGGAATATAGTTAAACATGCAGGTAAATTTCGCTGTAACTGATGCAATAATAGGAGGCAACCTAAACTTACAATGCAAAATACCAAACATTTAGCTTTGTACCACAAAATTTAGGTTTTGAGTTTAGAAAAGGATGATATATGAAATTTATAATGGGATGCTTTTAGTCAATCATTGGAGAGTTCACAAGTTTTTCATCAAAATATATGTTGAAGTGAACAAATCATTCCATCATTATTTTGCTATAACATTCTCTCCCCTTCCCACACTTTTAGGCATTTCCTCATTATTTTGGTGCCGGTCCTCTGTCATGTTAAGCGGCTACATTTTGTCCTGTGGCCTAGTGTTCAGTTCTCAGACAGTACTTACTGTCCCCCGACCTGACCAACTTTTTGCTTCCTTCTTAATTAAATTCTGGTCATTTGTCAACCTGGGTATACTGGATCCTCAGGAAGCCACTCCTACCTGCACATTGTCTAATGCTACTTTATCTCACTGTTCCTATTTTCACCATCTGTTACATCTTACACTGCTTATCTTAAGTTCTGAATATGTTAACTTAACTTTTCCTCAGGATGAATTATCAGCCCACTTACCTCATGCAGCCTTTCCCTCAAATTCACCTTTATACTTCATGTTGACTTGCCAAGATAAAATTAGCACTGTGCAAAACCCTCAAAACTGATTGAAGAGAGGGCCAATTGCCAGCCACCCCATGCAAGACTAAGGGCTCCATGGCATCTATATGATAACATTGCCATATGCCAGCCACTGACTGGTACATCACTCAAAAAATCCAATCAGTGGTTCCACCTGCGCCAGTAACCTAGAAAAAGGAGTTTGTCTGACTCCCTAGTTTTGGGGCTTTTTTTAGGCCTCTTTTGTTTTAGATGCCTATTGTTGAAGACCTATTGAGCAGTACAAAACATAGAGTAGTCTTTGTGTTTATGTCAATTCTTTGCTCATGATTGGATGGATTTCTTGTCTCTCTGATTTCTCTGCTACTGTTTTTATGGCTTTCCTCCCTATTCTTGTGTATGTCGCTCATTCGAGCCTTTTGTACTCACTCTATAGGCATCAGATTTTGCACTGCAGTGCATATGGATTATTATTTTATCTTCTTTTCTCCTGCTGCCACATCTTCTGCCACCACCCTCTTTTTGTTAAAACTGCCCCCTCAATCCTTCCTTGACCCTTCAGAGACTTCAGGCTCTTAGCTCAGCTCACTGTTGTATTGGGAGGCGATAATCATAAAATGTTTTTTCAACATTTCAAGATGTTTGCAGATGCTTCCACGTGCACACGTATACATGGCAGACATTTCCTAATAAATTTTAATCAGCTTTAAGAAAATCCATTCTAAGATGGCAAATGTTTGTGCTGTCACCTGAGAAAACTGAAGCTGCGACCTGCGGGTCGGAAAGAAGCACTAACACCAGCCCTTTGACCTGACCTATTGGCTCTAGAGTAGGTTGAGAAGACTTCGCCCCGTCACTAATCAGCTTCACCTCACAGGTAGGTAGCGATTTTACAAGTGTGGTGTGGGAGAGGGAGTCAAGACTGCAACTACCATCACGCACTGTTGCCTGAGCACCTAACAGCATTTACTCCTCTCCTTTCTCCATAGCTACTTGGCAGCTATGTCACTACTCAGCTTCACCTCACAGGTAGGTAGCCATTGCTCAAGTGTGCGCTAGGAGAGGAAGTCAGGACTACAACTACCACCAAGCCCTGTTGCCTGAGCACCTAACAACATCTACTCCTTTACTTTCCCCATATATGCTTGGCAGCCATGCCACTACTCATTTTCAACTTACAGGTAGGTAGCCATTTTACAAGTGTGGGCTGGGTGAGGGAGTCGGGACTGTAACTACCATCAGACCCTGTTGTCTGAGCACCTAAGAACATCTACTCTTCTTCTTTTCCATAGCTACTTGCAGCCATGTCAACACTGATCCCCATGTCCAATGAACTGCATGCATTACACACAAGGCTCTGCACAGGCACATGTTCTCCTACTCAAGCTGAAATCCACAAGGTCTCCGTAAATTAAAAGAATAACAACCCGACAGATAGTCAATGAAGTGTGTAACAGAAATGTCATCAATACGTGAAGGTAACACAACCTACATGGCTGGTGAGCCATTGGCAATGCACAGCACACATGGTAACCAGAGCCAAATGTCTACAGATATCTCAATAGACCTGTATTGGACACACCTAGGAGTTTGGTGTTAACAATACCCAGGTGACATCGACACTGGTCTTGAATCAAGTCATTGGGAGATGCCATGTCAATCCCTATTGTCAACATGAAGTGGAGCACTTCACCTAATGATAATGCCAAAAACCTTCCATGTAATGGAAATCAAATAATGTTTTGCTAAACGGCCAAACACAATGGCTATAGTCCATAATGTCTACCTCCAGCCCTTTTCTCCCTTCCATGGCTCTACTCACTGTGTAAGAAAGGATGCGGAATTTACAAACCAGACTTACAACTATGACAATCTACTCTATCTCAAGAGGTAGATCACGCACATCTGCTGAGATGCAAGATGAGGACCAGAGTCCAGCTCTAACCCAGAAACAAGACTCCAGTGATGCTGAAGATCCTGCTCAGATGGACGTGGAGGACCAGCCTTGCACTTCTGGACAGCGTGGGTGGACAGAACCAGTAAGTCTCACTGTGCCCGCAACCACACTTACCACCTCAGCGACAACACCTCAACTGACTACTGCCCCAAAAATCTGTGACATAGCTCCAGCAGCACCATCACGTGCACCCCAGTCTGAGCTCCAAGGTGAGCACTGACACCACTCTCACTGAGGATGGAGGGGCCAGTGGGAGGGTGCAGCCTGAGCCAGGTCACAGGGCCGTGGGGGCAGGGGTGGTGGGAGAGTCACTGTGAGCCATGGAAGTAAGGCCACTGGTCCCACAGAAGCACAGGCTAACATTGCCAGAGTCATCGGGGCATATGAGGGCAACCAGAGACAAATGGGCTAGGTACCCAAGGCACTCCAGGAAACCTCTGTCAGGGGAAATTAAACAACTGCAACGGTCTGTAGATCAGCGTTTGGATACCCATAATGACAAAATGGGCCAGATCATTGGGGTGCTGAGTTACATCCACACTACCCTTTGCAGGGATTTTCCCCTGACATCTACCCATTCCTGTGGCCAACCTACATCTGGGCCATCAACAACAGTGGCTGCCACAAGAATGGAGGCCCCGGCAGAGGATGAGTCATCAGACTCCTCAGAGCCTGCAGCAGTGGATCCCCCCTACAAACGTGAGCCAGGACGTCTCAAAAAAATGCAGGAGATTTGGGTGGCAAGGCACCGACCCAACCCAGGAAGAAGAGTCACCCCTGATTTCTTCTTTGTGTGCAACATATTTACTTTGTTGACTATTCCTGTTCACATTTCAGTTCTGGTGGCAGGAGTTTGTAGCACTTTGGACTTCAGACAATAGGGCTACAACTAAAATGTTTTCATCCACCACCACTCACAATCTTACCCCTTGTATGCTCACAATTGTACTGTAAATGGTCTGTAAATTAAATCACAAAATGCACTTTAATAAATACACTTTTCACACATTCAGTTGCTCTTTTTGTATCATTCACTTCTGGCAGACAATGAAGTCAACACCTTGTGTATCACCAAATGGGAGTAGAACCAAATTGGTGAAATGTCCACATGAGTATACCAAACATGTCAATGAACACACACATAGAAGTGTACAGTCTTAACACATGTTTATTACAGTGTTCAAACCTTAGGTGGTCATAATGTTGTCCACAGAGTAAATTGACACATCTGTGAAATGATCACTGTCAGTTACGAAACATGTCATGGTCAGTCAGTTCAGACAGTTTTGCCAAAATCAGTAGTAAGGTTACAGATGTGTCAGGGTTTCAGCTAGAGCCACCTCAACTACCCCACAATGGGAATATCACATCATATATCACTGGGTTCCACAACAGGGGATAAACACAGTACCTGAGCACAGGTACAGTTGAAACAAGTGTAGCAGCATCTGGTGGAATGCCACAAACATTTGTCAGTGGTGTCCAACACACTCTGTGGCATAAGATGATGACACACATGGACACCTACATCCAGCTCATAGACAATAAGTACCAAGCCAATGTGAAGGTAGACCAGATTGTTTTGGCAAAACCTCACATTGTGTAGGTGAACATGATGACACACATATTGCCAAAGGACCACCACACAACAAGGCAGAAATCCTATGCTGTAGCTGCAACTTACCATACTATCACTGTGCAACTGCCTTTGTACCAGAGGCGTACACCAAAAGTCTGTGCCAGACATTCCCAGGTATATCCCATATCTAATTTGCACTGCAGAAGAGCATCTCACACTTGCTGATGTCACTACTCTGAAATGTCCAAATGAGGATGAAAGGGCAAAGCTACCTACAACAAGCAAAAAGTCAGACATCACGTAGGCGAATCATACATAGGACAACAAGCACATTCCTACATCTGCAGTACATAGTGCATGGAGAAACGAAAACTACACAAATCAACATGGTGTGCATTCCTTAAGAGCTCCTCCACTGACATACCAGCACTGAGTCACCTAGAACGGTATACACCAAACAGTCAACCATCAACTACACTCTCACAGCTGCACAACCACAGTAACTGTCACAGTCATGAGATCTCACAGCATACTTACACTCAAGGACAGAAGTTGTTGATGAGCTGTTGACACATATCAACTCCTTCTTCTTCGCCACTATCATCATCACTGCTCATTTCAGGGTCCTCACCCGGGGGGGTCCTGCTGGTCTCCATTATCTACGATCAGAGGGACATTCCTGTGTAATGTGAGGTTGTGGAGCATGCAGCAGGCAACGGTGGTCTGACACACCTTCCCAAGTGAGCAGAGGAGTGCTGCTCCAGAGTTGTCCCGACATCTTAATCCAGCCTTCAGTAGCACAAAAGCCTGCTCCACTGGGTGTCATGTTCTACTATGGGCCTCATTGAAGTGGACTTCCCCTGGCACTGTTGGACTTCTAAGTAGGGCCATCAACCAGGGACATTTGGGATATGCTGAGTCACCAAGATTGGAGACACACAAAGGTGCATTCAGGAATTAGACATGTGCAGAAGATGCCACAATACACCACTCACACTAAGGTTGGACACATCTAACTCACCAACAAACAAGGCCCTCTCCGGTTGAAGTAGTGGCATCAACTGTGGTATGGTGCTGTTCTGCCATACATAGGAGTCATGGGCAGATCCTGGGAATTTGGCACGGAAGTGTGAAATGTATAAATCCGCTAGACATGTCGCCTGCATGTTGATGGAATGCAAGTTCTTTCTCTTCCTATACACTTGTTCATGGGCTTGCGGTGGGACTAGGGCAATATGTGTGCCATCAATAGCTCCACCACATGTGGAATGCAACCTATGGCATAAAAGCCTCCCATAACAGTGCCCAAATCCTCATATCTGGGGAATTGAATGTATCTATCCATGTGTCTTAGCAGTGCTGACAGCACATCTCGTAGCACCATAAAAACATTGGTTGGGACATTCCACTAGATATAGCCACTATATACCTAAATGAACTAGTGGCCAGGAAGTTCATTACGGTGTCGTACTTTAATATTCGGGACCGCGTAGGGGACAGGGCCTTACCCCTGTCTATCTTGGTGTTAGCAAACCGCAAATGGTAAATGCGGCATGTACGAGTGCTTTATATACCGTTCTAGCTATGAATGCACTATGTACACGCTATTCTGCTTCACTACGCGGGTTCCATTTTGGAAGCAGTGGCCATCTTGTCATTGCCCTCACATAGGCTATAATGGAGTGAATACGGGCCTCACAGTACATGGGCTTTCCCTCTGACTTCTCTGTGACCTGGGCAGCTGGCTCTGCTGCCCCAGGTCAAACCGGTCTCACGAGCTCCCCTTCCTCCGTCCACCTGTGATTAGCATCAGGGCTTGACCCGTCATAAAACCCTTTCATTCTACACAATCCCCCGGCTAATCTCTTCCACACCTGCTTGTTCCTGCTTTATGACTTGTTTCCCAAAACAGGAGATGCTCATGTTTATTGGGGGGTCTGTTTACATCCGATGTGGGATCTGAACCTTACTGTGTAAATCATTGTGGGCTGGCCGAACTGGAATGTGGGATGGTCATCATGACTCTGCTTTTTCGTTTGTAATGTATACCTTTATATGGCCATATCGTAAACCAAGGAATGTGTGCCTGGAGCATGATATTTTGTACTTAAGGAGAAGTCCGTTCCTATGATTTTCAGCAGTCTCCTGAGAACATACACGCTGTTGTACTTCTAGGATACCTGTCATTGGTCTGCAGCCAATAAACGATTCTTTGACTTCACCCAGAAGACTCTGTGTTTCTGTAGGTCCGGAACAGGGTGAAACCCAGAAGTCATAGGGTGTGTGCCCCTGCACCGCTGGGTCTAAAATACCCAGTACTTCAGTTTGGCGCCCAACTCGGGACGATTTCAGCGGTACCAGTCCTAGCCAGAGGTTCGTGAGGAGCTTCGTGTGGAAATTCCGGAGGAAGGCCGCCACTTCATCGACCCCTGCATGTCGACGTGGTCCGAAAGTCTTTTCTGCGAGGTTCTCCGCGTCCCGACGGCTACGAAGGACTGCTGCCCTGATTAATCGACCTGTTTTGGACCCTTGACGAGTTTTGAGAGAGCGAAACAATCGAGAGAGTCTTCTGGTGACGCCATCGATCAACAATATTCAGTTAAGTATAAGTGGAGCGTCTCCCATTTGTTTTTGGTATCCTTCGGGATCGTTTGATTTGGTAATTTGGTACTTTGGAGTTTGCAAACGCCAAAACCAGAGGACTCGTGTATTCACGAGAATATCGTAATCGATAATCCTTTGACGTTTGGATCTAGACTAGTGAGCAAAGATGCCTGGTTCTGGACTATTTGGTAGATTATTCTGTTTGGGTTGTGGAAAAGATTTCCAGCTAGAGGAATCATGTCCGGTTCCTCCGGTTGGAACTCCAACTTATGAGCTCTATGTAAAACATGGCGTAGGCCCCATTGCATATAACGAAGTGTGGATCCACTACACCAGGAAAGATGGTGTTTTAAAATGGCCCCAAAATGGTAGTTTTGATACCGATATTTTAGATAATTTAGAAATTAAATTGTTTAAGAAGAAAGCCCGGCCGGCGATGTTTGACTCTTTCCGCTTATGGCGAAAGGAAGCCAAACAAAAGGAAATTAAGCTAGCAAAAAAGAATAAGAGAGAGAGAGGTATGTCAGTAATGCAAGCAGCTGTACAATTTAAAGACAATGAGGAGGAACAGATGAGCGAGCAATTGCACAGGCAGCGTAAGTTAGGAATTGACAAATGTTACCCAGCTTTACCGCATTCTAAGCAGAATGAGTCCGAAGAAAAGGAGAAAGATCCCCTGATGTCACATTTGTTGAGTTCGCCACCCCCGTATGCTCAAACTGCCACGGCGCCTCCCCAGCTTGTAAATATGCCGCCTCCAGTGCATATACTGCAAGCCTTGCCGCAACCGCCAGTTGCTTTGCAGCCGGTTCCTATCCCTGTAGCGCAGCCCTCTCAAGGACCGCCAGTTGTGCTTCCAACTGCCCCCGCACTTCCTGCGACTTTGTCTAATACAGCAACTGCCTCCCCTAACACTCTTCCTTCCACCACTCCAGTACCTGTCTCTACATCCTCTTTTCTTCCCTCTGTTTTTCCCCCTGTTCTCGCCTCAGCTTCTCCTTCAGCGCGACAGCGCTTAGCTAATGTGGTTACTACATTAATGTCCCCTCTCTTTGAGTCATCTGGTGCGACTCCTGGTTTACAGCGTAAGCAGTTGCGCAGCCAATTGCCTAACCCCGATGAGAAAAAGGTAATAGATAACATGGCGCGTAGATGGATCGTTTTTCCTTCACTGTATAATGTGGAATCAGTTGTCAACGTTTTACATCAATGGGATGCCCCGAAACAGAGATATGTGTTTGAGAAAATGTGCGAAATTCTCTGTGAAGAATTGGAGGATAGTGGTAAAAATCCGAACCCGCAGGAGTTGTGTAGAGTGAGGTTCGATTTTGGAACTGGTATAATTGTGGACCGCGAAGTAGATAAAGCAGTTGCGGTTGTATTGTCCTTCAGGAATGATGATTGCCAACAATCATTGTTTGAACAAGATGTCCTTGTGGGGAAAAAGGCAAAAGCGCGACAATACCCTATGAGAGAAGTTCCCCCGGTATGGAAGGAAGCGGTTGCAGCTGCCGGTGGTAACCCCGCTGTGGCAGCGCATTTCCAGCGTGTTTGGGTGCATGTTCCATGGAAGCGCTCTGAGGTGTTAGCGCTTAAGCAGTCCTTGCCTGATCCCCGTAAAAACCCAGCAGGTTATTATAAAGAGTTGTCACAGACGGCAGGGTCATGCATTATGAATCTGGCCGACATAGACATGTTGTTTGGTAATGTTGTTCCACAGCCTCTATGGGGATCAATTCGTAATGTAGATCACAATGCAGAACTAGGGGATACATGGGCTAACATTGTTGCTGCTGATGCTAGACAAACGGGTGGTGCGAAACCAGAACCTTTGGTAGCTGAATTGCCTGGTAGAATCATCACGTATATGAAGACAATAATGCCTGCGATGCGTGTAAATTGGGACAAGTTATCTGCATGCAAGCAGAAGAAAGATGAGACAGTGTCAGACTTCTTTACTAGGTTTGAAGAAACATTTATTGACCACAGTGGGCAGGATATGAGTACTGAGGGTGGCCAACGGCTGTTTGTGGATAAGTTTGTGCAGAATTTACTTCCTGACCTGTGTAAAAAGTTAAAAGATTCAGAAAGTTCTTGGGCTGTTTCTTCTTCAGCGCAAATACTGGCTACTGCACAGTATTATGAAAATAGAGATAAAGACGAGAAAGATAGAACAGAAAAGAAAACGAAGGAACTGAAGACAAAAGTCCTTTTACAGCAGGCCTATCCGCCACGTGGAGGTCAGAATAATTATAGGCAACCCCAAGGTGTCTATCACCAACCCCAACAGTTTCAAAACAATCAGCAAATGAACGGGTATTATCAACCACGTGTCCCTGTAGGTCCCAACCAATGTTCATACTGCAAAGAGGAAGGTCATTTTAAATACAGTTGCCCTAAATTAATGCAGCGGAACGGTAATGCGTATGGCGCAAGAGGTAGGGGTGGTCAGCAAGCTCCTAGAGGCAGAGGGCGTGGAAGTGTTCCCCAGAACGCGCGTCCTCTGCCGCCTCAAAGTACCATCAATAGCTTTGATCAGCAAGCTAACGCAATTAGTAATACGGCCCAGTATTATAATAATGATTATTATGCAGAGGACGGTGATGCAGAGAGTAATGATTACTAGGACAGCCGTAGACAGAGAGAGGGAGTTGTTTCAGTGCCAGTGGATCAGAGTGGACCGTATGTTGAGGTGACTACAGCAAATATAACGGAGCCTTTTCTGCTAGACACTGGTGCTGCAAAGAGTTCAATCATGCATTCAAAACTCCCTGGCGCACCTTTGTCTGGCGATATAAATGTTTCAGTAGGTTTTTCTGGCGCCCCAGTTAGGAACCCGATTTCTAGTCCCATGTCACTTTCTGTTGGACCTTGCGAGCTGAAAGCACCCCTAATTCTGACAACGGGTTGTGGTGAGAATTTGCTGGGATTAGATTTGTTGAAAAGATTGCATGCTACACTATATTGTTCTCCTTCAGGAGTACAACTTACATTAGGCAAGAAAGTGATTTCTCCAATGTATTTGTCTAAAAATACAATGCCGCCTGAATTGTCATCCCTTCCGGATGCCCTTTGGGCTACTGGTCCCAATGATGTGGGCCTCTTGGAGATACCGCCATATGTGGTGACTCTAAAGGCTAATGTCAGACTGCTACGTATTCCCCAGTACAAGATCTCTAATGAAGGGCAGAAAGCATTGTTAGACATTGTCAGCGACTTGATTAATAAGGGTGTGATAGAAGAGACAAGAGGCAACGTTTGCAATAGTCCGATTTTACCTGTCTTAAAACGAACGGATCCTTCACAGCCACCTGTTTACAGATTTGTGATTGATCTTAGAGAGGTTAATAAGATTGTTGTGCCACAGTTTCCGGTTGTCCCCGATATAACTGCCTTGTTAACAATGATTCCAGCCTCTGCTGCATGGTTTTCAGTGATTGATTTAAAGAATGCTTTCTTTAGTATCCCAATTGCAGAAGAGAGCAGGGACATTTTTGGTTTTAGTCTGGGAGGCTGAAGCTTCCGCTTCAAACGCGCTCCCCAGGGCTACTGTGAGAGTCCATCCATATACAGTCAGGCTTTGAAAGCGCAGCTTGATGCACTTGTTTTACCTAGTGGCGCTATCCTGATTCAGTACGTGGACGATTTACTAATCGCCGCGGATACTGAAAAGATTTGTAAAGAAGCCACATTGTCACTGTTGCGCCATTTATCCGCTTTTCATCACAAAGTGTCTCTCTCTAAGCTGCAATATTGTCGACAAGAGGTGACCTACTTAGGTCATCTCTTATCGAAGGAGGGAAGGAAACTGACCCCAGAAAGAATTCAAGCCATTGCACAGTTGAGTGTGCCAAAAACACAGAGAGAAGTACGTGCTTTCTTGGGCATCACTTCATACTGTAGGCATTGGATCCCTAGTTTTTCTTTATTGGCAAAACCTTTGTTAGCCTTAACATGCAAAGACACACCGAATCCTATCCCATGGTCTGAAGAGTGCCAGAAAAGTTTTGTGGAATTGCGTAATGCATTATGTTCAGCACCTGTGTTGGGTACTCCTGACTACAGTAAGCCTTTTACATTGTATGTTCACGAGAAAGATGGATGTGCGTTGTCAGTGTTAACACAGCCTTTTGGCGACAGACCGCGCCCATGCGCATATTTTTCATCAACCTTGGACCCTGTAGCGAGGGCATTGCCAAGCTGTCTGAGAGCGACAGCTGCTGCAGCGATGTCTATCCGACAATCTGCTGGTTTGGTAATGGACAACACATTGATTGTTATGGTTCCACACGCTGTAGACACATTATTAAATAGGACCAAGACACAACACTTGACTAGTGCGCGGCTATCAGGTTATGAACTTACACTGTTAGCTAATCACATACACATAAAGAGATGCAATACGCTGAATCCAGCCACATTGTTGCCAATTCCAGCAGACTCAGATGAGATTGAGCAACATGACTGTCTGTTCAGAACAGAAGAAGAGACGAAAGGGAGAGTAGATCTAAAAGATACTCCCCTGACTGAGTGTGATGGCACTTTATGGGTAGATGGGTCATGTTTCAAGCTCCCTAATGGTGACACGACTGCCGCATATGCTATCACGACTTTACACACGGTCATGGAAACTGCACGAGTGCCACATAATTCGGCTCAAGCAGCAGAATTAATCGCCCTCACGAGAGCATGTGTGTTGTCTGAAGGAATGAGAGTGAATATATACACAGATAGCCAGTACGCCTTTGGCGTGGCTCATAATTTTGGGCGTTTGTGGAAAGAGCGTGGGTTCCTGACGTCACATGGAGCTAAAATTCAGAATGGCAAGTTGGTGAATGATCTCCTTGAGTCACTGACCCTACCGTTGCAAGTTGCGATCATGAAATGCAGTGCGCACAGGAAAGTCACAGATGATGTTGGACGTGGGAATGCGTTTGCTGATGAGACCGCGAAAGAAACAGCACAGAATGTGAAGACTAGAATGTATGTTGCAGGCCCCGCAAGATGGGTTAATGATGTGGGAATGTGTGAGAACACAATAGAGAGTGTGAAGTCGCTTCAAGCTGAAGCCACAGAGGAAGAGTTAAGCAAGTGGAGAGAAAGTATGGGTAAGTTGGATGAGAATGGTTGTTGGATTGATCTGACAGAACATAGGCGATGGTTGTTGCCTGACGCATATGTGCTTCCAGTGGTCACTATGGCACATGGAATGGCACATATCAGTACGAAAGGTATATGCAAGTTGTTGGCTCCAGTATGGCAGAATGCTGGGATTCCCAAGTGTGCAGAGAATGTGGTCAAGAATTGCATAGTATGCTTGAAGTACAACCCTGGTAGGGGAACCCCAACTCCAGCTGGTCACTTTGCACCCCAATCATGTCCATTTGAAGTTTTGCAGTTGGACTTTATTCACATGGAAAGATGCAACAACCTGAAATATGTACTAGTGGTTGTTTGTGCTTTCTCAAAATGGATAGAGGCTTATCCTCTGAAAGATAACACTGCCCTATCCACAGCCAAAGCCCTTGTGAAAGAGTTTTTCCCTAGGTTTGGGATGCCAAGAATGGTGTGGTGTGATAACGGAAGTGAGTTTGTGGGTAAAGTAATGAAGAATGTATGTGAAGGGCTAGGGATAAAGCAGAAGTTCCATGCTGCAAATCACCCCCAATCAGCTGGATTAGTAGAACGCTACAATGGAGCCTTAAAGCTCAAGCTGGCCAAAATCCAGGCGAGCACCGGTCTTAAATGGCCTGACGCTCTGCCTCTAGCACTCCTGTCCACCAGAATGACCATACACTCACGAGTGGGGCTTAGCCCCTATGAGGTCGTCTTTGGCCGCCCGGCTAATGTATGGGGCGTGCCAAGACCGGCGAAATTTAGTGAGATAGAACATCCAGTACTGCTCGATTACCTGTATGATTTGACTGTTAAACTGCGTGTTTTGCACCAACAGGTACATGATACTCTTCCCCAAGCCTCTGAACCTCCTGGACACCCTATCCACCCTGGTACGTGGGTGCTAGTCCGAAATTTCCAGCGCAAGGGCAACGACGAGCCTCGCTGGATCGGCCCTCATCTTGTTCTCCTTTCGACAAGATCAGCAGTGCGAGTGAAAGGGAAGAAACACTGGATTCATGGTACCCACTGTAAGGTAGTCCCCTTGCCTCTGCCATATGACCAGTGGGTCAAGGAGGGTATCGCCGACTCAGAGACAGACACTGTACCTCGTTCCATACCATTCAGTGACGCACGCATAAGAGACACAGTTTCAGACCAAGAGAGTGACAATATTCTGCAGGAAGCTGTGCCACCATCAAGTCGACTGGACACCACTGAGCCTGAACTTTTGTTTCAAGACCAAACAGCACCTGGCCGTCTCCGCTATAATTTGAGACCTAGGCCCATGGACAAATAAAGATTTCCTCACTATTTTCCTTTTGACATTTTTTGCTCTCCCATCTGAAGGACTTTCTTGATTTTTGTTTTTCGAACCACCATCCGGGTTCTGCCGCAGGGTCGCGGTGCCAAGACTTTGGGGTACAGGCCGAAGACGCTAGGTCAACGGTTCTGGTTGGTCTAGGGCGTTTCCCTGGACTGACAGGCGTACTCCTTAGCAGAAGAAACTCATCCGCCGCGAGCGGCCCGAGTAGAGGATGGAGTTTTTTAAGATGGAGAGACCGATTGAGGAAATGAACTTTAACGCAAGGATGTGTAGAATTGTAAAAAGTAAATGTTTTGTCTTTTTGTGCCTTTTTACACTGTGTAGTATCATAATGTTTATTGTAGGATTTGTGTTTTTCTCCGCTCAAAAGCCCATTGCACCCACTGAACAGCCTATACCTCTTTCTACTGCCTCCTCTCACTCTTTTCACCCTTTGCCTGAGCACGAACAGACCAGACGATCAGAGTTTGTAAATAACTCGTTTATCCAGCTCTTGCACCAGCACCAACTGGTAATGAATACGACCAATTGCTGGGTGTGTGGGTTAATGCCCCATACCATTAACAAGGGTATTCCCTACCTGGTGCTGCCGTATAGTTACAATGGATCGTCATGGGCATTCCAAACCATGTTTCTCTATGCTCTAGATACATACTCCCCTCGCCAACCGCGTTCCATCAGACCTATCACCAATAATAAGGCTTTGATGAAAGGAGTTGCCGATATGAGTAGGGATATCGATGCCTACTCATCCATTCCCAAAGAAGAGTTGAGACCTTATGTAGGATGGAACGCGACGGGGTATAGTATTAGTTTGGGTGAAAGACAGCGAAAAATCTCATCTCCAATCTGGGTCGTACCCCACATGGGTCGGTTCTGCTTACAGGGTAATGGTCAGAATCCTAGAGCTCAACTGGGAAGGAGTGACTGTACTGAAACGTACACTTTCCCGTCACAGTTTTCCCCTGCGTTTTTGGCTGCCAAGGGCACATATTTCATCTGTAATGACCGAGCATATACATGGCTGCCCCCTGATTTCTCGGGCACATGTTATATTGCGAACTTGCTACCGCCGACATTTACTGCTGCCTCTGACTATCACAAGACCAGAGTTGTGAGAGGTGTGATTAGTAAGGAGGATACTGCCGGTCAGGAAGCGGGAGACTTCTTCTTGGGTTTCCTGCCGTTTTGGGGACCTATGGTCAACAGTAGGAACCTGAGACAGCTGACACGTGTGGTTGAATCCACTGTCAATGTAACGGCTGGTGCCCTTAGTAATCTGACAGCTGAGCTCCAAGCGGATCGCCTTATGACTTTGCAGAACCGCATGGTTCTAGACGTTATTCTTGCAGACCGCGGTGGGGTATGCAAGGTCATCCAATCCAGTTGCTGCATTTTCATACCAGATAATGCTCCAACAGTGTATCAAGCCATCTCCAAACTCCATAAAATATCTGAAGCCATACACGTGGATAAGGGAGATTGGTCACTGGTGGGGTGGTTCTGGGAATTGATATCTGCCTGGGGTTGGAAAGTTCTGATGGTCATTGGAATGATCTTAGCCATTCTTTTCCTGTTCTGTCTGTGTATACAGTGTGCTCCCGCGATATGTGGCCTCTGTACTACCTTATGTGTAAGGAAAACTGTATCGAGGAACGAGCTAAGTAATAGGATGATGCTACAGCAACATCTCCATGACTTCGTGAACATCGACCTAGACTCGGATTAAGATGAGTATAGTGATTGCCTATGTAAGGGCAAAAGGAGGGTCTCTCGTACTTTAATATTCGGGACCGCGTAGGGGACAGGGCCCTACCCCTGTCTATCTTGGTGTTAGCAAACCGCAAATGGTAAATGCGGCATGTACGAGTGCTTTATATACCGTTCTAGCTATGAATGCACTATGTACACGCTATTCTGCTTCACTACGCGGGTTCCATTTTGGAAGCAGTGGCCATCTTGTCATTGCCCTCACATAGGCTATAATGGAGTGAATACGGGCCTCACAGTACATGGGCTTTCCCTCTGACTTCTCTGTGACCTGGGCAGCTGGCTCTGCTGCCCCAGGTCAAACCGGTCTCACGAGCTCCCCTTCCTCCGTCCACCTGTGATTAGCATCAGGGCTTGACCCGTCATAAAACCCTTTCATTCTACACAATCCCCCGGCTAATCTCTTCCACACCTGCTTGTTCCTGCTTTATGACTTGTTTCCCAAAACAGGAGATGCTCATGTTTATTGGGGGGTCTGTTTACATCCGATGTGGGATCTCAACCTTACTGTGTAAATCATTGTGGGCTGGCCGAACTGGAATGTGGGATGGTCATCATGACTCTGCTTTTTCGTTTGTAATGTATACCTTTATATGGCCATATCGTAAACCAAGGAATGTGTGCCTGGAGCATGATATTTTGTACTTAAGGAGAAGTCCGTTCCTATGATTTTCAGCAGTCTCCTGAGAACATACACGCTGTTGTACTTCTAGGATACCTGTCATTGGTCTGCAGCCAATAAACGATTCTTTGACTTCACCCAGAAGACTCTGTGTTTCTGTAGGTCCGGAACAGGGTGAAACCCAGAAGTCATAGGGTGTGTGCCCCTGCACCGCTGGGTCTAAAATACCCAGTACTTCAACGGCCATCATTTACAGTGTTGGTGTAAGAGTTGTGGCAAAGGTCCGACGAGGCCACAAGTGAGGCTTCAACTGGACACATAGATCCTCTATTGTCTACCTATTGAAACAAAACTTCCTGATGACGTCTCTGTCTTCCATTGTCATTAGCTCTGGAAAAGACCTGAATACTGGAGCACTTCGTCTTCTCCCTCTGCCAGGGTTCCTATGTGTGGAATCAAATCAAATATGGATGGTGGTCACAGAGTCCACATTCACTCATACCAAGATACAACCAACATTCATGTGACTTAACAGTAGTGCATTTGTGAGCAGTGCACAGTATGTATTTATGACAGTGGACATATATACCAAGTTCTAATATGAGGAAAGTGGAAGAGATTCCTACTATTGTACGGATGACAATTTAGCCAACGTGAGCATTGTTTTGTGGGAACCGGTCACAGCCAACACACAGCATTAGGCATTACATACAGAGACCAGATTTATACAGGAGACATACTGATGGATAGGATGCACTGTCATTATCACAATTTCTACCTATCTGCCCCAATCTGGAAAACACATGAGTCTGTAACAGCAGAGTGAACATCATATATACTCACATCATTTGGAGAGCACAGTCATTTTGTAAAGTATGCCTTGCACACATTACCACCTTCACCGCCAGGGTACCCAGCACCACAGTAATCATGTGTTTATGCACACCCATGTACAACACAGACGTGGAATATGACTACGAAGAGTGTCATACATCAGCCGACGTGCTAATTTAAATGTTGCTGACATGGTGGAGGCCTCATCTGACCTATGTGACTTACAGGATCGCCGACCAACGCCGGTCCCAAATCACATGGTAGGCAAGTACATCTGCGACAGTCACAGCTATTGGCTGTCTTTGTAAAATGAGGCCGTTGTATTTCAAATGATGTGTCCTCAAACAGAGGTGGTCGTCTATGTGGATATCGGACATCACCATTGGGACAGCCCTCTTCGGCGACTGCCAGATTATTTGAACTACACGGTAGGCGTTGTCAGCCACACCGGTCACAGCTATAGGCTGCAACAGAAAAATGCGACCTTTGGAGTCCAATGACTGTGGCCTTGTACACTGAAGTCCGCCTATGTGGTCTATTTATACCTTGCATTATTGGAAACTCAAATCAAATCAAAACAGCTATATTCGGTGCAAGGTAGACAACCATAAAAGCAGACTTATCAAAAAATACAATTATCTTTTTCTTCTTAAAATATTACATTACTACATTATTCCAATAAAACATTTTGAAGATCATACAAAGCGAAAATAAGAGGATTAAAACAAGGGCAACAATATTTCATGGTTAATCAATATGTCGTTAAAGAATAAGCATTAACATATATAATTCCTAAAGTGCAAACTGTATGCATATTTCTGTTAACTGATAGCCATCTCATAAAGTGCAAAGTGCAAAACAGCCTGCATCATAATGGGCATAAAAAAAGACCTATATCGTAAAGATACATAATGTGCAAAATATTGGCAAACGTCTTGATGGGGATAAATAACACGTCATAATAACATAAACATTTACATATGTATTCATAAAAAATGAGCTGTATATCAGGTTAAATGGTAAACATCACTTATGGTTCGCTTAATAGAAACAAAATGCAGAATAGCCTATATCATAATGCATTGTTGCCTATATCATGGAGATAACTAAAATGCACAATATTAGCTAATATCTGGATGGAGTTAAGTAGTACTTCAAAATTCACTCATCCGAATTTTCATATATTAGTGCGTCCAGATGTGAAAGATCTCTTCTTTTCCTAATAGCCCTTTGTATGAAAAGGATAATTGAATTCATGATTTTTATGTTATCCAAACTACATAGAAAGTTAAAAGCGTGTTTCTAATGAAAAAGCATATTCGAAAAGAAAATTGGTTTTAAAACTGATTTCCGGATGTCCCTATAAAAACTACAAAAAGTATAAAATGCATCGTAGACTGGAGGGATTTTCCATCGCATGGACAATAAGGTAGATTGTGGGACCACTTTTCAGTTCTACGGAATGCTGTTAAATAGTGTAAAGTACCAAGCCTTAGTCTGGTTAGATAGAATCTGTGTTGTATGTTTCTTACCAGAATTAGATATGTTTGTATTCCCATCACAAGTGGACGTTCACAGTAGGCAATGACACTTTGCTTACTGCCAGCATCATCCACACTTACATGTACCCTGGCAATGATATATTTGAGCTTCAGATCACTTTTACTATGCTCCAAAATAAGCGCGGGATTCTTTCTGTGAAGATCTACCTTACAGCTTAGTAACAAGTTGTGTATGTGTTCTAGCCAAGGTATTTTCCTACTGAGATCGAGGGCCAAACAAGCCATGATTAGGTCTTTGGTAAATTTAGTTTCGTCTTTTGCCCATATCCCTCGCCAAAAAGTAAGTCCCACTATGTGAATAGAGTCACTTAAGTTTGGTACAGACAATTATTTATGCACTATATAATTAGCTGTAGACCTTTGTACTTCCAAAACTCTTTTTAAAAATTGAGTTTCTTGTGTTTGCAGTTAAGTGATGTTAGCTCTTCCCCATATGGCTGCCCCATAACAAACACCTGCCACACATTTACTTCTACACAGGGTAAGAATTTCCTGTATGGGTTTATTTCCCATTTTGGCTGAAAATCTGAGAATACCCTCCGATATTCTTAAAAATGTCAGATTACATAGTTCTATGTGTGTTCCAGCTGCCTCTTCTATTAAAAAGCAGTCCCAAGTAGTAAAAAGATGAGACTCTATTTATAACTACTCCTCCCACATGGTGTCTGTTTTTTTGCCTATTGCTCCTACATGTCATGACACATTTTATATTAAGGTTTAACTGAAGGTCTTTTTCTGATATGTATAGTGCAAATTTTTCTATGAGGCATTGGAGGCCATTCTCTTTTCTTTGCTAAAAGGACAGCATCGTCCGCGTACAAAAGTACCGGAGTGGGATGCACTCAAATTTTTGGAACATCAACCATTTGCTTTTGTAAAAAAGAATCTACTTTATTAATATATAAAGAAAAAAGGAGTGGCGCTAAAACGCATCCTTGTCGAATACCCCGCATGACCCTAAAGCCTGGGGCACATTCACCCATGGTACCGAAACGTACTCTGGAAGTTAGGTGAGTGTAAATCTGGGATAAATATATGATAATATTTACTGGGGCACCTAGTTCTTTCATTGTTTGCCATAATTTGGCGTAATTAACTAGATCAAACGCACAGGTGAGATCCACAAAGCAGAGGTGTAAGGCCCCTTCCTTGGCTTGGGTATATTTCCCTATCAGTAGCTCCAGATTTACACATTGCTCCACTGTCCCAATACCCCTTCTGAAGCCATAATATGCCTCTGTTAGAATGTTATGGGCGTCTGCCCAGGTTTCCAGCCTTCCCAGCATGATTCTTCCCTTCACTTCGGAGGTTGAATCGAGAAGGGATATTGGACGGTAGCAATTAGCCTTCCCTCTATCCACTTTTTTAAAAATGGGTACGATAATGCTTTCTTTCCAGGATGCAGGCAGTACCCCTCCTAAAGTAGCATTAAAAACATTTAATAAGATTGGTGTCCAGAAAACAATATCATGTTTAAAAACATCAATAGGTACCCCATCCGGTCCGGCGGCCTTCCCATTGGCGCTTTTTTGCATGGCTGTTTTAATTTCCTCTGGCGCTATCGGGGATACATTTACAGGCTCAACCAGTATGTTATTACCATTATTACAATTGGAGGCTTTAACAGCGTCGGGATAAAAAATACGTTCGATATGTATTATCCAGTTATCTGGAGAAACGACAATATCGATTCTCACCGTGGTGTTCTTTTGAAAAAAAAGGGTGTTCAATTTTCTTCCAGAATAAGGCTGCATCTCATGTCTTAGCAGCCTGAACTCATTTTTCCCAGGCCTCCTCACGGATTTCAAATTTTCTTTGCTTCAAAATGTTTTTATAGTCTTTCCTCTGGGTGCTTATTCTGATGCTATCCCTAGGTATATGTTTTAGGACAGATTTTAATTCCCTGTTTAACCTAGAACAATCTTGGTTAAACCATCTGGGATTATGGTCACAGGGCTTTTTCCTATTTTGAGATGTAAGGTCAACTGCAATTTCGCTCGTAATATTACCGAAAGCACTTATTATTTCCACATGTATAGAGGAGCTATCCAAACAGATATTTATATCAGTTAGTTTTTTCCTTAAAAGATTATCCATAAAAGTCGTTGGGTTCACGCCTGTCCATTTTATTGAGACTCTATTATTTCCCTGAATTCTCTGTTTATATCTGCAGCCTTGCCCCTATCTTGACATGTTAGGCTAAGCTTCAGGGACAAAATTAACGAGTAATGGTCAATCAGCAGGCTTGCACTGATTAAGAATTTTTCTACCAACCCCCTGCAGTTAGCTGACACGATGAAGTGGTCGATGTTAGAAGATGATCTGGCACCTACAGATGTAGACATAGCAAACTCTCCATCACAGTTGTCCTGTTCCATAACTGCTAGGTTATATTTATGGGTTATCTGGCACATGCATCAACCAAAAATAATAATTCTCAAAAAAATACCGAATCGCAAAAATCACCCGTTAGCGAGTGGCAAAAAACGAATCCCAATGCATCAACACCAATAGCGAAAAAATAAAGAATCACAAAATATTTGCCCTGTAAAATAAAGAATCGCAAAAAAATTCCCCGTTAAAATAAAGAATCGCAAAAAAAAAAATCGGAAATACCGAAATCACTAATAGCGCCTGGCATTTGCCAATCGCAAATAAAGAATCGCTAATGAATGCATCAAAAGTCGCAAATACCGAAAATTCCAAAATTCGCTATTTTGCATGAGCAGATTAAGGGGAAAGTAAAGGTAAAGTTGCAGAAAAAAAAAAAGAAATCCCCCCCAAAAAAAAAAAATGTGCAACAGATGCTATCAATCAGAAAGCCATACAAATTGGGCCAGGAGACCCTGTTTCCTTTCACAAAATGGCAGCCCTCTACGTGCTTGCAAGGAGGATGAGAATTAATGCAGCAGCACAGCGCAGGAGAAGGATCCAGGAGAGAGTATTCAGAGTGCGCATCACATTGCTTGGCCAAAATGAGGATGAGGTCTACGACAAGTATCGTCTCAATCGTGCTATGATAATGTGCCTAATTGCAGACCTGGAACCACTACTGCAGCACCAGACACTTCGGACCAATGCCATTCCTGCGCACGTCCAGGTCCTATGCAGCCTGCACCTACTGGCGTCTGGAAGTTTTCAGGGGGTCATAGCGGTAGCGGGAGGCGTATCACAAAGCGCACTATCACGCTTCTTCCGTGAATTCATTGATGCCATGCTGACAATGATACATACCCACATCAGCTTCCCCACAACCCCACAGCAGTTGGACCACACCAAACAGGCATTCTACCAGGTGGCCCAATTCCCCCATGTCATAGGATGCATTGACTGCACGCATGTCCCCATCTAGCCACCCTCAGCCAATGAGTGCATCTTTCGTAACAGGAAGTCCTACCACTCCATCAACGTGCAGGTCATGTGCGATGCCAAGCACATCATCACGGACATAGTGGCACAATTTCCAGGGAGCACACACGACTCCTACATATTCAGACACAGTGGCATCCACAGGCGTCTACTCAATGGAGAATTCGGAGAGGGACTCCTGCTTGGTACGTACGCATACCTCTTCATAACATCAGCATCACACATGTATCATCATGACTGTCGCTAAGCCTTTGCTTCCATCTAGTAGGTGACAGTGCATACGCCCTGCGTGAATATATCCTCACCCCCTACATTAATCCAGCAACAACACAGGAGCAACGCTGCAACGCAGCCCACATAAGCACCAGAAATGTGATTGAGAGGACTTTTGGGATTCTGAAGAGTCACTTCCGGATCTTACATAAGACTGGTGGTGCCTTGCACTATAAACCAGACACCTGCTGCAGGATTGTAGCAGTATGTGCCATGCTGCACAACATTGCAACCAGAAGGGGGATACCCATAGAGGTGGACAGGAATGACGACTACCGGGATGACCAACCACCCGCACAACACCAACAGGCACACGTTCCAAACACAGCTGAGGGTCAAAGGAGGCGGACATACATCACACAACATCATTTCTAGTAGAGTTCCCCCACACATTGTGGACCAAAACATGCCCGTTGTAGTCACAGGAGTGCAATAGTTAAATTAAAGTGGGCCATGGTTACCCCACCATGGTCAGGGATGCTGTACAGAATGACTAGTGGCGCTTCCCATGAACGCCCAGCCTCCTATCACATGTCTCCTCCACCTCACCACGCTGTGTCCCTGTGGCTGTGGAGCAGCGCGAACTGCGCCTCCTGGTGCTGATCTCCATCACCGAGACGCTGCTTACACTTGAAGCAGCCTCACTGCCGTCCTCCCCTCCCAAGTTACTGCCACTGAATGTTCCTGACTGCAAGTGTTCCACTGCAGTGGTCACCTGGCCTAAGGCCTTCGCCACGTCACCACAGTAATGGCCGAGGTCCACCTGCAGTGACACGGAGCGGCGGGACAACACAGCAGTGCTGTTGCAGAGCCTTGGGATGGCCCTGGTCGATGCTGTGGAACGGAGCAAGTTCTGTCTATGCCTCCGGCGCTCACTGTGTTGTCCTGCTCTGATGGCACGGGTGAGTTCCTGGAGGTCTTCACTGATTTTCTCATTGCCCTCTGCCACAACTTTGGTCATGTTCCGCACTGCGTCAGTCAGAGTGCACATGTGTTTAGCGAGACGCGACATGTTTAGGTTCATTGTCCCCATGTGTCTCCCCTGCAGGCCTTGAACACGCAGCATCTGAGCCTCGATGCCACAATATATGTACCTTGCCTGGTCGGCTCCATCGGCAGTACTGCGCAGGGACCTGCGCCGCTGCGTGACTCGGCCACGTGCTGGTGGTGGTGCCGGCGGTGTGACACCTGTTGGACTTGGCCCAGTTGTGGTTGCAGGACTCGGGCATGCATCTATCTCCTGCATGGAGGGGACTTGTGCCCTGCGTCTTGGTGGTTTTGTCGCAGGTGTTGGTGGTGGTGGTGGTATTGTTGCTGGAGGAGGTGGGGATTGACCCTCCTGCGGAGTGTCGCCATCGGAATCAGCCGGTGTTTCTGAGATGATGCGGCGCGCACTATCATCCGAATCCCCAGGAGATGCATCTGTGTGTGAAACAGTGCACGGTTAGTTATTTTTGAAATTACATCTGTTTGTCATTCTGCATTAATGTCCTACTATGAATTACATTATTTGACTCTATGTTGTGCCTGTACTGCTGATCTAATTTATTTTTGCATTTATGACTATACATGCACACTTGGTTGACATGACTACGACTCCCATGATGCAATACTGATGTGAGGGCATATGTGTTGTGCACTTCTGCCTGCACACTGTGATTGAGCTGGGGGGATGGGGATGGGTATACGATACGCAGTGTATGGGCGCAGGCATGCATCTTACCTTGTTCAGTGGTGGCTGCGCCGGAGGTGTCCATCTGCGTAACTCCCACAACCGCCTCTGGCTCGATGGTCCCCTCGACGAGCTCCTCAAGGGCAGTGTTTGCAGAGACTGTGGATGGCCCCCCTCCTGTGCCAGCTGCCTCCTTGACCATTTCTGCAATCCTCTCCTTGGCCCTCTTCCTGAGGTCATACCACCTCTTCTTTAGGTCATCAATGCTGCGGGGCGTCACTCCCACGGCATTCACCCTCTCCCTGATGCGAAGCCAAATTCTTCTCTTCTCAGCCTCGGGCACCTTGAGGGACAGCTTCCTGAACAGCTTGTCATGCTTGCTGCTCACCCCCTCAATCAAGTGCTCCAGTTCCCTGTCAGAGAACTTTCTCTTCCTCTTCCTGGCAGTTTCAGCAGTGCCTGGTGCATCCTTGTCCATCCTGGTGAGGGTAGGGTGGATGGTTTCTGAGAGAGGATTCAGTAGCCTCAGCCTGTGTCCTCTGCCTCCTCCTGTGAGCTCCTCAGGCCAGTGAATGAGGGTGGGGCAGCTTGACTTCCTGGTAGTGATGTCATCAGCCCGCTCCCGGAGCGACCCGTTTTTTGCGAATTCGCTATTACCGAAATCGCTAATACCGATTTCGGTAATACCGAACTCGCAAATTGCTAATCGGTGTTTACTGTACTCGCTAATGTGGAATCGGTAATTAATAGCGATTTTTAAGGAATCGCTGAAAATTACCGAATCTGTTCATGCATTCCGAAAAACGATTCCTTATTACCGATTCTTTATTTCTCGCTAATAAGGAATCGCTTTTCGGGATGTTGATGCATGTGCACCTAAATTATTAAATGCCTCCCCATAATAGTTGTGTGCAAAGTGTGGAATTCGTTTACCAAAGCAGTCAAAATAGCCACATGATTCTCCCCCAAAAATATCACGTCTCACAATTAAAATCGCCCGCTGTTCTGCTTGGGTTTTCGGATCAGATAGAACCCGCTCATCAGAGCCTCTCTAACCCAGCCAGAACGTTACCCTCTCCCTAGGGCCTATTCACAACAAGTAACCACCGATATATATATATATATATATATATATATATATATATATATATATATATATATATATATATCACCTAAGGACAGGGAATTCCTACTATATATATATATATATACATATACATACATATATATATATATATATATACATATATACATATGTATCTAGACCTCTTATAATACAAGTGGCGGCCTCGCGATCCCAGACGGACCCAGGACTTCCTACCCAGACGGCAGCCTTAGCCTCGCGGTCCCAGACGGACCCAGGACTTCCTACCCAGACGGCAGCCTTAGCCTCGCGGTCCCAGACGGACCCAGGACTTCCTACCCAGACGGCAGCCTTAGCCTCGCGGTCCCAGACGGACCCAGGACTTCCTACCCAGACGGCAGCCTTAGCCTCGCGGTCCCAGACGGACCCAGGACTTCCTACCCAGACGGCAGCCTTAGCCTCGCGGTCCCAGACGGACCCAGGACTTCCTACCCAGACGGCAGCCTTAGCCTCGCGGTCCCAGACGGACCCAGGACTTCCTACCCAGACGGCAGCCTTAGCCTCGCGGTCCCAGACGGACCCAGGACTTCCTACCCAGACGGCAGCCTCAGCCTCGCGGTCCCAGACGGACCCAGGACTTCCCACCCAGACGGCAGCCTCAGCCTCGCGGTCCCAGACGGACCCAGGACTTCCTACCCAGACGGCAGCCTCAGCCTCGCGGTCCCAGACGGACCCAGGACTTCCTACCCAGACGGCAGCCTCAGCACAAGTTCATCCTATGATTACCATAACATACAACAGGGGAATCAGTTTTACTATTTATCAGATCACACAAGAACTGCCAGTTTGAGCACAACCTGTTCTCTGGTTCGAGGGGCTCCTCTCTCCCTTATTCAGTTACCACTTACCTGATCAGGGTTAATATCTGTTCATGTCAAGTCACAGCTGGCTAGAAGAATAGGCTACCCTCTTATACAAGAACACGCAGCACATGTTGATTCACTACAAACTGGATACTTTATTATTCATTATATACGCAATCACATAACATTACTGTGTAACACATAACCTGCAAAGAAAAGTGAAAGATTAGGTTGTACACTCTAATAAGAAAGGGGTCGACATCACCTTAGTCGTGTGTAGCCTGCACTCAATGGTCATCTAGGTTCCCTTCTCGTCTGTGCCTCGGCTCGCCTGGAGGTCACACCTCCGTAGTCACGGCTCCCTTCTCCGAGTCACTGGGACCTCTTCCTCATCGGCTACTCTCTCCTCTCTGGCAATTCTGCTAGAAGAGTATCTGTCTCTCGGTTTTTCTCCGCCTTCAAGTTTGTCATCTGTCTTCCCTGGAATAAGTAGTAGCTTTACTGCTAACGGCTAGATGCCGCCTACGGACTGAAGTAAGTGCCACGTAACTGCCTCAGACTTTCACTAATATAGAGGTGCATTTCCTCATGGAAAATTCCGGCCCGTAACCTGCCGCCCACCAAATTCTCGTACCTCCCCGTACCAAGGACACTTTCCCAGCCGGCCGGCCTGATGTAGTGTCTTCGGCATGAAGAAAAATACAATCCTTCGATAAGGGCCGGTCTGAACCGGTTCTCTCCAAGCGAATAACACCTCATAACTAAAACATCCCCTTTAACCTAGAAGCATCTCAAGCTGCCGGAGCAGAAAGAAAGATGGAGTCTCTCCCGTTTGAGGCCTACCAGGCCTGAATTCAGCACGGCTCCATGAAATACCCTCACTACAGGGCAGGTTATCCCTAATACTAACGAATCTATCCCCTAGGATATGTGTGCAAGCCCTAATCTATGGGGAAGAACACAGGATCATGTCGAAGTGCCTAGTAAATAGACTTCATTCACTACTCTAACCCTTAGGCTTGAATGGTAAGAGACTGAAGTCACCCTAATCACCCGTCAACACAATAGGGCCAGGAAAATCGAGCAGTACATTTCACCCTTGACTTCAGTCTATTATACATTCATTAAACAGAACTAACATCTGTGGAAGAATAATATGAAACAAAGCTAACTGATCTATGTCTAGTACCAAATGTGCAAAATTGAAGTAGTGAAGGAATACACTGAATAAAGCAACAGATAGAAATCAAAACAGCGATGGTAATCAGAATACCTCCTAATATTTGACGTAACAGATACAAATCAGGTAACCAATTAAAGAGCCAGTCAAACCAGCCCTGGTCAATGTGTTTTCTAACTTCCTCCGTCAAATCATGTAGCTTGTCAATGTGAGCGCGAATGGATTGTGTATGATCAGACAAGTTAAAACAACAAAGACCCTCAAAATCAGAACAATCGTGTCCATGTTTAAGCAAAAGATAATCAATGGCCGCTCGATTTTGCAAGATGGCTCTCCGTTCACCCTGGGCGTCTAACAGCATGTCAGACAGGACTGTAGAAGTATTATTAATGGATTTTACCATCCAGCAGGCCATTTTCTCAATAGATTTAGCATTATAAACCGCCAAAGCAGGAACACCAATAATTGAAATAGCCAGGCTAAGGTATTCAGACTTGGAATATAAATGCAAAGATGAGTCACAATCCTCCTGTAACATCACTGTATCTCGAATCACACGAGAATTGGCATTCGGATGTGACGAGAACATCAGTAAACTGAGTCTCGTAATGGCACAAGGGCCACCAGAAATATTTGCGGGGACATATGGCCAGGAAGTATTACCACATGAGAAAAGCCATCCGGCAGGTAGTAACATCGTGCGATAATGACTAGGGGTAACTACCAAACTCTTGCAAGTCATATTGTTCTGGACCGAAGCACATGTTTTCGGTGTCCTTTGAAAGCACAAAGTTCGCTCATGAAGGGTGAAGGAAGTAGCACCTTTCAATTTTAGACGCAGACATTCAGAAATTGCACTAGGATTACACGTAAGGAAAAAACACATATCTCCTTGTGTGATATTATAGGTAACTATTTGGGACTGGACGGGGGGTATCTGGTCTGGTAGTTCAGTACATAAGGGGCAATACGCATGGGTGGCAAAATCGCCCAGAAGAACATTGGGGCGAGCCTTTGAAATGTTGAAAATATTAATCAAAGTTTCCAGCGAAGCAGGGACAGCAACCAGACAGGTCGCTAAGATGTCGTGTACAGATCTCATCGGCGTCAAACAAAAGTGAGGGGCATCGGTCACCCTTTTCGCCAGTAAGGTCCAAAAGTTCGATGACGAATCCCACGCAGCGAGGGAATGCGACACTCGGGTGCGTAGCTCATCCCGGGTTGACGGGATTCCTCCTCTCTCGTCGAACCAACCCGAAAATAGTCCGACGACGACACATCCTGCAGCAACAGTCCAAAGAATGATCTGAAAGAGAATCAAATACAGGCATTATTCATTCTCGTAAGTAACATTTGTCAGCCGGGACCGCTTCCCAGCTATCTTTCCCTGGTCTCATAACTAAAATGGTGTTGTCATGACCGGTGGCGATGACCTCTGTTTGTTCAGGGGGATTCTTAGGCGACTGCACCCAAACCCTGGCCCCAGGGTTATCTGTGGAGCCAAAACCTTTCTGGCCTCGTACAGTTAGCAAAGTGGGGGCAGTGCCTTTTACCATCCCACCACTGAAGACAGGCATTATGAGTAATTGAGCCACTCGGTCAGTTCGATGGATCAGCAAGTCAGCCTCACTGCTATTCAGCAGGAGCACCTTAATCTCTCCCTGATAATCACTGTCAATGACCCCTCCAAGTACCTGAATGCCTTTTACAGCCAGCCCCGATCTAGGGGCGATTAATCCAAAATTCCCGGGTGGTATATGAACACCAACACCGGTCGCGATGATGACCCGATCTTTACCTTTTATAACGGTGTCATCCATGGCATGCAAGTCTAAACCTGCCGACCCTGGGGTCGCTCTACATGGAGCCAAAGCTCCGGGAGTAATTTCCCAGTACATCACAGTCTCTCTGATTTCATTTGGCTGAGCATGAACATTCGGAGGGAACAAACGCATAAGTGGAGAGTCAGCATTTAGAAAAGGACGATTATTCAAAATTAATAGCGCTTGGGGCAAAAAGTCTCGCCAATTCTTATATTTGTCATCTGTCAATTTACGCAGCTGCTCCTTCAGCAGACCATTCAATCTCTCCACAAGACCCGAGGCCTGCGGATAGTATGGGATATGAAATACCCAGTCAATATTGTTTTCCACACAGAATTCCTGTACCAATCTTCCACGAAAATGGGATGCATTATCAGATTGGATTTGGAATGGCACACCATAATACATCATAATCAATTCCAATGTTTTAATGGTATTCAATTGGGTAGCTTGCTTACAGGGAAGGGCTACCAACAGGCCACTGTATGTATCAACAATAGTGCAAACTTATTGACAATTCCTACTCATGGGAAGTGGACCGATGTAATCAATCTGCCAAATTTGAGCGGGCAGTTTCCCGCGATGTAAATGACCTTTAACAATTTGGGGCACTTTGCGCTGTCTGATATGCTGACAAATGGGACAATGTAAAATAACATTCTTGATCAAATCTAGGGGAATATAAATTCCTCGATCAGCAGCCCACCTGCTAGTGGCTTTCTCTCCAAAATGTCCTGCCTTCTGGTGGGCCCATTTCGCCAATCCCGCAATATCAGAATCTTGCCTGTCCACCACTGCCTCAGCAATTTTAGATTTCTCATCTGCAATGTTATGAAAAAATTTGTCAAGAGAATCTATCGGGGTGTGAGCATCCACATGGAAGATTGTAACAGTACTCTGTGGGAGCATCTCCCAAATCTCCTGCCATAATTATTTTCCCCACAATTGTTTTGAATGCAGTTCCCAATTATGGGAACGCCAAGTCGGTAACCAAACTGCCAGTCCATTGGCAGTAGACCAAGAATCGGTGAAAATATGACATGTGCCAGGTAACTCTTGTTTCAGAACTTGATAAACAGCATAAAGTTCAGCAAATTGACTGCTCTTACCTTCACCAGTTGTGCTCAGCAGTTTTTGTGTGATCGGATTATAGGACACCGCTTTCCAGTGCCGTTTCGTCCCTATGAACCTTGCTGAACCATCCGTAAACCAGACATGGTTTCTGTCCTCTGCGGACAAATCATCAAAAGGTCTACCCCACTTGACAGGAGACTCCTGTACTAAAGGTACGGAACATTCACTCTCAGTCTCAGTCGATGGCGCTCGCGCCACCTGCTCATGTAAAGATGCAACTCCTTTCTGTCCCACACGTGCCCTGTCTTGTATATACCATTTCCATTTAATCACACTCGCCTCTTGAGCATGTCCAATTCGGTGAGTTTTCGGCGAACTCATAACCCACTGCATGATAGGAATTTCAGGTCGCAAAACTATATCATGACCCAAAGTCAGTTGCTCGGTATCCACCAGAGCCCAATAACATGCGAGTAACTGTTTCTCAAAAGGTGTATAACGCTCACCAGCATCAGGTAACTTTTTGGTCCAGAAACCCAACGGCACTCTACTCCTGCCTTGCTTCTGCCACAAACTCCAATTCGCATAAAGACCCTGTACAGACACATTCAAATCCACCTCACCATCACGTACGGGCCATAAATCCAAAGCATGTTGAATTGCCTCTTTTGCTAGGTTGAACGCATCTTGCTGTGGTTTATCCCATTCAAATGCATTCTTTTTACGAGTGACACGGTACAAGGGGGCCAATATTTGACTCAAATGAGGAATATGCTGACGCCAAAAACCAAATAAACCAATGAAGCTTTGGGCTTCTTTCCTATTCCTCGGAACTGCAAAATCAAGAATTTTCTGTTTAACCTGAGGGATCACTTCACGGTGTCCTTCATGCCAATTAATACCCAAAAATTTTACAGCCTGGGACGGGCCTTGTAATTTATCCGGATTGATTTCCCAACCTTTCTCACGCAGGCACTCAATGACTCTGTCCAATTGGGTCTGAACTTCCTCTTGTGTTTCGCCTTGGATCAAAACATCATCAATATAATGACACATCTGAATTTGTGGATGAACTGGTACGTCAGCCAAATGCTCTGCCACCAGCCGGTGACATATCGTAGGACTATGCACATAGCCCTGAGGAAGACTTCTAAACGTCATCTGACGCCCATTCCACGTAAAACTGAACTGTTCCTGACACTCAGGGGCAATCGGAATCGAAAAGAAAGCATTAGCAATATCAATGGACGCATACCATGTACCTGGATGTTTTTGGATTCTTTCAATTAGAGTAATGACATCCGGTACCGCAACGGTCAAGGAGGGTGTGTGTTTGTTTAATTCTCGATAATCAACAGTCATACGCCAAGAATTATCACTCTTACGTACAGGCCAAACAGGATTATTCCAAGCAGAAGTAACTGGGGCTATAACACCTGCATCCACCAACTCCTGAATAGTGGTACTAATCTCCTCATGACCACCTGGAATACGATACTGCTTCTGACAAACCACTTTTGTCGCCTGAGGAACTTTTATGGGGGGCATTCGTAAACGACCAACCCGTATAGGCCTGGACGATATATAATGCGTAGTTCCAAATTGGTAACATCCATCATCTAAATGCAAAGTCATTCCTCTCAAAATATCAATTCCAATTATGAATTCCAAGAGTGGCACCACTAGTACAGAGTATTCTTTTCTAGGGATTCTACCTATTCTCATTTCAAGTAAAGTTTGAACGGCAGGAGTTTCCTTTCCACCTAATCCAGTAATTGTAAAAGACTGACCTGTAAACTTCTTTGATTTTCCATGAATAAGAGTGGCCTCCGCTCCTGTATCCACCAATGCTCGGGCCCTTTGGATATTACGATGTCTCCAATAAATTTCAATTTCTACATAGGGTCTATTATCTCTGTGAGCCCATCTGTGTACTGGAGCTTGACCTATTTCCTAGTCATGCTTACTGCATTCTGTGTACCAGGATAAATCAGGATAAAGACTCTCACGTTTCTTAGGTATCGGTGCCTCCTGTTCATATCCATTCCCAGTACGAAATGGATTCGTATTATCTGCATTGCACTGCTGGTTTCGATCGGCCCTACTATGACGATCCTCTCTCCTCCTCAACTCAGGGGATTGATCCCTATCATCTCTACGTCTGCTGTAAACATAATCATGTTTTCCCCTCTCTCTTTCCTCTTCTCTCTCTCTGTCTCTCTCTCAACGGGGGGACATATCACGTACATAACGTCGATCATCACGACGAACAGAGCGCCCACGGCGGTCGTCATCACCGCTACCGTCAGAACCACCACGATCACACTCAGTCATCCGAACACGCCAGGCACCCTCCTTCCGATCCAAGCCACGTTTGCGAAACAACTCCCACAAACGAGCAGTAGTCTCACCGTCAATGTCCTCCCTCCGCACACCATCGGCCAGAAGACCAGAAAAGATATCACGTCTAGTAAGTTTATTGTCACCAGGAGTACGAGTGTCAGGCCGGGACTGACGTTCAGGTTTAAACCACTCACCCAACTCACCGAGTTGGCGTACCGATTCCAGTACCGTAGATAGCACGTTACCAGTCTGATTAATCAATAAAGTCATCATGACCTGCTTATAAGCAACAGGGGAAGAACGAATAATACGATTCCGCACAGAAGATGTCAACGAACCATCAAGCAACCTGTCAGCAGTACCCAGAAAAATTGCCGTTTTCATCACCTCTTCTTTGAGACGTTGTGCAGCGTCACGCAAAGTATACCACGGTTTGTCATTCACAGGCCAATCAGACTCAGTAGGATACTTTATATTACAACCCTCAGTCGCCAATTGAAGTAAAGAAATTTGACCACCACCATTATAGTTACGAAAATGATCCTGTACAGTAGAATCCGAACTCAAGGAACAAAACTTCAAACAATCGCCATTATCTAACATAATGCCAGCAGCGCCCAGTTCATAAAGGCGCACCATCCATGTGAGCAAGGTCTCACCAGCTCGCTGCCGAAATCGCTGCAAAATATCACTAATTTCCTGTTGAGTAAAGTCCTCTAAAGAGTCTAAAGAAACACTCTGCGGAGCAGCGGGAGACTGCTGCAACTTCCGACGAAAAACTGGATGCGCCGAGACCGCGGGATGAGCATCACAAGGAGCTCGACCAGTACACGTAGAGGAACAATCAGTGGAAGAAGCATCAACCCCGCTCGAAGGACGAGCGCAATCACGGGGTGCACCATCAGAGGCGCAAGAAGCAGATGTACAAGCACGGCCGGAGCGAGAGGACTCGCGCTTGACAGATTCCTCACCCGAGGAATAAGAATCACTCGAATTCCAGATATTACCATCCCATTCATCAGGATTCCAATCCAGTCCGGCTTTCGCCACAACCAGACGCACCTTTCGCGTCGAAACCCGACCGCGCCGATTCTTGTATTTATAACGAGCAATTCGCACAGCCGCCCTCTCGGCAATAGTCTGGTAAGTCTCAAGTTTGTCAGCAAGCAACTTATTTTGACACCACAACAAAGTATGAGAATTCTGAATCTCAACAAAGTGCGCTTCCACATCCGTAAGAGAAATCTGTAGCTTCAACAACCTCTCATGCAGAATCCTGTACGCAGACAGAACAATCCAACCTCTGCGCCCCAAAATGGGAATCTCCTCACCCTTCGAGATGGGTGCCTTCTGTAAACAAGTAATCACATTAGCCGGCTCCGCCAGCTCCAAAAAAGAATTCCAATTCTCACTCAAACCAGTAGAATCAGCCCACTCACGGGCTAAGGCTTCATAAGGCGTTGAATCCCATCCGGGAATATCAACGGGCAACTTAAAAGTAGATTTTGACTTTCTAGAAAACATCGTGAAAAAGAAAGAAGAAAAGAAAGAAAAAGAAAAAGAAGAGAGAAAAAAAAAAGAAGAAAAACTATACACACAAATATACCACAAATAATATACAAACAAAACCACGCACACGCCGAAAGCAAACACGAGACAACACGACGCACACAGGTTTCGAAAACGGTTCGTGACGCCAAATGTTCTGCTTGGGTTTTCGGATCAGATAGAACCCGCTCATCAGAGCCTCTCTAACCCAGCCAGAACGTTACCCTCTCCCTAGGGCCTATTCACAACAAGTAACCACCGATATATATATATATATATATATATATATATATATATATATATCACCTAAGGACAGGGAATTCCTACTATATATATATATATATACATATACATACATATATATATATATATATATATATACATATATACATATGTATCTAGACCTCTTATAATACAAGTGGCGGCCTCGCGATCCCAGACGGACCCAGGACTTCCTACCCAGACGGCAGCCTTAGCCTCGCGGTCCCAGACGGACCCAGGACTTCCTACCCAGACGGCAGCCTTAGCCTCGCGGTCCCAGACGGACCCAGGACTTCCTACCCAGACGGCAGCCTTAGCCTCGCGGTCCCAGACGGACCCAGGACTTCCTACCCAGACGGCAGCCTTAGCCTCGCGGTCCCAGACGGACCCAGGACTTCCTACCCAGACGGCAGCCTTAGCCTCGCGGTCCCAGACGGACCCAGGACTTCCTACCCAGACGGCAGCCTTAGCCTCGCGGTCCCAGACGGACCCAGGACTTCCTACCCAGACGGCAGCCTTAGCCTCGCGGTCCCAGACGGACCCAGGACTTCCTACCCAGACGGCAGCCTTAGCCTCGCGGTCCCAGACGGACCCAGGACTTCCTACCCAGACGGCAGCCTTAGCCTCGCGGTCCCAGACGGACCCAGGACTTCCTACCCAGACGGCAGCCTCAGCCTCGCGGTCCCAGACGGACCCAGGACTTCCTACCCAGACGGCAGCCTCAGCCTCGCGGTCCCAGACGGACCCAGGACTTCCTACCCAGACGGCAGCCTTAGCCTCGCGGTCCCAGACGGACCCAGGACTTCCTACCCAGACGGCAGCCTCAGCACAAGTTCATCCTATGATTACCATAACATACAACAGGGGAATCAGTTTTACTATTTATCAGATCACACAAGAACTGCCAGTTTGAGCAAAACCTGTTCTCTGGTTCGAGGGGCTCCTCTCTCCCTTATTCAGTTACCACTTACCTGATCAGGGTTAATATCTGTTCATGTCAAGTCACAGCTGGCTAGAAGAATAGGCTACCCTCTTATACAAGAACACGCAGCACATGTTGATTCACTACAAACTGGATACTTTATTATTCATTATATACGCAATCACATAACATTACTGTGTAACACATAACCTGCAAAGAAAAGTGAAAGATTAGGTTGTACACTCTAATAAGAAAGGGGTCGACATCACCTTAGTCGTGTGTAGCCTGCACTCAATGGTCATCTAGGTTCCCTTCTCGTCTGTGCCTCGGCTCGCCTGGAGGTCACACCTCCGTAGTCACGGCTCCCTTCTCCGAGTCACTGGGACCTCTTCCTCATCGGCTACTCTCTCCTCTCTGGCAATTCTGCTAGAAGAGTATCTGTCTCTCGGTTTTTCTCCGCCTTCAAGTTTGTCATCTGTCTTCCCTGGAATAAGTAGTAGCTTTACTGCTAACGGCTAGATGCCGCCTACGGACTGAAGTAAGTGCCACGTAACTGCCTCAGACTTTCACTAATATAGAGGTGCATTTCCTCATGGAAAATTCCGGCCCGTAACCTGCCGCCCACCAAATTCTCGTACCTCCCCGTACCAAGGACACTTTCCCAGCCGGCCGGCCTGATGTAGTGTCTTCGGCATGAAGAAAAATACAATCCTTCGATAAGGGCCGGTCTGAACCGGTTCTCTCCAAGCGAATAACACCTCATAACTAAAACATCCCCTTTAACCTAGAAGCATCTCAAGCTGCCAGAGCAGAAAGAAAGATGGAGTCTCTCCCGTTTGAGGCCTACCAGGTCTGAATTCAGCACGGCTCCATGAAATACCCTCACTACAGGGCAGGTTATCCCTAATACTAACGAATCTATCCCCTAGGATATGTGTGCAAGCCCTAATCTATGGGGAAGAACACAGGATCATGTCGAAGTGCCTAGTAAATAGACTTCATTCACTACTCTAACACTTAGGCTTGAATGGTAAGAGACTGAAGTCACCCTAATCACCCGTCAGCACAATAGGGCCAGGAAAATCGAGCAGTACACCCGCACAAATGAGTATATACTCCATCCCAAAACCTTTATAAAACACTCCAGATCTTCTTCTAATGACTTATCACCCCAGATCTTGTGCCATCAAAAATATTATTATAAAAATGTATTATAATTATAGGTTGTTTCCCCCGCCAAATGAAGATATAAAAGCTGATAATACTATGACATAATATTGACTTTCCTTGAAATTGGAGGTGAAGTGACAGAAATTAGAACCGCTAAACCTCCTTTTGCTCTCCCCCTTCTAGAGGGGCTAGCACTGGTACAGCCATTGATAAAAAAGGGTTCAGTATGCCATGTTTCCTGAAGCAAAATGTATGCACACCCCTCAATCGCTTTTAGCCATACTTCGTTATTAAGCTTATTTTTGATTCCAGCTACATTCCATGACATGATATGTAAGGATTCTTTGGTTTGTGTACTTATTTCAACTTCCGGGAATTTACAGATAGGGGTATTGGCCAGGTTATTAGTAGATACCTCAGACAAATCCTCCCTATAAGCTAGAACCCAGGGGTCGCCAACTGGCTTGTTACAAGTTACGGTGCATTTCGGGCTGCTTTCTGAAATAATACCCACTTCCTCCCTCTGTCAATCAATATCACTGCACCTTCTCAACGGTTCATACCTGTTGTTAGTAAAGACAGTTTGATTTAAATTAAAAATATGAGGTGTGCTTACTGTACTGTGCTCAGGCCTATACAAGAAACCTAATGGAACAGCAGTTATGTGATCATTTTGACTAAAGTTAGGCAATGTAGTGTTATTCAGAAGTCCTTCCAACAATTTCCCTACCAGATCCCTGCTACCGAAGTTCCCAACAACACAGTCCCCCTGACACATTTTCCCAGAGTTACCTACCCAATTTACTCTACTTGGCATTATAATATTTTGTTGTAACACGTTAACGCCTAAATTGGGGCCCGATTCACAGAACTAACTTAAGACAAAATCCTAAACTTGCTACTTTTGGTATTCACAGAAGGCATTTAGTAGTAGTAAAGTTAGGGGGCCCGATTCACAGAACTAACTTAAGACAAAATCCTAAACTTACTACCATTTTGGTATTCACAGAAGGCACTTACTCATTTTGGTATTCACAGAAAGCACTTACTCATTTCGGTATTCACAGAAGTTAGGAGTCCTAACTTTAGGACTCCTAAATGCCTTCTGTGAATACCGAAAGTCTTAAAATTAGGATTTTTCGCAGTTTAGGAGTAGTATAGTTAGGACTCCTAACTTTAGGACTCCTAAATGCCTTCTGTGAATACCGAAAGTCTTAAAATTAGGATTTTTCTCAATTTAGTAGTCCTAAGTTTAGACTTAGGACTACTAAATTGAGAAAATCCTAATTTTAAGACTTTCGGTATTCACAGAAGGCATTTAGGAGTCCTAAAGTTAGGAGTCCTAACTATACTACTACTAAACTGAGAAAAATCCTAATTTTAAGGCTTTCGGTAGTCACAGAAGGTATTTAGGAGTCCTAAAGTTAGGAGTCCTAAACTTAGGACTACTAAATTGAGAAAAATCCTAATTTTAAGAATTTCGGTATTCACAGAAGGCATTTAGGAGTCCTAAAGTTAGGAGTCCTAACTATACTACTACTAAACTGAGAAAAATCCTAATTTTAAGACTTTCGATATTCACAGAAGGCATTTAGGAGTCCTAAAGTTAGGACTCCTAACTTCTGTGAATACCGAAATGAGTAAGTGCCTTCTGTGAATACCAAAATGGTAGTAAGTTTAGGATTTTGTCTTAAGTTAGTTCTGTGAATCGGGCCCAGGATTTTGTCTTAAGTCTATCTTAAGTCTGTCTTAAGTCTGTCTTAAGTCAAACTTAAGACAAAATCCTAACTTTACTACTATTAAATGCCTTCTATGAATACCAAAAGTAGTAGGACAGACTTAAGACAGACTTAAGACAAACTTAGGACAGACTTAAGACAGACTTAAGACAGTCATAAGACAGACTGAAGACAAACTTAAGACAGACTTAAGACAGACTTAAGACAAACTTAAGACAAACTTAGGACAGACTTAAGACAGACTTAAGACAGACTTAAGACAAAATCCTAACTTTACTACTACTAAATGACTTCTGTGAATACCAAAAGTAGTAAGTTTAGGATTTTGTCCTAAGTTAGTTCTGTGAATCGGGCCCACGGTTTTTACAGCAATCCAATGTACCACTTGATTTTTCAATGACTCGTGGGTTTCACAGTTTTTTTCAGCTAACCTGAGGACATTTCTCAATACAATGAAGTATGGGGTCGCCTGGGGAGGGGAGATGTAATGACTCTTCTATGCTACCGACATGCATAGCCCTGGTCAATGGGCCCGATTCACAGAACTAACTTAAGACAAAATCCTAAACTTGCTACCATTTTGGTATTCACAGAAGGCACTTACTCATTTTGGTATTCACAGAAGGCACTTACTCATTTCGGTATTCACAGAAGTTAGAAGTCCTAACTTTGGGACTCCTAAATGCCTTCTGTGACTATCGAAAGCCTTAAAATTAGGATTTTTCTCAGTTTAGTAGTAGTATAGTTAGGACTACTAACTTTAGGACTCCTAAATGCCTTTTGTGAATACCAAAAGTCTTAAAATTAGGATTTTTCTCAATTTAGTAGTAGTAAAGTTAGGACTCCTAACTTTAGGACTCCTAAATGCCTTCTGTGAATACTGAAAGCCTTAAAATTAGGATTTTTCTCAGTTTAGTAGTAGTAAAGTTAGGAGTCCTAACTTTAGGACTCCTAAACTGAGAAAAATCCTAATTTTAAGACTTTCGGTATTCACAGAAGGCATTTAGGAGTCCTAAAGTTAGGACTCCTAACTTCTGTGAATACCGAAGTGAGTAAGTGCCTTCTGTGAATACCAAAATGGTAGTAAGTTTAGGATTTTGTTCTGTGAATCGGGCCCAATGTGTCCACCTGATTAGGTTTTACCAGACTTAAAGAGGTCACTTTATTGTCCTTAATAAGCATTGGTGCTTCGGTGGGTTGTAACTTTTGTCTGACCCTTGAGGGTTGTACACCAGGAGTCATTCTTTGTCTAGATTCGCCAGCAGGGGTAGTGGTGTCTAGGTCTTCTTTTGGCCTTGTAACTGGATTATTATTAATGATAGTCTTGCTCAAATGTTTTGTAGAAATATTTTCAGAGACCAAGTCTGTCAAAAAAGTCACATCTTTTTAGACTAGCTTTAGTTCAGACATCAATTGTCGCTCTATATTGTCCAATTTACCATGTAGCTTTTTAAAAAGCGTTCCAATATTTTGTGGCCCTAGTATTTTGCTTGTAGGATTGTTATCTCCCTTTATTGCTCCAGCATTGTTTCCTTCTATTTTAGCCTTTGGCTTTGTTTTGGCCTTTACTGTTGTATTCCCCCTGTAGCCGTTTTTCTGTTGGGGCAGCTGTTTAGATTTTTAAGCCAGTGGGGAGGGTGGATCAGTGCCGTTGGACAAAATCGAAATCTCCAGTGGAGTTGTTAGGATGCAAGGGTTGGATATATTTGAAATACTGTCCTTATTAGTTTCAATAATAGGCAGTATCTCTGTATCCTTATTTTTCCCATCACTTGTGGTTAAAGTGGGATCGCTCACACCCTCTAATGCAGATTATTTCAGTGCGGCATCTAATGCAGTTTTGGTAGCTGCGAGTTGTTCCTCGACGTGTACGATCTCACTATTAAGTAGCCCCACAGCAGTTTTAAAATACTTGGTGATTTGTGCACTTTTAGTATGCAACTTCCTTACAGTGGGTGGCAATTTCCTTTTGCCCATACTCCCACAGAGTCAGTAAGCACTAGACACTAGTAGGTGCACAATAAAACAGTTTTCGCCTTACCCGTCTCTGTGTAGTCCTGTTCTTGTCGGATCAAGGGGGTTGGCCCAGCATAGCCTCGGCCTGCCATGGACAGGCGCAGAGGGGTGCAGACGGCCCTCCCTTTGCCCGGGCTTTGCCCGGGCGCAGTCCTAGCACCCTCGCGCGCATCCCGCACTTCGGGAGCCCTGGCTGCTATTTGGGCCCCTCCTGGCGCTCTCCTGGATGTTGGCGGCGTGCACGCCGCAAAGGCTGCTGGGAAATGTAGTTTTCTCCCCCTGGGACCGGAGATTAAACCGGCAATCCTGTAGCGAGCAATCCGCTGTGGCAAAAGGTAGTGTTCAAAGGCTCCCGAGCTGCGGGATCCCTGGCTGCTACTTGAGCGCCTCCTGGAAACTCTTCACTTGCCACCAGACACTGCTTATTGCTACACCTCCCCATCACCTGCTGCTGTTTGTGACCTCTGGGAGCAGTCATGACATGCGTTGTAGGGGAGAGGGCCGTCCCTTCACTCTAGTAGCTGGAAAGTCTAGTCAACTAGGTCCTTCCCCTCTGTGGGAGGCTCTTTGGCTCACCAGAGGCAAGGATAAGTGTCTTGAGTACTCATTGCACTATGCTTGACTGGTTACCTTCTGTACCCATTGTGAGAAGGTGGGTTGGAATATGCTGTCCATTAGTTAAAGTGGGCTCCTTGTACCAGGCAACACGACCCTTATGATGTATGAGGTCAAAGATAACCTTATTAAAAGCTATCCTAGTGGTAGCTATGGAGAGCAGTCTTCAGGCTTAATTTTGAAGGAATGTAAATCAGCTTGTTTCACCAGAATATTACCTCCTAAATGATTCAATGAAAGGAGAACCACACAGTGTTTATATAAAAATATGTATTTATTAATATAGCACTCTCTATTAGTCTCTACACGAGACTAGGGTACAAAGCACACAATACTAAATCACTGGAAATAGCAAAATACACAGCAGGCTCCAGGGGGAAACTGAACCAAATACAAAAAAATTGGTATAAAAACAATGACTTCAATAGACACAGTGCCTAGAGCATGTAGAATCGCTGGGACCCCAAGGAACCACCCAGAAGAGTGACACAGGGAGCCCACGGAGGACGGGTGTAGTGAGGAAACACAGACAAGTGCTCCGTACAACTCTATGGGAAAGTTACGGTTGGAAATTTACAAGTTAGAGACACTTCTACAAGGACTTCGAGCAAACCCTTTGGAATTTAGGAGATTTTAAGGCCAACCCACCAGTGAGTATTGAAGTCCCCGTGTTACCTATCCCAGAGGAGCCGGGTGCATAGGGGTCAAGTGGTGTCGGAAACCTTCGTCGTTTTCAATGGAGAGCTGCAAAGAAGTCCTACTGCCAGGAGGGCGAAGAATGTCCAGTGGAATCCAAGCCTGGATTCGAGGTGAGAAGAACCTGAAAGCAGAGAGGAAAGAGTCTGGGTCACTTCAGGTGACCAGGGGCTCGGTAGTCGAATGCCCACCGATGTTGGGTGCTTCAGGTGCAAAGAAGGGTTGCTTGACTCTGCAGTCACGGGGAACAGGAGACGTCGAAAATGACCAAAGTCCGGTGGTGAGCTGTCCCATAAAAGATGTCGAGAGCTGAGGGGTTGATGTCTGGCTGGAGCACCAACAAGCCCTGGCACCTGCAACCCACGCGGTCAAAGGAAACAGGTTATGGTGTAGACCAGCAAGGTCCAGGGGTCTCTTCAAGCAATGGAGAGTCAGGGCATGTCTGGAGCAACTAGGTAAGCCCAATAATTAGCAAGATGACCCTCACCAGGACCCACAAGCCAACAGACCAGGAATCACAAGGAGACCTCAAGCTAGTCTACAAAGCACCAGCCCACAGGGCACTCGTGGAGTGGAGGCCGGAAATCTTCTGTGCAAATACTGCTCGGGGTCAGGACTACACAGAGTCCAAAGCACAGGCTCAGGAATTGTCACTAAGCATATGCAGCTGCAAAGATACACGGTGCACAGGGGTTCGAGTTGCATGGTCCCCACGAGAGATACTGGTCTCAGAATCACTGAGAGGTCAGATCAACCTCAGGGACCTTCGAGAACTCAAATCCTGTGTTGCTAAAATCTTCGGAGTCCTCAGGAGCTTGGGAGAAGCAAACTGGTCAGATGTGTTTAGGGACCTGCTTTTGCAGGGGAGTAATCCTTTACTCCAAGGGAGATTCTTCAGTCGTCCAGCATCATGCAGGCAGTCGAAGAACTTGGTTTCTTCTTAGCAGAATCTTGTCCAGGTAAGATCTAAAGTCCTGTAGCCAGATATCCCACTTTAAACCCAGGTAAAGGGTTGGAAAGATTCTGTGGACCCTCCTAGGGAAGGGGCAGGACAGAGGGGTGGCTACACCCATGTCCTTTGTCCACTTTCGCACCAGAGCAGGAGCAAATGGCTCCTGAAACTGGTTTGAGCTGGACTATGCACTGAGACACCAAATGTGCCCCCAGTTCTGGCATTCTAAGAGTGCACCTACCCAGCCCCAATACACTAAATTGCCTTCCTCTGAGCAAGCTTGGCTCAGCAGCAGGAAAGCAGAATCGTGTCTGTGGCTGGCAGCATTCATTGTGTGCTGTCCAGGTCGAGAAAGCTGGTACCGGGTATACCGGTGACCCACATATGTCCCTTCAGAAGGGTGGAATCATACCTCCCACGCCAGTCACTGGCGTGGAGGTATGATTCCAAGGTGGTTGACACCAAACACGACATGTCTATAAGCAGTCGTTTTAAAGTTAGCATTTACGGCGAGGTTATAATGCACTTAACATATATGTCTGGCTGCATCACAGACAACCCCGGAGAATGGTCTCCGAAGGCTGCAGAGGGGCTCTGCTCATGCAGGGGCACCCTCTCACGTAAAACCCAGCACCCTGCCTTCAGGATTGTTAAGGCCTGCCATAGGGGTGACTGATAGATATTTAAGTGTAGTGATTTAAATAGATATAGTGAACCTATATCTTAAGTAGGTGGTGCAAGCACCAGCTTACACAGTCTGCTGTAGCAGGCTGGTCATGTCAATTTGGATGGCCTCTCAGGGTGGCAAAATACATGCTTCAGCCCATGGGATACCTCTGGGGTACCTATGCTCTGGGTACATGGTGTACCATATACTAGGGACTGATAAGGGTACCCCAGAATCCAATCTGGAGTGTGCCTAAAGTACAGGTATAACAATTTACAAGAGAAAGCAGATAGACTGGGGTCCTGTATAGCAGGATCCCAGTCAGATTAGGCCAAAAACAGTGTGACATCAACAAAAAGTGTGGGTAACCATAAGAAGCAGATACTGAGGTTCCGTGAAATCTGAATCCGTTACGATTTTGGTAACAGCGAACTGTAACTAGTGAGTTCGGCTAGTACGTGTGTTTTCGTCACATTACACCAATGGATTCACTGCGTATTTAGGGTTTTCGTTCCGAACCCTGGGTTCCATTTTGCGCATGGTAGCCATTTTGTGGTTGCCCTCACATAGGCCGATGACTGTGGTTAAACGAGCTCTTTGGTCAGGGTCACCTTAGCTCGAGTTTGTGCTGACTCCTACATGACTTGAGTGAGCTGACCTCGTTGCCTGAGGCCGACCCTGCCAAACCCGTTCCCGCCCGCTAGCTGATCTTGATTAAGGGTCAGAGCACAGGATCTCGTAAAGTTTTATTGCACACAAATATGCCCCATCCTACTTCTATCTGTCTCTGTTTCTTCTTTTATGGTCCATTTACGATATGGGTTGTGGTCTCTTTATTATGGGTCTGTCCGGCTTGTCTAAAGAAGAATGTTGGGATTGTTCGATGATTGATCGTGGGCCGGACAACTGAAAAGTAGGTTTTACCGTCATGCGATACTTTTGGTGTGGTTACGTGCGATTGGACAATTTGTAAAATAATGGGGGTTTGTCTGGAATGTGATGTTTCTGGCATAAAAAGGGATGACTTGCTTTGTAAATTTGAGCAGTCTCCTGAGAACTCATACCGTGATGACTTCTAGGACTTCTGTTACTGGCTGCAGCCAATAAATTCGATCTCTGACGCCACCAAGAAGTATCCTGTGTCTCTGTATTCTAAGACAGGTGAACCCGAAGAATTTGGGTGTGCCCCTGGCGCCGCTGGGTTCTAAAAACCCGGTTCTACAATTGGCGCCCAACGCAGGGCGACATCAAGCGGTACCGGTTCAAGCCCGAGGATCGAGAGGAACTTCGTGAGGAAACTCTGGAGGAGGGCCCCCACTTCAGCGACCCCTGCATGTCAAAAACGTGGACCGAAGTTCTTTTCCACGAGATTTCCCCCTTCTGACGGCTACGTAAGGACCGCTGCCCTAACTGTCGCCCTGTCTTGGACACCCCCTTTTGTGAAATCGAAGGATCTTCTGGGTGGCGTAGCAGACGACTTGGTTAAGTATAAGTGGGTCGCTCCCACTAATTTGTTTGGTTCTTAGTTTTACTTGGTCCTTAGTTTGAGCAGTTCTTGGTTTTGCTTGGTTCTTAGTTTGGTTCTTAGTTTGTTTGGTCCTTAGTTTTGATTTGAAAATTGCAATTTCCAAAGCCGAGGGTCTCGTATATTTACGAGTGTATCGGTAGAGATAGCCCCTTGAAGTTTGAAGCTCGATTAGTGAGCGAAGATGCCTAATCGTAGCACATTTGGTACTTGGTTTTGTTGTGGTTATAACAGGAAGTTCCCATTGGAGGACTCGTGTCCGATACCTCCAGTTGGAACTCCGACTTATGAGCTCTATTCTAAACACGGCATGGGCCCCATTACATTCAATGAAGTATGGGTCCGCTACACTAGGAAAGATGGCGTCTTACGATGGCCCCAACATGGTAGTTTTGATACAGAGATTTTAGACAATTTGGAAGCGAAATTATTTAGGAAGAAAGCCCGGCCGGCAATGTTCGACTCCTTCCGCCTTTGGCGCAAAGAAGCCAGACAACGAGAGATAAAACAAGCTAAAAGAGATAAGAGAGAAAAGGGTGTATCAATAATGCAAGCTGCTAGGCAGTTTAAAGAAGATGAAGAAGATAAAGCGATTGAGGTGTCACATAGGCAACATCATATGGCTATTGACAAATGTTATCCAGTTTTGTCACCCCCTCCTGTGAATCCTGTTAAGGATCCCGAAAAGGATCCATTAATGTCTTATTTGTTAAAATCACCTCCCCCTTACGTGCAAGGTGCTACTGCACCGATATTACCGCTTGTTGTACAATAGGTTGCTGGTCAGCCTTTAGTCCCTCCGCAACCCCCTTTTCCTATTACACAGTTGGTTCAGGTTCCTCCGGCACCACCTCTTCCTGGGTTGCCTACTTTACCTTTGCCTGCCTTGACTCAGACTGCTGTGCCTCTTGCTCCTGTCCCTTCGACTTCCTCCACTTCTGCGTCTTTTTCTTTACCACCGCAAGGTACCTTTTCTCCTGTTCTTATGACTGCTTCCTCCCCTTCTGTTGGTCGGCGAGTGGCTGACACTGTTGCTAATTTCTTAACTCCTCTATTTGGGTCGCTAGTCACGACCCCCGTTTCTGATGACAGACAGAGACGTAGTCAGCTCCCTAGTTCTGTGGAGCGTGGAGTGTTGGATTCGTTGGCTCGTAGGTGGGTTACGAATGTTTCTAGGTATGATCCGGGAGTGGTTCTGAATACGTTCCTACAGTGGAAAGAGCCTACGCAGCAGTATGTTTTTGATATGATGTGTTCTTTGCTTCGGGAACAATGGGAAGATGATGAATTGGAGTTGGCTCCTGTTGGATTGCTTGATATTCAGAGTGAGTTCGCCAAAGGGACGATAGTGGGAGCTGGTGTCGAGGATGCGGTAGTGGCACTTCTTACATATAGGTCTGCACTTCCTCCCCAGCCATCGTTTGAGCCTGATGCCTCAGTTAGGAAGAAGGTACGACAATATCCAATGAGAGAGGTTCCTCCAGTTTGGAGAGAGGGAGACGCAAACGCTAATCCACCTATTTTGGCTCATTTCCAACGAGTTTGGATACATGTCCCTTGGAAGAGAGCTGAGGTTTTGGCTCTTAAGCAAACCTTACCCGACCCCCGTAAGAATCCCGCGGGGTATTATAAGGAGTTGTCCCAGACAGTCGACGCATGCATTATGAATCTAGCTGATGTGGATATGTTATTGGGTAATGTAGTCCCTCAACCGTTGTGGGCGAAGATTCGCCATGAGGATCATACGGTAGAATTAGGTGATACATGGGTGAATATTGCGGCTGCAGATGCTAGACAGGTAGGAGGAGCTAAACCTGAGCCTCTAATAGCGGATTTACCCGGTAGAATTATTAATATGATGAAAACGATGATACCAGCGTTACGAGTGAATTGGGACAAGTTGACAGCATGTAAGCAGAAGAAGGACGAAAGTGTGTCTGATTTCTTCACCAGGTTTGAAGAGACTTTTATAGATCATAGCAGTCAAGATATGAGTACGGAAGGTGGCCAGAGACTGTTTGTAGATAAATTTGTCTTTAATTTACTTCCCGAACTATGTAATAAGTTGAAAGATTCTGAGAGTTCTTGGGCTGTCTCTTCGTCGGCCCAGATATTGGCGACTGCACAGTACTACGAGAATAGGGATAAGGATGAGAAAGATAGATTAGAGAAAAAGACAAAAGACTTAAAAACTAAGGTTCTTCTGCAGCAGGCGTATCCGCCTCGCTCGAATCAGCAGGAATCACAGCAACGTCTACAGTTTTAGCAACCTCCATCGTTTCAGAGACTGTCACAGAAACCCGAGTATTTTCCTCCAAGACCATCTTTGGGTCTGAATCAGTGCGCGTATTGTAGAGTGGAAGGTCATTACAAGAATGAGTGCCCTGTTTTACGACAACGTGCGAGCGGTATGTTGGCTCCAAGAGGTCGTGGTAGTTTCCAGCAGGTGTCTAGGGGTAGAGGACGTGGCGCGTTCCCTCAGAACGAACGTTCTTTTCCCCCACAGACGTCTATGAATTATTTTGATCAGAAGAACGTTCAAAACTGGCAGATCTACGCAATATTATGTTGATGATTGCTACGTTGAGAGTGAGAGTACTGGCTATAATGATTGCTAGGACAGCCAAGGACAAAGAGAGGGAGTAGTGTCAGTTCCAGTAGACCAGGATGGACCTTATGTTGCAGTGGTTACATCGGGTGTGGTAGAGCCTTTTCTTTTGGATACTGGTGCAGCGAAGAGTTCTATCATGCACTCTAAACTCCCTGGCGGACCTTTGTCTGGCTTAACGAATATTTCAGTGGGATTTTCTGGCGCCCCGGTTCGTAATCCAGTTTCTAGTCCCTTGTCTCTTTCTATTGGGCCTTGTGAATTGGAAGCACCCCTTATTTTAACGACAGGTTGTGGTGAGAATTTGTTGGGTCTGGATTTGTTAAAGAGACTGCACGCGACATTGTATTGTTCTCCTTCGGGAGTACACCTTACATTGGGTAAGAGAGTGACCTCTCTGATGTATCTGTCTAGAGATCAGCTTCCACTGGAATTGCGTTGTCTCCCTGATACTCTTTGGGCTACTGGTCCTAATGATGTGGGTCTTTTGGGGATTCCACCATATGTTGTGACGCTCAAATTGAATGTTAGATTGCCACGTATTCCCCAATATCGGATTTCGAGTGATGGTGAAAGAGCGCTTTTAGCGATCATCTATGATTTAATTGAGTAAGGTGTGATCGAAGAGACGAGAGGTAACGTGTGTAACAGTCCTGTTCTGCCTGTCTTGAAGCGTACTTATTCTTCTCGGCAGCCTGAGTATCGGTTTGTGATTGACCTTCGAGAGGTTAATAAGATTGTGGTGCCCCAGTTTCCTGTTGTTCCGGACATTACTGCTTTGTTGACTTTGATTCCAGCTTCAGCTGCCTGGTTCTCCGTCATAGACTTGAAAAACGCTTTCTTTAGTATTCCAATCGCCGAAGAAAGTAGAGATATTTTTGGCTTCTCTTTGGGAGGACGAAGCTTCCGGTTTAAGCGCGCTCCTCAAGGCTATTACGAAAGTCCGTCCATCTATAGTCAGGCTTTGAAAACTCAGCTTGATACTTTTGTGTTGCCTGCGGGTGCTGCTCTTATTCAGTATGTTGACAATCTGTTAGTGGCTGCTGATGATAAGGAAACTTGTAAAGAAACTACTCTTTCGTTGTTACAACATTTGTCTGATTTGCATCATAAAGTGTCACCTTCAAAGTTACAGTACTGTCGCCAAGAAGTGACCTACTTAGGTCATCTCTTGTTGAAGGAGGGACGAAGGTTGACCCCAGAACGAATCCAAGCGATTGCTCAAATGACTGTGCCTAGTACGCAGAGAGAGGTACGCGCTTTCTTGGGTATCACGTCGTACTGTAGGCAGTGGATTCCGAATTTCTCCTTGTTGGCAAAACCTTTGTTGGCTTTGACTTGTAAGGATACACCGAGTCCTCTTCCCTGGTCTGACGATTGTCATAAAAGTTTTTCTGAATTGCGTGGCGCGTTGTGTTCTGCTCCGGTGTTGGGTACTCCTGACTACAGTAAGCCTTTTACACTCTACGTTCATGAGAGAGAGGGATGTGCATTGTCAGTTTTGACGCAGCAGTTTGGTGAGAAGCAGCGTCCATGTGCGTATTTCTCGTCGACTTTGGATCCGGTAGCTAGAGCATTGCCGAGTTGCTTGAGAGCTACAGCAGCAGCGGCTGTTTCCATCCGACAGTCTGCTGGGTTGGTGATGGATAATACGTTGGTGGTGATGGTTCCACATGCAGTGAATACTTTATTGAACAGAACAAAGACTCAGCATCTTACTATTGCAAGGTTGTCGGGTTATGAGTTGACGCTTTTGGCCAGTCACGTGCACATTAAACGGTGTAACGTATTGAATCCAGCGACATTGTTGCCGATTTCTGTGGATAGGGATGGTCAGGAACAGCATGATTGCTTTCTTAGGACAGAAGAGGAAACGAAGGGTAGAGTTGATCTAAAAGATACTCCTCTTTCAAATCCAGATGGTACGCTATGGGTTGATGGGTCATGCTACAAGCTCCCGAATGGTGATACGACTGCGGCATATGCCGTGACGACATTGTGTACGATTGTTGAAACTGCACGAGTGAGCTATAATTCAGCACAAGCAGCGGAAATGATCGCATTAACAAGAGCGTGTGTCTTGTCTGAAGGAAAGAGAGTGAATGTATATACCGATAGTCAGTATGCGTTTGGTGTAGCACACAGTTTTTGACCCTTGTGGAGAGATAGAGGATTTCTTACGTCGCATGGGACTAAAATCCAACATGGACAGTTGGTGAATGAGCTTCTTGAGTCACTTACTCTGCCGAAGCAAGTTGCGATTGTGAAGTGTAGTGCTCACCGAAAGGTTACGGACGATGTTGGCCGTGGTAACGCATTTGCGGACGAAGTTGCGAAAGAAACAGCGAAAAATATGATGGGTCGAATGTATGTTGCAGGCCCTGCGAGATGGATTGGCGTGGCTGGAATGTGTGAGGATACGATTGAGAGTGTGAAATCGATTCAGGCCGAAGCTACGGAGAGTGAAAAAAAACGTGTGGAGAGAAACTACGGGTAGATTGGATTCGACTGGTTGTTGGGTTGAGTTGTCGGAACACCAAAGATGGATGTTACCCGATGCGTATGTGCTTGCGGTAGTTACAATGGCACATGGAATGTCTCACATCAGTGCGAAAGGGATTTGTAAGCTGTTGGCTCCAGTGTTGGAGAATGGAGGAATTCCCAAGTGTGCGGAGAATGTGGTCAAAAACTGTATGGTGTGTCTGATGTATAATCCTGGTAAGGGAACTCCAACTCCAGCTGGTCACTTCGCGCCTCTGACGTATCCGTTCGAGGTTTTGCAATTGGATTTTATCCACATGGAAAGATGCAACAATTTGAAATACGTCCTTGTAGTTGTTTGTGCCTTTTCTAGATGGGTAGAGGCATACCCCCTAAAAGATAATACTGCCTTGTCCACAGCTAAAGTCTTGCTCAAAGAATATTTCCCTAGGTTCGGGTTGCCAAGGATGGTGTGGAGTGATAACGGAAGTGAGTTTGTGGGCAGGATCATGAAGAGAGTATGTGAGGGTTTGGGCATAAAATAGAAATTCCATGCTGCGAATCATCCCCAATCAGCTGGTTTAGTGGAGTGCTATAATGGCACTCTGAAGCTGAAGTTAGCCAAGATTCAGGCGAGTTCTGGTCTCCAATGGCCCGATGCCTTGCCATTGGCACTTTTGTCAACTAGAACTACAGCGCATTCCCGAATTGGACTTAGTCCGTATGAAATTGTTTTTGGTCGACCGGCAAATATGTGGGGAGTGCCGAGACCAACGAAATTTAGTGACATCGATTATCCTGTGTTGGTGGACTATTTGTATGACCTGACAGCTAAATTGCGTGTCTTGCATCAACAGGTTCATGATAGCTTGCCACCAGCATCTGTGGACCCAGGTCATACTATCAATCCTGGTAAAGAATTTTCAGAGGACTAAGAACGATCAGCCCCGTTGGACGGGCCCTCACCAGGTGTTGTTGTCTACAAGGACATCTGTAAAAGTCTTCGGAAAAAGAAATTGGATCCACGGCGTACACTGTAAGAGGGTACCTTTACCACTGCCGTACAACCAGTGGATCCGCGAACGCATCGCAGACACCGAAACTGAGAGATTACCGAAATTCACACAGTTTAGCGACGCTGAATTGGTATGGACAAGGTCTGAGAAAGGAGATGACGATGTCTTGCAAGCAGCTGTGCCTTCACCTTTAAGATTGGACACCACTGAACCTGAACTGTTGTTTCAAAGTCAGACAGAGCCTGGTAAAAGTCGTTATAACCTGCGGTCTAGAGACAATGGACTAATAAAGAACAAATAATTCCTTTCATTTTGAGAACAGCAATCTCTCAGCCGAAAAACTGTTTTGATCCTTTTTTTTCGAACCACCATCCGGGTTCAGGTGTAAAGACTTGGGATTGCAGCCGTGTAGACACAAGGTCAATGGTTCTGGTTGGTCCTAGGGCGTTGCCTGGACTGACAGATGCACTCCTTAGCAGAAGAAAACCAACCGCCGCGAACAGCACGGTGAGAGGATGGAATTTTTTTGAGGTCAAGAGAGCTGTTGAGAAAACGAACTTTAAGATGAAACTATGCAGGATAATGCATCTCAAATGTTTTCCGATTACATGTATTATGATGTTTCTTAGCATGACGTTAGCTTTGGTGGGTTAGATTGTTTTTTCTACCCAATTGACTTCTGCACCCACTTCCTAACCTACGTCTTTTCCTATTACTACTTCTTTGCATTCCTTTCATATCTTACCCGAACACGAGCAGATTAGAAAGTCAGAATTTGTAAATAACTCATTTGTACAGCTTCTGCATCAACATCAGTTGGTAGTGAACATCACTAATTGTTGGGTGTGTGGTCTAATGCTACATACTACGGATAGAGGTATTCCCTATCTGGTACTGCCGTTTAGTCAGAATGGGTCTTTATGGGCTTTCCAGACGATGTTCATTTATGCTATCGAAGTCTATCCCCTGCGTTCCATAAGAGATAACTCGAGTAATAAAGCCTTGGTGAAGGGAATTGCGAATATGAGTAGGGATATCGATACGTATAGGACTATTCCCAAAGATGAGTTACTAGCTTATGTTGGCTGGAATGCGACTGGATACAGTGTTAGCCTGAGTGAAAAGCAGAGACGAAAGAGGTCACCCCCGATTTGGATCGTACCCCACCGAGGTCATTTTTGTCTGCAAGGTATTGGCAGGAACCCGAAAGCTCAGTTAGGGAAGAGTGTTTGTACTCAGACGTACGTTTTTACGTCTCAGTCTTCCCCGCCGTTTTTGGCAGCCAAGGGTACGTATTTTGTTTGCTACAACAGAGCATATACATGGTTGCCCCCTTGATTTTTCGGGAACGTGTTATGTTGGATATTTGTTGCCTCCTACGTATACTGCTGCTGCAGATTACCACAAGACGAGAGTTGTCAGGGGTGTCTTCGATCAGGAAGATACCGCTGGAAAAGAAGTGGGAGACTTCTTTAAGGGTTTCCTACTGTTTTGGGGACCTATGGTTAACAGTAGGAGCTTGCGGCAATTGACGAGAGTGGTTGAATCCACCATAAACGAAACTGCCGGTGCCCTTAGTAATTTGACAGCTGAGCTTCAAGCGGATCGCCGTATGACATTGCAGAATCGTATGGTTTTAGATGTCATACTTGCAGATCGAGGTGGAGTATGTAAAGTGATCCAATCGAGTTGCTGCGTTTTCATTCCAGATAATGCTCCGACAGTATACGAAGCCATCTCCAGGCTACATAAGATCTCCGAGTCAATACATACGGACGGAGGAGATTGGTTGTTAACTGGATGGTTTTGGGAACTGTTATCTGCTTGGGGATGGAGGATTCTGTTGATCATTGGTGTGGCTTTAGCGATTCTTTTCTTGTGTTGTCTCTGTGTACAGTGTGGTCCTGCCATATGTGGCCTTTGTGCTACTACCTGTGTTAGGAGACCGCCTGTCTTGAGAAAGGTACAGAGAGATAAGATGATGCTACAACAGCACCTTGATGATTTGATGAGTATCGACATCAATTCAGATGCAGACTGAGATTACCTATGTAAGGGCAAAAGGAGGGTCTGAGGATCCGTGAAATCTGAATCTGCGTTATAAATATCATGGTTCCGTTACGATTTTGGTAACAGCGAACCGTAACTAGTGAGTTCGGCTAGTACGTGTGTTTTCATCACATTACACCAATGGATTCACTGCGTATTTAGGGTTTTCGTTCCGAACCCTGGATTCCATTTTGCGCATGGTAGCCATTTTGTGGTTGCCCTCACATAGGCCGATGACTGTGGTTAAACGAGCTCTTTGGTCAGGCTCACCTTAGCTCGAGTTTGTGCTGACTCCTACATGACTTGAGTGAGCTGACCTCGTTGCCTGAGGCCGACCCTGCCAAACCCGTTCCCGCCCGCTAGCTGATCTTGATTAAGGGTCAGAGCACAGGATCTCGTAACGTTTTATTGCACACAAATATGCCCCATCCTATTTCTATCTGTCTCTGTTTCTTCTTTTATGGTCCATTTACGATATGGGTTGTGGTCTCTTTATTATGGGTCTGTCCGGCTTGTCTAAAGAAGAATGTTGGGATTGTTCGATGATTGATCGTGGGCCGGACAACTGAAAAGTAGGTTTTACCGTCATGCGATACTTTTGGTGTGGTTACGTGCGATTGGATAATTTGTAAAATAATGGGGGTTTGTCTGGAATGTGATGTTTCTGGCATAAAAAGGGATGACTTGCTTTGTAAATTTGAGCAGTCTCCTGAGAACTCATACCGTGATGACTTCTAGGACTTCTGTTACTGGCTGCAGCCAATAAATTCGATCTCTGACGCCACCAAGAAGTATCCTGTGTCTCTGTATTCTAAGACAGGTGAACCCGAAGACTTTGGGCGTGCCCCTGGCGCCGCTGGGTTCTAAAACTACCTTCCCACACCCATTGGCTACATTGTGCCTCAGAGTGTAAGCATTATGCTAAATATATAGATTGCATGGCCCTTACAAAGGGGCACACATGTGAAGGCTTATGGGCCCCAGGGCATTGTGGAAAGAAGGCCACCATTGGAATGTGTGAAATGGGTTAATTCCATATCTGTCACAGGCATATCTCGATGGTGGCTACATTGACTTTGTATATGTGAATTGGTCTGTACAGGCATCTTACCATGAGCAGGTTAATACAGGATGATGTTAGCCAATTGCTAAGTATCATTATAAACTCGGCCCATATCTGACTTTGTAGAACTGTTGACTTGGATGTATAAACAGCTCACAGACACCTTCAGAGCACAACTTAAAGATATGTTCACATATAGAATGGGCAGAGGATCAAGTATCTGTGAGGTGTGGTGGAATTGGGAAGTACACTTGAGATAATCAGCGTCAGCCTACAGGGAACAAGGCCTGAATGTGGTACGAAAAGTGCTGCAAATAGTCATGTTCCTGTTGCCCAGCTGCTCCTTTGATGTGTCCAGACACAATATTAGGTAACCCTACCTACCTTAATAGCTGTTAATTGGCTAAAATGAGTGATGGTGACTGAGGTGAATGCCGTCACCTGATACTTCTTTACATTGATCCACAGTGTCAATTTGTGTCTGTCACTAATAACTGTCCTTCCACTCAGACAGGTCTGTTGACAGATAATCTTTAAATAGCTTCCACTATACCTTCCTCATTGCACATCTGGGACTAAAGGTACATTATTGGTGGAATATAGAGGTGTGGAACACATGTTTGCCTAAAGTATCCTCAATCACAATCCACTAACAAATGTAGTGTTAGTATAATCTGTTTTACAGTGCCAAATGTGCCTAGAGGGGTGTCTTGTGACAGCAGTACAAACAAGACGAAGTTTAGCCATCGCACTAGGTAGTTCATCTGAGTGGTCCACATTTCCACTCCCCCCAATGAGATGTAGTCCTGAGTGTCACACATACCAGCCCTTACCCTTTGACCTTAGTCCATAAATGAGGTGTATACTATGTTATTTTCCCCTATGTACCATGTTCATAAAAACACTGGGACTGGCAGTAAAGTTGTCTGGGCAGTCATGCACATGTCCTGTACCCTTCAGAATTCCAAAATGCTGTATTGTGTGTCATGGTCCCTCACATCACATTCCATCTAGATTTGCCTTGGTCAACATGATGTAAAAGGGCTGCCTCAGTACATGCATGTAACGACCAGCCTTGAGGTTTACCATAACATGAGCAGAAGTGGGCTTTTCCATGCATTAATTTGATTTAGCATGTGACATGGACACATGTACAGTGTCGTACATGGAGTTATGTGTGTGCTAGATGGCAAGCTATGTTATTGCTACCATACAGAGGTACAAATATTTGCTGTAACAAAACTGTTTCTACATTTCTTTCATCCATACAGATCACTGCCCATCAAAAGAAGATTATCTCGAAAGCCATGTGGACCCTGGGTTCTCAAACCAGCGTAGCGCCCACAGCCACAAGAGGTGGTATGATCTCCGGCGCTGGGCCCACAAGATTGAGGAGTTCAAGCTGTTGCTGGCATCCAAGAGTGGCAGGGCCATGCGCCAGAGTGTGACACCCCCTGATGGCCCATATACTGGTGGTGGCCCACCCAGACCTTCATGGGCGGTTGAGAGCCCAACAGCAGCAAGTTGGGGGTGAATGTTGGCCTGAGTGTGGGCAACTCACTTTTTTTGTTACAAGCAGCTTTCTCCCAGCAAGCTTGGAGCTGACTCATGTCTCTTGCAACAGGACCGTTGTTTCATGGGGAGGCATGGGATTTGGTGCATGGTGTTCACTGCTGAAAATAGGTCATGTTACCTGGAACTAAGCAGGGGCCAATAATGCATTATTTATCACTGTGTCCGATCCACATGGCAGCGTAATGTCTCTACTTATCCTGCATAGCAGTATGATTTAAGGTGTGTAAGTGGTCCTACACAGGCCATTTGTCATCCTTGTGTCTGCAGCTTAGCTGCCTCACTACTGTGTCTCATGTGATGGTGTACCACATGCTTGTGGCATGGTATTCAATGTACTCTGGTTGCGGTGACTTTGTACCAAATCCCTTTGGTATTTGGTAGTGTGCGTTAGTAAGAGTTGGCCAACATCTCTTATGACAGCTTATTGGATGCCTACGTGCAGCCATGTCTAGCTTTACGGATTGTACTGTCACAAGTACCTCTGTGGCATATATGAACTGAGGGTATAGACAGGTCACTATCTGTATGCATCAGACATCCTTTTTGCCAATGTAAACGTGACTATATAATTGAGTGATGAGCATACAGAATCTGTGAAAGCCAACATTGTGTAATGCTGGGATATGGGTAGATGAGTCACTCATACCCAATGACATTGATGATTGACATCTTGCAGTTAAATATGTTGATGAAACTATACACATTTTTGGGATGTTAGAGTCTTCTAACCCATTGCTTTTAAGCATGCCAATGAAAAGGTTCTATGCTGTATGCTGGGATAGGCATGTACATTAGGGAGCCATCAGTCTGTGGATGTGATATGCATCTGGGAGTGTTATGCTGACATGTTGGTGTGACGTGTGTGTCAGAAGTCAGTGCTACATGGATACGTGTCACAAATACATGGAATGTACTGTGAGTCCACTGCCCCTGTGGAGGCCAATCTGACATCTGCATTGACGGCCTCATTATAATGCCTCATGCCTCGTACTTTTAGGTTCCTAATGGCATAGTCAATTTGAATGTGGAAAAGGTCTGCTCCCAAGAACTGATCTTTAATACGGATGTACCTAGGCAGAGTCAGCTACAATAGTCATTTGTGCTGCTATCTCAGACAACTTTGTGCCATTATGTTTACATACTACTGTTCTGTACTACATGTAGAACGTAGCTAGCCTACTCATGTGCATCTGTCAACAGCCTCATCTGACAGTGGACAGAAGTGAGACAGTACCTTGGAAATATTAGCTGCGTGGAATGGGCACTTCCATGTCAATTGTTACTTCAACACTTGATGGCACTTATTTCTAGTACTTGCCCTGCAGTTCTACCTACAGTAGGTTTGTGACTCCTGACCTTTTGCTTGTTACAGGCCCTCTGTGGATAAGTAGTGATATATTCATGTAGACATTGCATTAGATAACTTAAGCTAACAATTCCATGGTGCAAGGGCCTAGGTTGAGAGGGTGATTTTATCTCTTGCTACACACAGGAGAATGAATTTTGGACAGTATCACAAGCAATTTAAACTTCCAGTGGTTCTGACACCCTGATGATTTACTGCGCTCAGTTTATGTGGCATTAATGCATCTTCTCAGGCCAATGGTTCAGATGAGGTAGTCATCTGTGATGATGTATAATTAAGGCTCCCTGTTTTCATTTTTTACAGATGTTTACAGACATAAAACCATTTCTTTTCCTATCTGTATTTATTTTTAACCGCTTCAGTGCCCATGACGAGATGGTCTCGTCATGGAGCACGGTTGCGCTTGCCCATGACGAGACTATCTCGTCATGAACCCCGCCCGCTAATGTAACGCCCGGCACAGGGCGGGGAAAGGGCGTGGCACTGAAGGGGTTAAATGTGGATAAAAATGGAAATTAGATTATTTATTGAATGATTCTAAATGCTGTCAAGCAAGACTGCCAGGCCAATAGCTGTACAGATTGACAGGTAAAGCATTAAAAAACAAAAATGAATTTTAGTAAAGAGGCTTAAACTGCAGTAGATATGCACAACCTTGATACTGAAATGTTCATGTTTTCATATTAGTCCATTGATTTACCATCTGTTGGTGTTTCTATCATTGAAACATCTCAGGCGTTCAAGCTTGAATGCACATTTATCGTTTACATAAATGTGGAAATATACTAGTTGACATCAGACTACTGTCCATGGCCTATATTGATGAACTGAAGTGGGGGGTTTGTCTAGCTCTGATTACTGCTTTAAGAAAGCTCATGACAGCCAGGTGCACCCTTCAAACACTAACTTCATATCCGTCGGAAAGCTCTGCAGAGTTTATTTTTCAAAAGTGTTTTCTATCCGTGTACAATGGTGGGTTGGGTGCCTGACCATAGACTTTATTGCTGGGTGGCCTAGATGGTCCAGATAGTGGATTAGTTATCTAGTGAAAGAGAGGACTCAACTTGGAGGCTTGAATTACCGATCCTGGATAAAATAAGGACACAGCACCTGCTCTATGGTAGTCAACCCAGCTTGCACCTCCAAACATGAGAAGAGTCCCAACGCTTTACTTGCGTGATTCCCCGAAGCATATTAAATGGTTAGATACGTTGACTAATCAGGCCCCACTTTATACCAGAACCAGGGTAGCGCAAGTATCTCAATTGCCCAGGTTCAAACCATGGGATCTTCTAAGGATTTCACTTCTAGGGGATGTTTGGGAAACACATTAAGTCCTTTGAGCTCCTTGCAGCAGAGTTTGAGCTGCACAAAGTAAAGTTCTTTAGAGACTTGCACCTCTGTCATGCCTTGGCCATATATAAAGAAGAACTGAGGGGTATATTATCAAGCACGGCGTTAAAATTATTGGCGCTTTAGTGGCAGAAAACTGCCACTAAAGCAGCGATAATGGGCTTGAAAATATGCCGCAGAGAATTCCCATAGAAGCCCATGTTGACACCAGAACATGGGCTTCTATGGGAATTCTCAAGGGCACATTATCAAGCCCATTATCGCCACTTTAGCGGCAGTTTTCTGCCTCTAAAGCTGCGATAATTTTAAAGACGTTTCTTGATAATATGCCCCTAAGAGAGGTCCCTAACTTTAAACCACTATAAGGTAAGCTGCACCTCAATTTGTTGGGTTGTAATGGTATATCTATACTGCATAGATCCCTAATCCTTAACTCCCTAGACGCGCTTATAGAGACGTATTCAGCCTGGGAACAAGACGTGAGAGATTTGAGGATGATGAATGGCAAGACGCTAAAATGGTGGGTACAGCCAATCCATTCCAACCTGAGAATAGTTACAATTTAATTGCTGTAATCGGACCAATTACAGTCCGGAGAGGATTTGGCAGATGGGCAGAGCAAGTATCTTAACCTGTGTTTGCTGTAGGGAGGCAAAAGGCATCTTTTATCATGTGATATGGGAGTGTTTGCTCACTCTGAGACACTGGCAGAGAATATATGATTTACTAGCGGTTGCCTTGGGCATTCCCATTGACCCAGAACTCAAGGTGGTGACATCAGGGATAATGGACTGCCGGGCAGACAGGAGGTTGCAAAGAGTATTGGCAGGGTTGGGTTTTTTGAAGGCTAGAAGGGATATTGTACGATGGTGGCAAAATAGCATTAATAGACTGGTATAATGGATCGGATCCTGCTGCGGAAAGGAAGGTTAATAAATAAAGGAGAGCCAGAGGATCTGGGGCCCTTGACTTTCCGGTCAGTCAGAATGATACTGTTCTAAGTGATATTCACAGTGATGATCCTCCGCATAGAGGTAAAAAAATAGTAGGCTGTCAATTTAATGTGAGTGCCCTAGTTACCTGTCATTTATGGAAGGATTATGGTTTTCTGAGGCTATAAAATCAATAAAAAACAATGTAAAAAAAATCATTTCCCAGTCCTGTGATTTCTCACTTTAAGAGACTAACACCAGTGCCATCATGATGAGCAACAGCTGAGTCCTCTTGACACAAATCTGATTATTGCAAGTCCCTGAAAAGTGATTGCCTCTCTCTGAGCTTTGCTGTCTGCATTTCATGCAGTAACGCTGAGCCAGTGCAGAAGTTCATGGTGCGCCCCCTGCTGTTTTCTCTGACACTTTAAACTGCAAATTTGTAGGGCTTCTTGATGGTTCTCTCAGTGTTTTGTGCAACCAGCCACAAACCTTTTGATTCACAAGGATATGTAGTGTTTGTGTAACTTACAACTTGTTGCGTTTGAATATAATGTACAGTATGTCTTTCATATGCAGTCACTTAACTTCATAGGAATTTGTGATTGTAGCTGCCTCAGTGTACGTGGCCTTGTCGAGCGCAAAAGCGTGAAAAAGCACAAGGATGCTAAGCAAGGGATTCTTCTTCTCCTGCCTGGAGAACACAATTTGTTTGGAGAAGAAGGCTCCCCATCCAGAACCATTCTTTTTGAGAAGAAGGCTCTCCATCCGTAAGCACTGCCAGTTCATACTTCTTTTTTTTCAGAGGGGCCAACACCTTCCACTCTCTGGCAATGTTGTGTTTGGCGATTGTCAGTCCCAGGTAGCATAAGGACAATTTATATCTATTCCCACCCAAATCTTCCGTATGAATGAAATTGCCCTCTTCCACACCACAGCGGAGACAGGCAGGAGAAGCAATCACCCTTGTGCGTCAGAGCTGGTGACGTGTAAGATGGATCCTGTGGATGTATTTGAACTGAATCAATCAAATCCTGGTTGCTATGGCCGCCTCCTGCTGTAAACACAGGATCTCCGTCAAATCTTCGTTTTCCACCTCCTCACATTGGTCTCCAAGTTCGTGCGAAGGCCACCAAACACATCTGGTTGATTAGATATGAGTGTCTGATAGATTTGTGCAATTTAATGACCACCCAGGTTACCTATAATAAGTTTTGCCTCTAAGGGATTACATTCGGGAAGGTCCGATAGTGCATTTATGTAAGGGGTAATCGCATGGTGAGCTGGAGATATCTATGAAATTGACTTCAGTGTAATTGGAATTCTGGAATGATTTTAAAACCGTGCCCTGAATGACATCCTCTAAAGTAGAGATCCCAATGAGATCTTACTTCTGGAATCCAGTTAACTCAGACACCTGTGGGAGTAGACTTCCATGCCACAGTGCCATCTGCTCCATTAGTCTGCCCCACCATTTCATGTGTCTAAGTGTTGAACACCATAAATTTATAATGACTTTAATCACCGTGGGAAGATTAGTGCCTCTTATTCCTCCATATGCTATCAGTGGAAAAGTACCTATCGCTCATTAGTCAAATGGATAAGCCAGGTCACCCTGTGGATCATACCACGAGTTGTTTATGATCAGGCGGGGAGCTGCCAGATAATATGACTCGACATCTGCTGCTGCAATGCCTCCACATTATGTGGACATTAAACATTTGCTGAGGGCACAGTAGGAAAGCATTGAGTTTGGAATTGAGTTTACAGAACCACTGTTGCGAGATGTCATATGGGAAATTGTGTAGTTGGTAAAGGAATCTGGCTAGAGAGACCATTTTGAAAATCGCCGACCATCCCGAGAGCACCAACCAGATCTTTATATTGTTTTTATGGTGATCAAATACCGGTTCAACATTAACATTCCATGGCACCATCTCATCTGTGGACATGAAGATGCCTAAATGTTTGAACCCGCTGGTGGGCACTCACAATCTGGACGCCCACCCGAGTCTGTAGGGGCCAGTTCCAACAGCTAAAAGTGTAGATATGAATGTGTTGATTTGTAGGCCAGAGGTTACATAAAAATGTGCATGATCTGCTATAGCCTGGGTCCCATCGTGTCCACAGCTGTAATAAAGAAGAGAACATCATCAACGTATAGCGCTATCCTGTCTGGCAGCCCGTCCACCCACTCAAAACCCCACACCTGTGCATCCATCCTCACCCACACCGCTAACAGCTCCATGGCAAGAGCAAACAGCAGGGGACGCAGGGAAAGGTGTCCGACTGAATCCCCACCACCCTCACCAACACTGTCAAGCTTGTATGTAACAATTGGAGATAAAAAACACAAACGTGAACCAAAATTGAGGCACTGGAGAAGAGTTAATAAATACACTCACTCACAGAGTCAAATGCTTTTTCTATGTCCGCCAGGAGGAGTACCACTGGCTCGGTCCGCCTATCCATCACTGCTATTGCGTTATATACTTGACGGATATTATGCCTGGTGGGGCATAAAACCTGAATGATCAGGGTGGACCAGGTCCAGAATATGATCTAATAGTCTATTTGCCAGCACCATAGCTAATATCTTAATCTCTAAGTTTAATAGAAAAATCAGGCAATACGAAGTGAGATCATCTGCTGGGCCACCTGGCTTGGGGAAAACTATGATCTCTGCATGGTGCCAATCCGATGGCATGAGAACCACGACTTCTGCAGACAGAAATGCTCCCAGGATGTGATCCTGGAGCTTGAGCATGCTGTTTTTGAAGAATTCACAGGTAAAACCCGTTTGGTTTGGGTTCATTTTGGGAGCTTCCGAGGTAAGTTCCTCTCCTGTGACTAAATATTCTAGCTATTCGCAGGCCGCCGGGGAGAGAGTCCAGAGTGGGAGCACTCACACAAACGTCTCAATCTGTGTCCTGGGCACTACATCATTTTCGCATTGACCCATTCAAAATGGAAGGAAAACTGTGCACTATCTCTCAAGTAGCATACTTGACTCATTCTTAATTAGGGGAAAAGGAGGCAATCTTGGGATACCCCGGCATTATCTATGAAGCATTTGACTTGACTTGTCCACTCATTGGTAGATACAGCTTTGGGATGCTTTCCAGGCCAATCGTGCTTTGCCCATCAGAGCCTGGTGGTACTGCTGCTGCACCAGGCCAAGGTGCCTACGCGCACGCTGGCCATCGAGTTGGCGACCCTGCCGGTCCAGTTCTGCCATCTTGGCCTCAAGGTCTATCAGATCTAGTAATTTGTGTTGGTGCTTTCCTGTGCAGTAGCTGATGTCTGCCCCTCAGAGAGTGGGCTTCAGAGCCTCCCATAGTACCTGAGGAGATGTTACTGTTCCTAAATTGGGGGCAAAATAACGATCTATGGAGCACTCCATATATTTGCGATAATCAGGGTTCTAAAGGTACCAAAGTTATAGGCGCCAACAGAGCGCCTAGCGCTAGTGAACTACCTGGAGACCCAATGCACTGGGAGTGATCTGACAGTCCCCTGGGTAGCACTATGATATTTTTCACTCTGTGTAAGTATTTGTGGGGAACTGGGAAATAATCTAGTCAAGAGTATGAAACTCTGTCCGCCCAGAAGAAGGTGCCACCCCCAGGTGTAGTGCGATGTGCCTGCAATACATCTGCAAGACCTAGGGCTAAGATAAAGGAGAATAGGTGCTTCAACCCCGTTCCCGGAGGTGATCCCTGTGGGCGCCATCTATTTACTGTCATGGTAACAACTCCAATCCAATCCCCCCCTAACACTATGAGTCCACCCGGCAACTCCCCCTAGAGCTCCGTCAATAATTCAACAAAGGAGTGTCCCAGGGGGATGGGGCATATGCACTCAGCAGTGTGAGAGATTCTGCATAAAAAGTCCCTGCTAACGCAGTGTATCTACCATATTTATGTGTCCATGTCTTAATGTGTTGGAAGGGTACCATCTGCCTAATTAGTACACCCATATCCCTGCAACCCCATGTGAATCTGAGTGATAAACCTGCGTGTTTTCCCATTTAGCCAGGCAAGGGACCTTGTTTCTGATGGAGTAGGCCTATTGCTTCAATAGGACCTCTTCCCCTACCCATTTGGTCTACTTCAGGACCGCCCCTTTCTTAACCTTATAAAGCAGGCCACTTACATTTTATGACGCTATCCAAGATGGACAGTGGGACTTGTCTGCAAAAGGACACCCATGTTTGCGTCATGCTGCAGTGCATATCTGCTTGGAGTGTGAGGGAGCGAGCATCGGACAGGCACGGAAAAGTAAATACAATCAAAAAGAATTCTACAAAACCCATACAACCATCGTGATGCAACAACTGCTATAGTAACAACAAGCATTAATTAACTCCCTCCCCATACTTCGAGAACAGGAACTATCTGTTGCGGAGCAGGTTGTCAATAGACCCCAACGGTTAGCCAGTTTCCGCCTCAACAATCAACTTGGTAGAACGAGAACACCCTCTAACTATGCTGCACGGCCACCTATAGAAATATAAACTTTTGAGTTTGAAGAAGGCCCCAATTGGGTTTAAGTACACCAATATCATTTAGGAGAGGGTGTCCCAGATGTCTGAGAAGTCGAGGATCCCCCTCAGTGTCAGCCACTCACATGGAGCTCATCCAGGCTGAACAGGACCTGTGGCGGCAATTAGACGGAGTGTTTGCGGTCTTGTTCTGTTTGTCACCCTGAGAGGACTCTGAGTCATTACATGGAGGAACTTGAGTCTTAAGATGGATCCTTTTGTCTGTCCACTGGAACACTTCCTCAGGGGAATCAAAGAAGAGTGTCTGCGATTGAAAGATCACTTTGAGTTTTGTGGGATACCGAAGCATATATCAGATGTTTAACTCATAGAGGCGCTGCTTGGTGGATTTGAAAGACTGACACTGTTGCTGCACCAGCCTGGTGTAATTCGGAATGATCATAATAGTATGTGATAGGTACAACATTTTCTCCTGGAGCCAGACATTTTTAAAGGTGGTATCCCAGTCCATATGTTTCAGGACTTTAGCAATAGTTCAGACCTAGCACCCGGGGGGGGGACAGCAAACCAGAGTCCAATGAACACGCTCGACCACAGAGCAGGGGAAGAGGGCTCCTGACGGCAGCAACTCTCTGAGCCAGTGATCCAGAAACTGCTCCATCAAGGCACGCTCGCACCCCTGGAGAATGAAATGAAGCGTAGGTTGTTACAGCTTGCCCTTCCCTCTGCGTCTTTCACTCATTCCGCTGGTTCCCTGGTCATGGAAGTGAACTTTGACACTGTTTGCTGCAGGAATGTGACTGAATCCTCGACCCAAGCCTCCGCCTCAATGATCTGCTCCACTGCATTGCGTAGATCCTGACAGAGCACCTTAACTTCTGAGCCAACAGCACCTATCTTAGCATCAAGGACATCTCAAAACTGTGTGATGGCAGCCAACAAGGCAGAATTGTCCAGTATCAAACCTTCATGGGTGCTTGTCCCTGCTTGTACCGAGGGCCCACCTGATAGAGTATATTTTTCAAGGGCACTTTGTTTGGCATTGGGCAGCCCCTTGTCTTTTGTCATATTGCATAGTTGGCCTTTTATTTATTTGTTTATTTAAACAGTTTTATATAGCGCTGGCTAGACCCAAAGGTATCAGAGCGCTTTACAGGGATCAGAAGTAGAAACAGATTGTAATATTACATTCATACAAAAAGGAAAAGGGTGAAAAAAAATATGAACAAAATGCAATGAACAATAACTACATGGAAAAGAAGATCAGAAGTAAATATAATCCATAACCATGATTTGGATAGTTGTGCAAGCGTGGGTAGCCAGAGATGATGCGGGGAAAGTGTGTAGGTAGGGTGAAACCGAGGAAGGTGAAAGGAGAGGAGATAGCATGTAGGAGTAGGTGGTGATAATATGAGGACTAGTAGAAGGAGGGTGGAAGTATATGTGAGGGAGAGAGGCGGGGGTAGTAAAACAGGTATAATGTGGTGAGAAACATTGCACCGTCATGGGCAGGTTGAGAGACCCTGTTAGATGGCGGGATTAAGGACCCCAGTATTTGTAGAGAAGATGTTGCTTGAGATCTTTTTTGAAGCTGAGGTAGGAGGGGTTGCAACGTAGGTCTTTGGGGAGTGAGTTCCAGATAGTAGGCTTGTTTCCGGAGAAAGATCGTGACTGGGTTGATTTCTTGTTTACCAAGGGAGTTACCAGAATGAGGGTATTGGTGCTCCTCATTTCTCTGGCACAGCCCGCTTTGTGAAGTTTTTGTGAGAGATACAGTGGGGTTTGAAGATGCAAGGCTTTATGCGTAATTCTTGTAGGTGGATCTACCTTCGATAGGAAGCCATTTGAGATCTTTGAGGATGGGAGAGATGTGATCAAACCTCTTACAATCAGAAATAAGCCTTGCCGCGAGGTTAAGGACTGACTTGATTGGGGCTAAGTGGACTTTAGGTGTTCCAGCGAGAGTGGCGTTACCATAGTCCAATCTGGAGAGTCCTAATGATTGAACAACAGATTTAAAGTGATCAACAGGAATGAAGGGTTTAGTTTTCTTGAGGTGATGTAGAGCAAAGAGAGCGCCTTTAGCTGCATATTTTATGTGGGGAGAAAGGCTGATGTTTTGATCAATACTTATTCCGAGGGATTTTACTGAGCTAGAGGTAGACAAGGAGCAGTTGAGGGCTTTAAGATCAGAGATCCAATGTTGAATGGGGAGTCGATTATTTTTAGGAACAAAGAGAATGACTTCTGTTTTTTTAGGATTGAGTTTAAGGTGATTGTGATGGAACCATTGTTGAATCTTAGTCAGGGCATCATTGAGGTGAAGAATGTCTGCATGGGAATTGAATTTATAGTAAAGCTGGGTATCATCCGCATAGAGGTGATAGTTGATTGCTGCTTGCTTTAGAATGAGGGTGAGGGGTTCCATAAAGAGGTTAAATAGAGAAGAAGAGAAAATAGAGCCCTGGGGAACACCCAAGGAGACCGGCATAGGTTTCAAAAGGCAATTGCTGATTTTAATTTGTTGGGTTCTGTATTGAAAGAAGGAGGTGAACCATTCAAGAAAAAGGCCATTGCAGCCAAATCGATCTTTGAGGGTGTTAAGTAAGGCAGAGTGGTTTACAGTATCGAAAGCAGCCGAGAGGTCAAGAAGAATGAGAAGGGAGGTCTCCCCCTTATCGTGGGAGTGAGGGATATCATCAACAATGTTGAGCATCGCAGTTTCAGTACTGGAGCCCTTTCGAAAGCCTGACTGTAATGTGTCCAATAGGCTAAATGAGTCAATGTGTTTGTCCAGTTGGAGCAAGGCGCATTTTTCAAGGGCCTTGGAAAGAAGAGGCAGATTAGAGATAGGCCACAAATTGTTAAGGTCATTTGGGTCAGCAGTGGTACTTTTGAGGGTGGGAGAGATTTGGCCAAGCTGGAGGGAAACAGTGACACATCCTGTGGTCAAGGAGAAGTTGATGACGGTAGTCCAATAAGGAGCAATGATATGCTTTAAATCTTGAACGAGGTTGGCGGGGAGAGAGTCAAAGGTGTGAGAGGAGGGTTTAAGCTTAGTGATGACGTTGAGGACTTCTCGTTCAGTAACTGGGCTAAAGAAACGCCAAGATGCATTATTTTTTAACTGTGGACTGGTGAGGAAATGTTCAAGGGGGGCGACGGTGTGGGGGAGACAAACAGAGTTAGGAGGGGGCGAAGGCGTAACAGGAGACTTGGATGGTAAGACATCGAGGGGTGATGAGCACTGAGGGAACGGAGTTGCTGCAAATGATAAATCAATCTTGTAGATTTTATCAGAAAAGAAATTCGCTATTTCTTCGCATCTTTCGGTGGAGGCCATCAATTTGGGGGATGCAGAAGCTGTTTTATTTTTGATGATGCTGAATAGTTCTCTAGGTCTATTCTTAGCTCAGTCGAGTTGAAGACGGAGGCCTTTTCATTCAGGATGTGTTTTTTATAATTAACCCTAGCGGTTCTGGGGGATGGTAAATATTATGTAGCAGAATAGAAGGGGCCCCCTGAACTTTAAGTTCAACTCCCATTTATTCGAAAGTGGATTGATCAGTATTCTTAACAAGGGAGAGTCGGAGTTCATCTTTATGAATTATGGCTAGGCCCCCCCCCAATTTTGTCAAGCCTATCTTTTCTGAGGATAGAGTAACCCAGGGGGAGAGCAAGTCAAGAATCAATGAAGAGTGAGCCCTGAGCCAGGTTTCCGTAAGAAAAGCAATGTCAAAGGCTTCACTAAGGATGGTTTCCGAGATTTCTGATGCATGTCGTGCAGCCGATCGGCAGTTGACCAGCATGCAGTTGAGGGGTTTATGGTTGGTATCAGGGGAGCAGCCAGAATGAATAGTGGTGAGTTGCGGGGGAGGTCTGGGCGAGCCAGGGGAGGTAGGGGTACGGTTTATCCCCAGGATCACGGGAATAGTGGAGTGCAGTGTAAGAGGATCAGTGGTCGCAATGAGTTGTGGAGGAAGCCTGGGCGAGCCAGTAGAGGCAGGGATGCGGCTTCTCCCCAGGATCACCGGAATAGAGGAGTGAGGCATAAGAGAGTCAACAGTCATAGAGCTAGGTGGGAAGGTATAATTTAATTCCCAAGGGTCCGGGGAGGAGTGATGAGTCGGGGCTTGGGATGGGATAAGGGGACAGTTCCCAGGAAGTCCCTCAGCTGAAATGCCATAAGGAGTAGTACATCCTTGTAGGGGGAAAGAAGTGTTAGTATGTACGCCGCCCGTTGTGAAGTGATGATTGGCAGGCTTAGTATCAGAGAGGGAGTTAAAGTCTTTCCTGAGAGATGAAAGTTCCAACGTCTAGATAGAGAGGTGGAGTTCAATGTTAAGAAGCGAATGGGTTAAAAGCGTGGACGGTAAGGAGGAATGGAGGTCGTTAGGGAGAGGGGCATGTTCAACATAAGACAGGGAGAGAGGCATGGGAAGTGGACGTGGAGGGAAACCAGGAGGCGGGAAGTGAGGGTTGTTCCGGAAGCTAGGCTGAGGATGAATTGTAGTGCGAGCGTCCATATATCCAGGGGTCTGATGGGTACTATGAGAGGACGAGGGGGAAAGGGGCAAGTGAGGAGAGGTGCTATCAAGTCTTTGGGGGGGGAATCATTAAGATTGGAAGGGATCGGTGTCAATAGTGGAGCAGTAGGGAGGATGGTGTGAGGGTACGCAGTGTGTATAGGGATCGTAGTAGGGGGATCAATCTGAGGGAGCTGTGGGAATGAGAGGTAAGAAGGGAGTGATTGGAATGGAGTGGGAGCACATCAGGTGGAGTAGAGCGGATTTGGGTTGCCGAGAGGGTTGGCGGAATATCAGGAGAAGGTGGGGAGGCCAATGAGGCTAGGGGAGAGAGGGTTTGAGTGGATAAGTAAGACGTGGAAATGTCAGGTGAGGGAAAGGATGCTAAGGGAGCTGTGGAATCAAAGGTCAGAGATTGAGAGACTTCATTGGTAGTTGCAGAATCAGATAGTGGTGGGGTTGGCGTCAGAAGGGGCGAAGCCGGGAGGTCTTCCTGTGATTGAGAGGATGTAGAGATATGAGCAGGAGAGGATAGTAGATCATATAAGGTGCTGAAGTGGTGCTCAAAGATGGAGAGGTGGTTTTCGGAGGCTTGTATGAGGATATTTCCGGATTTAAAAATAGAGATGTCAATTTCGCCTAAGAAAGTGGAGGAAGGGGTGGTGGACAGCTTTAAGCCATAAGGGATTTTACAAGATTTTGTTATGGGGAGGTAATGGAGAAGATACTTGTCCATTTAGAGGGGCGTCTAGTGTAAAAGATATAGTTAGTTTTGATAATGGAGGTGAGACTTAGATAATTGTCAACAAGTAAGGTTTCTTGGTGACGTAGTAATAGTTTGTGTTTCAAGTTCTTTTTGGCATTTTTAGAGAGGTTAGGGGGGTAAAGTATGGTCCAAGAGTTGGGACCAAACCTAGTGATGAGTGTATCCGTTGCAGTAGGGGTATGATTAAGGGGAGGCATGGTAATTCAACTAGTATGATTGATGAGCAGGCAGGAGATGGCGAGAAGCGCAAGTTTGGGAGAGAGTGGCAGGGGGGTGGGAGAAAAGTCTATGAATGGGAAAAAGTAGCTCAAAAAACCAGGGCAAGGGTCTTATATTAAGGTGGATTGAGCCAGAGAGATGTTGGGATAAGGTGGGATAACCAGAGGTAGCGACCGTGTTTTGGGTCAGCACGATAGAGAAGGAGAGGGTGACATAGTGATCACCAGCAAGCAGAAGTGAAAAGTAAGAGGATGATCAGAGTAAGACTAGGGAGCAAAGTGCAATGTGCAAATATGTTGCTAATTAAAGAATAGGCAATGCAACATTCAAGGCTAAAAAATCGAAGAGGTAGATCAGATTGGGCGCACAAGGTGACATTGGACAAAGGAACATCAAGTCATAAATCAAATGAATTACAAATAGACAAGCAACAGGCAAGGTAACATTAAGCAGCAGGTAAGAAATACTTATAAAATATTGAAGTGTCAAAATGAGGAAGATACATATAAAGGAGGTACAGTGAACATTAAAAGAAAAATAAGAATAAAAAGATTGTTTGGCAGCAGGAAGAGAAACAGAGAAACATTTGTGATAAAAGTCTCCCCAAGAGGTAGTCCAATTAAACTGTAATAGGTGAGAGGCATCTGGTTGGAATTAGACATAAGATGTAATTTGTCGAGCCGTCAGGAGTGAAGCCATTAAAAATAGAAAAGAATGGATTGGTTTTTTTTCGTTTTTTTGGGGGAGGAAATTAGTCCGAAGTGTAGTGTATGGGTCTCATGCCAATCCAAAATATACTGTACCCCGGAAGAAGTGGAATGGCTGGAGCGGCATTTAAGGGGAAGCGTAGAGTTACTAGCTGCAAAATGGACTCATAAATTGGGGGAGGACAAATTTTAATGCATATGGAGTAAAATAAAGATAATATTCTGTAGTTGCTCAGGCAGAATGACTAATCTTAAAGTAGTCAGTTCCATTCAAAGATGACCCCCCCTAGGAGTACAAAGGGGCAAGTCTTTTTTCACTTTCCACTCCATGTCTGGTCAAAGGTCTCAAGAGAGGAGGCAGCGTCATCTGGCCTGGAAAAGATGTATAACATGTCGGCCAAACCTCTTAAACAAAATGGGCGTCCAAGAGTAAAGTCCCCAGTCCAGTCTAAGCCCCCAGCACAGGCCAAAATAAATCAAAAAAGAGAAAACATTCACCAATCTGACTCGCGCTGCCAGGAGACATGCAGGTCAAAAACAACCAACAGGCTGGTCTGTTCGCTTCAGCCTGGGTCAACAACAGCCTCAGCTCAGGGTGCTAAATTCCAGCACGTCTCGCCGTGAAGAGTAGTCAGCACCGGTTGGATCCGGTAAAACAGGACTTCAGACGGGTCCCGAGGGAGCAGGGCCAGGCCCGATCTCGGTTGGGGGGCCGGACTCAGGATGCCGTCAGCCCCTGTGTGGGTTTGCAGGGCAGAGGTAGCGGCACGGGTTCAAGGCAAGATGGTGCCGACAGAGCAAACCCCTTTTGACCACCGACATGAGAGCCCTCCACCAAGGAAGCGGGAGAGAGCATCAAGAGTGAGGATGTGGCTGCCGTACTCCGTTTCTGTGCCAGAGAAGTGTGTGAGAAGGATCTCCTGTGAATGGCGGGAACTCACAGGCCACTCACCCCAACAAAACGAGCGATCTAGGGAGAAGGCAGATAATGGAGAGGTCGTGTACAACAGGTGGATGCAGCATCAGAGCTCAGCTTCAGAGCACAAAGACTGTAGACCTCTAGTAACCAGCTGGAGACTCCCAAGCAACTCGCGCGGACACCGTGGGCAATCCGAGGGGAGGACGTCCACCAGGGGGATCTTCACCACTCTCGCCAGATGATCCTGATCAACAGCAGGGCAGGCTGCTCTACCATGGAGGAGCCAGTAGCACCCGGGCGGATGAACCAGCAGGTAAGATGAGTAAACAGTCTTATTCTTCTCCGAATAAGTGCTTGTATAGTCTAGTGAGCAGTTCGGTCCAGGTAAAGCGGATGGGAGGGCCAGAGGGGCGGTTTCTGCAGGGATAATAACCTAATAGGCATTCCCCAAACCAGGAGCACCTCCGGAGGCTCCTATTCAGCGGCCATGTTGGCTATATCAAGGGTGCAGTCTTCAGCTCCTAGCAAGTCTGGCTCTACCACTGACCCACCCAACCCCCACTGCGTCCCCGTGGGTGGCACGTGCAGTTAGACCCTCAGTTCGCTGTATTTTCATTACTGCATGTCTTACAACTAAGGAGGTGAGAACAGGGTAAAACATGGGTATATCAGGATGAAAGGGGGCCCACGCTGCCACAAACTCACCGGAACTCAGTTCTAATGTGGTCTCGTAGGGTCTAATGTTGCTGTGTTCTTGCTCTGAGGAGGAGGTTACAGCTTCCCCTTACTTCATGGAATGATGGCTCCAAGACCTATTTTGTCCATTACAGCTATGATTTGTGTTCCCCCTGGGAACCTGGTCCAACTCGCGTGCCACTCCACTCCTGTTGATGTGCTTGATGGGGTCGCCCGGCTGTCCACATTGGTCACCAAGGACAAAGCCAGGAACACAGGGTAGATATTTGCATGTGGTGCACAAAAAGTGCTCCCTCAGATGCTACCCATCTGTGTCTGGCCTTGCTAAGGAATCTTGCCACCCTTTGAATGGGGCCAATGAATCTCAAAGGAACTCCTGGGACTTGTCCTGGCCTTGGGTCAGGAGCCTTCCATCAAAGTGGAGAGCTCCACTGTCAACGTCCCCTACCAGTAAGCTGGCACGATTATCACTTACGGCCCTCAGAAAATCACCTTGACCTGATCTGCTCTACCCCAGGCACTGGTGCGCCTTACCGCATGATTTGTGGACTCTGATCACACTGCCATTTGGTTGCACACTCATGGAGCTGCCCAACGTGGTGCTGTCTCCTCCACCTGCACCCATTGGTCCCCGCGTCTCGGGCGCGATGCAGTCCTCACTCATGTCCCACAGCCAAAACCAGCATGCCCCGGGTGTCCTCTGCTGCTGAGCAGTGTGAGTCTCCTGCTGGGCAGAAAAGGCACTTGGGGAGGCCACCAAATCCGTGGGGGGGCTCCCACGACCAAGCACCGCTCCGCCCTCACCTTGCCTAGTTCTCCACTCTGCCGTCCCACACTGCTGTGAGCAACTACCTCCACTGTAGGGCCTCGTACAGCAGTGTCACAGGTGGCTTCTCACACCAGCTGTCTCTGTGGGCGTCTGTGACATTGAAACTCTCCCGTAGTGCTGCTGGTACTTGTCGGACACTAGTACTTAGGGTGGCGACACTTCCTCAGTAGTGTAGCTGCATGATGATGTTGGATGTTAGGTGGCAGTGCAGAGCTGTGCTAAATTGCTTATGCCATGATCGGTGCACAAGCCACGTCCCCCCAGTTCAACCTCAATCACCGGCTTCAGTTCCACCAACCCACCAGACAACTTCTCTCATCTCACTTGCACACACATCCAGCATCCACAGAAGCAGAACGGGTGGTTGAACATTCTCCTACGAAGCTGCCAAATCCTGGAATTACCTCCCCCAACACATCAGGGCCTTCTCCTCACTTCCTCAATTCTGCAAGAAGCTGAAGACCTGGCTATTTAATTAATCTTCTTTCAGGGCCATCAGACGGCTGTATTCAGTCCCAGCTTTGCCACATGCCTACAGTCATCTACTCAGTGCCTGGATACCCTCACGGGTAACAAGAAGCGCTCTACAAATCCGCATAACATTGCAAGGAGTGGCTAGCCTTAAATCTGTTCCTTTCCATGTCGGTTGCCTTCCCAGTATTTATTGCCTGAAGATCCTAATCCAGGATGATGCTAACCCATTTACCTGTGATTTAATTTCCTGCTTTGACAATTTATATGGAGGCTTTGCCTTGAGGTGTATGCCTCGTGACACATTAATGCCACTATTTTTTGTCACATTCATCACTCATTTTGAAGCCTTTTTGTCCGTGATATTTGCTTTACTTTTTTTCATCTGCAACACTTATTTGGATTCTCTAGTTCTGAAGATCCAACGCTGGACTCCTTCTTCCTAGCTGAGGGTGGTCATTCATAAACTCCAATCAAAAATCTACAAGATTGTCAAGAAATAGTTCTTCCATGGTCTTTTTTCCTATTAACAGGGATCCTCTTAAGGAGACACTTGACTTCTTTAAGGTGAATAATTTAGCTTATTGGAAAGTGGGTGCTGATATGAATGTATGGATTGAAAAAAATTGGTAAATACATTTCAGAATAGATATGGTGTGTAGTCTTATGTTAAGGCAGCCCCCCCCCCTTTGTCTTTTGTCTTTTATCTGTTTCGGATTCAATCGGTACAGTAGGACATTGGTTTTTAAAAATCTGTGTTATCTGATTTAGAGATACAATCGATTGTGTGTATGTTCTAATAGTTGCACTGGAGGGTAAGTGTTTTTTTTATTTCCTTTAGAAGAGGGTTTTGGTATGCGTTAGAAATGGGGGTCTCTAGTTGTCAATGTTTGCACCTTAGACCAAGTTGGGACCCTTCTTCCTAGTCAGGATAAGGGGGATACACTACTGAAATAACCCTTGCTCACCCCCTTGGTAGCTTGGCGCGAGCAGTCAGTGTGCAGAGCATTTGCATATAACCAACAGTAATACAGTGAAACCACTACAAAAGGATACCACACCAGTTTAGAAAAATATCCAATACTTTATATATTCAAAACAAGACCAAAATGATAAAAAAATCAATATACAGTACTTAAAAATATGCACTTTGCAAGACTAACCTTAAAATGCAGTTCCTTGAAGTAAGGAATATAAAAGGAGTGAAATTGTCCGTTTAGCACCAGAGAAAGAGTTTATGTAGCACAAATGGGAGCCCACTTGTGGGTAGATATATTGGAATTTTTGTTTGTGAATTACAAATTATTTGGATAGGAATTGTTATTTCCTAAAGATAGTTTTGTTTTGTTTCTTAAATGTTAGCCCTGAAGAAGAGGTAGTTAAACACAGCGAAACCCGTTTTGGCTCGAAATATTCTATATTAAAGAATTACACGTTTAAAATTAGGTTCCAGTTACGACTGTATTAATTCACGCTGTCGAATGATAATTTGGAGAAGATCCTTTGTTCAAGAATAACTTCCCTACTATTTGATTCTTTGTAACTGCGTAACCACATGCTATTGAATAATCCTTATGAGAATTTGTATTGTATTGTTTGGGGTGACAATGAGCTGTATGTGACTGAATGTTTGAAATAAATGTAACTTAAACTCAATGTACCATATCTATGATAATTCAGTGGTTAATGTCTGGTACTAGTATCTCCTAGTGAAAATTTATATAACTTATTACATGATGAGACAGTGGCTTCTAGGAGAAGTCACACTTTCTTCAGCCAATTCAGGAAAAAACAGACAAGAAACCTTCGATGCATCCAGTCTTTGGCACCAGGTAATCCGTGCGTGTGCAGCATCAAAGAGTCAGATCCTGCTACAGTGCATCTCTCATTATTCCAGTTGCCAACAACCAATCATTGGTGCCAGCGGAGCCAATTCCAAAGCCCAGCCAACCACAGTCATCCTGTGATCCATGAAATCAGGACAGCCCTGAAGGGTCAGGAAACTCTTACTCTACCACCAAAGCTGTGCACCTACAACATATTCAAGTGAGTTGTGAGTGAAAGAAAGAAAAGAGCGGGTCTTTAGATCCACGCAGATGGAAAGATACTGACAGGCACCAGAGAGGCAGAAAACATATCAGTAATCTGCAATACATAGTATGCTCTTTGTTTCTCATGTGCTTTGTAGAGATTGATGTGTTATTGTTTTTGCTGCCTGGGAACTTTGTGCTAAACTTCTAATTTGCTTAGACTTTTTAACTCAAAGGAAAATGGAAGTTAAGCTAGAGCTCCTACGAAGAGCTTGAGTCGCAAGAGCGCAACTCCCCCAATCCATAAATGTAAGAATGTTATGGGATGTCAGTTGGATGACACTGTTTCCAGTCAGTGCACAAAGAGGGTTTTCTGTGACATAGAATGAGACCCATAGATGCTCTTTGGTCTAGGGTGGATGCTTCTCCCTTCATCGAGTGTAAGTACCTTCAACTCACAGGACTGTAGTAACTAACATTGATGGCAGTAAAAAATTGTAGAGGCCTTTTTAGAAGTTATGTGCCAGAAAGAGTTTCCTACTGGACTGTAGTCTGTATTTTTTCAGTTGGTCTGCCAGTCATTTGTTCCATCAATGTGGGACATGGATGATGCATATGTGTGATTATGTGAGTATGTGTGATCCATCTATGTGCAATAGGCTGTACATGGAGAGATGGATAGAGCTGTAAGCGGCAATGTGAATGGCAGGGCTATCCTCCAGCATTTCTTAGTTCCTTTGTAGTGAACTAGACTCCACAGTGTACAGGATAGGAGATAGAAGTGTTACCCACAATAAGTTAAGAGGTGGGTAAGTGGCACTTCAGTGCCTTTGTTTTGGGTTTGCCTTAGGATGAGATTCCCAAATCTACCCCTTCTTTCTACTGACACTGTGGGACAAAGGGCCTGATTACAATATTGACGGATGGGATACTCCATCACAAACGTGACGCATACCCCTTCCGCTTTATTGCAAGTTCTATAGGATGTAATGGAACTTGTAATGTGGTGTACGGGATATCAGCCATATTTGCGATGGAGTATCCCATCTGCCAAGATCATAATCAACCCCCCAGTCTGGGATGTATACATGTAAGTCAGGAAATGCCTGAAACAAATACCCGAATTAGACTCTGGAGTATGCACACTCTGTCTGGAAACATGGTATACACGTGAGGCAGAAATTACCAGGCAGTGTGTCATGGTTTGTCTTGCAGAATCAAGGGTCCCACAGCATGGAGACTCAGAAATTATTTTTTTCTTGAGGATTGGGGCTTTTAAATGCCAGCTGCCCACTGTCATGTGTGAGAAAATGTACATTGACACTCTGCAGTCTGCCGGGTAAAAAGATGCCTGGAGTCTGCCTTGAAGAAAGCAGCTGGCTGACTGCTGAGGAAGGGTGCTAGAGGAGCTCTTACATGAAGAAGATCATACCTATATGGAGGGAACAGTAAGGAATTGAGAGGAAGAACTGAAAGATGCGAGCGGCTAAACAGAGAACTATCTACACTTCAGGCTGTGTGGAGAGGCCTTGAGACCCTAGTGGCACTGCTGTGTGTCCAGGAAATTATCTCCTGTAGCTGAGGCATGACCAGGGATACCACAAATGCATTTTGTGGTATTCCCACCATGAAGACATAGAGCTTGTGATTACTGGAAAATGAGAACATCTTGATCACATTTGATAGCCTTATCTGAAAAACTGAAGTGCCTTAAGCAGCTTAGCACTAGGTCAGACCACTCTCCAGAATCAGTGGTGGCCTCTGTTTCCATCTACTGATCACTGCTGCAACATAGGGTGGACTGGTTATTTGGGTGTTGGGGTTGTGTTTGCGTCCGAGGAGGATACTCCCAGTGAAAATTCAATGGAACACAACCAGAGAGCGGTTTTCAGTCTCCTCATTGTTGGTGCTGCTTGTCTTCATCAGGCAGGGGCAGGTGCACCACATGTAGAAGGGAAGGTCTGGGGCAACATCAGCTGGGCTGAGGCAGAGCCACTGTGATCCCGCTTGGTGGGTTTGAAGGAAAGACAACATTCAGTGAGGCCTTGCCTTTTACTGGCACTTATAGCCTTGGTCTGTAAAGATAAAAAGGTGATGTCACCCACGAAGGATTGTCATTGGGTACTATTCCATGATCCACCTGACCACAATTACTTGGAGAGGAATAGATGGACGTAAAAGAGTAAAAATAATAATGTTACCCACCACTTACTCAATAAGGGCTAATGTCCTAACATTCATTGAACAACTATGTTATACCTTTCTCAGAGGAGCAGCCTGGATTAGTTCTATGAGTCTCAGCTCACAGCGATTATTGCTTTGATAGCTGTGTATTATTTGTTTGCTCTCTCAAATTTATGAACTGTATACATTTGTATGTTAGAAGTGAATTACCTTTTCTTTTTGAGTGAAAACAATGGATAGACCTGGATTTATTGCTGACACTGGATGTCTCATTGAATTTACCATACACCATTTAGTAGGCACCAGGGCACCTAGCTTGCCTCTTGCCTCCAGTTTCAGCTTGTTCCAGACTGATCTAGTGACACCGCAGGGGTTTTCCCAACCGGGTTCTCCCACTTAGCACTCTTCCTACCAGCAAGAGCCTTGCCCACCCCAGAACCCACTTAATGCGGCGAAGGTGTGCCAAAGGCAAGCATGTCTGTGCCCGTCTGCTCATGGACTGCGCCCAGCGCCATGACCCCTAGCTCTCCCAACCCCAAAGATTTACCATTGCCAAGCTCTATACCCTCAACCCCTGCTGCCGCAACAAACACCGCTACTGCGCAAGCCATGCTCCACGGTAGGACCTTTCACCTGCACTCACTGCCAACTCACTTGCCACTGCACACATACCAGCCCCACCATGAATACACCACAGACACCACCTGACCAAAAACACCAACCTGCATACACCTTTCTCAACACACGCTCAATATGCAAGCATTCCAGTGAATTATATGACCTCATTGCCATCCTCACACCCAACATCGTCTTCCTCACTAGGACCTAGCTCAACCCCACATCTACCCCAGGCATGGCCACAGAGATACAGACAGATGTAAAATCACTCACCAGGACCGCACCAACAAACCATACAGTGTACCACCACCACCCACAATACCACCACCCCATGGAACCATTGGAGGCACCCTTGTATTCCCCAGGCCCATGCTCCAGCTTGTGCAACCTCATGGCAGACTTCATTGCACCTAAGTTGATAATGATAGCACGTTCCTGAATAGGAAAATGTCTTTCGTTTTGCACTCAATCTCAGAGATATGATCTCTTTTGTGAAATTAAACTCAGGTAAATCGGAATTTATTCAAGTGTAACTTGAGTTTATTAACCGTTGTTCAAAGTTAATGAAGTCAAAGAATTGTATTCATTCTTTATCAATGCATCATATATCCAACTGCCCAATGCATTTCGGGCTTTTTTTAAGCCCTTCTTCAGGGGCGGTACTCTGAAAGGATAAGGTATAGGGTTCAGTATATATATACATTTTATAAACACTCAATGGAAAAGAACAATTTTTATCCAAACAATTATACAGTAGATTTTGATTGTAACAAACATGGTTATGTTGAAACAGTATTAAAAGTAATACGTTCGTAATGAGTAAAAAAACACAATACCAGTGTTGGTAATTACCAAAATGGAGGTACACTACACATCAAAGTGATGTGAAAATATCCACTTGTTTTACATGTTAAAACAACATACTGTGATGTGCATTTTACCAAGGTCATAGGAAATAGTGAAGCCGAAATGGACCAAGAAAGTTTGGGTGGTAGTGTAAGTAAAAAAATTAAATGAAAAAATGAAAATGCCATATAGGACAAAGTAATGTGGTGTGTTTTTGCCAAAATTGTAGGAAAAAGTAAAAACGAAATGAAAAGAAAAATCTAGATGGTGGTGTGGGTAACAAAAATACATACAGCATGGGGCCTTTTAAAAGAATACAATCACTATCTGACAAGTAACGGAAGATCAAACTTACAGTTGGTATGGTGATGTATAGGTTCTCCTGAACCCGGGAGAATCAAATTGGAAATGCTCCGGTCAGTGTAATGGATGGTAATCATGTGATATATAGACATGTGATAAGGAAAAGTGCGGGAAAACGAGAACTACAAAGAAAACAGACTTGTAGTTCCAAGAGGTAATCATGTGATATGTAATGAAGAAAAATGCGGGAAAAGGAGAACTACAAAGAAAACAGACTTGTAGTTCCAAAAGGTCAATAAAGTTTAGTGAAACTACCCGTGCAAACAAAATATAAAATAATAAACAATATGTAAAATAATAAACAAAAGTGAGTGCAGTTAAATCTGTAAAGGAAAAAGAAAAATGGAATAGACAGCGTGTGACACCGAAGAAACACATGTAATTCGAGTGATTCGAACCAAAAGCGATAGTTCAAAAAATGTAAGATATTATCAAATCCTGGAGCTTGTAAGGAAGCGTCAATGTAATAGTGCAATAGTACATGTGTATAAGATGAAATTAGTAAGTTAAATAAAATAAAATAACTGTAAGGTTCAACATGAACTGTAAAGTTACACAAGGTACTAGGGTATCACAAGTCGGGTGGAAAGTTCAAATCTCCAATTTAAGGTGAATAAAGGAGACCTTAATTACAGAAAACAGCCCAGATCATAACGCTCGTTAAGACCTTTCGGATGTATGGAATTCAGCTTGTGGATCCAAAATGTTTCTCTTTGTAATAGATATTTACTATTGTCACGACCCCTCAGCTGGGGAATCTGTTCAAGAACCAAAAATCGCAGTTGACAGATGTTATGCTGATGCTGGTGAAAATGAGTTGCGATTGGTGATTTCGCCTGTTTGGTACGTATATTGCTTTTGTGTTCATTGATCCGTATACGGATTTTTCTCTCAGTTTTGCCCACATAAACCAAACCACATGGACATTTCAACATGTAAATGAGATTCTGACTATTACATGTGGCTGTAACCTTGAGTTTGATCGTGTTGCCTTGTGAAGGATGTTGGATGTTGGTACCTTTGATGATAGAGTTACAGTTACCACAGTTAAGACATGGTAAAGTACCTTTGAAGGAGCTGGTAGTGAGTTCATCAGCTTTAGACAATATTTGTTTGATATTGCGTGATCTTTGGTAAGCAAATCTAGGTGATATTTCAAAAATGTTATTGAAATCCATTTCCATGCTTAACATAGGCCAATACCTGAGGATGGTTTTTTTTATGTTGAAACTTTGTGTGGAAAATTTTGACACAAATGTCATTCGTTGATCAGAAGTTTTTGGTGGTTTGGGTGAAAGAAGCATCTGTCGGGTAGATTTGTTAGACTTCAATATGGCGCTGTCAAGAACTTTGGTAGGATATTTTCGTTGTTCAAATTTGGAAATGCAAGCGGATTTGCTTGATTCAAACAATTCATTGGTACTTGAGATTCTTTTCAATCGTAGTAGTTGTGAGTAGGGCAAATGATTCTTGAGAGATGGTTGGTGGAAACTGTGAAAGTGCAGGAGATTATTGCGGTCAGTAGGTTTAGTGTAAACCTCAGTGGTGAGGTTTCCTTGGTATAATGTTACCTTGGTATCCAGGAATGTTATCGATTCTTTGTTTATACAATGAGTGAATTGAATTCGTTGGTCAACTGTATTAAGTGATTCGATTAATGATTCCAGATGATCAATTGAGCCATTCCATAAGATAAAGATGTCATCAATGTATCTTTTATAAAGGGTAAGATGTTGGGTCCACTCGTGTTTGCAAAGTATGTTGTCTGTTTCAAAACGGTGCATAAAGAGGTTCGCGTATGTTGGGGCGGCACAATTGCCCATGGAAGTTCCGGAGCATTGAATGTAAAATGTTCCTGCCCATTCGAAGTAACTGTGATAAAGGGTGAAATGCATGAGTTCCATCAGAAATACTTTGAGATTCTCTGGTTTGTCTGTGGTCATCAGAAATGACTCGATTGCCTCAATGCCTTTGTCATGGGGTATGGAAGTGTAAAGTGAGTTTACATCAATGGTACATAGGACGGTTTCCATGGTTATCAAATTTTGAATGGACTCCAGGATATTGAGAAAATCAGTAGTGTCCTTAATGTAGGTAGTCATCGACTGAACAGAAGCTTGTAGATGTTTATCCAAGTATTTCCCTACGGGTTCATGTAGTGAGTTCACTGTAGACACAATGGGTCTGAATGGCGGTCTTGTGGCGTTTTTGTGCATTTTGGGGAGCATATAGATATAGGGTGTAGATGGGTTGCTTTTGATCAGATATGTTTTGTCTTCGTCGTTGATGACACCCTGTTCTAAAGCTGTATTAACGATGGTTTTTAGCACAATCATGAAATCATTGGTTGGATCCGTTGGGGTGGGCATGTATGTATCTGAATTGTTGACGTGATCATTAACATTTTTAGTGTAAAAGATGGTATCCATAATGACCAGTGCTCCACCTTTGTCGGCTTGACGTATGGTAATTTCTGGTTTGTTTGCTAATTCTTTTAAGGCTTGTTGTTCCTTTTTGGTTATGTTAGAGTATGCCTTTTTGTTATGGTAGCCAATTTTTTTGAGTTCTTTATTAACGATTGTTTCGTAGGCATCCAATACTTTATGACTCATGGGTGCTGTGAAGGTGCTCCTATTGCGAAGTCCCATTAGGGTGTTCTTCCGTGGTACATCTGGAATGTTAAGGATGTTTCGAAAGTAGTGTTTAAGTCTCAGTAGACGCATGAATTTAAAGAAACTTATATCAGTTTCTAATTGATTGGAATGGTAGGTGGGAACAAAGGAGGTTCCTTTTTGAAGTGTAGCAATCTGGAGTTGTGTAAGATTATAAGAAGAGATGTTTATCACGAGGTTTTCTGACTGCGCGTGCTCTTGGCCACTGATTTTGTTGATGTTTTTCCTCCTGGATCTCCGGGTGGCCTTGTGCCTGCCTCTAAAAAATGAGATTGTCCCGAACTGCTAGTTGTTGGGCCTTCACTGGCTGTATGCTGTGGGTCTCCTGTCTCTGTTGATCTAAGATTTGGTTGTGAAGTTTGGGGTGCTCTGGTTGTCTTATCTCTACTAGATGAGTCATCGGAAGATGTAGTGTCTATATCCGATCTTTGTCCTGTGTGTTGACGTTGTTGTCTTTTGTAAGCATAGGCTTCTGCCCATGTGTAGACCTCTCCTAATTTATAATCCGTACTGTCACGTTTGAATTTTCGTGTTTTCCTTTCATTAATCTCTTTAGTATATTCGTCAAGTTGTTTGTTAAGATCTGCAAGTGTTGCATTCCAATCAATGTCAGAGATTTTACTAGAAATTTCTTCACGAAGTTCATCAATTTCTTTCTGAAGGTCTACAAGAAGTTTGGATAACTCTTCTACTATTAATAATATTAGATCCAGTGAACACTTATTGAGTATTGCTTCCCATTTTTCTGTAAACCGTGGATTATTTTTACATAGAGTCGATTTAAGGGCTATTCTTAACCCTCTTGGGATCCTTTGTACCTTGTGGTAACGTATTAATGTGCTCGCATGGAGCTTTTGGTTGATAGCTCGTTTGGAGGTATATAGTAACTGTCTGATGTTAGATTGAACAGTTGTTGTACTGTGACTGGACCCTGTGGTATCCTCAAAGAGTGCATAAATGCGTTGAGTTTCTTTATTTGTATACGTGAACGTTTGTGTTCTTCGTTCAGAGGTATTATCTTCTTCATCCATTTATATGTTGGTGCGCTTTCCGTGTCACTCAGGAAAGGGGACTCATATGAAAAGTTAGAACAGAAGTTGCGCGCTCAAAATTTCTCCAGGTCAATATTTTAAGCAAAATTAGTTGGTGCAAACAAATTAATCCCCCTGAGTAGGGAATTCAAATCGTAGATAATGATAGCACGTTCCTGAATAGGAAAATGTCTTTCGTTTTGCACTCAATCTCAGAGATATGATCTCTTTTGTGAAATTAAACTCAGGTAAATCGGAATTTATTCAAGTGTAACTTGAGTTTATTAACCGTTGTTCAAAGTTAATGAAGTCAAAGAATTGTATTCATTCTTTATCAATGCATCATATATCCAACTGCCCTTTTGGAACTACAAGTCTGTTTTCTTTGTAGTTCTCCTTTTCCCGCATTTTTCTTCATTACATATCACATGATTACCTCTTGGAACTACAAGTCTGTTTTCTTTGTAGTTCTCGTTTTCCTGCACTTTTCCTTATCACATGTCTATATATCACATGATTACCATCCATTACACTGACCGGAGCATTTCCAATTTGATTCTCCCGGGTTCAGGAGAACCTATACATCACCATACCAACTGTAAGTTTGATCTTCCGTTACTTGTCAGATAGTGATTGTATTCTTTTAAAAGGCCCCATGCTGTATGTATTTTTGTTACCCACACCACCATCTAGATTTTTCTTTTCATTTCGTTTTTACTTTTTCCTACAATTTTGGCAAAAACACACCACATTACTTTGTCCTATATGGCATTTTCATTTTTTCATTTAATTTTTTTACTTACACTACCACCCAAACTTTCTTGGTCCATTTCGGCTTCACTATTTCCTATGACCTTGGTAAAATGCACATCACAGTATGTTGTTTTAACATGTAAAACAAGTGGATATTTTCACATCACTTTGATGTGTAGTGTACCTCCATTTTGGTAATTACCAACACTGGTATTGTGTTTTTTTACTCATTACGAACGTATTACTTTTAATACTGTTTCAACATAACCATGTTTGTTACAATCAAAACCTACTGTATAATTGTTTGGATAAAAATTGTTCTTTTCCATTGAGTGTTTATAAAATGTATATATATACTGAACCCTATACCTTATCCTTTCAGAGTACCGCCCCTGAAGAAGGGCTTAAAAAAAGCCCGAAATGCATTGGGCAGTTGGATATATGATGCATTGATAAAGAATGAATACAATTCTTTGACTTCATTAACTTTGAACAACGGTTAATAAACTCAAGTTACACTTGAATAAATTCCGATTTACCTGAGTTTAATTTCACAAAAGAGATCATATCTCTGAGATTGAGTGCAAAACGAAAGACATTTTCCTATTCAGGAACGTGCTATCATTATCTACGATTTGAATTCCCTACTCAGGGGGATTAATTTGTTTGCACCAACTAATTTTGCTTAAAATATTGACCTGGAGAAATTTTGAGCGCGCAACTTCTGTTCTAACTTTTCATATGAGACTTCATTGCACCCTCAGCATTAGATTCCAAGGTCTAGATCTTCCAGAGTGACCTAATTTTCCACATTGACGACCCCACAGACAAAAACTCTGCACACCCCCTGGACAGTATGAGCAGCCCCGGATATACTCAAATCATGCACGACCCTACAAACACCACAGGACACACGCTGGACCCAATTTTCACCTCCAGTAACCACATGAAATACAGCCATGTCACAGAATTCACATGGACCGATCACTCCCAAGATGGTCAACACCCCCCACCGGAGGTGGAACAAAATCTCAGAGACCAGCTGGGCGAACGCACACAACACCTCCAACCCTATTAGCACCACCAACCTCGAGCAGTGAGTGACAAACTTCAACGCCTGGATCACCAATTGCGCAGACAGCATTGTCTACATCAAGAGCAATGTCCAGTAAAAATCATCCAAAAAGGCCAGCTGGTACACCCAAGAACTCAGAACAGCCAAACGAGACAGCAAAGAGTTGTAGGGGAGCTGCCGCAAGGACACCTCAGGCAGGGCAGCCTTCAAGACCTCCCTCAACCTCTACCCGCCACCTGCTGAGGGCAATAAAGAAGACAGTCCTTGCCGCATGCATCGAAACCAGTGCCAAAAACACCAGGAACTTTTCAACATCATTAAGGAACTCTCCAATCCGGCTGCCAGCGAAAACAACGTCACACCCTCACAGGAGCTGTGCGACAACCTCACCCTCTTCTTCATCGAGAAGATTGCAACCATATACAGAAACCTCGAACACCAACCCAAGCCTACGGACATACTCAACTGATACGCCACCACCGTAACTGACATGAGCTACCCACTGAACACCTGTAACATCCTTTCTACCCAGGACACCACCTCCACCATGAAATTCATCCCACAGACCTATGCCCACACAACATTTTCAACCTTGGAAACCAAAGGATAGGCCAGGAACTCACCACCCTACTCACTACCTCTATCACCTCTGCAACATTTCCTGATACCTGGAAAATGCTGAATCAACTCATGACAAACCTGGAGCAGAACCAGCTACTCGACGCCCTCCAATCTGGCTTCCACAGCAATCACAGCACCAAAATTGTTCTGATTGCAGCCACCGATGACATACAAATCCTCTTCAACTGAGGAGAAACAGCAGCTTTGATCCTCCTTGACCTTTCGGCAGCCTATACCTAACACACTGATCAAAAGACTCCATTATATCAGCATCCAAGGGGACATGCTCAGATGGATCACCTTCTTCCTCACAGGAAGAAACCAGAGGATCGACCTCCCACCTTCACCTCTGAACGCAAGGAAATCACCTGCGGTGTCCCCCAGGGCTTATCCCTCAACCCCACACTCTTCAACACATATATGACTCTAGTGGCCAACATTGTCACATCCCAAGTTCTCAACTTATTTTCCTATGCAGAGGACACCCAACTCATCCTCTCACTCACCAACAACCCCACCACCACCAGAACCAATTTCCACAGATGCATGACAAATGTCACTGAATGGATGAAAAACAACTGCTTGCAGCTGAATACAGACAAGATGGAAGTACTGATTTTGGCAACAGCAGCAACCCATGGAACGATTCCTGACCTAGGATCCACACTCACTCGCTCTAACCATGCCAGAAACCTCAGAATATTAATTGACAACAAGCTAATAATGAAATCACAGATCAACGCCGTCTCCTCTGCCTGCTTTCCTCACTCTGCGCATGCCATGTAAGATCCTCAAGTTGCCCCCTTACACAAGAGGCGCACCGTGACACAAGCCATACTCACCAGCCGACTGGACTACAGCAAATGCGCTCTATGTAGGAATTGCCACACATTTCCTACAGAGACTTCAGAGCATAAAGAAAGCTGCAGCCAGACTCATCATTGGCCTTCACCGATGAACCCATATCACACCCCACCTCAGGAAACTCCACTGGCTCCCTGTTCAGAGGAGATGCCAATTTAAGCTGCTGACCCACGCACACAAAGCTCTATACAACCAAGGACCTGCCTACATTAACCACTGCCTGAACTTCCACCAACCATCAAGAAGACTACGCTCTGCTCCCTTTCACTTTCCCGTACTCCCTACATCTACCGAAGTAGAGGACGCTACTTCTCCCACATCGCAGCAGAGACCTAGAGCAGCCTCCCCAAGTACCTCCGGACAATCACCTCACTTTCAGAATTTCAAATGGCTCTCAAGACCTGGCTGTTCGAATAAGCCCCTGGGGCCTGCAAGCCCCTGAATACCCTATCAGGTGATTAGCCGTGCTTTATAAATCCTGATTGATTGATTGACCATTTCCCTGAGCAAGCCTTGGTCTGCTCAACTTCTCTACCCTGAGGGCCAAGTGTTAAAAGGGTGTACTTGCTGCTCAGTTTTTGGTTAATCTGTAAGCTTAACCACAGGACTCCATTGGTAAAAGGGTCTCATTGTTATAAATTAAGACCCGTAACCATTTTCTGTCTTGGGCCTCCTAAAAATGATACAACATGTCTTAATGGCTACCGAAGAGAAATCTCATTTTGCCCTGTTACCGTTATAGACAGTGGACTAATCGGGGTAGGAGTAACAAGTGAAGTGGGCCTGCTGCAGTCTCAGTTCATGTAATACATATTGTCTCAGCTGTCAGTAAACTTGTATAATCTCTTGTAGAATGTTTCTGCCGACCACTAATTGCTGTTGGTCTCTTGGTAGGTGAGAGGTGTATTCCACTAATGCTGGCCATTGCTGAAAGGTAACCTTAATGGCCTCGCCCACCCTGTCTCCATGACGTGTGGTAACCCTCCTTGTTATCACTTCATGTGCTCTGAATATGTTAAGAGAAGCTCTTTACATTGGTAAGGATGATTTTGGGCAGGTATAATAGCAAGTCATTTTCATTTTTCATCATGTGTTACCATGGGCTGTAGCTACAGCTACTCATTAATAATAGATTTAACGAGTGAACATGTCCCTGTAATGAATGTTACTTCTTCTTCTGTCAGCAGGAACTCTATTCCCTGCCAAGTAGACTGTAACCACAGGATGCACGTTCTGTGGAATATTTACTTCATCAGCCACGATTTAGTAAAATTGAGGTACTGGTTCTTATCTCTGGTTTCTTTTGTATCTGTTACACTTAACAAGCCCTGATGAATAAGGGGGCCTGTTTCCTGATTCTATTGAAGATTTATACGTACATATGTGTCTCCCAAACAATATCAGTATGTCACTCAAATGTAAAATTTGGAGCAACCAGGGAAACGGCCCAACTTTGGGAACCACTTTATCATATCACTTCTTTCTAAACGCACACACCTGGCTAGGTTTTGCTAGCTTCCAGAGCTGTAGGAATATGTGTGTGTCTCTGCAGGGAAAGGGAAAACACACAGCTATCTCACACCCCTCCCTATGGGCCATACACGGTGGAGGAAAGCCCATTTGTGACCAAGCCTACCAGATAAGTTGGAGAGACCATGATGATCCTACCACAATTGTGTCTGCTCAAATCATTATGCAGGCAATAGGTGATTAATATAATGGGGTTTAAAAAACCCCATCCTCTAGTATCATCTAAGGATTAGAGCAGTCATCCCAACAAGGCCAGTACTAACAAAGCCACAATAAATTAGGGCCAAAAGTATCAAAAGCAAAATAGTATATTGTATTAGTGGAAACCCAAGCCTGTCATTGCTGTCAGATCTGCAAAGCTATGTAACACCGCCTGCACACCTTTTTACGACCAACATGACTGGCCTCTACTTTATCAGCTGGAATGTCTTTTGGACAAGTAGTGCTCCCAGTTCTGGAGATAGTCTTTCCTCCTCTCCTTGGGAGAGACAGTGTTATATTGTATTTTAGCCTGGTTGTAGCTGGTCCTGTTTAGAATGGAATGAAAACCCATTGTTTGGAAGTGTGCCTGGCAACCTGTTGTTGGGTGAAACACTTTCCTTTTCAGTTTGATATAGTGTGAACTCCCCCCTAAGGTATCAGAGCCCTGTACATGAGCATCAGTTGCATTACAGATGAACTCCTTCATTTTTGTGTTTTTTTAGGCGGGGGAGATTAAGTGATTTTCAAGAATCACAGGATGTTTGAGGCTCCCCAAGACTCGAACATGGTTCCCCAGTTTTAAAGTCAGCCGCCCTAGATGTTAAGCCACACCATAGTTATCCATTATTAGGTCCAGTCTTTTAGCGATCTTTTGCTGGGCAAGGTGGCATTACAACCATCATACTACAGTGAGCTCATATGGAAACCCAAGGCAAAAGTCTTCAGTGAATAATTAACACTATTTGTGACCAGACCATAGGTTGTGAATACAGTTCTCTGTAAAACAAAACAAAAAAAACTTAGCACTATCATATTGTTATGACAATTTGCACACAATCAAACCTCCTTAGGCCTTAAAGACTTGTACCCCAAAAGGCAGTTAGTACAGGACTTTAGTGAGGCACTATACCCAATAACATGAGTTTTCATACATCAAGTAAAGATGAAGTAACACGGTGCATCACAAGGAAAGAAATCCCTTCCGAAAGTGCTGAATTAAGCCTGCCATAAAAGGCACCAAACTCTCATCCTGCTCATTTGATTCCATCCTTCCCACTTTTAAAAAACAACAAGCAAATTCTCTCTCACAAAAGATATTTTGAGATAAACAGCCACTGGGGGTTGTTTACTAATTAACTTGTCTATGACCAATGCCAGAGAAGCCATATGACCCTCAGTTACATCTCTTACTTCTTAGAATGAGTCACGAGTAGAAAAAGTCATTTGAGGTCACTTTAAAAGAAATTGCCCTTTATTTATTTCCCCAAGAAAGATGTATGTGCCCCTTACCCTGCTCAAGGACACTGCATAACAATTCAAAGATTGAGATTCTTTTTGTCCCTTGAACCACCCCTAATTGCGATGATGGTTGAAAATAGTTGAAGAACATTCATAAATGTAATCCACATTGGTTGTTTTTATGGTAGTTTGTGTAAATGTGATTTCCTAGGTTCTTCATGGCTTTTTAATTGCTGGCATAAGCGTTTACATAAACAAGGGACAAATTAGTAGGCCTGGGCGGAGTTCACGAACCCACAAAAAAACTCCACCGTGCTCGCTGAGCTCTGCAAGCGGTGGAGTGAGTTAAGTCACGCTGCAGATTTTTCGTACCGGCAATATTACAGCGCAAACGACACGACCTGCAGCACAATAGGGTACAGCTTCTTTCTGCCCCTCGAGCTGATGTTCTACTCGAGTGGCAGCTTCCTCAACGCAAATGGTAGGTTTCTCAATGTGAGCGGTAATCGCCTGCTGTGACAGCCCGTGTTGAGAAATCTCCCCAGCGGATAGTCTAGCGGTGGAGTTTCCTAGCTTGCTCTTGCCAAATTAACGTTGGCGACCCGTCAGAGAAGAAAAACATAGCTCCATGCCACTACACAGAGTTTTTCAAAACTCTGCGCTCTGTGCGGAGAGCAGAGTGGGGAAAACTCTGCAAACTCCACGAGGGGAGCAGTTTACCGCCCAGGCTAATGAAAGGTATTCTTTTTTTCATATTGCTTCTTTTGCACAGGACTGACCCAAGCGAATTAAGAGACAAAGATTAGTGGGTCCCTGTGTTTCAAACTTTTAAATGTGATTGAAGAAACCTGTTCCATCCAAATCTTAAATTCTGCATAGAAAAACCTGCTGAGAGGGATTTTACATGAGTGACGCATGGTGATGCAATGTGCCCCACACCTACTTAGTTTTGAAACTCGATCTTGAAGGATTACTGTGTAGACAAGAATATGTGAGAGTTCTCATTAAAGGCAAGAGTAATTTATTATCTTTTTAAAAAAAAATGTATTCACTGCCAAGGGCATTCAAAATAGATTACATACAAAAAATGTACAATGTTTACATTCAGTGGGTCTGGGAAACAGCATTCGCAATACAAATATTTTAAAGAGTCAGATTTCAATCACAAATAGTAGGCAATTTAAAATTCATCATGGCTGCACAATAACTATTTAACAACTGCTTAATACTGCTCAGGTTGTGATGAACCAAAGTGTCAAGACTGATATCGGTGAATTATTCGATGTAGGAGCCCCACACCAGAGGAAGCAATACTCCGTTGTCATTCAAGGTGATCCTCAGCCGTACTCCTGAGATAGGGTCATCATCCTTCACTAAATCACAAAAGTTGAATCTTCGTGTTTCTCTATGGCTGGTGAAGCTTTACTGTTCAATGGTTCTCTGCATGTCCTTTGATGGGATATGGTGTTTCAGCACTGAATGCTTATCAGAAAGGGAGATGGTGAGGGATCCTCAATAAATCTGTCAGTGATGTCAGCTACAGTGGTCCGAATCAAAGGCCAAAGAGGTGGCACTTAGGCTGGAACCTGAAAGTTGAAAGGTACAAGGTCAGATAGGTCAAGTAGGCAATTGCCCATCCTTACAGTGCAGCAAGCAATTGAGGCATCATGAGCTCAAAAAATATATTTTGCCTTGTTTCCAACGTTGGCGTGCAAAGAATTTGAATACATTTAACCAAGGTGAAGGGGGAGTCAGCACTGAAGAGATGGTGCCTCTTCAAATATGACTAGAGGTAAGTTAGTTCATAAAATGTGCTGCCATCAAATATTGTACTCCAGCAGCTGCCTCTTGTCTTCTCCAGTGTCACACCCTCTACTACACAGGAGCTACTCCGCAGAATGCAAGACTCTGTGAAGTAGGTGTTTTGTAATCAAATGGATTATTTTTAACAATGTGACCCCGACCTGATAAATGCCAGTCTTAGACACAAAGGGGCAGATACCAATGCTTACTCATGGGCCCCCCTTGCACCAGATTTTCAGAATTATTTTGCTCTTCTTTTGAAATCACAAAGCATCCATAGTGGGATTACAGCCAAGCTCTTGGTGGCTGTATTCTCAGATGATGCATCTATGAATTCATAAAAACAAAGGGCCTGATTCACAAAGGTAAATTTAGACGAAAGTCTAACTTTATCACTTTCATATTCACAAAGGGCGTTTACTACTCGTAAATGCCCTTTGTGAATACCGAAAGTCGTAAAGTTAGACTTTCATCTAACTTTACCTTTGTGAATCGAGTCCACTGTCTTTCTCTTCTAAAAGTTTCTGCACCCAATCTTTCCCAACATAGAGGTATTTCTTTGATGACAACTGCTATTGGACAACCCTACTCCAAAATCGCTCCTTCTTCAGCACCAATGGGATGGGATCCCTCAGTCTCTCCATGTCCATTGTTGGTTACATATTTCTCTAGACTCTTGAAAAGCTATGTATTTCATTCCTTTTCAACACACCCATCTGTAATGTAATTTAAAACATTGATCAAAGGCCTTCTGTCAGAGGTGCTTCTGGAATTATGAGACTATGAAGGGCCAATTGTACTCTTGAACGTTTGGAACAAGAATATTGTGGCGCACTAATACCATGGACAAAATATCGAGGGACAAAATATTGAATTGTAAATGTACAGAGGGACAGATATATTTACCATTCTTAACTCCACATAAATGAAGATATATGTATATATATTTTCGGTACACATCTGTGGAATTAGGTGCAGAAAATCTGTTCATATTTACCCTTTGATATTTTGTCTTGCTTTTCTGTCAATTATATTAGTGTCCCCCAATATAGATATTCAGAAGGCACATTTGGAAGGCCAAATTATGGGACACAGTGAGAATTATGTAGCATAATGTATTACATTCTGTGAGAATACTATTCTGCTATTTTATCACACATTAATGCTGTTCTCCCAAAAAGCTTTGCCTCTCTTATACCAGTAAATCACGTGGGTGAGGCAATCTAGTGAGTTGGTAATGTTTGCCATGGCGCAGCATCATGTGTTATTTTTTATCATTCTAAACTAGCAATACATTTATTTGTGGAAATCTGAAATCTATGTAGCATAGGGTGGATTGTTTGGTAAGTGCAGCAAGCCCAAAATTGTATGGAAGAAGCGTCTGGCTATCCTCACGGGTGACAAGCAGCACTGTACAAATCCTCCATACATCTACATTACATTCCAGTGACCCCATCGATTAGTGACGGTTTGCTGTGTGATCCTTTCAATCTGATAGTACTCACACTCTCACATTCGCAGAAAACATAAAGCATCAAAATCTTACCTCACCCTACTTAGAAAGTATGTAGTCACACAACTTGAGAGTGTTTTTCATCATCTGGATCATGTCCTCGAGCTGGTAGATAGAGAGAATGGAAACGAGAATGCTATTTAGACGTGACAACATGCATAACAGATGACTTATTTTTCTCAAAAATTGCAAACTGTGGGCATTGCCAGTAACTGGTTGATCCCAGGGAATAGGAGATTTTGTCTCTGTTGCTCAAAGCCAATGCCAGCCAAATCCTTTGCCTGGTTTAGAAGTGAGGATAGAAAAAGCTAAATTTGCTCCTAGGGTGAAAAGGAATTTTTGATCCCATAGTTCCTTGCTCGTCCGCAAATACGATCAAACCCTGTGTGTCAGTCAGTCAGTCAAAACACTTTATTCGATTAATTAAAATCATAAAAGTACAAAGTTCATACAAAAAAAGCAATCCAGGACATATACGGTGCCAATGTAATTACAATAGGTCCACAGAATTAAAATAACATACAAACATACATAAAAAGCAGACATTCAAAATTGCTCAATGATTGCACAGGTTGGGTAAAGTTTTCGCTTTGCAGCGCATAGCTGCCACCAAGAAGTTTGCCACACTAAATATGATACGAGTGCTACTTAGCTGTTGAAGAAATAACAATGCAGGTCTAACTTGTAAAAAGCCGGCTTCCTTCAAAATTGGGAGCAGATATTTTTTGCGGCTTACAGTGTAGAACTCGCAAAACATAATAAAATGCAGAGTGGCTTGGGATGAAAAATCATCACAATGGTATGGCATACTACATTCGGGCCTACCCCAGGACGAATTAAAGCCAAGTGAGTAGTGGATCAGATGAAATCTAAATCTCAGCAATAAAAATCTATGAAATGGATTGGAAACAATACTTAAATAGGGTTCCAACGAAGGAGATAGGAGAAGCATAAAATGCGCTCTCACACTAGGTTTTAAAACTCGCCGCAGCCGCTGTTTCCTGCGTGAAGGCATGTATTAACATGGCCCAGGGCATGGAAATCGGGTGTTTTGCATCCCTCGGGCCTCCTCCGTTCTGAGTGTTGTTTCCTCCGCCTTGCCCCACTTCTTGACCACTCCCACCCATGCCGCTACGGGGGCCCGCCCCGGCGTCTTCCAATGCATAGCGATGCATCGTTTAGCGAGGAGCAACATTAAGAAAGCAAACCTCCTTTCCACTTTCTGCGACTTGTGTCGTTCATGAATACCCAGCGCACACGCCTCCCGCAACCCTGTAACCGCTTTTAGGGCCGTGTGAATTGTGTGCCAGTAACTGTAGAGCGTCGGGCAGTCCCAAAACATGTGCTTAAACGAGGCAGCGGGCTCCAGGCATCTGGGGCATCCAAACACGCCGTCGGGGAAATATTTCTGCAACTTTTCGGGGGTTAGATACGCCCTGTGCAGGATATGCAACTGTATGTTCTTAAACCGATAATTGCGGGACACTTTTTTGGTGTATGCCAGAGCCTGAGTCCACTCCCTATCGTGCAGAGGCCGTTGGAAGTCATCTTCCCAGTGTTCCCTGAGGGTCGCTAACGTAGGACTCCGCAGGGTTCTCACCGCTTTGTAGATCCACGTGACGAGATGGCGACCCGACCCCATCTGCAGTATCGCATGGATGACCGGGTGTGTGGGGGGCTCCGTCTCGATTCCCCTCCACTGCCTGCGGCAGTCCGTGAGAAGCTGCCTGTGCCGTAGGAATTGTCCCCTGGGAAGCCCGAAGTCCCCAACCAGTGCCTCAAAGGACTGCAAACTCTCCCCGGAGAACAGCATCCCCACCTCCGTTACCGCGTGATCCGTCCACACCCGCATCATTTGCTCTGTGTAGTACGCCCGGCCCCTAGGAAGCCCCACCAGCGGCAACAGCGGAGAGTACAGGGGAGTACCCCGGCTAAGTCGATGAACGCGCGCCAGGCAGGCGCTCGCCGTCATGACCTGAAGGGGCCGGGATAACGGCGGTGCTGCACCCGGCAGCAGCATGCGGTGGACAGCTGGGATCGGAATCCGCCCAGCCTCCGTGAGCAACTCCTCTTGTGCCCGGCCCGCCGTCCAACGCGACACCCATTGCAATTGGGCGGCTAGGAAATACGCCTCGAATGAGGGAACCGCCAACCCGCCTTGGTCAAGGGGCAATTGCAGTTTCGCCAGGGCTATCCGCCGGCGGCCATTGCCCCAGATGAGGGTCCCAAGTAGGGTGTCCAACTCTCGGAACAGGGACCGCGGAGGAACCACCGGAAGATTGGAGAAGAGGTACAACAGGCGCGGTACCAGGATCATCTTTGCAACGGCTATCTTTCCCAGAACAGCCAAGTGGAGGCCCTTCCAGAAATGGACCTGGGATCGGATATTACCCATCAGTGCGCGGTAATTCCCCTCATAGATATCTTGCGGCGTATGATATAGCTTAATGCCGAGATATCGAACCGCCTGGGGACTCCACGAGACGTCAACGTCTCCTATTCGTATCGGACCCTGGGGCACGACTTGTGTTAAAGGGTAGACAGTGGACTTGGCCCAATTCACCCTAAGGCCCGTCACCTCTGCAAAATCATGCAGGATGCGTGATATAGGGGTCAAATCGATCGTGATGTCCCGGACATATATGAGTACGTCATCGGCGTACATTGATACTGCATGGGTATAGTCGCCGATCGGGATGCCCCACTCCCCACTCGCCCCGCGCAACATGGTCGCCAGCGGCTCCATCGCCAGCGCGAATAGTAAGGGGGAGAGGGGACACCCCTGTCTGGTCCCGCGCTGGATCGGGAAGGAGTCTGAAATGAGCAGGCCAATACGCACTCTGGAACTGGGCGAGGAGTTGCTGAGCCGAGTGTAGGCCAACAATTTGGGTCCGACGCTCATGCGTAACAGGACCTGAAACAGGTAGGCACAGGAGAGCGTGTCAAACGCTTTTTCGAGGTCTAGTACCAGACACGCCGCCCGAGGGAACCGTTCTCGCACCCGGTCCTGCACGTGGAACAACCGCCGAATGTTGGAAGAGGTGTGCCTACCAGGCACTAATCGGTTCTGATCGGGGTGGACGAGCCGTGGGAGGACCGTGGCGTACCTGTCCGCCAGGGCCTTCCCATAGATTTTGTAATCCGCCGACAATAGAGTTATGGGTCGGAAGGAGCCTAGCTGATGCGGGTCTCTATCTGGTTTAAGGAGGGACACTATAACGGACTCACGCATGGAGTGAGGCAGGACTCCCGCGTCTAAAGCCGCTTGGAACTGCAATTCTAGTTGAGGGACCAACTGGGGCGCGAAGGTCTGGTAAAAGTCAAGGGGGAAGCTATCGAGGCCAGGGGCCTTGTGGGCGGCTAGCGCCTTCATGGCGCGCCAAATTTCGGCCGCCTTGAGAGGACGATCGAGGTCCTGGCGCGTATCACGGTCTATGCGGGGAAGCTGAATACGGTCCAGGAAGTCAGCCGGGCGGCAGTCGACACCGAGGGGTGGGGGCTAGTGTACAAGAGCCTGTAAAGCTCTTGGAAGGCCTTGAGTATCTGCCCCTGCGAGTACACCAGGGTGCCCCGGATGTCCCGGATGGCCGAGATGGTCGGGAGGCTCGAGTCCTGCCTTATGAGCCACGCCAGCAGGGCACCTGCGCGGTCGCCCTCTGTGTGGGCCCTAGCAGCGTACGCCGCGAAATTAAACCGACGCATGCTTGCCAACGCTACGGCGTACGCAGTCTCGGCTCTAGCTAGCACTGCCGGCGAGGCTTTAGCGGGGTCAGTCTCCTTAGTGAACGCGGCCAGTGCCCCTTCCGTCCGCTGAATGTCCCCCTCAAGGACCCGCCGAACCCCCGCAATATGACGCATGCAATTGCCCCGCATTACAACCTTGAAGGCGTCCCACTCCGATGCGCGGGTTCTAGCTGTGCCGGCGTTCTCCCTGAAATAGTGACCGATGTGGTCCGCCAAGGTTTGGCAGAAGACCGGGTCTTCAAGGCTGTCCTGAGGAAGGCACCAAGCGGGGATGGGGGGGTGCGGCGGGCGCCACTGCAGTGTGATCGTGTGGGCGTCATGGTCTGATATAGTTCTACCCAGGTAGTCAGCGTCCAGAACGGTAGGGAGGATGGTGGGGGAACAAAGGAAACAGTCCAGGCGCACTCTAAGGTTGTGCGGTCTGGAGTGGAACGAGTAGAGTTTAGCGGTGGGGTTCCGAGCCCGCCAAGCATCCGCCAGAGACCAATGATGCAACCAGGTTGTGAACCGTTTGGCTTGCGTTACGATGGGGGAAGTGGGGAGGGGCGGGTGGGATCTATCTAAGGTTATATCTTGTACGCAATTGTAGTCGCCCCCCAGGATCCACGGCACCTGCGCGTATGCGCTTAAGGGATTGGATAACGTGTCCCAAAATTTGTATTGATCAACATTCGGCCCATAGATGCTGCCTAATAATATCGTCTGTCCGTCCAACCGACCAAGGAATAGGACATAGCGACCCTCCTGATCTATTACGTGTGATAATTCCTGAAAAGGGACCCCTGGACGCACCCATATGAGGGCCCCGCGGGCGAATGCAGAGTACGCTGTGGCATAAAGGGCCCCTCGCCAGCGCCTTCGCAGTTTCGACACCTTCCCCGCCACGAGGTGCGTCTTTTGCAGGATCGCAATGTGTGCCTGGTGACGCTTGTTGTATGCGTATACGGAGTATCGCTTGCGCGCCGTATGCATGCCCCGCACATTCAGTGTTAGAAGTGAGATTTTACCGGCTTGTGCCATCGGTGCATGTGTCTAGTGCTCATCGCAGGGCGGGTCAGTCGGGTCCCCCAGAGGCCCCCCGGTGCCAATCCCCGCGTCCCACCCCCGTGGGCCTTGCCCATCAACGCGGCAGCTCATCGGCGCATGGGTAGGGACATAGTGCAGAAGGTATGCGTGGGGAGGGTATAGGAAACTAGGGTGAGGCGAACGTAACTTGCCCCAACACGGGGGACATATCGCCAAGTACGATACGTCCAAACTGACTCCCGGGTTGCATGGGAGCATGAACCTATTAGGGAAAGGGGGTTCGGCTGGCGTCTGCCGTAGGCTCTACAAGCAGGCTGTGCGCAGTATCTATGACTAGCCACTTGGGGAATGTAAGCGCTTCTGGGGGGAAAAAGGGCCCTGGGCAACGGGGAGAACACTAGGAGCGCTGGGCCAGCAGATGCGTGAGATGGGGGGCGGCACCCCAGGCTGCGGATGTGTGGCCCTCCGCACAGAGCCGATCATATCAGGTCGTCTGCTGTTCGCGGGGTGACTGAAGGCAGGGCCCCCGAGTCAACCCCGGACTGCGTCGCCTCACTGTCCTCCTCTTCCTCTGACGTGAAGACATGGGGGGCACGCTCCAGGTCCGTTGCCGGGGAGGCCGGTCAAAGGCCCGCCACCGCTTTGAGGGCCTGGTGCCGCTCCTGGACGATCTGCTCCAAGTCCGGTGACCCCAAAGTGTGTGACGGCCCCCCTGGGGTACCTGGGCGGTTTCGTCTCCGTGAGCGCTGCCTCCTGCGTCCCCCCGCAGTCGCTCGTTGTTCGTGTGGGCACCCGTTCCGCCGGGCCTCAGTACAGTTCTGGTCCGCCCAGTCGTGCGCCTCCTCCGGTGTTGTGAAGAAGTGGGTGACACCGCCGTGGATGACCTTCAGGCGGGCCGGGAATAGGAGAGAGTACTGTATGTTTTCTGCTCGAAGGCGCCGTTTCACCTCCATGAAGGACACCCGTTGGCGTTGGACTGCACGTGAGTAGTCGGGAAAGATCATGACGGTGTTATTCTCGATGCGTAATGGGCCCGCCTGTCGGGCCGCTCGCAGTACCGCATCCCGGTCCCTGAAGTGGAGGAACTTGGCCAGCAGCGGGCGAGGCGGGGCCCCCGGCTGCGGCCGGCGAGCCGGCACGCGGTGCGCCCGCTCAACAGAGAAGTAGGCTGTACGGTCTTCGCCAGGGGTGAACGACTTAGTCCAGGCTTCAACGTACTCCACCGCATCTGCCCGTTCAATTCCCTCCGGTAGCCCAAGGACGCGAATGTTGCAGCGTTGAGACCACCCCTCCAGGTCATCAACGCGTTCTTCCATGGTGGACATGCGATTTGTCATAGCGCGCATCGAGTCCTGGTGTGTGTCCACCATAGGTTGGAGGTCAGCGACTGCTTTGGCGTTGTCCGTGACTCTATCTGCTAGTTTACGGTGGTCATCCCGGAGGAGACTAACGTCCGTGGTTAGGGTGCCCAACTGCTGCTCCAAAGAGAGTCGCGACTGCTCAATCGCCGCCAGGACCTGATCCAGTTTGGTCGACAAGGATGGTTCCCCGTTCGATCCTGCGGCCACCGGGGCCCCTCCATGCGTGCGGGCCGGACCCCCTGACGCTGCTCCCGGGGCCGGCAACACCGCCCTGGACTTGCCCATGATGTCCACTGGAAGGGCTAGCGCCGGCGCGGATCGGGCGCAGTATCCGGGCTAGTTGTGGTCGCGGTCAGCCTCGGGCCCTCCGGTGTTCCGCTGCCGCCCGCCCCCAACCGGCGCTGCTGCGGGGCCGTCTAGCTGGTGGGACAAGTAGGGCCGCGGGGGGCGAAGCAGCCGCTCGAACGTCACCGCCAGTCCCCTCACTCCTGCGACCGGCGCTCTCCGCTGTGCGTCCCCGGGTCAGCCTCCGCCGCTAGGCCAGTGGTGCTCTGCCTGGGCGACCAGGTCGACGTCGGCGCCTCACAAGTCCCCCGCCGTCCTTCCCACAGTCTGGAAAGACCCCGGGGGGTCGCTGCTGGCAAAACGGAATTCGGGCAGCACTCCCGGGTCTCAGGGACCGACATGCATCACTTCACGGTCGCGCCGCTGCACCGCTCCAGTCACTGCCGGGCTGGCATCGGCCACCATATTTGGGTCAGGCAGCCACACTCACAGGCAGCACCGGGGGCCCCCCGCGGGAGTCTCCCCCCCCGGGGGCACTGCCCCTCGACCGGTGCACCACCGCGCTGACCCACACGTACCTCAGCCTCCAGGCTCGATCAGTAGGGCCGCTTCTTGGTCTCCCTCGGGTCTTCTCCCAGCCACGGCGATCGTCAGTGGCGGCAGTCCTCACTGGTCGATGCCTTCACCTACGGCCCTCCTCGCCAGGTCTCTCCGCTACGCAGTGCCCAGCGTCTTCACCGCTTCTCTCCACACGGGGGGGATTACGGGGGGCTCACCGGCACCCCCGAGGCACCGGAACCCACAGTCCGCCTCAGCAGCGCCCGCACTCTGGGCAATCCTTCTCCCGAGCAGTCAGCCGGCCCCCGCGGGGAGCGGGACCTCTGCCCTCAGCGCCCCAGCCCCGGGACCATCGCTCGTCAGCGGTTGCGGCGGAGCCGGATGGGCGCCATTTTGCGCTCGGCGCCTGCTCTTCCGCGCAGCTCCCGCATCAAAGTCCTGGCTCCCGTGGGTCGCTCTGCTACCGGGCCGCCAGCGCTGGACTCCCCGCCCCTCAGGGCACCTTCAGATATGCATTGGTCGCCCCCAGGCTCACCGGGAACAGGCGAGGGGAAAGCCCGATCCCGGAGCCTCAGCTAGACGCGTCCGTCTCGGCGGCCATCTTAGCCACGCCCCCAGCCAGGGTATTCTTTTAGCGTAATCCAAGGCTAAAATGTCATTCAGGATCCGATGGTTAAGAGTGATTTCCTGGTTTAACCAGGTTTTCACCCAAAATAACAATGGGGCCATCTTCAGCTTATCAGTAACGTAACCTAAACCAGGGGTTGATTGGGGAACTGAAAGCAAATGTTGCAGGAATCTATTTTCCACTGCTTGGATCATATCCTGCGTGACGTACCCCCACAGAGCCGCGCCATAGGAGGCAATAACCAGGCTTTTTGAAGTGTAAACTTTCAGCAGGGCCTCCATTGGTCTTGCCCCCAGCTTTTTTGCAAAACTCAGCAGAGCTGAGGTAGACCTGGCTACAGAGTTACGTTTATGCTTGATTTGCGGGCCCCAGGAGCCATTCTCATCGAAGAGAACTCCTAAATAGCAAAAAACCTTTACCCTGGTAATCTCTTCCCCATTACAAAATAAAGATCTAGAATTAATCTTTTTGCTCTGTTTCCCCACCACCATAAAATGGGATTTCTTTATATTCACCTTAAGATCTAGAGCAGCCATAAAGGCACCAAAGGCATCCAACAGTCTCTGGAGCCCCACAGCAGTGCGGGCCAACAGGACAGCGTCGTCCGCGTACAGAAGAACTGGTACAACCAGTTCCCCCACACGCGGCGCATCCGCTCTCGGGACCCCCAGAGACCCTTCCAGGCTGTTAATATAGATAGTAAAGAGGAGTGGGGCAAGGATACACCCCTGCCTCACCCCTCTCTCTGACTTAAAGTGCTTAGTGCATTTCCCATCCTGAGTGACCCTCACTGATGCAGAAAGGTCCTGGTGCAGTGCTGCAAGAAAACTTACTAAAGGAGGGTCAATACCTAGTTCCAGCATGATAGACCATAACTTGGACCGATTAACTAAATCAAAGGCAGAGGACAGGTCCATGAAAGCCATGAAAAGGGACCCGTCCTTCGCCACCGTATATTTGCTAATTAAAAGCTGAAGATTAAGACATTGATCCAGAGTCCCCCTATTCGCTCTAAACCCATATTGGAGGTTAGACAGAATACCCTGACTGTCTAAAGCATCCCTGAGTTTAACAAGTAAGACCCTGCCCAGGATCTTAACCGCAGAGTCTAACAGGGAAATGGGTCTATAGCAGGAGGGATCACCACGTTGGCCCTTTTTAAAAATCGGGATAATTAATGCAGTAGCCCACGAAGCAGGGAACCTGTAGCTCGAGACAGCATTAAAAACATTGACTAAAATCTTTGCCCATAGACTAGGAGAAAAGCCATATAGGTCTGCTGGCACTCCGTCAGGGCCCGGCGCCTTGTTACTAGCAGAATCCTTAATGGCTCTCTCCACATCCAACTGCTCAAAAAATAAACAGGGCATGGAGTGGAGTGCTGGAGGGATGGTGCTACTAGCGGGACTAGAACCACATGCCCCGTAGATTTTACTAAAGTAGTCGTACCATAGCTCTTCCTGAATAACACAGTCCTGGGTGGTGCCCTCGAAATCTGAGAAAAAAGGATTATTAATTGTAGCCCAGAACTTCCCACTGTCCCGAAGGACATCAATAGATAAAAGGTTGTCCCAAGCTTCTAATTTTATTGCCTTTTTCCTTTTGGCAATTGCCTCTTTATAGGCCCTTCTCGCATGTGAAATTGCCCCCCTATCCCTAGGGCTATTTTTTAACGCCTCAAACAAAATCCTATGGGCCCTAGAGCAACTCCCATCAAACCATCTAGGGGGATTACTACCTCGGCGAGTATTGGTGGAAGTCAAATCCCTGGAGATCTGTGAACAAATAGCCTCGAAGGCCCCTACCACCTCCTCTGGAGTCGAGTTATCATTCAAACAAGTGGCCCAGGGCCCATCCATTTTAGCACAAAGCTCCTCCAAAAAGGATGCAGGGACCACCTTAGCCCATTTGACCCTGCGACCCTGGTCTTTCACAATCAGGGGAAGATATCTTTGGCAAGCATGGCTCAAACCACCCAGGCTCTTCGGCAGAACCAACTCCAGAAATACCGGGTTATGATCACTATGGGCAGATGGAACAACTTTGTAAGCTAAAACCCTAGCTAAAACGCCAGAGGACAAAAAAATATAATCTATTACTGAGCCTAGGGTAGAACCTTTAAACGTAATAGCCCTACCCCCAGCCTCTATAAGATTAGACTCAAAATGTTGGTGGTGGCAAAGAAAACCTTGAGGGCCTCCCACTGCTTTGTGTGCTCAAACTGAGGAGCCACAGCGCCTGCAGGCCCCTCATGGGCTTCATGGGGCCTCACATAAATCTCACCAACACAGGGATGAGTATTAAAATCGCCCATGAGGACGATCTCGAAAGCGGTGTTTTGTTTTTGACTGTAGTCTAGCATAAAAGATTGCAAGGCAACCACATGTTGAATAAGGTCAACGCCGTCTCTTGCATTATAAAAAAATTGATTAATAACATTTTCAGGGTGTGGGAAACAAGCCATTCAACACAGAGAAAACTGTTTGACCCAGAGGCCAAACGAGTGAATGTGCCCACCAAATGGAGGAAATCGAGCCAAGATGGAACCCTGTGTGTTTTGTTCTCTTCTCTCACAGAAGAGGTTAGTTTTGGAGTCAGAAGGGTGATTGTTTTAAATAATTCCTGTTTCCAATAAGAGATAGCTTCCACCTCTGTCCATTTACAGTGCACTAAAACCAGCGATGAAGTTACAAAATCTGTTCTAGCTCTCTAAGGGTACCAGTGGATGAGAGACGGATTGTGTTGCTACACCACGCACTTCTTGGTAATATTGTAATGAATTCCTTTTGTTTCTGAGAATGGAGTGCAGTTTCCATGGGCAGTTATTCATGTGATATCTTGTGGATTTACTTTGATGTGTGTAGATGGAATGGAAGAGACAGAGTTTGAGAGAGAGGGCACATGAACTTGATGGTATAGAAATTTAAAGAAGACTCACATATTTCTCAGCTGCAATGGTAGGCATGTCAAAGGCATCCCTGTGTTCCGGTGGTGTTACTTCTTCAAGAAGAATATATGGATCCTGAAAATATAATTTTAAAAAATCTCAGCATTACCAAGACCGTTGTCAAAGCATCTAGACTCTCATGAGTCTCACAGAGGCGGAAGTCACGAAAGGCTGCACACCTTAAGAAACTAAAAAACTAAGAAAAACATTTGTACAAGAAATAGCATACTATGTTCACTTCCTATTTGGGCATTTCCCGGCCTTAGCATTTTGTGTTCATCACCTTTAAAAGCAGAACTACTACTTTTGTGAGTAATGGATCAAATATGCAGAAACAGTGCATAATGGTAAGCTGACAGTGTACAAGTGTGCTGCTACCAGAAGTGTTCACTCTGCTCTTTACCAAAGAAATTGTGTATGTCTCTTTCTAAACAATACAGTATATACCTTATCTGATGAATACCATCCTGGCTCCCAAAGTTCTCGCCTACCATTGACACATCGCTCACCTCCACTACATTGTAAAAAGCATCAAGAAATAAATTACTGGGAGTAGTTGCCAAGCAGTGTAAGATGGGGGCTGCATTTTACGCTAGCTCTGTGCCAGTTCCGAGAATCCTGCTGAATCCGACCCTTATGCTACCTTATTTCAGCAGTAAGCACCGGTGCGGTGGCCCATATACTAACCCCCTTTTTTGCCCACCAAAGCCCATCCAGGGAGCCCGGGATGAAAGACAATTTTGGTGATCGACAGCCTGGGTTTTCGTACGACCTGTCTGGAGACGGGCCTGCCGGTGAGAAACATCACCTGAAGCTGTGAACTCACAGTGGCGAACCCTCCTGTGCATCAACTCCTGGGGAGCGCAAGGGAGAGAAGACAGCCCAGTGGCCAGGGTGTGACACGAAGCCGCTTACACTTCCAAACGGTGGCCCAAAACAGCAGAACAGGTACCTTAGAGTGGAGGAGACGGACTGGGCACCACACGTGGCCAGGGCTGCAACTGCAGACTGGGTGAGCCAACTATAGGGCGACCTTTTCTCGAATGCAAACATACATGTTGCGGCCCCAACGCTTGTACCCTTTGTCCTACTCAAGCCCATGCAGGGAGCCAGGGATGAGAGAAAAGCATTAGGCAAACAACAATGTTAGAAAAACACCACTCCCACACCGGAAGGGTGGTAGTGGGTTCTCCCAGACACACTGTGGTAGCTTGGCTCGAGCGGGAAGGAAGGCACCGTGTTAAGCATACGTCATACCCACACAATAACCATGCGTGCATCCGTTCCAAAAACGACACTACACCTTAAAAATTATACTGAAAATATATCTCTTTATCTTCTTTTCTCTTAGTTGCTGATTAAATAAATAATAATACAATCACAGTACACAAGGCTTTTCCTGTGGAAGGGTACGTCAAATAAATAATACTTCAACGATTCAATAAATAAGGTAGGTCATAAAGAATCAAGGCATAAATATAAGTGCATTACATAACAGGCAATTAAATATTATGAGGCAATAAATACTGCGAGACAATAAATATTGTGCGACAATAAATACTGTGAAACAATAAATACTGTGAGGCAATAAATAGGATGAATACAATAAATACAGTGCTCTCAATAAATAATAGAAGCCAACAGTGACACTTGAAAATCAGTTCACATTCCTGAGGTACTATGGGATGATTTGACCCAACCCCAGCTTGTAGAGATTTGGATGGCCTGAGGGGTATACTCCCTGGCTTGGACAAGGCTGAGGCCTAAACTGAGGTAGATCAAGGGGGAATCTAGAGATCTGGCTCTCCCACACTACAAAACCCCTCTGTATTAGTCTCAGCTCACCCCTGGCACAATCAAGCTGGTTCCAGCACCTCTCTAGCCCCTAGGATGGTCTCTTAGGGCTTCACAGGGCCTTAGGCGCCCTCTATTCCACTTACTGCCCTTTTTATGAAGTTCCGATGCCGCTGGAGTCGTGTCGACGCCGTGAGGCGGTTCCGGTTCGATGTCGGCGGCCTCGGTGCAATGACAGTTCTTGACGATGCCGGTAGGCGGTTCCGGTTTGATGTCGGCGGCCTCGGCTCGATGTCGATCTCCGGTTCAATGACGTCGGGCAGTCTTGGCTCGATGTCGACTTCGGGCGGCTCCGGTTCGATGACATCGGCCGGCCTTGGCTCGATGTCGACTTCCGGCGGCTCCGGAGTGCGATCTCCACTCCCGACCTCCGGTGCTCCTTTCCTCAGGTTCCGGCGACTCCGGAGTGCGACCTCCACTCCCGACCTCCGGCACGATTCTCTTCAGGTTCCGGCGACTCCGGAGTGCGATCTCCACTCCCGACCTCCGGCACGCTTCACCTCGGTCTCCGGCGACTCCGGAGGGCGGACTTCACTCCCCCGTCGACGCCGCACACTCGACCTCGGGTGACTTCCTCCTCGACCTCTGGTACTCTCCACGACCTCCGTCGGCGCCCTCTCTCGACCTCTGGCGGCTCTGGGTACGACGTCTGCTTCCCAGTCAGCGCCGCTTCTCCACCTCGGGCTCCAGGTCTCCAGGCTTCTCGACGTCGGACTTCAAGAAGTTACCAGTAACCAGGTCAGGAACTTGCTGTTCTTTACTTTTAAGGCCTGTTCCTGCTGTCCAGGTCCTTAAGATGGTTTCTCTTGCTTTCTCCCACACAGGGCTCCAGGCTGGGCTCAGTCAGTAGGGACTAGTATCAAGGGTGGGTTTATGGACCCCACTCCAGGCACAAGTTTCCACCCCTGCTGCCTCACTCCTTCCTCCTTCAGGTTTCTGCTCCTCTCTCTTCACCAGTCAGGTGCCAACTGCCAACTCCAACTGTCAACTCTGACTTAGCTTCCCAACATTCTAAACCGCCTCCAACTGTCACAGGGTTCCAGAATGTTGCAGAAGGTTCTAGTAGGTTCCAGTGGGTTCTGATGATGTCACAGGTGGCCACCATTTTGTGCTCCAGGCCCTCAGACAGAAGTTCCAGGGGTAGATAAAATGGCTCCCTGAATCTGCATCAATACTAAAAAGTCTGGTGGTTCCCAAAAAGGAAAAATTCTAACAGGGTTTGAGGCAAAAGTGGGACAAAATAAATAATGATGAGGAGGGACCACCCAAAGGGCTGACAGGTCTAAAACGCGTCCCCCCCAGCTGAAAGTGGGGAGAGCTACCCAACCCCTTGGGAGTTCTCATCACTAAGGCGGAAATACCTTGAGAGACCGTCTGCATTGGCGTGGTCCACTCCAGGCCGATGTTCCACCTGAAAGTCCATTCCCTGTAGGGAGATAGACCACCTCAACAACTTGGGATTCTCCCCCTTCATCTGCATCAGCCAACGAAGGGGTCTGTGGTCGGTCTGAACTAGGAAGTGCGAGCCAAACAGGTATGGCCGCAACTTCTTCAGAGCCCATACCACTGCAAAGGCTTCACGCTCTATTGCACTCCACTTCTGTTCCCTGGGAAGTAGTCTCCGGGATAGGAAGACCACGGGTTGATCCAGACCCTCTTCATTGAGTTGCGATAATACTGCCCCAATGCCATGTTCTGATGCATCCGTCTGGACAATGAACTCCTTGGAAAAGTCTGGGGCCCTTAAGACCGGGGCCTCGCACATGGCTTGCTTCAGCCTCACAAAGGCCTGCTGACAAACCTCCGTCCAGACTACCCGTCGAGGTTGTTTCTTGGACGTGAGCTCCGTGAGGGGGGCTACGATGGTACCGTACCCCTTCACGAAGCGACGGTAATATCCGGTGAGGCCCAAAAATGCTCGGACCTCAGTCTGAGTCTTGGGGGGTTCCCAGGCCATGATGGCCTCGATCTTCGCCTGGAGGGGTTGCACCGCTCCCCTACCCACCAAGTGTCCAAGGTACACTACCGTCCCCTGCCCGATCTGGCACTTGCTGGCCTTGATCGTTAACCCAGCTTGTCTCAGGGCCTGGAGAACAGCTTGCAGGTGACGCAAGTGATCCTCCCAGCTGTTACTGAAGACGGCTATGTCATCCAGATAAGCAGCAGAGAAACTCTCCATTCCGGTGAGGATCTGGTTTACCAGGCGCTGAAACGTGGCAGGTGTGTTCTTGAGCCCAAAGGGCATCACACGGAACTGGTAGTGGCCATTGGGCGTGGAGAAGGCTGACCTTTCCCTAGCTCCATCAGTCAAAGAGATCTGCCAGTACCCAGAAGTAAGGTCAAAGGTACTTAGATATTGGGCAGCTCCCAGCCGGTCAATCAATTCATCCGCCCTAGGGATCGGATGAGCATCAGTTTTGGTTACTGAATTCAGTCCCCGGTAGTCCACACAGAACCTCAGTTCCGGTTGGGCACCCGGTGGTGCGGCTTTTGGTACTAGCACCACCGGACTGGACCAGGGGCTGCTAGAAGGTTCGATCACTCCTAGCTCCAGCATCTTAGTGACTTCACTGTGAATGCTGGCCTTCACCTTGTCTGACATCCGGTAGATCTTGGACTTCACAGGTGGGCTGTCTCCTGTGTCCACGTCATGGACGCACAGGTGAGTCCTACCCGGGACAAGGGAGAACAACGAAGAGTACTGTCCCAGGACCTGGCGGCAGTCCTCTTGCTGTTCAGGAGTTAGAGATGGGGAGAGAATCACTCCCTCCACCGACCCATCCTTCTCTTGAGACGCAAATAAATCGGGGAGAGGCTCGCTTCCCACGTCCTCTCCTCCGTCAGTCACCATCATCAAGATGACTTCGGGCCTCTCGTGGTGGGGTTTGAGGCGGTTGGCATGCAGCACCCGTAGGGGCTGACGAGGGGTCTTAAGATCCACCAAGTAGGTAGCCTTACCCTTCTTCTCCAATACCTCAAAGGGTCCTGACCAGCGATCCTGGAGGGCGCTAAGCTCTCCTGGTTCGATCACCCACAACTTCTGGCCAGGCTCCAACTCCACCGGGTGAGCGTTGTGGTCATACCACGCCTTCATTACTGCTTGGCTGGCTTCCAAGTTGTCAGAAGCTTGCTTCCACAACTTAGCCATTTGGCTCCGGAAGGCCAGCATGTAGCTCACCACATCCTGGGGAAGCTTTCTGGGAGTTCTTTCCCATCCGTCTCTCACCAGGTTGAGAGGTCCACGCACAGGGTGCCCATACAAAAGCTCGAAGGGGCTGAAGCCCACTCCCTTCTGTGGCACTTCCCTGTAGGAAAACAATAGACAGGGTAGGAGGACGTCCCATTTCCTCCGCAGGCTTTCAGGCAGACTTCTGATCATGCCTTTCAAGGTTTTGTTAAACCTCTCCACCAGACCATTGGTCTGGGGGTGGTAAGGAGTTGTGAACCGGTAGGTCACTCCACACTCCTTCCACATGGCCCGCATGTACGCTGACATGAAGTTGGTCCCCCTGTCGGACACAACTTCCTTGGGAAAACCCACTCGGGTAAAAATTCCCATCAGGGTCCTAGCCACAACAGGTGCTGTTATGGTCCTCAGAGGTATTGCCTCTGGGTACCGTGTGGCATGATCCACCAGAACCAGGATAAACCTGTGACCAGCTGTAGTAGGCGGATCTAATGGACCCACAATGTCGATGCCCACCCTTTCAAAGGGGGTGCTAATGACAGGAAGTGGTTCCAGAGGAGCTTTCAGCTTCACCCCTGTTTTCCCACTGGCTTGGCAAGACACACATGTCCGGCAGTAGGTGTCGGACGACACTTTCATCTGAGGCCAATAAAAGTGTGGGACAAGACGGGCGAAGGTCTTGTCTTGCCCTAGGTGTCCTGCCAATGGGATCTCGTGAGCCAACTCCAGAAGGAAGGCTCGATAACGTTGAGGGACTACCAAGGCTCGTGACGATCCATGTAGGGGTGCCTTGGGTTCACTGTAGAGGAGGCCATCCTCCCAGTAAACACTGTAGTTCCCTTCAACGTTCCCTGCTGCCTGGGCAGAGGCCTGTCGCCTCAGTCCCTCAAGGGTAGGGCACTCCTTCTGGCCCTGGCAGAATTCCTTCCTGGACGGGCCTCCCTCCACGTGCCACTCGGCCGGGATGGGTAGGTCCTCCAGTTTGGAAACATCCCCCACCGCGGACTCCTGGTCCACCACCTCCGGTGGCCTATCCGTCCTACGGGGGGCGGACGCCGAGGCAGGCTCCTCCTGTCCTCGGTTCTTCCCTTGACTGGCAGCTGGCTGGGCCTTTGTTCCAGGCTCCAGCCGAAACGAACTCCCTCTCCGGGTAGTCGCGGACCCTGTGCTCACACAGGCCCAGTCAGGTGTACCCAGCATCTCAGTATGAGTCCGGTATTCCACCTCCTTCCAAGCATTGTGCTCCATGTCATTCCCCAGTAGACAATCGACTGGCACGGCAGGGCTTACGGCAACTCGAAGTGAACCTGCAACCCCCTCCCATTCAAAGGGAACCTCGGCCACCGGATAGTGGCCCATTCTGCCGTCAGCCATCGCGGCTGGGTGGAGTACATCGGGAATTACCTGCTCTGGAGACACCAGTTGGCTACGTACCATAGTCATACTGGCTCCTGTGTCTCTCAGAGCCTCCCCTCTTTGGCCGTTGATGGTGACCCACTGCCCATACTTTACGGTATTTGCGGGCACCTGGATCTTAGGAACCATCTCCCGTTCTCCCAGGGACACTAAAGTGATACCCGCCCACTCCCTTCCCTTAGTTAAGGGCATCTCCTCCCCGAGCACTGCACTAGCTACTCCGGGGGCCTTTCCTCCAAGACTGGGGTGGTCGTTTCGGGCACTTCGCATCTCCCTTATAGTGTCCAACGCCACCGCACTCGAAGCAATGGACAACCCTTGGCTGCTGACTCTGGCCAGGATTAGGGTTTCTGGGTGGGTTAGCCCTAGGGGTGAATCCTGATCCCTTTCCTTGGAAATTGTTTTGGGGGCCTTTGGAGAACTCCTTTTTCTTTTCCCCTCCCTCTTTCTTCTGGGGGGCGCCCTGTCCGGCCTTTTGAGTATCCCCTCCAGTCCCCCTTGTGGACACCCGGGTACTAGCCCAAATGTCCGCCTCCTCAGCAAGCTTCCGGGGATTGGTCAGCTTGCTATCCACCAGGTGTTGACGCAGTTCAGGGAAACATTTTTCGAGCAGGTGTTCCTTTAGTACTAAATCAAACAACCCCTCGTAGTTCCTCACTTCACTGCCCTGAATCCAACCCTCTAATGCCTTCTTTGCATAATCCAGGAAGTCCACCCAATTCTGTGTGCCCAGTTTGTGGCTACCCCGGAACTTCTGTCTGTATTTCTCGGGTGTTAGTTCAAACTTTCGTATGAGCGCCACTTTCATGGTGGGGTAGTGGGTCTGCTCATCCTCCTCTAGGGCCAATAAAGCATCCCTACCAGCTGGAGGCATGTACTTGTACAATCCCCCTCCCCAGTACTTCTCTGGAACCCCATGGGCCCTTAACGAGACCTCATAGGCCGCTAGCCACTTGGCAATATCGTCGCCCACACCATAGCTAGCCACTATGTCTTTCGGCAAATAGGGTTTGGGTTCCCTGGTGAACTCTCTTTCTTCGCTGCCACCATTAGGAACAGGGTGTGCCCTGACTCTTAGGATCTGAAGATCTATATCTTTCAGCCTTAGCTCATGAGCCATCCTCTGTTCCTTCTTCTCTTTCTCCAGCCTTGCTAAGTCCCATGTGAGCTGTCTTTTCTCCCTCCGGTCTGTTAACTCCACTTCAGACAAGCCACCGCTAGAGGCACTGCTGCCCTTCCTAGAAAGTGTCCTGGGCCCCGCTAACAGGTTCCCCACCTCAGGTTGGTACAAACCAGCTCCCTCACTGTCGGGCTCTCTATCCCTGTCCTCCTCCTCAGCCTTGCTTTCTCGTCGTGCCTCCCCCCAAGCCCTTAAGCTGGTTTGGAGTGCACCCTTCTTTGCTCCTGGGGGACAATACACCCCCTCCCGCTGACAAAACTCCCTGAGTTGGGCCACAGTGTACGTTTCTAAATTCTCCAGTACAAACTCCATCTTGCCCACTCAGGTCAGAGGACAGTTATTTGCAGAAGCTATGCAGGGGGGTACCTTTTATAATACCTCCTCCCACCACCAGAGTAAATTTGGAAAAAACAAAAACTCACAATTAGGAAGGCCGCTTGGAGAAAACTCCCGGTGTAGGCCTATGGACTACCCACAGTTATTGTCGAGGATACGTAGGCACAGCTCTATCCCACCGCTGAACACCAATTATGTTAGAAAAACACCACTCCCACACCGGAAGGGTGGTAGTGGGTTCTCCCCGACACACTGTGGTAGCTTGGCTCGAGCGGGAAGGAAGGCACCGTGTTAAGCATACGTCATACCCACACAATAACCATGCGTGCATCCGTTCCAAAAACGACACTACACCTTAAAAATGATACTGAAAATATATCTCTTTATCTTCTTTTCTCTTAGTTGCTGATTAAATAAATAATAATACAATCACAGTACACAAGGCTTTTCCTGTGGAAGGGTACGTCAAATAAATAACACTTCAACGATTCAATAAATAAGGTAGGTCATAAAGAATCAAGGCATAAATATAAGTGCATTACATAACAGGCAATTAAATATTATGAGGCAATAAATACTGCGAGACAATAAATATTGTGCGACAATAAATACTGTGAAACAATAAATACTGTGAGGCAATAAATAGGATGAATACAATAAATACAGTGCTCTCAATAAATAATAGAAGCCAACAGTGACACTTGAAAATCAGTTCACATTCCTGAGGTACTATGGGATGATTTGACCCAACCCCAGCTTGTAGAGATTTGGATGGCCTGAGGGGTATACTCCCTGGCTTGGACAAGGCTGAGGCCTAAACTGAGGTAGATCAAGGGGGAATCTAGAGATCTGGCTCTCCCACACTACACAACCCCTCTGTATTAGTCTCAGCTCACCCCTGGCACAATCAAGCTGGTTCCAGCACCTCTCTAGCCCCTAGGATGGTCTCTTAGGGCTTCACAGGGCCTTAGGCGCCCTCTATTCCACTTACTGCCCTTTTTATGAAGTTCCGACGCCGCTGGAGTCGTGTCGACGCCGTGAGGCGGTTCCGGTTCGATGTCGGCGGCCTCGGCGCAATGACAGTTCTTGACGACGCCGGTAGGCGGTTCCGGTTCGATGTCGGCGGCCTCGGCTCGATGTCGATCTCCGGTTCGATGACGTCCGGCAGTCTTGGCTCGATGTCGACTTCGGGCGGCTCCGGTTCGATGACGTCGGCCGGCCTTGGCTCGATGTCGACTTCCGGCGGCTCCGGAGTGCGATCTCCACTCCCGACCTCCGGTGCTCCTTTCCTCAGGTTCCGGCGACTCCGGAGTGCGACCTCCACTCCCGACCTCCGGCACGATTCTCTTCAGGTTCCGGCGACTCCGGAGTGCGATCTCCACTCCCGACCTCTGGCACGCTTCACCTCGGTCTCCGGCGACTCCGGAGGGCGGACTTCACTCCCCCGTCGACGCCGCACACTCGACCTCGGGTGACTTCCTCCTCGACCTCTGGTACTCCCCACGACCTCCGTCGGCGCCCTCTCTCGACCTCTGGCGGCTCCGGGTACGACGTCTGCTTCCCAGTCAGCGCCGCTTCTCCACCTCGGGCTCCAGGTCTCCAGGCTTCTCGACGTCGGACTTCAAGAAGTTACCAGTAACCAGGTCAGGAACTTGCTGTTCTTTACTTTTAAGGCCTGTTCCTGCTGTCCAGGTCCTTAAGATGGTTTCTCTTGCTTTCTCCCACACAGGGCTCCAGGCTGGGCTCAGTCAGTAGGGACTAGTATCAAGGGTGGGTTTATGGACCCCACTCCAGGCACAAGTTTCCACCCCTGCTGCCTCACTCCTTCCTCCTTCAGGTTTCTGCTCCTCTCTCTTCACCAGTCAGGTGCCAACTGCCAACTCCAACTGTCAACTCTGACTTAGCTTCCCAACATTCTAAACCGCCTCCAACTGTCACAGGGTTCCAGAATGTTGCAGAAGGTTCTAGTAGGTTCCAGTGGGTTCTGATGATGTCACAGGTGGCCACCATTTTGTGCTCCAGGCCCTCAGACAGAAGTTCCAGGGGTAGATAAAATGGCTCCCTGAATCTGCATCAATACTAAAAAGTCTGGTGGTTCCCAAAAAGGAAAAATTCTAACAGGGTTTGAGGCAAAAGTGGGACAAAATAAATAATGATGAGGGGGGACCACCCAAAGGGCTGACAGGTCTAACAAACAATATGCCGGAAGACTGGCCTGCTGCCAACATACCCAACTTGGAGCTGCAATGCCACAGCAGCGATCCACCTTTACCTCCACATTGACTCTTGGGGCACAGAGAGGGAGATGAACAGCCACATGGGAGGGGAGTGGTAGGGACCGCTTTTCACTTTTAGACAGCCAAATCAGCTTATGACAGCCCAGCCGAATTGGTGGGTCAGAGTAGAGGAGATTGGATGGGCAACATGAGCATCCAGGACTAAGATTAAAGCCCAGGTGGGCCGGGACTCACACAAGATGTCAAGTCCCAAAGGTAGGAGACTGGACACATGACTTCAACTTCAGGAGGTGATCCCCCTCTGGGAGACCAGAAGTCCTGGGAGACTGCTACGGCCAATGGGGGCCAGTGACAGTCACACATGCCTAGCCTTACTCCACCCCTGATCACTGTGGTGCCTCAGGAGGACACCTGGAGAGAGGAGGGGAGAGAGGGGGGCCCCAGCCCTGGGCCAGTAAGACATGGCCTCACAGAGACCAGCGTGGGCAGATGTCCCCTGCATTGTGTGTAGGGGGACCCTTCTGTCCCCTGCCAGCTGGTAGACCTGCTAGAGGGCATGGGGGACCAGCACTCAGAGAAATTCCTCACAGAATAGTTCAGAACCAGGGTCCCAGATTGTGAGCTATCCCCCTACTTCGTTCTGGAAAGGGCACACAGGGCGCTGGCCCCATGCCCTCTGCCGGTGGCACCGCCTAGAGCCATTATCATTAGGGTACTGAACTTTGTAGGCAGAACCTCTATCCTGCGGCAGGCACGCCAACATCCAGACGTCCGTTTCACCGACTCCAAGTTTATGCTCTTCCCCGATTACACAGTTAAGTGCAGCTCCTTCGTAAATGTTTCTTAGAGGTTAAGTGGAAAGTCAGGGCTATGTATATTGAATGTGCTGATGTACCCTGCCAAACTAAAACTTCTGCATCAGTGGGGAACCATTTTTATTTTAGAGCCCGGAAGAGGCCTGGATCTGAGCGGCGAAGATGAAACAACTGACCATATCAACAAAGGAGCCAATGACATCTCAGGAGACAGAAGGGGGTCAATGATCCCACTCTAGGCTGAAATGCAGAAGACTGATAGGAGTTCAACTCTGGTTATAACAGGAGGACAAACATAGGGCATCCTCCTCATAGAGCTCTGGTGATTACCGGGGAGGGGACCTTACTAGTGGATGATGAGACATTATTCAGCCGTATAGAGGAGGGGTTCAGTCCCCTTCCTTTCTTTCCTCCATGTAGAGCTACAAGTGTTTTCTCATTCGCTGAGGGAGAAGAGACACAATGCCTCTGGAGAGAGGGGCTGGCCCGAGGCAAAGCACTACCCACTACACAAGATTATTGTGGTTACTTTATTTTGATTTAGTATTACACTGTATTGTATATTGTTTCTATTGGGGTTGCTTGTTTTAGCGCCGACAAATGCTTCCACTTTAAAGGTGTTGAGTAGAGGGTTGTTGGGGGGACAGTTGGGTACTTTAGGGTTGATTTTGGTCACAATACTACGTCTCATGCAAGACAGATTGGGAGGCCCAGTCAAATGGGCGCAATGACCTGCCATGACCTCTGACAACAACACCATCCGCTACAAGCATTTGTCTTGGAATTTCAGCGGGTTGCTGGAAAAAATAAAATGCACAACAATCCTTCGACAGGCCCACAATGTGGTCCTGGTGGTTCCATTGTTGCAAGAGACACATTTTCTTGGGAATAGGGATGTCTTTTTGGAACACTATGTCTTTAATCATGCAGGGTTCACTATGGGCTCCACAGGAGTTACTTTTAACCTGATGGTCGTGGACACTATCTGATATGCCATAGATAGATATGTGGTGGTTACGGGCTTCCTGTATGGCATTCCATTGACAGTAGTGTCTGTGTATATTCCACCGACCCTGCAGGCGACTACGATGAAATATCTGATGAGGAGCTTATCGTAGGGGGGATTTCAATGATGTCATGTACCTACAACTTGATGTGAAAAGAGGGGCTTAACCATTACACCATGGGCGGAGTCCCTGCGGCTTTGCAATCCGCGGACAGCAAAGAACCAGTCGGCATGTGAGTTCACAAATTATTCCCACTCCCATAGGTCACATTCAAGACTAGACTACTTCTTCCTCCCAGCTGCTGGACTCTGATAGTCGTTAGGAGCTACAATGCACGCAGGGGTACTGTTGGGCCAGTCACCAATTTAATTAACAATGGGGCTGGGGAGGTGTAGGTCTAACATGCACTGGAGCCATTAGGTTAGGTGGCTGAATGATGTTAGGTTTTAATAACACATGAAGAAAAAGATGGAACTCTACTTAAGAGCAAACTCCACAACAGACGTCTCCCTAATCACATTGTGGGAGGCAATGACAGCAGTTCTTTGTGGGGTATAAATAGCATACCCTGCGGGAGGAGAAAGAAAGGTTCGGCAGTGAAAAGGCAGATTGGGGAATTAGAATATTGCCTTAACCAAATGAGAGATCATGAAACACTTTGCCGTCTAGAGGCTACTAAGGAGGCTCTTAAACAGAAACTAATGACTCATGCCAGGACACCAGTGTCTGATTTTTAAAAACCGAGAGTGCGAATTTGAGGCAAGACAGGAAAACTGCTATACAGACTTACAACCAACTCTGGAAGACAGGTTTGTCCCATATACACGGGGCCCGACAGTGAGGTGACCCATTACAAATCACACATTACTATGATGCACTTTACCAATCAAAGCTGCCGGGCAGGTTGGAGCAACAAAACCTCTTAGCTGCAAACCTGGTCATGCAGAGCTCTCCAGCAGTGGGAGAGTGAATTTGGATGCTCACCTGTCGAAGGAGGAGTTATTTGCAACCTTGTAGGATATGCACTCTGAGAAGGTGCCTGGTTCAAATGGATTCCATTTGCAATTCTTAGAAAGGTTTACATCAACACTACTCTCTCACTTCCTCACAATGGTTGAAGCTGCAGAGACAGCTTTGCTACTTCCCTATGATATCTTGAGTGCCTCAGTGGTATCTCTCCCCAAACCATATAGGCCACCTACAGACTGCACGTCTTACAGACTGATTTCCCTAATAAATATTTAAGTCAAAATAGTTGCAAAGGCCTTATCAACCAGGCTACTGAAACAGGTGAGACCCCTAGTGCATTGCGATCAAAATGGCTTTATGCCAGTCAGAGCCACCAGGCCTTGTCTAAGGTGGCTAAATATGCCCTTGGACCACATACATTCTGTATCTGACCACACAGCCATGATGCAACTGGACTTTGAGAAGGCCTTTGGCTCATTTGAATGGCCTTTCCTCCACAATTTCGTGGAAAATATTCATTTTGGTCCTAGATTGATTTAGTATGTGAGGCTGTTATACATGATGCTATGGGCTAGGGTCAGAGTGAACAGCATGTACTCACAGCTGTTCCAGATAGGCAGAGGCCTGCTGTCTCCTCCCCTGCTCACTCTTACAACTGAACCACAGGCCAAATAGATTGGGGGGACATGCAGGTGTAAAGCTTGAGGTATGGCAGAAAATTAGAGGGCCGCATCTCTGTGTATGCAGACCATGTCCTCCTTTATATCCAGCGTCTAAACCAATCCATCCTATGACTAATTTATATTCTACAAATCCGCAAAGAAGTGTCAGGCCTGAGGGAGACCTGGGGGAATCAGCCATAAACCCTATGGTGGGTTCTCCGCCAGAGTTACTTCCAGACTCCCCGCCGATCTGGAGCATTTAAATACTTGGTGTTAGACTTGTCAGTCTTATGGTGGTCTTACCCCAATCTTTTTGGCTGCACATTTTGCTGAATCTTTTGTTGGCCTTAGGACTTTGAGCACTTTACCACTGCTAATCAGTGCTAAAGGGCATGTGCTTCTTCCCTAAACATGTGTGGAATTGGTGTATGCTTAATTGACCTATTTAATGTACTTGTACGTCCCTTGTAAGGTGGTATACCATATACCCAGCCACTCTAAATTAATGCCGCTAGTGTGCTGCAGCCATGATTGTCCCACCAACAGAAGAAGCCTGTCAAACCCATCTCGGCCTGCCACTGCAGTGCCTTTGTGGGCAGTTTACTGCCACTTCGACTTGGCATTTAAAACTACTTTCCAAGCCTCAAACTCCCATTTTATTACATATAAGTCACCCCTAAGGTAGGCCTTAGGTAGGCCTTAGCCCAGAGTGGTATGTAAGCAAAAGGTAGGGCATTTACTTTATGGTTTACATGTCCTGTTAGTGACAAACAACATATTTAATTTTTCACTCCTGTGAGGCCCACTCCTCCCATAGATTTGCATCAGGAATTCCTTAATACACTTTTTAAGTTATAATTCCTGATCAGAGAGGAGTAGCTGTTTCCTGTTTCATATGTTTGGAATGGTAGTGATAAATAGTCTCACATGACAGAGAAACAATAGATAACACAAATAACTTTACTGGACGCTAAACGTGGGAAAATCAACAGATGTCTTAATACTGCCCTCACACACTTAGTAGTGTCATGCTTCATCATTGGGCCGCATCATACATCCAGGTGCAGACCAACACCTTGGATGGAGCGCAGTTTTTTAAGATGAAGAGAAGTGGTGAGGGTAGAGTATAATAAAGAAAGACAAAACGAAACACAAAAGTGTAACTCAAATCAAAAAGGAAAACAAATCTTCTCCTGGAAAAAGGGACCAAGAGAGGTGCAGATCTAGATGTAAAACTGTCTCGAGGTTAACCCACAATTTATTGTCAACCTCAACTGGTTTTTGCAGTGGGGATTGAAGGGTCGTTACCTTCCCTAAATACCCCATATTGTTGGTTTTAATCCTGCCAGAGGTTGACAATAATAAAATTTGTGGGTTAACCTTGAGACAGTTTTACATCTATATCTGCACCTCTCTTGGTCCCTTTTTCCAGGAGAAGATTTGCTTTTCCTTTTTGATTTGAGTTACACTTTTGTGTTTCGTTTTGTCTTTCTTTATTATACTCTACCCTCACCACTTCTCTTCATCTTAAAAAACTGCGCTCCATCCAAGGTGTTGGTCTGCACCTGGATGTATGATGCGGCCCAATGATGAAGCATGACACTACTAAGTGTGTGAGGGCAGTATTAAGACATCTGTTGATTTTCCCACATTTAGCGTCCAGTAAAGTTATTTGTGTTATCTATTGTTTCTCTGTCGTGTGAGACTAAATATCGGTAAGGGAGTCAGAGAAAGTTAAATCCCTTGTCTCTTCAATATTGTGTTTTCTATGGTAGTGATAAACCCTACTTACTGGTGAGGTTGAATTTAACATTACTATTTTAGAAATGCCACTATTAGAAAGTGGACATTTCTCTGCACTTACTGCTTTGTGTGCGTGACAACCCATCTCCAATACATGTCTGGGGTGGCGGACAGCTCTGCTTTGTGCATTCCCTCTAGACAGCCACAACACAGGAAGGATAGGTGTGTTTGAGTACCCATCTACATACATCTGCATTCTGATGGCCTTGCCTGGGCTGGATGGAATGGAGAGGTTAACACTTCACTTGAATAGGTAGTATCCTGTCCCCACACAAAGGACTGATTATCCCCCACAGATAGCCTGGCAGACAGGACTAGCCTGTAAGAGGAACATGTGCACTTCAGAGAGCTGCCTTGAAGTCACCCCACGCCACAACAAATATACTTTTGGGTAGAAGTAATTGATTTCTGAGCCCCCCAAATTAGACACTTCTGGATCTTGAACTTGAATCTCTGTTACAAGGACAGCTGTGCTGCTCAAATAACTAATCTTTGGACTGCAGGCTTGGAAGGTTTGCTTTTCTCTTGTGTTGCCCTGCTGACTGCTGCTCTTTGACTCTGCTGAAGGAGAGCTGGACTCTACCTTCCCTCCAAGTGATCTCTAAGGGCTTGTTGGCTTGCCTCCTCTTGCTTGAGACTCAGGGATATCAAAGTTTCTACCCCTACCCCTGAACTCACTGGATGTGGGCCAGATACTTGCAGCACGGAATTTGACGCATCTTCTGTCTGTGTATAGCAAAACGGGTGCATCGATCCAGTTGTGCAAGTAAAATGAGCACATCATATCGAAACCAGCACCTTGCTTTCAGAGATCGATGCATCAGACAGCGTATCACCACGACTGCTGCTTGGTGAGATTGATGCATACCCTCGACTGCGTGGTAGAATCCAATGCGACAATTTTTCGACACCTCTTGACTCCAGCACCCGTCTTCAGGACTGACGCATAGCCTTCACTACATGGCACAAATCGACACATCTCACTGTTTGCGACCAGGAAAGGTGCTTTGTTCACTGGGTCCTGCGTGGCTCCTTTAGCTGGCCTGCGCTTCCATGTAGACAGCCTGATATTTGACTTCATCCCGGTCCAGCACAACTTAAAGTAACCTTTTTAGCGCAACTTGCTTCTAAGCACTTTACTTCATTTATGCCTTTAAAATTCAATATCTCAATGTCTGTACATTGGATTTTTGTCATTTTGGTCTTATTTTGTATCTAATATGATATCCTGCTTTTTCGCAACCTATTTGGAGTCTTTTTGTGGTGTATTCATTGTGTTACTGTGTGTGTGTTGCACAAATACTTTACACATTGCCTCTTAAAATAAGCCTCATCAGAGGATGAGCACAGGTGTGGATCTAGCTTACCCTGACAGGGATTATGGCTTCTGCTTCGACAGGGTGCATACTTTTGCCAATCAGAAACCCAATGTTTAACACTTGAGCATGCGCATATCAAGAGACCCACAGGAACGCTGGGACAGGAAAATCACCCCTTCGACACGCAAATTTAAGGGATATATGGCAAGATGGAGCTCCCTCCCCCGATCATTATGGGGCATATAGCCCTCTTTAAAATGGTGGCCTTGCCATAGCTGTTATAAGTTTTGCAACACTAACCCCACAAAATCTATACCCATTAATTTACAACCCTACAAGCCAACATCAATAGAGAAAAGTATGGAGGATCTGCGCTGTGAATCTCCCATAAGAAGTGCATACAATCCCCTTATGATGGCGGACTAGGGGCAGTAGACATCAGACTGTATTACTTAGTCAGTCCACCTGCTTGCGGTTAATGACTGGATCTTTGGGGATCGGGGGGACCCAGCTATGAGACTCGAGGGGACTCTCTTAACCGGGCAGGAACCAGGGTTTTGGCTGCATGGGGAGATCCCCCTGCCCACTCTCCTGGCTATTTTAGCTATTCCCGTGATTAGCTGGAAAGAGGCTCTGCAGTGGGTTGGATAGTGTAGGGTGCCCACTAGGAATAAGCCACTGTGGATAAGTACATGGCTATTGGAAATGGTAGGGGTCCAGGGCACTGAGATAAGTTGGGGATCCCTAAATTGGGAGATGTCTGGCAGACCCACCATATGATGTTCTATGACCTACTCAAAGCTGAATACAATTTACACATATCCCAGTTCTTTCTTTTCTTAGAGCGCTGACATGCACCGGTTAGGCTTCTAGACACACCCCGACTAGAATCAGCAAAGGAATACAAATACTTGGGTGTTCTACTAGATAACAAAGGCTCTTTCAACCCTCATGTGGAAACACTGAAACAATAAAGGTAATACAATATCCTTTGCCAAGAAAACATTTTAAAAAGTGATTGCCGGGCCCTCTCTGAGCCCTCTATTAGAGGTTATCCAAGCCAAACTCCTTCCAACGATAACATACGAGAGCGAGGCAATAAGAGGAAGAGACACCACTAGTGTGGAAAAATAATCCCCAGATCGTTTAGAACAATCTTCAGCCTCCCAAAATACACCTCCCCTGCCCAAATAAGGATAGAGTTTGGGTTACAGAAGCATCTACTGGCCAGAAGGGGTGCATGTATAAAATGCTGGCACATGATCAGAGGGGCAGAGCAAGATACACTAACCTGTTAACTTTGGGTTGAACTATCACTAAGAAAGAACTTACCGGTGGGAACAAATCTTAGAGACTCCTTAAGTCAACTTGGTCTGGAGAACCTATGGGCAACATCAGTGTCCCACACCAGCTTCAAGAAAGTGGTTAACAAGACCATCAAAGCACTGTCATTGGAAGAAAATAACCCTGCACTTGCGAGGAGAGTACATGCCTGGTACGTACTAAACAACTATGCAGCAGCCAAACTACCAAAACAATTTAGTTATGGATTCAATATCCATCTGAAAGAGAAATTTTTACAATACAGGATAGGTATAATGCCGCTCTTACCCCACCTTCCACCATGGAAGATGAAACCCAGAGACAACATCGGTTAACTACGTAGCCTCGGAACGGAAGATCTCGCGCATAGTTTGCAACTGCAAAAGCCTAGTACAAGAATAACTTCTACTCTTGCTACCTCTTTTTAATCTATACGAGATTAATTCCTGCAGACAGGCAGTGCTGATTTGTTTCAAATTTGTCAACGTGCAATTGACCTGTCGATTTACAAAATGTCTCGATATTGCAGAGAAGAGACTGAAGTTAGAACCATTCTAGCCCGGCACATCGCACAACTCCAATAAGCATTACAATGCAACCAACACACAACATAGGACTGCTTAGCAGAAAGACCATCATAGGAGACACTTGGTCCCATGAATCTCATAAGCCTAGTCTGCATAGCAGCACTTCGCACAAGATCTATTTATATGCAAATCTATGCAAGATTCCCTTTCAGGCAAAACAACATCAGCACGGGAAAGGACAAACGGACCACAGAGCAGCTTTCTTTCGATTTTAACCCAAAGACTCACAAAATGGACATAATTGGACAAATATTCCCTTTTAACCTTCATTTTAACCTTGCTATTTAACACAATCAATCTTATTTAATCACTTATGCTATGTGTATGCAACAGTTTTAATTAATGATGCATAATCACAATTACCAATTGCCGGTCAGGCACAAGGCACACATGTCAGCTCTCACAGAGTACAGCCCATAAGAAATATGACTCATACTGTCAGCTATTGGTAGGAAGGACAGATCTTGCTTATACAGAACTCTGGTGATAAACGTTCCAGACCTGCTAAACAGGAAAGAAAGGAATCAGACCTGCGGCCCTTGGATGATAACATATGGATTGAGGAAAACAATGGCAAGTGGAGAATTGGAAATATTGCCTCTCTTGAGATTAGACCAGGTTGAAAAATGTCATAGAATGTATTACACCCCTGACAGGCTGTGGAGGATGGGGAGCGACAGTGGCCTTGCATATATTCATTGCGGACAGGCCAGAGGTTCTCTTATGCATGTGGTATAGGAATGCTGGGTGATTCAGGTGTGTTGGAACCTGCTTTCCTCCAACCTAGAAATGGTTTGTCGATTTCTGATAGAACGCAACCCTGTATTGGGAATCATGGAAGTATTCCACGGATGTGATGGGTAAGAGGACAAAAACTGATGGGTGGGATAGGTTGGGCCATTGGAGATTCATGGGGCCCCCCAATCTCAAAACGACTAAGAGGGGTGGATTACTGCTCTTTAGTTAAGGAAGCAGTGTATAGGTCCAGAGGATGCCCACATAAGTATGATAGAATCTGGGGACAGTGGAAAGAGCAGTAAAAAATGCCCAGAGCAGACAACCCATAGGAAGTTCTTGGGGAAAAGCACACAGTTGTCTGGAGCACAGATCCATCCATAGTTTACCGGACTGGTCGCAGTTGACTTAAGTGGGGTCTACTTCATGGTATTCTGGAACTAAATGGGTTGTTGTGCAAGGGGAGCATGGTGTGGATGACGATGCAGTGTTACAGTATTGTGATCTTAAAATTGTTAAAAACTCAATCAAAAGATTTTTTTATTTTAAAGAAAGAAATTACTATCCAGCTACAGGACAAATCAACAAGAATAGCCTCTTGTGCAATAGCGGCTCTCGAATCAGGGTGAAATGGAGCAATGAAACGCCACTAATCTGTTCACTTCACTGTCAAAGCCAACCCTGCAGTTGTGCGAGCTGGATTTTCCCACAACTTTTGATGTTATTGACTCAAGTCCTACAAACTAGCATGGAATTTTCAGGCTGGCAGAAATCCTTCAATATGGTGGGCTGTATGTATGCCAGGGCAGTGGAGTACATGTCTTCACTGCCCTGTCCAAATGGAGTACATTATTTGATGGGCTGGCCCATCCATCAACGCTCCAATATTTGTGATGTTCAGATTATAGAAATATCTATGCATACATACATGCAATACCAGTGCAGAGTGTTAGGTTACCTAGAAAGAGCTGGGACTGCTGTTGTGGATGACGTAATTCTTAGAGAATCATAGTACATGTTTCTGGATTGACAGCTATTGGTTAAGGTAGGCACCACCTTTTTTGGTGCTGGTGCATTTTTCTAAACTATTCATCTAGTCTGAGCATTTCATTGCCTTGCTTTTGTTAGCCGCTGAGCATCTTCATCACCCCTGTCATACCCCTCAGTCAATAAGCAGAGACCTGTGCAGTTATTGGCTTGGATAATTTAAACAAACATTTGCAATACGATAGGTCTTAGTTTTGCGAGAGTTAGAGCTATTGACGTTGTAAATGACAACGTCTTTTACCTATGTGTCTTGGTTTGGAGTGTAGTTGATGTATGTGGTGTTGAGATGAATTATGTGGGTTGCATTGGAATTGTTAGTTGTGGAATTGTGTGGGATGGAATTGTATGGTGTATTTCTGTGGTGGAATTATGTGGCATGGTAAATAGAAAGGGGTGAGAGCTGCACAGAATAGATAGAAACGAAGATACACAGGAATAGGTAGTTTGTTCATGAAGTGATGATTGAATTTGAGATAGAGGAGCAGAAAGCGTGTGTGAGAAAGAAGGGGAGAGCAAGCCACAGATGCATAAAGACGGAGCACATGTGCACGCAGAATACACCTGAAGAAGAGGAGGAGAGCGTGGGTTTGAGGGACGAAATTTTTTGAAAAGGCCAGGAAAGAAACTGTGCTTGAAGACTTGAAGTGAACAATGTGAGAGAGGTGGGAACAGAGTGTGAGAGAGCGTGAGGTGTGAGAAAGTAAGAGACAGAGAGAGATAGCGGTACGAATAGAAGGGGCCCATATGAGGGAGGCAAGAGTTGGGCCAGTGCAGAGCGTGAGATGGTACAGGAAGGTAGCCTGTGTGAGCAGGCAGTATAGAGAGGAGACAGTGAGTGTGAGAGAGGGATGAGAGGGGCAGTGGTATTGCGAGATGAGAAGGGGTACCATAATTGTAAGGGAGAGATGAGGGGGCAGTAGTTGTGTAGGGGAGAGATGACAGGGTTGGTGACAGTGCAAGTGAGAGATTTGGTAGATTGGAATTCTTTGTTGTGGAATTGTGTGGTGTGGTGTGAAGTTGTGTAGTGGAAATATGTGGCATGGTGTGCTGTGGAATTAAGCAGACAAAATTGAAGAGTGACGATGGCGGCAGCAAATGGGAAGCCTATGGGCAGGCGGAAGCCCATATACTAGATGCAGTATGTCTCAATTTGAGACAGCTAGAGACTTAAAAAACATGACTTCATCTAGCTTTGTAGTTTACCATCAGAGAGATACTTGAATAGTGCTGCAATGCTTTGCCTGTGCCAGCGCACATGTGTTCTCTTCCGCGTTCTCAGAGTGAGGCAGAGAACAATATAGAGTGACCAAGCGGATATTGTGGTTTATGAATCGGTGGTAGCAGTATGCCCGACAAAGAAAATGGCTGAGTGTGCTTTGGCCACGATGTAGATGCAGAAATTATGAGTGCTAATAAATATGCAACGTCATCCTGCCCTTGGGAGAATGCTCATGAAAGCAGCACACATGTACAAATGTAATCCTAGGAAAATCACCTGTACATGCAATTACAGTATAATCCTATTTAAGAAAAGAAACATATGTAGCAGGTTTCTTCAGATCAGATAACGATTGTAAATCGACTTTCACTGTTGCCAAAATGTTTATAGTGTGGTACTATGCAGTTTGCCACTCATTTCCATACACATGCCAACCTTTTGACCCACATTTACTTTCTAAGAAAAGTAGCCAATGTTCACATTTTATTGAACAGGCGGCACATGGAGTGAGAGGCTGCTTCAGTGTGGGTCACACTATGCACTGAAAGGCCCTACCTGCAGATAGCCCAGGTGGGCGGTGGCAAGGGACAATTAATCGCTCGCACTTTCAGTTCTACTGCAGAGTGAGGGGTTCAAGGCCACAGGAGTTAGAATCAGAGAACAATTAACAAGATCAGCCACAAAATAATTGAAACAAAGCCCCCAGCAATTTGCAACAACCCCAGCTGCCAGGGTGCATTATGCAAATATCCAACACAATATCACGATGCTTCACCCAGCTGTGAATAATGCTGAGTTACCACGTGCATAAATGTTTACCACAATTCCCAGTTCATCACGCTCAGAAAGAAAAAAAAAGTAATGTAGCAAGTTACTGTTTGGAGCGTGCTTTGTGAAATAAACCCTGGCCTGCGACAAAGGGCCTATGTGGGATGAAAACACTGGTGGGTCTCTCAAAGGGGCGAGGCAGATATAAATAAGCACATGGCTTAAAACACGTAAGCTAAAAATATGTGCTTTTGCATAGTGTGCCGCCCCACTGGTATTTTGGTGCTTCCGTCATTGCATCCAGATATATAATACAGCACATAACATTACATATACAACAAGCCAGGGCTGTCGGCTTTGTCAGTGGTGTGTATTTCTGTTGGCTATATCTGAGGGTAAACGTGCTCAGTCCTTTTCAAATAATTTGTTTCCTTTTAAGTCTTTTCTCTCTTTAAATAGGCCATCTTCTGTTTTTTCCTGTGTTTAAAGAAGGATATTCAAGTAAAGCCCTTGCCTTTCTCTCATAACAATTTCAGCACGACTCCTTTTTAGCAACATTGGCGTTTAACAAAATACATGTTCCAATACCTCGATTATTATTATTATTATTATTATTTTGAATTTGTAATGCGCACAGCTACCCCAAGAGGTTTCCCGGCGTGATTACACACTCAAAGCATTTCGTCCTGCAAAACAGTTGTCACTAAAAACAAATGGTTCACATGTAAAGTGCTTTAGTGCCCTCGAACAAAGTTTGCTCTATATAAACTGACAGATAAAAAAAGAGAACAGCATAATGTAGCCTTGGAGTGGCCTGGCTGTGGAATATGTCCTTTTGTGTTACAACAGCATGTAAGCATCATAGTTGCCTTGACTGTAAAGGTATACAAGCGTATGAAGGGTAGAAACCTTCTCTAGTAGAGGACAATGCAAGTTAATGATGTACTCTGCATTATATTAGAAAGTGCCTTGCCGTTCTGCACAGTGTGCGGCACTGGAAAAAGAGCCACGCTTCCCAGCAGCAATGAACATTAGTTCTTCAAGCAGTGGGATCAGAGCAGACATTCCAGTGAAAACAGACAAAACTGAGGTTTCTGCCCGGAGGGTGTGGGCAAATAGAGAGCCCGATAGGGAGCGGTCTCAGCATTTGCTTTAAAGAACAACTGCTGCACCGGCAAGACCCAGCCCACTTAGAGCCTTGGGCCTACGTGATATTTATTTGTTCCTGGGTTATTAATTTATGAAAAATAGTGTCTTAAAGACATGTGGCAACGCTATGAAATGACAAAAATACAGCTACAAGACCTATAATAAAACATCATTTGTCATTATTACAGTGTTCACCCTGCTAAACACGAACATGTGCACAAAGTCAAAGGAGGAGACCAAAAAGAAAGTACACGAGTAGCCTGAGTGTTTCTGTTGGGTGAGGACAAAACCTGCAGAGAAGAATGCAGCCCTCTGCAGCTTTTACCCCAAGTTTCCCCGTCTTGCTTGCAGCCCCTTTTAGTCCTATCTATGATCTCACTGCCGGGTCTAATAGGCAGGCTTGCTTCCAATTAAATCTGACTGAGCGCTCCTATTTGATTTTAATAACTTGGAAGCCAAAATAGCATTGGGTGCTATCAGAAGTATGCTCTCTGCCCCTATAATGCAATCACACTGCCATACCCATGTGTCAGGGTGGGTTGTTCACGTTGACCACATGAAGGCCCCTCCACCTTGCCAAAAGAGAGGACAGGTAATCCTGTAACGCAACAAACCAGGGCCAGTACCAGTTGCCTCCTGGCCAGGGCCAATTACTATTTCATCAGCAGTTTTGAACACAGTAAGCTGTGTGCTATGGAATATGCACTCATCCCCGTCCCTTTCCTCAATGTAGCTGTATTCTGTATTCTGCGGATGCAGAGCCCAGCCTTTACTAGGGGTGGGCGGAATTTGCGAAATTCACTCTTGCAAATTATCGCGAAAATGTTAAAAATCTACGCAAACACGCGGAAATATCGCGAAGATGCGGAAGTATTTTCCCGCCCGTTCGCGGTATTTTCTGCGTGGTCGCGGCTCGCCAACTTACCCATGCGGTTTCTCGCGGGCGCGGCCATCTTGTTTTCACTTGTCTCGCGGTGCATGATCGCGAGAAGAAGGACGTGATCGCGCGACGCATGACGTTACTACGGGCGCGAATGTCGCGAGACAGCTCAAATGGCTACCAACAATCCAACATCTCGTGGAGAACGCGACCGGATCAGGAAAACTTGTCGGCGAACGCGGGGATTCAGGCAAGGCGATCGCGCGCACGGAGAATGTATTATTTTACAGCACGAGCAAGAAACAAATTATCGCTAAGCTGCGGAATGCGAAAATGCCAAATTATCGCAATTTCCGCGAACGGAACGGAATTTTGGCCCAGGCCTAGCCTTTACCCATGCCTTACGTTTGATCCTGAGCACCCTGCCACCCTTGAGTCCAGGGCCTAGTCTTAGACCCGGTCTTCTATTGAACACCCACATTCCTAAATGTGAGTTGTCTTGGAGAGCGGCCTTTCCGTCTGTGCTCTATCACTTCTGTAGTCATGAGTAATGCAATGGAGAAAGTAAAAGTTGAATTACTTGTAATTCATGGTGATTTTAAGAGGTTGTTCCATTTGGTATCATAAGTTTCTTTCCAAAATAAATTTTCTAAGCAAATTTCAATTTTTTTTAACAAATGTTATATACACATCAGGCTCGGGAGGCTGCACTGGCCATCTATTTGATACATTTTTGTTTTCGGTATTGTAGACCTGTTAGACCTGTCAGCCCTTTGAGTGGTCCCTCCTCATCATTATTTATTTTGTCCCACTTTTGCCTCAAACCCTGTTAGAATTTTTCCTTTTTGGGAACCACCAGACTTTTTAGTGTTGATGCAGGGTCAGGGAGCCATTTTCCCTACCCCTGGAACTTCTGTCTGAGGGCCTGAGACACAAAATGGTGGCCACCCATTGTCACCTGTGACATCACTGGAACCTACTAGTACCTTCCAGAACATTCTAGAACCCTGTGACAGTGTGAGGCAGGTTTGGAATGTTGGGAAGCCAGCTCAGAGTTGACAGTTGGAGTTGGCAGTTGGCACCTGACTGGTGAAGGGAGAGCAGCACAACACTGAAGGAGGAAGGAGTGAGGCAGCAGGGGTGGAAACTTGTGCCTGGAGTGGGGTCCATAAACCCACCCTTGATACTAGTCCCTACTGACTGAGCCCAGCCTGGAGCCCTGCGTGGGATAAAGTCAAGAAGAACCAACTCAAGGACCTGAACAGCCGGAACAGGCCTTGGAAGTGAAGAACAGCAAGTTCCTGACCTGTTTATTGGTTTCCCTGGAGTCCGACGTCGAGAAGCCTAGAGACCTGGGGCCGGAGGTGAAGAAGCGGCGCTGACTGGAAAGCAGACGTCGTACCCGGAGCCACCAGAGGTCGAGAGAGGGCGCCGACGGAGGTCGTGGAGAGTACCAGAGGTCGAGGAGGGAAGACACCTGAGGTCGAGTGTGCGGCGTCGACGGGGGAGTGAAGTCCGCCCTCCGGAGTCGCCGGAGACCGAGGTGAAGCGTACCGGAGGTCGGGAGTGGAGATCGCACTCCGGAGCCGCCGGGACCAAGGTGAATCGTACCGGAGGTCGGGAGTGGAGATCGCACTCCGGAGTCGCCGGAACCGGAGGAAAGGAGCACCGGAGGTCGGGAGTGAAGATCGCACTCCGGAGTCGCCGGAACCTGAAGAGAGGAGCACCGGAGGTCGGGAGTGGAGGTCGCACTCCGGAGACACCCGGAAGTAGGGAGATCGTGACCCTGTGATGCCGGAGACCGACATCGAGCCGAGGCCAACCGCCGACATCGATCCGGAACCGCCTCACGGCGTCATCAGGAACTGACATCGAGCCGAGGCCGACCGCCGACATCGATCCGGAGCCGCCTTGCGGCGTCAACAGGAACTGACATCGAGCCGAGGCCGGCTAGCGACATCGAACCGGAACCGCCTCTCGGCGTCGACACGACTCCGGCGGAGTCGGAAGTTCATAAAGAGGGCAGTAAGTGGAATAGAGGGCGCCTAAGGCCCTGTGGAGCTCTAAGAGACCATCCTAGGGGCTAGAGAGGTGTTAAGACCAGCCTGGGAGTGCCAGGGGTGGACTGAGACTGATACAGTGACCTGTGTGAGGGGTTGTGTAGGTTGGGAGAGCCAGATTTCTAGATTACCCTTGATCTACCTCAGTTTTAGCCTCAGGTTTATCCAAGCTAGGTGAGACACCCTCAGGCCATCCACATAACCACAAGCTGTGATTGGGCCGAATCAACCCATAGTACCTCACAAATGTGACCTGATTTGAAAGTGTACTGATGGCTTATATTTATTGAGAGTATTGTATTCTTTGTATTTATCCTATTTATCGTCTCACAGTATTTATTGTCTCACAGTATTTATTGTCTCACAGTATTTATTCCCTCGCAGTATTTATTTGCCTATGTATTTTATGCACATCTATTTATTCATTGATTATTTATGATCTGAGCTTATTTATTTGACCTACCCTTTTTACAGAAGAAGCTTTGTGTACTGTAAGTGTGTTATTATTTATTTAACCTGCAACTAAGAGAAAACAAGATAAACACAGAGATATTTTCATAAATTTTTACGGTGTAGAGTCGTTTTTGGAACGGATGAACGCATGGTTATTGTGTGGGTGTGACTTACGCTTAACACGGTGCCTGACCCCGACCGCTCGAGCCAAGCTACCCCTTATGCGTGGAAAGGCCGGGTGACTGCTAACCCGGTTGCCCGGTTTTCTAACAAGACCGCATAAGGCTTTAGACATATTTTTGCTTTTCTTTCTTGTAAAGTTTTATCTAATTGTAAAATACACTTTTGCAAATGTGAACCGCCGCTGCTGAGGAAAGTTCAAAATATGACACAGAAAGAGATGCATGGTTCTTACCAGCTCAGTAGCAAAAAGAGAACCCTTGAACTCTTCAAGTACTTGACGGCATTGAATTCATGAACTCTGGCACATGTTTGAAAGCCGATTACCATATCCTGCAAAGAGTGAACGACAACTCACAGCCTCAGGGAGTCATTAACTGTTGGAAAACCACACTCCCACTCTGAAAGGGTGGTGGTGGTCTCCCGGACACACTGTGGTAGCTTGGCTCGAGTGGTCAGGAATCAGGCTCCGTGCTAAGCATACGTCATACCCAAACAATAACCATGCGTGCATCCGTTCCAAAAACGACTCTACACCGTAAAAATTATGAAAATATCTTTCTTTATCTTCTTTTTCTCTTAGTTGCTGATTGGAGAAAATAAATAACAATCACAATATACAAGCTTTTTAGAAAGTGCAGGACAAATAAATACTGGCTTAATGATTCAATAAATAGGGGTGATCATAAATACTGAAGGCATAAATAAAAGTGCAATACAGACAGGCAATTAAATATTCTGAGGCAATAAATACTGTAACCCATAAATATTGTGCATCAATAAATACTGTGGACCAATAAATACAGTGGAACAATAAATAGGTTAAATACAATAAATACAGTGCCCCTAATAAATACTTAAAAGCTGACAGTGACACTCATGGATTCAGATCACTTTTGAATTCCTAAGGGCTGATTTGGCCCAGGCACAGCTTGTGGGGATGTGGAAGGCTTGGGGGGGGGTCTACTCCCTGGTTTGGACAAGGCTGAGGCCTAAACTGAGGTAGATGAAGGGGGAAAATACCAGAGACCTGGCTCTCTCTCTCCACACCACTTCTCTAGATTAGTCCCAGTTCACCCCTGGCACAGTCAGGTTGGTTCCAGCACCTCCCTAGCCCCTTAGAGCAGTCTCTCAGGTCTCCACAGGGCCTTAGGCGCCCTCTACTCCACTTACTGCCCTTTTTCTGATGCTCCGACGCCGCTGGAGTCGGGTCGATGCCGTGAGGCGGTTCCAGCTCGATGTCGGCGGCCTCGGCACAATGTCAGTTCTTTGACGACGCCGGCGGCGGCTCCGGTCTCGACGTCTGCGGCCTCGGTTCGATCTCGGCCTCCGATTCGATGGCGTCGGGCAGTCTTACTCGATGTCGACTTCGGGCGGCTCCGGTCCGATGGCGACCTCGGCTTCGATGACGTCGGCCGGCCTTGCCTCGATGTCGACTTCCGGCGGCTCCGGAGTGCGATCCTCACTCCCGACCTCCGGTGCTCCTCACAGGTTTCCGGCGACTCCGGAGTGCGACCTCCACTCCCGACCTCCGGCACGATTCTCACAGGTTCCGGCGACTCCGGAGTGCGATCCTCACTCCCGACCTCCGTTACCCTTCACCTCGGTCTCCGACGACACCGGAGGGCGGACTTCACTCCTCCGATGACGCCGCTCACTCGACCTCGGGTGACTTCCTCCTCGACCTCTGGTATTCCTCACGACCTCTGACGGCGCCCTCTCTCGACCTCTGGCGGCTCCGGGTACGACGTCTGCTTTTCCAGTCAGCGCCGCTTCTCCACCTCGGGCTCCAGGTCTTAGGCTACTCGACGTCGGACTTCAGGGAAACCAGCTTCCAGGTCAGGATCTTGCTGTTCTCTTGTTTCTAAGGCCTGCTCCTGCTGTCCAGGTCCTCAGGATGGTTTTTCTGACTTCTTCCCACACAGGGCTCTAGGCTGGGCTCCGTCAGTAGGGACTAGTATCAAGGGTGGGTTTATGGACCCCACTCCAGGCACAAGTTTCCACCCCTGCTGCTTCACTCCTTCCTCCTTCAAGTTTCTGCTGCTCACTCCTCACCAGTCAGGTGCCAACTGCCAGCTCCAACTGCCAACTCTCTCTCTTAGCTTCCCAACATTCTAAACCGCCTCCAACTGTCACAGGGTTCTGGAATGTTCTGGAAGGTGCTGGTAGGTTCCAGTGGATGCTGGTGATGTCACAGGTGGCCACCATTTTGTGCTTCAGGCCCTCAGACAGAAGTTTCAGGGGTAGATAAAATGGCTCCCTGAATCTGCAGCAACACGAAAAAGTCTGGTGGTTCCCAAAAAGGAAAAATTCAAACAGGGTTTGAGGCAAAAGTGGGACAAAATAAATAATGATGAGGAGGGACCACCCAAAGGGCTGACAGGTCTAACATTAACAAACACAGATATTTAGGACAAGAGATTCCATATTAGAAAGAAAGGCTAAAGATGGGGTTCTTGATTGGACCTTAAGTGTTTACAGCTGGCATTGGCGAATGATTCTCCATTACTAAAGCAAATATATTCAGTGTCCAGAAAGCATGATTTAAGGATACTCTTATACAACTATGCTGGAGTGTTCTTACCATGGGACTGAAGAAGCATCTTTGGATAATAAGATGACAGTTCAGTCATTATCTGTGTTCCGTCACTAGGTTCTCTCTCTAGTGTTTCACATAAAGGAACTGCAAGGAAAGTTCAGTTTACAAGCCTTCTTTGTGACAAAGGAGTGAGATTTTTTTAGCAGGGGGGCTTATCCTTTCGTCCTCAAGTCTACTGTGCAGGGATTACATCAGAATCTGTTTTGTCCTTCAATCCTTGAGACCCCCCTGACAACAGGTAGAAACAGACAGCTCTGTTGTTTTTTTAGAAGGTCTGTCTGAGAGAATCATTTCAAAGCTTTTACATAGCTTTAGACCTTCCTCCGCTTTATCTGTAACATTGATTAAACGTGATTAATCTTATTCAATCACTTGCATCTATTAGGAGAGATCCCCTAAAGAGGCACCTAACTATCCCTGATGAAATGCAACAGTGGTCACCTGTACAAAGGAACTATTCGTCTAGTTTCTGCTAACTTAGTCCTCATCTACTCTGTGGAGGGTTTTCAGTCTGATATGATTTGGCTATCCATGGAGTAGACATCACACTTTTGGATGAGAGGAAGTGCTGAGTGAGGAATGTTTCATCTGTCATCATTAATTTACCATCAAGCTCCTTTAATGAAGTTACAAACCTGAACGATGTTCACCCAGATGCTCCTCAGTCCTATATGACTTCCTTCTCAACATGTGTCTGTTCTGGTTTTACAGGGTGACATTTTACCGCAGGGGAATAGATCTATGATTATTGTAAGAAATACACTTGATACTTACTGAATGGTTAGGAGTTAAGACGAACCGGGCAGATAAGAACATGCTTCGAAGGATGGGTAAGATCGGCGCAGTGTCATCACAGGCAGCGAGGCACTTACCGAGGCACCGGAAAATAAAACCCTAATATGGGAGTGAATTAAAGACAGTCCGAGTTCAGAATAAACAGCAACTTCTGCCCACTCTATGAGAGTCTTACTTATAGAGGAGCATTCATCTTTGATTAAACTCTACACACGTCGTCTCTCAGTTTGAAATAGCTTTTAATGAGTTGAGAGAAATGTTTATTATGTAATATTATTTTATATCTTATGGACATTGTAAAGATTTGTACATGGCCATGAATATGACTCAAAACAATGAAAAGGGGGGTATGGGAGCCAGTAAAGGTCCAGTACCTAGGCTCAGAAAGTGCTAATGCAAAAAGCAATGGAGGTACTGTTCCTTCCAGAAGGTGAAGAAGAAAAAAATGTGGGCAAAGAAGCAGGAATCCTAAGGATTATTTCTTGGTAACCTAACACATTCATGAGGATGTAATGTATAATCTTCGGGCTTGCTCCTCGTAGGGCTCCACAAAGGGTCGCTTTAGCTGAGATCTTTTATTTGTTGCCGTCTGATGATATGCGCCAGTGTAAGGGCATTTTGAATGTATGGGGTGGAGTGAATGTATAGACTGAAATATAGGGACACTAAAACTGTCTAAGACACACCGAACTGGACTTTAATGTGATGGTTCTCCTGGAAGGATTAAAAAAACATAATTTGGTAGGGGCTACTACAGGGACATGATGTATCCTGTGAGTGTGGTCAGGTTGACATGTTTCACGACTGAGGCCCAAAATAGATCTCCGCTACTTCTTCACGACCTAAAAGAAAAGGGGGATAAACCTACCCCACACAAGACGTAATATGCCGTGTAGGTATTCCCCTGGAAGAAAATACCTTGTACAAAAAGTTTAAAATTGATCATCCAACCTAGAAAATAAATGAGAAAATAGAGAAAACACAGTAGAGAACAAGTTACTTACCTTCGGTAACGCTTTTTCTGGTGGATACAGTATCTGCCTGTGGATTCCTCACCTTGTGAATATCCCCTGCGCCAGCATTCCACTGAACTTTTCTTCCCCAGCATTCCACGTCGACGTGGGCGACGTCATAATACACCGGCTCCGCTCGCGACTCCGATCGACGTCACCGGAGCCATAAGAAGCCCACGTCGGCGTGATGACGTCAGTTCCACCCATTTTTTCCCCGTGCCTTCGAGGCGAACAGGTGGACTAACGACAGACTCAAAGTATACACAGTATACAATACACCAACACATATGCATAGCATACAAAGGAAAAGAATGCTAAATAAACAAGCATTTCCTACAAATGCACAACAAAGCATAAAAACATATCAACAAGACCCATTTCATGGTATACAAAGGTGGACAACGGGGAGGCGGGTGGGTCAGTGAGGGATCCACAGGCAGATACTGTATCCACCATAAAAAGCGTTACCGAAGGTAAGTAACTTGTTCTTCTGATGGATACATCTGCCAGTGGATTCCTCACCTTGTGAATAGATTCCCACAGCAGTCCCCACTCCCGGAGGAGGGTGTCCACCTTCCTATACCAGAAAGTCTTGTAATACAGAGCACGCGAAGTGGCCCTCCCTCCTCATCTCAGAGTCCAAGCAATAATTCTTTGCGAAAGTATGGAGGGAGGCCCAAGTCGCGGCCTTACAAATATCTGCCACAGGAACACCCCAGGCCAAAGCAGATGTAGATGACTTAGCTCTAGTTGAATGAGCTCGAATGCCCTCAGGAGGAGTCTTACCAGCCAGGGCGTAGCAGATCTTGATGGCAAGGATGATCCATCTTGACAGCGTGCGCTTGTGCACCGCCTTCCCCTTAGAACGACCAATGTAGCCAACAAAGAGCTGGTCATCAAGGCGAAAGTCCTTTGTTCTATCCAGATAAAAACTGACAGCCCTCTTCGGGTCCAAACGATGGAGTCTTTCCTCCTCTTTGGAAGGGTGAGGAGGAGGGTAGAAAACAGGGAAAGTAATGGACTGCCCCAAATGAAACGGAGTGACTACCTTTGGCAGGAAAGCAGCCCTGGTCCTGAGAACCATCCTTTCAGCATGTAAGGTAAGAAAAGGAGGTTTGGAACTAAGAGCTTGAAGCTCACTCACCCTCCTTGCCGAGGTTATGGCTACAAGAAAAACCACCTTAAATGATAACAGCCTCAAAGGACAAGTATGAAGAGGCTCAAAAGGGGACCCCATTAGAAAGGTTAAAACAAGATTAAGGTCCCACTGAGGCATTACAAATGGAGTAGGAGGAAACATGTTTGTAAGGCCCTTGATGAACCTCAGAACAACCGGAGATTTAAACAGTGAAGGTTGATCTGGGAGGCACAGAAATGCCGATAAGGCCGAAAGGTAGCCCTTGACCGTGGCCACAGCAAAACCCTGCTGAGCCAAGGAAAGAGCAAACTGGAGCACATTGGACAGACGGGCCTTTAAAGGATCAATGGATCTCTCTCCACACCACTTTACAAACTTAGACCACCTGTAGGAGTAAATGGACTTGGTGGAGTGTCGCCTGGCCGATAAAATAACGTCCACCACATCAGGTGGGAGAGAGAATGAACTCAGGTTGCCCCGTTCAATCTCCAGGCATGAAGGTGTAAGCTCTGGAGGTGGGGGTGTAGAACCTGCCCCTCCGACTGCGAGAGGAGGTCTGCCCTCAGAGGGAGACGGAGTGGAGGGCACGAGGAGAGGTGGAGAAGATCTGTGTACCACACCCTTCTTGGCCAATCTGGGGCGATCAATATAACTTGGGCCCGGTCTTGGCGAATCTTCCTCAGAACCCGAGGAATCAAGGGTATGGGAGGAAACGCGTAAAGGAGTCGAGAGCCCCAACTCAACTGAAACGCGTCCCCCAACGCTCCCTGCATCGGATACTGGAGACTGCAGAATGACGGGCAGTGCGCGTTCTCGAAAGTGGCAAACAGATCCACCCGAGGAGTTCCCCACATCCGAAAGACGTAACAAACCACCTCCAGATGGAGCCTCCACTCGTGGTCGGCGGAGAACTGCCGACTGAGACTGTCCGCACGTACGTTCAGCACCCCGGCCAGATGATTTGCCATCAGACAAATCTGATGGTCCTGAGCCCAGGACCATAGACGTAAGGCCTCTCTGCACAGACAAAGAGACCCTACTCCTCCCTGTTTGTTGACATACCACATCGCGGTCGTGTTGTCTGTCAGGACTTGGATCGACTGACCGCGAAGGGAAGGGAGGAAGGCCTTGAGCGCCAAACGAATCGCCCGCACTTCCAAAAGGTTGATATGAAACAACCTTTCCTCTGGAGACCAAAGACCCTTGATCTCCAGATCCCCCAGATGAGCACCCCACCCTAGGGTGGATGCATCCGTTATCACTGTGGCCACCGATGGAGGCAGATGGAAGGGCTTTCCTTGCGACAGATTGCCCTCTACACTCCACCATGAAAGATCCGCTGCAGCTTCTCCGGAGATCTTGATCGACTCCCCGAGATCCCCGTTGTGCTGATACCACTGCCTGCGGAGGCACCACTGGAGCGCCCTCATGTGCCAGCGTGCATGGTTGACCAACAGAATGCAGGAGGCAAACAGACCGAGCAGGCGAAGCACCTTCAGAACTGGAACAACCGCTCCATTGTAGAAATAAAGGGACCATCTCCTGAATGTCGAGAATCCTTTGAGGAGGAGGGAATGCTCGACACACAGTAGTGTCCAGTACTGCCCCTATAAACAGGTTGCGTTGAGAGGGCACCAGGTGAGATTTGGGCACATTGATCGAAAAACCCAAGTCGAATAACAGCTGAGATGTCACCTGCAGATGACGCTGCACCATCTCTGGGGACTCTGCCTTCAGAAGCCAGTCGTCCAGGTAAGGGAAAACCGGGACACCTGACCTCCTGAGATGAGCAGCCACCACCGCCATCACCTTGGTGAAGACTCGAGGTGCGGTAGTAAGACCAAACGGGAGAACCGCAAATTGGTAGTGTTGCGACCCAACCGTAAACCGGAGATACTTCCTGTGCGACTTCAGGATTGGGACATGGAAGTACGCGTCCTGCAAGTCGAGCGACACCATCCAGTCTCCTTGCTGCAACGCTTGAAGAACCTGCGCAAGGGTCAGCATCTTGAACTTCTCCTGTTTCAGGTAAAAGTTCAAGATTCTGAGGTCCAGTATCGGACGCAATCTGCCGTCCTTTTTGGGAATCAGAAAATACCGGGAGTAGCATCCCTGACCCCTTTCCTGCTCCGGAACCACCTCTATTGCACCCTTCTGAAGCAAGGCTAGAACTTCTTTCTGCAGGAGAAGCAGGTGGTCTTCCGAGCAATAACCTTGGCAAGGAGAGTAAGGGGGAGGAAACTCCCGAAAGGGAAGGGCGTACCCAGTCTCCACGAGGTTCAAAACCCAAAGGTCTGATGTAACCGATTTTCAACCCCGTAGAAAGTAGGACACCCGACACCCGACAGGACTTACATGATCCGGGATGGGGGATCTAGGGCTGCTTCCCTGAGGCCTCATTGGGAGCAGAGGAGGAGGAGGAAGAAGAGGGGTTGCGACCAGAACCTCTCCGACCCCTTTGTCTCCCTCTATAGGACTTATAGAGGGGATTCTGCTGCTGCTGCTGCTGCTGGGGCTGCCGGTAAGAGCGAAAAGATGATCGCCCAAAGCCCCTAAATTTCCGAAAGGTCGAACCCTTTGGCGGCACTTGCAGACCCAAGGATTTTGCAGTCAATCGGCTGTCCTTAAAACGCTGAAGGGCAGAGTCCGCCTTCTCCCCAAACAGCTTCTGACCATCAAATGGAAGATCGACCAGAGTAGCTTGAACATCCGTCGAGAAACCAGAGTTACAGAGCCAAGCCTGCCTTCTTACAGCAACAGACGACCCCATGATCCTTGCCACGGAGTCCGCAGTATCCAACCCTGACTGGATAACTTGCCTGGCAGCCGCCTGAGTGTCAGCTATAACCTCCATGAAGGATGACTTATCCCCTTCAGGCAACTTAGGGGCCAAGGACTTAATGGAATCCATAAGAGCGTGCACGTAACGCCCCAGCAGGCATGTAGCATTAGTGGATTTCAACGCCATGCTTCCTGTTGAAAAGGTCTTATTGGCCGCCTGATCAGCTTTTTTGGATTCCCTGTCAGCTGGAGACTGAGGAAAGGCACCGGAAGCATGCTTGGAGCAAGAAGCCTGCACAACCAAACTGTCCGGGGACGGATGAGAGGATAAAAAGTCAGGGTCCCCTGGAGCTACCTTGTACCTCCTTGCCACCTGTCTACACACTGCAGGAGAAGAAAGGGGCTTCTTCCATACCTCTAAAACCGGCTCCAATATGGCCTCATTGAAAGGTAGCAAAGGCTCCGATGTCGCAGTAGGAGAATGTAACACTTCTGTGAGTAGGTTGGACTTATACTCCACAGAAGGCAAATGTAAATCCAGAAGCTCTGCTGCTTTCTTTATCACCACGTGATAGGGAGCCAACTCATGAGGAGGAGAAGACCTGGCAGATGCGTGTTCCCACTCTGGGGTCGTATCCAGCCCACTGGCTTCCTCAATGCCCTCGAATTCGTCCGAAGAAGAATCGACCTCGCCTTCTTCGACCTCTCGATATCTTCTTTCCTCCAACACCCTCTGGGCTTCCCTCCTCGACCGGATTCGGGGAACCGACGTCGGCGACGTTGTACGCGGCGTCGGAGGAACCAGAGGAACCGGCGTCGACGGCGCCAGACACGGCGCAGATGGAGTCAGCCTCGACGTCGATGGAGTCTGCTTCGGCGTCGATGGAGTCGGCTTCGGCGTCGATGGAGCCAGTCTCGGCGTCGAAGGAGGCTCCGAAGCCTGCCGAACCTTCCGAGGTCGAATCGGATCCCCAGAAGGCGCCGGAAACTGCCAAGAAGGCGCCATCGGCATAAAGGGCATAAAGGGGGCCTGAGCATACTGCTGTGGCACCCCCATTGTGAGGAAATATGAATTTTTATGATCAATTGTGTCCCCTATCTAGACCCCAACGGCTCCATGTACATGCTACAAGTACATGTATGTTCCCTCCACTTCAAGCTATGAAGACGCAAATACAATTGTGTTCAACGTTAATATGTCCTCTTTCAGATCTGCCATGAATGGGTCAGATATTCCGTTCCTAAGTATGCCTTGCCACCGTCTTTATATGATATACTTTTCACGTTTTTCACGTTTTCCAGCTCTGGCAAGGTAGGCCCTGAATTCTGCCATCGAGCTTTTCCTGCTTCTGCCTCTGAATGCTCCAGCCTGGACCTGTATCTGTATCCATGAACTTTGTCTTATTCCCTGCGCGGCTAACGGTGCCTAGCCCAGCCTGTTGCCTGCCAAAACTGTATTCAGCCTTCAAGTTATCTGCTCCGCTCCTCGAGAAATGCATTCCTGTCTAGTAGCTTAGGTAAACATCCCTCCAGCTGCAGAGCAAAGGGCCCGGCCTTACTGTCTCCGTGCAAGTAATTCATGACTTTCGTTACCATGATAGGCCCATGCCCCCTCGCATCTCATGTAGACACTTAGACGCTTGTACACGCACTAGCAGTCAGTATAGAATAGGCTCTGTCCGAAAGACCTTTCCTTCCAGATAATATAGTTCCTTAAACACAAGATATTAGATACGATTTGGGATTAGGTTGTCCTGACATCCCAGACTTCTGTCTCCTCATGTAGGGCTAAATGTCAAGTCCCCTTCACCCTCTAGTTACACGTCAATCACACGTCATGCGGCTGCGCGCGCATCTCTACCATGTATTTCTGCTGACTTTGCAGGATTCTCTTATGGATCCACCCACTTGTGTCATCATCATAATGACGTTTCTAGTATACGCTTTTATGCACGCCTATTGTAACGCCTTTTTCATTACGTATGTGTATTCTTATCTCTCTTCTCAGCTGTAACGCCTTCTGCATATGTCTTTACTGTAATGCATTTACTATAAATATGATAACCTGTCAATAATGTATTGCTGATCCCTTCCTGAACCTTCGTGGTGACGGAACCCGATTGCCTGGTTCGAACCATAATTCCTTTGTAAGGAATAAATTCCCTTTTATAACCTCAAATACCACGGATTCTGCCTCTTATTTTTACTGAGTTATTCGTATTGTATTTTACCGCATAAATTAAGTCTAGGCAATTTAAATTTACCACATAATTGGCGCCCGAACAGGGACACCTCTCACACCCCACGCGCCGGAGGTGCGTTGCAGACCCGGTCTCCTGCCACAGCCGGACGGACAATTACGCGTACCCGCAGGATTTCCTGTATCTCCCTCAGGCCAACGGGGGCGACTGAGGCTGCGATCAACACCCAGACGAGGCGGTGAGGAGTGCGGAGAATCCCGACCAGAGCCTAGCTGAGAGAGCAAGATCCGAGGTATACAGAGGCCCACCAGATTCCGAAGTTCCGAAGTATCTAAGTCACGAGTCGAGTCCAGTCCAGTTTGGTCTAGTCCAGTCCAGACTTCCGAGGCCTTCCGTTCCGTGCTTCCCGGTGAGTACCGTTGCTGGGGACGCATCTAGACGCGCACATTAGTTTGTGCCGGTCAAGACGGGTTTGGGTACACAGACCTGGTCTGCACTGTTTCAGCAGTGTATCTGTACTATTTAGCAGTACATCCAGTATATTTAGTATTATGCAGTTAACTAGTTTTATTTTAATTATTATTGTTCGTTTCTAAAAAGTTTTTGATATGTTTTAAATGTCGTGGTATGAGTGATTGTTCGATCTTCATTATTGTGTTTATTGTAATTATTGTGTTCAAGACCGAGTAAGAATTAAGTAGCAAGGTTCAAGATGCCGTTATTTTCAAAATTAAGACAGATAAAAACTAGAAAAGGGATACTCGAGGAAGCTGTTCCCATTCCACCTAGGGACACTCCAGGGTACTTTATGTACCATAAACATGGCCTAGATGCCGTATTATATCTTGATCTATGGGTGGACTACACCAAGGATTTAGCAGAAAGTCAGAGATGGCCCGCTGCTGGGACATGGGATGCAGATTGCATCATGAGAGTAGAAGAAGTATTATGGAAAAAGAAAGCCAGACAGTCACAGAAAGATGCCATTGAACTATGGCGTAAAGAATCGCATAGACGCACAGAGAAAGCGCTCAGAAAAGAAGAGAAAAGTAGGGAAGATTCAGAAAGAGCCCGAGAAAACATATTAATTGACGAAGGTATCCGAGTAAAAACAGAACAAGTAGACAGACAACGAAACACTCTTATGAATGGTATGTATCCTCTTCTGGCCGAGGGTTTGCCTAAGGCCACCCTGGAGGTACCAAAAGATCTGCCACCTCCATTACTCCCGATTAAAGTACATCCCAAGACCGCAAAGGACATTTTCCTTTCTTCCTATTTAGATGATGCAGCCCCCGAATATGCTAAGGGTGCGCAGCCACGCACACCACCTGTTAACGACGCTCAACCCCAAGATCAGCTGCCCCCACCTCCGCAGCAACAAACTCCTCCTCACGTTCTAAACGTTCCATCTGTTTCTACAGTCCTTCCTGCATCTACATTCTCTACCCTACACCCAACAAATCCTTTTGGACTTGGCACCTCAGGAGGTGCGACAGGAGGTTTTTCCACGCCACCGCCAGCATCTAGATTGACTTATAGGGATTTAGCACACCAACGTACACCCCAAACAGCTAATCACAATATATTTAATGAGCCTCTTACAGATTGTAGATATGATCCAGTGCCAGGTAAACACGACAGAATGTTGCTATCATCAGTACGTTTACGACGAGTTGCAAACTATTTAATGACATTACCAGGAATGGTTGAACATCTAGACAAAATATATCGCTTTGTCCAAACAGGGCAAGGTCCTGAAAGTATTGGCGAGGCCATGGAATACCAGAAGGTGGACATGCAAAAATTATTGTTACGCTTTTTCATAAACTGCTTGATCAGAAACAGAGATAGGCCTGAGGTAGATCCGGAGGAAATGCAAGTACTTACCAGATGGGGTCAGAATATAGCAGACGGAAAACATGATAAACAGAAGAATATAGAAGTCATGCACCGAAAGATCAGAAAAGAAGTAGAACGAATACATGAAAGAAGATTAGAAGCAGATAAAACTGAATCAGAGGAAGAGGAGGAGGAACAGTCAGAAATAAACACAGGACAATTAGAATTACCAGCTAGACAAACGATAGCTTATGTAGGAAAAGGAAGATCTTTTAATAATACAATGCATCCGATGCGTCCAGAATGTAACAGAATTTTTCAAACAGCTATCTCAAATCCATGGACCCCTGAACACTTATTCCAGGCTACTGATAAATTACTTCGAGAACGAAGGGGGTACCATGTGCTCGATTCTATGGATGAACAAGAATTAGCCAGGTCAGCAGTACAATGGGCTGATAGTTCTGAAAAATACAGTGATGATGCGCTAGCACACACGTTTCTGAATCTCACCCCAGATGAACAGCGTTTGGCTGGTATATACATGATACAACATCTCCTTATATTGTATAAAGGCCAACACTCCGATCCTGGTCCCCTACCTGATATACTGATAGAACTACTCATGAATAAATGGAGAGGTCTAGGTACCGATCTAATTAAAGTAATTCTAGAATACCGACATAGATATAGTGCCTTTTTGTGTCCAGAACATGATCCAGCTCCCTCCATGGAAAGAAAAACGTATTACATAGACAGACAGAATCCCTTACGCGAAGTACACCCAGTTAGAAATGATGATAATACGTTTAGACGCGTGTTCGTGTACACGCCCATAACTAAAATAGAACTATTGGAAATGAAGAAATTAGTGCCCAGCCATGACAAAGATCCAGCAGGTTTTCACCGTGAACTAAAGGACATGTTACTCATGGGTGATTATACCTATCCTGACATTATGAAAATATTGAAAGTATTATTGCCTGCTGGTATTTACGAGAAACTCAAAGAAAAAGAGTGGGAAGTGGGAGACCAAAAGATTGATTGGACCGCATTAGAAAACGAAGAAAATGCCCGAACTGCAGGCGTAGGGCTTGAGGACAAAACTAAAGCATTACCAGGATTATTAGTACAAGTATTGCCACGTTTATTAACTACGAAAAAGGAAGACTGGGGAGCAATCTCCGCTTGCAAACAGAAACCTGATGAAGACACTAGTGATTTTTATTCCCGATTTGAAAAATGTTTTGGTATTAATAGCGGCCTGAAAGCAAGTAGCGATTCATATCCACATCTTTTTGTAACAAAACTAGTCGAGAATTCCCTGCCACAGGTTAAAAACAGAGTATTGAAAGTTGAGAGCACTTGGCAAGCTAACACTCCTTCACAAATGTTACAAATGTTACAGTATCACCAGAATAGAATTAGAGAAGAACAAGAACACGAACAAAGACGTATGAAAGACACGAAAATGAAAATGCTCGTCGCTCAGTCAGTTCCAGCTGACGGTCATAAAAAGGGTGCGACACAGTCCAGTAATTCAGCGGTTCCCGTTAAAGGGACATGCAACTATTGTAAACAGCCAGGTCATTATATAAACGATTGTGCAGTTCTGAAACATAATATCTCTACGGGTAAAACCAAGGAGAGACCACGCCCGCCTAGACAGGATCAGATCCAACAACAAACACCTCAACATGTACAGCCTATGCCGGTTCCACAACAGACCGTAGTGGTACCACAGCCACAGCCTATTGCCGCAACACAAAACACGACACAACAGATGTACCAGTATGCACAAAATGACTATCCAGATTATCAGCGCTACACATGAAATAGCCTAGAGAGGGAAGTTGGCTTACCCCTTATTGAGGTTCCTGTAGATCAAGAGGGTCCTTATGTACAGAGTCAAGTATTAGGGAAAGACAGAAAGTTTTTACTTGATACAGGGGCAAGCAGAACAACTATAAGTCACGACGAAGTCCCAGGGGCACCCCTCTCAGGCTCACAAAATATTTCCCTTGGTTTTTCAGGAAAGCCTACTATTAATGAAGTATCACAACCGCTTCCTCTTACAGTTGGTCCATTGACACGGACTACAGATTTATTGCTTACAAAATCATGCCCAGAAAACTTGTTAGGTATAAAAACATTGAAAGCTCTAGGAGCTGTAATATGTTGTTCTCCGGACGGAGTACGACTATTTTTGCGTGACTTTAAAGGTCACTACGTGTCAAGAGACATGGATCACCGGTTACAGAATCTACCTGCACATTTATGGGCACAAGGCCCCACTGATGTAGGTTGTATGCACATTACACCATATCGAGTCACACTCAAAGCAGGAGTGGTATTACCACGAATGCGACAATACAAGTTACCTCCAGATGCTGTAGTGGCTTTACTGCAAATCATTGACGAGCTCATTGCACAAGGAGTGGTTGTGGAAACCGACTCCAATATATGTAATTCTCCGATCATTCCGATTCTTAAACGAACGGATCCAAAAGCACCCCCAGTATATCGATTAGTTATTGATCTGCGCGAATTGAATAAATGCATTGTACCACAATATCCCGTGGTCCCAGATATCTCTTCATTACTGACAGCTATTGATTCAGAAGCAACGTTCTTTACTGTAATTGACCTCAAGAACGCCTTCTTTAGCGTCCCAATCGATCCGGAAAGCCAATATTTGTTCGGATTTAGTTTAAATGGACGAAGCTTTAAATTTGCACGCGCACCTCAAGGATTTACAGAAAGTCCTAGCATCTACAGCCAAGCACTGAAAAGACAACTTGACAGTATCCACATGCCAGTTAACACTGCACTGCTTCAGTATGTCGATGATCTATTGATCACCGCCCGAAGCGAACCCGAATGTGAAAAAGCATCACTGACGGTTTTACATTTTCTGGCCGACAAGGGGCACAAGGTGTCCCCTTCGAAGCTACAATTCTGTGTTCAGCAAGTTGTGTACCTTGGGCACTTGCTGTCCAAGGGGGGGAGACAGCTCACACCTGACCGCGTCCAGTTAATTGTAAACATGCCACCACCCAAGACACAAAAGGAGGTACGGGCCTTCATAGGCCTCACTTCGTACTGTAGGCAGTGGATCCCCCAGTACGCATTTCTAGCAAAACCACTCATTCAGTTGACAACCCAGGAGGCAGCGACATCGACTGTCCTCCCTTGGACTTCGGAACATACACAAGCTTTTGAAGACTTAAAGAAAGCCTTATGCCAAGCACCTGTTTTAGCGACACCATGTTACAGTAAGCCTTTTACACTCTTTGTTACAGAACGTGAAGGTACTGCCTTGTCAGTACTCACTCAGGAACAAGCAGGATCACACAAACCATGTGCTTACTTTTCTAGCACATTAGATCCCGTAGCTCAGGCTCTTCCTGCGTGCCTGAAATCAGTCGCAGCGACAGCTCTAGCGATCAGACAAAGCGATTCCATAGTATTAGGACATCAATTGACAGTACAAGTACCACACGCAGTAGAGGTTCTCTTGAACCGGACACAAACACAACACTTGACTATAGCACGACTGACAGGTTACGAACTAACATTGTTTCAGCCACACATAGAAATCAGACGTTGTAGTACATTAAATCCTGCCACACTTTTGCCATTAAGTGGAACAGACCCATTGGCACATGATTGTATTGAAGTCATTACTATTACGACAAAACCCAGACAAGACTTGACAGATGTCCCATTACCAGACCCAGACCTGACACTTTATGTGGATGGTTCATGTATGAGAACAAGTACAGGAGAGTTAGTGGCCGCTTATGCAGTCACGACAGACACCGAAGTCATTGATACAAAGTGTATTGACACATTATCAGCTCAAGCAGCAGAGCTCATTGCTCTGACACAAGCCTGTATTCAAGCCAAAAATAAAAGAGTCAACATATATACAGATTCACGTTATGCATTCGGAGTTGTACACGACTTCGGAGTCCTTTGGCAAGAGAGAGGTTATTTGACTTCTCACGGTGCCAACATTCAACACGGTCCCCTCATTCAAGCTCTGTTAGATGCAATACATCTACCTACTGCGATATCTATCATGAAGTGTAAGGCCCATACAAAAGTCACCGATATTATTTCCCAGGGTAACGACCTAGCAGACCGAACAGCTAAGCAAACAGCACAGAATAGGACTCATGCAACTGACTTGACAAAGACAATAGTTTCGACACACTGCATGACAGTTAGGGATCCCGCCCTTGATGTAATTGACATACAGACACATGCTACACCAGAGGAAATAAAGAAATGGACTGAATTAGGAGGGATCCAAACAGATCAGGGATGGATGACGAAGGGAAAATCTATATGGTTTCTCCCCGACTCAATGGTTCAAGTTATCATTAACACAATACATAGTCCAGCACATCTAGGAGAAAAAGCTATGTTAGACAGTATTCAACGCATTTGGTTCAACAAACACTTACGAGCTGCAGCCAAACAGAAAGTCCGAACTTGTATGATTTGTTGTCAGTTCAATCCAGGTAAAGGCGTACCTGTAGAGCAGGGTGGATTTCAACCTCCCGATCACCCTTTTGAAGTCCTCCAGATGGATTATATCCAGATGGAACGATGTCGAGGATTCAAATATGTCCTCGTAGTTGTATGCGCTCTTTCTCGTTGGACAGAGGCATATCCCGTCTCAGATTACACTGCCCCGACTACTGCCAAACAGTTAGTTCGTGAATTCTTCCCACGGTATGGTTTGCCCCGTATCGTGTACTCAGATAATGGCCAGCCGTTCTCATCCGAGCTAATGAAACACATTTCACTCTTGTTAGGCTATCAATGGAAATTCCACTGTGTCCGACATCCCGAGGCAGCAGGTCTTGTGGAACGTCATAATCAGACCCTGAAAATTCGACTTTCAAAAATCTGTAGAGAGAAAGGTGTCGACTGGATAGTAGCCTTACCAGTTGCACTCTTTTACATGAGAATGGTAGCACATTCTCGCACAGTGCTATCCCCGTACGAGGTGGTCTTCGGTAGGCCACCAAATATGTGGGGGACGCCTATACCTCGTAAAATCACTGATGTTGATTGTAATATGCTGACAGATTACCTTGCTTCCTTGATGTCTGCACTACAATCTTGCCGTTCACAGGTAGCTGCAGCCTTTCCCGACAACACCGAGGTGAAGCCCCATGAAGTGGTTCCTGGAAACTTTGTTTTCATAAGAAATTTCGACAGGAGGAGCCCGTTGGAGCCTCGCTGGCAAACGCCAAAACTGGTACTTCTGACCACGAGGACAGCAGTGAAGGTCGAGGGTCGCAAGGGTTGGCTACACTCGAGCCATATCAAGAAATTTCATGGACTACCATCTGATTTGAACTCTCAGCCCTGCCTTCCCCCACAGACTGACTCAAAACTCCCCCTGGTTGAGAAAACCGAATCACAGGAATACAAACTGAAACTAAGGTCTAACAAGTCAGACAATTTGATTGTTTAAGTCCTCTCCAAGGTGAATCGGTTGAATTAGTCTCTGACATGTATCCTCTAGACCAAAATCAAGAGAGAGATAGACAGAAACAGCTCAAGAAACGTGCATATTGTAAATCACTTCATAGTCACTGTATAGTGACATTGTTGATTATGTTTTTTCTAAATCTTTTGATTATTGCTGCAAGTATACTGTTGCACATGTACTATCCTATTTTCAAGCGTGCTCATTCTGCTTACAATGTTACTGCCGAACATTCTTTTAGTGAACTACCTCCACATGAGTTGTCCTACAGATTTGCGCTGCGCAACAACACATTCATTAGTATGTTACATCATTCCCATCAGACCAGCAATGCTACAAATTGTTGGATATGTGGCCGACTCCCTCCCTATCAGAAATACAAAGGAGTTCTGCCTCTCTTTCCATACCCGTTCACACACAATGGCTCCTGTGGAGCATGGTTTAGTTTGATTAACTCTTTAGATTCAAACACTGTAGTTTACCAGAGCAACTGGGTATGGGGAAACCTGAACTTAGTTTTGCTTAAAGCCTGTTACCCTAACAAGGAGGGACTTCCCAAAAGAACAGGAACTGACCTAGAAAATGAAGTATATGGATTAGGTAATTTTACACTTAACCTCATGATTCTGAATGTTGAATCTGAAGCTGCACTAGTCTTGCCTGCTATGTCAGTATTACCAGTCAAAGGTGAATTATGTGTAAGAAAGAATGGTTCAGTACACTTGGGTCATAGTAAATGTACTACTGTGATCGAATTCAGTGATCAAGGCAAGTCTACATTTAGAGCTTCCCGTCATTCCTACTTCATATGTGGTCATACCGCATATATACGTTTACCTCTAGATTGGGATGGTACCTGTTACATTGCATTCCTTCTGCCACCTGTTTTCCTAGCCCCTCCTGATTATCATAGAAATACCAATCTAGTACACCATAGACCCCAGAGAGATATCCCGATTGTTGACTACACTGAAACAGCATGGGAACAATATACAGACTTCAATAAAGGTCTCTTTCCTTACATAGGTGTTGTCTCAAATAGTAAACTGATACGTAGATTAACCAGAACCCTTGAAGCAGTAGTGAATGAAACTACTTCCGCCCTAGGCAACTTAACAGAGGAGCAGTCTGCAATGCGGATTGTTGTTCTCCAAAATCGTCTTGTCCTTGACGTCATCCTAGCCGATAGGGGCGGAGCCTGTAGGGTCATCGGATCAAGTTGCTGTGTTTTCATTCCAGAAAACGCGCCATCCGTATATAAAGCCATAACTCGTCTTCACAAGATTGCAAACCAGATACATCAGAACCCAGGCACCTGGACATGGTCCGGTTGGTTCTGGAGCGTGTTGTTAGCCTGGGGATGGAAAGTCCTATCCTTCCTAGGTATTGGCCTTCTCATAGTATTCAGTTGTTGCCTGTGTCTACAATGTGGACCAGCGATTTGCGGCCTGTGTGCCACATCGTGTATTCCACGTTCAAGTTCTCATTCAAAATCCCGGAAGAAGAAAGAAGAGCAAATGATGTTACATGAACAGATTGATGGATTCCTGAAGATCGATATTTCATGAAGGGTCCGTAGGGGACAAGGAGGGAATGAGGAAATATGAATTTTTATGATCAATTGTGTCCCCTATCTAGACCCCAACGGCTCCATGTACATGCTACAAGTACATGTATGTTCCCTCCACTTCAAGCTATGAAGACGCAAATACAATTGTGTTCAACGTTAATATGTCCTCTTTCAGATCTGCCATGAATGGGTCAGATATTCCGTTCCTAAGTATGCCTTGCCACCGTCTTTATATGATATACTTTTCACGTTTTTCACGTTTTCCAGCTCTGGCAAGGTAGGCCCTGAATTCTGCCATCGAGCTTTTCCTGCTTCTGCCTCTGAATGCTCCAGCCTGGACCTGTATCTGTATCCATGAACTTTGTCTTATTCCCTGCGCGGCTAACGGTGCCTAGCCCAGCCTGTTGCCTGCCAAAACTGTATTCAGCCTTCAAGTTATCTGCTCCGCTCCTCGAGAAATGCATTCCTGTCTAGTAGCTTAGGTAAACATCCCTCCAGCTGCAGAGCAAAGGGCCCGGCCTTACTGTCTCCGTGCAAGTAATTCATGACTTTCGTTACCATGATAGGCCCATGCCCCCTCGCATCTCATGTAGACACTTAGACGCTTGTACACGCACTAGCAGTCAGTATAGAATAGGCTCTGTCCGAAAGACCTTTCCTTCCAGATAATATAGTTCCTTAAACACAAGATATTAGATACGATTTGGGATTAGGTTGTCCTGACATCCCAGACTTCTGTCTCCTCATGTAGGGCTAAATGTCAAGTCCCCTTCACCCTCTAGTTACACGTCAATCACACGTCATGCGGCTGCGCGCGCATCTCTACCATGTATTTCTGCTGACTTTGCAGGATTCTCTTATGGATCCACCCACTTGTGTTATCATCATAATGACGTTTCTAGTATACGCCTTTATGCACGCCTATTGTAACGCCTTTTTCATTACGTATGTGTATTCTTATCTCTCTTCTCAGCTGTAACGCCTTCTGCATATGTCTTTACTGTAATGCATTTACTATAAATATGATAACCTGTCAATAATGTATTGCTGATCCCTTCCTGAACCTTCGTGGTGACGGAACCCGATTGCCTGGTTCGAACCATAATTCCTTTGTAAGGAATAAATTCCCTTTTATAACCTCAAATACCACGGATTCTGCCTCTTATTTTTACTGAGTTATTCTTATTGAATTTTACCACATAAATTAAGTCTAGGTAATTTAAATTTACCACAATTGTAAAGGCCATCGGACCCACGGGACCAGCTGGTGCTCCGGATGGGTAGGCCGCCCTATTAAAAATGCCATACATAGCATTCAAGAAATTAGCCGAATCCGTACCTGGGGCCGGGAACTGAGGCAAAGGAACCTCTTGTGGGGCCTCCGGCACCGGCTCCGCAATATCCTCCACTGGAGCCTCCGAATCATCAGGTACTGGAACCGACTCTTCCTGCTCCTCATGCATAGAAGCATCTGACTCCACACGAACCGGAGTCGACGTCTTAGACGGAGCCGAAGACCTCGTCGGAGACTGAACCGGAGTCTGCTTCCTCGAAGGAGAACCTTCCGGCGACCTCGAAAGAGAAGGAGAAGGAGACAAACCTCTGCTCCGACATCGATGAGACGACGCCGACCTCGACCTCGACTTCGATTTCTTGGACTTCGAGGATCTACGTCGAGAGTGTTTACTCTTCTTATGGTGTTTCTTCGACCTCGACGACTTTGAAGTCGATGACTCCCTCTTCGATCTCTCCTTCTTCCTCCCTCTTTTCTCTTCACCAATCTTCTTCATAAAGAGTTTGGTCTTCCTTTCCTTGAGTGCCTTCGGGTTCATGCTTCTACAGCATCCGCACTCCTCCATATCATGCTCCGAGGAAAGGCACCATAAACAATTCTGGTGTGGATCCGTTATCGACATCAGGCCTCCACACTCCCTACAGGGCTTAAAGCCCGACTTCCTAGTCGAAGACATAGCCGAATAAACCAATATACACGACCAAACTACAAAGTAGCACTGGAGAAAAACCGTTACGCGTCGAAGGCGCGGAAAAAAGGGAACTGACGTCATCACGCCGACGTGGGCTTCTTATGGCTCCGGTGACGTCGATCGGAGTCGCGAGCGGAGCCGGTCTATTATGACGTCGCCCACGTCGACGTGGAATGCTGGGGAAGAAAAGTTCCGTGGAATGCTGGCGCAGGGGATATTCACAAGGTGAGGAATCCACTGGCAGATGTATCCATCAGAACAAATGTTTTGAATGTATGGTCCAATGGGTTACCAGATCAGGATCGCTTTTCCAGCGCACTGTATCATAGTGTCTCCTAAGGTAGAAATGCACATGCTATTGTTGACGCTGATGAGTTGCTACAACGTGAAAGAAGTGAAACATACACGGATACATCAGATTTAACAAAACAGGCAGGTGGACATTGGTCTAACACACAACATGAAACCAATCTGTGTTGGTGTTACACAGTGTATAATAAGTGATTATTTGTCCTCAGGTGTGAATGACGTGTCTTACCCTTTGGATTAATCTATAATGCCCCATAGGTCAAAAGCAGAGGGTAGAGCTCAGCTGCTAACTGTGGCAAGAGCAATGATACTCAGCATAAAGAAACAGTAAATCAAGGGGACCCAAATGACCTTAGGGTGAAAAGAAAAGGAAAAGCTGAGAGTTTTCAAGAGAAGCAACCGTACTCATGTGGTTTCTGCGCAGAGAGTGCAAGAGACCTACCTTTCTCCGATCACCTGGATAGAGACTCAGCAGAGGAGAAGACCCGCCTTATAAGGTGAGGGTAATTGGAGTGATTGATCTCAGGTGGGGCGCGTGAGGCTGCAGGCCGAGAGTGATGACAAAATGACCAATGAGGACAGGACAGGAGGGGCGATATTGATCCAATAGGAGCAAGCCCCTCACATGCTGGTGTAACAGAGGTGGCCATCTCAGAATGTGTAGTGGTCAAATGCCGGCCAGCCCAAAGTCAACAATGGTTTTGAAAGGCGGAATCTTAGCAGTAAACTGAGACTGTTGAATGTTTTCTTAATGGACAGGGACAGTAGTAGAAAACTATGGTGCACCTAATTGCTCTCGCATATATAGTGACGGAGAGAAAGCCGGGCGCAGATAACCACTAGCCATCCCTCATGGTGGAATCTAGGTATATTGACATCTGCGTACCTGTTGGAAATATGGGCCTGCCAAGTGGTCTACTCCCAATATATTCGGATGCTTGGAGAGCACTATTGGGCCAATGGCTAATGAGGAGAAGAGAAGGGGCATGCTCAAGCCAAGAGGAGTATCATCCCTCAGTGGCACCTATCTTGGAGTGTATGAAAGTCAAGTGCCCAAAGTCATCTATGGTATTAGTACAGCAGTGTCTAAAACAGGAGACTAAGACAGTTTAATGTTTTCATGGGGGAAATGTACCACCTCATTGGTACCAACAGAAACGTTTGTGTTAATGAAGAGGAGCCCATGCCTATTTGCAAAATGCTTATCATAAGCACGGCTTAGTGTGATGTGTGAGACTCCATAGCAGGGCGTCCCACATGTGACATGGTGTTAGTGGTGATATGTTAGATCAGATCCCATGTATGAAGAGAATATTAATACTTCCATGGTAAGGGAGTATCTGATGCCGCAGGGGACTGACTAGGGAATTACATCTTGCATCAAAGGATTTCATCGTTCACACCTTTGCTGTTGGTGTAGATGCAGAAAATCCACTGTTGCTCCTTTCTGAAAAGGTTAACAAAGCTTCATGAGCTAGTTGCACTGGAGGTCCTCTGGAGAGTGGTTTGTGTCATAAAAGTGATTGCACATTTTTGGAGTGTTGTGTCTACAGCAGATATTGCTAGGGTGCTCTAATATTCTTGCTTTTATAGCCCTCATGGTCATTTCCATGTAATGAAGGCCACACGGGCAGGTGATCAGGTCATCACAGTTTTTTTGTATTGCAGTTAATGTGACCTTCCTGTATCCAGGTGATTGGGGGCTCAACCTGGCCTTTTTGGAATGTTTAGTGAGTGGACATACCCAGCAGGACCCACAGGGATACTGTCCTGTGACAGGTGGTTAGGCCCACAAGGTTTTCTGTTGAACATGGGATCTCGTGTATACCAGGAGGTCCTTCAGGATGCTCTAGGTGCACTTAAAAGTGAACTGTGGCTGTGGAATCTAAAGGGACCCAGTGCATAAAATATCCAAATGTTACATGATGGTGCATTTGATCTGATCGGAGTTGGAGGTGAAGGTGGTCACACAAGTAAGGACATCTTCAGTGGGCCTTGTGTTAGTCCCCAAGATAGCTTTCCTGTGATTGTTCTGTGCCCTTTTCTCAGCTAATTTGATAACTCTGGATTTTAAAAACACCATCCTTATTCGGGGCAGATGGTAGTACACCGACAAGCAACCACCAAGATGACTGGAATTCCATCACAGCCCTAAAGAAGCAATAAGTCAAGATAGCCATGCAAGCTGCCATCATAACAGAGTACCTTAGAGCCAATATAGCACCCAACGGGCTCTTAGTGACTGCAGCACCACGCCTGTTTCTTGATGATATGGTGTTCAGACGAGAATGGTCACAAATTACAGGGAATACACACATTACTGGCTCATTCCTATCATGTCAAAAACTAATGGAACTTGGGGTCTTGCAATAAACAGATATATATAACAATATATGTATCTGCATGTGTCAAAAACTGACAAAACCAGGAGTGCAAAAAATTGGGTATCATGAGGAGAAAACAGAGAAACAAGAGAAGAGCTTGGATACCCATCAATTGTCTAAGTGATCAATCATATCATCTGGTCATACATTCCAAAGGAAGATATATCTCTTGATCATATTGAGAAATTCGTGCAGTGCTTAGAAAAGAGTCATGTGGTGTATTAAAATAGAGTCATAAGGAAAAGATACTGTTTTAATGTAAAGAAAAAAACTCATACTCTAAATAAAAACAACAGTGCAATAAGCAGTGTTCAACAAACAACTGCTGTATGAAAAGGTGGAACCTTACTCAGGACTAAGAGGCCCCGCTCTCTCCATCGTTGCCTCATATCGGCATCTGAGTCAGGGATAGGTTGACCTCTATCCCTGACTCAGATGCCGATTCAAGGCAACGACGGAGAGAGCGGGGCCTCTTAGTCCTGAGTAAGGTTCCAGGCGAGGTGAGGTCCATCCCTCGATCAAATTGGATGCCTACTGCATCCTTTGAGGCGGAGGATCAGATTAAGGTTGTATTAAGTCCAACCTATTAATAGCGATATAAGCACACTCTACTTATTATTTTTTCTTGATACACTAATGCAGTAGCATAGAGTTGACAACTGGGGTCCAGAAGAAAGCCTTGGGTAAAAAAAATTCCCGCATGGTTGTAACATGTTGACCTTTTCATACAGCAGTTATTTGTTGAACAGTGCATATTGCACTGTTGCTTTTATTTAGAGTATGAGGTTTTTTCTTTACATTAAAACAGTATCTTTTCCTCATGACTCTATTTTAATACACCACATGACTCTTTTCTAAGCACTGCACGAATTTCTCAATTGATCTACAATTAGACATATATGATCTCCTTTCCTTGCTCCTCTGATGTTCCTTTATTGATCCGATTGAGAGAGCTTACTCCTTATAAGATAATCTCTATGATCAAGGGATATATCTTCCTTTGGAATGGATGACCAGATGATAGGATTGATCACTTAGACAATTGATGGGTATCCAAGCTCTGCTCTAGGGTCCTTTCTCTTGTTTCTCTGTTTTCTCCTCATGATACTCCATTTTTTGCACTCATGGTTTTGTCAGTTTTTGACACATGCAGATACATATATTGTTATATATATCTGTTTATTGCAAGACCCCCAGTTCCATTAGTTTTTGATATTGTAGGACTTGGGGAATAGAACTGTGGCAGGTCGTTAAACTTTTTCCCTTAGACCCTATTGCATACTGGTTGTTTGGATCATTCCTATCATGAACATGGACAAATTCATGTCTAATGCACTCATCATCAAAATCAACATTGCAAGGATTGCACTGAAAGCTGGGATCAATATCTCAGCATTCAGTTCACAGCTCTCGGAGATCATTGCCCAGATGAACGAGCACAAGGATTACCACATGCAGCATAAGCTCTCTTCAGAGCAAGGTTCTATCACATCTCCCAGGACACATCATTCTTCAAACAGCATGTTGAGTAATGACAGTTGGGGCAGCAATGAGAACCTACGGGTAAAGGTTAACCCACCATCCATGTTTGGATATCCAATACCCCCCTTTTCAGCACACCCACAAATGTGGTACCCTGGATTCCAGATGTCCCCACAACCACCGCAGCCCTTCTTCCAACACCCCTTTACCCCTTTCCCAAACCTTTTTTGGATGGGAGTAGAGGAAGAAGAAGAGGAGGCAACACACAAGTGCACTGTACACGGCAAGAAACCAAGATGCAGACCAGGAGTCAGTCGGCCAAGGAAGACTAGTCATTAACCTCTCAAAGAGGGCTTTCACCGAAGACGAGATTGCAGTACTGTGCAAAGACCAATTCTGCCTCATAAGCAAAAGTCACCAGTTCTTCCGCAAGTTCGCCTTCGGGGTTTTTTTCAGGACAGGAAAACCCCTGACAGTTAGGACTCAGGACTACGGATTCTATCTGAGTTGACACCTACTTCAGCCATGACACCCAGTGAGGTCCTCACCTTTGAAAAAGCCATACTGAAGAAGACTGCACAGATAAGAGCTCCTAGGTCCTTCAACGATTTGTCATCCAGAACAACGCAGATCAGTTAAAGCCTTGATCGTGATAAAATCATCAGACAAGGGTGGAGCGATTGTTGTGATGGACATCACCGATTACAAACAAGAAGGCCTACATCGGCTAGCGAATGGGAGATACTACCGCTCTATGAGCTCAGATCCAACTGAGACCTTTATGAAACAAATTCAATCCATGGTCATGATGGCGGAGGCACAAGATTGAATCATCAAACATGAAGCAGTGTTCCTGGTGAATACCTTAATAAGGATCCGCTACTTTTACATATTGCCCACAATACACAAGGAAAACAGATGCCCTACAGGAAGGCCAATTGTCTACAGCATTGGATCTTTATTGGAACCTTTGAGTAAGTTCCGCAACCACTACCTTATACCACTGGTCTCTAGGACCCCCTTGTTCCTCAAAGACATCTGGGACTTGCTGAACCTGATTGCTGACACCAATGATCAACAGGAAATGAACCTCCTTTTGACCTTAGACTTAGAGGCCTTGTACACCAACATCCCTCAAGACACCACCATAGAGATCATTGAGGCCTGCCTCAGAGCACAAACTTGGACAGCAGCAGCGCCGATCGACTTTATCATCGAATGTGCCACAAAAGCGTAGAATAATAACTCTTTTAAATTCAAGACCTGGATCTATTATCAGATACAAGGGACATCAATGGGAAGCACACTTGCCCCAAGCCTGGTCTGTCTATACATGGCCCATTTTGAAGAACAACGTATTTTTACTGACATTAATCCCTTCAATGCCAACATTCTAACGTGGTGACGATACATAGATAACATTCTGGTCTTCTGGAAAGGTGATAACAGCACATGCCAGGAATTTGGATGCTGGATCAGTACTCTTAGCCCGTACCTGAGATTCACCCAGTCTGCCTCAACAAGGCAGATACCATTCCTGGATTTACTAATATCTATTAAGGAAGGGAACCTATGCACTAAGACATATACAAATAACACTGATTGCAACGGTCTTCTGTTATTTGATAGCCACTGTCCAAAACCCTTATGGGAGAACTTGCCATATGGGCAGTTTCTCTGTCTCTGGAGAAATTGCAGCTTTTTGAAAGATTATGGTGCTCAAGCCAAAACACTTAGTAGGAATTTGTCCTCCTGGTACTACGCATCCAGAGTTATCAAACGAGCAGAGAAAAGTAAACAAAACAATTAATGGGAAACTCTTTTGGAGACCAACACAAGACCCACTGAAAATGTCCTTACTTGTGTCCTTATCTTCACCCCCAACTCCAATTGGATCAAACTCACCATCATGAAACATTGTGGTATTTTATACACTGGTCACTTGAGATTCTACGGCCACAATTTGCTTTTAAGTGTACCCAGAACCTGAAGGACCTCTTGGTACACACCAGGCCCTGCATTCAACGGTCTTACATGTAGAACACCTTGTGGGTCTTACCACCTGTCACAAGACAATATCCCTTTGAGTCCTACGGGGAATGTCCCCTATAAACATTCCAAACAGGTCAAGTTGGGTCCCCAGTTCACCTGAATACAGAAAAATCACACTAACTGCAATACAAAAAACTGCATCTACCTGATCACCTGCCCGTGTGACCTTCATTACGTGGGAATCACCCCAAGCGCCACCAAACCAAGAATATTGGAGCACTGGAGCAACATCCATAGCAGACACAGCACTACAAAAATGTCCAATCACTTTTGCGAGTCAAATTACTCTCCAGATGACCTCCGGTGGGCAATTTTGGAAGCAACTAACTCATGGGGCCCTGTTAACCTTTTCAGAAGAGAGCAACAGTGGATGTTCTGCCTCTCCACCAACAGCAAATGTCTGAACAATTAAAACCCCTGGTGCGAGGTGTAATTCCCCAGTCAGTCCCCTGCAAAATCAGATACTCCCTTAACATGGATGTACTGACATTCTATTCATACATGTGATCTGATCTACCATATCACCACTGACACCATGTCACATATGAAATGCCGTGTTGTGGAGTCTCTCACACCACACTAAGCAGTGCTTATGATAAGTATTTTACGACTTGGCATGGGTCTCTTCTTCATTAACATGAATGTTTCTGTTGATACCAATGAGGCAGTACCCTCCAATAAGAAAACATTTTACTGTGTGTCAACTGCTTTAGACTGCCACTTAGTAATACCATTGATGACTGTGGTCCATCCTTCATCTGACCGCTACACATTCCAAGATAGCTGCCACTGAGGGATGATACTTCTGCTATACCAGCAAACGAGGGGCTTGCACCTATTGGCTCCAGCGTACCCCTTCTCTTCTCTCTTCTCCTCATTAGCCTTTTGGCCAGTAGCTCTCTCCAAGCACTCTAATCCGTTAATCCATTCCGAATAGACCACTTGGCCACCCTTGTTACTTATTACATGAGGAGGACCATATTTCCAACATGAACACAGACACCAATATACCTAGATTCCACCATGAGGGATGGCTAGCAGTTATGTGCCAAGAACAAAAGGGAGAGCTAGGGACAACTAGGGGGGTTGTGTCCGTATCCCCTGGATTTAGATAAGTTTTGTCAAAGGTGGACACACCCAATGTAGTGTGGTACGGTCAAATGAAGCAATGTTTGGGAACCCACCAAGTGGGTTAGAAGACCCCTCACACACCAACCTGGTTGGTGTCATGCTTCATCATTGGGGCCCCAACCGGGTGGCCGAATGCCTCCCGGTTGTGCTGCGACGCCTGACTACAGCGGAGCTGGTGTAGTGCAAAAATGTGATGTGGTGATAATTAAAAAATACCGCTGAGAATCCTTGCCATTGGAAGATTTATTATTGGCGGCTCAGGGTATTGGTTAAAAAGATATGTGATGCAACTAAATGGAGAAATAATTATCTGTTAGTTGGCTATGTGGTGGGTCTACATGTTTCAGCTCACGAATAAAAGTAGTAAGGAGCTTTCGTCAGGACCAGTGTGAAGTGAGTGGCAAAAGGTGAAGTGCCACGTGGTGAAAAAAATTAAAAATATGAGTTACCTACACACTCGCTAAGGTGTGTGGAACGCGGTGTCAACACAATAGCGGACACTGCGGCGCAAACCTGTGGAAGAAAACAAGACAGCACACAATACACATGAGAAATCAACATTGGTGCACTGGATGGCAGGCAACATACAAATAGATTTAATGTGCTGTGAATAATCAAACCTGTCTTCAATGAACGTAGCAGTTATGTGCACCTGACTTGCTCTCTGTCACTATATATGCTAGAGCACTTAGGTGCTTAGACGCCCCATTTCAAAAACCATGGTTGACTTTGGGCTGGCCAGCATTTGACCACTACACACTCTGAGACGGCAGCCACTGAGGGATGTTACTTCTGTTGCACCAGCATATGAGGGGGCTCACTCCTATTGGCTCAAGCTCGCCTCTCCTCTCTTCATTGGCCATTTGGTCATCACTCCTTCCCGGGGCCATACACACCACACCTGAGAACAATCACTCCAATTACACATTACATGTATGTCCACTTGCCTGTTCTGTTATACGGAATGCACTGGTGTGTTTTTTTCACATCTTTCAGGTTGTGGCGACTGATCAGCACCAACAATAACATGCACGTCTACCTTTGGAGACACTATGATACAGTGAGCTGGAAAAGGGATTCTGGTGGTGTATTGGACCATACATACAAAACATTTGTTTACTGTGTGTTTTCTTTATTTTCATCACTTATGGTCTAGGTTGGAAAATCAATTTTAAACATTTTAAAACAGGTATTTTCTTCTGAGGGATAACCTACATTGCATATAACGTCTTAGGTGTAGGGAAGGGTTTCCCCCATTTTTTGGGGTCCTGAAGAAGTGTTGTGGATCTTTTTTAAGCTGTTTGGGGCCAAAGATGTCAACCTGGCCACACTCACAGATTTAGGCTACATGGGTACCTCACACCACTGTAGTAGCCCCTATCAAATTATGGTTTTTTTAATCCTTCCAAGGGAACCATTACATTAAAGTCAAGTTCGGTATCTCTTAGACAGTTTTAGTCTCCCTTCAGTTCACTGCACACATTCACTCCACACTCACATTCAAAATGCCCTCACACAGGTACTTTGTGTGGCCCATCGGGCATTGCAGCGCTGACCCTACGAGGAGCACGTGCACTATGATGCATGACATCCTCATGGATGTGTAAGGGCACCAGGAAATAATCCTTAGAATTCCCCTTCTTTGTCCACCATTCTTTCTTCTTTGCTTTTTGATAGGAACAATACCGCAACTGCTTTTTTCATGAATAAGACCTCAGATCCACTGAATGAAGAGTGGCTCTAACATGAAGAATACCTTTTAGCTGAAGGAGATCCGTTGGGGCAATGAGTATAACCCTGACATGTGGTGGCTCCTAACGAGCCAGGTGGAGAGGAATTACCTAATGGAGTTCATCTCCATCTGATTATTAGTAGGTCGGCTTTTACAGGGAGTGGGAGAACCATACTTTATTTTTCCGACTGGTCAATTCCAGTCCTGTGTACCCATAGTATAAAGATTTACTTTACCTATCACAGTGCAATTGGAATACACAGTTCTATCCTTCTCTGCCTTTAAATTGACTTCCCCAGGGGTTCAATGCTGACCCTTGAGAACACTTACCTCCTCATTCTCATGATGGACGAAACTGGGAATCTGAAGGCTGAACTCCTCCATTAATGAGACGTGCCATTCTCTGTATGGGACTTGCTTCAGGATAGTCCCCAGGACCTGCAAAGAAAACAGTGTGAAACTTTAACGCAATAATATATACTTAATTGCAGTATCTACAGCTGACGTCTGGGTGCATTGACTTTGAGAAGATAAGGGTGAACAAACTATGGCTAACAACAACCTCAGTAATACCGAAATATTATGATGGCAAAAGAAGCAGAAAACATATACAGAAATGCTTAACTAGTGTGGTGTGAAATCAGTGGTCAGAAGAAACAGGAGACCTTTACAGTGTCCATGATTTACAAAGAAACACACGCAACAAAAACATGCTGCCCACAAATGACTGTGAAAAGAGCAACAGTGCAACAATCCAGACAGAAAGCAGATGGGGACTGTGCAACAATATCACATACTTAGGAGCAGAATGCAAACATATAGACTCTTCAATCACCAGCGTGGGGGCCAAATGTAAATTCAGTGTTAACAAGGGTGAAGACTGAATACAAGGAAAAGAAAATTGCATCTCAGGAGCACAATAATAGCACAGTGGAGTGTGATGACCTGGTAAAAAATACCGTTAATGTGACTGTCTGGGAATTAAAAAGGAACCAAGTAGTAGTGGGATACCCAAGAGATGAATAGAGAAAGCTATAATATGGCCATCACAAGGTTGAACTGGAAAAGTGACAAAGTGATAATTCAGATGAAGATAACGAGCACTGATCATGTGCCAAGCTGACTGCATAATATGAACATACTGATAATTCAAAAAGCAGTGGGCAGAGCAGGAAGAGAAAGATTGTGACAATCCATGGAAAAAAGAACGTTTTGCTAGTGTGACTAACCTGGGGACAAAAAAAGAAAGAGTACCCGACTACCAGTGTGGGGCCACATTTTTAGTCCTGTGAAACAACAGTCAAATTTATGAGTAATGGATGAATCTGTGCAGTGCCTGTAATTTACCTGGGTAAAACATGTGGATAAACTCTGATACATGCAGGACTAGGTGCAGTAAGTTTGTAATTTTCAATTTTCTGAGCGTCAACTTGGGCCAAAGACATTTTTAATGCTGCTGGTAAATATTGCATCCTAGGAAAATGTACGGCTTCTCCCTCTCTGTGGCCAATCATAATCAAGGTCATAGAAAGGATCATAATCCAGAGAAACAATATGAATATGGTGAAAATATTGCAACCACGTAGCAGAACAGCACTATGAAGGGGTGAATTAAAAATCTGTATATATTCACTCTGAATGAGTGGTCATGGAAAACAATGAGCCAAGAGTCATGTATGACATTCATTAGCAAATAATCCTTACTGAAACAAGGATGCATTTCCACTGTGCCAAGTCAAAGGTTCTTTCTGTTGAAGCTGAAATAGCAGTTGAAAAAAAAGGTATATATGTAAGTAAAGGTTAACGTCAAGACGCATTTTAAAAGCCATGGGCTTACATACCAAGCACTGGCAGAAGTAGAATCAAATAATAATTCAAAGTGTGAAAAATGTGTCTGTTGGATCAGCCTCACCTAGGAATTGATTTCAAGGCCCTCACTTATTCATGTGCCCTTGATGTCACTCTTAACCCCTTAAATCAGTGCATTACAGAGCTTCTGCCCTTAAGCATTTCGGCAGTCAGGGGCAACCGTGATCACAAAGGGGATCACCATCATAGTTCAGAGTTAAAAAGTGCATACGTGCTCTAAAATTACGTACACATAGACAAATACTCTTTTACTATATTCAAGACCAAAATGATTTTAATACTTCATAATTCACCTAAATGAAATTTTAATAAGTAATAATATCTACCTAAAAACACATTAAAACACTTCGGCATGATATCTGGTACACACAGGCTGAAATACGTCTTGTGTTTCAGAAAACAAGGATGTGCAACCTAACAGTAATGCGTATCAATTCATTATTGCCAACGTAATATCACCAACTTTTCTTAATGTCCCTCACTGTGAAATTCTCACAAAGTAGGATTCAGTTAAGCAAACATTTAAATCATTACTTTTAACTGCAACTAATGGTTGAACCAGTGTCTTACCATTTTCTTACATATTAATTGCGGTGAAATACCCTGTTCTATCCTCCAATGTACCCTGACTAATAGCTGCTTCTGATATAAAAGTAGAGACAAAGTTTGGTGTTAATAAATGTGTTTGGAAATTCTCTTCTATATTGAAGCCACCTGGGGTCTTTTTCAAGCTCAATAATTTTGAAGAAGTGGTGATACTGCATTGTTAAAATAGGTAACAATTGAAATTAAAGACCTATTGCGGAACTGAGAAGTGAAATAATGCACTTTAAATCACGGATTCAAGATACCCCTTCTTTATGTGATCAAGCCTGCGTCTGACAGCTGAAGCACTTCATTGCAGAAGCTTTGTAGCTAACAATGGTGTCAACGGCCTTTCTGTTACATGAGGAAGGAACCCAGAACTTGCATGAAGCTTCTGTCGATGCGTTTTGGAGTATGGCAACAGCCAGCTACAAAAAAATAACCGTGTCTATTTCTTTCTTTTTTTTTTTTTTGCTTACTTATACAGGCTTTCAATCAGACCGCCTCATCCCCGGATCTATTGTGTCATATCAAACACATTCTCTTCTGCCCTCCACAGCATTCATAATGGGCCAATCAGCCCTAGGCTAACGTCACTGTGGGTGATGACATTCTACTTTTACACAAGGAGTACATTCACACACAAAGTATGTTTCTTTAGTTCCAGGGACTACTATGGGAATGTGAACTTTTCAAGACCAAAACAATATTTTATGCTTTAGACAATGTTTTTTATCTTGGTGAGTACCTGGCATCTCCTCCCACAAAACAGTTTTACAAAAACGTCAAAAAATACAAGCGTGGACAAAGCCTAAAAGCTAGCAGCGAACACCAGAATTATTGGCTTTGTCAATGCTTGTTTAAATGCCATTAATCCTTGTTTAAATTGTGTGCTCACTGGCTCATGCTTTGGGCTCTCACCTTCTAAATATGCTGTCAGCGGGGGGATCTTCATTTTGACGAGTCTCGCTAGAAATGGGTAGTTTGCAGGAATCAGGTGCTCGAGGAGAGCCAAGACCGTGGTTCCCCTTTCGACATCCCAGTGGGGATAAGAAGAAATTACCTGAAAATCCACAACAAAGTATTCAGAAAGTGATCATTTCATCAGGTCTTACTCTCTGGCCTTTAAAGTATCTGTAAATGCTACCTTGTTTTCTATACAATCCACATTTTGGCTGTTTCTGTACAATGTAAGTAGTATGTTGTACTGATAGTCAACTGACTGGAAATAAAACCATCAAATTCATAAGGATAAAAGCTGAGTTGAATTCAAGATCTTCAGGGGCAAGTTGTATAGAAATGCCAGCAAAGAACTTGGGAAGAGGGATCTGGTGGAATACGGTGGGGGTGGAATGTGATACTCACTAGTAGTCTGATGAACAGGCTGCGCATTGGAAGGCCTTTAGCTGTTTAGATACAAAAGAAAGAAGCTGTGTCATACTTAGTTCATATAATACTGAATAACACTTGCTAAAGGAAGATATATGGCTGATACACACACTTATGGCACATAGTTGTACCTGCAAAGAAAAGGGTGGGGTGATGGGTGACATTTCATTGATGCTTTAGAGGTCATGAGGATGCTTTGAGATCACTGCAGATACTGGCATAGGCCCCCTACCACTAAGGTTGCTACTAGAGTTGTAAGGTACCATGATGTCCTGTGCTACAATGCTCCCCCTCCCACCCCAGCAGTTGCCGTCAAGGAATGACAGCTGCAGGAGGAGCTACCTAAGCTGTCATGCAAAATACCCCCTGCAGCTGTCATTGCGGGGCAAAAGTCTCCTGTGGGATAAGAGAAGATGCAACAGGAGCTGTGGACGTGCTTTACATCCTGAACGGACCATGTCATTCTGAGACAGCGGATACCCATAAGAAAATAGGACTCCAGAACATGTTCTTGCATATCCATTTTCTAATAATGTTAATGACCTGGGAGGAAGGCAATATAGGCGCACATATTGCCTGTTCTCTTCTGCTCACGACCCCTAACACGGGTGAAAAAGAAATAGACTATGATACCATCTGCCCAGGTCACTTGCAATTAAGCAACACAGACAATGGAAAACTCAGGGGCATATTCACAAGGAGTTATCGCCGAATGGACGTCACTTTATCGCAGCCAAAGTCGTGATAAACTTACCTCCCCATTCACAAGCTGGTGGTAACAGCCCACAGCACCAGTTTACCCGCGATAGCAGCCGCAAAAAACATCGCCACAGAGGACCCCTGCAACTACCGCTAATGAGATGCAGAGTAGGCGATCCTGTGCCAAAATCTCCGAAAACATCACCCCTCAACATTCTCAAAGACCAGCCAGATCGGCGATAAGAACACAAAACAGGCGATAATGCGCATTACCACCAGGAAATTTATACCTGCCCTGGCCCAGACGACAGCCTGCACCACAAAAGGGAGCACAGCCCAGGGCTACATCGGCTGGGCAACAGATGCCATGGAGCCACTCATCATGAGGCCCAATACCCAAGAGGGCCACAATACCCACCACCACCACCCCCAGGACCACTCCTCCCAGGCACCCCCCCCGACCAAAGACATGCCACATCAGCTACACCTAAACATAGACAAAATTATCTGCATGATGTCGCACAATCACAACTGGTGACATGCTTGTGTCATCACAGAAATGAGCAGTACACATTCACTTTCGAAGTAACAAATGAAACTTCATTAAAATGAACATCGAAATGAAATGAAGACACATGGCCGCTTCCTTCGTGACAATCCGTAGGTCACAGCCTGCAAGACAAAAAACATGATCAGAAGGTGTGTCCTGTGCACATCAAAGGACAGTGAGAGAGTGAAGGAGAGAGAGAGAGGAAGAGAGGGAGGGAGAGAGAGAGAGAAGAAGAAGAGAGGGAGAGAGAGAGAGAGAAGAAGAAGAGAGGGAGAGAGAGCGAGAGAGAGAGAAGACGAGGGAGAGAGAGAGAGAAGAAGAGAGGGAGAGAGAGAGAGAGAGAGAGAAGACGAGGGAGAGAAAGAGAGAAGAAGAGAGGGAGAGAGAGAGAGAGAAGAATAGAGGGAGAGAGAGAGAGAAGAATAGAGGGAGAGAGAGAGAGAAGAAGAGAGGGAGAGAGAGAAGACGAGGGAGAGAGAGAGAGAAGAAGAGAGGGAGAGAGAGAGAGAGAGAAGAATAGAGGGAGAGAGAGAGAGAAGAAGAGGGAGAGAGAGAGAAGAAGAGAGGGAGAGAGAGAGTGCCCCCTGCGCACCCAGGCCACACTGCTCACCTGCTGCCACTGGTGTGTCTCCAACGACTTCCCGGTATGTATAGCACTACACCAGGTCACACATCTGAGTCAGAGCCGTCAGCTGAAACAGAGTCCAGATACATGACTGGCACAGTACACACACTTGCACAAGACAACATTGCCTGCCCACCCATGCACACCCAGGCAGAGGCACCCCAACCCCTCCCGCTGCCCATCGGAGCATGCCCGCCAATGCACACCCAGGCCTCACTGCTCACCTTCCGCGACCGGCATGTAGATAGGAGGTCCCACCACGTGCCGCTGCATGGTACCCCCTGGGGCCCGCAGACATGGCAACCCCCACACCATGCAGCCATGCTCCGCAGGCCACCAGGTCTCACGTTTGGTGCTGGGTCTACCAGTGCACCTGGCACCTTCGCAGGCTGCACACCCACTCAGCCCAATGGGTGCCACCAACTCTGGGATCCCGGAAGCGACGACACATGGCAGTATGCCCGCACTGCCCGCTGGCTCTGGCCTACACTGCGAACCAGCAGGGCACGCAAAACCTGAGCTGTCCGGACCACTCGGACAGGTCATCATCGCAGGCTGCACACCCGCTCAGCAGCTTAAAGTGCCACTGACTCAGTGCAGCCAAAGTCACAGTCCCATGGCGGGGTGCCTGTGCCGTCCGCAAGGCCTTGGATGCCTCTAACCTTGTGCGACCCCAGTCTGCCCCACGTGGTAGTAGGCTTGTGCCGTCCTCAAGGCCTCAGATGCCACTAACCCTGTGCAACCCCAGTCTGCACCACGTGGTGGTAGGCCTGTGCCGTCCTCAAGGCCTCGGATGCCACTAACCCTGTGCGCAACAACTCATGGGCCCTTTATGAGTGAGAACCGTGGAGCGGCCGTCATCCAGTCACCACCGTAAGAGGGGAACGTGACGTCGTCGGCATCTTATGTTGGCGGAGTCACATGGCCTGTGACGCCTGTGCTGGATGGGTGTGGTGTGTGTGAAAACCTGCCCTCAGGGAGTGGCTGTGACATGCTGACAACTAGACCAGTGACCTGCACATCACCAGCGAGCACGCCTGCGACAGGTAGCAATGAGGGCCCCCCCCTCAGGGCGTTAGTGGAGTGGTCGGGCCTGCCGTACGCCGGACCAGTGCAGGGCTTGCAACAATGACTAGTGGGCTCTAGCGTGGTCTAGTCCATGTCCGGACAAGGAAGTGACCAATGCTTGCGTCCCTGTTGTAGTGTTCGCGGGACCGGTACACAAAATGCAATGTCGCATCCTCTGAGTGGCATCCCACAGGATGAACATAATTGACGCAAGGGAAGTCACTGTCCCTACATTCATCCACATTCATACATGGATGATGAAAGACATAACACAGCAGTGCGTAACTGGATGTTTATTGCACATCCAGTGCAGTTATGCAGCTGGAGCGGTACAGGGCAATGCTGAGCACACTACACAATATGGGGCCGTGGAGGGCCAGCCAGAGTCCCTCCGGGGATGACATGTACTGCAGGAGAGGAAGGGTACAGTCCACAGTCTGTCTGCCGTGTCATTGGTCGTCAAACAGGATGTGACAGTCCATGTCGCTGTCCAAGCTGAGTGCATTGGAGTGTATCGGGGGTCAGTAGAAGGTCATCAGGCCATGCGCAGGACCAAGCAGAAACAGTCCATGTGGCGGAAATGAATGCTAGTGACTCCTTCGGATCACAAACCCATCCACGTCCTCATCCCCGGATGTGTGCCCTGCCCTCCCTGTGGGTGTTGCAGTACCAGCTGCAGCACTGTATGCCACTGACACATCTGGGGCCGGAGGGGAATTGTCGGCAGCACTGTGTGCCAGTGACACATCAGGTGCCTGAGTGGATACGCCTGCCACACTGGGAGGCACTGACACACCAGCGGGCGGAGATGTGCACGGTGTGGGGGCAGCAGCATTCATCAGCATCACACCTTGTGGCGGCAATGCCATGATGGAGATTTGCAGGGCATGATAGATCCCAACTACATTTCGCTGATGTGCAGCAGTGGCTGCCATCAGTTCCGCCTCCATCCGCATCATGTCCTCCATGAGCCTTTGCATTTGTGTGCCAGCTCATGGCTGGCATCGCTGGAGCCACTCTGAGAGGACAGGTATTCTTCTCTCTTTTAATCTATGCTAGATAGAGCCGTGAATAAAGGTCTTGGTCTCTACCTAGTATTTTTAACGCACCACTCACATCCCTCATAGACATACCCACACACCCCCATGCACAACTGCGGCGTCTCCTAAAAAAGAACTCCGACAAAGAGCCCTCTTGCGGGGCCCGTGGGGGACTGCAGCGCCACCCCCACGAGGAGCAACGCCCTATGATGAAGCAGGACACCTGAAAGGGTGTGTGAGGGCACTATAATTCAAAGGAGAAATTCCCCACACTCATTCTGACCCAACCTGCATTTTGCGATGCAGCGCGCGCTACGAAATTCGTTTTGTTTATTTAATTTTTTACTTACCTGCAATTATCCATATTCCGGTTTTTAGAACCCCCCCACCCTGCCGCTCCCCCGCCCCGCCTTACCGCCCCACGGAACTCCCTCCACGGGCCGCGGCTGTCAATAAGTAGGATGCATAAGACTCACCACATTCTTGAAAGTTGATGCTTGCTCTTTGATCCACAACAAGTAGCATCTGGCACAGAGCTGGCACAGATGAAGTATAGTCCTCTTCCAGCATGTAGCTCAAAATCTCTTTCCAAAATTCCTGCAAGAAAGACCAGCCAATGCGTTATTTGTATCATTAGCATTTATTAAGGCTTTATTTCCACAGATAAACAGTCATTCCCGGTGGGAGGGTTTTTGGACCTTAGGTCATGTGTCATTTTGTAAGTCCACCTATCCTGGAGATGGGGCTACATTTGATTCTTCCCCTTCCTTATACTATTCTTTGCTGAGGGTGTCCAAGGCATATGCCTAGTATTGCATTCATGTATCACCAACCCTGTTTAATGCTACAATCTGTGGCTCTGCATCCAAGGAGAAAAAACACATTATTTGCAGAAAATGTGTGCAACATTTACTGTCCTAAAACCCTCCAAGTGAGCTGAACTTTGCAAATGATCTCATTATCTGCTGTTATCGTCATAGAATTATCTTTATCAATGTGCCAGAGTATGCAAAGCATTTGCTGGAAATGCAAGACCCTGTTGATATGAAATATTGGTGCCTAATGTATCATGGGGCAGATAGTAAATATTGGATGCAAATTGAGAAGCAATGTTTTGCAATATGACTCATTCCATTCAGTCTCATTTCAAACTGGCTATTTAGAAGAAGATTCAAAACCTCCTGCCTCATTAAAATGAATGACGTAGGATTTGATTAGGAATCTTCTCCGAATGCTGCAACGCTGGGAATGAGGACTGCATGGGACAACAGACCTCCATCCCAGCAGCAGAGGAAACAGCCTTTACATCGCGTCTCGAACCAAGCTGTGCTTAAAAACGTGGTCCAAACCACAAATGCATTTTTACAAAGCATTCTTTTAAAAATGCAAGTCATTACAACGAGTGCCTTAGGGAAAGCGTTGTTGGCCTAATGTTGGACTTTAAATCCAACACTTTCCCTACTTTTGCGCACACTGGAGTTGAAATAGTAAATTGTACTATTCCAAAGTCCAGCGCTTTCCCTAAGGCAAGTCATCGTAACGACTTGTGTAGTTAAGGAATGCCTTTTAAACACGCATTTGTGGTTCAGACCACGTTGTTAAGGCAGGCATGATAAATGCCTGCATGGTTCCCACATACAACCCTGCAGCAGAGGGAGCTTTACTAAAACATGCTTGTATGAGAAGTGGAGGATAATTAAGATCACCTGGGAAATCAGGAGTCTTTGGACATTCTGCAATTTATATTTTCTGCACTCCTAGATAAATGACCCACCTTGTTTCACATTCTTCTCACTTACCTCATCAGTATTTCTATGGCGTAATGCAATTTTATTGAGGAGCTGAGAGATTTGGATGCAGATGGTCTGTTCCTCAACATTAGATTCATGATCCATGTGACTAGTGCACTGTGAAAATGTGGAAAGCAAGAGAAGTAAAGTAACATGTATTTTCACATCATTTTCACTATGTTTTCTCTCCTCATGGAGGGACAAAAGATGTGAGTCGAAACATTACAACTTTCTAATCCAAGTTGTAAGCACAAGGAGAATCTCTTGGCTTAAATTCAAATGTGAAAGCAAAATCAATCACCTCAAACATGTAGATAAAAATGTATAAATGAGGTTATGCTCTCATTCTCTGCTCTGTAGAGTATACAATATTCAGTGATTTGGCAGGGAAGGGTATAGAGTTTATATACTGCAAAAATATTGGTGGACTCACTTATAATATGTATGCGTCTGATACAATGGACACTACACCTGAGACATTGCACCTCTGGCACACCAAGGTAGTCTCTCATCCTTACCACACGGATTGGGCTGCTCATGCACCCTGCCCCCACCCCTTGATGGGGAAATATATGCTATATTATGGGACTTTTTATTATCAATAAGGACAAACGAATACCAGGAACTACATTTTTGGGAGGCAGTGTTGATATGAAATACTGATTTGAAGTATATTTGTGCTACTTTGTGCAGGATTTGGTAGTTTGCCCTTTCGGGTATTTGAACGGTAAAGATGGGTATGCAACAGGATAATTCACTGTGAGTGAAAAGCAACAGCATTTCAGTGCAGTAGCGGAATGCCCTTGTGCCTTGCTCAATCACCAAAGATATTTCTCAGTTAGCTCTGGTAAAGTCTAATGGTCAGTTGCCTCTCATAGGCTGCATTGTGTGGTAGGCCTCTGCACTGCCTGTGAGCACTGCTGTTGAGACGTGTGTGGATCCAGAACCATTCCCACGGTGTCTGAGCATTTTTATTTCAGGTGCAAATGTAAGCAGATAGCTGGAGCAAGGGAGACCTTTAAAGAGAGCTAGGGAGAAAGACAAACTGGAGTGGAAGTGGGAGAACATAGGGCTCAAATGGAGAACATGGAATGTCAAGGCGGGCCTATGGGAACTAAATAGAGGGACACAAGGTCTATATTCCACCACCAGGTGCAAATATGGAACACTGCAGATCTATATTATATGGCATAGGAGCTGCATCGGGGCACAAGGGGGCTAAAAGGTCCCCTTATTTCTTTTGGACTGACTATGGTTGCTGTTCCCCAACACATTCACTCAGGACCGGCATTAGGACAGTGTGACTAGTGCGGTCACACTGGGCGCTGACCTGTGGAGGGGGGCACTGTGACCTCAGGGGGGCGCTGTGCTAAGCAATATATTATGATAGAAGAGATGAGGGGTACCTTTGTAGGTTGGAGTGAGAGAATCCAAGGAGGTGTCTTGGGACATGGGGGCGCCAAAAGTGATTGTCGCACCAGGCACCACCAGCGCTAAAGCCAGCCCTGCATTCACTTAAACAAATATGTACAAGTGCCACTTACTTGCTCTTTGGTGAGGAGGTTGTACTTTTTGAGCACATATTCAATCACATCTCTTCCGTTTGTATCATAATAACCTTTGGATGTTAAACTGGATATTAAATTTAAAGTAGCAAGAATAACCTATCATAAAGAAAAAATGGTAAGCATGTTTAGTGAGAATCCCTTTTGGCGTATAAATAGGATTACATCCCACATTCTGGTGAGGGAGCAGCAAGGGAGTGTGAGGAAACCATACAATCTCTCCTTCCCTTTTGTTCACAGAGGATAGAAATATACATTTTGTTATGTGTGGAAAGCTAGTACCTGGATGCAACCTTTTAAAAAATATTGGAAAAGGGTTATTAAGACACTCTGAGAATGAATCTGGAGCCAATTTAATTAAACTGTTTTTACAGAGTGTCTGATCGAAGTGCGATTGAGGGAATATTCAAACATTCCAGGTAGACTACACCTTCTATAGGTGCCTGGGACTTGGTAAAAGATTGCAAAACATTGCAAAATATGTCCAGTGTTAGACCTGTCAGCCCTTTGGGTGGTCCCTCCTCATCATTATTTATTTTGTCCCACTTTTGCCTCAAACCCTGTTAGTATTTTTTCCTTTTTGGGAACCACCAGACTTTTTCGTATTGATGCAGATTCAGGGAGCCATTTTATCTACCCCTGGAACTTCTGTCTGAGGGCCTGGAGCACAAAATGGTGGCCACCTGTGACATCATCAGAACCCACTGGAACCTACCAGCACCTTCCAGAACATTCCAGAACCCTGTGACAGTTGGAGGCGGTTTGGAATGTTGGGAAGCTAAGCCAGAGTTGACAGTTGGAGCTGGCAGTTGGCACCTGACTGGTGAAGAGAGAGGAGCAGAAACCTGAAGGAGGAAGGAGTGAGGCAGCAGGGGTGGAAACTTGTGCCTGGAGTGGGGTCCATAAACCCACCCTTGATACTAGTCCCTACTGACTGAGCCCAGCCTGGAGCCCTGTGTGGGAGAAAGCAAGAAAAACCATCTTGAGGACCTGGACAGCAGGAACAGGCCTTAGAAGTAAAGAAAAGCAAGAATCTGACCTGTTTATTGGTTTCCCTGGAGTCCGACGTCGAGAAGCCTGAGACCTGGAGCCCGAGGTGGAGAAGCGGCGCTGACTGGAAAGCAGACGTCGTACCCGGAGCCGCCAGAGGTCGAGAGAGGGCGCCGATGGAGGTCGTGGAGAGTACCAGAGGTCGAGGAGGAAGTCACCCGAGGTCAAGTGAGCGGCGTCGACGGGGGAGTGAAGTCCGCCCTCCGGAGTCGCCGGAGACTGAGGTGAAGCGTGCCGGAGGTCGGGAGTGGAGATCGCACTCTGGAGTCGCCGGAACCTGAAGAGAATCGTGCCGGAGGTCGGGAGTGGAGATCGCACTCCGGAGTCGCCGGAACCTGAAGAGAATCGTGCCGGAGGTCGGGAGTGGAGGTTGCACCCCGGAGCCGGCGGAAGTCGACATCGAGCCAAGACAGCCCGACGTCATCGAACCGGAGGTCGACATCGAGCCGAGGCCGCCGACATCGAACCGGAGCTGCCCGAAGTCGACATCGAGCCAAGACAGCCCGACGTCATCGAACCGGAGGTCGACATCGAGCCGAGGCCGCCGACATCGAACCGGAACCGCCTACCGGCGTCGTCAAGAACTGACACTGTGCCGAGGCCGCCGACATCGAACCGGAACCGCCTCACGGCGTCGACACGACTCCAGCGGCGTCGGAGCTTCATATAAAGGGCAGTAAGTGGAATAGAGGGCGCCTAAGGCCCTGTGGAACTCTAAGAGACCATCCTAAGGGATAAAGAGGTGTTAGAACCAGCCTGGAAGTGCCAGGGGTGGACTGAGACTGATACAGTGACCTGTGTGAGGGGTGGTGTAGTTTGGGAGAGCCAGATTCCTAGATTACCCTTGATCTACCTCAGTTTTAGCCTCAGCCTTACCCAAGCTAGGTGAGACACCCTCAGGCCATCCACCTAACCACAAGCTGTGACTGGGCCAAATCAGCCCATAGTATTTTAAATGTGATCTGATTTTACAAATGTCATGGTTGGCTGATATTATTTATTGAGGGTACTGTATTTATTGTATTTATCTAAGTTATTCCTGTAATGTATTTATTGTCCTGAGCTAACTTATTTCTGTACAGTATTTATTCCCTCATAGTATTTATTTGACCTGATCCTATTTATTGCACCTGTAAAGTATTACTATTTATTTGACCTGCACTTTTTAAGGAGAAGCTTGTGTACTGTGATTGTATTATTATTTATTCAATCAGCAACTAAGAGAAAAGAAGATAAACACAGAGATATTTTCATAATTTTTAAGGTGTAGTGTCGTTTTTGGAACGGATGCACGCATGGTTATTGTATGGGTATTGCGTATGCTTAACACGGTGCCTGACCCCTGACCACTCGAGCCAAGCTACCACTGTGTATGTCTGGAGAGACCCCGTTACCACCACCCTTTCCGGTGTGGGAGTGGGGTTTTTCTAACATAATTGGTGTTCAGCGGCAGGATTGAGCTGTGCCTACGCATACTCGACAATAACTGTGGGTAGTCCATAGGCCTACACCTGGAGTTTTCTCAAAGCGGCCTTCCTAATTGTGAGTTTTTGTTTTTTCCAAATTTACTCTGGTGGTGGGAGGAGGTATTATTAAAGGTACCCCCCTGCATTGCTTCTGTAAAAACCTGTCTTCTGACCTGAGTGGGCAAAATGGAATTTGTCTTAGAAGACCTGGAAACCTATACTGTGGCTCAACTCAGGGAGTTTTGTCAGCGGGAGGGGGTGTATTGTCCCCCAGGAGCAAAGAAGGGTGCTCTCCAAACCAGCTTAAGGGCTTGGGGGGAGGCACGACGGGAAAGCAAGGCTGAGCAGGAAGACAGGGATGGAGAGCCTGACAGCGAGGGGGCTGGTTTGTACCAACCTGAGGTGGGGAACCTAGTAGCGGGGCCCAGAACCATTTCCAGGAAGGGCAGCAGTGCCTCTAGCGGTGGCTTGTCTGAAGTGGAGTTAACAGACCGGAGGGAGAAAAGACAGCTCACATGGGACTTAGCAAGGCTGGAGAAAGAGAAGGAGGAACAGAGAATGGCTCATGAGCTAAGGCTGAAAGAGATGGATCTTCAGATCCTAAGAGTCGGGGCACACACTGTTCCTAATGGTGGCAGCAAAGACCAAGAAAGAGAGTTCACTAGGGAACCCAAACCCTACCTGCCAAAGGACATAGTAGCTAGCTATGGAGTGGGCGATGATATTGCCAAGTGGCTAGCGGCCTATGAGGTCTCGTTAAGGGCCCATGGGGTTCCAGAGAAGTACTGGGGAGCGGGATTGTACAAGTACATGCCTCCAGCTGGTAGGGATGCATTATTGGCCCTAGAGGAGGATGAGCAGACCCACTACCCCACCATGAAGGTGGCGCTCATAAGAAAGTTTGGACTAACACCCGAAAAGTACAGACAGAAGTTCCGGGGTAGTCACAAACTGGGCACACAGAATTGGGTGGACTTCCTGGACTATGCAAAGAAGGCACTAGAGGGTTGGATTCAGGGCAGTGAAGTGAGGAACTACGAGGGGTTGTTTGATTTAGTACTGAAGGAACACCTGCTCGAAAAATGTTTCCCTGAACTGCGTCAACACCTGGTGGATAGCAAGCTGACCAATCCCCGGAAGCTTGCTGAGGAGGCGGACATTTGGGCTAGTACCCGGGTGTCCACAAGGGGGACTGGAGGGGATACTCAAAAGGCCGGACAGGGCGCCCCCCAGAAGAAAGAGGGAGGGGAAAAGAAAAAGGAGTTCTCCAAAGGCCCCCAAAATAACTTCCAAGGGAAGGGAACAGGATTCACCCCTAGGGCTAACCCACCCAGAAACCCTAATCCTGGCCAGAGTCAGCAGCCAAGGGTTGTCCATTGCTACGAGTGCGGTGGCGTTGGACACTATAAGGGAGATGCGAAGTGCCCGAAACGACCACCCCCTCCCATTGGAGGAAAGACCCCCGGAGTAGCTAGTGTAGTGCTCGGGGAGGAGATGCCTTTAATTAAGGGAAGGGAGTGGGCGGGTGTCACTTTAGTGTCCCTGGGAGAACGGGAGATGGTTCCTAAGATCCAGGTGCCCGCAAATAACGTAAAGTATGGGCAGTGGGTCACCATCAACGGCCAAAGAGGGGAGGCTCTGAGAGACACAGGAGCCAGTATGACTATGGTACGTAGCCAACTGGTGTCTCCAGAGCAGGTAATTCCCGATGTACTCCACCCAGCCGCGATGGCTGACGGCAGAACAGGCCACTATCCGGTGGCCGAGGTTCCCTTTGAATGGGAGGGGGTTGCAGGTTCACTTCGAATTGCCGTAAGCCCTGCCGTGCCAGTCGATTGTCTACTGGGGAATGACATGGAGCACAATGCGTGGAAGGAGGTGGAATACCGGACTCATACTGAGATGCTGGGTACACCTGACTGGGCCTGTGTGAGCACAAGGTCCGTGACTACCCGGAGAGGGAGTTCGTTTCGGCTGGAGCCTGGAACAAAGGCCCAGCCAGCTGCTAGTCAAGGGAAGAACCGAGGACAGGAGGAGCCTGCCTCGGTGTCCGCACCCCGTAGGACGGATAGGCCACCGGAGGTGGTGGACCAGGAGTCTGCGGTGGGGGATGTTACCAAACTGGAGGACCTACCCATCCCGGCCGAGTGGCACGTGGAGGGAGGCCCGTCCAGGGAGGAATTCTGCCAGGGCCAGAGGGAGTGCCCTACCCTTGAGGGGCTGAGGCGACAGGCCGAAGCCCAGGCAGCAGGGAACGTTGAAGGGAACTACAGTGTTTACTGGGAGGATGGCCTCCTCTACAGTGAACCCAAGGCACCCCTACATGGATCGTCATGAGCCTTGGTAGTCCCTCAACGTTATCGAGCCTTCCTACTGGAGTTGGCTCACGAGATCCCATTGGCAGGACACCTGGGGCAAGACAAGACCTTCGCCCGTCTTGTCCCACACTTTTATTGGCCTCAGATGAAAGTGTCGTCCGATACCTACTGCCGGACATGTGTGTCTTGCCAAGCCAGTGGGAAAACAGGGGTGAAGCTGAAAGCTCCCCTGGAACCACTTCCTGTCGTTAGCACCCCCTTTGAAAGGGTGGGCATCGACATTGTGGGTCCGTTAGATCCGCCAACGTCAGCTGGTCACAGGTTTATCCTGGTTCTGGTGGATCATGCCACACGGTACCCAGAGGCAATACCTCTGAGGACCATAACAGCACCTGTTGTGGCGAGGGCCCTGATGGGAATCTTTACCCGAGTGGGGTTTCCCAAGGAAGTTGTGTCCGACAGGGGGACCAACTTCATGTCAGCGTACATGCGGGCGATGTGGAAGGAGTGTGGAGTGACCTACTGGTTCACAACTCCTTACCACCCCCAGACCAATGGTCTGGTGGAGAGGTTTACCAAAACCTTGAAGGGCATGATCAGAAGTCTGCCTGAAAGCCTGCGGATGAAATGGGACGTCCTCCTACCCTGTTTACTCTTTTCTTACAGGGAAGTGCCACAGAAGGGAGTGGGCTTCAGCCCCTTCAAGCTTTTGTATGGGCACCCTGTACGTGGACCTCTCAACCTGGTGAGAGACGGATGGGAAAGAACTCCCAGAAAGCTTCCCCAGGATGTGGTGAGCTACATGCTGGCCTTCCGGAGCCAAATGGCTAAGTTGTGGAAGCAAGCTTCTGACAACTTGGAGGCCAGCCAAGCAGTAATGAAGGCGTGGTATGACCACAACGCTCACCCGGTGGAGTTGGAGCCTGGCCAGAAGGTGTGGGTGATCGAACCAGGAGAGCTTAGCGCCCTCCAGGATCGCTGGTCAGGACCCTTTGAGGTGTTGGAGAAGAAGGGTAAGGCTACCTACTTGGTGGATCTTAAGACCCCTCGTCAGCCCCTACGGGTGCTGCACGCCAACCGCCTCAAACCCCACCACGAGAGGCCCGAAGTCATCTTGATGATGGTGACTGACGGAGCAGAGGACGCGGAAAGCGAGCCTCTCCCCGATTTGTTTGCGTCTCAAGAAAAGGATGGGTCGGTGGAGGGAGTTATTCTCTCCCCATCTCTAACTCCTGAACAGCAGGAGGACTGCCGCCAGGTCCTGGGACAGTACTCTTCGTTGTTCTCCCTTGTCCCGGGTAGGACTCACCTGTGCGTCCATGACGTGGACACAGGAGACAGCCCACCTGTGAAGTCCAAGATCTACCGGATGTCAGACAAGGTGAAGGCCAGCATTCACAGTGAAGTCACTAAGATGCTGGAGCTAGGAGTGATTGAACCTTCTAGCAGCCCCTGGTCCAGTCCGGTGGTACTAGTACCAAAAGCTGCACCACCGGGTGCCCAACCGGAACTGAGGTTCTGTGTGGACTACCGGGGACTGAATTCAGTAACCAAAACTGATGCTCATCCGATCCCTCGGGCAGATGAATTGATTGACCGGCTGGGAGCTGCCCAATATCTAAGTACCTTTGACCTTACTTCTGGGTACTGGCAGATCTCTTTGACTGATGGAGCAAGGGAAAGGTCACCCTTCTCCACCCCCAATGGCCACTACCAGTTCTGTGTGATGCCCTTTGGGCTCAAGAACGCACCTGCCACGTTTCAGCGCCTGGTAAACCAGATCCTCACCGGAATGGAGAGTTTCTCTGCTGCTTATCTGGATGACATAGCCGTCTTCAGTAACAGCTGGGAGGATCACTTGCGTCACCTGCAAGCTGTTCTCCAGGCCCTGAGACAAGCTGGGTTAACGATCAAGGCCAGCAAGTGCCAGATCGGGCAGGGGTCGGTAGTGTACCTTGGACACTTGGTGGGTAGGGGAGCGGTGCAACCCCTCCAGGCGAAGATCGAGGCCATCATGGCCTGGGAACCCCCCAAGACACAGACTGAGGTCCGAGCTTTTCTGGGCCTCACAGGATACTACCGCCGCTTCGTGAAGGGGTACGGAACCATCGTAGCCCCCCTCACGGAGCTCACGTCCAAGAAACAACCTCGACGGGTAGTCTGGACGGAGGCTTGTCAGCAGGCCTTTGTGAAGCTGAAGCAAGCCATGTGCGAGGCCCTGGTCTTAAGGGCCCCAGACTTTTCCAAGGAGTTCATTGTCCAGACAGATGCATCAGAACATGGCATTGGGGCAGTGTTATGGCAACTCAATGAAGAGGGTCTGGATCAACCCGTGGTCTTCCTATCCCGGAGACTACTTCCCAGGGAACAGAAGTGGAGTGCAATAGAGCGTGAAGCCTTTGCAGTGGTATGGGCTCTGAAGAAGTTGCGGCCATACCTGTTTGGCTCGCACTTCCTAGTTCAGACCGACCACAGACCCCTTCGTTGGCTGATGCAGATGAAGGGGGAGAATCCCAAGTTGTTGAGGTGGTCTATTTCCCTACAGGGAATGGACTTTCAGGTGGAACATCGGCCTGGAGTGGACCACGCCAATGCAGACGGTCTCTCAAGGTATTTCCGCCTTAGTGATGAGAACTCCCAAGGGGTTGGGTAGCTCTCCCCACTTTCAGCTGGGGGGGACGCGTGTTAGACCTGTCAGCCCTTTGGGTGGTCCCTCCTCATCATTATTTATTTTGTCCCACTTTTGCCTCAAACCCTGTTAGTATTTTTTCCTTTTTGGGAACCACCAGACTTTTTCGTATTGATGCAGATTCAGGGAGCCATTTTATCTACCCCTGGAACTTCTGTCTGAGGGCCTGGAGCACAAAATGGTGGCCACCTGTGACATCATAGGAACCCACTGGAACCTACCAGCACCTTCCAGAACATTCCAGAACCCTGTGACAGTTGGAGGCGGTTTGGAATGTTGGGAAGCTAAGCCAGAGTTGACAGTTGGAGCTGGCAGTTGGCACCTGACTGGTGAAGAGAGAGGAGCAGAAACCTGAAGGAGGAAGGAGTGAGGCAGCAGGGGTGGAAACTTGTGCCTGGAGTGGGGTCCATAAAACCACCCTTGATACTAGTCCCTACTGACTGAGCCCAGCCTGGAGCCCTGTGTGGGAGAAAGCAAGAAAAACCATCTTGAGGACCTGGACAGCAGTAAAGAAAAGCAAGAATCTGACCTGTTTATTGGTTTCCCTGGAGTCCGACGTCGAGAAGCCTGAGACCTGGAGCCCGAGGTGGAGAAGCGGCGCTGACTGGAAAGCAGACGTCGTACCCGGAGCCGCCAGAGGTCGAGAGAGGGCGCCGACGGAGGTCGTGGAGAGTACCAGAGGTCGAGGAGGAAGTCACCCGAGGTCAAGTGAGCGGCGTCGACGGGGGAGTGAAGTCCGCCCTCCGGAGTCGCCGGAGACTGAGGTGAAGCGTGCCGGAGGTCGGGAGTGGAGATCGCACTCCGGAGTCGCCGGAACCTGAAGAGAATCGTGCCGGAGGTCGGGAGTGGAGATCGCACTCCGGAGTCGCCGGAACCTGAAGAGAATCGTGCCGGAGGTCGGGAGTGGAGGTCGCACTCCGGAGCCGGCGGAAGTCGACATCGAGCCAAGACAGCCCGACGTCATCGAACCGGAGGTCGACATCGAGCCGAGGCCGCCGACATCGAACCAGAGCTGCCCGAAGTCGACATCGAGCCAAGACAGCCCGACGTCATCGAACCGGAGGTCGACATCGAGCCGAGGCCGCCGACATCGAACCGGAACCGCCTACCGGCGTCGTCAAGAACTGACATTGTGCCGAGGCCGCCGACATCGAACCGGAACCGCCTCACGGCGTCGACACGACTCCAGCGGCGTCGGAGCTTCATATAAAGGGCAGTAAGTGGAATAGAGGGCGCCTAAGGCCCTGTGGAGCTCTAAGAGACCATCCTAAGGGATAAAGAGGTGTTAGAACCAGCCTGGAAGTGCCAGGGGTGGACTGAGACTGATACAGTGACCTGTGTGAGGGGTGGTGTAGTTTGGGAGAGCCAGATTCCTAGATTACCCTTGATCTACCTCAGTTTTAGCCTCAGCCTTACCCAAGCTAGGTGAGACACCCTCAGGCCATCCACCTAACCACAAGCTGTGACTGGGCCAAATCAGCCCATAGTATTTTAAATGTGATCTGATTTTACAAATGTCATGGTTGGCTGATATTATTTATTGAGGGTACTGTATTTATTGTATTTATCTAAGTTATTCCTGTAATGTATTTATTGTCCTGAGCTAACTTATTTCTGTACAGTATTTATTCCCTCATAGTATTTATTTGACCTGATCCTATTTATTGCACCTGTAAAGTATTACTATTTATTTGACCTGCACTTTTTAAGGAGAAGCTTGTGTACTGTGATTGTATTATTATTTATTCAATCAGCAACTAAGAGAAAAGAAGATAAACACAGAGATATTTTCATAATTTTTAAGGTGTAGTGTCGTTTTTGGAACGGATGCACGCATGGTTATTGTATGGGTATTGCGTATGCTTAACACGGTGCCTGACCCCTGACCACTCGAGCCAAGCTACCACTGTGTATGTCTGGAGAGACCCCGTTACCACCACCCTTTCCGGTGTGGGAGTGGGGTTTTTCTAACATCCAGGTAGGTTACAATCAACAAAGAACCTCTCAGGACCTGGTATTGATTACAAAAAATTAGACTGCAAAATAGGCTGTGGATTCCAATACTGTGGGAAGGAAAACAACCTAGCGTGGTCTGTGAGAAGAATGATGGCTGCTGTCTATCTCCACCTGCAGGATATAGCAAAGCTACACCATCCCAACACTGCCATCAGTTATCAACTGGGTTAAAGTACTTAGAGTCCATTGTCCCACACCTTGTTGTTTGGTTGGTCCATATAACTTTCAAGAATTAATTTTGGCTCAAGACCGTAAATAGTCACAGTCTCCTGTGTCACCGTCGCAGGGTTAAAATTCACGTCCCTAATATGGCTCTGTATGCTGCACATGTGCACAAACTGGCCCCAATGGCTTCAACCGCCAAAGAATACATCCATGTTTGATTTCTGTGATTCTAACGCTCCTAGTAGAGTCCTGCTTCTCATGTTTCTGGTGTAGTCTGCCAAGTATCTAAAGTTGACTGGGTTTATATCATGTGGTTAAAAATGACAAATGCAATAAACCCCCCAAAGAGAATACACTAGAGGCCCAGTTATGGAAATACCGGTTTTTGTTGATTATCAAAAGAAAATTACCTTTTCTATTTTCCTTCATGCCTATGTCCTGTGCTTGCTTACATGCTGACCATGGTGATGCTGTTATTGAAGATACCTGCTTTCTCCATGTCACTGACAATGGGCACATTGTGGACGTATATGGCGTCAAGAAAGTTACATATTTTCCAATCTCTACAGACAATACATCTTTTATATCACAATTAGACTTTTCAAATGGGCACACTGAATATTATCCTGCACTATTGATCCACGTTTGGTGAGATTTCGCTGAGACATAGCCCAAATATCATTCTTGGAAGAGACCTTTGACTCATCAGCAAAATATCTTACTCCCCGGTTGTTAAAGGTTTGAGCAGATATTATTATCCTAAACTTCAACCCTCCTGATTTGATCATTAACACTCCTCTTCAGTGAAGGGTATTACAGACCAACTCAATGTGAAATACAGACCAAACACGGAGACAGCACACAAGAATTGTTTCTTAACACACATTTATTCAACAATTAGGGAACAGCGCCTAGGACAGGAAAACTAGGATATATCCACTTGGACAGGGAAACAATGGGACAGAGGATGCACTGAACAGACACACATGAATGGAGGATACATGACCCAACACCTCCAGGAAGATTTGCCTTGGAGAAAATCAACAGACTGTGGTATGCATACCACTGCTATGAGTTCATGTAAATAGAGAATACTGCACTATCCAAAAAGTGCAAAACTTTAATTAGATTGAGTTGTTAGTTATGAAACTGCTTTAAGACAGATTGCTTGGAGGAGCCTAGCGCTTGACCAAGATGGCCGCGTGAGCTTAGAGCTCCCGAGACCCTCGCGCCCTCCGTCGACTATCCTGTCTCTAATCCTGTCTGCATGCATGGCATCGTGTAGATGATTGGTCAGGGAGGCGATTGATGCTACCCGCGGTCGGATCGTCCACCGGGAACCAGACTTACACCTGGCGGAAGATTGCGGCCTATCTCCCGGGGAAGCCAGGGGCTAGAGTTGGCTGGATGCCCGACTCCTAGTTGAACAACAACGGCCAGGCGAGGTGTGAACTGTCGGACGGGGGTCCCCGCACTTTCACTTTCGATTTCGCTCCCTTTGTCAGCCCTGTTACTGGAGAGCTCAGGATGGCTTTATTACCCCGGGGACGCTCTGCAGGCTACTCTGGCGGTCCACGGTAGAACTGATCACTCCTTATTCCTCTCCTTGAGAGGGACCCGTCTTAACTGAACCGACCTGCTTGGAGTCAACCATGTCGGGCAAAGCAGAAGGGGATCGGCAGAAGCCTAAGTCTACCAGGCGGGGAACCTACACCCAAGTCAACAGCATGGACCGATATGCTCTGCAAAAGGGATCACCGAGTGGATCGAGCCAGGTGCCGGATGCCCAGAAGAAGGACTCGCCTGTGGCCCCGGAGCTCTCCCTGCAGGATGTCATGGGTGCGCTCGAAGGGATGCAGACTTCGATTGGGAAGCAGTTTGAGGCCCTGGCGCATAAGGTGGATGCCATTTTGGTGAATGTCAACCTGATCCGTGCGGACTTGGGCAAAACGAATGAACGGGTTAAGAACTTGGACCTCAAGACCACGGGCCTCACTGATGATGTTACGGAACTGCAGACCGAGGTTCGTAAGCTGAGGTCCGAGAGTGATCTCGTCGCCCGCCGGCTGGAGGACTTTGAGAGCCGGGCCAGGCACAACAATGTGCGCGTTATCGGGGTCCCGGAGTCCTCGGATGAGGCTTCGGTTGACCTGCTTGTTGAAGACTTGGTCCTCAACCATCTGAAGCCCAAGGGCCTTGGGAAGTTCTTTGCGGTGGAAAGGGCCCATAGAGTGCCGGGCGGGAGGCCTAAGGCGGGTGCCCCGCCGAGGCCGATCGTGGCCCGGCTCTTTCACTTTCGAGATCGGGACGCTATTCTGCAAGCATCGAGGGTGACGGGCCCGGTCCCCTTCCAGAACGCGTCGGTGAATTTCTATCCGGACTTCACCCAGCAGGTGCAGAGGCAGAGACAGGGCTTCCTGGGGGTGAAGCGGCGGCTCCGGGACAGAGACCTGAAGTATGCCATGCTCTTCCCTGCCAGACTGCGGGTGGTGCACGACGATCGGACATTCTTTTTTGACTCTCCTGTTATGGCCGACGAATGGCTGGACGCTTTGCCCCGGCGACGGACGGGGGACGACACAGCCGAGGATGGAGACAGTGGCCGGGATGGGCAGGGCTGACATCTCGGAGCCGGTCTGACTTGATTTGACTATACTTGAAGACTTGCATAGAGTGCAGTAACTGTGGAGGGTTGCGGGAGGACGAGGGTTGCTCTTTTCCTCCCTTAGGGTACTTTTTGTAAGCTTTTTGTTTTTGTAGGGCGACAGGCACACTGCAAGTTGGGGGGGCTTTGTAAGCTGCAGCAGGGGTGCAGGGTGGGGGGAGTTTTAGGGATTTTGGGGTTGTTGTTGGGGGGTTTATTTCTGCAAGGCATGATGCTTATATCCAGGGCTGTTCCATGGTGGCTCCTCGGGTGTGGGGTGGGCCTCTTTCCGTTTGAGGATGGGGGGTAGGGGCTTAAGTGTTATAAGCTGGAATGTTAATGGGTTGGGGGATCGCATTAAGCGGGGGATTGTTTTGCAATTTTTGAAACAATCAATGCCGGATGTTGCCCTGCTGCAGGAGACGCATCCAATAGGAAATACGTGCTATGCCCTGAATAGGAAGGGGTATAAATTCATTGCACATTCAGGATTCTCATCTGGGTCCAGGGGTGTGGGCATCCTAGTTAGAGCTTCGTTGCCATTTGAGGTGGACTCCACCATTGTTGATGATAGGGGGAGGTTTGTGGCGGTGGCGGGGCGGTGGGAAGGACGGACTGTGGTTTTAGTTTCGGTTTATGTCCCGCCGGCCCTGCAGGCCTCCACTTTTGCAGATCTGGGTAGGGCCCTGCTGGATCTCCCGGGGGGAATGCTTGTGGTGGGAGGGGATTTCAACGCTGTTTGCTCCGGCCTGCTGGATAGACACCCGCCCAGAGACACAGGGGGGGCTCAGAAATGGCTTCCAGACTTCCTAGACACGCTTGGTCTGATAGACTGCTGGCGGCTCCGGCACCCCACACAGAGCCAGTACACGTTCCACTCCGGGGCACATGGTAGCCTCTCCAGGATTGATTACCTGCTCACTCTGGCCGCGCATGCCTCGTTGGTATCCGAGGCGAGGCACATGGCGCGCGGTATATCTGACCACTCACCAGTGTGGATCCGGCTGGATCTAGGTCGGGAGGGAGGAGGAAGGGTGGCCCCTATCAACCCTTGGTATTTCCGAGACCCCAAGATGCGCAGTGCCCTGGTAAAGAAGGTAGAAAATTTCTTCAAGAACAATCAGGGAACCGTTGACTCGGCAGTGTCGCTGTGGGAAGCTTTTAAGACCGTGCTTCGGGGGGAGGCCCTCTCCCTAGTAGTGGCTGCCAAGAGGCGTAGAGATGGTGAGATTCTGCAGGTGGAGGAGGAGATCGCGGCTCTGGAGGGAGCGATGGAGGAGGAGGTTACAGAGTCCTCACTGCATGAGCTTTGTTTGAAGCAAACTGAGTATAAAGACCTGGTGACGAACGCCGCTAAGACCCTCAGTAGGGAACAGCAGGGCCGACTGTATGATGTTGGTGATAAGGCAGGGAAACTCCTGGCGTGGCTGGACAAAAAAGAACGGGTCAATAGAGTGGTGCCAGAGTTGACGGGAGAGAGGGGAGAGGCGATTGTGGAACCTGAGGGGATTGTAAAGAGCTTCTCGGACTATATCTGTAAGGTTTATGCCTCTGCGTCGGATAGGCCAACCGAGGACTCGTGTGACCTCCTCCGTGATATCGAGTTGCCCTGCCTCTCTGCTATAGATAGGGACGATCTAGATGGTGACATAACGGTCGACGAGGTGGCGGGGGCTATCCGCGCGTTAAACTCGGGTAAGGCTTCGGGACCGAACGGCTTGCCGATCGACCTGTACAAGCTGTTCCCGGATAGGGTCGCCCCTCACCTGCGCGCCATGTTTTTGGAGGCGCGGGGGGGTGGGGCCCTCCCGTTGGATCAGCGACTGGCGTCGATTGTGGTCATACACAAAGAGAGTAAACCCCGCGATAAGTGCGCCTCATATCGGCCTATTTCACTTCTTAACGCGGAGCCGAAAATTCTGGCTAAACTCCTGGCGACCCGTTTGATTAGGGTACTTGGCGACTTAGTCCACCCGGATCAATCCGGCTTCATCCCGCACCGAAACACAGCGCTGAATCTTAGGCGTCTTCATAGCGTAATCACCAGGGCGGGCACGTTGCGTGAACCGGCTATTGTGGCGTCTCTTGATGCCACGATGGCCTTTGACACGGTGGAGTGGGCATACTTGTGGGCCGTGCTGGCCAAGTTCGGTTTTGGCAGCGGTTTTGTGAGCTGGGTGAGGTTGCTGTACGAGGGGCCGCTAGCTAGTGTTGTGGTAAATGGTCGGGCGTCGACTCCGTTTCAGCTTGGAAGGGGTACTCGGCAGGGTTGCCCCCTGTCGCCTCTGTTGTTCGCCCTCGCCCTTGAGCCGCTGGCTGCGTGGATACGTTGGCACCCGGATATACGGGGCCTTCGGTGGTCGCCTGAACACGAGGACCGTATCTCGCTCTATGCCGATGATATCCTGTTGTATCTTGCCTCACCCAAGAAGTCACTTATAGTGGTCTGTGACGTACTCACATCTTTTGGTAGGAACTCGGGTCTCGTCATCAATTGGAGCAAATCGTACTTGTATGTTCTTAGTGGCGAGGTTCCACCGATCCCTAGAACATGTTCGATACAGATCGCCCAGCAGGGTTTCGTGTACTTGGGGATCTTTATCTCCATGGACTCGGCTGTGCGCTATGAGAAGAATCTGCTCCCCCCCCTGGCACGCCTGAGGCGCGATGTTGAAGGTTGGCGGAGGCTGCCGCTCTCCCTCGTTGGGCGTGCGGCCCTGTTCAAAATGATGTCTCTCCCCCGCTTTCTCTACGCCTTACAGAATACCTTGGATTGGGTGCCGGCCAAATACTTTCGGGAGGTCGAAGGCCTCCAACGGACGTTGCTGTGGGATGGGCGGCCGCGAATTGCTATTGCAAAGCTGACGCTTCCATGGTACGACGGGGGCATTGCGCTCCCAGATATCCGTCGGTACTATTGGGCCACACAGCTGAGCGCGATCAATCATGGGCTTTATGGCCCTGCTCTCAGCCCTGGGTACGCCATGGACAGGTGGTTGCTGCGTGGTGGTAACTATTACAGGGCGTTGTACTCGCGATCCCTAGACTCGTCCCTCACGGGGCCCACCGCTGTGGCAGTGCGGGTGTGGAAGATGGCAACTGACTCGCTGGGCTGGAAGGATAAGCTCACCCTCGCTACCCCGTTGTTTGAATCGGAGAGATTGGGAGGGCTTTGGCATTCCAAAGGCTTTGATAAGTGGGACCTGATTGGCATCTCCAGGGTGGGTGATGTGCTGCATAGAGGGAAGGTGAAGTCCTTTGAGGAGTTGCAGACTGAGTATGAGCTGGGGCCCTCCGAGTATTTCAGATATATTCAGATGCGCCACGCCCTCCGATCAGTCCTCGTGGAGGGTGAGAAGGTGCCTGAGTCCTCTCCCTTGGAGGACCGGGTCCTTGATGGCCACATGCCCGAAAGCACGATCTCGCTCATATATAAGAAACTTATAAACGTCCGGGCGGGCATGCTTCTGGGGCTGAGGGACCAGTGGACTAGGGATGGCCTCGAGTTAGATGATGAGGATTGGCAGTCAGCTGTTTCTTCCCCTAAGGAGGTCGCGATCCCGTCGCGCCTGAGGCTGGTGCAGCTTAAAATACTGCACCGAGTGTATGTGACGGGGCCAAGGCTGGTCCACATGGGGTTCTCGGAGGACGGCCTGTGCAGGAGGGGGTGTGGTATGGTGGGTACTTTCCTGCACATCATTTGGGAGTGTGGTGTCATTGTGGAATTCTGGAGGGGAGTCCATGCAGTAATGGGGGAGGTGACAGGCATTGCTCTGCAGCCGGAGGCGCGGTGCTGTCTCCTGAATATCTGGGGGCCCACTGACCTCGATGAGGCGCGGACCCAATGGGTGACACTGGGTAACATGGTCGCTAAGAGGGATTTCGCGCGATTGTGGGGCTCCTCGGGGCCCCCCACACTGACTGCGTGGAAAGAGAACATGGACTGGAGCATGTTTAGGGAGAAGACAGTCTACTGCTCTAGAGGCCGCCCCCGGAAGTGGCACGCCATCTGGGGGCGGTGGAATCAATACAGGGGGGGAATATGTCTTGCCCCTGATCTGGAACCGCCCGAGGAACAGCTTTCCCCCTGACCTTCTTTCCAGCACAGACTGGTTTGTGAACTATTTGGGCCTCTGCTGTCCCCCCTCTTCCTCCTTACACTATCTTGTGACTGGTAGATGAGTGGGGTCCGGCCTCCCCTGAGGGCTCTCACCATGGTTTTTTTAGTGTTCTTGCCTTGCTGGGGTTTGCTGTGCTTTTTGTGTTTGTTTAAAATAGAACCTTTGCACTTCTCTTTGTACTTTACTGGGGACGCATCACTGTTTCTAATCATCGATGCTGCCGAACCTCTGGGTTGTCGGCTGAATAGCTGTGTCCTGATTTTTAAATAAAGGTTTTTCAAAAAAAAAAAAAAGACAGATTGCTTCACATATAATAGCTTGATGGTACCTTGCGATTGTCATCCTCAAGCACGTGACCAACAGCATCCAGATAAGAGGCACCTTCTGAATCTATGAAATAAAGCCATACACCAAACGTTCATAACACATAGATATTGTCTTTGTCTAGTAAGATCAAGATTAATAGATAAGTAGTTGAAGTTTCTGCTATCAACTGTGCTGACCACCCTGAGGGTCCTGTCATTTACTTTTGGTGTGCGAGTCTGTGACTGTGAGTCCTATGGACCTATCAATGCCTTCATGTTCCACTGTACATGTCTGTGTCATCATGTCCCACTGAGCGTGTCTGTGTCTTCCTCCTCCACATTTTATGTCCCTTTTTATTCCTGTCCAGTGTCTATGTCAGGATCTCTATTCACAGTGTCCCTGTCCCAATAATGGCTCACAATGGGAACAATTAACCGAAAAGACAGAGATGACATTGTTTGACCACTACTTTATTTTTTCACCACAATTCATGTTATTGAAGGTGATGGAAGGGAGGCTTGATCTTAAAATACAGTGCTCTACCAGAAACTATTCATAGTTAATATAGCTGAGGAATATGAAATTGAACTGATTTGCTCCAATCTGCACCATGTAGGTTAAGTAAGGGAGTAAGTTGGAACTATAATTTAGGGCTCCAGATTCAATGGCAAGCATTTTAGTCCTCTATTCTCCTTGTCTACCTAAATCACACACGGCCACCTACCCACTTACCAGTTTCAGCAAGAAGCTTGCAGAGCAGCTGTATTGTTACGGCACGGGACTCTGCACCCGTCTGGATCAAGCTACTTTCAAAATATTTAATGACCTCACTAGAGTGAGAATGGGCTGCAAAGTGAAGAGAAAAATAGACATAAATGAAACATAACACAACATAAAATCATGCAGGGAGGAACTCAAGCAGGGGAGCAGGTCATAAAGGCCAGATCTACAGAAATTCTTCAACTCTAATCCAGGAGGTACGATATCAATGGTCTACAACATTTAATGATGATCTTAGGCGCACATAGTACTCATGTGATTACTATAGCTGTATATAGTAAACTGGACTCGATGTTCCAGTAAAAAGCCAAGCAATGCACTGGGAAGGGAGATAAACCCTGAAGCAATAGTGGCTTTTCAGAAGATCAAGTTATGTGCAGGGCAGTGGACAGAAATTAATGTTTCTGAGGACCTGATCCCTAGTAAAGACCATAATATACTTGCAGTATCACAAATATATACATACATGCATTTTAGACCAACTCACCCAGTGACAGGATAATGGCTGTGGACACCTTGAGTGGCTCTTCCCTTTCATCGGAAACTCCCCTTGAGGGTGTGCAGATCTGTCAATAACAAAGCAATGATAAACAATAATGGAAGCTAGGCTATCTGAAAGCCAATCCCGTACATCCAGAGACAAATAACTTTCAGTGGGGGAATGACGGCATAAGAGTTTGTCATGCCTTGTGGGGACATGATCCTTACCACGCTACAGCAAAAGCAATTGTGTGGAAAACAGCATTATCTGGGAGTCCAATATTGGTGGAATTGCAAATTTTCAGTTACCACTCTAAGATGGGCACTTTAGTTCCCTATGGTTTTTTGTATGGTTTGGGGACTCTGAAGTCTCACAAGATTGCAGCAGGCAGTCGTACTGAATGCTATTTAACACAGCTGGCACTAGTGACGGTGTCAGCTATTCAAGGGAATCAAGGCAGACGCTGTTGTTGCACTTCAACTTTGTTTATCTTTGGGGACGATAAGTGAGTTCCCCCTTTCCATCCCGAGGTGTCTGGCAGGCAAGGTGGGTTGCATGCTTTTCAGAGCAGGCATCTTTTGTGCACTTTTTGCTCCTTTTGCATCCCAGATTTCTGGTCGGCAGAGGGGAGAGCGAGTGTTTCTGTCGGTGCCTACATTAGGACCTTCTTCTGTTGGGCAAGTACTGAATTTCCTTTAATTGATGGCATTAATCAGATGTGTATGATATATACTATTTATTATTATACTTATTGATTTATGACATGTGATGTTATTAAACCTCTTTGTGTTCACCTTATAAGCATTGGGTTTCCTGTTGTTGGGAATGTCACAGAGAGTCCAGTAAATGTTATATAGTAAAATCTAGAAAATTGATCCTCTGAGATAAGCTTTGTTAGTGATTATGTCTCTGTTGTAAACCATTGTTATTAGGTAAAACGTTTCTCTTTCAGGTCGCCATCCTTGGTGTGCTACCGTGTGTTCGTACCCTTGTCAGGGCAATCCTTCTCTGTTACCTATTACAAGAGCCAGAGTTGCAGCGAAGTAGATTTATGGGTGGTTCCTGCTTAGGACCACTCTACGCTGACAGATCTGACTGAGGTTTTGGCATAATCTTCTTTCTTTGCATCCTTGATGCAAATTGGTTCTTGTTTGATGAGACTCTGTGGGGCCGATTCACAGAACTAATCTGAGACAAAATCCTAAACTTACTACTTTTGGTATTCACAGAAGTCATTTAGTTAGGATTTTGTCTTAAGACAGATTTAAGACAGACTTAAGACAGAATTAAGACAGACTTAAGGCAAACTTAAGACAAACTTAGGATAGACTTAAAACAGACTTAAGATAGGCTTAAAACAGACTTATGACTGACCTACGACAAAATCCTAACTTTACTACTACTAAATGCCTTCTGTGAATACCAAAAGTAGTAAGTTTAGGATTCTGTCTCAGATTAGTTCTGTGAATCGGGCCCTGTGTGTTGGTCTGGCATGAATCACACTGACATTTGTCATGTATTAGGAAAAATCTTTATAAGTGCTATGGTGGGAAGGAAAAGTACAAGGCCATGATAACTTCCACCAGCTCTGACTCCAGGATGACCCAAACCAATATAATATGGAAGCTTACATCTGTGTTGTACGCCTGAGCAAATTTTCATGTTTCGTTTTGGGCATTTGCTACCATTTGTGAATCCTGGGTCTACGTGTGGGGATCTAGGTCACAGTAGGAAATACCTGGTGGTGAATAAGTGAGGATTCCACACTACCAAGTAGCAGTTTGAAGGCAACCTTCTCTGATTGCTTTTGAGAGGCATGACTCCTGCCCTGGTTACATCAAAAAATGCAAATGGCACATGCACTTTTTTCACTTGCTGAGATTGCACTTATCATGGCTTTTTATGGATTATAATTTAATATTTTATACAATAGAGTTCCCAAATGTTCCCATTTAAATTGGAACAATGTGGGGCTTTTATTTGTTACAATAAGTTACATAGGAAATGTCTGTTGTTTTCCACTGAGATACTGTGTATATCCTCATGTATATACTTACCAGGTGATGCAGGGCTGCAAGAATAGTTGGCACAGTTCCATTCAGCGCTCTGCAATTCTTAGTAACAGCTGCCTGCATGCATAACTCAAGGGTCTGTAAGGAGATAATAAAAATTGGGATGAGGCCAAAGGGCAATTTGAGGAAATTGTGATGGTCAGTGGGGAATTACAAACTTTAAAGTGTAAATTCTGCATGAATGCCACAGTGAGTTTGTGAGTGAACGAGCTCTCTTGTGTTCTTATTCTAAATACACATTACCACAAGTAGATTTTGACAAATGACCATTCATAGGTTTAATTATTTCTTCACTGGTTGGTCTGTTTTCTTGACTAACTGTGCTTCACATAGTAGTGTTCTCTGTTGGCATCAGATGTTGGATTGTGGTCTATCAAGGAACCACAAGCGAACATATGCAGCATTTAACTGGGGCATGCCCTAAAACGTAGCTTAGAATCACTACTTGTCATTGTATGCCATGTATTCCTAGCCACTGTTACTGATGGCCCTTGTCTTGGTTGCCATAGTTCTCTTGGTGGTTCTAGTTGTCTTGGTTGTCTGCTGCTCCTGCTTCTGATGGCACTGTTGTCTAGATACACTTAGCCATCTTAGTCCCTTCCGCCCTGGTCTTGGTCTTCCCGTTCCTGGTCCTCATGCTGGTCTTGGTCTTGATGGCACTAATCAGTTTTGTTGCTCTCCCTTTCCTTTTTTCAAATCCTCATTCTGCCTTTGCTACTCCTGAACCTAATCCACCTGATGCTTCTTCTCGTGAATCTCTTGATGGTTGTGTCCTGATCCTTCTGGTCATGGTTCACCAACTCTCTTGGTGAGCCTGGTAATCCTTGGGCTACTGGTCTTCTTGGTTGCCCTTGTCCCTCTACTCCTCCTGGTCATTATCCTCTTCCTGGTCTCCCACCTGCAGGCTTTCATCTTCATGCTCCTGGTTTACCAAGTCTTCCTTTTCCTAGTTCCCCTAATCTTTGTGTCGATTTCACGCTCTTCTTTTTTCTAGATCTCTTCCTCCTGAACATCCTCTTCCTCTTCTTTCCCCTCTGTCACCTCGTAGTTTACCTCAAACTCATCCCCTGGTCTTCATCTACATATTCTTAGTCCTAGTCTTCTGGGTATTTTTCATTGTTCATAAGTGGCCCTATTCCTCCTGAGACTCTCCTTCTGTTGGTAAATAGAATGCTGTAAAGCACCTCCTCCACGGCTCTGGCTCAGGAACATTCTGCAAAGTGGGGCAGGGCCAGAAGCAGCACACCTGCGGCAGCGGTAACAACGATCCGCAGCAGGAAACACACTCCCTCAGGAAGGCCCGCACCTGGGGACTCGCACTACACCACGCCAGGGTGGATGGATCATTCTGAAGCAGGTTACTTATCAGGAGCATTTACAAACTCTCACCATCCTGTTTGGGAAACAGTATGGTGGCCCGCCCTGACTAACTATGAGGGTATTTACTTTTAATCATTCACTTCACGTGCACTTCACTACACCTGTTTTTTGATCCTGAAGAAGCGCCAACGACCCTGGTGGCAATAGGGGCGCGAAACATGTTGGTCTACGACAGGCATAATATGCCTGCTGGGGTAACTTTATACCCGATGTCGTACTTTAATATTCGGGACCGCGTAGGGGACAGGGCCCTACCCCTGTCTATCTGTGGTATTAGCGAACCGCAAATGGTAAATGCGGCATGTACGAGTGCTTTATATACCGTTCTAGCTATGAATGCACTGTGTACACGTTATTCTGCTTCACTACGCGGGTTCCATTTTGGAAGCAGTGGCCATCTTGTCATTGCCCTCACATAGGCTATGATGGAGTTAATACGAGCCTCACAGTACATGGGCTTTCCCTCTGACTTCTGTGTGACCTGGGCAGCTGGCTCTGCTGCCCCAGGCCAAACCGGTCTCACGAGCTCCCCTTCCTCCGTCCACCTGTGATTAGCGTCAGGGCTTGACCCGTCATAAAACCCTTTCATTCTACACAATCCCCCGGCTAATCTCTTCCACACCTGCTTGTTCCTGCTTTATGACTTGTTTCCCAAAACAGGAGATGCTCATGTTTATTGGGGGGGGTCTATTTACTTCAAACGTGGGATCTGAACCTTACTGTGTAAATCATTGTGGGCTGGCCGAACTGGAATGTGGGATGGTCATCATGACTCTGCTTTTTCGTTTGTAATGTATACTTATAATGGCCATATCGTAAACCAAGGAATGTGTGCCTGGAGCATGATATTTTGTACTTAAGGAGAAGTCCGTTCCTATGATTTTCAGCAGTCTCCTGAGAACATACACGCTGTTGTACTTCTAGGATACCTGTCATTGGTCTGCAGCCAATAAACGATTCTTTGACTTCACCCAGAAGACTCTGTGTTTCTGTAGGTCCGGAACAGGGTGAACCCAGAAGTCATAGGGTGTGTGCCCCTGCACCGCTGGGTCTAAATTACCCAGTACTTCAGTTTGGCGCCCAACTCGGGACGATTTCAGCGGTACCAGTCCAAGCCAGAGGTTCGTGAGGAGCTTCGTGTGGAAATTCCGGAGGAAGGCCGCCACTTCATCGACCCCTGCATGTCGACGTGGTCCGAAAGTCTTTTCTGCGAGGTTCTCCACGTCCCGACGGCTACGAAGGACTGCTGCCCTGATTAATCGACCTGTTTTGGACCCTTGACGAGTTTTGAGAGAGCGAAACAATCGAGAGAGTCTTCTGGTGACGCCATCGATCAGCAATATTCAGTTAAGTATAAGTGGAGCGTCTCCCATTTGTTTTGGTATCCTTCGGGATCATTTGAATTGGTACTTTGGAGTTTGCAAACGCCAAAACCAGAGGACTCGTGTATTCACGAGAATATCGTAATCGATAATCCTTTGACGTTTGGATCTAGACTAGTGAGCAAAGATGCCTGGTTCTGGACTATTTGGTAGATTATTCTGTTTGGGTTGTGGAAAAGATTTCCAGCTAGAGGAATCATGTCCGGTTCCTCCGGTTGGAACTCCAACTTATGAGCTCTATGTAAAACATGGCGTAGGCCCCATTGCATATAACGAAGTGTGGATCCACTACACCAGGAAAGATGGTGTTTTAAAATGGCCCCAAAATGGTAGTTTTGATACCGATATTTTAGATAATTTGGAAATTAAATTGTTTAAGAAGAAAGCCCGGCCGGCGATGTTTGACTCTTTCCGCTTATGGCGAAAGGAAGCCAAACAGAAGGAAATTAAGTTAGCGAAAAAGAACAAGAGAGAGAGAGGTATGTCAGTAATGCAAGCAGCTGTACAATTTAAAGACAATGAAGAGGAGCAAATGAGTGAGCAATTGCACAGGCAGCGTAAGTTAGGGATTGACAAATGTTACCCAGCTTTGCCACATTCTAAGCAGAATGAGTCCGAAGAAAAGGAGAAAGATCCCCTGATGTCACATTTGTTGAGTTCGCCACCCCCGTATGCTCAAACTGCCACGGCGCCTCCCCAGCTTGTAAATATGCCGCCTCCAGTGCATGTACTGCAAGCCTTGCCGCAACCGCCAGTTGCTTTGCAGCCAGTTGCTATTCCTGTAGCGCAGCCCTCTCAAGCGCTGCCAGTTGTGCTTCCAACTGCCCCCGCACTTCCTGCGACTTTGCCTAATCCAGTAACTGCCTCCCCTAACACTCTTCCTTCCACCACTCCAGTACCTGTCTCTACATCCTCTTTTCTTCCCTCTGTTTTTCCCCCTGTTCTCGCCTCAGCTTCTCCTTCAGCGCGACAGCGCTTAGCTAATGTGGTTACTACATTAATGTCTCCTCTCTTTGGGTCATCTGGTGCGACTCCTGGTTTACAGCGTAAGCAGTTGCGCAGCCAATTGCCTAACCCCGATGAGAAAAAGGTAATAGATCACATGGCACGTAGATGGATCGTTTTTCCTTCACTGTATGATGTGGAATCAGTTGTCAACACTTTCCATCAATGGGATGCCCCGAAACAGAGATATGTGTTTGAGAAAATGTGCGAAATTCTCTGTGAAGAATTGGAGGATAGTGGTAGAAATGCGAACCCGCAGGAGTTGTGTAGAGTGAGGTTCGATTTTGGAACTGGTATAATTGTGGACCGCGAAGTAGATAAAGCAGTTGCGGTTGTATTGTCCTTTAGGAATGACGATTGCCAACAGTCATTGTTTGAACAAGAGGTCCTTGTGGGAAAAAAGGCAAAAGCGCGACAATACCCCATGAGAGAAGTTCCCCCGGTATGGAAGGAAGCGGTTGCAGCTGTGGGTGGTAACCCCGCTGTGGCAGCGCATTTCCAGCGTGTTTGGGTGCATGTTCCATGGAAGCGCTCTGAGGTGTTAGCGCTTAAGCAGTCCTTGCCTGATCCCCGTAAAAACCCAGCAGGTTATTTTAAAGAGTTGTCACAGACGGCAGGGTCATGCATTATGAATCTGGCCGATATAGACATGTTGTTTGGTAATGTTGTTCCACAGCCTCTATGGGGATCAATTCGTAATGTAGATCACAATGCAGAACTAGGGGATACATGGGCTAACATTGTTGCTGCTGATGCTAGACAAACTGGTGGTGCGAAACCAGAACCTTTAGTAGCTGAATTGCCTGGTAGAATCATCACGTATATGAAGACAATAATGCCTGCGATGCGCGTAAATTGGGACAAGTTATCTGCATGCAAGCAGAAGAAAGATGAGACAGTGTCAGACTTCTTTACTAGGTTTGAAGAAACGTTTATTGATCACAGTGGGCAAGATATGAGTACTGAGGGTGGCCAACGGCTGTTTGTGGATAAGTTTGTGCAGAATTTACTTCCTGACCTGTGTAAAAAGTTAAAAGATTCAGAAAGTTCTTGGGCTGTTTCTTCTTCTGCGCAAATACTGGCTACTGCACAGTATTATGAAAACAGAGATAAAGACGAGAAAGATAGAACAGAGAAGAAAACGAAGGAACTAAAGACAAAGGTCCTTTTACAGCAGGCCTATCCGCCACGTGGAGGTCAGAATAATTATAGACAACCCCAAGGTGTCTATCACCAACCCCAACAGTTTCCGACAAACCAGCAAATGAACGGGTATTATCAACCACGTGTCCCTGTAGGTCCCAACCAATGTTCATACTGTAAAGAGGAAGGTCATTTTAAATACAGTTGCCCTAAATTAATGCAGCGGAACGGTAATATGTATGGCGCAAGAGGTAGGGGTGGTCAGCAAGCTCCTAGAGGCCGAGGGCGTGGAAGTGTTCCCCAGAACGCGCGTCCTCTGCCGCCTCAAAATACAATCAATAGCTTTGATCAGCAAGCTAATGCGACTAGTAATACGGCCCAGTATTATAATAATGATTATTATGCAGAGGATGGTGATGCAGAGAATAATGATTACTAGGACAGCCATAGACAGAGAGAGGGAGTTGTTTCAGTGCCAGTGGATCAGAGTGGACCGTATGTTGAGGTGACGACAGCAAATGTAACGGAGCCTTTTCTGCTAGACACTGGTGCTGCAAAGAGTTCAATCATGCATTCAAAACTCCCTGGCGCACCTTTGTCTGGCGATATAAATGTTTCAGTAGGTTTTTCTGGCGCCCCGGTTAGGAACCCGATTTCCAGTCCCATGTCACTTTCTGTTGGACCTTGCGAGCTGAAAGCACCCCTGATTCTGACAACAGGTTGTGGTGAGAATTTGCTGGGATTAGATTTGTTGAAAAGATTGCACGCTACACTGTATTGTTCTCCTTCAGGAGTACAACTTACATTAGGCAAGAAAGTGGTTTCCCCAATGTATTTGTCTAAAAACACGATGCCACCTGAATTGTCATCCCTTCCGGATGCCCTTTGGGCTACTGGTCCCAATGATGTGGGCCTCTTGGAGATACCGCCATATGTGGTGACTTTAAAGGCTAATGTCAGACTACCACGTATTCCTCAGTACAAGATCTCTAATGAAGGACAGAAAGCATTGTTAGACATTGTCAGCGACTTCATTAATAAGGGTGTGATTGAAGAGACAAGAGGCAACGTTTGCAATAGTCCGATTTTACCTGTCTTAAAACGAACGGACCCTTCACAGCCACCTGTTTACAGATTTGTGATTGATCTTAGAGAGGTTAATAAGATTGTTGTGCCACAGTTTCCGGTTGTCCCCGATATAACTGCCTTGTTAACGATGATTCCAGCCTCTGCTGCATGGTTTTCGGTGATCGATTTAAAGAATGCTTTCTTTAGTATCCCAATTGCAGAAGAGAGCAGAGATATTTTTGGTTTTAGTCTGGGAGGCCGAAGCTTCCGCTTCAAACGCGCTCCCCAGGGCTACTGTGAGAGTCCATCCATATATAGTCAGGCTTTGAAAGCGCAGCTTGATGCACTTGTTTTACCTAGTGGCGCTATCCTGATTCAATACGTGGACGATTTACTAATTGCCGCGGATACTGAGAAGATTTGTAAAGAAGCCACATTGTCACTGTTGCGCCATTTATCCGCTTTCCATCACAAAGTGTCTCTCTCTAAGCTGCAATATTGTCGACAAGAAGTGACCTACTTAGGTCATCTCTTATCGAAGGAGGGAAGGAAACTGACCCCAGAAAGAATTCAAGCCATTGCACAGTTGAGTGTGCCAAAAACACAGAGAGAAGTGCGTGCTTTCTTGGGCATTACCTCATACTGTAGGCATTGGATCCCTAGTTTTTCTTTGTTGGCAAAACCTTTGTTAGCCTTAACATGCAAAGACACACCGAATCCTATCCCATGGTCTGAAGAGTGCCAGAAAAGTTTTGTGGAATTGCGTAATGCATTATGTTCAGCACCTGTGTTGGGTACTCCTGACTACAGCAAACCTTTTACATTGTATGTTCACGAGAAAGATGGATGTGCGTTGTCAGTGTTAACACAGCCTTTTGGCAACAGACCGCGCCCATGCGCATATTTTTCATCTACCTTGGACCCTGTAGCGAGGGCATTGCCAAGCTGTCTGAGAGCGACAGCTGCTGCAGCGATGTCTATCCGACAATCTGCTGCTTTGGTAATGGACAACACATTGATTGTTATGGTTCCACATGCTGTAGACACATTATTAAATAGAACTAAGACACAACACTTGACTAGTGCACGACTATCAGGCTACGAACTTACACTGTTAGCTAATCACATACACATAAAAAGATGCAATACGCTGAATCCAGCCACATTGTTGCCAATTCCAGCAGACTCAGATGAGATTGAGCAACATGACTGTCTGTTCAGGACAGAAGAAGAAACGAAAGGGAGAGTAGATCTCAAAGATACTCCCCTGACTGAGTGTGATGGCACTTTATGGGTAGATGGGTCATGTTTCAAGCTCCCTAATGGTGACACGACTGCTGCATATGCTATTACGACTTTGCACACGGTCGTGGAAACTGCACGAGTGCCACATAATTCGGCCCAAGCAGCAGAATTAATCGCCCTCACGAGAGCATGTGTGTTGTCTGAAGGAATGAGAGTGAATATATACACAGATAGCCAGTACGCCTTTGGCGTGGCTCATAATTTTGGGCGACTGTGGAAGGAGCGTGGGTTCCTGACGTCACATGGAGCTAAAATTCAGAATGGCAAGTTGGTGAATGATCTCCTTGAGTCACTGACCCTACCGTTGCAAGTTGCGATCATGAAATGCAGTGCGCACAGGAAAGTCACAGATGATGTTGGACGTGGGAATGCGTTTGCTGATGAGACCGCGAAAGAAACAGCACAGAATGTGAAGACTAGAATGTATGTTGCAGGTCCCGCAAGATGGGTTAATGATGTGGGAATGTGTGAGAACACAATAGAGAGTGTGAAGTTGCTTCAAGCTGAAGCCACAGAGGAAGAGTTAAGCAAGTGGAGAGAAAGTATGGGTAAGTTGGATGAGAATGGTTGTTGGATTGATCTGACAGAACATAGTCGATGGTTGTTGCCTGATGCATATGTGCTTCCAGTGGTTACTATGGCACATGGAATGGCACACATCAGTACGAAAGGTATATGCAAGTTGTTGGCTCCAGTATGGCATAATGCTGGGATTCCCAAGTGTGCAGAGAATGTGGTCAAGAATTGCATAGTATGCTTGAAGTACAACCCTGGTAGGGGAACCCCAACTCCGGCTGGTCACTTTGCACCCCCATCATGTCCATTTGAAGTTTTGCAGCTGGTCTTTATTCACATGGAAAGATGCAACAACCTGAAATATGTATTGGTGGTTGTTTGTGCTTTCTCAAAATGGATTGAGGCTTATCCTCTGAAAGATAACACTGCCCTATCCACAGCCAAAGCCCTTGTGAAAGAATTCTTCCCTAGGTTTGGGATGCCAAGAATGGTGTGGTGTGATAACGGAAGTGAGTTTGTGGGTAAAGTGATGAAGAATGTATGTGAAGGTCTAGGGATAAAGCAGAAGTTCCACGCTGCAAATCACCCCCAATCAGCTGGATTAGTAGAACGCTACAATGGAGCCTTAAAGCTCAAGCTGGCCAAAATCCAGGCGAGCACCGGTCTTAAATAGCCTGACGCTCTGCCCCTAGCACTCCTGTCCACCAGAATGACCATACACTCACGAGTGGGACTTAGCCCTTATGAGGTCGTCTTTGGCCGCCCGGCTAATGTATGGGGCGTGCCAAGACCGGCGAAATTTAGCGAAATAGAACATCCAGTACTGCTCGATTACCTGTATGATTTGACTGTTAAACTGCGTGTTTTGCACCAACAGGCACATGATACTCTTCCCCAAGCCTCTGAACCTCCTGGACACCCTATCAACCCTGGTACGTGGGTGCTAGTCCGAAATTTCCAGCGCAAGAGCAACGACGAGCCTCGCTGGATCGGCCCTCATCTTGTTCTTCTTTCAACAAGATCAGCAGTGCGAGTGAAAGGGAAGAAGCACTGGATTCATGGTACCCACTGCAAAGTAGTCCCCTTGCCTCTGCCATATGACCAGTGGGTCAAGGAGGGTATCGCCGACTCAGAGACAGACATTGTACCTCGCTTTGTACCATTCAGTGACGCACGCTTAAGAGACACAGTTTCAGACCAAGAGAGTGACAATATTCTGCAGGAAGCTGTGCCACCATCGAGTCGACTGGACACCACTGAGCCTGAACTTTTGTTCCGAGACCAAACAGCACCTGGCCGTCTCCGTTATAATTTGAGACCTAGGCCCATGGACAAATAAAGATTTCCTCACTATTTTCCTTTTGACATTTTTGCTCTCCCATCTGAAGGACTTTCTTGATTTTTGTTTTTCGAACCACCATCCGGGTTCTGCCGCAGGGTCGCGGTGCCAAGACTTTGGGGTACAGGCCGAAGACGCTAGGTCGACGGTTCTGGTTGGTCTAGGGCGTTTCCCTGGATTGACAGGCGTGCCCCTCAGCAGAAGAAACTCATCCACCGCGAGCGGCCCGAGTAGAGGATGGAGTTTTTTAAGATGGAGAGACCAATTGAGGAAATGAACTTTAACGCAAGGATGTGTAGAATTGTAAAAAGTAAATGTTTTGTCTTTTTGTGCCTTTTTACACTGTGTAGCATAACGATGTTTATTGTAGGATTTGTGTTCTTCTCCGCTCAAAAGCCCATTGCACTCACTGAACAGCCTATACCTCTTTCTACTGCCTCCTCTCACTCTTTTCACCCTTTGCCTGAGCACGAACAAACCAGACGATCAGAGTTCGTAAATAACTCGTTTATCCAGCTCTTGCACCAGCACCAACTAGTAATGAATACGACCAATTGCTGGGTGTGTGGGTTAATGCCACATACCATTAACAAGGGTATTCCCTACCTGGTGCTGCCGTACAGTTACAATGGATCGTCATGGGCATTCCAAACCATGTTTCTCTATGCTCTAGATACATACTCCCCTCGCCAATCGCGTTCCATCAGACCTATCACCAATAATAAGGCTTTGATGAAAGGAGTTGCCGATATGAGTAGGGATATCGATGCATACTCATCCATTCCCAAAGAAGAGTTGAGACCTTATGTAGGATGGAACGCAACGGGGTATAGTATTAGTCTGGGTGAAAGACAGCGAAAAATCTCATCTCCAATCTGGGTCGTACCCCACATGGGTCGGTTCTGCTTACAGGGTAATGGTCAGAATCCTAGAGCTCAACTGGGAAGAAGTGACTGTACTGAAACGTACACTTTTCCGTCACAGTTTTCCCCTGCGTTTTTGGCTGCTAAGGGCACATATTTCATCTGTCATGACCGAGCATATACATGGCTGCCCCCTGATTTCTCGGGCACATGTTATATTGCGAACTTGCTACCGCCGACATTTACTGCTGCCTCTGACTATCACAAGACCAGAGTTGTGAGAGGTGTGATTAGTAAGGAGGATACTGCCGGTCAGGAAGCAGGAGACTTCTTCTTGGGTTTCCTGCCGTTTTGGGGACCTATGGTCAATAGTAGGAACCTGAGACAGCTGACTCGTGTGGTTGAATCCACTGTCAATGTAACGGCTGGTGCCCTTAGTAATCTGACAGCTGAGCTCCAAGCGGATCGCCTTATGACTCTGCAGAACCGCATGGTTCTAGACGTTATTCTTGCAGACCGCGGTGGGGTATGCAAGGTCATCTAATCCAGTTGCTGCATTTTCATACCAGATAATGCTCCAACAGTGTATCAAGCCATCTCCAAACTCCATAAAATATCTGAAGCCATACACGTGGATAAGGGAGATTGGTCACTGGTGGGGTGGTTCTGGGAATTGATATCTGCCTGGGGTTGGAAAGTTCTGATGGTCATTGGAATGATCTTAGCCATTCTTTTCCTGTTCTGCCTGTGTATACAGTGTGCTCCTGCGATATGTGGCCTCTGTACTACCTTATGTGTAAGGAAATCTGTATCGAGGGACGAGCTAAGTAGTAGGATGATGCTACAGCAACATCTCCATGACTTCGTGAACATTGACCTAGACTCGGATTAAGATGAGTATAGTAATTGCCTATGTAAGGGCAAAAGGAGGGTCTGTCGTACTTTAATATTCGGGACCGCGTAGGGGACAGGGCCCTACCCCTGTCTATCTGTGGTATTAGCGACCCGCAAATGGTAAATGCGGCATGTACGAGTGCTTTATATACCGTTCTAGCTATGAATGCACTGTGTACACGTTATTCTGCTTCACTACGCGGGTTCCATTTTGGAAGCAGTGGCCATCTTGTCATTGCCCTCACATAGGCTATGATGGAGTTAATACGAGCCTCACAGTACATGGGCTTTCCCTCTGACTTCTGTGTGACCTGGGCAGCTGGCTCTGCTGCCCCAGGCCAAACCGGTCTCACGAGCTCCCCTTCCTCCGTCCACCTGTGATTAGCATCAGGGCTTGACCCGTCATAAAACCCTTTCATTCTACACAATCCCCCGGCTAATCTCTTCCACACCTGCTTGTTCCTGCTTTATGACTTGTTTCCCAAAACAGGAGATGCTCATGTTTATTGGGGGGGGTCTATTTACTTCAAACGTGGGATCTGAACCTTACTGTGTAAATCATTGTGGGCTGGCCGAACTGGAATGTGGGATGGTCATCATGACTCTGCTTTTTCGTTTGTAATGTATACTTATAATGGCCATATCGTAAACCAAGGAATGTGTGCCTGGAGCATGATATTTTGTACTTAAGGAGAAGTCCGTTCCTATGATTTTCAGCAGTCTCCTGAGAACATACACGCTGTTGTACTTCTAGGATACCTGTCATTGGTCTGCAGCCAATAAACGATTCTTTGACTTCACCCAGAAGACTCTGTGTTTCTGTAGGTCCGGAACAGGGTGAACCCAGAAGTCATAGGGTGTGTGCCCCTGCACCGCTGGGTCTAAATTACCCAGTACTTCACCGAGGGGTTCTAATATATTAAATTTTGGCAATATCCCTGCTCTAGCTTTTTGATTTTGTAACCCCGGATTAAATTTTACTTATCTTGCACGCACTTTGTTTCACCCTCTTTTAGGGACCCGCACCCCACACACCCACATGCACCTTCCCGCATTTCCCCAAAAAGATCTCCGCTAAAGTGACCCTTCGGGGGACCCGTAGGGCATCGCAGCGCCGGGTCCGACGAGGAGCAAATGCCAGATGATGAAGCATGACACCTTTAGGGGTGTGTGAGGGCAACAGGGGACAAGACTTGTTCTTTCTTCTTTGTGCGGGGTCCCTTCCTATACCTAGGTTCTTGTTTTCTTTTTTCTTTTTGCTTTCTGGTAGGGGCTATTTGGCGCCCTTCCTTTGGAACAGTGTCTTCCGTTGATTCAAATATAATCTTCACCATGGTGCTTCTTGCTGTGCCCGTCCTAGTTTTTCTTCCTTTTGATCCCAGTCCTGCTGGTCCTCATGATCTCCCTTGTCCTTATGCTTGTGGTCCAGCTAGTCCTGGTCATCCTCATCCTCGTACTCTGAATCTTCTGGTGCTATTCCTCCTAGCGGTCCTTGTGTTGGCCCTCATGATGGTCATGGTGGTGACTGTTGTTCTGGACCTCCTTACCTCCTATTTTGTCTTCTTGGTCCTCCTCCTCTTTCTGGTCTTCCTCCTCCTGGGTTTCCTCTTTTTTCTCCTACTTCTTGGTAGTCCTTTTCCTTGTCCTCCTGGTCTTGATCCTCTTGGTTTTCCTACTTCTTGGGCATGGTATTGGTCCCCTGTTGGTTCTAGTGCTCCAAATCCTTCTGGTGGTCCTGGAGTTCCAAATCTTTATGGGCGTCTTTTTAATGGAGTTTTATATAGCGCGAACTTGAACCGGTATCGGGTATCAGAGTGCTTTACATAGCGCCAGTTGCGTTACATGAGGACACATTCCTTTTTTTATGCACAGGGAGATTAACTGATTTACTCAGAATCACAGAATGTTCAACGTCATTGCCGAAACTCGAACCCGGTTCCCCAGATTCAAGGTCAATCGCCCTAGCTGTTAGGCCAACTCCTCTCCCCACTTGACCCCCTACTAGTCATCCTCATTGTTGGAAACCGGGCAACCGGGTTAGCAGTCACCAGGTTCCCAACACGGGGGTAGCTTGGCTCGAGCGGTCGGGTGTCAGGCACCGTGCTAAGCGTACGTCACACCCTCACAATAACCATGCGTTCATCCGTTCCAAAAACGACACTACACCGTAAAAATTATGAAAGAAAGAAGCTTGTCTTTATCTTTTTCTCTTAGTTGCAGGTTTCATGAAAATAAATACAATACAATCCAATAAGATTTTCCTCAAAAGAGCAGGTCAAATAAATAATACCACAGTGGGGTTTCAATAAATAGGATCAGGTCATAAATAAACACGGAATAAATATAGGTGCAATAAATACAGAGGGCAATTAAATACTGTCAGCCAATAAATACTATGCAGGAATAAATACAGTCAGACCATAAATAAAACGCCTTCAATAAATAATATAAGCAATCAATAACAATTGCAAATCAGATCACATTTATGAGGTAGTCTGGTTTTACTATGCCCAAGTACAGCTTGTGGTCATTTGGATGACATGGGGGGGTGTCCCACCTAGATTGGTCAAGGCTGGCCTGAACTGAGGTAGAATAAGGGTAACCTATGGATCAGGCTCCCCCACAATACACAACCCCTCACAGAGGTCACTACACCAGTCTCAGTTCACCCCTGGCACTCCCAGGCTGGTTCTAACACCCCTCTAGCCCCTAGAATGGTCTTTTAGGGCTCCACAGGGCCTCAGATGCCCTTTCTACCACTTACTGCCCTTTTCACGATGATCGGCTCCGCTCGGCGCCGGGTCGACGTCGCTGGACGGCTCCGGTTCGATGTCGCGCCGATCTGTTCCAATTGACGCCGTGTCGATGCCGTCTGGCGGTTCCGGTTCGATGTCGCTAGGCGGCCTCGGTTCGATGTCGCGTCGATCTGCTTTACTTGACGCTGGGTCGATGCCATGAGGCGGCTCCGGATCGATGTTGCTGGGCGGCCTTGGCTCGATGTCGTGTTCCGGCGTCACAGGGTCACGGTCTCCCCGCTTCCGGGTGTCTCCGGAGTGCGACCTCCACTCCCGACCTCCGTCGGCTCCACCTCGGGTTCCGGCGACTCCGGAGTGCGATCTCCACTCCCGACCTCCTGCGCGCTTCACCTCGACCTCAGGCGACTCCGGAGTGCGATCTCCACTCCCGACCTCCTGCGCGCTTCACCTCGGTTTCCGGCGACTCCGGAGGGCGGACTTCACTCCCCCGTCGACGCCTCACCTCGACCTCAGGTGACTGCTACTCGACCTCCGGTGTCTCTCCACGACCTCCGTCGGCGCCCTCACTCGACCTCTAGCGGCTCCGGGTACGACGTCTGCCTTCTGTCAGCGCCGCTTCTCCACCTCGGGCTCCAGGTCTCCAGGCTTCTCAACGTCGGGTCTCCAGGAGGATTCCACCAAACAGGTCAGGAACTTGCTGTTCTTCTCCTTTAAGGCCTGTTCCGGCTGTTCAGGTCCTTAAGATGATTTTCTGGTCTTTATCCCACACAGGGCACTAGGCTGGGCTTGGTCAGTAGGGACTAGCATCAAGGGTGGGTTTCTGGACCCCACTCCAAGCACTGGTTTCCACCCCTGCTGCCTCACTCCTTCCTCCTTCTGAATCTCTGTCCTCTCTCCTCTCTAGTCAGATGCCAACTGCCAACTCCAACTGCCAACTCTGAGCTGGCTTCCCAACATTCTAAACCTGCCTCACACTGTCACAGGGTTCTAGAATGTTCTGGAAGGTACTAGTAGGTTCCAGTGATGTCACAGGTGACAATGGGTGGCCACCATTTTGTGTCTCAGGTCCTCAGACAGAAGTTCCAGGGGTAGGGAAAATGGCTCCCTGACACTGCATCAACACTAAAAAGTCTGGTGGTTCCCAAAAAGGAAAAATTCTAACAGGGTTTGAGGCAAAAGTGGGACAAAATAAATAATGATGAGGAGGGACCACCCAAAGGGCTGACAGGTCTAACACTCATGGTCATCTTTCTTCTCCTCATCCTGTGTGCGGTATTCATAGTGGTCTAGGTTCTCCTTGTGGACATGGTCATATTTTTTCTCCTTCTTCTGGTGGTCCTTGTCCTCCTGGTAGTCCTCCTTTTCTACTTGCCCATCCTTCTCCTCCTTTTTGGCCTTCTGGATCTGGTCCTTCTGGTCTTCCTCTTTCTACTTCTTGTCCTGGTTTTACTGAGCCTCCTCTTTGTCTTGGGCTCACTGGTCCTCATGTCCTGGTGGTCCAAGTCAGCCTGGTCGACTGGGTCTTTGGCTGTGTGATCCTCCAGATCTTTCTCATGGTCCTCCTGCTATTGCTTTCTCTTTATTCTCCTGGACATCCAGTTCCTTGTGTTATTAATCCTGCTGGTGGACCTGTGTGCCTAAAAACAGTTTTAGGAACACATTTAGTTTCACCGATGCTAATGAGGAGAATGGTCACCTACAGTGAAGACTCAGAAGACTCATCGGAAAAATGGCCTCAAATTAAGTGCGTGGTCAGTATGTCTTACACCAAACTTTTGTGATTTGTTTTTGGTTTGTAGCTGGCTTTCAAATATTTATTCCAAGTGAAATCTGTCAAAAGAAGGCCTGGTAATGAAATTTGAACATCTTGTCCTTTGAACTTAAGTGATCAGACCCGGCAGAAACTGGCCCACTTAGAGCCTCAGCACTAATCTTTTATTCTAAAGCCTCTCCAAACAATATTTCTGTGGAAATGAAAATTGGAAGATACACGAAGTAATGATCCCAATAACGTTTCCACCAAGCTCCACGTCTCTCTTGCTTTTTCAGCAAATACAGTTTGAACCTGTAACTCAAAATTACTGATACTCAGAACATTGGTAGTGTCAGGTGTGGAAAACCAATATGTTGGCCCAAAGTACACTTGATGGAGACCGGAACCATTGCAAATCTCCACCTGTGATGTAACTGACTCACAAATGGAAGTGATTAGTTCTGTATTATGTCTTCATTTCTCAATAATTTATTGTTTCATTGAAGCTAATCTCTCACTATGGGATGGGGTGTTCATTATGAGCGGATCACTTGGGATTGGTTGCAGTGGCAGGCATGGACAGCAAATGGAGGTCACACTCACCTTGAGCACACGAAATGCCATCTCAGCTGACAGCTGGGTTTGGAGGCTTTCAACCTCTTTAACCAACCATGGAAGCTCTTTATCTAGTTGCTCCTCTGGCAGGATGGAGGCCAAATGTCCCAGAGTGGTGATAACCTGCCCCCAGACCTGTTAAGATAAATTACACCTGGTTTTCAGTCCCACACACTAGACATTAACTACTAAGAAAACATGAGTCACATGTGGAAGTAGGTAGTTCCCTGGAGAGGCAGGTGCACTTGGCACCTGTTCTCTAGGAAGTGGTTTTGCCATGCAAAGGCAGAGGCTTGTTTTTACTGGCAGTATAAAAAACTAGACAAAACTGATTCTGGAAAATAGAAATCTTATTCATGGATTTGTTTCCAAAAATACTTCAAATAAATTATAATTCCAAGTTGTTATATTTATCCTGATTACTGAATTTAATATCGGAGTAATTACCTCCAATTCCTTTGTTTAAATTGCTTAGACCCTTGGGTTCGCCGCCATACCCTTCGTATTCTGCATCCCTCACAACCCTCCCTTGTCTTATTTGGATGAGAGTTCTAAATCCACTCTCTCTGCTTTCTCCCCCTCCTCCACTTTTGTATTCTATATGTTTCCCCTGCCACCCACCACGTCTCTCACCTGTTTTCAACAATTTCTACTCCTCAACTTAAGTCATCTATTCCCCGAAGCCCCTCACTACCACTCCTGCCATTAATCCTCACTACCACTTCAAATCTGTACCATCATTGTATCGCAATACCCATTGTTCTCCTTGCCTCCTCTTCATGTTAAGATTGTGGTAGACATGAAAAAGAGACTCCTGCAACTCCGTTTTTATTAAATTACCCTAGATTCTCACTCTCTCTGTCACTTTCTTTTTCAAAAATACTTATTACACTTACTGTTCCTTAATACTTAAGTATCATAACATGGTTTGGCTTTGATTTTGTTTTTATATATCTCCTCGAAATGCATTGGATACTTGGTACGGTACAATACAGGTTTTTACACGTTTTTACACGTTTTAGTCACCTTCAAGAATAGAGGTGACAAGTCTGGATCAAGAGAAGGAATTACATGTTGTTTGTATTTCATCAAATGAAGTGCATATGCAAAGGCGGAGGCCGGGTCAGTCTTGTGTATGAATCAGTCATCTCACAAAACGGTACAGCTCTAATCCATCATCCACTGCGCTCTGTTCTTTCCCCACTTTTCCAACTCACCTCCTGAAGACTGGGGATGGTTTCAAGAAGAAACACCTTACAGGCTGAGTAGGCTTCAAAGAAAAGCGTGACTAGAGGAGCTTCTACAGTGGCAGCAAACTGGCCTGCTAACATCTCAATGACTACAGAAAGATACAAAAAATGACAGTTAAAGTTCAAATGCTTACGTGTTGCATTTATCTGCACATTTACCACCTTGCCTGGTAGGACATACTGAACAAAAACAGTGCAATGAGTCTGCTGACAGCAAATGATATTTTGCAGGTATTTGACTCAATTCACATAGGTTTTCTTTGACTCTCATTGGTCATGTAATGGCATCCATTTCAGTCCTGCATCCTATTGCACTTTTGTAGCATTTTAGACTCTAGACATTACATGATAATAATTCCACATTACTACAACTAACTGTATTGAACTCAAATGAATGAAAGGACGAATATGTATCACCAGGGTGCTTTCTACTCAAAATTTGCAACAAAGTAATTCCATTTTGCACTGTTTTGTTGTTTGTGAAATAAGATTGGAGAAATAAGATTTTGCACAAGTTAATATCGTATGAAGCTATTGGCCCTCTGGGCAAAATAAAAAGAAGCGTATGTAAAAATATAAAAGATGATGCATCAAAGCATTTCTTATTACTAATTTTGTGAATTATATTATGTGGTTAGCAAAGAAGTGCTGGTTCGGGTATCACCCAAGTAAAAAAATGATGTAATGATTTTGCACTATTTTGCTCCTCAGGAAGGAAGAAACTGAACCAATTTAATCTCCCACATCTGAATAAACACTGATTCACTCAATATACTATTTTAAACATAACAAAAAGTGTGAAATCACATTTCCCCTTTTCTGTTCTATTATTGTAAATGTTTAGTTGGGCGCAAATCTTGCTTCCTCCATTCTCTATTTTTCAAGTGGCAAAAATGGTTTAAATATATTAAACTCCATGATTTTCACCAGTCAAAACCTTTACTTAATATGGTGCTCAGTTTGCAATTGTGTGAGCTGTAGGTTGCAACGAGATGTCTGTGCCAATGAAATGAACAAATACCTCTTGAAAATTATGTACGGTTTCTACAGGTTTTAATGCTCCTCTTCCTATGGAGGTAATTTCACAACATAAGACCTGATTCTGGGTTTGTTAGATGGGTATCCCGTCACAAACGCGATGGAGAGCCGGTCCATCGAATTACAGGTACAATAGGATATAAGGACTTGTAATAAGTCAGAGAGAACAGACGTCAAGTTTGCAATGGAGCAATTTGTCTGCCAAACTCTAAATCAGGCCCTTAGATTCTGGTTACTAAAAAGAATAGGTTGCTTCCTGGAGGTATACTCTTGAGACAAGAGATGTGTTGCCCTCATGACATGGCAAACGTGACACAGCAGCTCAGCATGTAAGTTCAATTGGCAGATGTACTAGAAAGTAGTGGAGTTACACTTATTACAGACCAGTTGAATTCTGTTATTCTCCGCACCAATCAGACATAAGAAATTGCATATCTTTGCATGAAGGGTGTTCTCAGGTAATGTTACAAAAGTGAACTTATTAAAGGTGTCCTTTCCCAACACTCCCCCAACAATCATACAGAACCCCACCCTTCCACCAGCGCAGGTACACACCAAGGCTAAACCAATATTTCTGGTTGACTGTAGAAGCAGTCTTCATTACAGGATGGAAAGTTCTGAGAATCAGACCTAGGTGTGGTTTAATTTCTGGTCCTGCAAGAGAAAATAAAGAAACATTATTAATTAAAAGAAAGACGAATACCAAATTCAGTTCAGTTCAAAAATAATGTTTATTTAGACCAATTGGTCTTTAAACCACAGCATTTACAATACCATTTAAAAATGTCCACATTGCTAAATTATGTTCTTAAACATTAAGAGTCATAAAATCCTTAAAAAATCATTCTTAACAATTTTAAAACAGTTTTATAACAGATAATTTCATTTACAATTGGAAGGCACTAGCTACTCTTACGCCTCTAATGGGGCGGGGAGCTTATATATACCTTGCATATATTTCCCAATGGCTATTGCTATATCTAAATTTTCCATATCAGCAAGAAGCTCCCATGCTTGTAAGCGCGTCCTTACACCATATTTTAAGAATATCGGACGGAGGAATAATTTACGTAAATTTAAAAATCTTCGACAATCTAATAAAATGTGTAAAATGTTGCATTTCAATCCTATCTTGCACGTACACTTGCCATCAGGTTGCATTAAAACTGATTTTATTGCGCAATTTATTATGGCTGGGTTAATGCCAATTCTTATCCTAAGTACTTCCATTCTTAACCAACGGTTCGGTAGTAAATCGAGATAGGGAAAGCTGATATCTTTCTCCCAGCTAGAATGCATGAATTTTACAGAATCTTTCCTAATCAAATACTCGCGATCTGTTACACTAGAAAATTCTTTACCCTGCATTTTAAGTACACTCTTTATTACATTTATTTGTAGGGTCAGGGGGTCAATTTTCACATTCAAGTGATCACACATGGTCAAGAGTTTCCTTCTTGTGGCCTTAGCCCACTTTAACTCACTGGACTGGATTTCTTTCATACACCATTGGGACACCTATGTGACCTCCCCAAGACTCAAACGATTCCAAAATCTAAGAAAACTTAATTGCACCTGAATGTTCCATGCAGTTAGGCCTAAATCCATTCTGATTGCCTGAATCATTGCCGAGCTGGGAAGTGACAATAATGATTTCAGACATTTCCCTTCTTCTTTATCCCAGGAGCTTTTACCATCAATACAAATTACTTCTGAGCCATATTGGAATTGCGGAGGAATCATGGCTTTATAGGCCGTCAAAAGTGGCTTATGGGACATATCGCCATAACTATGATAGAATCTTTTCAGCCCACATACTGCTTGATGAGCTTTTATTTTCTGTGCCTCCAGATGTATGCCCCACTTCAAGGAATTCGTAAACCATATTCCAAGGTATTTGTATTCATTTACAATCTCTAGTTTAGTTTGGCCCAAATACCATTTAAACTTCGTATTCCTCTTCCCAAAGCACAAAATTTTTGTTTTGTCCATGTTTACAGTAAGTCGTTTTGACGTACAGTATTCGCTGAATATATTCAGTTTTCTTTGAAGTCCTATCTCAGTTTGATCCAGTATTACTAGATCATCGGCATACAACAAACAGGACAAATGCTTTCCATTTACTTTTGGGCTTGCACCTCTGGCAGAGCCCAAGGTAAGAGGCAAGTCTGCTAAGAATATTGCAAAAAGAAGCGGCGCCAAGACACAACCTTGCCTTAATCCATTGTTTATTGCTATCTCGGGAGTCAGGCCATCAGAAGTGTCTTTAATGACCTGAGCCCAGTTTTGGCTATGTAGCTCCTGGATTACCAACAATAGATCCGCAGGGACCTCATAATTTCTCATGGTTTCCCACAAGCACTCCCTATCCACCAGATCAAAAGCTGCGCGAAAGTCCACGAAGCAACAATACAACTTGCCCTGCAGCTCCATGGACTTCCGTGCTACAGCCCACAGGGCAAAGCAGTGATCGGTAGTAGAATGTCCTTCCTTAAAGCCTCCCTGCTCTATTGGGACTATCGATCGCTGCTCCACCCACTCCTTCAATCTACCAAGGATTATTTTTGAAAAAACCTTTTCTCCAATATCCAATAAATTAATTAATCTGTAGTTCTTTGGGTCCTTCCTTTCCCCCTTTTTATGTAGGGGTCTAATGATGGCCCCTCTCCAGGATTTCGGGATACACCCTGAATCCAGAATGGCAATGAACATATGGGATAGAAAGCCTGCCCACCAATCTAAATGAGTTTTAATTAAGATGGCAGGAAGATTATCGGGGCCTGCTGCGCGATATAAATTCAGCTTTTTTATTGTTTCTTTTACTTTCTCCTCATTAAAAGCTGGTTTTAAACCTTCTACACAGGCAGTCCAACTTGGTTTTTCCTTGACTTTTCCCAAAATCCTACTGGCTTTATATAGATTTCCTAAATAATTTACCCAGGCCCCCTCTTCCACAACACAGCTCATATTACCCGGAGACCTTCCCGCGGCAACCTGAATCAACCTCCAGAATCCTTTTATATTTCTATTTTCTATTGTCTCAAGTAGATTTGCCCAACATTTTTCTTTAAAAATCCTTTTCTGCTTCCTTACTAGGGATTTATATTCTTTCTTCAAGTTGAGCAGGGTCTCTAAGTTCCCATGATCAAAACATTTCCTCTGACCTCGCTCTATTTTACGAATAGCCCTTTTTTTATTCAGACATTCAGGGTTAAACCACCTCGGCCTACCTTTACTCTCTTGTATTTTTACTTTTACCGATTTATTTTCTTTTTTTAGATATACTCTAAGGCATTGCACTGCCTGCGCAATTTTATCCACATACCATGCTACCTGATGACCTTCGGCACTATCCTTCGTTAAATTTTGTTGAAAGCTTACCAATTTCTCTACATATTCTTCTGTCAATTTTGTAGTCAAGCGCTTTGGGTATTCCACATTTTGGGGGATCGCCCTTTCACAAGTACTTATTGACCCCCCTAAATATTCACAATACAAAGCATTGTGATCACTGTCCCTACGCTTAATTACCCGGAACTTTTTTACCATTGCATAGTTCCAGGCCTGAACAAAGATATAATCTATAGGACACTGTTGATTGCCCATTCTAAAAGTCTGTGTAGCCGGTCGGTCTGGGTCCTTCCTACCATTTAAACATATTAAACCCTTAGAGCCCAGAAACTTCCCTAAGGCTTCGTCATGACTGGTGGTTAGACATGAGGGGTATTTAGCTGCCCCTATATTATATGAGCTCAAAATGTCTTCAAACCAACGATCTAGCTTTCCAAAGTTTAATTTGTGGTTAAAATCACCCATTATCACCATTGTGTCCTTCCCATATATTTCTATTAAATCAGTTATATCCTTTTTGAGTAACCCCATTTCTGTTTCGTATTCTTTTTGGGAACCCCATTGTATATATACATTTATGAGGATTAAATAATCAACCTTCCCTTCAATACATGGATAGGATGCCTTACAGACCAACAACCATTTACACAATGTACTAATTGACTTGACCTCTTTCACTAACCTGGTTGACATAAGGGTCAAAATCCCACCCGAAGCACGTCCAAATTTTTTAATTTTTCTGGCCGGTTTATAAATTTGGGCAAACCCTTCGATTACTGGGGTATTGCCGCATAGCCATGTCTCCTGTAGACAAATGATATCAACATATTTTGCGACGTGATTTAGACTGTCCACCTTTGTTTGTCCTACCAACCCATTTAATACCAACTTAAAATGACAAGTGTGCTACATAGCTCATGTATTTCTTTTTTTTGATAAACAATTTTATTGTTTTTCAAGGAACCAGAAACACGACAATGAATAGCACCAACAGTGACATGAGACACTTAACAAAGCAAAGACATTGCTATCAAACCCCACCTTACAGCGTTGAGCACAAGCAGCGTGTTTAGAGTATGAGCTACACCACGGCACCCAGCCATTTGCCCCACACCCTCCGGTATTTCTTAGGACACCCCCGCGCCTCATACATAGGTTTTTCTTGTGCCGCGCACCAATCCACCCCCCTTCGCCATTTCACGGAACGTGGGAAGCTTCCAAGATGCGGCTATGTCCCGCTTGGCCACAACCATGGCTGTGTTGTAAAACAGTTTCTCATTTCTGGACCCGTCTAGTCCATCTGTAATCCCGAAAAGGGAGTGACGTGGATCGCGAGGAACCTCCCACCCCAGGACCTCGGTCATTTCACTTTCGATCGTGCCCCAGAACTGAGCTAGTTGCGGACACATCCACACCATGTGGAAGAAGTCAGCCGGATCCTGACCACACCTCGCACACGAGGCGGACGGGGAGAAGCCGGCTCGATGTAGGCGCTTCGGGGTTAAGTACGCCGCGTGCAAATACTATAGTTGGATCAAGCAGAGTTTAGCGGAAGAGGTGACCAACTTGGGTGACATGAGGGCATCACGCCAATCCGCCTCGTCCAGCGGGCCTACCCACTCCTCCCATTGGTCCTTGAGTCGGTCTAGTGAGGTCGGGGTGTTGTTGTTGACCAAAGACCGGTAAATGCGGGAAATACCCCCCCTCCCCAAATTACCTAGCATGATTTGTGCTTCAGGGGGGCTGTGTTCACGGATCCTGGTCTCGTCCGGTATATGTGCATGGAGGGCATGTCTCAGTTGTAGATATTTATAAAACTGTGATGGGTGCAGGGAATACCTGGACTGAAGGTCTGCAAAAAAGCGCATATGGCCGCTTGCCCACACATCACTGAGTTGTGAGATCCCTATTAGATCCCAAGTTCTAAACCCCTGTAGCCCACTGACCTCCCCGAGCCATGCACCATGCCATAGAGGCGTGTGGTGGGTGAGTTTGTGCGTCCACTGAGTATGTCTCAGGGCAGCCCGCCAGGCCAGAAGCGCAGAGAGCGTGACGTCCGGCAGGGTGGATGGGATGGATTCCCCGTACATTAGGGCTTGGATTCGGGGCAGGCCGAGCTCATTTAGCTCAAGCCTATAGGCCGGGTCGGACCAGCCCCTGTTGAACCAGTCATGTACGATCAGTAGACGAGTCGCCAAGTAGTATAGGTATAAATGTGTCATCCCCATGCCCCCATCGAATGACGGAATCCGACAAGTGTTTAACGCCAGCCGGGCCCTCCCTCCCCCCCAGAGGAATTTAGTAGCCATAGTGTCTAGCTCCCGAAACCATGCCCGTGGGAAGCAGAAAGGGGTGTTTTGAAGGACGTAAAGAAACCTGGGAAGAATCATCATTTTAAATAAGGCGACCCTCCCCAAGGGATTCAGGGGTAGTGTCCGCCATCTGTGGAGGTCCGCCTTAGCTTTTCTCACGAGCGGGGTGATATTGAGGGACCAGCCCAGTTCTGGGAGGAGAGCAACCCAGATCCCAAGGTACTTAAAAGATTGACGCCGAAGCGGTATCGTGGACTGGCAGTCGTAGCATTCTCTGGGGAGGTGGAGTGGGACCAGGACCGACTTGTTAGGATTCACTCGGAGGCCGGAGGTTTGCCCGAAAGAGTGCAGGATCTGGAGACAACGGGGACCTGATTGGGCTGGTTCAGTTAAAAAGAGCAGGACATCGTCCGGGTAGAGAGCGATCTTGTCCACTTCGGAGTTCGGCCATTCCCAACCCCGAACAAGATGCTCAGACCGAATCAAGGTTGCTAGAGGCTCCAGCGCCAAGGCGAAGAGAAGGGGCGAGAGGGGGCATCCCTGCCTCGTCCCCCTTTGAATGGGGAAAGATTTGGAGAGAACCCTATTGACCAAGACGCGTGCTTGAGGCCAGGCATACAGAGCCCCTACCAGCTGGCGGAAGCGAGGGCCGAAACCCATCGCAGCTAGCACATCGTCGAGGTACGTCCAGTCCATGGAGTCGAACGCCTTCTCAAAATCGATGAGAAGGAGTGCCAAGTAAGGGGAAAGCACCTGGGGGCAAGCCAGGGCCAGGTGGAGCCACCGAAGGCAGTGTCTGGTGCCTCGCTGAGGCATGAATCTACACTGGTCGTGGTGGACCAGTCTGGTAAGGTAAGGCTTTAACCACTGGACAAGGATCGCGGCGCACAGTTTAACGTCAGTGTTAATAAGGGAAATGGGACGGTAGTCAGCGCATTGGGGAGATGGCGGTTGTGACTTCAGGAGGGCCACGATGGTGGCCATGTCCGTCTTGGGCGGGAAGGAACCTTTCTTTAATGCTTCGGCACACAAGTCAGCTAGGCGAGGCACGAGGGCTTCCCGGTACGCTGCGTAGTATTCCTGGGGAAGGCCATCTGGGTCAGGAGTCTTGCCCGACGAGGTGTAATTAATAGCCTCGTTAATCTCGTCATGGGAGATTGGGCGGTCAAGATCCGCTTGAGCAGTGGAATCCAGCCGAGGGAGATGGGCACCTCCGGCATCCATAATCTCGCCGAGTGACTGTACCGGGGTTCATTTAGCATAAAGGTGGTGATAGAAGGCTGCAAAAGTTCCGGCCATAGCCACCGGGGACTGTTGTATCGACCCCTCTTGATCCAGCACTTCTGGGATAATGCGGTTTGCTCTGGGATATGTGGCGAGCCTATGGAGGATTGAGCAGTTTTTATCACCCCAGCCATAAACTCTGGCCACTGAAGATCTCCATAAGAGCTTGGCAGCCTCCAACGAGAGCTGCTTAATTCCAATTCGAATGCTCGCGAGGCGCCGCTCATGAGCTTCATCCCCATCAGTAGAGGGGAATTGCTCCAGGTGCAATGCTTGTGCCTCCAGTGAAGTAATTTGTAGCATTTGGGCCTGCCGCTGACGTTGGATGTGGCCCTTGGCATAACCACGAATAGTGGCCTTGCCCGCCTCCCACAGGGTACCCGGGGAAGACACCGACCCCACGTTTTTAGAGAAGTATTGCTTCAGTTCCGAGCCCACCACTTTCTTGAAATCTTTATCTTGAAGGAACCAAGCATTCAACCGCCATACTGGGCGCGAGTGAGGAGGGGGAGCCCCTGTACTAAGGAGCAGCGGGGAGTGGTCGGAAATACCTCTCGGGAGTATTCGGACGTCTTGATACATATTGAAAAATAACTTGATGCATGGCTTTCTAAATTTTCCACTCAGCAGCAAATGAAACTTCAAACCTGGGAGGTAAAAGGGAACCAGATTTCACCAGATTTGATATAGGGAAATGAGCGCCTTTCTTTTTTGACAAAATGACTGCAACTCCTTTTTAACATGGCTCACACAAGTAAGACCTAACTACAATTTTTGCATCTTGGTGCAGTCAATGCCTTTCTGTATCTGCAGCAAAGTTTATACTAACTTTTCTGGAGTAAGCAAGTAGGGCATTTAACCAAAACAATGCTCCAGGATATACATCTTTTCACAGCGCACGTTAGGCAATCAGCCTCCATCAGTAAGAGGAAAAGAAAGTTTCACATTGTCTTTTCCCTGGATTCCCTGGATTAACTTGCACCTTTTTATAATGGTGATGAAGGAGTGCAGAATTATAGCGGGGTTGCTGCATTTTTACAGAAATCCAAAATCCTTGTACGAAAAAAGGCTTCATAGTTAAGTAGTTAGTTGCTTTAGAGCTGTTTTAGTTTTTAACTGTTTTAACTGTCCCGTGCTCTCCATGCCACTGGAATCAAGCTAGCCTGGCTGAAGAGGGGTTAAACCCCCGAAACCGGTCCTAGGATGCTTGTTTCCAGTCCAGGGAGGACCTGGCTTGGCAGTTCGAGCTGGACTGTTCCCATGAGGCACAACGTCAAGACTGATTTGCATATGGCTGGATTCAAACTGGAATGGCATGGAGAGCAAAAAAAGATGGATTTAGGCCCAGATCCCTGTACTGGGGTGAATGTATGACATTGTTCTGCATTCTGTCCATCAACTGTTGTTTTTGTATTTGTCACCCCAAGTGGGACGGGTATGCCCAGGCGTGGGTCCTGTGCTCTCCATGCCACTCGAATCAAGCTATCCTAGCTGAAGAGGGGCGAAATCCCGAAACCGGTCCTAGGAGGCTTGTTTCCAGTCCAGGGAGGACCTGGCTTGGCAGTTCGGGCTGGACTGTTCCCATGAGGCACAGGGTCAAGACTGATTTGCATATGGCTGGGTTCAAACTGGAATGGCATGGTGAGCAAAAAACCGATGGATTTAGGCCCAGATCCCTGTACTGGGGTGACTGTATGACATTATTCTGCATTCTGTCCATCAACTGTTGTTTTTGCTTTTAGCAAGAGACATAATAAAACAACACCTGTAAGGAACATCTGGTGCTGGTATGTGGTGCTAAAATGTGAATCTGCAATGTGAAATGACTACCAGCAACAACAAATCTAAAACAATATGTATAATTTTAACATAATAACCAAAATAGCAGCAATATATGTTTGTCCTACAAAAGTAGCTGTCGGTGGACCTATATTTAAGATGCAAACATTCATTTCTAAGGCCTCTTGCTGGAGTTCCATATTTGAAGCCTCCTGATGGAATTAGCACTGAAATGTTTGTTTCATTAATGAGCACTGTCCGGAAATCAATCATCTTAGAGTTGATTTGCATACCCATTATGACATGGGGTCGCAACAGATAGTGTTGCTGTTTTATTTTCTTCCTGTTCATTGTCAATTTCCCCACTAATGAAGTGCTTCAACTATGTGGGTTGAAATGACATAGTCATGGGCTTCTATTCTCAATACCACTATTTGTTTGAAATATATGTAGAAAAGAACTTAAATATACCCTGTGTGGTTTCTTTCCACTTGAACATGCAATGCTAGTGAGTGACCCACTTTCATTCACCACTGTACAATGTATAAATCCACCATACTGGCATGGGCTTATACAAAATGTGAAACACTTTATTAAGGGACCAGAAAGAACAAGCCAACATCTGTCAGGGCATGCTTCAAAGCCAACTATCTGTGTATTTGAGTGGTGTGATGACATGAGCCATAGTCAGATAATACTATCTGCAGCCAGGCCTAAAAGCAACGTAGAATCAGTAGATTGCCACAGATCACAGTGTTCCACAACAGCATAGCATTTTTTTAATTACCGTATAGAATTGTCATTTGATGGATGGCCCAAAACACAATCTCCTCTTGAATACATGGCACCATAAATAGATTTACGATCCTAGAAGATATTGTCCGTGGTATCCCCTTGGTAAGAGCAATTTGACACATTAAAGCCATCCTTTCAAGTTCAGCAGTATTCTCCTAAATATGTAGAAATAGGAAATATTGGTAATTTGAATGATTTATGACAAACAAGATGAGACAAACAAATCCAAAACAAGGATTGGGTATGCAGACGATATTGTGAAACAGGAGATGCCTAAACACATCATTAAGGGCCTGATTACGAGTTTGGCGGAGGGGATACTCCGCCATAAACGTGATGGATATTCCATCCGCCATATTACAAATTGCATAGGATATAAATAGAACCAGGAGTTTCCAAAACAGACGGAGCACCAGCGGCAAGAATGTTTACAGGATAAAAATGGGTCATATATAAAATTATAAATATAGTGGTGCACCCAATACATGAATAAAAAGTCCATCACAATATCAGAAATTCTTGTCTCTTCTTTATTTCACACCGAATATACTTTTAATTTGATCAATGTCTGTCTTTCTGCACTGCAGAGGTGTCTAAAAGCGACTGATACCCTTTAGGGTATGCACCAAATGTATTTCTAGGGACAAGCTGGGACAGGCGTGCTATTTTACCTAGCTGCTTTCAGTATTCGTATGGGGCATATACAATATGAAATTATTAATTGCATTTGGCTATTCTCTAGACCTTTATTGCCTTCGTGTTTTCTACTTATAAAATAGCTGTACTTTAGGGAGTGATTTTGTTAAATATTTAACCTCTTTTCAACACAACAGAAAGACTGCAGTAGCTTTTTGATCGGAACAAATAGTAAACTGTCTTTAAAAATATTGAATGATTATTTTTACAAATATTTTACCAATTTTAGGACTAAAACAAATGTATTTCAAACACTCTACAAAGATGGACTGTTTTAGATAAGAATACAGGGACAGGGAAAATCATGATAAAGCACCATGACAATAAATCAGAAGTATCTATAATAGTATAATACATAAACTGCATCCTAATGACAATGTGGGTATTACAAAATAGGTCTACAATTGTTTCTTCTCTTTGTCTATCTTGCTAAAAAACGTAACCTCTCTAGTGAAGTTCTGAACTCTTAGAGGCCAGAGATAGTGCAACAGTGAAACATTTGTGGCCCTTCCAAGGTGCTGTTCTGTTTTGGGCTGCCAACATACAGGCCTGCACCTGGAGGTTGGTACAGTCCTTAACTCCATATTCCTTATGTGGGTCTCTGAGACTCCAAGAAGCCTCTACCTAAATGTGTCTCAGTAGCTGTGCTAGCTTTGCACCACTTCCCTTAAACATATTCTGAGATTCAGTTTGCCTTTGCCAGTGCTTAGTAATTTGACAGAAACACCTGAACAAAATTGTTTGTTCATTTGTATGGGACTGAGCCTCCTAACAAATGCTGTAATGCATCATGACACAGTGTTGGGGTGAAATTGGTGTAAATACAATGCTTGTTACAAAAGGACACACACATGCCTTGGCAGCATCTGCTATGAACTAGTAGGGCCAAAGGGGAGCAAAACAAATGAGCTAACACCACCTACCTCTTGTGCACTTTGCTAATATAGTCTATGTTGGGATATGAATGGAGATCAAATCTCTGTCCCCCTTTCTCTCTCTTGTCACTGTTTCTCACACTCATAAATAACTACACACACAAACACGTACAGACATGCAGACACATTTCTGTGTGCACGTCAGGCACTAAAATAGGCAATTCATAAAAAAAAATCAAATCAATATCTACAAGAGAGCTTAACTTTTGAATCTATAAGTTTGTTACATACAAATTAAATCTATTTTGTGTTCTCAGCCCTTGCCTATATGTGGAATGGAAAGAAGAATCAGATTCTTGGTGACTCCACATTGCTACCTTTGTAAGATATTTAAGAAGTTCTTTAGGAGTAAAAATATGGAATTTGGGGTCCGATTTTGTATTTGACAGATAAAGCAGTGTCCGCCAGGATGTCAGAGGACATTGTGTCCACCATCCCAATGTTACTTGAGTTGTTACATTTAGAGATGACTTCCACAGCTTTCATCTCTGTACTTTGAAAGGAACCATTGTCACCACAGTTTCCTTCAAGGAACAAAAAGGTTGGTTGATGGCCATCCTCGGTTTGACAGCCGTTTACCAAATATTTAACTTTTTGTTTTTCAGAAATTCCTGAAGCAGTAGTTTCTGAAAAACAGAAAACTCATGACCTCCACGCTCTGGGAGTTTTCACCTAAGGTGTGTGGGTCATTATTTTCTATCCCTCACAGCCAAGTTTACCTTGCAGTGATGGACAAAAAGAAATCATACAGTTTGCTCTAAATAGAGGGGGCATTGTGATGCCTTTATTCAGACCATCAGAGTAGGCTTTCATTGACTGAGCTACCAAGAAACTACTGACAAAAAGGTTGTAGTCTGCCTATCTGTAAATGAGGCAGGTTGACCAAAGCTTGGCGGGCAGGGTGCTCTGTCACATTTACAATGGTGTAACCTGTACTACAAACTCTAAATTAAGGTCTTAATATTTGTTATAGTTTTATTAAAGGCCTTGCAAAATATATAGATATAATTTGAGTATCATATTGTTACAAAGAAATATTTACTTTGATGTATGCTCATTTATTTTTTAATTGATCTATGTATTTACAGATGTTTTTGCATTGGGTGTGAAACAAACCACTCTTTCTTTTACTGTCACTGCGCCGAAAGAAATAGTGTGACTAAAATGTGATTTTTTAAAATATTTTTTCTGTTTGATCAGATTATATTTTTCTAATGTATAGGGTTTGTTAGATGTATTCATAATTCAAATCCACTGAACACAATATGCACAAAATTCATTAAATAGTTTAAAAAAATCACAACCAAGTATACCACTATTTTAAAAGAGAATCAGAACTAAAGCAGAACAGTTTTATTAGTTGTATTTAGTGTAGGTATATGTGTGTGATTTTGTGTTTGAGAAATGGTGTATAGAGTTTGTGATACGTGTGATTTGTATGGTGGTGAGAGTGACTGTGGTGGTGCAGGAGTTGTTGGTCAGTATGTGGGGTATAGGTAATAATGTGAGTTAAATGATGTGAGTTTGAAATGTTGGTGGCATTAGTTGAGGAGAAAATAGTGTAAGATTTATAGGATGTCTGGTGTAAGTGTAAGGCGTAGAAGGAGAAGGAATGTAGGTGAAGGACTGCAGGCTATTTAAAAGTTTACAATGGCATGCTTTATAGTGGTGGATCAAAAACAGGGGTCTCCAACTGGTCGATCGCAAGTTACTAGTAGCTCGCAGGCTGCTACTGAGTAGCTCACATATGAGAATTACGTGTCAACAAGCCTGAGGATATGCAGGTGCCGTTCAGATGACACAGCTATGTAAAATCCTGTGCCCGTTTATTTGATTTACTCAAAACCTGAAAGTGCTGGATGATGCAGACTACCCTTTTCTGAAAAATAATTTCTTCTTTTTCTACTTTCGTTCTAGCCTCTCTTTACTTGTCTTTCTTTTTTCCTTGCTTTTATGTCTCTTTTTCCTATCTTAATGTATTTTATTCCCTCTTTCTTGCTTTCTCTTAAGTTCTCCTTCTTTCTCACTTTCCTAATATTTGTTTACACCATTTCTTCATTTTCCCCTTTTGTTGTGCAGTCTTTTTCACTTCTCTTTCTTTTTGGCAAATGATTCTTATTGCTATTTTTCTTTCTTGTTTCATTTCTATCTCTAGTTTCTCCTTTTCTTCAATTTTTCCATTCTTTGTTTCTTTCATACTTTTTCTTTCTTCTCCTATTTCAATCTCTTAATTGTTTCTCTCTTTTTCTCTGCTTATTTCTTTTCCAGACTAATTGTTTCTTCTTTACCTTTCTTTCTCTCCTTGTTTCTCTCAGTAATTCTTTTCTTTGTTCTTTCATTCTTTCTTTTTTCTCCCATTTCCGTTTTTCTCTTTTCTCTTTATTTTTCTATCTTCCACTCTTACTTGATTTTGCTCCTTCTTTTCATTTGTCCAAACTCTGTCTTTTTCAATGTCTTTCTTCTCTTCTTTTTTCTCTTATTGTTTATTTCTCTCCCTCCTTTCATTCAGTCTTATTTGTTTTCTCTGCCTTCATCTTTCCCCCTCTGTTATTCTTTTTGCGTCTTTCTCCTTTTGTTGTATTTACTTATTGTTCTTTTTTCTTTCTTCCTTTTCTTTTATTCATCCACTACTGACCTTTTCTTCATCTACTACTGACCTTATCTCTTTCTTTCTGTTTTCTTCTAATTTCTTTCGTTTTCTTTCTCTCATTTGTTTTCTTTCATTCCTTGCCATAGTTTTCTCATCTTTTTTCTCTTACCTTAATTATTTCTGCTTTCTCTATTGTGCTCTTCATTCTTTCTACTTCCACTTCCTCCTTTGTCACACCTTTTTTCTTCCCTTCTTTTCACTCATTTCATTCAAGGTTTTTCTTTTTTTTTGATTTTCAAAAACATTTCTTGACAAAATTGCATATACAAATCACATTTTGCATCGAAACGGAGCACCGTATACATCATTACATTTGCAGAGTAAGAAGAAGGTCAATAAAACAGATCAGCAATGATCAGTCGCATGCCCAGCCACTACATTAGCACTAGTGAACAATAAACAATTTTGGAAGTGAATCATGCCACTAAAGGAGAGGAGCAGGCCCAACTGGAGAGGAGTGAGAACATGGAAGGAGGCGGCTACTGACCTACACCGGCGGCTGCCGAAGGCAGAATGTCGGCAGGGAGCACGGGAGAGGTAGTCTGGCTCAGGGGTGAACAAGCATGAAGGTATGTCACTAAGGGGCCCCATATGTCGAGTGGGTGAGATCCGCAGGCATAAGGTCCCAGAATTCAGATAATAGGGTCTGGCATCGCGAAGCATCCTCGAGCCATTGGGTGAACTTAGGCGCAGGTTTGCAACCCCAACACATGGACACCCTACGTCGCGCGAGGGTGAGCAGCATAGCAATCAAGCGACGGGAGGCGTCTGGGCAATACTTAACAAAGCCTAGGAGGCAGAGCGGGGGGTTGGGCTGAACCAGAGAGGAGGTGATCTCGGATATTGCAGTACAGACCTCCCGCCAGTAGTTGGAGACCTTAGGGCACAACCAAGCAAGGTGAGAGAAGTCCACAGCAAGGGCAGAACAGCGCAGGCACCTGTCACTGGGAATGAGTCCCAATTTGTGTAGGTGAATGGGAGTGCGATAAAGCCTGTGGAGACATTTAAAGTGTATAAGATGCCGGCGATAATTTGGAGATTATCGCTTCGTTTGGTTGCAACAGTAAAGCCAATCGGTCTGGGAAATATCCACACCAAGGTCCTCGCCCCACGCCACACAAGCGCGGTCAGTGGAAATGGGGGTGGCCGCCAGTGTGAGGGCGTAGAGTTTGGTAACCAACTTCCGAGGAGTGGGAGATGAATATAGAAAGTAAAGAGTGGTCATCGAAGGAGGGGGCAGGGGGAACGTAGGATGCAACATCCTACAGATGGCCCGTAACTGATAGAAAAGTAAAGTATCCATGGGACCAGAGGCGGCAGGGGGAGAATAGAACGTGTTCCCAGGGTAGAGGTCCGCCATTGTTGCCAGCCCCAGGCGGGTGGTGTGCTTAGCCATACCAGAGGGCTGGAGATGAGGGAAGGCAGGATGTCGAACGGTCGGCATCGTGTTAGACGATAGCATTGGAGCATCGGACATACGGCGTAGTCCATCCCAGGCACAGCGCATGGCCTCGATCGTGTCTATTTAAGTGCGTGGGAGTTTGGCTGGAGCAAACAGAGCTGTGTCTAGCGGCCAAGGGGCTGCGAGATCAGCTTCAACCGCAACATGCGGCTGGAAAGGAGTGGGGTGAATCCCAAAGTGCACGAAACTGGCCTGAGCACATAAGGCATAAAGCTTAAAGTTGGGAGCACCCATGCCACCACATGACATAGGGAGGGTGAGAGTGTCAAACGCGATCCTGGGTTGTCTACCAACCCAGATGAGAGAGATGATCAGCGAGCAGATTCTACGAAAAAAGTGTGCAGTTAGGGGAACTGGGACGTTCAGGAAAAGATAAAGGAATTTCGGGAGGACCACCATCTTGGCAATGGCTATGCAATCAGCCAGCGACAGAGGAAGCTGGTTCCATTGGGGTATTTTGGACTTGAGCCAGTCCACCGCACGACCAAAGTTAGCCCTCCAAAGGTCATCAACGTCCCTGCTAAGCCAGATACCTAGATAGCGAGTGGGACCAGATGCCCAAACAAAAGGGTAGTCCGGGGCGAAGGGCGTAGTGACATCGGTGAGAGGAAATAGGACTGACTTACTTCAGTTCACCTGAATACCGGAGTATCCACCAAACCGTATGATCTCGCTTACCAGGGGGCTAAGATTTTCTTGGGGGCGGCGGACATACAGCGTAATATCGTCCGAGTACATGGAGACCAAGAGGGCGCGGGTCGCAAAGCCAATGCCCCTCTGAGTATGATGTTGCCAAAGTCTAGCCGCTAAGGGATCCATTGCGATGGCAAAGAGCATAGGGGAGAGCGGGCACCCTGGCTGGTGCCTCGCCCAATAGGAATGGGATCAGAAACTTGTCCATTGATTCGAAGGCGGGCAGTGGGGAGAGTATAAAGGAGTAATATTTTGCGAATGAACACATTGCTAAAGCCAAGACATGGGAGGAGAGAGAATAAAAAGGGCCACTCCAGGGTGTCGAAGGCCTTGGTGGTGTCAAGTAGAGCAGCCACGGTGGGGAGAGCTGGGTTGATCTGATGGAGGATGGCGAAAATGGTCCGAAGTAGCGCGACTGGGAATAAAGCCGGACTGATCGGGTGAGCAATGAGTGGTATGAGAAGGAGAAGGCGTGAAGCGAGTAGCTTTGCAAATATTTTGTTGTCCATATTGATAAGGGACAGGGGGCGGTAGGAGTCACGGCATTCAGGGGGTTTGTCCGGGTTGAGGAGAAGCGTTAACATGGCCTCACGGAGAGAAGGTGGGAAGAGACCACTTTCGAAAGAATCGTTATACATAGCGGCCAGGTGCGGTAATATAAGTGAAGCGAAGGTCTTATAGAACGAAACGGGGAGACCGTCTAAACCAGGGGCCTTATTGCTAGGCATACTATTGATGGCTGCAAGTATTTCTGCTTTAGAGAAGGGCTCGTCGATGAATTCACCATGATAATTTTCGAGCCATAAGAGCTCGAGGGTGTCAAAATATTGGTTAAGGACCTTGCGCGAGGGGGTGGAGCCCACAGTGTAGAGTTGCATGTAATACTCCATAAAACGCGCCTTTATTTCCTCAGGGGAGGTAGTTTGAGTGGGGCTGCCATCCTGGAGCACTGTGATGTATGAAGCAGCTTGAGGGGGGCAGAGGAGGTTAGCCAGAGTTTTAACGGGCCAGTCGCCCTCGCCAAACGGCACGCACAGGCCTCTCTGCCAAGGAAAGAGAGCTCTCTGTTGGCCTCCTCGGCGAATTGCGAGTGTTTTTCTCGAATACGAGCAAGAGTATCAGAGCCGGGGTGGAGAGCATGGGCAGAGTCCAGGGATTGGATTTCCGATTCTAATTTATCAAGCGTATTGCAAATGGAGCGCAAGACACCAGACTGTTTAGAGATGCATTCGCTGCGGATCACAGCCTTAAAGTTAAACCCTTCCCAAAGTATGGAGGGAGAATCCACAGAACCTTCATTTAGCTCAAAATAATTAGTGATCGCTGTCTGGATTTCGTCACAGAAGACAGAGTCCTGGAGCGCGTTTGGGGGAGCCTCCAAGTAATGGCCCGCCGCGGGGAATGAGGGAGCCGAAGATTGAGCTGCACCGACGCGTGATCTGAGAGAGTGTGCTCCATATGGTCAACGGAGATAAGCCAGGAGAGGATATCTGGAATGGTGATCCAGAGATCCAGACGGGACCAACAGCCACGGGTACCAGTAACACAAGTTCCCTCACAGGCATACATGTGGCGCCAGGCATCATACAGGGAGTTGTTGGCGAGAATGGACTTAAGGAGAGCCATGGAACCTGGGTGGGAGGCGTAACGGCCGGAGCAGGCCAGGACTGTAGAAAGTGTCACATTAAAGTCCCCCCCCAAAGGAGTGTGGCGGGGCCTAGGGACGAGATGAGGTGCCAGATGTGCACAAAAAAATCAGAGTCATCTGTGTTCGGGCCGTACACTGCAGCAATCATTAAGGGTTGGGTCTGCAGGGAACCACGTAGGCTAACGTAGCGCCCTTCAGGGTCAGTGAGTACCTGGGTCATTTGCCAAGGGAGGCCCTTACGTATCAAAATGGAAACCCCACGAGAATAGTTGGAGTGGAAAGAGGAGTGTGTTTCTCCCCAGTGTCGGGAGTTAAGTCTAGCGGCAGTCGCAGGCAGCAGGTGGGTTTCTTGCAACAGACAAATGTCCACTTTGTGCTGAAGTAGGTGAGCGTGAATAAGTCGGGCTTTGCGGTGGTCTTTTAGACCGCCAATATTCCAAGTCCAAAATACAGTGTCAGTCATGTCTTGGAGGTTTAGGGAAGAGTGGAGCGCGGTGCGGTGGATCCGGTCAGGGGCTGGGGATGGGGGTGCATGGTGGTACAGTCCAGCCGAGAAAATGGATAAGCAATGTAGCAATGCAGGGTATACAAAGGGGCCAACCAGCACCAGCCAATGCGAATAGCTGAGCAAAGGGGGGGAAGCATGTACAGCCGGGTGGAAGAAGACAAGTGGTGTCGGACCCAAGAGCACGATCCCAGGAATGAGTGCCATACGAAGCACCAGGGCGGTGCTATAAGCATGTGTATCGGTGGTGTGATGCAAGCAAGATATGAACAAGATGTCCAAATATGTAAACAATGTCGCCTCGGAGGGAGGCAGAACATCCCAAAGAACCTCCACCCAAACAGACCCCCACACGCAATAAAATGATGCAAAGCAGGCGTGCAAAAGAACAACAGCAGAAGTGCAGTCAAACTCAAAAGCACCTCAAAAGGAGGCCACGAAAACCCATATCCCTTCCTCCCTCCGCCCACACCAACCCCCCAAACAGGTTGAGCAACCACCCACAGCCACCCCGGGGAACTGCAACTTGGGGAGTGGGAATCAATATCAAAAGTGGGAATCATCCCGCAGAGGCATGGCGTCGCTCAGCGTACACCCCTGCCAGAGATGGCAGAGTGGCCAAGCCAGACATAGAGGCAGACTACAGAATACATCATAACCTAAAAAGGAAAATATGTGTGCCCGGCCCTCAGGCGTAGCAGCAGGAGGCATACAGACAAAGAGCCAAGGAGGCGCAATACGGACATGTCAAAAAGATAAACATGCAGTCATGAAGGGAGGGATAGATAGCCAGGAGCAAATGAGAAGCTCGAGTCAGTCATTATCGCTGAGGTTGGCTGCATCGGGATCCTGAGAATTAGCAGGGGTGGAGCGATGGGTTCGATCCAAATTATTAGCGAAGGCGAGGGTGCCCTTACGATCCGGGAAGACCAGAGTCTTGGAGCCCTGCCTGACCCGCAGCTTGGGCGGATAAGCAAGAGAATAGGAGATCTCATGTTTTTGTAAAAGGCTCTTTGCGGGCAGGAACTCGTGGTGGGCAGCCTGTACCGCCATAGTGTAGTCGGGGTAGAATGACAGTGAGTTACCCTGGTGCCGGATGCCACCCATTTCCCTGGCCGCCCGGAGAATTGTGTCGCGGTCCTTGAAATGTAGGATTTTTGCAATGATGGGACAAGCTGGCAGTCCGTGGGCATGACGAGGGCCAAGGGAACGGTGGCTCTTTCCACAATGAAAACCGGGGAGAGCACGTCACCAAACAGTTCACGCACCAGTTGCTCCACGTAGTATTCCATCCGGCACCCCTGTGATGCAGAGGTTACTCCTGCGGGAGCACGCCTCCAAATCTCCGTTCTTGGAGCGGATTAGTTCAAGGATTTTGTCCATTTGGAGGAGTTTTGGCAGGCTTAAGTGGCGGCACCCTCAGCGTCGGAGACTCTTGCCTCGACGTGTAGCAGGCGATTGTCTTGGGAATCCACACGGGACTTGACCACGTCCAGGTGGGAGGATAGCTGTTCCAGCTGGGTGGCGATACCATGATGGCTTTGAGGTCGTCTTCACGTTGTCAGGATTCAATACTTAACTGTCTCAGTGCTTGCACAGGAACAGAGACGCTGATTCCCAACTCCCTCTCAAAGATAAACCGGAGATCAATTAATTTGTACCTTGACTCCAATATTACCCCCAAGGGGGAAGGGGGAGGGGATAAAATAACAAATTAAGAAGAGACTGGTCTTGAAAACTTTGGTTCACTCTCGCTCGTCTACTTCGTCTTCGATTCTGCAGACTTCTTCTAAGAGAACCTTCAACAAAGAACACATCAATATGAATACCTACTCTACTCTAAATTCTATTCTCTCTATATTATCTATTGTCTTACCTACCCTAAGTTTTCAAGTACTGCGCCTCTCTTCTGTATGTATTTGTAATTAATACAATTCTTTTTTCTTTCTTGTAGCCGCCTCTCAGTGTCTTCACCTATAAGATGAATCTTAGTCACTACTACTGCTAAATTTACCTTAACTGTATATATAGTATTTAATTCCTGCTTCTTCATTTACTTTTTGAGGTAGCTTCAGTATTAGTTATGACGTCACTCAAGGCTGTTCCATAACTCTATAGTCCTTAACTCGTGTCTTGGTAAATGTCTTTATCAAAGTTTATTAGTTCGTGTGTTCTGGTTATTTTCCTATCTAGGTACAGATTCTACTGCTCTCTGGTAAGCATTGGTTATCTCTCTTCTGCTACTCTCCAGTAAGTACTATTACTTCTCTACGTAATTTTGATGGTTACCAATGCCCTTGAAATATTAACCTCTTCTTTGTCTCTTTTCTATAGGTTCTGCCTCAACTCCTACTCAGGTAAGTATACTTATAATATACTATTTATGCTCTTTTGATTTCATTAGTTTTACTCACGACCTTTCTGTAATTAATTAATTATACTTAGGTTCGGACTTCTGTTCTTCGATTCTTAGGTGGCGCTGAATTAACTTTGCACAAAGCTGCTGTCTGGTTTCTGAAGACTGTACTGGTGACTGAAGATGAGAAATTCGTCTTTTTCGGATTTTTCTGTTTCCTCTGCTAAAACTATAACCGAGTATCAAACTCTACTCTGTGCTACTCCCGACGGGCAGCGAAACGATATCGGCCGAAAACCAGACGAAATACTCTGGAACTCTAATTCTAGCTGCGCACTCGAAAATTACTTCAGTGAAGTGCGCGCTCTTCACGGAGCGCGTGCTTCACCTGGTTTCTGGACATCTGTGGAGAGAAAGACTAGACCGCTGTCACGCCCTCTGCAGCGGCGGCCATCTTGGAATTCCGTTGCCTAATTAACTCTGTCCAAAGATTCTTTTCAACCAGTCTTTTCGTTTTTGGACTACAAGGCTTAGTTAGTGTTGCCCCCACAGTTGTTACTTCATACTCCAGAGGCCTTACACAAGTGAAGCGGCCATCTCTGTGGGGGCAGGCTGGTCGCCCCCGTCGACGATAACACCCTACTGGCACATCTGTCTGCGCTGATCGAATGTGATCTTGGGTTGCTTGGGGTCAACCCTTCCCATGGCGGCCACCAGATAGGAGGAGTGCACAGGGGGAGCACGACAGGGGGTGAGGGGACAATGTCCAATCCTGTAGCGGCCCAAGTGTAGGATCTGTGGTGACGGTAGGTAAAGTAGAGGAGAAATCCACAAACCGACCGCCTCAAGGGGTCTCCAGCCAGACCTTCGGACCAGAGTGGCAGGTGAGCAGGGGGGTGTGCCACCACGTTGGCAGAAAGAGACCAAGGAGTGGGTCAGGAGTCCTTCACCCTCACCCGGGTTATCTAGGCGGGGAGTGCAACCGAGGGGGACAGAGGCAGCACGGATGTGAGGAGGGGGCATGGCTTACCCCCACGTGACCTATTCTGTCAGGCACAGGGCCTGGGCTGAGTGAACGTTGCGAATAGTGGGGAGAGAGGCCTTGTGGTCAGCATGGGTGCCCCCAGCCTCACCGCGGTAGCCCCCGCGGTCTGTGCACTCACCACCAGTGATGGTCGTTGCCCTCCGCGGATAGAAGGAGGCAGGTGGAGGCCAGACAGAAAAAGCAGGCAAGCACAGGCGGAGCCGGCGAAGCTCGCGGGCCACTAACAGTGATAACCAGCAGAAGCATCCAGATGAGGACGGCCATCGGTCGTGGGCCCCACCCAATGCCAACAGTCCACAACAGGTGTACGCCACGGCAGGCAGGGCGGAGGTGAGCTACTGGTCGACATGGCGGCCACAGGATGACCACGCTGGGAGCCAGGTGGACACAGCAGGAAGGGTGGCAACCCGCTGAAGGGAGTTGCGAAAGGCCTTAGCAGATGTGGGAGAGCAGGTGGGGCTTGGCAGGAGGAGCAGGCTGGTACATTCTGAGTAGATGAAGTGTGTATGCAGATGAGGAGAGGGCATGCAGAAGAGGCCAGAGCAATGCGGCCTCCGATCGCTGGGCCCACCAGTAGGCCACGGTCCACAACAGGCAGACGCCCAGGCGGGTAGGGTGGAAGTAGGCAAGCTGCCAGCGCGTCAGCCGCAAACACCAAAGGCAGCAAGACTCAGCCAGGAGCCAGGCAGCCGCAAAAGGAGAGGGAGCCACCCGCAGCGGGGAATCACGGGGAGCGCGCCGCCTGCTTCACCCGGCCCGATGGTGGATGGCATCCATGGCGGGCGCCGGAGGACTGTGCAAGGCACCCGCCCGTGAGAATTACCTGAGCCGGGTGGTGCGACACGCGCGCTGCCGATCCCGTCGCAAAGCGCCCCCCACTGCAGCGAGACTCACCGGCACAGAGGATTGGAGGCGGAGGTGCGGCATACAGGTTGGGATGACAGCCGCCATTGGATTGCAGGCAAGCAGCACAGGCCGAATCCGGCCGGGCGATCGCAATTCAGGGCCCAGGTCTGGGACAACCGCAGGGCCGGATCCAAGCACCACAGGGTCGCAGGGCCTCGGGAGACAGATCAAACTGTGTCCCAGAAAGAGGTAAGCAGCAATGGCAGGGCATCAGTAGACGATGGGCAATAAGTCTGCAGGAATTTTTGAGGATTTCAGGCTTGGCCGGCAGAGCCCACTCAAGGTACGACCATCTTGCAGCCGGCTAAGCCACGCCCCCTCATTTCTTTCAAGGTTAGTTTCTTCATCTTTCATTTATTTTCTTCCTTAATTTCATGTCTTGTGCTATTTTCTCTGATTATAATGTCCTCATTGGTTTTCTCCTTTATTTTGTTCTTTTTCATTTCCTATATTTCTCTGCCTCTTTCTTTTTTATTTTCCTTTCTTTCTTTCTTTCTTTTTTCTTTGCTTTCTTTTTCCCTCATTCTATCATTCTTTCCTTTTGTTTCTTTTCTTTTCTTTTCTCTTCTCTGTTATGGTATGGTATGTTAATGAATTTGTAAAGCACATGGCTGCCCCAGCAACAGGGCGTCCCAGCACTAGTTCCAGGTCATCGTGGAAGGGGAGAAGGGGCTGACAAATAGGCCGGAAATTTCCAAGTCTTCACGGCCTTTATGAAAGCCCAATGATTCTGGATACTCCTAATAGTCACCGGGAGCCTGTTTGAGAGGGCAAGCACCTTATCTCAGAACGAGCGCCCTCCTGCTTTTGCTCTTCTGACTCGGTGAACAGACACCAAGTTTAGATCAGCAGAACGCAGCTCACAACGTGGGACATATGGAAATAATACATTGGATAGAATAGGGGGCGCAGGGAAGTAAGTATTCTGTGTGCAATACACAGTGTCTTGAAGTGGATTCTCTTATCCACCGGGAACCAGTGCAATTTGTGAATACATTAAGTAACTGAGCAGAATTTAGGGAGTGCGAAGAGTTCGCACTGCTGCATTTTGAGCCCTCTGAAGTTGTTTGATCCCTGTTTTATTAGCGCCCAGATACAGAGAGTTGCAATAGTCCAGTCTAGAGTGTACAGTAGACTGGATAATGATCTGGCATGTCTGTGAGTCAAAGAACTCAAGCAAAGGCTTAAGTCCTCTTAAAAGTCCAAAACAGACACCTGTCACTGATTTCGTCTTTGCTTCGAAGGACAATGCGCTATCTACCCAGACACTCAGATTGTTTTACAGCCTCCTTGGTAAAAGGAGGGGAACCTAGCAAAGTGGGCCACCAATGATCACCCCATATGTGGGTATCTCTTCCTAAAAGAAGAATCTCTGATTTGTTAGCATTTAGCTGCAGACAGTTGGCCAACATCCAATCCGCAACGACCACCATATCATCATAGAATTTGATCAGACTCTGATAAGAGTTGTTGGGGAAGGAGATCACGAGCTGAGTAACATCAGCATAGAATACTAAGCTCCCTGTCTTTGCTACCACCGCAAGAGGCTGTTTATAAATGTTAAATAGCCTGGGGCTCAGAGCTGATCCTTGGGTACTCCATGACGTACGGTGTACACCTGAAAGCAATAAGAGGAAGAAACAACCTGAAATGATCTCTCTGAGAGAAATGACGTAAACCAGGAAAGGGAGGAACCTTCAAAACCTATCTCTTGTAAGCACCGCAACAGGATCTCATGTAATACTGTGTCAAACATGGCACTTAGATCGAGAAGTATCAGAGTAGAAGTGTTGCCTTCATCTACGGAGCCCCGCAGATGTTCAGTAACCGCCAACAGGGCAGATTCGGTACTATGATGGGATAAAAAAACATTCAGAGTCCAAGATTTCGATTGACTCCACAATTTTGGTTAAATTAGAATTGAAGTAGGGTGCATAATTTTAGCTAGGAAGGGAAACAGGGAGATTGGATGAAAGTTTTCTGGTTTAGATACATCCAGAGTAGTTATTCTCTTTTTCTCTCACATCATTGTCTACCTGTCTTTCTCTCTCTCTATTTCACGCTTTCGGTGTTTCAAGAGCAAAGGGTCACAACTTACCCACGTGGGCCCCAAATGTAAACCTTTCTGATACATCTCCTATTCTATTAACACTTTATGGTCCCTATATCAGGAATGAGTTACTCTAGGGTATCTAGGTGCAGTGTTTAAGTTATTTGACCTCTGTGTGCATTTATCTCTCCTATATTAGACAGTAGCTCAGAAAAGGGTGAAGACACATAAATTAACGAGTGTTGATGGCAGTGTAGGCTGCATGTGGTGGTGAAGGAAGTATATGCTGGCTAGTCGTACCTGATGTAGTTTGTGTTGCAGGATTTGTAGAACAGCAAACATTGGGATGTAGGTTTCATGTATGCTGTAGGTAGTGAAGGTGCGGTATGTAAGTGCAGTGTTGGTGCAGGTTAGAGTTTACCTGGTGGTGTCAAATGTCCCTAAAATGTATCAGAGTGGCTTGCTTACACTAATTTGCATTGCATCATGGTGTTCAGTACCCTCATTTTCTAGAGACCATTCCCCATGCTTTTTTCCTAGGGACACTCTTTAATATCAATATAATAATTCATCCCTGTCAACTCTAAAATACCACTACACCAAACTAAAGGGCCTCGAATGATAAACAAAAATAACGTGCAAACACCAGGTAACATAAGGATTAACTGCTGTCTTGTGAGTGCTAACAGTAGAGAGATTCGTAACTAAAACCCTTAAAAGGGAATAATTGAATATTGCACCCATAATAGCATTGGCGACTCCTCCGCTGAGGTGGAGGAGCATCGCCCCACTGCTTGAACTGCAATCTGAATACAAAAATTAAACAGATGATAACGTTTGTTATTATCATTTTGTTTTCAGTATTCAGCTTGCAGATGAACTCAGAGGGGTGGGGCTGGGCTCCCTGTGTCACAGGGGGAGGAGTTGTGGCAGCACCTAAAGTGCGCATGATGGTTTGGCCGGCCGTCTCAGGTAAGCCAAAGCGTCATGCGCACACTGCATATTCTCCACGCAGGCTGTAACAGCCTGTGTGGAGAACATGCACAGCCTGCCAGCCCCTGTTGGAACGCCGAACCACCGTGCTCCAACCAATCACAACGCTGCTGTAAGACAGCCTTGTGATCATAATAATAATAATCTTTATAGAGATATAACACAGATATCTTTAAAAGCATTTACAAAATTCACAGTTAAAAAGAGCACCTACTGGTTTAAAATACGATACACTGTTATATGTTACGCTAACTGTAAAAGTACAACATGCATATTAAAAACAAGGCAGTGTTCTGTGGAATGGGATTGGGAGTATTGATCTATCAATTTGCAGAGCATGATAAACATTTCATTTCTTCTCTAAAATTTTTATTAACAAGTCCTGTTTTGCATAAAATAACGATATGCTTGTTGAATAAAAGTTATTAGACCCAGATTTAAGTCTTTATTTTCAGGGTTCAGGGCCTCTATACTGGCTTGCCTACATGTCCGAACACCCATCCTATTCCACTCTACTTTAAGTTTGCACTTGCGTTGGGGATTAAAAGCTGGGCAAAGACAAACTACATGTAGCAGGGTTTCGGCTGTCTTGCCGCACCCTCTGCAAATTACATTTTCCGCCATACGCCGCCAGGGGGGCAGATCTTGCAAAAAGCGCCAGTCACCCATCCTGATTGCCATGAAGCTACGTTTTAAATACAGTGAGTATGTGCAAGACAGATAAATTGCAGGGGCTAGCCGTCTGTAAGAATTTACAAGAGCCCAAGCATGACTACGTTTGGTAAAGAGTGCCTTATCCATTGTGAGGGAGCTCATTCTCACACATTTTTTGATGGCAGTTTTGAATGCTGCCCGGCTGGGGTTGAGGGCCCATAGCTCACTCGCCGACATTTGATGGATATAGTCCTTGAAGAGACAGCCAAACGTACCTCCAGGGTTTTTCTGGCTGATTTCCAGCCAGACCAAAGATTCTAGTGTGCCTGAGTCCGCTTGTCTCAGTTTGTGGCAAAGATTTAGGTATGTGCCAATGTTAGAAACATTATAATTCAATATAATTCAATATCCCCAGCTCAAGTCTTACCTGAGCTGGAGATGCGGAGTTTGGCAAGTGGAGTACCTTTTTGTAAATTTTGGTTGTATGTTGATTTAAGACAGTGTTCAGCTTGCCCCTGAATATCTCTATGCCATATGATAGGGTGGGGCCGATTTTTGCTCTCAGAACTTCTAAAAGTGGTAAAAGAGTTGGACCAGAGATATTTTTTGAGAGTTTTGCTAGTGATACAGCAAGGGTTATGGCTTTTTCTGTGAGCTCGTTACGGTGTTTAGTAAGATTACCCCTAGAGTCCAAGTGGACACCTAGGTACTTATATGAATGACCTATGACGAGGCTTGTATTATTATATGACCAACCTCCAACAATGCGCCGTTTCCCACCAAATGGGACTACTTGTGTTTTCTTTAAATTGACCTCTAGTTGGTTCATGGTCGTATAGGTGTACAGTTTGTCAAGGAGCCTTTGCAGCCCGACCCTAGTGAGGCTAAAGAGAACCAGGTCGTCGGCATATAAGAGATTACTTAATGCCATTCCTCCTACCTTTGGGGGGTGGCTATTAGTATCGTCCAGTGAGGTTGACAAATCCGCTATAAACAGATTGAAAACCATGGGGGCCAGCACGCATCCCTGCTTCACACCTCTTGATGTCCAGATTTTCCGAGAGAGATGCGTGCCGGACCCCAACTTCACCCTAACCCAGGTTCTGGAGTAAAGTTGTATGATTGCCTCCAGAAGTTTGTCCGGGATCCTCCATTTCCTCAGCTTTTCCCATAAAGCAGCCCTCGGAACCCTATCAAACGCTGCTTTAAAGTCGACAAAGCAACAGAACACCGATCTAGATGTGAAGAGTGCTTTATCGACAATAGTTGACAGTGCTAATAGGTTGGTCATTGTCCCAGAATTGGCGATAAAGCCTGTTTGGGTAATTGGTATCAATTTGTGTGCCTTTGCCCATATCCTCAACTCCTCCAGCAGGAGACCCGCATAATGTTTCGCCTCAATGTCCAGGAGTGCAATAAGTCTATAATTGTTGGGGGAGGCACGGGAACCAGATTTATAGATAGGTTGAATTATTGCGCCCCGCCATGAGTCTGGGATTGTTGCAGTTCTCAGGGCAAAGTTAAAGAGATTTGACAATGGGCCTGACCAGAAAGCCACGTCAGATTTAAACAAATTCTGTGGGAGGCCATTTGGGCCCGGAGCTCCATCTGATCTGGCTTTTGACACAGCCGTGGCGACCCTTTCTTGTGACAACTGGAGATCCTCGTTATCTATAAGGTTGCTCTGCTTTATGTTGTAATCTGTTGCTTTCTCTCTTGCGGGACTCTCTCCTATTGCTCCCAAGCATTCTGGGTGGCTGAAATGGTCAGTAAGGAAGGTGACCCAGTCTGATTCTTGAATGTTGGCAGATCCAAAACCCAATATACTTGAATTGGACTGGTTGATTAGGGCCCAAAATTTTCGTGAGTTTCGGCTCTTGCTTTCATACACTAACTTACACCAAAATTGGTTGTCATGTGTCCGTTTATCTTTTGTGGTCGCCAACCTAAATGACTTTTGAGCTACTTGGTACCGTTTTAAGCATTCGCTGTTCCCTGGAGCTTTTGCCAGCAGTCGTAAGGCTTTATTTCTAGCTTTCTTAAGTTGCTTCGACTGATGTGAAAGCGCGAACTGGCGCGGGAGAGATCTCCTTGAGGATTGATGTTTTTTTGGAAAAAGGTTAATCAGATGAACGCAGAGCTTCGACCATGTCACTATCGGGGAGGCTTCCTGGTCACATCCGCCTCTTATCAGCTCCATGCTTACTTGAAGGATCTGCGGACTGATGTCTTCGCTCCATCTGAGGCGCTTGAGGTTTTCGGAGTATATTCCCCTGCTAGTTGAAGGTGCAGGTTTATGCTTCACCGGATTTGTTTTGAAGGTTATGACCTGAGGCCGATGATCGCTTTCAGTTCGTGGGTGAATGCAAAAGCTGACCAAACATTGGAGCAGAGCTGAATTGCAGATTGAATAATCCAGATAGGAACGTTTATTTCCATTTGTCCAGGTCCAGTTGGGGGGCGTATCACTCTCTGATCTTCCGTTTATAACTAGGTAGCCTGCGCTATAAAAACGCATCGCACAGAGGTGTCCCAAGCCACAATAGGCTTGATTTGCCGGTTTGATTTGTGTCTCGTTCAGGGAGAATAGAAAGGGCCCCTCAATTTCTGCTAGTTGCCCCTGAAATAGATTGGTATTAAAATCCCCAGTAACAATACAGTCCGAGTGAGGGTGCTCCACAGCTAGGTCGCTCATAATTTCCGTTAGTTGTACCAGGTGTGATTTTTTGTGTGCGTGTATTTGGGTTGATATACACGTTTAAGAGGATGAGTGAGCGTTGTTCTCGCCAAGAATTGATTTTAACCCCAAGCAGCCAGTCTTCATCCAATTTTAATTGTGTTATTGGGCCTTTTAGATTAATTGATATATATATTGACATACCACCTTTTGAGTGACCGTACCTGCTGTCCCTCAGTGCTGGTTTCCATAGCTCGATATAACCTGTGACGGGGTAGCCTTGTGAGGCCCAAGTTTCCTGCAGAGCTATTACAGCGTGCTTACAAATGAAAGAATACGTTTCTGGGTTCCTAATTTTCTGTTGCAGTCCACTGATGTTCCAGGAGCAAATTAAGAAGATGGGATCTACTTGCGGTTTGTGCCCCATTGCCGATAGGGATGCTTGAGTGCTTATATTTTCCAAAGGTGTGAGAGTTTGACCCATAGGCTCTGCGCCTTGAGGTAATTCTGCTCTTTTTGATGATAAGATGGCTGGGAGCCAACTCCAGCCTTGATGAGAATCGTCGTTAGAGATCGCATTTAAAGTCAGATTGTCACGTGCTTCAGGTCCTGACGCATTTTTTAGAATCGAGAATGGTCTGAGACGGGGCTCGGATTGTAAGGTTCCGGCTCTTTTGTGATCAGTCAGGGGATTCTGGGAGGCTGTGTGCTTCCAGTGGAAGGAGGAGGGAGGAAGAAGAGGGGGCAGCCGGCGGTCGGTGGTATAAGTAAATGCTTTTTACTTATTTTTATTATTTCCCACCACCTCCCTCTGTCCCCCCGCCTCACCACCACTATTCGGTATCAGTCACTACTGAATAATAGTATCAGTGATGGTAGTTAAAAAGTCCAGCACTTTAAATTATACTCCTACTTAAAGGCTTCTTAATGGAAATAAATGAGAAACCGGTGTGTAAATGAAAAAACTGTTTAAAAAAAGCCATATTTTATAGTTAATTATTTTTCTGATTTTATTATCCGTGTAATGGTTTTAATTAACTATGCACTTTACAAATCAAACTTACTTCCTTAAACTTAATTAGTTAAAAATGCCATTGTTAAAAATAATTTGTGTGGATACAGTGTCACGTTAAGGGCCTCATGTAGGAAGCCAAATACCAGTCGGTAACGGCCGATTTTCGGTAATTATACCGTTACCGACCGGTATTTTGGCTTTTGAGATGTAGGGGGAGAATTTCATGATTCGGTATTTACCGAATCGGTAAAATTACCGAATCAGTAATATTACCGAATCGGTAAATTTACCGATTCGGTAAATACCGAATCATGAAATGAGATGTAGGGGGAGTGTGTGGTGGGTGTGGGGATTCGTTATTTACCACCAACTAAAGGTTGGTGGTAAATGACGAATAGGTGAAAAAAAGCATTTTTGTGCACGTTTAAGTGTGCAATGTGGCAGACATACATGCCCTTAGGGCATGTATGTGCGCCACATGTGCACACATGGCAGAATCAGGGGTGCAACAGGGTGTCAATGTGACACCCTGCCACCCTTGCATGTGCTCCCCCATTACCGAATCGGTATTTACCGATTCGGTAATGAGGCATACCTTCCCATCAATGGGAAGGTATGCCTCATTACCGAATCGGTAAATACCGATTCGGTAATTACCGAATTTTTCCGATTCGGTAATATTTACCGACTCATTACCTACATTGCATTTACCACTTCATAAATACCGAATCGGTATGATTCGGTATTTATGAAGTGGTAAATGCCAGCCCACCTACATAAGGCCCTTAGTGTTTATATTTTAATTGAAATTATTTACTACCACTTGCATTTCACACAGTGTGAAACAACATATACTTTCTTTCTGCACGTACTGCTGGACTAGCACCTAATGAACAAGTTACTTACCTTCAGTAACGCTTTTTATGGTGCATATAGTACCAGATCTTCAAGGAATGCGGCACAGGATGTCAGATATGATAAAATAAGGGGAGATAGCGGTAAATCAGTAGGGCTTGACAGACACAGTATGAAAATCCAGTATATATGACCATATGTTGATCTTGCGCATGGGCCTGTTCTTTGAAAGCAGAGCAGAATAACTCTATGTAAATTACCACATCGTTAGATTTTGTCCGGAGGACCTATATAATATTTCTGATGGATACATCTGCCTGTGGATTCCTCACCTTGTGAATATCTCCTGCGCCAGCATTCCACGGAATTTTTCCTAGCACTCTACGCCAACGTGGATGTCATAATTCCACGGCTCCGCTCGCGACTACGTATGACATCACGGGACCCATAAGAGGGCCACGTCGGCGTGATGAGGTCAGTTCCACCCATTTTTTCCGTGCCTCCGAGGCGAACAGGTGGACTGACACAGACTCAAGTATATATAGTACACAACATTTGAACCAATACATACAGCACAAAGTCAAAAAGGAAAGCTAAAAACATCAGCATTTCCTATAAATGTACTAGATAGAAAATACAATGAATAAACAACCGGCCAAAAAAGATATCTTTTTAGGTATACAAAGGTGGACAACGGGGAGGCGGGTGGGCCAGTGTGGAATACACAGGCAGATACTGTATCCACCAGAAAAAGCGCTACCAAAGGTAAGTAACTTGTTCTTCTGATGGATACATCTGCCTGTGGATTCCTCACCTTGTGAATAGAATCCCACAGCAGTCCCACTCCCAGAGGAGGGTGTCCACCTTTCCTATACCAAAAAGTCCTGCAAGACAGAGCATGCAAAATGGCCCTCCCTCCTCATCTTAGAGTCTAAGCAATAATGCTTTGCGAAAGTATGGAGGGAGGCCCAAGTCACGGCCTTACAAATGTCTGCAACTGGAACACCCCTGGCCAGGGGTGGAAGACTTAGCTCTAGTAGAATGAGCTCTAATACCCTCAGGTCGAACCTTACCAGCCAGGGCGTAGCAGATCTTGATGGTTAGGATGATCCACCTGGACAGAGTGCGCTTGTGCACAACTTTGCCTTTTGAGTGTCCAACAAAGCCCACGAAGAGCTGATCTTCCAAACATATATCTTTTGTTCTGTCCAGATAAAAGCTCACTGCTCTTTTAGGGTCCAAGTGGTGAAGTCTCTCCTCCTCCTGGGATAAAACACAGGGAGAGTTATGGACTGACCCAGATGAAATGGAGTAACTACCTTAGGTAGGAAAGCAGCCCTGGTCCTGAGGACCATCCTTTCAGCATGTGAGGTTAAAAACGGGGGTTTAGAACTAAGAGCTTGACGCTCACTCACCCTCCTTGTTGAGGTTATGGCTACAAGAAAGACCGTTTTAAAGGACAACAGCCTCAAAGAACAGCTATGAAGGGGTTCAAAAGGGGACCCCATCAAAATAGTTAAAACAAGATTAAGGTCCCACTGTGGCATAACAAAGGGAGAAGGTGGAAAACTATTAGTAAGACCTTTGATAAATCTTAAAACAATAGGAGATTTAAATAACGACGGGTGATCCGGAAGACACAGAAAAGCCGATAAGGCTGATAAATAGCCCTTAACTGTCGCCACAGCAAAACCCTGCTGAGCCAAGGAAAGAGAAAACTGAAGCACATTTGACAAGTGGTCCTTCAAAGGGTCAATGGATCTCTCTCCTCACCATTTTACAAACTTAGACCATCTATAGGAAGAAATTGACTTAGTGGAGTGTAGCCTGGATGATAATATAACATCCACTACGTCCGGTGGGAGAGAGAAAGAACTCAGGTTGCCCCGTGCAATCTATAGGCATGAAGGTGCAGGTTCTGGAGGTGGGAGTGTAGAACCTGCCTCTCTGACTGAGCGAGGAGGTCTGCCCTGAGAGGGAGACGGAGCGGAGGGTGTGACGAAAGGTGAAGTAGATCTGTGTACCACACCCTTCTTGGCCAATCCGGGGTGATCAATATAACATGGGCCCGGTCTTGGCGAATCTTCCTCAGAACCCGATGAATCAAGGGTATGGGAGGAAACGCGTAAAGGAGTTGTGAGCCCCAACTCAACTGAAACACCCCCCCACACCCCCTGCATTGGAAACTGGAGGCTGCAGAATTACGGGCAATGCGCGTTCACTTGAGTGGCAAAAAGGTCCACCCGAGCAGTCCCCCATGTCCGGAAGATGTGCTGAACTACCTCTGGATGAAGCCTCCACTCGTGGTCGGCGGAAAACTGTTGCCTGAGACTGTCCGCACGTACGTTCAGCACCCCGGCCAGATGATTCACCATCAAGCTAATTCGATGGTCCTGAGTCCAGGACCAGAGTCGCAAAGCCTGTCTGCAGAGACGGTACAACCCTACTCCTCCCTGCTTTTTGACATACCACATTGCGGTAGTATTGTCAGTCAGGACCTGAACCGACTGACCGCAAAGAGAAGGGAGAAAAGCCGTGAGCGCCAAATGTATCGCCCACAATTCTAGAAGATTGATATGAGACAATCTTTCCTCTGGAGACCAAAGACCCTTGATGACCTAGGGTGGAGGCATCCGTTATCACTGTGGCCACCGTTGGAGGAAGATGAAAGGGCTTTCCCTGAGACATATTGACCTCCACTGTCCACCAAGACAGATCCGCTGCAGCTTCTCTGGAGATCCTGACTGACTCCCTGAGATCTCCGTTGTGCTGATACCACTGCCTGTGGAGACACCACTGGAGCGCCCTCAAGTGCCAGTATGCATGGTTGACCAACAGAATGCAGGAGGCGAACAGACCGAGGAGACAAAGGACCTTCAGAACTGGAAAAACCGCTCCATTGTGGAACATCTCCTGAATGTCGAGAATTCTTTGTGGAGGAGGAAATGCTTGACACACAGTAGTGTCCAGAACCGCCCCTATGAACAGGTTGCGCTGAGAGGGCACCAGGTGAGATTTGGGCACATTGATTGAAAAACCCAAGCTGAATGACAGATGAGATGTTACCTGCAGATGATGTTGCACCATCTCTGGTGACTCTGCTTTCAGTAGCCAGTCGTCCAGGTAGGGGATAACTGGAATCCCCGACCTCCTGAGATGGGCAGCCACCACCGCCATCACCTTGGTGAAGACTTGAGGTGCAGTAGTGAGACCAAACGGGAGGACCACAAACTGGTAGTGTTGCGACCCAACATTAAAACGGAGATGCTTCCTGTGCGACTTCAGGATTGGGATGTGGAAATACGCATCCTGCAAGTCGATTGACACCATCCAGTCTTCTTGCGGCAATGCCTGAAGAACCTGAGCAAGGGTTAGCATCTTGAATTTCTCCTGCTTCAGGTAAAAGTTCAAGACACTGAGGTTCAGGATCGGACGCAATCTGCCGTCCTTTTTGAGAATCAGGAAATACCGAGAGTAGCATCCCTGACCCCTTTCTTGCTCTGGAACCACCTCTATTGCACCTTTTTGTAGCAATGCAAGAACCTCTTTCTGCAGAAGAAGCAGATGGCCCTCTGAGCAAAAACCTTGGCAAGGAGGGTAAGGGGGAGGAAATTCCCCAAAGGGAAGGGCGTACCCATTCTCCACAATGTTTAAGACCCAAAGGACCGTAGTGGCCAATTTCCAACCTTGCAGAAAGTGAGACACCCGACCCCCAACAGGCCTCACATGATCCAGGATGGGGGATCTAGGGCAGCTTCCCTGCAGCATTATTGCGAGCAGAGGAGGTTGAGGAGGAGGAGAGATTGCGGCCAGAACTACGTTGTCCCTTTTGTCTTCCTCTATAGGACTTATAGAGTGGATTTTGCTGTTGCTGCTGCTGAGGTTGACGGACGGTGCGAAAGGAAGACCTTCCAAAACCCCTATACTTTCCGAAGCCAAAACCCTTCGACTGGGTCTGCAATCCCAAGGATTTTGCAACTGCAAATCTAAAAGCTCTGCAGCCTTCTTTATTACCAAATGGTAAGGAGCCAGCTCTTGAGGTGGAGAAGACCTTGAAGAAGAAAGTTCCCACTCAGGTGTGGTGTCTAATCCGCTTGCCTCCTGAATTCCTTCGAACTCATCTATTGATTCATCTAATTCACCTTCCTCCACTTCCTCTGTACGATACTGCTCCTCTTCTATAAGCCTCTGAGCCTCTCTCCGTGAACGAATCCGTGGACACGGCCTCGGTGGCGCTGTTCATGGAGTCAGAGACGCCACACGCGGCGCAGCTGGCGCCGGCTTTGAGGGAGGCTCCGACAAAGGCACACGATCCACACGAGGCTGGGAGGAAGGCTCTCCAGACGGCGCCGGAAACTGCCATGATGGCGCCATCGGCATGAAGGGCATAAATGGTGCCTGAGCATAGTTTTGTGGCATGCCCAAATTGAATGCAAGCGGACCCACAGGACCTGAAGGTGCTCCGGATGGGAAGGCTGCTCTATGAAATACTCTATACATAGCTTTTAAAAAATGCGACGGATCCGCCCCTGGAGCCGGGAATTGCAGGTATGGATTCGATCCTGTATCCAGCTGGGGAGTAACCGGCACCGGAGCCGTCAGATCCACTACTGGATCCACTGGTTCACCTTCAGGCACAGGAGAGAGTTCAGCATCCTGATCCGGCCAGGCGTCGGAAGCTGGTGAATCTCTCGGTGCCGGAGACTGCGCCGGAGTAACCTTAGGCGAAGGAGACTTCTCCCGAGTGACACGAGGAGAAGGTGAAGGCGAAGGTGAAACAAAGTCCTTACCGCGACATCAAGGTGAAGGCGACTCCGAAGCCCTACCCTTCGTCGATCGGCGCCGGGTCTCATGCTTCCTCGTTTTCTTATGCTTTCTCGACCTCGACGAGTGCAAAGTTGACGACTCCGGCTTCGACTTATCTCACTTGCGACCTCTACCTTCCTTCTTTGCCTTGGCTATAAACAGCTTCGCTTCCTGTTCCTTAAGTGTCTTTGGATTCATTTTCCTGCAGCAGGAACAGTCCTCCACGTCGTGATCCGACGACAGACACCATAAGCAATCTTCATGGGGGTCAGTAATGGACATGTGACCCCCACATTCCCTACACGGTTTAAAACCTGACTTTCTCGGCGAAGACATGAGTTTTTTTTATAACAGTAACTCACAAGTTAACTACAAAGTAACTCTTCAAACAAGGAGAGTGCTAGAAAACCGTTACGCGTTGATGGCGCGAAAAAATGGGAACTGACATCATCACGCCGACGTGGCTCTCTTATGGCTCCGGTGACGTCATACGGAGTTGTGAGCAAAGCCGTGGAATTATGACGTCCACATCGGCGTGGAGAGCTATGGAAAGTTCTGTGGAATGCTGGCACGGGGATATTCACAAGGTGAGGAATCCACAGGCAGATGTATCCATCAGAAATATTATATAGGTCCTCCGGACAAAATCTAATGATGCGGTAATTTACATAGAGTTATTCTGCTCTGCCTTCAAAGAACGGGTCCATGCGCAAGATCAACATATGGTCATACATACTGGATTTTCAGACTGTGCCTGTCAAGCCCTACTGATTTACCGCTATCACCCCTTATTTTTATTATATCTGACATCCTCTGCCACATTCCTTGAAGGTCTGGTACTAGAATATCTTTTTCAGAATATTGTCTTGCATCAATATTCTATACTAAACATTGTTGATAAAAGTTATCACCACATTTAGGAAATGATATTGATGTCAAATGATATTCTATATGTAATATTCTGATATACAGTCCTATTAATTATTACATTCCCACCCACTGTGAAACTAAGTCAGTGCTCTTTTTTTAAGAGCTGTTATATTTCTTGCAGCTCCCACGATATAACAAATCCAACATCCTGTGGTACATCCTACAAAATCCCTTCTATTGCCATTGGGCAATAAATTAGACTTTTTCATGTCAGGAATATCTTGCTATTTGTTTGTGCCCCATTGGGTCTCTCATGCACTATGTCATCTGGGCTCTCTACTCACACTCATTTTGGCATCAAGTTGATCATCCTGTGTAAATTATCTCAGAACCTCTAGGAGAGCCATCTGTATAACCCTGTTAACAGTCCAATGGCACCCCTGCTGGTTTCCATACTGGCTGCGATCACGACAGAACTATTTGGGATACCAATGGTCTGACTGGATGATTAGTAGTACTTCTGCTTTGCCACGCCAGTGAAGATGCAGTGCTTTGCAGCCCCTGCCCTGAAGCTCCCGAGGTTTCCCATGATTGAGTGAATAATCACCATCTGTCGGTGTGAACCTGTTGCTTACCGAGTACTTCAGGATGCTGTCCAGAGTGTCAGCAGTCACCAACATGTTGCTCTGTGTCAAATCCCTTTGAGTGATGGTAGTGTACATACAACGTACAATAGCAAGTTCCTGCAGGGGTGTTAACTGGAAAAAAGCACATTTTATGTATCTGAACAACAGGGTCAATCAGGGACTTATTCACAAACTGCAACATACTATAAAATGCTCTTCACAAAACCTATATCTGAAGACTTCTGCCTCCAACTCTCTTATCTTTTCTACAAGGAGGTCTATGCCCCGCATGTAAACCTACCATTTTGTTCTACCTGTTGGAAGGATAGACTTAAAATAAAACCCAATAGAAAAGAATGTTAAAATACATGAACTAATTTTGAATTTAAAGAAATATCTATCTATCTATCTATCTATCTATCTATCTATCTATCTATCTATCTATCTATCTATCTATCTATCTATCTATCTATCTATCTATCTATCTATCTATCTATCTATCTATCTATCTATCTATCTATCTATCTATCTATCTATCTATCTATCTATCTATCTATCTATCTATCTATCTATCTATCTATCCATCCATCCATCCATCCATCCATCTATCTATCTATCTATCTATCTATCTATCTATCTATCTATCTATCTATCTATCTATCTATCTATCTATCTATCTATCTATCTATCTATCTATCTATCTATCTATCTATCTGTCTGTCTGTCTGTCTGTCTGTCTGTCTGTCTGTCTGTCTGTCTGTCTGTCTATCTATCTATCTATCTATCTATCTATCTATATACATATATATGTAAATGGCAATCCTCTTTTCCCCTTTGCATGATGGTGTTCACATTTAAAAATACACTGTTAGTAAGATGTTTCTTTCACTGTTAAGCAAGGAGTGAAAAAAAGGCTAACACCGAAACACGTCTACTTGCTAATTTAAGAACAAACTGTGATCCTGTGAGTGGTCCGTGTTGTCCCATTGAACATAAGTTGTAGTAAACCACGTCACCAGATTTCAAGCAATAACAGTGACTCAGGCCAATCTTTCGAGAATGGTTGTATATGTATATACGCTTGGAAATGGTGGAGTGCCAAAGGCAGTATAGTTACTACAAAGTCTAAGAGTAAATGTACACGTGTGTGTCTATGTGTGTGTGTCCTTTTGCACAGGTAATCATTGGCCTTTTTCTGGGGCTACATTTTTCTCAACTATCCATACCCAGAGGAGGAACAAGCCATGAATGCTTGCTCTCTCAGAAATCTCTCCTTTATATGACACTCAACATAATCGGTCCCAGGATGCTTGTTCCGGGTGCAGGGAAGACCTGGCTTGGCAGTTTGGGCAGAGCTGTTACTATGAGGCACAGGGTCAAGACTAGTTTGCATATGGCTGGTTCTGAACTGCGGTTGCAAAGTGAGATAAATAACTCTGATGGATTCAACCCAAATCTGTGAATGTGGGGTTTCAGCGCTCCGTCCATCATCTCCTTGTGTTTGCAAAAATATGATATACCACTGCAATACTGCACAACAACTTATTTATACTGTATACTACAGCAACGCACTGCACTACAACCCAACACAACCTAACCTATTACAGCTGTACTTCACACCACACAGTCCATCACAGTACAGTAAAGCACAAAACGTCACACTACAACTCTACACAATATAACACAATGTTAGACAACCACATATGTAGCTAAAGCTCACTGCCTCTCATTGCCATGAGTGCAATGTAAAGCAATGGAGACTCACAGATACCTTTTTTCGATGTTCCAGGATTTTACAACAGGATAAAATGGTCTCATCTGGTTTGACAGCAGCAGACGTATCCAAAAAACCCATAAGGATTTCTATGTCCAAGCGCCGGACCGATTCCATCAGTCGAACTGTAATGACAACCCCAAGAAACAGACACATGTAGGAATCATGTCTAGACAGATGTTGCTCTTTAGTCATTTAGAAAAAAAAAGGTATTTGTAACTGGCATCACAATCTGCATTAATTTTTAAAGGTAGGACAGATGTCCATGATTCATTTGTGCTTGCGCAAATTATGTTGTATGTTATTTTTTTACGGATTGATTACATATGGAATTCAAGTGTTATGATCTCGATATATGTGCTTATAAACTACTGGTGAAACTAGCATTGGCATAGGCAATAGATCTCAACCCCCTAAATAGGGCTGCCACCTTTCCAAGAGCAAAATACAGTCATATTTTTTGTTTTAAGAGTCTGCAAAGGCCCAAAATAGGACTTTAGACACAATCGTATGTATTAATTTGCAAAATGACTCTTCTGTCTTTGTTTACTTTAATCATTCGTCATGGATCATTAACTCACGTCTAGAACACATTTAAATGGGTTTTCTATTTATATTTGCTCTTCGAAGTATACACGGAAAAGGCCTAAAACAATTCCTGCATTATGTGATTTCGCTTATTTTTGTTCCGACTGAGACAGTAAAATGTCGGTGGTGCTGCTAGGAAACAAGTTAGGTGGCAACCCTACCCCTGAACCATATTGGCTTTACCAACTTTTTTTAGATGACTTCTGTGGATGTACACACATTCACAGTTGTCAGCTTTGAATGGATTTTCTTATGCTTTAAGAAAATCCATTCAAAGATGATCCCTGCACATGAACCCACATCCATGTCAGCCATCTTAGCATGGATTTTCTCAATGTTGATCAAAATTTATTGGAAAATGTCTTTCATGTATACTTGTGCACGTGGAAGCTCGGGCAGACATTTTGGAATGTTTAAAAAACATTTTATGATTACCGCCTCCCAATACAACAGTGAGCTGAGCTAAGAGCCCGAAGTCTCTGGAGGGTCAAGGAAGGGTTGAGTGGGCAGGTTTAACAAAGAGAGGTGGGTGGCAGAAGATGTGGCGGCATGAGAAAAGAAGAGAAAATAATACTTCATATGCACTGCAGTACAAGATCTAATGCCTGTAGTGGAAGGAGTCATGCCATACAATCAAAACTGAGTTAGTAGAAAGGGCTCGAATGAGCGACAAGCACAAGAATAAGGTGGAAAGTCATCAAAGCAGGAGCAGAGAAGTGTGAGAGACAAGAAAACCATTCAATCATGAACAAAGAACTGACAAAAACACAAAGACTACTCTCCGTTTTGTATTGCTCAATAGGTCTTCAACATTAGACATCTAATACTAAAGTGCCCTAAAAATAGCCCCAAAATGAGAGAGTCAGACAGACTCCTTTTTCTAGGTTATTGGGGCAGGTGGAACAACTGATTGAATTTTGTGAGTGTTGTACCAGTCAATGGCTGGCATATGGCATGTTATCATATAGATGCCATGGAGCCTTTAGTCTTGCATGTGGTGGCTGGCAATTGACCCTCTCTTCAATTTGTTTGAAAGGTTTTGCACAGTGTTCATTTTGTCTTGGTAAGTTGACAGGAAGTATAAAGGGTAATTTTAGGGTAGGGTTGCAAGATGAAAGTGGACTGATAATTTATCCTAAAGAAAAGTTAAGTTGAATTTTCAGAACTTAAGATAAGCAGTGTAAGATGTAATAGATGCTGTAAATAGGTACAGTGAGATAAAGCAGCATTAGACAGCGTGCAAGTAGGTGTGGCTCTCTGAGGATCATGTATACCCAGGTTGACAAATGATCAATACTTCATTAAGAAGAAAGTAACAAGTAGGTCAGGTTGGGGGACAGTAGGTCCTGTCTGAAAACTGAACATTAGGCCACAGGACAAAATGTAGCTGCTTAACATGACAGAGGACCGGCATCAAAATAATGAGGAAATGCCTAAAAGATGAAACATAAGTGTGGGAAGGGGAGAGAATGTTATAGCAAAATAATGATGGAATGATTTGGTCACTTCAACATATATTTTGATGAAAAACTTGTGAACACTCAAATGATTGCCTTAAAAGCATCCCATCATAAATTTCATATATCAACCTTTTTTAAACTCAAAACCTATATATTGGGGTACAAAGCTAAATGTTTGGTATTTTGCATTGCAACTATAGGTTGTCTCATATTTAATTAAATGCATCAGCTTCTGCTGAATTTATCAGCATTTTAATTATATTTCAGGCATTTGCATAGTGCACATTTTGCCTTTGGCTGGTCTAATGGGGCTTTCCACAGTTTGGTGGCTTTCTACATGGTGCTGGTGGTAACAAAGCAGACCTGTGTTATTTACCCCAATGAAGATTTGTTATTCCTTTCATGTGCTGGCCATGCTTAGGGTTAGCTGGATAGTTAAGGCTGTACGTTTTCCTCAACTGCTCATGCATTTTCTACACTGCTAAACATACATGTGCATGGATGTGAATCCTGTGTATCCGCTGTGCGTGTAGTTTTTTTTTAACATTGGTGCATTTGGGTACTGCAATAGCCTACTATATAGTGTATCTGAATCTGTGTTCAATGTTTGTTAAGAGTATTAATGTTTTCTGTTGAATAAACTATTGTGATAGCCATCTACACTGCATACCTATACTACAATGTATGTTGAATATGTTTGTAGTAGTCTATTTAATGTGTTCTGGAACTTGGTGTTTCATTATCAGTAGTGCTGCTGTGAGTCACATGCTAGCCTCCTAAATGACATATCTTGTATGTTTTGGGTTTGTAAAACATATTCTGTCTTTTGTGTTGTGTTGGAATTTTGTAAGGTGTTTCCTAAGTGCAGTTGTGACCTCTGTTAGACCCGGCCCTCGTAACATAGCTAGACCTGACCCCTGCACCTCACACCAACCCCCAAACCCACGGCCTAGCCGATCCTTCCCACCAGAACTCGCACGCACCCAACCCGGACTTCCCCGTCCGTGGCCTTCTGCCCTTCGGCCACACCGGGCCCGCGTGCCCACTTCATGCAACAAGATGGCCGCCCGGCCCCAGCGCGACCCTGGCCTAGAGGCGCCACTCCGGCTGGAGGACATCACGCTCCCCTTGGGATGAGAGAGGGAGGAGCAGTTTCTATCACACCTCTGCGCTTCCCTGGGACGGTGGGTTTCGATCGACCTGCCGGCCTCCCCGAGGGCTGGCTCCACGCCTGCTGGGTGTCTGGGACTCCTCCCGACCCGGCCCTGAAAGGATCAAAAGACAATGGCAGGAAACCCCCAACAAGCGACCCCCAGGTGACAAGACCCCTGCCTGCACAGGCTCCGGACATCAAAGAGGGGTCGCCCTATAACAAGGGGCGCTCTGGGACTGTCCGGCAGATTCGCCTTGGAACACCTCAGCCCTGCTGAGTGACTCGCGGCTCCCTGAAGATCGTAAGACCTCCGAACTTGTGCTTGAGCCCTGCTGAGTGACTCGCAGCTCCCTGAAGATCGTAAGACCTCCGAACTTGTGCTTGAGCCCTGCTGAGTGACTCGCGGCTCCCTGAAGATCGTAAGACCTCCGAACTTGTGCTTGAGCCCTGCTGAGTGACTCCCGGCTCCCTGAAGATCGTAAGACCTCCGAACTGGTGCTTGAGCCCTGCTGAGTGACTCGCGGCTCCCTGAAGATCGTAAGACCTCCGAACTTGTGCTTGAGCCTTGCTGAGTGACTCGCGGCTCCTCGAAGATCGTAAGACCACCGAACTTGTAACCGAGCCCTGCTGAGTGACTCGCGGCTCCCACAGACTCTCTTGGTCCCGCCGGACCCCACGACGACAACCGTATCCCCCAGCTCGAGGATTGTGAGCTGAGCGACGGGTACGCTCCTGCATTTGATCCACATCCCCACAGACTGTCCCGCTACCTCCTACTCCCCTCCAAGACTTTGAGAGCCCACGCTCTGCTTGTATATATTTGCTGTGCTGATCATAAAGATCCTACTACTCCAATCTGATAAAGATTTGCTCATAAGAACTCCTCGTGTGGTGTCTCTCTGTCGTGTGGTGCCGAGTGTGTGATCCTAGATACGAGGTTCCTCCCCTGAGGAGTCTCCCGCCAGTACCCGGCTACGATACCTCGAGGGTGGGTCTCAGGGCAGTCAGGGCCCCCTCCGGGCCCCTCTGAGGTCGCCGTCTAACATTGGTGGCAAGCGACGGGATTCGGGTCCATAATCTAGAGATCGTACCGTGAACGGCTGACGCACTACCGACAAAGATGGCAGAAGGAAACACCGGGGTTCTCGTAGAAAACGACGCCAGTACCGTGTTCCAGGTGGAACAGCTGGAGGAGTACACTCACAAAGAACTAAAACAATTCTGTAAGGAACTCAGAATCGCTACCACTGGTCTCAACACCAAAGAAGATATGCAAAAGGCACTGAAAGCTTGGGTGGATTCTGGAGCCTCCCGGCCAGAAGGAGCGGGGGAGCCCCACGACGAAACTGGACCCTCCCAAGAAGAACGCAGCAGCAACCAGGTGCGAGGCTTCGTACCAGACGGGGGCCTATCCCCGCAGGAACTCGCAGACAGAGAAAAAAGTCGCCATCATGAGCTCGAATTAGCCAAACTCAAAATCGAGGGCGAGCTGAAATTAGTCAAGAAAAAGCTAGCAGAAGAACAATTGCGAGTACAAGGAGAACTGGAAGAGAAGAAACTCCAACGAGAACACGAGGGAAAGAGACTTCAACTGGAACATGAACGCAGCCTGAAGGAAATAGAACTGAGAGTGAGAAACGAAGAAACGCGGCCCCCGGGGAACCGGGAGGCGGCCGCCCCAACGGAACAGAAGGTCCACATCCCCAAGGATGTGGTCAAAGAATATTACAAAAATGATGACATTCAGCAGTGGTTCCAGGCCTACGAGGTCGCCATGACCTCCCATCGGGTCCCACAGAAGGATTGGGGGGCCGGGTTGTGGGGACGATTCCTGGGCGAAGGGAGAGACACCCTGCTCGACCTACCCACCTCCATGCAAACATCCTATGAACACATGAAAACGGCCCTCCTCACAAGGTACGGCCTCACCCCGGAGATGTACCGCCAGCAGTTCTGGGACTGCAGGAAGATCCCGGGTACCACCTGGGTGGAATATGTGAATTTCTTCAGCCGCGCCTTCGATGGGTGGATCAAGGGCAGCAAGGTAACCACCCTGGAAGAACTAACCGACCTTATGTTGTGGGAACACCTGGCTGCGAACTGCTTTGTAGAACTGCGCCAGCATCTGCTCGACAGCAAGCTCACGGACCCGAGGAAGCTGGCTGTCGAGGCAGATCGCTGGACCAACACCCGGGTCTCCCGGGGCCCTGTATGAGAGTACCCCCGAGCCAGTCAGGGACCACCCCGCCAGAGAGGGGGGGGAAACCAGGGAGGGCAGAGAGAGTCCCAGGTTAGTCCCCCGAAGTCCCAACCTCCACCTTTCCCGGCATCCCCACCAGCTGTATCCGGCCCCCCCCTTAGACGGGGGCACCGGGTAACCATCACTTGTTTCCGTTGCCAGAAGCCCGGGCATTACGCCAACGACCCTGAATGCCCCATGGCCCCACGCACCACCCAGGCAGCACCCCCTGCTAGACAGATAGCCAATGTAGCCCTGTGGCAGGAGGTTGAGGAGGCCGAGGAGTGGGAACCCGCCGCTATGGCCCTAGTGTCCTTAGGAGATAGAGAGATGGTCCCTGGGAGCCTCCTGCCCTCTAACACAAAGAAATATGGGCAGCTAGTCACGATCAATGGCCACCAAGTAGAAGCCCTCCGTGACACCGGGGCCAGCATCACCGGTGTCCTTAGCCATTTAGTACACGAACGTCAGGTCCTCCCCAACGTCTTTTGTCCTGTCATTTCAGCCGACAACACAGAAAGCCTATGTAAGGTAGCCCTGGTACCCTTTGAGTGGGGAGGGGTGGTCGGTAAACTGAAGGTTGCAGTGAGAACCTCCCAACCCGTCGATTGTCTCCTGGGGAACAACCTAGAAAGTTCCCCCTGGGGACAAGTTGAGCGCAAGACCCATCTAGGGATGATGGGCCTCCCTGAGTGGGTGTGCGCCACCACTCGATCCATGGCGGCTCGACTGACCCCCCTGAGGGAAGTCGACGACGCCCGACCCCGGAAGATAGGATGGTCCCAGCCGAGGGTCCCCCCATGTCCCCCCCAGAAGAGTCGATCGCCAGTGACGAACCCCCGCCTTCCGACTCCACCCCAGTCACCGAGTTTGGCGATCTGCCCGAATTAGCCCAGTGGCGCCACGAGGGGGGCCCCTCCCGAGAAGAGTTCTGCCGAGAGCAGGCTACCTGTCCCTCCCTGGACGGGCCCCGGCAACAGGCCGAGGCCCAGGCCGCAGGCGACCAGACGGGGACGCACCGGGTGTATTGGGAGAATGACCTCCTGTACAGCAAACAGAAGTCGGTAGAGCTAGGGTCCGGCCGGGTGCTGGTGGTGCCCCTACGCTTCCGAAGCCTCCTCCTGGGCTTGGCCCACGATGTCCCCCTCGCAGGCCACTTGGGCCAGGACAAAACGTACAGTCGCCTTGTGACCCACTTTTACTGGCCCAGAATGAGAGCAGATGTAGGAGCCCACTGCAAGTCCTGTCCCACGTGCCAGGCCAGTGGAAAAAGCGGAGGGAAGAGCAAGGCTCCCCTCCAACCCTTCCCTGTCGTCAGTACCCCTTTTGAGCGGGTCAGGATCGACATTGTAGGGCCCCTGGACCCCCCAACTTCCCAAGGGCACCGGTTCATCCTCGTCCTGGTGGACCATGCCACCCGTTACCCTGAGGCCATCCCCCTGCGCACCGTCACAGCCCCCGTGGTGGGCCGGGCGTTGATGGGAATCTTCTCCCGCATGGGTTTCCCCCGCGAGGTCGTGAGCGATCGCGGTACCAACTTTATCTCCCGGTACATGAAGTCCTTATGGCAACAATGCGGGGTGTCCTATAAGTTCACCACCCCGTACCACCCCCAAGGAAACGGCCTGGTAGAGCGGTTTAACCGCACTCTGAAGGGGATGATCGCGGGCCTGGAAGAGCCCCTCCGGCGTAAGTGGGACATCCTGCTCCCCTGCCTTCTATTCTCATACCGCGAAGTTCCCCAGAAATCCTTGGGGTTCAGCCCCTTTGAGTTACTCTACGGGCACCCCGTCAGGGGGCCCCTCAGCCTGGTCAAGGAAGGCTGGGAGGCGGCGCCTCGAGGCCCCCCCCGAGATGTGTTCAGTTACGTCCTGACCCTCCGAAATCAGACTAGAAGGTTCCGAGAGATGGCCGAGGCCAACCTGGAGGCGAGTCAGGAGGAGATGAAGCTCTGGTACGACCAGAACGCCACTCTGGTCGAGTTCCAGCCGGGCCAGCAAGTATGGGTCATGGCCCCCGTGAAACCCTGCGCCCTCCAGGATAAATGGACCGAACACTTCAAAGTGGTTGAGCGGAAGAGCCAGGTCACGTACTTGGTGGACGTCCAGTCCCCCCGGGACCCCCTCCGGGTCCTCCACGTGAACCGCCTCAAGCCCCACTTTGTGCGAACGGAGCTGAGCCTCCTGCTGGCCACTGATGATGGGTCCGAGGAGGAGTCAGATCCTCTCCCCGATCTCCTGTGCACCAAAGAGAAGGACGGCTCCGTAGAGGGAGTGAACCTCTCCCCGTCTCTCACTCCCCAGCAGCGTGAGGATTGCCGCCAGCTCCTAGGGCAGTTTCCGGACCTTTTCTCCCTGGTCCCCAAGGTCACCGACTGGTGTGTCCATGATGTGGACACCGGGGACAGCCCACCAGTGAGACACCGAGCCTACCGAGTCCCTGATCGGGTCCGGTCCTGTATCCAAGCCGAAGTCTCGAAAATGCTGACCCTCGGCGTGATCGAACCCTCGGACGGCCCCTCGGCCAGCCCCGTGGTCCTGGTCCCAAAAGCAGCTGCCCCCGGGGTCGCACCAGAACTCCGCTTCTGCGTGGACTACCGGGGACTCAATGAAGTCACCCGAGCCGATGCCCACCCCATTCCCCGAGCCGACGAGCTCATTGACCGGCTCGGGGCTGCTCGGTTCCTCAGCACCTTCGATCTCACCTGCGGCTACTGGCAAATTGCGCTCACAGAAGGAGCCAAGGAGCGGTCCGCCTTCTCCACCCCGGATGGGCACTATCGCTTTCGCGTGATGCCCTTCGGGATGAAAAATGCCCCGGCCACCTTTCAGCGACTGGTAAATAGAGTCCTGGCCGGGCTGGAAAAATTCAGTGCCGCATATCTAGACGATATCGCAGTTTTTAGCTCTGAGTGGAGTGAGCACCTCCAGCACCTTCGGAGGGTGCTGACCGCCCTGCGCCAGGCAGGCCTCACCGTGAAAGCCAGCAAGTGCCAGATTGGGCAAGGTTCGGTAACCTACCTGGGGCACCAGGTCGGAAGCGGGCAGGTCGCCCCTCTTCAGCCCAAAATCGACACCATCCTAGCCTGGGAACCCCCCACTACCCAAACGGAGGTCCGAGCCTTTCTGGGCCTCACGGGCTACTACCGGAGGTTCATCCGGAATTACGGCAGCCTGGTCGGTCCCCTCACGGGACTCACGTCCAAAAAGCAGCCCAAGAAGGTGCAATGGTCCCCTGCCTGCCAAGAGGCGTTCGAGGCCCTGAAAGCGGCCATGTGTACTGCCCCCGTCCTCCAGGCCCCGACTACTCCAAAGAATTTGTGGTACAAACTGATGCCTCCGAACATGGCATCGGGGAAGTCCTCTCCCAGGTGAATGACCAAGGCCTAGACCAGCCCGTAGCCTTCCTCAGCCGAAGGCTATTGCCCAGGGAACAGAGATGGAGCACCATCGAGCGAGAGGCATTCGCCGTAGTCTGGGCCCTCAAGAAACTACGCCCTTACCTGTTCGGCACCCATTTTAAGGTCCAAACCGACCATCGCCCCTTGCGATGGCTCATGCAGATGCGAGGAGAAAACCCCAAGCTACTGCGGTGGTCAATCTCCCTCCAGGGGATGGATTTCACCGTGGAACATCGCCCTGGGACTGACCACGCCAACGCCGATGGCCTCTCCCGGTTCTTCCGCCTCAGCGAAGAGAACCCCCAAGAAGATGGGTAGTTCTCTCCGGCTTTCAGCTGGGGGGGACGCATGTTAGACCCGGCCCTCGTAACATAGCTAGACCTGACCCCTGCACCTCACACCAACCCCCAAACCCACGGCCTAGCCGATCCTTCCCACCAGAACTCGCACGCACCCAACCCGGACTTCCCCGTCCGTGGCCTTCTGCCCTTCGGCCACACCGGGCCCGCGTGCCCACTTCATGCAACAAGATGGCCGCCCGGCCCCAGCGCGACCCTGGCCTAGAGGCGCCACTCCGGCTGGAGGACATCACGCTCCCCTTGGGATGAGAGAGGGAGGAGCAGTTTCTATCACACCTCTGCGCTTCCCTGGGACGGTGGGTTTCGATCGACCTGCCGGCCTCCCCGAGGGCTGGCTCCACGCCTGCTGGGTGTCTGGGACTCCTCCCGACCCGGCCCTGAAAGGATCAAAAGACAATGGCAACAAGCGACCCCCAGGTGACAAGACCCCTGCCTGCACAGGCTCCGGACATCAAAGAGGGGTCGCCCTATAACAAGGGGCGCTCTGGGACTGTCCGGCAGATTCGCCTTGGAACACCTGAGCCCTGCTGAGTAACTCGCGGCTTCCTGAAGATCGTAAGACCTCCGAACTTGTGCTTGAGCCCTGCTGAGTGACTCGCGGCTCCCTGAAGATCGTAAGACCTCCGAACTTGTGCTTGAGCCCTGCTGAGTGACTCGCGGCTCCCTGAAGATCGTAAGACCTCCGAACTGGTGCTTGAGCCCTGCTGAGTGACTCGCGACTCCCTGAAGATCGTAAGACCTCCGAACTTGTGCTTGAGCCTTGCTGAGTGACTCGCGGCTCCTCAAAGATCGTAAGACCACCGAACTTGTAACCGAGCCCTGCTGAGTGACTCGCGGCTCCCACAGACTCTCTTGGTCCCGCCGGACCCCACGACGACAACAGTATCCCCCAGCTCGAGGATTGTGAGCTGAGCGACGGGTACGCTCCTGCATTTGATCCACATCCCCACAGACTGTCCCGCTACCTCCTACTCCCCTCCAAGACTTTGAGAGCCCACGCTCTGCTTGTATATATTTGCTGTGCTGATCATAAAGATCCTACTACTCCAATCTGATAAAGATTTGCTCGTAAGAACTCCTCGTGTGGTGTCTCTCTGTCGTGTGGTGCCGAGTGTGCGATCCTAGATACGAGGTTCCTCCCCTGAGGAGTCTCCCGCCAGTACCCGGCTACGATACCTCGAGTGTGGGTCTCAGGGCAGTCAGGGCCCCCTCCGGGCCCCTCTGAGGTCGCCGTCTAACAACCTCCATGATAGCTGACCATAGATTCATCTTGAGTGTGTATTGTATTTATGTGATATGTTCTGTCTAGAGTGTTTGATTTTATTTTGGAGCATTCTTTGGTAGAACTACAGATGGTAAATGCTCAACTTTGGATAATTCCCGTATCTTAATTTTGTTTACAGCTGATTGGTTGAACTATACCTTTCACATTAGGAAGCCTACGAAGAGAAATGCTATGAGAATTGCCCCTCCGTGGTGTTGGCTTCTGAATAACCCATAAATGTGATAATGTATTCCTTTACATTTTCAGTCGTGGCTTTTGAACTGAACTAAACATTATTTATTTATTTCTTTAATAAGTATTTGTTTAATTGGTTGACAACTACAACAAAACTTCCATAAATATGCAGCTGTACTGAAAGTACCCATTAGGATATAATGCTAAAGCTGTTTTTTGGAACTGAAAAGCCCTCTGCAGGGTAAAGGACCTGCACCCCTTCCCTGAGTGCCCAACTGTACTGTTGCCTTGATCCCTAATGCTGGTTGTTATCAGCAATCGCATATTATGCGTGTGCTCTATGACTTAGACCTCTCTCACAGATTGTGATCTTGCTGGGCCTGGAGGGGCACCCAAAGCCCTACCCTCATAGTGCTGTTGTGTGGTTCCTATAAACCGATATGGGATATGTGCGTTTAGACAGCATAGAATGTGGGACTGGTGTCCAGACTGATTCCAGACACTCCCACTGGGTTTGTTCGCCTGTAGACCAGCTAGCTCACAGTACCACTGTAAACTCTTCTTACCAAGGAGAGAATAGTTCTTGACAACTATCGAACATTACAACTCTGTCCCATTGGGGATCGTGGAAACAGTACAGTACTTTTCGCTCACTCACTCGTGCTCACTTTGTCTCAGAGAGATACACAGAATGAACGGTGGGAACGTTTTCAATAAGCATTTATTGAATCAGCGTCATTTTAGTGTAAAATAGGTGTGCTGAAACAACCATTTGACAGAAACAGATATAAATGATTATAAGCACCGACAGTGTTGAAGGATGGTAGATTTCTACCATAGTACTAAAACAATGAATACAGGCAGGCTAAAAAATACATGACAGTAATAGTGCATACTCCTACGATGCAACCCTAACTAGATGTACCTAAGTGTACCTAGCATGCATGTAGGTGTAAAGCCAAGAATCCCTCTTGGATAAAATCAACGCCATTACATGAAGTGGGAGACTGTGGGACCCCGTCCTGGTCTTGAGATGGACACCCCGCGAGGGATGTCAGACCACTGTGAGGTGGAGTGTCTGCATGCAGGAATCTCAGCGTCTTGTGTCACTGTGTCAGCATGGAAGTCTTTTTTCTCCTCTCCCTGCCTCAGCAAAGATATGGTGTTTATATACCCAAAGTGGTACCCTCAGGGGATCTACCTTGCTGTGTCTTGTCGGACTGAGAATGACAGAAGGAATGACCCTTATACATAGTTGTTATGCAGGAGATAGTAGTCCTGCTGAGTTTCCAAGAATCCTCATGCATAATGAATGAGGCTAGTTTTCAGGGAAAACCCCACATCCCAGTTAGCAGTACCATAACTAGGTAAAAGGTCAGTCCTAAGAACTGTTATGTAGTGTAATGGCAGGGGAAATATAGGTGAGAGGTTAGGTTGCTACCTGAGCCTATATTGGGATGCCTATATGGAACATAACAGAGGTGGAAGGCCACTGCCTTCACCAGACGTTAAGCAGCACGAGTGCTGTGGTGGCAGCATACTGTGTAGTGAATATAAGAGTGAACAGGTCCTTTTTACCCTGTGTCACTGCAGTTAGGCCTACAGGCTCACTTACCGTTTTAAAGGTTTCACTGCTGTGTGCCTAGCCCACCCTTGTCCCTCATGCCTAAAGTGCTGCACCGGAGTGGCGACCCTGCACTGGTTGTATGTGTGCCTGGGAACAGTACAGTACAGGGATAGAGCAGTGCTGTGCAGTACATGCATGGTGAGCGCAGTACTGGGTGTATGTATGCCTGTGAGGAATACATGATATGAGAGATGTAGTGCTGTGCAGTGTATGCACAGCTGAAGCATGTGCTGGGTATATAGATGCTTGTGAAAAGTACAATACATAAAATGTTAAGTGTTGTTCAATACATACCTGATGAATCTGTACTGGCAGTGTGTGTGTTTTCAAGTAGCACATCATGGCACAACACAGAAAGGCTACAGTAATGAACAGTGTGTGGAGTGAATGAGTGTGCTGAATGTATGTGTGCCTGTGAGGGCACTATGCATGAAAGTAGCAGTACTTCATAGAGTGTGTACTGTGTCCATACACTGAGTGCAAATGTACCTGCAATGGCACATTATATGGAGGACCCTGGGTTCCATTTTGGGAAGCTCTGGCCTGCCTAATGAAGACATTAGGAGTGGAGGAAACCCCTCAGACAGCTTTGTGCATTGCTGCATTCCTGTGAGCTGGGTGGGACACACTGGAGAAGGGAGAGAGAGAGACCCCCAGTACACTTCAATGGGTGCTCTTTCATTCAGTAATAGATCACAAAGGAAAGAGCCAGTACACATCTCAGGAAGGCGATGGGACTGATAAGGGAATGTATCAGAAAGACTAAAGCTGGGAGCCTGGGATTGAACTTTTGATGCAAATGTTGCTGTGGTTGGCATCGCGGTGTGAACTCTAGCCGCTCCTATGGCCTCTGTTGTGAGACTATCAGCTTCAGAGTCTCTCCTGCTGTGATAGACAGCCTTTCAAGAGACAACAGAGAGAGGAAAGTGTACACTTCTAAAAGAAGCAGAACTTCAAGAAAGGGTGGTTGAGACCCCAAATTTGTCTTCTGCCAAGCAGCCAGTCTGGCTGCGTCAGGAGGGGAAGCTCTGCAAGACTTCTGCCTGTGACCTGGACTGGGGGCCAAGGCCTGCTGGGTAAAAAGAGGACATCACCCATTGAAACCAAGGCCAGCTGCTCTGGAGCTTGGAGTACCATCACCTGCCTGCTTGTCAAGATCAGTGTGCCCTGAGAGGAAGAGGAGAGCATTGAAAGGAGCAAGGTCCAGTAGGGAGCTCTGCCACAGACTTCTAGTGCGAGGTTTGAGGAGACAGCTCTGCACTGGATGGGTCCATGTCTGTGTGCAGGATCAAATCAGCGACCCCCGGATGCCAGGAGAGGGCCATCATGGACTCAGCGGTGAATCAAGAGCTGTGTCAAGAACGTTAAACCCAGCCTGTACCACTTAGTTGCAATGACTCTGTATGCCGGAAGGGCCACCATGGAAGTAATTGTTGCCAGCAAAGTGCCAAGACCTTTGCGGGCCGTAGCGGTGACATCGTATGCCAGGAGGGGTGGCAGAGTGGGCTAAAGAACGGTGATGGATCAAACCCAGATCTGTTGACTGGGTGTGAGTGTTTGATTGGTTCTGATGCTCCGTCCATCACCACCCCCTTTTGTACCGCTTTGTTCGCCATAAGTTGGCAGGGTATGCTCAGACGTGAGTCCCTTGCTCACTTTGCCGCTGGATTCAAGCAAGCCTGGCTGAAGACGGCTGAAATGCCAGAAACCGGCCCTAGGAAGCTTGTTTCTGGTCCAGGGAAGGCATGGCTTGGCAGTTCGGGCTGGACTGTTCCCATGAGGCACAGGGTCAGACTGATTTGCATATGGCCATGTCTGAACTGGGGTGGCAGAGTGGGCTAAAGAACGGTGATGGATCAAACCCAGATCTGTTGACTGGGTGTGAGTGTTTGATTGGTTCTGATGCTCCGTCCATCACCACCCCCTTTTGTACCGCTTTGTTCGCCATAAGTTGGCAGGGTATGCTCAGACGTGAGTCCCTTGCTCACTTTGCCACTGGATTCAAGCAAGCCTGGCTGAAGACGGCTGAAATGCCAGAAACCGGTCCTAGGAAGCTTGTTTCTGGTCCAGGGAAGGCATGGCTTGGCAGTTCGGGCTGGACTGTTCCCATGAGGCACAGGGTCAGACTGATTTGCATCTGGCCATGTCTGAACTGGGGTGGCAGAGTGGGCTAAAGAACGGTGATGGATCAAACCCAGATCTGTTGACTGGGTGTGAGTGTTTGATTGGTTCTGATGCTCCGTCCATCACCACCCCCTTTTGTACCGCTTTGTTCGCCATAAGTTGGCAGGGTATGCTCAGACGTGAGTCCCTTGCTCACTTTGCCACTGGATTCAAGCAAGCCTGGCTGAAATGCCAGAAACCGGTCCTAGGAAGCTTGTTTCTGATCCAGGGAAGGCATGGCTTGGCAGTTCGGGCTGGACTGTTCCCATGAGGCACAGGGTCAGACTGATTTGCATATGGCCATGTCTGAACTGGGGTGGCAGAGTGGGCTAAAGAACGGTGATGGATGAAACCCAGATCTGTTGACTGGGTGTGAGTGTTTGATTGGTTCTGATGCTCCGTCCATCACCACCCCCTTTTGTACCGCTTTGTTCGCCATAAGTTGGCAGAGTATGCTCAGACGTGAGTCCCTTGCTCACTTTGTCACTGGATTCAAGCAAGCCTGGCTGAAGACGGCTGAAATGCCAGAAACCGGTCCTAGGAAGCTTGTTTCTGGTCCAGGGAAGGCATGGCTTGGCAGTTCGGGCTGGACTGTTCCCATGAGGCACAGGGTCAGACTTATTTGCATATGGCCATGTCTGAACTGGGGTGGCAGAGTGGGCTAAAGAACGGTGATGGATCAAACCCAGATCTGTTGACTGGGTGTGAGTGTTTGATTGGTTCTGATGCTCCGTCCATCACCACCCCCTTTTGTACCGCTTTGTTCGCCACAAGTTGGCAGGGTATGCTCAGACGTGAGTCCCTTGCTCACTTTGCCATTGGATTCAAGCAAGCCTGGCTGAAGACGGCTGAAATGCCAGAAACCGGTCCTAGGAAGCTTGTTTCTGGTCCAGGGAAGGCATGGCTTGGCAGTTCGGGCTGGACTGTTCCCATGAGGCACAGGGTCAGACTGATTTGCATATGGCCATGTCTGAACTGGGGTGGCAGAGTGGGCTAAAGAACGGTGATGGATCAAACCCAGATCTGTTGACTGGGTGTGAGTGTTTGATTGGTTCTGATGCTCCGTCCATCACCACCCCCTTTTGTACCGCTTTGTTCGCCATAAGTTGGCAGGGTATGCTCAGACGTGAGTCCCTTGCTCACTTTGCCACTGGATTCAAGCAAGCCTGGCTGAAGACGGCTGAAATGCCAGAAACCAGTCCTAGGAAGCTTGTTTCCGGTCCAGGGAAGGCATGGCTTGGCAGTTCGGGCTGGACTGTTCCCATGAGGCACAGGGTCAGACTGATTTGCATATGGCCATGTCTGAACTGGGGTGGCAGAGTGGGATAAAGAACGGTGATGGATCAAACCCAGATCTGTTGACTGGGTGTGAGTGTTTGATTGGTTCTGATGCTCCGTCCATCACCACCCCCTTTTGTACCGCTTTGTTCACCATAAGTTGGCAGGGTATGCTCAGACGTGAGTCCCTTGCTCACTTTGCCACTGGATTCAAGCAAGCCTGGCTGAAGACGGCTGAAATGCTAGAAACCGGTCCTAGGAAGCTTATTTCTGGTCCAGGGAAGGCATGGCTTGGCAGTTCGGGCTGGACTGTTCCCATGAGGCACAGGGTCAGACTGATTTGCATATGGCCATATCTGAACTGGGGTGGCAGAGTGGGCTAAAGAACGGTGATGGATCAAACCCAGATCTGTTGACTGGGTGTGAGTGTTTGATTGGTTCTGATGCTCCGTCCATCACCACCCCCTTTTGTACCGCAGGAGGGGCTGGAGTGGCATATGTTCCTGAGAAGTACAGACTGATGTCTTGCCAGCGGGTACTGCAGCAACCCCGTGTGCCAGGAGGGATTGCCATTAACCAGGAATACAAATGTTTGGGCTGTCGCCTGAATAAACTGAAGCTGTGACCTGTGGGTCAGAAAGAAGCACTAAGACCAGCCCTTCGACCTGACCCGTGGACTCCAGAGTAGGTTGAGCGGACTTCGCCCCGTCACTAGTACCGGGTTGTGGCACAAGGATTAACCACCTCCCCTTGAGTAGGAAAAGCTGAATTTACCACACCAAAGGAAGCCAGGAGCATCTCCGATTGCTGTTGAAGCCGGCTGTGCTCCTGAGAATAGAACCTGCACCTGCTATGTGCTGCCACGCATCCAGTGTGCAAATCAACTTGACTTAGCAGGAGCGGAGCATTGGAAGCGCCCAAAGTCGAGGCACTCTCTGTAGTGCTGAATGTTTCTTTGCTACTGGAGCAGGTAAGTATTAATACAGGCCTTTCAGGTCCAGTGTCACTCGCTGGTAAGGTGCTGTGGCACCGTAAACACTTGACTGTTTCCTAAGAGTGCCACCAGTGAATGGAGGACACCTCCAACCACATTACAAGAAAGAGTGCGATACAGGGATTTGTCAGTTAAACACTAGCGCCTTGACCTCAAGGGGATTGTGTTATTACTTACGAATGCTGAAATACTTTTTTGAATGTGTAGCGTTAAAAATAAAATACTTCTATTTGATATAAAAACAAATACTTCACTGGCCATTGATTTATTTGACATTACTGAGTGCACTTTAAGTTATGAGTCGTGTTAATCAACCTGTATCTACACTTCCCCCACGAGGGAGCCTTTAACTGGTTATCCACAGCTATCACTGAGAGTCACGTGCAGCAGGGGTACTAGGCCCAGTTGCTCAGGACCCATAGTAGGTCAGGCCCCGGGAGGGTAAACAGTCGGGAAAAAAAACTTTCGACTGGACAGAATATCAAGTTTTTAATATAGAATGGACAGAATATCGAATTGCCAGAATATAGTGGTGAAGAATATCGAAAACCAGGTAAGAAATATCAATTTACATAATATCGAAGTAAGTAATATCGACAGTCATAATATAGTTGTTAAAAATATCGAATTTTTTTTTTTATAGTGTTTTAAGTGTTAGTATATGTGTTAAAAGTATGTATTAATTTTGGAATGTATGTTTGAATATTTTTAAAGTAATTAATTTTATGTTATTTAATTTTTTTGTAATTTAATTCCGTAGTGGGTTGTGGGTTTATAGGGGATTAGGGTGGGAAGTAATTTAATTATAGTACAACAAATAATAATTTTTAGGAATTATTAATTATTTGTAATTTAATTTTGCGTTTTACTTCTGTAGTGGGTTGTGGGTTTATAGGGGAATAGGGTGGGAAGTAATTTAATTGTTATTAAGTAATTATTAATTGGTAATAACTAATTTATTGTAATTAATTATTCATTGGTAATTAATTTGTAATAATTGGTAATAATTTTTTATTAATTGGTAATTAATTTGTATTAATTGGTTAATTGATAATTATGTTAATTGTACTAATTTATTATTCGGAGCGGGTTGTGGGTTTATAGGGTAATAGGGTGGGAAGTAATTTAATTTTAATTAAGTAATTATTGAAAATATTTTTGTGTATTGATAATTAATTTACTGTTAATTATTAATTGGTATTTTTTATTATTTATCAATTTATGGTATTGACAATTAATTGGTTGTTGATTATTAATTGGTAATTAATGTGTATTAATTGGTAATTAATTTCTATTAATTGTTTAATTGATAATTATGTTAATTGTATTAATTTATTATTTGTAGCGGCTTGTGGGTTTATAGGGGAATATGGTGGGAAGTAATTTAATTGTAAATAATTAATTTTTGAAATTGTTTTTGTATATTGATAATTAATGTATTATTAATTAATTATTAATTTGTACTTGTAGTTATTAATTTTTTTTGTATTGAAAATTAATTGCTTGTTAAATAATTATTAATAGGTAATTTAAAAAAATATTTATTGGTATTTATAAATAATTAATTATTAAAGTTTGTGTGATTGGTAAATAAAGTTAATACTTTTTTTATATTTTAATACTTTTTTATATTACTATTAGTAATTCATTTATTTTTAATAAAATATTAAATTATTATTTTTCCTACTATTGCACTCACTGGAGTGGGAATAGTAATTGTTCCCCCTATGCTATCCAACGCTTTCCCTACTATTGCACTCACTGGAGTGGGAATAGTAATTTTTACCCCTACGCTATCCAACGCTTTCCCTACTGTTGCACTCTTTGGAGTGGGAATAGTAATTTGTACCCCTATGCTATCCAATGCTTTCCCTACTGTTGCACTCACTGGAGTGGGAATAGTACATTTTACCCTCCCGCTATCCAATGCTTTCCATACTGTTGCACTCTCTGGAGTGGGAATAGTAATTTTTACCCCTACGATATCCAACGCTTTCCCTACTGTGGCACTCTTTGGGGTGGGAATAGTAATTTTTACCCCTTCGCTATCCAACGCTTTCCCTACTGTTACACTCTCTGGAGTGGGAATAGTATTTTTTACCCCTACTCTATCCAACGCTTTCCCTACTGTTGCACTCTTTGGAGTGGGAATAGTAATTTTTACCCCTACGCTATCCAACGTTTTCCCTACTGTTGCACTCTCTGGAGTGGGAATAGTAATTTTTACCCCTACGCTATCCAATGTTTTCCCTACTGTTGCACTCTCTGGAGTGGGAATAGTAATTTTTACCCTCCCGCTATCCAGCGCTTTCCCTACTGTTGCACTCACTGGAGTGGGAATAGTAATTTTTACCCCTACGCTATCCAATGTTTTCCCTACTGTTGCACTCTGTGGAGTGGGAATAGTAATTTTTACCCTCCCGCTATCCAGCGCTTTCCCTACTGTTGCACTCTCTGGAGTGGGAATAGTAATTTTTACCATCCCGCTATCCAATGCTTTCCCTACTGTTGGACTTACTGGAGTGGTAATAGTAAATTGACCCGCCCGCTATCCAATGCTTTCCCTACTGTTGCACTCTCTGGAGTGGGAATAGTAATTTTTACCCATACGGTATCCAACGCTTTCCCTACTGTTGCACTCTGTGGAGTGGGAATAGTAATTTTTACCCCTACGCTATCCAACGCTTTCCCTATTGTTGCACTCTTTGGAGTGGGAATAGTAATTTTACCCCTACGCTATCCAATGTTTTCCCTACTGTTGCACTCTCTGGAGTGGGAATAGTAATTTTTACCCTCCCGCTATCCAGCGCTTTCTCTACTGTCGCACTCTCTGGAGTGGGAATAGTAATTTTTACCATCCCGCTATCCAATGCTTTCCCTACTGTTGGACTTACTGGAGTGGTAATAGTAAATTTGACCCGCCCGCTATCCTACGCTAAAAATATAGAATATTTTTTATTAATATTACGTTAATATATATAGGTATTAAAAAAATGTTTTTTTAACTTACATTAATTATTTATTAATTGTAAAATTATTTAAGTATTTGTAAGTATGTTTTGATTAATTATATTTATTATTTCATAAATTTTACATTACTTTTAAGACATTTGAAAAAATTCGATATTTTGACCAACTATATTTTTTACAACGATATTTTGGAATCGATATTTTTGTACTTACCTGTTTGTAGATAGGGATTCGATATTTTGCCATTCTCTATTTTTTCCTCGATATTTTTGTAGGTCGATATTCTTCTCCTCGATATTCTGTCAGTGATCCCCTGGGAGATCAGGAGAAGAAGACCTCACCACTACAGTTGGGCCCAATAGTCCCTTCATGCCCAGTGGCCCTCTTAAAGAGGTTCTGACACTATTACTCTTAATTTTCATAGTCAGACTCCTCAATTGTTATGTTATGTAAAAGCCCTCCGGCATACAAGATAACAGAACCCATGAGCTCTCTAACCTATTTAAAGGGCCTTGATTAGAGTTCATCATATTGGACACCATTGGTATTTGTTAATCACAAAGAGCCTATGGTAAAAAATTAGGGTTAGATTGAGGGCATGAGTATCACTAGATTCAATGTGAATTTCGATAACAGAGTCCCATATGTCTGCACAACCTGAAGATAGTGGATCCCAGATGGTCCTCCTTTCATGGCCCAAGTTGATGGTGCTTGAAACAATAACATAACATAACATGACATGATAACAACATAACAAAACGTAACATAACATGACATAACCCAACATAACAAAACACAACATACCATAACATGACATAACAAAACATAACATAACACAACAAAACACAATACATATTTGTGATTGTTGTATTAATATATATAAATTTAGAAGGCTCTTCTAATTTCTCCCTGCAGCGAAGCATCACATTTTTTGAGTGACGCCTACAAGTGGAGCGCCTGTTCTCATGCACTCCATTTGAATATATTGGTGCCGATTACGATCCGGCAATAAAATTCCCCGTACGACTCGTATCCGGTCTTTTTACCGTACGAATCGTACAAGTGCCGTACAAACTGCCAATCACGATTCGCATGGTAAAAAGTCCATACGAACCGCATTGGGAATTATTCCCCACACGTCCTCGGGTCGGAAAATGTGTCCGACACGTCCTCGGACGATTTACCGTACAAATGTGAAAAGTGAAGTCCGACCGCGGAATCACGATCCATCCCGTGCGTCCGATGTTAAAACCATATGGAAAAAACACCGTCCGCACCGAACACCCATAGCAACCATGGAGACATATGCCCGCATACACGCCGACCCCCCCCGAGCCCCCGTATGTACGCGTCGACCTCCCCCCAGCCCCCGTACGTACGCGCCGACCCCCCCAGCCCCCGTACGTACGCGCCGACCCCCCCCAGCCCCCGTACGTACGTGTCGAACCCCCCGTGTATGTATACACCCGTGTACGTTCGAGTCGTACCCCCCGTGTATGTACACCCGTGTACGTGTCGTACCCCCCCTGTATGTACACCCGTGTACGTGTCGTACCCCCCGTGTATGTACATCCGTGTACGTGTCGTACACCCGTGTAGCGCTGGGGGTACGCATCGTACATACACGGGTGGGGGTACGACTCGAACGTACACGGGTGTACATACACGGGGGGTACAACACGTACATGGGTGTACATACACGGGGGGTACGACTCGAACGTACACGGGTGTACATACACGGGGGTACGACTCGAACGTACATGGGTGTACATACACGGGGGATACGACTCGAACGTACACGGGTGTACATACACGGGTGGGGGTACGACTCGAACGTACACCGGTGTACATACACGGGGGGTACGACACGTACACGGGTGTACATACACGGGGGTACGACACGTACACGGGTGTACATACACGGGGGTTCGACACGTACACGGGTGTACATACACGGGGGTTCGACACGTACGTACGGGGGCTGAGGGGGGGTTGACGCATACGTACGGGGGCTGGGGGGGTCGGCGCGTACGTACGGGGGCTGGGGGGGTCGGCGTGTACATATGGGGGCTGGGGGGGGTACAGCACGTACGTACGGGGGCTGGGGGGGTCGGCGCATACATACGGGGGCTGGGGGGGGTACGGCGCGTACGTACGGGGGCTGGGGGGGGGTACGGCGCGTACCGGGCCACCTACTCTGGTTGTTTCGCGCCGTACTTCGCTTTTCCGGCACTTTTTGGGTGCCGTGAAAATATCGCCGTCCGGACTGCTGTCGGTTCGAATCGTACTTCCTGGGTCGTGAAACGCTGCCTGAAAGCGTCCCGACGTCACGTCGCAGCATTCCCGGATCACATTCGTACGTATATTTCCGTCGGTCGGTGTTTTTTACGATTCGTACGGAAATGGTGTTTCCGTGCGAATCGTAATTCCATGTTTGTAAAGTTTTCCGACCGGGTACGAGTCGGACGGAGAAAACTCTCTGACCGACGGTTCGTACCCGGTTTTTACCGGATCGTAATCGGCACCATTGTCTCTTAGCCAATGTTTTGGGCAGGCACTTCTGAATCTACTTACTGCTACTCTAAAAACTGCTATAATGTTGGCAGTGTTGCTCATGGCCCAGTCTACAATTGGTAATTTTGCTTTGGAATTCTAGGGCCACGGACCTCCTATCCAAATACCAGGAGTGCTGTGCTAATTCTGCCACACTGAAGAAAAGTGTAATTTGAGAGGGAGGATTGCTGAGGAGACCAAACCTCTCTATTTCCCATCAGCATACATTGTCCCTTTGGACTTTGTGGACTAGGTACTTCCAGAGGACGCCTGTTTTGTAACGTAGCTCTGCGGCCATCACCAATATTTGGCAGCATGCATTCAAAGGCCACACTACCTGTGATCATATTCAGTGCTATCTTAAGGATTTTGTGGCTCCTGGGTAAAACCTAATTTATAGGCCCCTGTACAGTACAAATCTGAATTGCATTCCCCATTTCCTGGTAATTCAAGCCCACATGATGCCATACAGTACTGAATTTTATGTTAACAGGGTCACATAACTATCTAAATCAATTCTTGAACAGGATGCCAAAAGTCCTTAAAATGACACAGGGTAAAAAGAGTCTGTTGCTGCAGTAGGCAAAGAGTGTAGATAGAGAAATAGAATAGACAGAGATCAAAAAGAGAGAAAGTTCTCTTTCCCATGGGGTCTGTTAGGGTGGGGGGCCATCTTGCCTATTCATCCTGTGGCCTCCAAGCCCACCACCCACATGCCATAGGGCTCTAATAAGTTGTCAGTCCTGCATTTGGTTTTCTTTTGAGCTTTCAGCTGGGGTGGTGTCAGGTTTAGAAACACAGTAAATACCTCCCACCTCAATGACTGATGGCCAAATACGCCCAGAACTGAAATACTGAGTGACTGATGCCGCCATCATATCCATCATACATTCTAATACTGAGTGACTGCTGCAACCATATACGCATGTACTTCAATATTGAGTGGTTGATTCCCTCTGCATTTCACGTACTATAATATTACAAAATAGCTTCAAGGACAGCTAGTTCTGTGCTGATATTGTACGTGTTTCAGAACTGCATTCATTTGCCTACATGCAACTATAAATAATCAAAGAAGGCACACAAAAGAACACCCAGAGTACATTTATGTCTAGTCCCATGAGGTAATGAGGGGTTTTGTTTTTGACCACTTACCTCCCTCAGGCACTGCATATGGTCTACAGCAGCAGATTACTGACCTCAGGCGGGCTCGCATTTGCAACTACAGGAGAAGCAGAAACAAATCATGAGCTCATTCTCTCTAAAACCAGATTTCACCATTGAGTCATGTTGTTATACAGTGTTACGCTCTGTGCAGTCACCTTCTTGTTGATATGTAGTAGCTACCTACTGAAGGGAACATCTACATTTTCAACTGCCCTGGTCTCCATGTTAATGGCCTCACCCCATTCTATGAGCCTCCTGGGTGTGCTGCCCTATATCTCACCCATGCCTTGAAGGGGAAGTAAATTGTTTAGCTCAGTGTAACTCGTTCACTTCACATTGAAGGCCTGTAGTGGGGTGAGAACTAAACATGATATTTGTGCAACTTTGGAAAAATATCTATCTCCCACACTTTTTTGGAGACACTGAATCAATTGTGAACAAATCTGAGAACATCCAAAGTGACACACTCTTTTCATCAAGGGGTAAACTTTAAAGTAAGCACTATAATCCCCTCACTACTTATTCTCGGAATCCTTTAAACTCACGCTGTGAGTTGGGAAGGAACCGTATGTCCAGCTCCAATCATTTCTCAGTTACCAACCAAAAACAAAGATCAAAGGTTACTCCAAAAACTGTTACCGCTCCCCGTGTTTTTAGTGACACTACATTGTATTCCTCTCCTATTTTAAAACACGTTCATGTCTCATGTTTTTCCCTTGCTCACTTGCTGTTTCCTTTATCCCTTTCTACTATATTTGCTGCTATTTTCTTGGTCCTTAATCTGTAAACTTTCACCTAATTAAGAGTACACTTTTATATTTCAGAAACTCAAACCCTGGTAATGACAACTAAGCCTGATACCTTATTTACACTTACAGGCATGAAATAAAAACTCACATTGATGGACATCTTCAATTGAGTAAAATTCAAATGTCAGCTGTGGTTGATGGTGCTCCCCCAACTGGACGGTAGGCAAATAACTGGGAATTAAAAAATAAAGTTAGTGTGTGAAGTCAAGCACTTCAGTTGTCACACATTCCATGAGTTGCGAAAGTCTGAGATCAATGACATAGCCTCCCACATTAGGAAACAGTATACAATAAGGGGCATATTTACAAAACAATGTCGGAACGGGGTGTTACGCCAAATTTGGCATCGCAGCGCTCAGACATTTTTAAAAGCAGGGATCAGGCGTATTTACAAAAATACAGCGCACCCCAGCATTTTCTCCAGTGTTGGTGCTAAGAAAGCTGCTTAGCCCCAGTGCAAGCACCCTTGTGCCATGTTGCAACGGTGCCTGTGCTGCAGGGGCAATAGTTTCTTCCTGCAAATAAACAATCAATAATGGCGATTTGCTCTTCTGCAGCACACATAGAAAGAGCAAAATACGAGGAGAAATTAATAATTTCTCCTCATATCGCCTTCCTAAGACCAGTTATTACATGGCCTTAGATTTTGGCACTGCCCTAGCCTTGAAAATCTGGGTACAGCATCGAAAGTGAAAGCTTTTACCATGGAACGCCCTCAGCAACACCCATTGCACGCCCCTTTGCTGCCCGGGACGCAGCAGCCAGGATCATATTTACAAGGTGGCGTTAAGTTATGTTTACGTGGCTTTGTGCCACCTTGTAAATATGTGAGATGTCGCAACACCACCGGAGCGTATAAAAAAATTACGCTACAGTGGCGTTAGGGGCTTGTAAGTATGCCTATATGTGTTTTCCCAACACTGGTGATTCAAGACTGTTCTGTGAACCTTCGACCTTACCTTTTAACATGAATAATTTCTGAGGTTTAAAAGACATTATTAGAGAAAGAACATCATTTCTTTAACCAGAGTCAGGTGAGGAGAGGGGAGAGTAGAGTTGAAAATAAAACTTGATTCTCGTCTAAGATGTTTTTATAATGAAACCCTAAATACCAAAATATTTCAGTTTCAAATTCGTCAAAAACAATGGGAAAACATTTTCACTGAGATGTACTGTTCAAAACAATTCATCACATCTCAACCCTAAAACCCATACTTTAAGTTACTGTTTTAATACCAGAATTTGCCTCTATCCGAAATTGTGGGAATGCACTTTTTCATCAAGTAACGCCCACTTTCTATAAGTGACAACAAAAAAATTGTCTAGGCTTAGAATGAAATATCCTGAACCCGTGGAACCTTGCAAACGTTTCTATCTATCCATATTGCTTTATGCTCCATGAAATCAGCTTCATTTTGCTAAATGAAATGGTGACACAAGAATTCTTTGTGCTTTTGACGTCATTGATTTGTATATTAAAGATAAAGCTAAATCAAAGATGCACATCTTTCAGTGTTGTACTGCAGGGTCATTGTTAAAACATTTGGTTGGTTGCTTTTCAAGTCGTAAGGTAAACGTATAAGTATGAAGGATATAGGTGGTAAGAACAGTTTAAGAATTTAAGATGGCACCAAGAGATATTGTATGAGTGGAAGGATGCCAGTGCCACTGTGTTTGTGTGTGTATATATATATATATATATATATATATATATATATATATATATATATACACATCTATATATATATATACTCTCTATTGCATGTTCCAGAGCCCATGAAGAAGAGGCATTGTCCTCGAAACGCGTCGGCCATGAGGAATATTTATGGCATCTGAGAGGCAAGCTGCATGAGGTCGTAATGCCAGATGGTGGGGGCATGGTCGAGTATTTTTTCGAAGCTTCGGCATTTTTGATGGATAATATATATATATATACATACATATATATACACACACACAGGCACGTACACCACACACACACACACACACACACACACATATATATAATATATATATATATACTCCATCCCACTCCGGCAAAGAAGAAGCGATGTGCTCAAAGATGTCAGGTAAGGCTTTCTTTATTAAATCAGGTCTCGCACGGCCCCATGGCTAAAAACACTAGGCTGCCCCACTGAGGATATCTCACAAATATATATATATATATATATATATATTCACTGAAAAAACCATAGGTTTCACACATGTTATAGTTAGCGGAAATTTTACTGATAAAAAACCAGTGAAATTCCCCCGTTATAGTTAGTGCAGGCAACTATAACTCACGCGACCGCAATCTTCTGCTGATGCTAATACTGTATTTAGACACTTATTTGCCCATGTCTTCTTCCATACATTTTTAGCTATACATATATTACAAATATTTTTTTTTCATAAAGACACATATGTCATCAGCAGAAGATTGCGGTCGCGTGAGTTATAGTTGCCTGCACTAACTATAACGGGGGAATTTCACTGGTTTTTTATCAGTAAAATTTCCGCTAACTATAACATGTGTGAAACCTATGGTTTTTTCAGTGAATTTGCAAGGTATTTTAAATGCTAATTCCTAACTATAACGTGTGTGAAACCTATGGTTTTTTCAGTGAATTTGTACGTTTTTTTAAATGCTAAGTTACTTTACGCCATTCGTGGCGTGCGCGCCCACTTAACGCAGTTCGTTCCGTGCGCGCACGGTGCGCTTCGTGCACCGTGCGCGCACAGTAAGCACGCGGTGCTTACTGTGCTTACGGTGCTTATAAGCCATGCACAAATGGTGCCCTTCGGGCACCATTTGCGCACGGGGTGGAGAGAGTGTGGATAATTTTTTCTTTGATTATTTTTGTTAAAAATATTGTGGTTTTTCACAATACTGATAAGCCCTGCACATTTGGTGACCTGCGGCCACCAAAAGCACAGGGGGTGGGGAGAGTGTGGATAGTGTTTTTTTTTATAATTTTTTAACCGTACGCGTACGGTAAGCGTAATCGGCAAAATTAGCGAAAAAATAAAAATGGCTTTTTTGCCCTTGGGGGGTCTTGGGGGACTCCCTCATCATGGCTATGTGTGTGTGAGCTGTCAAAACAGCTCCTTTACATGTGTATTAGTTTTATTTGACAACCTAACTCTCAGTGCGAGAGAGAAAATGGCGGCCGCCGCTTCCTGGTTTCGGCCGATGCGAATGTTTACTAAGATCTAAGAGCCAATCAGAATCGCGCTCGCGCACGCCACCGTACGCGTACGGTAAGCTTACGGTAAGCGTACCGTAAGCTGGCTCAGATATATATATTGATTTAAAGGCTATTTTCTCAGAATCTACTGAACAGATTTACACCAAACCTACAAAAGGCACTTCCTTGACCTGAGGACTACCTCTCTGCCAAATTTCAAGTAATTCTGTTCAGCCGTTCGGTCTGTAGCCCTGTCTAAAGGTCCTATGGAAAAATGCATGGGAAAAACGCGTTTTGGGACCCCCCTTTTATCTCAGCCCCCGCTTGACGAATCCTCCCGAGACTTTCAGGGTAGGAGCGGAGCGTAGCGCCCCACCTATTTTGAGAAATTCGCGAGGATTCGTCGACCGGCGCCAAAGTTATTCAAAATAGAATGTTGCGGATTTCCTATGGAAAAGGGGTCCTAACTATAACTACCTACTGGCGACCGCCAGTAGGTAATATATATATATATATATATATATATATATATATATATTACCTACTGGCGGTCGCCAGTAGGTAGTTATAGTTAGGACCACGTTTCCATAGGAAAACCTCAACATTCTATTTTGAATAACTTTGGCGCCGGTCGACGAATCCTCGCGAATTTCTCAAAATAGGTGGGGCGCTACGCTCCGCTCCTACCCTGAAAGTCTCGGGGGGATCCGTCAAGCGGGGGCTGAGATAAAAGGGGGGTCCCAAAACGCGTTTTTCCCATGCATTTTTCCATAGGACCTTTAGAACGAGCTACAGCCCGAACGGCTGAACAGAATTACTCAAAATTTGGCAGAGAGGTAGTCCCTAGGTCAAGGAAGTGCCTTTTGTAGGTTTGGTGTAAATCTGTTCAGTAGATTCTGAGAAAATAGCCTTTAAATCAATATATATATCTGAGCCCGCTTACGGTACGCTTACCGTACGCTTACGGTAAGCGTACGGTGGCGTGCGCGAGCGCGATTCTGATTGGCTCTTAGATCTTAGTAAACATTCGAATCGGCCGAAACCAGGAAGCGGCGGCCGCCATTTTGTGTATTTCACTCTGAAAAAAAAGAGTGAAAACAAGGAAAGGGGGCAATGAGGAGAGTTACAGACCCCCTAACATTTGTAAGGGGGTCAAAGAAGGACAGAAAAGTACAAAGAAAACATTTATTGATTTTAAAAAAAATCACGGGGTACGCGTACGGTAAGCTTACGGTAAGCGTACGGTAGGAAAAAAAAAAAAAAAAAATGAAAATCAGATTTAAGTGTTTAGATATTAGGGGGCTCTAAAAAGAGCCGTTGTGTTTATGAAATGATTTTTTAGTGGTACCTACAAGTAAGTACCGATGCAGAGTCTAAGGTTCAAGAGGAAGACTCTGTTCCCTTCATCATTGAAGTGCACACCATCTCCTCTATAAATGTCTTGCATGTCATAACGCAAGTTGTTGTGGTAAATGGCACCCATACCATAGTCACGGAGGAAAGCAGAAACAGATTTGTTGACGTGCTTTCTTGCTTTGTCATCGCACCGCGTGCCCACCGTGCGTGCACGGCACTAACTGCGTAAAGTGGGCGCGCGGTGCGCGAAGCGCACCGCGTGCTCACTGTGCGCGCACGGTGCGCGAAGCGCACCGTGCGCGCACGGAACGAACTGCGTTAAGTGGGCGCGCACGCCACGAATGGCGTAAAGTAACTTAGCATTTAAAAAACCGTACAAATTCACTGAAAAAACCATAGGTTTCACACACGTTATAGTTAGGAATTAGCATTTAAAAAACCTTGCAAATTCACTGAAAAAACCATAGGTTTCACACATGTTATAGTTAGCGGAAATTTTACTGATAAAAAACCAATGAAATTCCCCCGTTATAGTTAGTGCAGGCAACTATAACTCACGCGACCGCAATCTTCTGCTGATGACATATGTGTCTTTATGAAAAAAAAATATTTGTAATATATGTATAGCTAAAAATGTATGGAAGAAGACATGGGCAAATAAGTGTCTAAATACAGTATTAGCATCAGCAGAGGATTGCGGTCGCGTGAGTTATAGTTGCCTGCACTAACTATAACGGGGGAATTTCATTGGTTTTTTATCAGTAAAATTTCCGCTAACTATAACATGTGTGAAACCTATGGTTTTTTCAGTGAATATATATATATATATATACCTAGTAGTACTAATTTTCATTCACCTGCACCTTTTTGTACCAAGATCAATCGTGAATGTTCTTGACCAATTAATTTACCACTCATTTTTGTCTCCATTGACATTGTATGAGCTGTTTCTGTATTATGTATATTTTGTATTTACATATCTATGGACAGATTCAATGATTTTGTACAACCAATGTCTGTGATCACGCTACTAGTAATTATACCATTTGACTTTGGTAATATTTCGGGTAATTTCAGTGTGCACACACTAAGAAAAATGTCTCATATTTTAATGAATTGTGTTTCTTTCAATTATGCTTGGAATACGACACTGAGTTGTTATAACAATGAACCAGTACGCAACAGTATTTCTTCTATTTTCTCAGCAATGCCATTAGATTGTTTTCAGGTGTTGGTTGGTGTGTTCCCTTTAAATACAATGTTAAGCACGTAACGCTGTCATGTGAGCAAGGGCCGAGTGGCTCGAAACGCGTCATGGACTAGGCACGTAATTTATATTTAATAAACACTATTTGCAAGCATTGGCGAGTGAAGTTGTCCGTTCCTGCTGCTGTGCGCAACTGCACATTGGGAAGTTTCTTTGATATATATATATATATATATATATTCACTGAAAAAACCATAGGTTTCACACACGTTATAGTTAGGAATTAGCATTTAAAAAACCTTGCAAATTCACTGAAAAAACCATAGGTTTCACACATGTTATAGTTAGCGGAAATTTTACTGATAAAAAACCAATGAAATTGCCCCGTTATAGTTAGTGCTGGCAACTATAACTCACGCGACCGCTATCCTCTGCTGATGCTAATACTGTATTTAGACACTTATTTGCCCATGTCTTCTTCCATACATTTTTAGCTATACATATATTACAAATATTTTTTTTTATAAAGACACATATGTCATCAGCAGAAGATTGCGGTCGCGTGAGTTATAGTTGCCAGCACTAACTATAACGGGGCAATTTCATTGGTTTTTTATCAGTAAAATTTCCGCTAACTATAACATGTGTGAAACCTATGGTTTTTTCAGTGAATTTGCAAGGTTTTTTAAATGCTAATTCCTAACTATAACGTGTGTGAAACCTATGGTTTTTTCAGTGAATTTGTACGGTTTTTTAAATGCTAAGTTACTTTACGCCATTCGAGGCGTGCGCGCCCACTTAACGCAGTGCGTTCCGTGCACGGTTTTTATCAACTTTAATAAGCCCTGTACATTTGGTGGCCTTCGGCCACCAAAAGCACAGGGGGTGGGGTAAGTGTGGATAGTGTTTTTTTTATTTCTATTTTTTACCGTACGCTTACGGTAAGCGTACGGTAAGCGTACTCGGCGAAATTGCCGAAAAAAAAATAAAACCGTTTTTGCTCTTGGGGGATGTTTGGGGACTCCCTCAACATGACTATGTGGGAGGGAGTTGTCAAAACAGCCCCATAACATGTTTTTGGGCATCATGTTTGATAAATAACACTCAGTGCGAGAGACAAAATGGCGGACGCCGCTTCCTGGTTTCGGCCGATTCGAATGTTTACTAAGATCTAAGAGCCAATCAGAATCGCGCTCGCGCACGCCACCGTACGCGTACGGTAAGCGTACCGTAAGCGGGCTCAGATATATATATTGATTTAAAGGCTATTTTCTCAGAATCTACTGAACAGATTTACACCAAACCTACAAAAGGCACTTCCTTGACATAGGGACTACCTCTCTGCCAAATTTCTAGTAATTCTGTTCAGCCGTTCGGGCTGTAGCTCTGTCTAAAGGTCCTATGGAAAAATGCATGGGAAAAACGCGTTTTGGGACCCCCCTTTTATCTCAGCCCACGCTTGACGAATCCCCCCGAGACTTTCAGGGTAGGAGCGGAGCGTAGCGCCCCACCTATTTTGGGAAATTCGCAAGGATTCATCGACCGGCGCCAAAGTTATTCAAAATAGAATGTTGCGGATTTCCTATGGAAAAGGGGTCCTAACTATAACTACCTACTGGCGACCGCCAGTAGGTAATATATATATATATATATATATATATATATATATATATATATATATATATATATATATATATATATATATATATATCAGCAGAACGCTCGCTCTACTTCTCCTTGCTGAGCTGCTGGAAAAAGCGAGAATGGACCCAATTTGGTGCTTAGTAGATTTTAATATGCAAGCACACCTTCCACCATGACGCGTTTCGGCAGCTCCTCTGCCTTGATCACATGACCATATATATATCAAGGGGCTTGCTGAGATGACGTTATCACTGCCACTGACCAGCCGGTCCGTGAACAAGAAGCAGGAGCTTTGAAACGCGTTGGACCTTTCTGAACATTGAACATTGAAATGAAATTCGGTTTGCGATGCAATAAAGGACCTTCTTGAAAGCTAAGGGGGCCCGCTTCTGTCTCTTGAGTGCATCTCCGAGCAAGTGGCAATCCTTTTGAAAATATATTACGGCCAGCCCAGGTCGTGGAGTTTGCACCGCCACATATATATGGACTGTAGCGAGATACTTGCATTTCGCAAAACACAGAGGAGACGAAGTTGTGCTTTAAAGTTAAACCGTAATTCATTTCATACCTACTGGAGGTTTAATACTTTGATACTTATGTTTTGTGGCAGGAACGCTCAATCCTACAAGTCCCAGGATACCTTCAGACTGAATACAGATCCAACCCACCTGGGGGCAGTCAACTACTGGTTAACAAGGGGCTTGCTGAGATGACGTTATCACTGCCACTGACCAGCCGGTCCGTGAACAAGAAGCAGGAGCTTTGAAACGCGTTGGACCTTTCTGAACATTGAACATTGAAATGAAATTCGGTTTGCGATGCAATAAAGGACCTTCTTGAAAGCTAAGGGGGCCCGCTTCTGTCTCTTGAGTGCATCTCCGAGCAAGTGGCAATCCTTTTGAATATATATATATATATATATATATATATATATATATATATATATATATATATATATATATATATATATGTTCAAAGACTTCTCCCACCAGCCTTGAAGGTCCTCCAACTGCCAAGGAAGTAAGTACACGAGCCTGCATATAGTGCAAATTTTTTATTCAATGCCCAGAGCGACGGCCATAACGTTTCGGCTCCGTGGAGCCTTGTTCACATGACAGCGTGTAACTCATGATGTCACATATTTAAAGTGATACTACTGGTCACATGGGGGGGATCACATGGTTACGAAGTCATAGACAGCGAGAAAGTACAATCAACCACACGGCAAAAAATACACGTAGTGAAATTACAGGCTAAAACATTGTCCATGTCTCTAATCTTTTTAAAATATAGCATATGTACTTTATAATGTCGGCATAAATGCCTAATGCCTGTAAAGAATACAATGTAAATCTTTTGGCACCACCTAGACAATAATCAAGAATTGCGCCAGTTATGCATGAAAAACCAAATTGCCAACAGGCGGATGAACAATCTGTACTGGTCAGACTTCAACTAATAACACAATATTACTCATAAAAAAATATAAATATTATGATAAAAGGTATTGTGTTAAAAGATCCATGTTGCCCCACGGACCATTAAAATGGAAAAGTGATGAGTGCAAACAATATAAATAGACTATAGATAAAAAGAAAAAATGCAATTAATATGCCTGTGCTTGAAATGATTGGAATAATACATTTCATAAATAAGACAATTCCAAAGAGAAGAACCCACCCAGTGTAACCCAAGGACAGAATGTTGGGGTTATGATCTTCATATAAGATTTTATAAGGCACATTAATCAATGAAAGGAATCCGAATGACAGATTTACCTGTATCCGTTAGTATAATGGGTTTAAGCAGAATAAGGTTATGGTGAAGCCTTTCACATATAGAGTGGATATAAATTCCCACTAAGTGTGATAAGTTTATAGATGGAATTCACAAAGCGGTTAGGTTCCAACTGGTAGGACACACAATTCCATAGGGAAATGGGGATGTGCAAATACGCAAGTTTAATAAATACAAGTACATTTTGTCTAGGGAAAATGGTAAAATACCAGATAAATAACCATAAATATATAAAAAATATGAATATATTAAATAAGGTTAAGACAAAAGACTTAAAAATGTTAAAATGCTGTTATGTACACATCAGATACAAAAGATGCCCAAATAGAAATCACCGCTTATATACACTTAGTTTGTGGGATTTGTAGAGAAACCACCCATATAGTTTGCCCATTGAATAGGCTGCAAGAGGCAGGAAGAAGGCTAGTGAGCAAACTTATGCGATACTGTGAGCTTAACCCAAACATGTGTGCAGATCCTCCGTTATGTTAAGTCCTGTAGGAACCTTGGTGTTAAGTTGCAGAATATATCGGGTTTCAATTTGCGGAGATTGGACTCACGATCCCCACCCCTCCTGCTCGGTTCAATGCAATCAATAACAAAATAGTTTAGGCCCTTATTGTCACTATTGTGGATCTCTCTAAAGTGGCGAGCTACGGGGTAGGTGTTGTCCTGGTTAGAAATCGCACGCAGATGTTGCAGAATGCGTTTATGGACCGCTAGTTTTGTACTGCCCACATATCTAAGGTTGCAAGGACAGGTAAGGACATAAATGGCAAACTCAGTCTTACAAGTCAGTAGTTTGTTGATCCTGTGCTGCTTGTTGCTGAAGGGATCAGTAAAACGCCATGAGAGCAAGCTTTGCAAGTTTTACACTTGTAAAAGCCATTGTTAAGTTGTAACCACGACTTATTGTCAATGGATTCTAGGGTTGGTGTTGACCAAAGCTTGTCCCATCGTGGGGGCTCTACTGTATGTGATGGTAACCTGCTGGGGAAGCATGGGACCAATAACAGGATCACTGCGCACGATAGGCCAGTTCCTATTGATGATTTTGCGTATTTCTACATGTTGTTTGCTAAAGCCCATGATGATTCTAAATGTATTGGATGGGCTTATGTTAGTCCCCTCCGGAGTGTTATGCAATGTGGTGCTGCTGGTAATACCACAAATGGGTTTTAACAATTCGCTGCGATTATGTGCATTAGCTTTCACAATAGCACTTTCAATGATACTTTCAGAATAACCTCGCGCCTTGAATCTAAGTTTGCTATGCTCTTGTGCTGCCCTAAGATCCGTATCCTTACTGCAAATCCTCCTCAAGCGCAACATCTCCCCATAGGGTATGCTGTTAATGAGGTGGGGCGGGTGTGCACTGGTGGCATGGAGGGTGGTGTTACCGGCAGTGGGTTTACGGTAAAGCTTAGTCTCCAATGTGCCAACATTAGTGTAGACCTCAGTGTCAAGGAATGTGACATTAGTTTGGCTATAAGTAGCAGTGAATTGAAGATTGAGGTTGTTTACATTGAGACTTTCAATAAAACCCTGGGCCTCGTTCAATGATCCCTTCCATACTACAAATAAGTCATCAATAAATCGTAGCCAAACTAAAACATTGTCATTTAGGCACTGGGTGTACTCTTGCCGAAGAACCGTCTCCTCCCAGTGGCCCATATGGAGGCAGGCGTAGCTGGGTGAAAAGCTCGCCCCCATAGCTACGCCCCTCAATTGTCTGTATAACAAACTATTAAACATGAAGTTGTTATTGAGGAGACAAAATTCCAGCATTTCAATAAGCATTTGATTGTGACTAGCAAATTGGGGAGGTTTACGAGATAAAAAGTATTTAGAGGCCTTGATACCGTCATTGTGTCCAATACTGGTATAAAGAGATGTTACATCCAGGGCTATCATCCAATAGTCATCTCTCCACTGGATTCCATTGATTTTACGAAGGAAGTCCCCTGTGTCCTGTACATATGAATCTAATGATTTCACAAAATCCTGTAGAAAATAGTCAATGTATTGAGACATTTTTTCACAAACACCATCATGTGCAGAAATGATTGGTCTGCCTGGAGGGTTGACAGGGTCTTTGTGTATCTTGGGGATGAAATACATTTTGGGGATGACTGGGTTATCCTTTTTTAGGAAGTTGTATTCAGATTCAGTTAGGAGCTTTTGTCTTTTCCAGTTGGTCAATTTATCACGAATCTCCTTGTTTGAACTTACAATGGCCGCTGCTGTTGTTCGGGTGTAGCAATTCCTGTCGTTGAGCTGATTAAAGGCTTCATGGTCATAAAGCTCCTTTGTTAGTAGGACAATATTGCCACCCTTATCGCTTTGACGTATGATAGTCTTTTTGCTGCTTCTAAGTTTAGTTAGAAGTTGGTGGTATTGCTGGGACTGTCTATTGTAGCGTTGTTTCTTGGATTGAATCTTAGTGTGTAAAGTCTTGATCTCAGCTGTTACATTTTCATTAAATATATCCAAGGCATCGCGGGGCATGACTGGGTTGAAGGTGGATTTAGGTCTAAAAGAAGTGATGGGTCCCACAGAACCAAGATCATCTAGGCCGTGGGAAATTGTATTATCACCCGTACCCTCAGTGTCCCAAAGATCCTGGATAGCATCCTGCAGAGAGTTGTCATTGGCACCATCAGGAATATTTCGTTTGTTGTTTCGCATCGCAAAATATATATATATATATATAAATTCACTGAAAAAACCATAGGTTTCACACATGTTATAGTTAGCTGGACATTTTACTGATAAAAAACCAATGAAATTCCCCTGTTATAGTTACTGTAGGCAACTATAACTCACGCGACCGTAATCCTCTGCTGATGCTAATACTGTATTTAGACACTTATTTGCCCATGTCTTCTTCCATTAAATTTTAGCTATACATATATTACAAATATTTTTTTTTCATAAAGACACATATGTCATCAGCAGAGGATTACGGTCGCGTGAGTTATAGTTGCCTACAGTAACTATAACGGGGGAATTTCATTGGTTTTTTATCAGTAAAATGTCCAGCTAACTATAACATGTGTGAAACCTATGGTTTTTTCAGTGAATTTGCAAGGTTTTTTAAATGCTAATTCCTAACTATAACGTGTGTGAAACCTATGGTTTTTTCAGTGAATTTGTACGGTTTTTTAAATGCTAAGTTACTTTACGCCATTTGTGGCGTGCGCGCCCACTTAACGCAGTTCGTTCCGTGCGCGCACGGTGCGCTTCGCGCACCGTGCGCGCACAGTGAGCACGCGGTGCGCTTTGCGCACCGCGTGCCCACGTTACGCTAGATGGGCCATGAACGCACAATGCGTGCGCACATGGAGGTCATATGATGAGCATCGTTGTGACAGGTAAAATATATGTTTTGTTTGCAAAGGATGAGCCATGCGCAAAAGGTGCTCATCGGGCACCTTTTGCACACGGGGCGGGGAGAATGTGGATATTTTTTTTTTTTTTTATTATTTCTTACCGTACGCGTACGGTAAGCGTAATCGGCGAAATTTTCGAAAAAATTATAATTGCCTTTTTTCACTTGGGGGATCGTTGGGGACTCCCTCGACATGGCTAGGTGCTTGGGAGCTGTGTAAACAGCCCCTTTACATGATTTGCACTTTGTTTTTCAACCCCCTGTCAGAGTGCGAGAGAGAAAATGGCGGCCGCCGCTTCCTGGTTTCGACCGATTCGAATGTTTACTAAGATCTAAGGGCCAATCAGAATCGCGCTCGCGCACGCCACCGTACGCGTACGGTAAGCGCACCGTAAGCGCACCGTAAGCTGGCTCAGATATATATATTGATTTAAAGGCTATTTTCTCAGAATCTACTGAACAGATTTACACTAAACCTACAAAAGGCACTTCCTTGACCTGAGGACTACCTCTCTGCCAAATTTCAAGTAATTCTGTTCAGCCGTTCGGGCTGTAGCTGTGTCTAAAGGTCCTATGGAAAAATGCATGGGAAAAACGCGTTTTGGGACCCCCCTTTTATCTCAGCCCCCGCTTGACAAATCCTCCCGAGACTTTCAGGGTAGGAGCGGAGCGTAGCGCCCCACCTATTTTGAAAAATTCGCGAGGATTCGTCAACCGGCGCCAAAGTTATTCAAAATAGAATGTTGCGGATTTCCTATGGAAACGTGGTCCTAACTATAACTACCTACTGGCGACCGCCAGTAGGTAATATATATATATATATATATATATATATATATATATATATATATATATATATATATATATATATATATATATTATCTACTGGCGGTCGCCAATAGATAGTTATAGTTAGGACCGTGTTTATATAGGAAATCCGCAATATTCTATTTGGAATAACTTTGGCGCCGGTTGACGGATCCTCGCGAAATTTTCAAAATAGGTGGGGCGCTCCGCTCCGCTCCTACCCGGGGGGATTCGTCAAGCGGGGGCTGAGAAAAAGGGGGGGTCCCAAAACACGTTTTCCCCATGCAATTTTCCATAGGGACCTTTAGTCCAAGGTACAGCCCGAACGGCTGAACAGAATTATTTGAAATTTGGCAGAGAGGTAGTCCTCAGGTCAGGGAAGTGCCTTTTGCAGGTCTGGTGTCAATCTGTTCAGTAGTTCCTGAGAAAATCAAAAGTAAAATCATATATATATGTGGGCGGAGCCTAACCACACATCTCTTCCTGAGATCTGATTGGCTGTCAGCACTTCATCCAAGAAGTGCTGGCAGCCATCTTGGGACCAATATACATGATAGCACCTCATTAAAAAGCATTGCAGTTAATAGAAGGTTTTAAGACTTTAGTTACATTATAAATCATTTGTTGATGGTACCATACTCATTTTAGGAATTGTGGTATGTTCTAAGGTGATTTCACCATGTGAAAAAGCCTTCTGCTGGGATATCATGATTGAGAGAAAAATATTTTCTCATGCTTTTCCCACAGAGGTTTGGAAGGTGATCTATAAGCTAAACTGAGAGCTTATTTTCTGTAAATTCACATTATCTTTCTCAGTCATGTGAGAATGAAGTCTGACATTCTCAGTAAAACATGTACATCCAACAAGGGCAGAGACTGTCAGTTGATTCCTTTGTGTTCTACTGCAGCTTCCCAGAGTGTTCCAAAGAACAACTAGAGCGCTAACAGTCCTACTTATGATAAACATATGGCACACCTGAAGCCATCTTGCTTGGATTAAAGTGGTAACTCTTAAAACATTTAATTTAAAAAGGAACAAAATGAGGGGGTTCATTTTTCAATAAAAAGTATGATTAGTGCTGCAGAACGAAAAATTAGGGCACATTTTGAGTGACTTCTCAAATCCTCTTCTATTTCATTAAAAAATTCTGACATGCAGACTGAAACATGCACTTTCAATACCAGCAGCAGTTTTCCCTGGTGAGCAGTAGCTTTACAGTGATCTAATGAGCAAAAAGAGTGCTAACATTCTGAATTTATGGCAAATGTGTGACACATCTGAATGCCTTCTTGATGGAATCAAAGAAAAAATCTGAAAGTATTTCCTACTGAGGAGACTGCAGTAAATGAGGAAATTAGGAAACTTAATAACAAATAAGTCTCCCAAGATGGCCACCAGAGACAAAAGAGCCCAAATGTAGCCCAAATATCACCCAGATGTAGCCCAAGTATAGCCCAATGACAGAATGTCCCAGAGTGTTCTTAAAAACAACTAGAGCGCTTACTGTCTCCATTATGACAAAAGTATGGCACACCTGAAGCCATCTTGATTGGAATAAACTGGTAACACTTAAAACATTTAATTTAAAAAGGAACACAATGAGGGGGTTCATTTTGCCGTAGAAATTATGATTAATGCTGAAGAAAGAAAATGAGGGCACATTTTGAGTGACTTCTCAAATCCTCTTCTATTTCATTAAAAAATTCTGACATGCAGACTGAAACATGCACTTTTAATACCAGGAGCAGACTTCCATGGTGAACAGTAGTTTTACTACACTGATCTAATGAGCAACTAGAGTGCTAACATTCAGAATTTATGGCAAATGTGTGACATATCTGAATGCCTTCATGATGGAATCAAAGTAAAAAACTGAAAGCATTTCCTACTGAGGAGACTGCAGTACATGAGGAAATTAGGAAACTTCATAACAAATAAATCTCCCAAGATGGCCACCGGAGACAAAAGAGCCCAAATGTAGCCCAAAATCACTCAGATGTAGCCCAAATATAGCCCAATGACAGAAGTGTGCAAAACACTTATTATTTTGTGTTTTTGCAGTGTTATATAGTGCAGACTTGTCAGGTATTGGAGTGCTTTACATGAGCATTGGTTACATCACACAAGAACAAATTCATTTTGGTTGTAGACATGGGGAGACTAAGTGATTTGACCAGAATCACAGAATGTCGAGCTAAAGCAGAAACTCCAACCTGGTTCCCCAGTTGCAAAGTCTGCAGTTCTGGAAGTAACACCACATCCTCTCCCCTAAGTGCAACATTTAATCAAGTGGTCAACTGGATAAAAAAACAAAAAGATAACAAATAATTTAAAAGTGCTTTGTCGCTATTTGAAAACTCAGAAAATATGTCCTTATTTTAGTCTTTTAGAGCATTAACCATAATTTTGATGCCAATAAGACCATCTCATATATGTAATTTCTAAAGGAAATGCTCTAGGTAGTACAGTTTTGATTACATCAAGATGACGTCAGGCGTTCCACACTTTTGTAATAAATATAGAATGTTAGCAATCTAGTTGTTCATTAGGATACTGTTGAGAGGCAGAGGCCAGGGGCACAGAATCTGAAAATTGAAGGCAGGTAGGAGGGTGCAAAGGCAACAATTTAACCACACTGAGCAGGCAGGAAGGGCCGTGGCAGCACAAAAGACTATGGAGGGCAGTGGAAAGGAGGGCAGGGGCAACAAACCAACAATACAGGACTTGCAAGAGAGGCTGTGGCAATGTAATAGACCATTGTGGGCAGGCAGAAGGAAGAGGCAATGGTAGTACAACCATACATGCCAACAGACCCGATTCAGCCAGGAAACGTCCAATGTTTTTAAGCTCAAATGGGCTTTATTTGATCTGTCTCCTGTCTACAATCTCCTCTTTTTCAATGTAACTCAAAGGGGAAAATCAATACCCCAGTTTTTTTTCAAAATCTCCCTCTTACCAAGTTCAAAATGTTCGCAAGTATGGTACATTGGATCATGGAAGGAAATGGGGTAGGGACATGGACTTGGATAACAGAGGACAGGAGGGACATGGAGAGGTGCACCAAACTGACCCTGCAGGGCAGGCATCAGGGTTTGCAGCAGCACAATACACCACACAGGGCATGCGGGACGGGAGTGCAGCACAACAATCCATAGAAAGCAAGAGGGAGGGGACAGGACCATGCACATGGACAACAGAGAAAAGAGGGGCAAAAGGCAATGGTAGCTAGCTGACCATAATGGACAGACAGGAGAGAAAGTTGCAGCATAACAGACCATAAAGGGCAGGAGGGACGGATCAGGGGCATTGCAATGGAACAGACAAGCCAGGAGGGAGGGAGTAGGGGTCTGCACATGTAAACAGAGGGCTGGGGGCAAGGGGGCAGGGCAGGAGCAGCAAGATAGCCATGGAGGTCAGGCAGGATGGGCACTAGAAGCAAGACACACCATGAAGAGTAACACTGAGACTGTGATGGCCTATACACAGACCATGGAGGGAAGGTGGGAGGGGGTCAGGGGCAGCTAACTGACCACACAGCGAAGGTGGGAGGGGCCATGGCAGCACAGAAGACCATGCATGGCAAGTGGGAGGGTTAGTGGCAGCACAATGGCTATGATGGGCAAGAAGGAGGGTGCAGGGGCATGCACAAAGGACGATGGAGGATAGAAGGGAGGGTCAGGACCTGTGCACAGACAAGAATGTTCAGGGGAAGGGGCCTCACAACAGACCGCATGGGGCAGGCAGGAGGAGCAGTTGCAGCACAACAGACCAGGGAGGGCAGAAGGGTGTGGCAGTACAATGGACCATGTTGGATAGGAGGAAGAGGATAGGGGCATGGCATGTGGACAGGCAGGGTGGAGGTGGCAGGGACAGGTTACAGTCATCTGACAATGCTAGGCAGGTGGGAGGGGAGTGGCAGCTCAACAGAACACTCAGAGTAGATAGGAGTGGCAGGTCCATGGAACATGGTGGGCAAAAAGGATGGAGCAGGGGCATGCACAAAGACATCGGAGGGCAGGGGGAAGGAGAATAGGGGCAGCAAGCTAAGCACAGAGGCTAAGCAGGAGGTCAATGATTGCCCATAGAATTGGGCAATGGAGGGCAGGAGGAGTGGACTGGTACATCATACTAAATTGAGGGCAGTGGCAGCACATCAGACCATGCATGGCAGGAGGGAGGAGGCTAGTCCATGGATTCACACAACAGAGGATAGGGAGGAGGGGGATGGGGCAGCAAGCTAACTGTTCAGAGAAGGCGGGTATTAGGAACTTTATTGTTTTTAAAACGTGTGTCTGTGCGAACTACTTAAAATATGAACAAGTATGCAGCATAATCTCACTTTTATTCAGGAAGAAGAGGACGTTTGTGACTGTGACTCCGGGCTCACTTGGCAGAAACATCCCTGACCCTCCACCCCCTATCGCAAAATGTAATGCCCATGAAAAGGGTAGGTGAACACAGTGTTATATAGAACATAGTCCTGAGAGCACGATTGAAAATGAAAACTAGATATAGTGCATGGTATAAACTATGCACCAAAAAGTGTGATATAAGATGAACCGGGCGTAAAATATAATAGGCAATACATTGTGCGCAATTACAGATTCATTGGAGAGCGCGAGATAGCACAGGCACTAGCGCGTGCTATGCGATATGCGCCATGGAGTGTAATATGCACAGGGCAGTGTTGTGTAACCTAACTAGTCTCTAAAGTTGTAATATAAAATATGTGCTGGGGAGTGTAACGTTGCATATGCACCGTGACAAAGATATGGATCCCAGATTGTAATATGTATGGCATAGCACTGTGCGTTATAACATAGGCATCGAGGAAGGCACGTTAGATGGGGCAATATAACCCGTGCGAAGACAAGTGTGGCATGACATATTCACAGGGTGGTGTTACAGTGCATATGGGCTAGAGAGTGTCATAGCATATGCACTAGCTAGTGGAATACAACACAGAGGTGTGTGGCACTCAGCAGGCGATGGTGGGTGTAACACAGCATTGGGCTCTGCCAGGAGCACGCTGTGACTCTCAAGTGATGTTCGTCCCCTTTCCAGAGAGTAAAATAAAAAGTATTACACATCCGGCAGTGGATGTGTGTTTTATTAACCGTGAGGGAGGTTTCTTGCATAGTTTTGGTCGAATTTTTGTCGAATCACCTTTGAATGGCTTGGTGTGCATGTGTATTAAATGTGCCCGTCAATAGCTACCCATGTTTGTATAAATAAACGACAAGGGTGTCTACTGGGATTAGGCACGGTAGGGCATCAGACATGTCAGAGCTTCACTAGTGGTATAAATACATTCCACGTGGATTAATTGTATGCATAGTCGCCTTTAAATGAATATCACGCAAATCGTCATGGTGATAGGTACGTACGGTTTGTCCAGCATGTCCTAGGTGTGTCTATAAATATATATTTTTTAAAAATAATAAAAAACAGTGGCCGGCCCTGGGGGATGGGGTCATCAGGGCCAATAAATTTGAATAAGAAGGGGAACCACACAGCCCCCCTTCTTAAAAAATTAAAATAAATAAAAGACTGGCATCGTGCCGGAGGCCACGCCCCCTCCTTGCAGCACTCTGCAAACGCGCCCCCTGGCGAATTGTAAGTTGGGGAATTCATTCCTCTTCAATACTGAGGGTCCCTGAGGGCCAACTAGCCCAACAGGCATCTCCAGTAAGCGCCAGGGAGCTGCGCTGCAGACAGGTGTTCTGAGGCCAAGCCCCTTTCTACACCTCTCTGCAACGCAGCTCTGTGGCGCTTACTGGAGGTACCTAGTGGTCTAGTTTGACCCTAGGGACCCTTAGGATTCAAGGAGACTTAATCTCTCAACTTAGAACAGCCACAGGGCGCGTTTACACAGTGGTGAAGGGAGGGGATGGGGCCTGAGGTGACGTGTGCAAACACGCACTATGGCACATTTTAAATTGGGGATATCATTTCCCTTCAATACTGAGGGCCCCTGGGGGCTAACTAGCCCACCAAGTGCTTCCAGTAAGCGCCACTGAGCTGCATTGCAGAGAGGTGGTCCAGGCCGTGCCACTTTTTACACATCTCTGCATTGCAGCTCTGTGGCACTTACTGGAGGTACCTAGTGGGCTAGTTGGACCCTAGGGACCCTCAGGATTCAAATGAACTTAATCTCCCAACTAAAAACGGACACAGGGCGTGTTTACACAGTGGTGAAGGGAGGGGACGGGGCCTGAGTTAACGTGTGCAAAAACGCCCTGTGGCCTGTTTTATGAGGTAGTTTTAATCCCCCTGCCCTATTATATACTAGGGGCTTACAGAGGAGGTCATGCTAATCACAGGTGGACCCCAACGCATAATGGGGCATATTAACAAGCCAGGCGATAAAAATTATCGCCGCTTTAGCGGCAGAAAACTGCCGCTAAAACGGCGATAATGGGCTTGATAATATGCTCTATGGAATTCCAATTGAAGCCCAGGCTAGATGTCCTTCACGTCTAACATGGGCTTCAATTGGAATTCCATAGAGCATATTATCAAGCCCATTATCGCCGTTTTAGCGGCAGTTTTCTGCCGCTAAAGCGGCGATAATTTTATCGCCTGGCTTGTTAATATGCCCCAATGTTCCCTAGTGTATGTAGGTGTTTTCACTGTATTCTAAGTATCTTTTAACATAGCACTGGCTCTAGGACTGGTTAGTCAGACTCAGTTACCACCAGTATCCGTCTGAAAAAGTTGAGGGTACAGGATGATTTTGCAACAAGGCTTCTTTTTGCTCTTCCTTTTGTTCATTCTGCACGTTATCCTTCTTCCTGCACTTTTCTTCGTCTTTGAGGACTTCTGTTGCTTCTTTCTGCACTTCTTTTTTTTCTTTCTGTGCATTTTTTCTTCTTTCTTCACATGTCCTATCTCTGTAGGCATAGTTAGAAATTAGCATTTAAAAAACCTTTGAAATTCACAGAAAAAACCATAGGTTTCAGGCACGTTATAGTTAGGAATTAGCATTTAAAAAACCTCAGAAATTCACTGAAAAAACCATAGGTTTCAGGGGTGTTATAGTTAGCTGGACTTTTCACTTGTACAAAACCATTGAAATTCCCCCGTTATAGTTAGTTCAGCTAACTATAACTCGCGCGCCCTCAATGCACTGCTGATGACGTCACATATTACATCACTCATGACATGGTCAGTGACATCACTCATGACATCACTGATGACATCTCAAATGACATCACTGATGACATCACTGATGACATCATCCTTGTGATAGAGTGGCAGACCTCCTCTCACCCTAATATAACCTTTGATACACACATTCAAAAATAGAGACTAAAATTTTCAAAACAACGGACATACCAATACCAGTTACAACAACCTCTTCAGTAATTCTAAGATCCACATACACATCCACTCATTCACCAACAGTCCTATACAGTCACTCATACATGTACTCACTCATCATACACCTATACATCCTGTTACACAATGCCACTCATCCATAGAGTTACTCACACACATAGTCACTCATGCTAATAAAGAATCAAACATACATTTGCTTGCATATACAGTTATACATACACCACCACACTTACTTCTACGGAAACTTACACATACTTAGTCTTTTAAACAATCACTTATAGAAACACATACTTATTAATACAGGAACTCTTTCAATCTCTCACTCTCACATACTCACTTATATACACCAATAGTCACATATACTACTTTAAAACATATGTAGTTACTCATAAAGACACTATTGAGACAGTCATTCACTCACTAACACACCCATACACACACTCATCCACCCATACAGTCCTGCACACATGCTGTCTTCAACACATACAAACAGTGAGTCACTCATTCATGCACCTATGCACTACGTAATACCCCCACCGAACCATGCAGACACTCAGACTGATACTCAAAAAAACAACTAATAACCTATATAGACAACCATGTAGCTACTCACCAACCCATGCAGCCACTTATACACAAAGTGAGAGACTGATACAGATATTTACATATTTAAACATTACTCACTAAGCCATGTATTCACTATGATACACTTAATCAGTCAGTTACACAATCAATTTTTCAAAAACAAATCAGCCATTTAGACACTTATATACCCATTTATTCTTCCATCGACCTTGAGATATGCATATATAAAACATATTTAATTTTCAGAAAAACACGCATTCACTGGATGATGTCATCAGTGATGTCATCAGTGATGTCATTTGAGATGTCATCAGTGATGTCATCAGTGATGTCACTGACCATGTCATGAGTGATGTAATATGTGACGTCATCAGCAGTGCATTGCGGGCGCGCGAGTTATAGTTAGCTGAACTAACTATAACGGGTGTCAGAAGCTGTGTCGGAATTCCCACGGAGGCAGAACGCTGCTAGCTCCCAATGCCCACCTCCCGGAACGCACTGTTGAATACAATGGCTCCAGGCAGGGGGAAAGGGGAATGGGACAAGAAGAGACACTCAAGCTTTTCTGGACTCCTTTTCTTTCTGTTCTTGATATTGTTGTCTGGAGTACCTAATGCACAGAGGGAGAAATCACTTAACTCTTATGGACTCTAAATACCTGACTGCTTGTGTTCTCGCTTGTTGTTACCTTCCCTACCCAGGTTTGCTGGAGTTTGAGCTCCTCTTCTGATTCAGCTGACTACTTCTGACATGTGTTTCTATCAACCTAATGCACAAAGAAATATTATTCAGTCAGGTGATTACCTATTCCCTCCTCAGGTCTCTTACTCCTTCGCCTCCCCTTCTATTCTCTTACCTTGTGTAGTCTGACTGAATGATTATCAAGGGGGTTCTATAATTAGCGAAGACTGCTCTGCTCTTGGTGCTTAGTGGGATGATCGCAGAGTCTAAATGGACTATAGTTCTGCTTCTGGTGATGTAATCCACAGGCAATTCTTGGTATTCAAATGGAAGCGCGCAAAAAGGTAAGTAAAAGGAAAGTTTGGGAGGAGAGAATAGGGAAGAACGCAAGCGGGGGGATTCGAAGGGGGGAAGTTCGCCTGGCAGCGTGGTCTCTTACTTTCAGCAAATGAGTACCAGTTCTAGTCTTTTTACAGCTGACCTTACTTGTTTCTGGAAGTCTGGACTTGAATACTAAAACTCCCTCAAACTCGACGACTTTCCGCAGAGCAGGAGGGCTGCTAAGTTCTTCTGGAAATATTACTGCTTCTTTCTCTTCAATCACTGAAGATTCTCGGACGCACTGTGAAGGAATATTCCTATATGACTGGAACTCGGAATTTCCCTCTTCACAATGCCTCTTCTGAGTTTACGAAAGAATTCGCCACTACCTGTGACGCACACTGGAATTCACTCAAAAACTACGGAGTTCACCCAAAACACAACTTCTCTCACTGAGGACTAAATTGAAGTGCGCATGAGAACGCTCTTCGCTGACGCACGAAACCTCATATCTCGCGAGATACCGTGCGTCAAACAGTACTTAAATTGTTCTGATGAGTCAAGCGGCCATCTTGAAATGGTGCGCTTGGTCTCTAATAGGCATTTGTCCAAACATTACAGCAGGAGGGTTTAACCGTCACTCGAGATCTTTTCTGAGGCAAATTGAGGGTAGCGACGGTTCTTGCTTCCCTGACAGTACCCCCTCTCAAAGACCGATTTATCGGTCCTGGCTTTAATGGGTAACGCAAGTGAAACTGTTTAATTAGTCTTGGGGCATGCACATCTTTAGCTGGTACCCAGGTTCGTTCTTCTGGCCCATAACCCTTCCAGTCAATTAAGTAGACTAACTGGCCTCTAACCCTCTTAGAGTCTAGTACCCCCTTTACCTCATATTCCAGGTGTTCTTTGATCTGTAAAGGGGGTGGCGGTTTGTCTACTCTGAGATTAGGAGCAGTCTTTTTTAAGAGGGACACATGAAAAACCGGGTGAATCCGCAACTGCTTGGGTAGCTTGAGTTTGCAGGTAACTGGACCCAGAACTTGTTCAATAGGAAATGGGCCTAAAAATCGAGGTTGAAATTTTCGATTTCCCTTCAATCCAAGATGTCGAGAAGATAACCACACAGAATCTCCCTTCTGATAAGGTGGGGCTTTTCTTCGATGTCGATCGGCCTGTTTCTTGTAACTTTCTTTTGCTTTCAACAGATTAGATTCCGCAGCCTTACGAGCAGAAGCCAAATCCATTAGCAAGTTACTAACTGCTGGAACTTCAAAATCTCCCTGATTACAAAAGGGGTTTGGATGTCTCCCAAAATTTAAAAAGAATGGTGAGTAACCTGTTGAAACGTTCTTGGCGTTGTTGTGTGCAAATTCCGCCATCCACAAAAAATCTGACCATTCACCACCCCGATCCAGAAGAAACAGACGCAGATACTGCTCTAGCTCTTGGTTTACTCTTTCAGTCTGGCCATCTGTCTCTGGGTGGTAGCTGGTAGAATGGCGGACTTCTACACCCAACCCTCGCATAAACGCCTTCCAAAAGTGGGATACAAATTGAGGGCCACGGTCTGAAATCAGGATCTTTGGAACCCCATGAATTTTTACAACATTTTCTCTGAAAAGCTTAGCCAACTCAGGGGCCGACGGGACTCCTTTTGCTGGGATAAAGTGGCTCATTTTGGTGAAGGTGTCTACCACTACTAATACTGTATCATAACCCTTACTCTGAGGAAGATCTACAATCAGGTCTAACGTGACCGTATGCCAGGGATGTTTTGCTGTGGGTAACGGTTGCAAGAACCCCTGAGGAGCCTGTCTACTGGATTTCCCTCTGGCACAGAGCCCACAAGACTCCACATATCTCCTGATCCGCGACCTCATGTCTGGCCACCAAAAATAGCGCTGGATTAAATCAATTGTCTTTAGAGTTCCTTTATGGCCTGCTAAGGGTTGATCGTGACAGTCTCTTAGAACTTGTTCCTGAAGCTCTTCAGTGGGCAAATACAGAGCTCCCTGACGATAAGGCAAGGCATCCTTGATGACTCTTCCTTCCTCTTGACTTGCCCATTCAGCCATTTCCTCTGCGGACATCTGTCTGCTGATCTCTTCCTTAATGTTCGCAACAGATAATGTGCACACAATCTTAGTGTCTGGAATGATGGGTTGGGGAGTTACCACATGTTCTGTTCCTTCTGTCTGGATTCTGGACAAGGCATCCGCCTTCCCATTCCTACTCCCTGGGCGGTATGTGATCACAAAGTCAAAATCTGCGAAATACAGGGACCAACGCAACTGACGTGGAGTTAGTGTTTTTGCAGACTTAAGAAATTGAAGGTTCTTGTGGTCCGTGAACACTGTTATAGTGTGTCGAGCCCCGAGTAAATGGTGTCTCCACTCCGTGAACGCATCCTTCACCGCCAACAGTTCTTTTTCCGCGATGGTGTAATTAATTTCAGCGGGATTTAATTTCCGGGAATGATACGCCACGGGGTGCAGTTGTCCAGTGGATTTGTGCCGCTGAGACAGGACTCCACCTATTGCTTGATCGGAGGCATCTGCTTCCACAAAAAAGGGTTCACTAGGATCTGCGTGTAGCAAGATGGGTGCCGAGGTAAAGCTGGACTTCAAATATTCGAAGGCTTGTTCTGCCTCTGTGGTCCAACTGAACTTCACTCCTTTCTTGAGTAGTTTGGTGATGGGGATGATCTTTTGCGAGAATCCCTGGATAAACCGACGATAGAAGTTAGCAAATCCTAAGAATCGCTGAATCTCCTTGACATCTTTTGGCGATGGCCAGTCCACCACCGCTTGAACCTTCTTGGCATCCATCAAGATTCCTCCTGGGGATAAAACGAATCCCAAGAACTCCACCGTCTGCACACTAAAAGCACACTTCTCTAGTTTGACGTAGAGCTGATGCTGACGAAGCCTTTCTAGAACCGCCTTGACGTGCCCAGGATGTTCTTCGGTATTCTTGGAATATATCAAGATGTCATCAAGATATATTACTGCCACCTTATCCACCAAATCTCCCATAATGTCATTGATAAAGTGCTGAAAAGCTGCCGGGGCATTGCATAGACCAAAGGGCATTACCTGATATTCAAATAGCCCGTATTTGGTCCTGAAAGCAGTTTTCCATTCGTGCCCTTCCTTCATGCGAATCAAATGGTATGCCCCTCGAAGATCCAATTTAGTGAATATTTGAGCATCTTTAATCTGGTCAAGGAGAACGGAAATCAGTGGCAACGGGTAACGGTTCTTAACGGTGACCCGATTGATAGCACGATAATCGATGCATGTCCTCAAGGAGCCTTCTTTCTTCGGAATGAAAAAGAGCGGAGAGGATACTGGAGACTGTGACGGTCTAATGAATCTGTTGGCTATATAGCGATCCAGGTACTCCTTGAGATAGCCATTCTCTGCTTCTGTCAACGCATAGATTCGACTGCAGGGCAGCGCAGCTCCTGGTTCCAACTCAATGGTGCAGTCGTAAGAACGATGTGGCGGAAGTCGTTCCGCTTCCTTTTCACTGAAAACATCTTGGAATTCTGCATATTCAGATGGAATGTCTAAGGTGTCTATGACCCCAATTGATTCTCCACCAAACGATAACAAGGTGGCCAAGGATGGTTCTGAAATCTTGGATGGGGAGTCGAAACAATGTTCGGAGCAGAAGATCGAATCCATATCGACTGTCCGATTTTCCCAATCTATCGTTGGATTATGTAATGTGAGCCAAGGGAGACCCAAAATTATCTGGAACTGAGGGGCGTCAATCAAATTAAATTGAAGGATCTCATGATGACCATTTACCTGGATCAGTTCCACCAACTCAGTGTGATGCGTGATTGGGCCTGAAGATAGATCGGTCCCGTCAACTGCACGAACAGACTCCTTTTGTTCCTTGCGCACAGCCAAAATTCCCATCCTTTTCGCATATTTGATGTCACAAAAATTGCCGGTGGCCCCGGAATCAATCATAATGGCCACGCCACCAAATTCTTGATCTCGAAACTTCAAGGTCATATGCAGAATTAAATGCGGTGTCAGGGTCTGAAGGGTATTCATGACTTGATGAACTTCTGGAGTCAGATCTTCCATTTGCGCCACCTGAGCGACTCCGCCTACAGATGGTTTTGAAAGTTTCCCTGACTAACAGTCTTTGGTCTTTTCGGACACTCTTTCACATAGTGTCCCGAACCCCCACAATACATGCATAACTTCTTTTGTCTTCTTAGTTCCTTTTCTTCCTTGCTTAAAGGCCCACGAACGGATCCTATCTGCATGGGTTCACTTTCTGCAGCTCCTCCCGGACCCTTACTCGTATCCGACCTTGCTCTGTCAAACCGGGGAAGGTTCCAGCGAAACTCTCTTGTTTTGCTTTCTCCTCTTCTTTCTGAACTTCGAAAGTCAATTTCCAGAACTAGATCTACCAACTCAGAGAATTCTGTGGGTCTGTTAGGAATCTGTGCCAGAGTATCCTTAATCTCATCTCGTAAACCCCGATAGAATAGGGCTGACCTTTTCTCCTCGGGCCAATTAGTTTCCACCAATAATTTATTAAATTGAGTTAGGTAAGTAAGAAGATCCCTGTTCCCTTGACGCAATTCTAACAACTCATTATCTGTAGCCTGGGATATTCTGCGTCTATCAAAAATCCTAAGGAATTCTGTCTTGAAACGTTCAAAATCATATAGGAAGGGGTCATCTCTGGAAACTAAAGGCATGGCCCAATTCGCTGCATCACCCCCCAAATAGGATAGAATGAAGGCTACCCGTGACTGAGCATCAGGGAAAAGGGTGGAGCGACACATGAAATGCAAAGAACATTGGGTTAGAAAAAGTTGAGCCTTTTGAGGGTCTCCATGAAATCTTTCGGGAGGGGCTAGTGGAATCAAGGGGGAAACCGAATGAATTACTTGAGCTACAGTGTGTGGGTCTTGAGCTGGTTGGGCACTACCAGAAAAGGTCGAGGCGGGAAGTGTTCCAGTGGAAATCTCACTAACTCTCTGGGACAGTTGTGTGGTTTCCTGTCGGGAAATTAACAGCTCCTGTCTTAAATTCTTATTTTCTTCATTTAGGGCTCCTAATTCCCGTTGAATTCCCTCCAACATTTCCCCTAATGCCTTCAAACTAAAACCTTCAGCCATTCTGCCCAAGTGGGGAAATTAGGGCACTTCAATCTGTCAGAAGCTGTGTCGGAATTCCCACGGAGGCAGAACGCTGCTAGCTCCCAATGCCCACCTCCCGGAACGCACTGTTGAATACAATGGCTCCAGGCAGGGGGAAAGGGGAATGGGACAAGAAGAGACACTCGAGCTTTTCTGGACTCCTTTTCTTTCTGTTCTTGATATTGTTGTCTGGAGTACCTAATGCACAGAGGGAGAAATCACTTAACTCTTATGGACTCTAAATACCTGACTGCTTGTGTTCTCGCTTGTTGTTACCTTCCCTACCCAGGTTTGCTGGAGTTTGAGCTCCTCTTCTGATTCAGCTGACTACTTCTGACATGTGTTTCTATCAACCTAATGCACAAAGAAATATTATTCAGTCAGGTGATTACCTATTCCCTCCTCAGGTCTCTTACTCCTTCGCCTCCCCTTCTATTCTCTTACCTTGTGTAGTCTGACTGAATGATTATCAAGGGGGTTCTATAATTAGCGAAGACTGCTCTGCTCTTGGTGCTTAGTGGGATGATCGCAGAGTCTAAATGGACTATAGTTCTGCTTCTGGTGATGTAATCCACAGGCAATTCTTGGTATTCAAATGGAAGCGCGCAAAAAGGTAAGTAAAAGGAAAGTTTGGGAGGAGAGAATAGGGAAGAACGCAAGCGGGGGGATTCGAAGGGGGGAAGTTCGCCTGGCAGCGTGGTCTCTTACTTTCAGCAAATGAGTACCAGTTCTAGTCTTTTTACAGCTGACCTTACTTGTTTCTGGAAGTCTGGACTTGAATACTAAAACTCCCTCAAACTCGACGACTTTCCGCAGAGCAGGAGGGCTGCTAAGTTCTTCTGGAAATATTACTGCTTCTTTCTCTTCAATCACTGAAGATTCTCGGACGCACTGTGAAGGAATATTCCTATATGACTGGAACTCGGAATTTCCCTCTTCACAATGCCTCTTCTGAGTTTACGAAAGAATTCGCCACTACCTGTGACGCACACTGGAATTCACTCAAAAACTACGGAGTTCACCCAAAACACAACTTCTCTCACTGAGGACTAAATTGAAGTGCGCATGAGAACGCTCTTCGCTGACGCACGAAACCTCATATCTCGCGAGATACCGTGCGTCAAACAGTACTTAAATTGTTCTGATGAGTCAAGCGGCCATCTTGAAATGGTGCGCTTGGTCTCTAATAGGCATTTGTCCAAACATTACAGCAGGAGGGTTTAACCGTCACTCGAGATCTTTTCTGAGGCAAATTGAGGGTAGCGACGGTTCTTGCTTCCCTGACAACGGGGGAATTTCAATGGTTTTGTACAAGTGAAAAGTCCAGCTAACTATAACACCCCTGAAACCTATGGTTTTTTCAGTGAATTTCTGAGGTTTTTTAAATGCTAATTCCTAACTATAACGTGCCTGAAACCTATGTTTTTTTCTGTGAATATATATATATATATATATATATATATATATATATACTCACTGAAAAAACCATAGGTTTCAGGGGCGATATAGTTAGCTGGACTTTTCACTCGTACAAAACCATAGAAATTCCCCCGTTATAGTTAGTTCAGCTAACTATAACTAGCGCACCCGCAATGCACTGCAGCTTTCTCTCCTGTCTGTCCATTATGGTCAGCTAGCTACCATTGCCTCTTTCCCCTCTGTTGTCTGTTGCCCATGTGCATGGTCCTGTCCCCTCCCTATTGCTTTCTATGGATTGTTGTGCTGCACTCCCATCCCGCATGCCCTGTGTGGTGTATTGTGCTGCTGCAAACCCTGATACCTGCCCTGTAGGATCAGTTTGGTGCACCTCTCAATGTCCCTCCTGTCCTCTGTTATCCGAGTCCATGTCCCTACCCCAATTCCTCCTGCCTACCATGATCCAATGTACCATACTTGCGAACATTTTGAACTTGGTAAGAGGGAGATTTTGAAATAAAACTGGGGTATTTTCCCCTTTGAGTTACATTGAAAAAGAGAAGATTGTAGACAGGAACCAGATTAAGTAAAGCCCATTTGAGCTTAAAAACATTGTACGTTTCCTGGCTGAAACGGGTCTGTTGGCATGTATGGTTGTATGACCACTGCCTCTTCCTTCTGCCCACAATGGTCTATTACATCACCACAGCCTCTCTTGCCAGTCCTGTATTGTTGGTTTGTAGCCCCTGCCCCCCTTTCCACTGCCCTCCATAGTCTGTTGTGCTGCCACTGCCCTTCCTGCCTGCCTAGTGTGGTCAAATTGTTGCCTCTGCACTCTCCTACCTGCCTTCAATTTTCAGAGTCCGTGCCCCTGGCCTCTGCCTCTCAACAGTATCCCAATGAACAACTAGATTGCTAACATTCTATATTTATTACAAAAGTGTGGAACGCCTGACGTCATCTTGATGTAATCAAAACTGTAATGCCTAGAGCATTTCCTTTAGAAATTACATATATGAGATGGTCTTATTTGCATCAAAATTATGGTTAGTGCTCTAAAAAACTAAAATGAGGACATATTTTCTGAGTTTTCAAATAGCGACAAATAACTTTTAAATTATTTGTAATCTTAGTTTTTTTATCCAGTTGACCACTTGATTAAATGTTGCATCCAAGGGGAGAGGGTGTGGTGTTACTTCCAGAGCTGCAGACTTTGCAACTGGGGAACCAGGTTGGAGTTTCTGCTTCAGCACAACATTCTGTGATTCTGGTCAAATCACTTAATCTCCCCATGTCTACAACCAAAATTAAATTGATCTTGTGTGATGTAACCAATGCTCATGTAAAGCACTCCAATACCTGACAAGTCTGCACTATATAAAACTGCAAATACACAAACAATAAGTGTTTTGCACACTTCTGTCATTGGGCTACATTTGGGCTACATTTGGGTGATATTTGGGCTACATTTGAGCTACATTTGGGCTCTTTTGTCTCTGGTGGCCATTTTAGGAGATTTATTTGTTATGAAGTTTCCTAATTTCCTCATTTACGTCTGCTGCTAGTATTAGAAGTGCATGTTTCAGTCTGCATATCAGAATTTTTTAATGAAATAGAAGAGGATTTGAGAAGTCACTCAAAATATGCCCTAATTTTTCTTTCTTCACTACTAATCATAATTTCTATGGCAAAATGAACCCCCTCAATGTGTTCCTTTTTAAATTAAATGTTTTAAGTGTTACCAGTTTATTCCAATCAAGATGGCTTCAGGTATGCCATACTTTTGTCATAAGTAAGACAGTAAGCGCTCTAGTTGATCTTAAGAACACTCTGGGACGTTCTGTAATTGGGCTACATTTGGGCTACATCTGGGTGATATTTGGGCTACATTTGGGCTATATTTGGGCTCTTTTGTCACTGGTGGCCATCTTGGGAGATTTATTTGTTATGAAGTTTCCTAATTTCCTCATTTACTGCAGTCTCCTCAGTAGGAAATACTTTCAGTTTTTTACTTTGATTCCATCAAGAAGGCATTCAGATGTGTCACACATTTTCCATAAATTCTGAATGTTAGCACTCTAGTTGCTCATTAGATCACTGTAGTAAAGCTACTGCTCACCAGGCAAATCTGCTGCTGGTATTGAAAGTGCATGTTTCAGTCTGCATGTCAGAATTTTTTTATGAAATAAAAGAGGATTTCAGAAGTCAAAATGTGTTTTTCTTTCTGCAGCACTAATCGTAATTTATATGGCAAAATGAACCCCCTCATTTTGTTCCTTTGTAAATTAAATGTTTTAAGTTTTACCACTTTATTCCAATCAAGATGGCTTCAGGTGTGCCATACTTTTGTCATAAGTAAGACTGTTAGCGCTCTAGTTGTTCTTTAGAACACTCTGGGAAGCTGCAGTAGAACACAAAGGAATCAACTGACAGTCTCTGCCCTTGTTGGATGTACATGTTTTACTGCGAATGTCAGACTTCATTCTCACATGACTGAGAAAGATAATGTGAATTTACAGAAAATATGCTCTCAGTTTAGCTTATAGATCACCTTCCAAACCTCTGTGGGAAAAGCATGAGAAAATAGTTTTCTCTAAAACATGGTTCAAGATATCACAGCAGAAGGCTTTTTCACATGGTAAAATCACCTTAGAACACACCAAAATTCCTTAAATGAGTATGGTACCATCAACAAATGATTTATAATGTAACTAAAGTCTTAAAACCTTCTATTAACTGCAATGCTTTTTAATGAGGTGCTATCATGTATATTGGTCCCAAGATGGCTGCCAACACTTCTTGGATGAAGTGCTGACAGCCAATCAGATCTCAGGATGAGATGTGTGGTGTGCTGAAGAAAGAAAGATTAGGGCATATTTTGAGTGACTTCTCAAATCCTCTTCTATTTCATTAAAAAATTCTGATATGCAGACTGAAACATGCACTTCTAATACTAGCAGCAGACGTAAATGAGGAAATTAGGAAACTTCATAACAAATAAATCTCCTAAAATGGCCACCAGAGACAAAAGAGCCCAAATGTAGCCCAAATGTAGCCCAAATATCACCCAAATGTAGCCCAACTGTAGCCCAATGACAGAAGTGTGCAAAAAAACTTATTTTTTGTGTATTTGCAGTTTTATATAGTGCAGACTTGTCAGGTATTGGAGTGCTTTACATGAGCATTGGTTACATCACACAAGATCAATTTCATTTTGGTTGTAGACATGGGGAGATTAAGTGATTTGACCAGAATCACAGAATGTTGTGCTGAAGCAGAAACTCCAACCTGGTTCCCCAGTTGCAAAGTCTGCAGCTCTGGAAGTAACACCACACCCTCTCCCCTTGGATGCAACATTTAATCAAGTGGTCAACTGGATAAAAAAACTAAGATTACAAATAATTTAAAAGTTATTTGTCGCTATTTGAAAACTCAGAAAATATGTCCTCATTTTAGTTTTTTAGAGCACTAACCATAATTTTGATGCAAATAAGACCATCTCATATATGTAATTTCTAAAGGAAATGCTCTAGGCATTACAGTTTTGATTACATCAAGATGACGTCAGGCGTTCCACACTTTTGTAATAAATATAGAATGTTAGCAATCTAGTTGTTCATTGGGATACTGTTGAGAGGCAGAGGCCAGGGGCACGGACTCTGAAAATTGAAGGCAGGTAGGAGAGTGCAGAGGCAACAATTTGACCACACTAGGCAGGCAGGAAGGGCAGTGGCAGCACGACAGACTATGGAGGGCAGTGGAAAGGGGGGCAGGGGCTACAAACCAACAATACAGGACTGGCAAGAGAGGCTGTGGTGATGTAATAGACCATTGTGGGCAAAAGGAAGAGGCAGTGGTCATACAACCATACATGCCAACAGACCCGTTTCAGCCAGGAAACGTCCAATGTTTTTAAGCTCAAATGGGCTTTACTTGATCTGGTTCCTGTCTACAATCTTCGTTTTTTCAATGTAACTCAAAGGGGAAAATCAATACCCCAGTTTTATTTCAAAATCTCCCTCTTACCAAGTTCAAAATGTTCGCAAGTATGGTACATTGGATCATGGCAGGCAGGAGGAAATGGGGTAGGGACATGGACTCGGATAACAGAGGACAGGAGGGACATTGAGAGGTGCACCAAACTGACCCTACAGGGCAGGCATCAGGGTTTGCAGCAGCACAAAACACTACACAGGGCATGCGGGACGGGAGTGCAGCACAACAATCCATATAAAGCAATAGGGAGGGGACAGGACCATGCACATGGACAACAGACAACAGACAACAGAGGGGAAAGAGGCAATGGTAGCTAGCTGACCATAATGGACAGACAGGAGAGAAAGCTGCAGCATAACAGACCATAAAGGGCAGGAGGGACAGATCAGGGGCATTACAATGGAACCGACAAGCCAGGAAGGAGGGAATAGGGGTCTGCACATGGAAACTGAGGGCTGGGGGCAAGGGGGCAGGGCAGGAGCAGCTAGATGACCATGGAGGTCAGGCAGGATGGGCACTAGAAACAAGACACACCATGGAGAGCAACAGTGAGACTGATGGCATACACACAGACCATGGAGGGAAGGTGGGAGAGGGTCAGGAGCAGCTAGCTGACCACACAGGGAAGGTGGGAGGGGCCATGGCAGCACAGAAGACCATGCATGGCAAGCGGGAGGGTTAGTGGCAGCACAATGGCTATGATGGGCAAGAAGGAGGGTGCAGGGGCATGCACAAAGGACCATGGAGGATAGAAGGGAGGGTCAGGACCTGGGCACAGACAAGAGAGTTCAGGGGAAGGGGCCTCACAACAGACCGTGCGGGGCAGGCAGGAGGAGCAGTTGCAGCACAACAGACCAGGGAGGACAGAAGGGTGTGGCAGTAAAATGGACCATGAAGGACAGGAGGAAGGGGATAGGGGCATGGCATGTGAACAGGCAGGGTGGAGGTGGTAGGGACAGGTTACAGTCATCTGACAATGCTAGGCAGGTGGGAGGGGAGTGGCAGCTCAACAGAACACTCAGAGTAGATAGGAGTGGCAGGTCCATGGAACATGGTGGTCAAAAAGGATGGAGCAGGGGCATGCACAAAGACATCAGAGGGCAGGGGGAAGGAGAATAGGGGCAGCAAGCTAAGCACAGAGGCTAAGCAGGAGGTCAATGATTGCCCATAGAATTGGGCAATGGAGGGCAGGAGGAGTGGACTGGTACACCATGCTAAATAGAGGGCAGTGGCAGCACATCAGACCATGCATGGCAGGAGGGAGGAGGCTAGTCCATGGATTCAGACAACAGAGGATAGGGAGGAGGTGGATGGGGCAGCAAGCTAACTGTTCAGAGAAGGTGGGTATTAGGAACTTTATTGTTTTTAAAATGTGTGTCTGTGCAAACTACTTAAAATATGAACAAGTATGCAGCATAATCTCACTTTTATTCAGGAAGAAGAGGACATTTGGGACTTTGACTCCGGGCTCACTTGGCAGAAACATCCCCTCACCTTCAACCCCCCATCGCAAAATGTAATGCCCGTGAAAAGGGTAGGTGGACGCAGTGTTATATAGAACATAGTCCTGAGAGCACGATTGAAAATGAAAACTAGATATAGTATATGGTATAAACTATGCACCAAAAAGTGTGATATAAGATGAACCGGGGCGTGAAATATAATATGCAATACATTGTGCGCAATGACAGATTCATTGGAGAGCGCGAGATAGCACAGGCACTAGCGCTTGCTATGTGATATGCGCCTTGGAGTGTAATATGCACAGGGCAGTGTTGTGTAACCAAAGTAGTCTCTAAAGTTGTAATATAAAATATGTGCTGGGTAGTGTAACATTGCATATGCACTGTGACAAAGATATGGATCCCAGATTGTAATAAGTATGGCATAGCGCTGTGCTTTATAACATAGGCATCGAGGAAGGCACGTTAGATGGGGCAATATAACCCGTGCGAAGGCAAGTGTGGCATGACATATTCACGGGGTGGTGTTACAGTGCACATGGGCTAGAGAGTGTCATAGCATAAGCACTAGATGGTGGAATACAACACAGAGGTGTGTGGCACTCGGCAGGCAATGGTGGGTGTAACACAGCATTGGGCTCAGCCAGGAGCACGCTGTGACTCTCAAGTGAGGTTTGTCTCCTTTCCAGAGAGTAAAATAAAAAGTATTACACATCCGGCGGTGGATGTGTGTTTTATTAACCGTGAGGGGGTTTCTTGCATAGTTTGGTCGAATTTTTGTCGAATCCCCTTTGAATGGCTTGGTGTGCATGTGTATTAAATGTGCCCGTCAATAGGTACCAATGTTTGTATAAATAAACGACAAGGGTGTCTACTTGGAGAGTACCCACCAGCGGGGGCGCCGGGATTAGGCACGGTAGGGAGTCAGACACGTCAGAGCTTCACTAGCGGTGTAAATACATTCCATGTGGATTCATTCTATGCATAGTCGCCTTCTAATGAATATCACGCAAATCGTCATGGTGATAGGTACATACGGTTTGTCCAGCAACACAGCCCCCCTCCTAAAGAATAAAAAAGAAAAAAAAAAAAAAAAAGGCCATGACCCGGGGGTTGGGGTCCCCGGGGCCGATTAAGGCCTTGGGAGGGCCAAATCAATTTTTTTCAACAAAAAAAATTAGGGTGCAGGCCCTGGGGGATGGGGTCCCCAGGGCTAATAAATTAGAAAAAGAAAGGAGGCCACACAGCCCTCCTTCTTAAAAATAAATAAATAAAAGACCGGCATCGCGCAAGAGGCCATGCCCCCTCCTTGCAGCACTCAGCAAACGCACCCCCTGGCCAGTTGTAAGTTGAGGAATTATTTCCCTTCAATACTGAGGGTCCCTGAGGGCTAACAAGCCCAACAGGTATCTCCAGTATGCGCCAGGGAGCTGCGTTGCAGACAGGTGTTCTGAGACCCTGGGGTCCAACTAGCCCACCAGGTGCTTCCAGTAAGCACCACTGCTCTGCGTTGCAGAGAGGTGGTGCAGGCCGTGCCACTTTTTACACCTCTCTGCAACGCAGCTCTGTGGCGCTTACTGGAGGTAACTAGTGGTCTAGTTGGACCCTAGGGACCCTCAGGATTCAAGGGGACTTAATCTCCAACTTAAAATGGCTACAGGGTGTGTTTACACAGTGGGGAAGGGAGGGGACGGGGCATGAGGTGACGTGTTCAAACACGCCCTGTGGTGCGTTTTAAGAAGTAGTTTTAATCTCCTGCCCTATTATATACTAGGGGCTTACAGAGGAGGTCATGCTAATCACAGGGGGACCCCAACGCATAGTGTGCCCTAATGTATGTAGGTGTTTTCACTGTATTCTGAGTGTCTTTTAACATAGCACTGGCTCTAGGACTGCTTAGGCAGACTCAGTTACCACCAGTATCCGTCTGAAAAAGTTGAGGGTACAGGATGATTTTGCAACAAGGCTTCTTTCTGCTCTTCTGTTTGTTCTTTCTGCACGTTATATTTCTTCCTGCCCTTTTCTTCGTCTTTGAGGACTTCTGTTGCTTCTTTCTGCATTTCTTTTTTTTCTTTCTGTGCGTTTTTCCTTCTTTCTTCACATGTCCTATCTCTGTAGGCATAGTTAGAAATTAGCATTTAAAAAACCATTGAAATTCACTGAAAAAACCATAGGTTTCAGGCACGTTATAGCTAGGAATTAGCATTTAAAAAACCTTAGAAATTCACTGAAAAAACCATAGGTTTCAGGGGCGATATAGTTAGCTGGACTTTTCACTCGTACAAAACCATAGAAATTCCCCCGTTATAGTTAGTTCAGCTAACTATAACTCGCGCGCCCGCAATGCACTGCTGATGACGTCACATATTACATCACTCATGACATGGTCAGTGACATCACTCATGATATCACTGATGACATCTCAAATGACATCACTGATGACATCATCCAGTGAATGTGGGTTTTTCAGAAAATTATATATGTTTTATATATGTATATCTCAAGGTCGATGGAAGAATAAATGGGTATATAAATGTCTAAATGGATGATTTGTTTTTGAATGTCATGAGTGATGTAATATGTGACGTCATCAGCAGTGCATTGCGGGCGCGCGAGTTATAGTTAGCTGAACTAACTATAACGGGGGAATTTCAATGGTTTTGTGCAAGTGAAAAGTCCAGTTAACTATAACACCCCTGAAACCTATGGTTTTTTCAGTGAATTTCTGAGGTTTTTTAAATGCTAATTCCTAACTATAACGTGCCTGAAACCTATGGTTTTTTCAGTGAATATATATATATATATATATATATATATATATATATATATATATATATATTACCTACTGGCGGTCGCCAGTAGGTAGTTATAGTTAGGACCCCTTTTCCATAGGAAATCCGCAACATTCTATTTTGAATAACTTTGGCGCCGGTCGATGAATCCTCGCGAATTTCTCAAAATAGGTGGGGCGCTACGCTCCGCTCCTACCCTGAAAGTCTCGGGGGGATTCGTCAAGCTGAGATAAAAGGGGGGTCCCAAAACGCGTTTTTCCCATGCATTTTTCCATAGGACCTTTAGAACGAGCTACAGCCCGAACGGCTGAACAGAATTACTAGAAATTTGGCAGAGAGGTAGTCCGTAGGTCAAGGAAGTGCCTTTTGTAGGTTTGGTGTAAATCTGTTCAGTAGATTCTGAGAAAATAGCCTTTAAATCAATATATATATCTGAGCCCGCTTACGGTACGCTTACGGTACGCTTACCGTACGCGTACGGTGGCGTGCGCGAGCGCGATTCTGATTGGCTCTTAGATCTTAGTAAACATTCGAATCGGCCGAAACCAGGAAGCGGCGTCCGCCATTTTGTCTCTCGCACTGAGTGTTATTTATCAAACATGATGCCCAAAAACATGTTACGGGGCTGTTTTGACAACTCCCTCCCACATAGTCATGTTGAGGGAGTCCCCAAACATCCCCCAAGAGCAAAAACGGTTTTATTTTTTTTTCGGCAATTTCGCCGAGTACGCTTACCGTACGCTTACCGTAAGCGTACGGTAAAAAATAGAAATAAAAAAAACACTATCCACACTTACCCCACCCCCTGTGCTTTTGCTGACCGTAGGCCACCAAATGTACAGGGCTTATTACATCAGTAAAAAAACTATATTTTGGCAACATGAAATTATAAAATCGAAATAAAAAAAACACTATCCACATTGACCCCACCCCCTGTGCTTTTGGTGGCCGAAGGCCACCAAATGTACAGGGCTTATTAAAGTTGATAAAAACCGTGCACGGAACGCACTGCGTTAAGTGGGCGCGCACGCCTCGAATGGCGTAAAGTAACTTAGCATTTAAAAAACCGTACAAATTCACTGAAAAAACCATAGGTTTCACACACGTTATAGTTAGGAATTAGCATTTAAAAAACCTTGCAAATTCACTGAAAAAACCATAGGTTTCACACATGTTATAGTTAGCGGAAATTTTACTGATAAAAAACCAATGAAATTGCCCCGTTATAGTTAGTGCTGGCAACTATAACTCACGCGACCGCAATCTTCTGCTGATGACATATGTGTCTTTATAAAAAAAAATATTTGTAATATATGTATAGCTAAAAATGTATGGAAGAAGACATGGGCAAATAAGTGTCTAAATACAGTATTAGCATCAGCAGAGGATTGCGGTCGCGTGAGTTATAGTTGCCAGCACTAACTATAACGGGGCAATTTCATTGGTTTTTTATCAGTAAAATTTCCGCTAACTATAACATGTGTGAAACCTATGGTTTTTTCAGTGAATATATATATATATATATATATATATATATATATATATATATATATTTGATCTGACAGCCTTGGGGTTCTCTTCCCCCCAACTTTTTTCTTTCCTCCTCCACTTTTTCTGACCTTGTTTTACCTTGTTATTTGGACTTTGTGCACTTTACCATCTGCCATTTGCTAAGCAGTGCTAAAGTACTTGTGTTATCTCCCCTAAACATGGTAACATTGGTTCATTCCAAATTGGCATATTTAAATTCCTTATAGGTCTCTAGCAAAGTGGTCATCCCTGTACCCAGACCTGCAAATTAAATGCTACTAGTGGGCCTACAGCACTGGTTGCGCCACCAACCTTTAACCATGTCTCAGGCCTGCCATTGCAGGGCCTGTGTGTGCAGTTTACACTGCCATGTCGACCTGGCAAAATAAATCTTTTGTCAATCAATCATTCAGGGAGTTTGAAGCACCCTACTCACCCTGATGGTCTCAATGCGCTGGGGGGGGGCAAGCTCCGGTCAGTTGGAGATCCAGGTCTTGAGGGTCTTCCTGAAGATGTGCGCGGCTGATGTCGATTGGGAACACATTTTCCATTTCTATACAAATAAGTTAACCCTAGGGTAGGCCCTGGACAACCCAGAGGGCAGGGTGCAATTTATTTAAAAGGCAGGACATGTACTTTTAAGTTTTGCATGTCCTTGTAGTGAAAACCCTTTACATTTGTTTTTCAATACTTCAAGGCTAATGTATCCAATAGGAACATTGGGATTATCTCATTACAGTGTAATTCCTAATTGTGAAGAGATAGACTTTTTGAGTTTGGTGTCTCTTAAATCACAATTTAAAATATAAACTTATTGTGAAATCTTATTTTAAATTGCAATTCTGCAAATGCCACTTTTTAATAGTTAGCATTATCTTACTTTAGACATTGGGGGGTCGATTCCGATCCTGGAGAAATATTCCCCATACGAATCGTATCCGGATTTTTTTACGTACGAATCGTACAAGTCCCGTACAAACTGGCAAGTACGATTCGTATGTAAAAAACACCATACGAATCGCATTGGGAATATACCCCGACACGTCCTCGGATCGGAAAAAGTGTCCGACACATCCCCGGCCATTTTTACGTACGACTCGGTAAAGCGACGTCCGAACACGCAAGTACTATCCGTCCCGTCCGTCCGAATCCACAACCGTATGGTAAAAACACCGTACGGAGCGAACCTCCACAGCAACCATGGAGACGTCCAAACATGTGCCCGCATACGTGCCGAACACCCCCCCATGTCCGCAACGTCCCCCAGCCCCCCCGTATGTCCGTACCGTACCCCCAGCCCCCCCCTATGTCCATGACGCCCCCCCCAGCCCCCATATGTCCGCGCCGTACCCCCAGCCCCCCCTATGTCCGTGACGCCCCCTAGCCCCCCATATGTCTGCGCCGTACCCCCAGCCCCACCTATGTCCGCGACGCCCCCCAGCCCCCTCATATGTCCGCGCTGTACCCCCAGCCCCCCGTATGTCCGCGCCATACCCCCAGCCCCCCATATGTCCGTGACGTACCCCCAGCCCCCCCATATGTACGGTGCGGACCCCCACCCCACCCCCGTATGTACGGTGCGGACCCCCACCCCCCGTATGTACGGTGCAGACCCCCAGCCCACCCCCTGAACCACCACTTCACCTGACACCTACGGCCTGAGTCTGAGTGGCTCACCCTTCCTAGTGAGGTTCCCCGGCTCTCCAGAGTCGAGTGCACCATAGGTTGACCCCTACAGGACTGCCTATCGTCACCTGCAAACTCTGTATGGCTCATCTTGGAAGACTTCCTGGACCTAGCCTGCAGCCAAAATCCAAAACCGGCAACTCCCTTTGAAAACAACAGGGCACCAGATGCCAAAATAGTACCCTGCAGCCAGCCATGTGCCGCTGTGGTTGCACTTCATGTGCTAACTCGAATCCCCATTTACCCTGAGCTTAAGTATAGGAGCTTTACTCCCACAACCTTGTGGCCTCCTTGTGAGCAGCCACCAAACGGAGGACCCCTAACCACAATTGGATAACATTGTCCCTCAGCACTCTACACCCGGCCCCCCTAGTGCAGCTGAGGGTGCTTTGAGAGTGCATCCTTGACCCTGGGGGAACCCTGGCCTAACCCAGTAAACCAACTTCCAAACCTAAGTACTTACCTCAAAACCGATGAAATTGTTTTCTCCCATATGACTGCATTGACTGCTTTCTTGTGAAAATTGTTCTAAGCGTGTTTGGATGAAACCCTAAGAAACTGCATATGTACAAAAACTGATTTACTTACCTGTTCTATAGAAAATGTCCCAATGTGATATTTAGGCATATCAAACTGAGCAGAAAAGGTAACTTGAAAAGTAATCTGAAAAGTAATGTACAAAGTAATGTGACTTGCTCACCAGCCATTAATATTTTATGTTTGACTATCACAGAGAGTCATTAGCATGAATACCAGATTCAAAACTCCTGATATTGCTATGACATGGGAAACCTGGGAGACAAATGTTGTTTCACACTGTTGCAAACTGATATATCCCTTCCAGGCTATCCTGACAGGTCTCTCAAAGACCCTGTAAGCCTTGGATGGAGAGCAGAGAGCACAGCTTTGAGTGTGGAGGGGAAGGAAAACTGTAGAGAGAGGTGCGGTAGAGTGGTCGGAGGCCAGATATTATTTTTTCATGTTTAGACAGTAAAAAGATTTGAAGAAAGGTGTGGTGGGAGGCAAAATACCAGGCTTATCATTGAGTAAAGCAATGATTTTTGTATCAAGATACTGGGATGCATTATAGACAACTCAAGCTTCCATCTTATTTTCTATTTGATGCAACCTGGGATCCCTGGGTGCAAAACTTGGCAGTTGTGTGAAATGCTTGCTAGTCATAAATGTTACATTGATCCATGAGAAATTTCAATGGATCTGATTCAATAGTCAGCTTTAGCATTTATTTGTGGATTACATGATTAATTTGATCACAAATAATATTCAGCTAATAGGAAGAACACAACATGTAAAGGATGATGGTCCTTTGTGGTTCAGCTTAAACTTGAAGAACTGTGTCCTTTATAGCTAAATCATTTTGGGGAAAATATACAACTATGATAGCACACTGTGACAATAACTTTCTGTTGCAAGGTGCACATGAAATTCCTAGGGGCATATTAACAAGGGCCGGCGATAAATATCGCAAAGCGCGCTTAGCGCTTGCATATTTATCGCCGGCTATCTCTGGAATTTATCGCCCGGTTTGCGCGTTATTAACAACACGCATCGCCGAGGCGATAAAAATTGCAGATAGTTGGGATATCGCCGTTTTCCATGGTGGAAAACGGCGATATCCTATATGATAGGGCCTGTGGTCTTAGCCACAAAACCACCCCCCATGTTAAGTATGCCTTAGTCAGGAATTTAACAGACGTTAAATTCCTGCGTTAAGGCATACTTAAGGCGATTTTAAAAATCACTACCCTCCCTTGTTAATATCGCGAAGCTGCCTTCGCGATATTTTCCCAAGGGAGTCTTGTCAGGCACGCCTCCTTTGCATCTCATTAGCAATGCGATCGGAGGCGTGCTGCAAACGGGCGCTAAGTCAGCAAGACACGTGATAGTATGTCTTTGCTGATAAGGCGATGAAATTATCGCCGCTTTTCACCCGAAAACGGACGCAAAAGCGGCGATAATTTCATATCGCCGCCTTGTTAATATGCCCCCTAGTGCCTTGTCTTGCAAAGAAGTGTTCTGTTAAAATGTCTGTTCAAAGCATTATTAGCTGGAATCAGTTAGTAAAGGTCTGAATAGAGATGATTGAAAGCCCTGAATCACTGGCCCCCAAGCCACAAAGGGTAGATTCATTCTGAGGTCATCCATGTTACATTTCAACCAGTCGCACAGGGACCAAAACCCTTAGAACCTTCACTTGGGACTCAGGACCTGTGGTTTTCAGGCAAGAAGAGAACACTCTGATGCCTGCCAGAGGTCCAGGACCTGGATGGGCACCTCTTGGGGATCAGCGCTCACTCTAGCAGAGGCCAGTACCAGGGCTCAGGCAGGTCCAGGCAGGTCCATTTGGTGCTGGTCAGCTTGACAGTTGCAGGGAGTCCTCTGGAAGCTTGTTTTTTCCATGTAGCTCAAACAGGAGGTCAGTCAACTAACTCTTGGAATCAGTTCTGCAGAGCCTTAGTTTAAGACAAGCAGGTTCCATTTGCCTTCTTCAGATAGCAGGGCAGTCCTTTTCCTGAATCTTCCACAGGTCCAGCAGTGTTTTGATGAGAGGTTTTGAAAGTGCCACTTTCATCCTCAGTGCCGGCCTGCGGGCGAGGGATGTCTCCTTTGTCTAAAATTCCCTCTTTCCTGTGTTTGGTGCCACACTGTCTAGGGTAACACAGTGTAGACATGCCTTGTTGTGAGCTGCATTTGTCAGTGGCACAGCAGGCAACCCTTGGAAGTCAGGAGGGGTGGGCAAGATCCAAGGCTATGTTTTGAAACCCAGGAAGACTAAGCACAACTGTCTAGGACTTTCTGGTCAGGAGGCCAATTGCCCCATATCTGGAAGTAATACACAAAACACCACAGGAGATGCATTCACAGTCATGTGAGCCTGGACCTTGGCAGTAAGGTACATTTGGTTTATGCAGAAAAATGCACAATTTCTAAAATTGGCTTTTTCAGAAAACAACCTAAAATCTGGCTTTACCATTAAAGAGTATTTCAAATTACAATTTATATGAGTGTAAACAGTGCTTCTTTCTCACGTCCAAAATGTACGTTATGGCGTTACAAGGTAACCCAGTGTTAGTCTATGGGAGAGCTAGCTTTACAACATTGATAACTGCTTTTAGGATTTTTCCTTTGTCCAGGCATGTAAAACTGAAAAAAACATGGCCTACGTTTTAAATACAATGCACCCTGCCCTTATGAGCCTTTAGGGTCGGACTTAGGGGTGACTTATAAGTATTAAACAGGAAGGTTTAGGCCTGTCAAAAGGCTTGTTTTACCTCAGGGAAACAGCAGTTTAAAACTGCACTACAGATTCCAGTGGGAGGCCTGAGAAATGTTTTGCAGCGCTTCTTCAGTTGGGGGGGGGGGGGGGCACAATGAGTGCAACAGCCCACTAGTAGTATTTAATTTCCAGGTACATTTAGTCCCATAAACTTGAGTCCTACAAGTAAAGTAAATGTAACCAATAAGGCGAAGGCCAATTTTACCCTGTTTTCATGGGACAGCAAAATCACTTTACCACTGATCAGCAGGAGCAAAGTGCGCAGAGTCCTAGAAAACAACAAAACCGGGTTCAGCAAATGAAGGAAAAATCTGGGGTGTCCTTGCATACAGGACAAAAGGTGACCACCACCTCATTCTATTCCTGGTCATAACATCTAGAACTAACATTACCGGCTCACTGAATATTAATATTTTGGCGGGTTGTAAGGCTGACCAACCAATATGAAACCATCACCATTGATATTGATTAGCTGCAAATATACCTCAAAAGCATCTATTCTTTTTTCTCTTTGATAGGTGTACAAGCCCAGGCCTAATGTAAACATTTATTAGATATCTCTAGATGGTGACTAGTGTTTGAACAGAACACAAGTAATCCTTCTTCCATTTCAGCACAGCCTGTAGGTTTTCCTCTTCTTCTGTACCACTACCCAGGTTTATAACACGTATGTACAACTTGAGAGTCCTCAAGGACAAGACTCACATGAACAGACAGAAGGAGGAGCAGAGGTTAATAACAACAACTCCAGCCCAACTGAGCAGCAAAAAACAAAACTTACCAGAAAATCTAAATGTGTTTAATAGCAAAGGAAAAATAGAGATGCCTATAGAATCTTGTGGACAATAAATCACAAAAAAACTTTTTTCATATAAAACAAATCAACTCTAAACCACTAAGGGAATGCTTGACGATAAAAGAATTTCACAAATTAGGTAAGGCATAACGTTAACAGCCTACAGCCCCTAACACTTAAAACACTTCACACTCAATTAACACATGTCTAGATGTTTTAAAAATACAAAAGCAAACATAATCAATCACAAAAGAAAATTAAACATGGAAACATAAATCATAACCTTTTTGAGAAGTGAGAAATCATGTAAACTAGCACATGGTGCACAAGTATCTTTGGGTACTTAATGGAAAGCTAAGAAAGAAGAGGATCGTAGAGATGTACATGTTTGTCGTAGATAACAATAAAACTATGTACTCAAGGGGTGTGTGTGTAAGTGTTTGCACCTTGATATTCACATTGTTTACTGAGAAATAGGTCCAGTTATTTTGCACCACTTTTAATTGAATTACCAGGAAAGTCCTGTGTGTGCTACATTGAAATGAATTGAGTGCAATGTTACTGGTGAATAGTGAACCTGCATATTTTTCTTACAGATGGGCAATACATTCACGAAACACTCATTAGCCTACCTCATATCTAAAACATTTTCATCTGTAGTATTAAAGAAATGTAATAGCAGGGTTTCTTTAATCCTGTAACCCACACCCTGAATCCTCTCCCCGATAACCTTAAAAAGATCCCCTAAATTCTTAAATCATACTTTTGTCCCTGTACCTTACTGTCCAATGTGTTAAACTCTATTCCCTTAACCGACTAACCCTACACCCAGAATTGTCAATACCTATACTGTGCATCAAACAATATTAAACTGTATCGCCTGTAACTCTTATAACTCTTACTCCTAACCCTTTAACTCCTTAACATTATACCCAAAACCCTTCAAACTTAAACCTGTACCTCTCCACCTTAACTGTTATACCCTTAACCTAAAACCACAAATTGTTAACCCCCATACCCTCACATCTATTTCCCTAATGCATAATCCCTCATCTCTTAACTTTAACGTTGTCTCATCTTTTGTCCCCAGTATGTGTGTGCGTAAGTGCACATGGATTTGGAAAATACATAGGCCTTCAGAGGTAGAACAATGTCTAAATTCTATTTTAGTTAGAAATTAACATAATGATTTAGAGTCAAACGTAACAGAAGTCCCATCCATCATATTCCAAGTGTAGTATAGTCTAAGGCACTTGTAATATGGCAGAAGAAGTATCTGCCCCATGCTGACTGAGTATATCACCCACATACTCTTAATATGACCCTCAGTCAAGCAATCTAATACATAAGTGAATTTACCAATGGTAGTAGTATTCAAGCGCAGTAATTAATGTCAGCGTTTAAAGAAATTGCAGCTCTCACAAGCTAACACAGCTCCAACCTCCTCTTTCCAAGTCTCCAAGGAAAGTGTCCACTCTGCCTGAGATCTAGAACTCTCATCCTCGGTATCCTAGGCAGCAGGAATGGAGCCATTATGACACTGTCAACAACCATCTGCTTGTTATGTTTCCATTTCTGCCACCTGGCAATGTCTGATGATGTCACAGACACAGAATCTGCATAGGGTGGAAGACTAACTTGAGAATCCTGTTGTGTGGGAATTTCCAACAAACAACAGAAGCAGGATTATCCTTAAATAAAATGCAGAAGATGTCATAGGTCCAAAATAAGGGACTGCCAAGAAGCTTTCCAATACAGGTAAAGATTTGTTCCAGTTACACAGTGTCACAGAAACCAAATCTGGACATTCTCTTTGTCGTGGGAACCAAGCTTTACATGTCTGATGAGCACTAACTAGGGCAAAAACAGTCCTGGGTTGCTTGTGTTTCGGTTTGGAGAGAACTTTGCCTGTTCCCGTTTGAGCAGTGTGAACACTGATTTGCATATGGCTGGGTCCAAATTGAGGTGGCATGCTATGGAAAATAATTATGGATTGGGATGTGGCCGAGTAATTACCAGTGGATGAGACAGTGAGCCTCTTAAAGCTAGGAGTCCTAGGTAGCCCCCAATACCCTGTCAAGGAGCTAGGGCTCTAAGACACCTCACAAACTAAAACTGGGTACCAAGGTAAGATTTGGGATCCCAACAAGGTATGATGTCACAACTGTCAAAACACAGGACACCACACCAAGTCCTCCTAGCTTTCAACTGGAAAATGGACCCAAAAGGTGAGTTGGTGATTCCAGAGGGGAGTAGACACTCCCACCACCTACTTGTGAATGGCATCCCGGCCACTGCCCTGAGAGATACCTGTGCCAGTCACACTGTGGTGCATGAAAGGTTGGTACTCTCAAACCAGAATGTCCCAGGGGAAACAAAAAAAGTAAGGGCTATCCCAGGGCAGATAACTGTTAGGCCTTTGGCTGTAGTGCCCCCAGAAAGAGTTGGGTCCCTTAGTTAGAGAAAGGTGGTTGTTAATAAAGACCTCCCTTTGATTGATTGTCTCCTTGGGAATGACCACTCAGAGGTTGGTCTGAGCCAAAGTGAGTTACTGGTCCAGTGCCAGACCTCATCCAAGGAACTTGTGGGGGGGAGGGGGGTGCTGGACCTGCAGTTAGTGCAGATAAGCCCCAAAGGAAAAAGAAGAGACAGTGTAGGGAAGGTGGACAACTGTAAGCAACAGTACCAGTGGGCTAGGGAGATTCTATACCAGTAAGGGAAAACTCCAAAATTTGCACTGGTGAAGTGCTCCCAAGCCCACAAAAAGACCTGACTAGTCAGGAAACCCACACGCCCGAGTTGGTGGCTCCTCAGCTGGCAGAACAAATGGTGGAAGAAGGGTGTTCACTACAAAGTTTAGTGGCCCGTACCCTAAAAAAGTAGACATCCCACCGGAACCCAAAGAAGCCTATCAGCTAGCCTCTTCACCTAGCAGTGAAGAGCTAAAAGTGTGGTTCTCGGCACTGATAGCTGTCAGTGGCCTCTGCTGGATGTTAGCCTGCTTGGCAGCACTGTCCTTGGCATGGTGGCCTAGTCCCATGCCAAAGAGCAAGTTAGGCCTCCTGACCCTATTGGTCATGGTGGGGTTACTCAAATTGTGGGTAACCTCTGTGGGTAAGCTGGGTTTTGCCCTTGCTACGTTAGAATTTGCAGAGGTCCAGGAGGGTAGGCCCAAATACACCTCACAAACTAAAACTAGGTACCAAGGTAAGAGTTGGGACCCCAACAAGGTATGGAGTCACAACTGTCAAAAGACAGGACACCACACCAAAGACCCTAGCGGTCCTAAAAATAGAGCCCCTAGTGTTGCTTCAGGTGTTGCCAGTGTAGCTTTGGAGAGTGATTCCTCCGATGAGGAAGTCCTCCTAGTGACATCCCAGGGGAGGTCACTGTTAGGCCTGTTGCTGTAGTGCCCCTAGAAATAAATAGCTGGGTCCCTTAGTTGGAGAAAGATGGTAGTCCATAAAGACCTCCCTTTGACTGTCTCCTTGGAAATGACCACTCAGAGGTTGTTCTGAGACAAAGTGAGGTACTGGTCAAGTGCCAGACCTCATCCAAGGAACTTTTGCGGGGGGGTGCTGAACATGCAGTTAGTGCAGATAGGCCCCAAAGGAAAAAGAAGAGAATGTGTAGGAAAGGTGGACAACTGTTAGCGACAGTTCCAGTGGGCCAGGGATATTCTATACTGTAAGGGAGAACTCTAAACTTGGCACTGGTGAAGTGCTCCCTAGCCCACAAAAAGACCTGACTAGTCAGAAAACTGTCCAGCCTGAGTTTGTGGCTCCTCAGACTGCAGAACAGAGGTTGGATGAAGCGTGTTCGCTACAAAGTTTAGTGACCCGTACACTAAAACAGCAGACAGGCCACCAGAACCCAAAGAAGCCTGTAAGTTAACCCCTTCACCTAACAGTGAAAAGCTAAAAGTGTGGTTCTGGGCACTGACAGCTGTCAGTGGCCTCTACTGGATGTTACCCTTCATGGCAGGCAGCACTGCCCTTGGCATGGTGGCCTAGTCCCATTCCAAATAGCAAGTTAGGCCCTCTGACCCTGTTGGTCAAGGTGGGGTTACTCAAGCTGTGGGTAACCTCTGTGGGTAAGCTGGGTTTTGCCCTAGCTAAGTTCGAATTTGCAGAGGTAGGCACTTCTGAACCCAAACTAAAAAAGATGGGGGAAAGGAGAATTAGCAATTAGATCCTTCAACTGTTGAGATAGGCCATCTCCCCAAAGTGACTGACCTGGACAGAAGGATGTAAGGCAGAGAAGGCACAGCAGGCAACCCTTAGAAATCAGGAAGGGGAGGGCAAGCCCCAAGGCTATGCTTTGAAGCTCAGGAAGTCTAAGCACAACTGTCTAGGACTTCCTGGTCAGGAGGCCAATTGCCCCCATATCTGGAAGTAATACACAAAACACCACAGGAGATGCATTCACAGTCATGTGAGCCTGGACCTTGGCAGTAAGGCACATTTGGCTTATGCAGAAAAATGCACAATTTCTAAAATTGGCTTTTTCAGAAAACAACCTAAAATCTGGCTTTACCATTAAAGAGTATTTCAAATTACAATTTATATGAGTGTAAACAGTGCTTCTTTCTCAGGTCCAAAATGTACGTTATGGCGTTACAAGGTAACCCAGTGTTAGTCTATGGGAGAGCTAGCTTTACAACATTGATAACTGCTTTTAGGATTTTTTCTTTGTCCAGGCATGTAAAACTGAAAAAAACATGGCCTACTTTTTAAATACAATGCACCCTGCCCTTATGAGCCTTTAGGGTCGGACCTAGGGGTGACTTATAAGTATTAAACAGGAAGGTTTAGGCCTGTCAAAAGGCTTGTTTTAACTCAGGGAAACAGCAGTTTAAAACTGCACTACAGATTCCAGTGGGAGGCCTGAGAAATGTTTTGCAGCGCTTCTTCAGTGGGGGGGGGGGGGGGGCACAATGAGTGCAACAGCCCACTAGTAGTATTTAAGTTCCAGCTACATTTAGTCCCATAAACTTGAGTCCTACAAGTAAAGTAAATGTAACCAATAAGGCGAAGGCCAATTTTACCCTGTTTTCATGGGACAGCAAAATCACTTTACCACTGATCAGCAGGAGCAAAGTGCGCAGAGTCCTAGAAATCAACAAAAACGGGTCCAGCAAATGAAGGAAAAAATCTGGGGTGACCTTGCATACAGGGCAAAGGTGACCACCACCTCATTCTGTTCCTGGTCGTAACATCTAGAACTAACATTACCGACTCACTGAATATTAATATTTTGACAAACCAACATGAAACCATCACCATTGACATTGATTAGCTGCAAATATACCTCAAAAGCATCTATTCTTTTTTCTCTTTGATAGGTATACAAGCCCAGGCCGAATGTAAACATTTATTAGATATCTCTAGATGGTGACTAGTGTTTGAACAGAACACAAGTAATCCTTCTTCCATTTCAGCACAGCCTGTAGGTTTTCCTCTTCTTCTATACCACTACCCAGGTTTATAACACGTATGTACAACTTGAGAGTCCTCAAGGACAAGACTCACATGAACAGACAGAAGGAGGAGCAGAGGTTAATAACAACAACTCCAGCCCAACTGAGCAGCAAAAAACAAAACTTACCAGAAAACCTAAATGTGTTTAATAGCAAAGGAAAAATAGAGATGCCTATAGAATCTTGTGGACGATAAATCACAAAAAATCTTTTTTCATATAAAAAAAATCAACTCTAAACCACTAAGGGAATGCTTGACGATAAAATAATTTCACAAATTAGGTAAGGCATAACATTAACAGCCTACAGCCCCTAACACTTAAAACACTTTACACTCAATTAACACATGTCTAGATGTTTTAAAAATACAAAAGCAAACATAATCAATCACAAAAGAAAATTAAACATGGAAACATAAATCATAACCTTTTTGAGAAGTGAGCAATCATCTAAACTAGCACATGGTGCACAAGTATCTTTGGGTACTTCATGGAAAGCTAAGAAAGAAGAGGATCGTAGAGACGCACACGTTTGTCGTAGATAACAATAAAACTATGTACTCAAGGGGTGTGTGTGTGAGTGTTTGCACCTTGATATTCACATTGTTTACTGAGAAATAGGTCCAGTTATTTGGCAACACTTTTAATTGAATTACCAGGAAAGTCATGTGTGTGCTACATTGAAAAGAATTGAGTACAATGTTACTGGTGAATAGTGAACCTGCATATTTTTCTTACAGATGGGCAATAAATTCACGAAACACTCATTAGCGTACCTCATATCTAAAACATTTTCATCTGTAGTATTAAAGAAATGTAATAGCAGGGTTTCTTTAATCCTGTAACCCACACCCTGAATCCTCTCCCCGATAACCTTAAAAAGATCCCCTAAATACTTAAATCATACTTTTGTCCCTGTACCTTACTCTCCAATGTGTTAAACTCTATTCCCTTAACCGACTAACCCTACACCCAGAATTGTCAATACCTATACTGTGCATCAAACAATATTAAACTGTATCGCCTGTAACTCTCATAACTCTTACTCCTAACCCTTTAACTCCTTAACATTATACCCAAAACCCTTACAACTTAAACCTGTACCTCTCCACCTTAACTGTTATACCCTTAACCTAAAACCACAAATTGTTAAGCCTCATACCCTCACATCTATTTCCCTAATGCATAATCCCTCATCCCTTAACTTTAACGTTAAGTCTCATCTTTTGTCTCCAGTATGTGTGTGCGTAAGTGCGCATGGATTTTGAAAATACATAGGCCTTCCGAGGTAGAACAATGTCTAAATTCTATTTTAGTTAAAAATTAACATAATGATTTAGAGTCAAACGTAACAGAAGTCCCATCCATCATATTCCAAGTGTAGTATAGTCTAAGGCACTTGTAATATGGCGGAAGAATTATCTGCCCTATGTTGACTGAGTATATCACCCACATACTCTTAATGGAACCCTCAGTCAAGCAATCTAATACATAAGTGAACTTACCAGTGGTAGTAGTATTCAAGCGCAGTAATTAATGTCAGCGTTTAAAGAAATTGCAGCTCTCACAAGCTAATACAGCTCCAACCTCCTCTTTCCAAGTCTCCAAGGAAAGTGTCCACTCTGCCTGAGATCTAGAACTCTCATCCTCAGTATCCTAGGCAGCAGGAATGGAGCCATTATGACACTGTCAACAACCATCTGCTTGTTATGTTTCCATTTCTGCCACCTGCCAATGTCTGATGATGTCACAGACACAGAATCTGCATAGGAAGGAAGACTAACTTGAGAATCCTGGTGTGTGGGAAATTCCAACAAACAACAGAAGCAGGATTATCCTTAAATAAAATGCAGAAGAGGTCATAGTTCCAAAATAAGGGACTGCCAAGAAGCTTTCCAATACAGGTAAAGATTTGTTCCAGTTACACAGTGTCACAGAAACCACATCTGGACATTCTCTTTGTCGTGGGAACCAAGCTTTACATGTCTGATGAGCCCTAACTAGGGCAAAACCAGTCCTGGGTTGCTAGTGTTTCGGTTCAGAGAGAACTTTGCCTGTTCCCGTTGGAGCAGTGTGAACAATGATTTGCATATGGCTGGGTCCAAATTGAGGTGGCATGCTATGGAAAATAATTATGGATTGGGATGTGGCCGAGTAATTACCAGTGGATGAGACAGTGAGCCTCTTAAAGATAAGGAGTCCTAGGTAGCCCCCAATACCCTGTCAAGGAGCTAGGGCTCTAAGACACCTCACAAACTAAAACTGGGTACCAAGGTAAGATTTGGGATCCCAACAAGGTATGATGTCACAACTGTCAAAACACAGGACACCACACCAAGGACCCTAGCTGTCCTGAAAATAGAGCCCCTAGTGTAGCTCCAGGTGTTGCCAATGTAACTTTGGAGAGCGATTCCTCAGATGAGGAAGTCCTCCTAGCTTTCAACTGGAAAATGGGCCCAAAAGGTGAGTTGGCGATTCCAGAGGGGAGTAGACACTCCCACCACCTACTGGTGAATGGCATCCCGGCCACTGCCCTGAGAGATACCTGTGCCAGTCACACTGTGGTGCATGAAAGGTTGGTACTCTCAAACCAGAATGTCCCAGGGGAAACAAAAAAAGTAAGGGCTATCCCAGGGCAGATCACTGTTAGGCCTTTGGCTGTAGTGCCCCTAGAAAGAGTTGGGTCCATTAGTTATAGAAAGGTGGTTGTTAATAAAGACTACTGGTCCAGTGCCAGACCTCATCCACTGAACTTGTGGGCGGGAGGGGGGTGCTGAACCTGCAGTTAGTGCAGATAAGCCCCAAAGGAAAAAGAAGAGACAGTGTAGGGAAGGTGGACAACTGTAAGCAACAGTACCAGTGGGCTAGGGAGATTCTTTACCAGTAAGGGAGAACTCCAAAATTTGCACTGGTGAAGTGCTCCCAAGCCCACAAAAAGACCTGACTAGTCAGGAAACCCACAAGCCTGAGTTGGTGGCTCCTCAGCTGGCAGAACAAATGGTGGAAGAAGGGTGTTCACTACAAAGTTTAGTGGCCCGTACCCTAAAAAAGTAGACATCCCACCGAAACCCAAAGAAGCCTATCAGCTAGCCTCTTCACCTAGCAGTGAAGAGCTAAAAGTGTGGTTCTCTGCACTGATAGCTGTCAGTGGCCTCTGCTGGATGTTAGCCTGCTAGGCAGCACTGTCCTTGGCATGGTGGCCTAGTCCCATGCCAAAGAGCAAGTTAGGCCTCCTGACCCTATTGGTCATGGTGGGGTTACCCAAGCTGTGGGTAACCTCTGTGGGTAAGCTGGGTTTTGCCCTTGCTACGTTAGAATTTGCAGAGGTCCAGGAGGGTGGGCCCAAATACACCTCACAAACTAAAACTAGGTACCAAGGTAAGAGTTGGAACCCCAACAAGGTATGGAGTCAAAACTGCCAAAAGACAGGACACCACACCAAGGACCCTAGCTGTCCTAAAATATAGCCCCTAGTGTAGCTGCAGGTGTTGCCAGTGTAGCTTTGGAGAGTGATTCCTCAGATGAAGAAGTCCTCCTAGCTTCAACTGGAAAATTGGCCCAAAATGTGAGTTGGCGATTCCAGAGGGGAGTAGACACTTCCACCACCTACTGGTAAGTGGAATCCCAGCCACTGCCCTGAGAGATACCTGTGACAGTCACACCATGGTGCATGAAAGGTTGGTACTCTCAAACCAGTCTGTTGCAGGGGAAACAAGAAAAGTAAGGGCTATCCCAGGGGAGGTCACTGTTAGGTCTGTGGCTGTAGTGCCCCTAGAAATAATTAGCTGGGTCCCCTAGTTGGAAAATGGTAGTAGTCATTAAAAACCTCCCTTTGATTGTCTCTTTGGGAATGACCACTCCAAAAGAGCGAAAGTGAGGTACTGGTCTAGTGCCAGGCCTCATCCAAGGAACTTTTGGGGGCTGCTGAACCTGCAGTTAGTGCAGATAAGCCCCAAAGGAAAACAGTGAAGAGCTAAAAGTTTGTTTCTGGGCACTGACAGCTGACAGTGGCCTCTGCTGGATGTTACCCTTCAAGGCAGCACTGCCAGTGGTATGGTGGCCTAGTCCCATTCCAAATAGCAAGTTAGGCCCTCTGACTCTGTTGATCAAGGTGGGGTTACTCAAGCTGTGTGAATTCTCTATGGGTAAGCTGGGTTTTGCCCTAGCTAAGTTCGAATTTGCAGAGGTAGGTACTTCTGATCCCAAACTAAAAAAGATGTGGGAAAGGAGAATTATTAATTAGATCCTTCAACTGTTGAGATAGGCCATCTCCCCAAAGTGACTGACCTGGACAGAAGGATGTAAGGCAGAGAAGGCCCTGCAAGTTTCAAACCACTTACTCTACTCTTCCTCGCCTGAAAAAAGGCTAAGAAGCCTCTCCCAGGTTCGGCTGATTCTCCTGCCCTTTGAGCTGGGGGGGGGGGGACTTGTGTAGGAAGCTTGATTTCCGTTGTAGTAACCCCCCACGTGTTGCCAGATTTCTGATGCACTTTGACTTGATGTGAACTGGGTACCTGCCAATCAGGTTCCCAGGGCCTTTGTTCTTTTCCAAAACTGTACCTTTGTATCCCCAATTAGCATCTCTCTGGCCACATGTAAGTCCCCTGTAAAAGGTACTCTGTGCACCAAGGGTACTGTGATCAGGGAAGGCCTTTAAGGGCTGCAGCACACATTTTGCCACCCTTAGAGGTCCTGTATCTTAACATACACACACTGCCATTGCAGGCTGCATGTTTTGGTGCAGAGAAAAGTATAGTGTCGAAATGGCGCACATTACTGTGTGCCATGCCTGCAACACACTGCCTATGCTATAGGACAGACACCCCTCTAGCTCAGTGCACTTTACCACTGCTGGGGGTACAGTTGCATGAGCACTGTACTCCTACAGTGTCGAAGTCCACCCTTAGACATTGTAAGTGCAGTAATGCCATAAAGAGTATATGGTCTGGGAGTTTGTGATTATGGACTCCACAGCACCATAATGGCTTTATTGAATTTTGGTAAGTTTGGTAGCAAAAGTCTCAGTATAATAAACCAACACTATTGTCAGTGTGGGATTTAATATAACATGCACTCACAGGGCATCTTAGGGATGCCCCCTGAAAAGCAACTAGCTAAACACCAGCTTGTCACCTTGAGACATGTTTCTGGACCTTCGGGGTGGAAGCCTTCGATCCCTGAGCCCAGAATTAAAGCCTTTCCTGGGCAGAGGTGGTCACACCTCCCCCAGGTCAGGAAGAGCTATCTGTGGCAGGGGATCTTCAAATGCCTTGCCGCCTTTGTAACACGACCCCCTGCCTCTTCTGCTATCAGGAGAAGGTACCCTTCCTTCCTTTCCTCCTTCACGGCAGGAGTACAGGCAGGAAGCACACCACGGGTATAGTCACCATTAGATCAGTACCCCTTTGGCTACTGACTTCGAGACCCCTAAAATGCCCTTAAAATACAGCATTTACAGGGCAGCCATGAACGAAGAAGAATGATTCCCGCAACCTACAAAGAAGAAGGAGGAAAAAATATGCCCAGCAGAGGAGAATGCAGAGAAGAACCGACTTGGTATCAGCCATACCGGCCGTCTGCAGTTTCCAAAGATCCTGTGCCAAAAATCACCTTGTCCTGCAGCCAGAAACCTCCAGAACCCATGGGGGGACTGACTGCCTTCCACAAAGACCGGATCTCCCGTGAACAGCTGCTCTGTTCAACAGAATCACCAAAGAAAGACTCCGAGCCTGCTGAGGACAAAAAAAACGGACGTCGGGAACCACCACTTCACCTGACACCTACGGCCTGAGTCCGAGTGGCTCACCGGTCCCAGTGAGGTCCCCCAGCACTCCAGAGTCGAATCCACCATGGGTTGGCCCCTCCGGGACTACCTAACGTCACCTGCAGATTCTGTACGGAGACCCACCCAACTGCAAGTGGCCCAGTAAGGTGAAATCCAACCTCAATAGCACCCCTGCATCCAGCCACCCTGCTCCCTGGAGATGAGAACTCGAGGTGCACCAACGTCCCCTAGCCCTCCATCTTACCTGCCCAGCTGTTGGCACATCTTCTTGGAAGACTTCCTGGACCTAGCCTGTAGCCAAAATCCAAAACCGGCAACTCCCTTTGAAAACAAGAGGGCACCAGATGCCAAAACAGCACCCTGCACCTGGCCCTGTGCCACTGTAGTTACACTTTGGTGCCGATCACGATCCGGTAAAAAATTCCCCCGTGCGACTCGTATCGGGTCTTTTTACCGTACGAATCGTACAAGTGCTGTACGAACTGGCAATCACGATTCGCATGGTAAAAAGTCCATACGAACCGCACTGGGAATCATTCCCCACACGTCCTCGGGTCGGAAAATGTGTCCGACACGTCCTCGGACGATTTACCTTACAAACGTGAAAATCCAAGTCCGACCGAGGAATCACGATCTATCCCGTGCGTCCGAGGTTACAACCGTATGGAAAAAACACCGTCCGCACCGAACTCCTACAGCAACCATGGAGACATGTGCCCGCATACGCGCCCAACACTCCCCCCAGCCCCCGTACGTCCGACACGTACCCCCCGTATATGTATACCCCCACCCGTCTAGGTACACCCCAGTACGTTCCAGTCGAACCCCCACCCCAGTACGTGTCATAGCCCCGTCTACCTACACCCCAGTACGTTCCAGTCGTACCCCCACCCCAGTACGTGTCGTACCCCCGTGTACCTACACCCCAGTACGTTCGAGCCACACCCCCACCCCAGTACGTGTCATAGCCCCGTCTACCCACACCCCAGTACGTTCCAGTCGTACCCCCACCCCAGTACGTGTCGCACCCCCGTGTACCTACACCCCAGTACGTTCCAGTCGTACCCCCACCCCAGTACGTGTCATACCCCCCGTGTACCTACACCCCAGTACGTTCCAGTCGTACCCCCACCCCAGTACGTGTCGTACTCCCCGTGTACCTACACCCCAGTACGTTCGAGCCACACCCCCACCCCAGTACGTGTCATACCCCCCGTGTACCTACACCCCAGTACGTTCCAGTCGTACCCCCACCCCAGTACGTGTCGTACCACCGTCAATGTACACCCCCCCACCCCAGTACGTGTCGTACCACCGTCCATGTACACCCCAGTACGTTCCAGTCGTACCCCCACCCCAGTACGTGTCGTACCACCGTCAATGTACACCCCCCCACCCCAGTACGTGTCGTACCACCGTCCATGTACACCCCAGTACGTTCCAGTCATACCCCCACCCCAGTACGTGTCGTACCACCGTCAATGTACACCCCCCCACCCCAGTACGTGTCGTACCACCGTCCATGTACACCCCAGTACGTTCCAGTCGTACCCCCACCCCAGTACGTGTCGTACCACCGTCTATGTACACCCCAGTACGTTCGAGCCCCACCCCCACCCCAGTACGTGTCATACCCCCCGTGTACCTACACCCCAGTACGTTCGAGCCACACCCCCACCCCAGTACGTGTCATACCCCCCGTGTACCTACACCCCAGTACGTTCCAGTCGTACCCCCACCCCAGTACGTGTCGTACCACCGTCAATGTACACCCCCCCACCCCAGTACGTGTCGTACCACCGTCCATGTACACCCCAGTACGTTACAGTCGTACCCCCACCCCAGTACGTGTCGTACCACCGTCAATGTACACCCCCCCACCCCAGTACGTGTCGTACCACCGTCCATGTACACCCCAGTACGTTCCAGTCGTACCTCCACCCCAGTACGTGTCGTACCACCGTCTATGTACACCCCAGTACGTTCGAGCCCCACCCCCACCCCAGTACGTGTCATACCCCCCGTGTACCTACACCCCAGTACGTTCCTGGCGCACCCCCAACACAACCTCCTAAGTACGGAGCGCACCCCATGCCCCAACATCACAACCGCATGTACGAGTCGTACAAAGCCACACACAAGGACATAATCGTACAACCAAATGGCCCATGTACACACCGTACACACGCTCAAAACGCACGTACACAACAAGGACAAAACAAAACAACACAAGAATACACCATTCGAAAGGCACACAGCCACTAAACATGGCCAACAACCACTAAAATAACACAATCACTGACCTGCAACTGTCAAAAACAAACAGAGGCCCAATACACCACCACTCCTTATAACACACCCACCCAAAATTCAAACACTGCCACACCCACCCATGGACCAATGAAAAGGGCCCACACACACAAACCATGAGCCTTTGCAACAGACTCACTGCTGCCAGACACCACAGAACCAGACTACAAGCTACACCACATCTTACACTTGCACACCTTCACACGACCACCCTCACAAACACCCTCTCATCACATTCACACACACACACAACCATCCACACCCCCCCCAACATCCACACACCCCCCACACCCACACCATCCCCACCCACATCCCTCACCATGCCCACTACCAAGAATCCAAAGTTCAGTCACCGAGAGTTGGAGGTCCTTGTTGATCAAATCCTCAGAGTCGAGCCACAGATCTTTGGAACATTGGTCAGAAGCACCAGCCAGGCAGCCAAAACAGCCATGTGGCAGACCATCGTCGATGCTGTGAATGCTGTTGCGGACACCAGGAGGACCAAGCAGGATTGCCAGAACAGGTGGTACGATCTGCGGAGGAGGGTCAGAGCCAAGAGGCAGGAGGAACACGACCAGGCCAACGCCACCGGAGGAGGGCCCTCCCGCAGAGCCGTACAGTACCATCCCTGGGAGGAGAGGGTGATGGCCATACTGCCGGTGGAGGCAGTTGAAGGAGTAGAAGGACTCCGAGACCCGGGTGAGTACACAAACAACGCACCTCACATGGGGGGAACTGCAACCACAACCAAAATTAATAACAGGCACGCAACCACCACAAGCCATCGCATGACTCAACCACACTCCATGAGCAGGCACATGCCACTGCTGCCACCATGCCCCATGCACCCAGCTGGACAATGTCAAGTCACAGGCCACAGAAGACAACAACACATGACACGGTAACCCGGATGGCGGGAGGCTGGGCACCAAGAATCACATAGTGCGACTCCAAAGCAGACAACAATTCCCTCTGCCCATATGGCCTAGGTCACAGCCAGACAAACACTGTGTCCCAACACAGGAATGACTTGCCAGCAAATGGCGGACGCCTTGCATCAACACATGGGGGTGAAGGCACTGTTTTGCACATGACAGCAGCTAATGAACAGCCAACATTGTGAAAGAGTGGCAGCACACACCACCACAGCAGCAGCGCACAGACACACAGCAGACAAAATGGGTGCCTGGAGATCAGAAACAAACTCACATCAACAGGCCAAGGGCCACTCAAAGATCTGCTAACAGTGTGTGCCCAGGAAGCTGGGCCAAGGTGACAGAGGGTGACACACGGAGGGAGGGAGAGGGGGACACAGAGGGAGGGAGAGGGGGACTGAGAGGGAGGGAGACGGACAGAGGGAGGAGGCTGACACACAGAGGGAGGGAGAGGGGGACAGAGAGGGAGGGAGAGGGGGACAGAGAGGGAGGGAGACACAGGAAGATGGACAGAGGGAGGAGGCTGACACACAGAGGGAGGGAGAGGGGGACAGAGAGGGAGGGAGAGGGGGACAGAGAAGGAGGGAGACACAGGGAGAGCAAATCAGTCCTTTGGTGTGTGGGAATGTCTGCTCGTCAGCAGGTGGACTGCGTGCATGTAGACAAGGGTGGCCAGTGCCAGAACCCCCCCTCTTCATCATGGCAAAACGCAGGGCCATGTCACAACCTGTACACGAGCACAAGGACAGCCACCTGCATCATATAAGTGTGTGGATCCACTCCATGTGCACATGTACAGTGCTACAAGGAAGGCGCAAATGCATGGCTCGCCACACATGCACACTCCACTGCTGACTGCAGTCACACTTGACGCAGCAAGTAAGACTGTGCCACACATAGTTAAAGGGGCCAAATTGGTGGCCAAGGGACACACCCATGCACAAGTGCACTGTGAGTGGAATGCAAGACAGATCCTAATTCCAAGAGGAAATGTGCCAACTTTGTAACGGATGAAACATGGATGTTGCATGGATCAAAATTAACATTTTCTCTCTCACACACAGGTCAACGTCGTGCTGCACCCCCCAACACTGGGGGGGAACACTCACAGGACCCGGATCTGCAGGAGACCGATCCCACCGGCAGCGACCACTCTCACCACTCTGCGGACGACCCCGACCGACCTGGCCCCTCTGGTGTCCAACCACCTGCAGCACCTGCGTCAGGTACAACCGTGCCAACCACCACCCCCACTCCTGCCACATCCCAGGAGACACCCAGGATCCCTGCCCCAACACCACAATGCAGCCAGGCTCGCCAGGAGGGACACGGTGTCCCGGGCACCCAGGAGGAGGCAGGCGACAACGCCAATGCCACCCCTCAGGGGTCCCGGAGACCCGATGTTCCCACAAGTGCAGGCCAGACGCAAGTGGGCAGGGGTGGTGGGAGTGGAGGACGGCGGAGGCGCGAGCCTGACCAGTTGGCTGGGGATCCGGTATTTTCCCATGTCCGTAACATCCTGGACTCATACCGGCAGGACACCACGGGCATGGCCCAGGTTGTGTCCGTCCTCGAGGGGATCAAGGTCCAGCAGGCCCAGCAACATGCGGAGCTAATAGCCTGTCTACAGGTACACCAACGGAGGATGGAGGACAGACAGGCTGAGCAAGTGACGGCGTCCCAGGGGATTCACGCTGAACTCCGTCGGATGGCCGACACCATGGCCGACCCTCCCTGTGCCAGAAGGCGGAGAACATCACCACCCACAGGGAGGGATCATGAGGAGGAGGAGGAAACATCCGACGGAGCATCCCAGACGTCGTCACGGCCTGCTGCTGAGGTTCCCCGCAGGAAGCCGGGTCGTCCACGGAAAGGACCGTGAGGGTGGCTGCTACATCACCATCTCCCAGGACACCTGGCCTGGCACCTGGCCCACTGGAGCAACAGCATCACAGCATCAAGAGACATTCTCTGCCACATGGCCCTGCTGGTCACTGGCTGACCAATGTTGACAAAGACTGTGGCATGGACTCTGAGGATTTCCAATGGCAAGGACACCAACTCCCCTACTGAACTTTGGATTCCCTAATCCCGGAAAGCCCCTCACTTTGTCCCCCCCCCCCCCCCAATAATAAATCACACTATTAAGAGTAGATGCCTGCTGGTAGCATTATTACCTAACATGTGTCTTGTACAGTCTAAACATGCCTGAGTCATCTGTTCACTTCAACCATCCACACCCTGGGGCCTGAGTCTGGCACAGGACACATGGGTCACAGTTTATTAGGCAAGACAGACATGGAGCACCATACACACCCGTGATGGTCAGAACCAGCTGAGGGGGTGGCCGAACAACCGTGCTGACAGACACATTGAGTACAGCAACAGTCATGCGCAGAGGTCAGGGATCCTGGCCCGTGTCCTGGGGGGCACCCAGGTATGTGTAGACAGGTGGCAGAACCATGTCCTGCAAGCTTGAGTCCGGTGGATGCAGAGAATGGGGTCATGGACAACGTTGGATGCATGGGGATGGCACATGTCACAATACCCACACAGTCATGGACATCATGCCCAATACACAGTCTCAGCACACACACACAGCTTGCATCTTGCCACTCGACACATTGACACATAGCCACAATCAGGGAATACCATGCCAGACATGCAGGATGCACCGTGCCAACACACCAGCACTGACTGAGAAGAGGCACCTTGGAGGCATAGGGACACCTTTATTAGTCATGTTTTTGGGATTGCAGAGGCAACTTGAAGTACACATGAACACATCATGTGGAGTAACATGTGGCTCCAACACTGGCACCCCCCTTCTGCAGCACAAATGCGTGATAGCCATGGAACTGGCACACAAGCGTCGGCTAACAGCTAAACACCCACAGCTGCTCACGGAGAGCCTGCCATACACCATACATACGCTGATGTGGAAGTCCCACGCCATGTCAAGACAATGTTAACCGTATGTGTCCGAGGGCAGTGTCACACACATTGATGCCATCATCACAATCCACTATCCCATCACTGATGACTGACAACCAGGCAGCCCATCTATTCAGGTGTACCCAGCTGCATGTCGTGTCCCATGGGGATGCCACATGTCTGCAGAGGAACCAAACCCCGACCGGGGCAGTGTGCACACATCGTGAACAACTGCCACACCCAATACACCCCAGATGCATCCCTTACCCCATGGAGACTTCCAAACGTGTCCGTGCCTGTAACGCTGAGTCAGCCCACGATGTCATGTCCATGAGGAATAGCAGTGCCACAACAATGCAACCAGCAAACGGCATGCGCAGGTACCTGGGGAAGAGAGACACACAAGAAGTCAGCCACAAAAAGCACAGCCACTTGCATGTGCAGTTACTCGACACATGTATGGATGACAACATGCTAGGTCACAATTATGACTGGGGAAATACTACCATCACTGCCACCATCACTCCAGTGACACACCCACACACACCTCTGACCCACGTGCCATACATGCAGGTGGAGACACACATCACAACGCATGCCACACGGGGACCAATGCGTGCACACTCAGACCCTGGTACTCACCACTAAGCAAAGAAGTCGCGTATGAGCCGAGTCCGGATGTCCTCTTGCGGCTCCACATCCTCCACATCACTAGCCCCATTGCCAAGCCCTTCGTCCTCCACGGGTGGATGGTCCTCGTCATGTTGATTCAGGATGAGTGGCACAGCTCTTTCAACTGCCATGTTGTGCAGCATGCAGCAGACCATGAAGATCTTGCAGACCTTCGCCGGGGCATAAGGGAGTGCACCGCCGGTCTTGTGGAGGCACCGGAATCGGCTCTTCAGCATGCCAAACGTCCTCTCTATCACTCGCCTTGTCCGGCCATGGGCGGTGTTATAGCGGAGCTGGGCCGGCGTGATGGGGTTGCGGAGAGGTGTCAGCAGCCAAGGCATGTTGGGATAGCCAGCGTCCCCTACATGGGAAGCACATGGACATCGTTAGAACTGGTGTAGCGGTCGTGCTGGTCGGCTATACAGAATACAGGACAGACAGACTGTACCCACCAACAACACATGCCCGTTCGTTGCGCAGCTGCATCATCATATCAGGCATCCCGCTACGCCTCATGATGTAGGCATCGTGTGCTGATCCTGGGAAACGAGCACAGACATGTGAAATCACCATATTGGACAGACACACCACAAGGGCATTGATGGAGTGGTAGTGCTTCCGATTGCGGTACGCCACCTCCCGTGCGTGTGGTGGTACCAAACCTACATGTGTCCCATCTATGGACCCAATGACATGGGGCATCCCTCCCAGGGCATAGAATCCACGCTTGACCTCAGTCATCTGTTCAGGGGTTGGGAACTTGATGAAGTCATCCAGGTGAATCAACATGGCCTCCAAGAAATCATGCAGCACACCGCTGAACATGCTCTGGGACATGCCACCAACATGAGCTATGGTATTTTGGAAGGTACCCGTGGCCAGAAAATGTAGGGCAGCCATTACCTTCAGCTGGGGTGTCAGTGCCGTAGGATACCTGTGCTGCGGTTGCAGGTGTGGTGCCAGTCTCGCCGTCAGCTCCAGAATCAACGGTTGGGTGAAGCGGTAGAGCCGGATCCTGTCATTCTCCTGCATGGTAGCCAAGTCTGGAATTCTTCGGGCAACAGGAGGCGCTCTGCAGTAATTTGGAAGTGACAAGGAAGAGTGAGTGCACTACGAGAACAACTCATGTCTACTGAGCACATGTAAATCTGGCAATACACACATGCCACATAGGGAGTCAGGCATGTGCTACATGCCCAGGACACGTATGGATGCAAGGTGACACTCCTTCCAAGACCCAGCTACACACGGTGATTGAGAACCTCCCCATGCCACGCCATGGAAATAGCTGTGTCCCAGTGCAAGTGCACTGCCCGACGCAAGACAGGAGTGACATACACCCACACATCAGCAGAAGTGTGATGCCGATTGCAGAGACTGGTAGCGGAACACTGGAGCCACAGGTCACATGACATTACACTAGTCCAGCCCACACACCTTGCCATGAAGGTGCACATGTCATGACTCACCACACATTCCTTGTGAGTTTGCTGACATGGCCTTGTCACGCTACTCCGTGTCCCATGCATACATGTGCACCTCACATCCGATAACACATGTGGCATGGTGTTGGGAACAGTGTGCAATGACAATCTACACACAGCCACATGTTGGTTGCTGCAACGGCTGCAGCTTTTGAGGGTGCTACAACATCAACCTGATGTAAATCCCGGACACATATATGACATAGTCACATTGTGCACTGTGGGTAGTGACAAGTCATGTGTCATGACCCCTGTACCGGGCATCATGGGACACTTCCGTGTGTTGGTGTCCGTGCCATGCCAGTGACGCTCACCCCAAGTGCGCAGTCCCACATGCACACATGTCAAAGGAGTCAAGGGCATGCCTGGCACACATTGCACCCTCACACAGTACACATGTACACATCTCATCATACATCTGGTGCCTTCTCCACTCAGGAGGCATGTTCCACTTCACAGCCTGTGACACCTGTGCCCCACACATGTAGTAATGCACAGACGATGCCTTGATGTCCATTCCTGGACAAGTATGTCCATCCATGGACAAGTATGTCCGCCCTATTCCTACATGTGTGTCGCCTATCACCACAGTGATGTGTAAAAACCGCCGTACTGCTGCTGAGAGGGCCTGTGCATGTTCCCAAATCACTGTGGGAGTGCTGCCGTATGTGTACCCATCGTGATGGCGAGCGTACAGGCATTTGTACGGTCCGTACCACTACGGGTACGCATACGCGTGCAGACCCATAGTGATAGTGAGCGTACATGCGTGTGTACGGTCCGTACCACTACGGGTACGCATACGCGTGCAGACCCATAGTGATAGTGAGCGTACATGCGTGTGTACGGTCCGTACCACTACGGGTACGCATACGCGTGCAGACCCATAGTGATAGTGAGCGTACATGCGTGTGTACGGTCCGTACCACTACGGGTACGCATGCGCGTGCAGACCCATAGTGATAGTGAGCGTACATGCGTGTGTATGGTCCGTACCACTACGGGTACGCATACGCGTGCAGACCCATAGTGATAGTGAGCGTAGATGCGTGTGTACGGCCCTATCACTATGGGTCTGCACGCGTATGCGTACCCGTAGTGGTACGGACCGTACACACGCATGTACGCTCACTATCACTATGGGTCTGCACGCGTATGCGTACCCGTAGTGGTACGGACCGTACACACGCATGTGCGCTCACTATCACTATGGGTCTGCACGCGTATGCGTACCCGTAGTGGTACGGACCGTACACTCGCATGTACGCTCACTATCACTAGGAGTACGCATACGCGTGCAGACCCATAGTGATATAGAGCGTACATGCGTGTGTACGGTCCGTAACACTACGGGTACGCATACGCGTGCAGACCCATAGTGATAGAGAGCGTACATGCGTGTGTACGGTCCGTAACACTACGGGTACGCATACGCGTGCAGACCCATAGTGATGGAGAGCGTAGGCATGCATGTACGGGCCGTTGCCATGCATTTGGGGTGCCCTAGGGCCCCGAAACGCATCGTACCTGTGTGTGATGCTCCAAATTACATAGGGGACAAGTATTAAGGCCTACATGCATGCTGGTTGTCATGGAGACCAAGTTCAAAATTTGAAATTGTTCTGGAAGGTGCACAGCAGAAGTCAGTTGGAATTCTTCTACTTTGTTGCAATGTGTTTGTGGGGCTGACATCATGCAGGAGAATGAAACCGATAGAGAACCCACAGACTGCTAGGTTTGAAGGGATTGGTGGAAACATAGGGCCCGATTCACAGAACTCACTTAAGACAAAATCCTAAACTTACTACTTATAGTATTCACAGAAGTTAGGATTTTGTCTTAAGTTTGACTTAAGACAAACTTAAGACAAACTTAAGACAAACTTAAGACAGACTTAAGACAGACTTAAGACAGACTTAAGACAGACTTAAGACAAACTTAAGACAAACTTAAGACAAACTTAAGACAAAATCCTAACTTAAGTTTGTCTTAAGTCTGTCTTAAGTCTGTCTTAAGTTTGTCTTAAGTCTGTCTTAAGTCTGTCTTAAGTCTGTCTTAAGTTTGTCTTAAGTTTGTCTTAAGACAAACTTAAGACAAAATCCTAACTTCTGTGAATACCAAAAGTAGTAAGTTTAGGATGTTGTCTTAAGTTAGTTCTGTGAATCGGGCCCATCGGATGCAAATGTGAGTGACCAATCACTCTGTACTCCTGTGCATGAGACTGGGCAGAAGGGCACATATAAGGCAGCCAGGTCCCATGAGGGAGCACTTGCCTGCACATCTTTGCATTCGTCGACCCAGCTGCTGCTACTGATTCCCTGGAACCATGTCAAGGGCTGTGGAGAGGACACAGCCATTCACCCTGGAGGAGAACATGGCTCTGCTGGATGTGATCCTCCCACAGTACTCCATGCTGTATGGGCGACCAGGGTATCAGGTGAGTGCATAGGCCACTGCCACAGACTGTCCCTATGTTGTGACTGTGACTTCTGCCATTGCGTCCAGGTGTAACACACATGCCATGTACTGTCGGGGGGGTCCCAGGGGGGGGGTGCCTGATGTCTCCCAGCAGTGCCCTGAGACAGGAGGGGTGGGGGCCTATCACTCCCAGCAGTTCCCTGAGACAGGAGGGGTGGGGGCCTATCACTCTCAGCAGTGCCCTGAGACAGGAGGGGTGGGGGCCTATCACTCCCAGCAGTGCCCTGAGACAGGAGGGGTGGGGGCCTATCACTCCCAGCAGTGCCCTGAGGCAGGAGGGGTGGGGGCCTATCACTCCCAGCAGTGCCCTGAGACAGGAGGGGTGGGGGCCTATCACTCCCAGCAGTGCCCTGAGACAGGAGGGGTGGGGGCCTATCACTCACAGCAGTGCCCTGAGACAGGAGGGGTGGGGGCCTATCACTCACAGCAGTGCCCTGAGACAGGAGGGGTGGGGGCCTATCACTCACAGCAGTGCCCTGAGACAGGAGGGGTGGGTGTGATGCACAGTGTGAGCCTTGATCATTGATTGTGACATTGCCATCATTCCACCTGTGTACCCACTGTGGCACGTACTGCTTTTTCCCTCACCAGGGGATGATGTCCCTATGACAAAGGTGCAATGCGTTGGCTGCATGACATGCCTTGTTGTAACCAGCTAATTTGTACCCATATGTCTCTCTGTGACATGTGGCTGGTGTATTGATGTGGTGTCACTTGTTCCTCCTCACAGGTAGGCGCCACTGCCAAGGAGCAGATATGGCTGACCGCCGTCAGTGCCGTGAGGGGTGTGGATGGTCGGAGGCGGAGCCTGCCCCAGGTGAGGAAACGCTGGCAGGATATCCGGTGCTGGACGCGGAGGATTGCACGGCTCCTGCTGGGGGACTCACCTGAGAGCCACAAGAACCGCGGCCGCCGCCGTCTGAGCCACCTCCACAGGCGTGTGCTGCCGGTGGTCTTTCCAGACCTGGAGAGGCGCTTACAGGCGATGCAGCAGCCGGAAGGGGGTAGGTACATGTGTGTTTGTTGTGTGTCACCGGCATTTGTAAGGGCACAGTAGCATGAATTCACTGGCAGGGTTTAAAGGTGCTGTGCAGATCCTGTTTGCCCCAGTATAGCGCTGTGCCCCTGCCACCCTTCCCCTCCTTGCAATGTGTTCCCTGGTCCGTGTGTAGTCACTCCTTCACAAGGTAATGTAGGCTGGCGCTTTGTCCACGAGAACAATGACTGTAGCATCATGTGTGGGGGTGGTGTGTAACAGGTTGTGGGACCTTGCCTGTGCACTGTCAAGTTCACTGCATGTGGGTTCCATGTCAGTTGGCACTGATGCTGACTCCAGACATGGGAGTTGGTCTCTCATGTGTCATGCCTTACAGCGCGCATGTCCTATGTAGTGGCCTGTGACATGATGTGCATGAGTGTGCGATACACATATTGCAGGGATGGTGACGTGTGTTGCAGTCATTACCATTCAGTAGCATGTAGTTGTGTGCCCACTACTGTCCCCTGGGGCAGCTCTTCCTCAGTGGTGTATGTGTCATCATAAACGTGGCCAATCTCAGTGTCTACAGCGTAGGTTGTGCTCTGTGCCATTGTCCCCTGTCACCATGTATATTGACGTGCTATTTTGTACAGGTGTCCACTGTGCAGCCTGACCTGATTGTCCTTCTTCATACTCACAGTTGCCAGTGCCTGTGTGTCTTGTTATACTCATCTGAGGATGGGCACTGGTACCTCATTATTTGTACAGGCGCACCTTGGCTGTTTGGCGTCCAATCTTGCTTTTTGCCTGCCCCTGTGTGTATCACCCAGACTATGAGATGTTGGTGCCACCTGTGTCTCAACAATTTGCCTCGTGTAGGGTCTTGTTGGGGCGGGCAATGCCTATGTGTCAAATCCTGATTTCCACTTGCTGGGTCTGGGCAGTGTGTGATGTGTCTGGACACACACGCAATGTGCAGTGACCGAGTCATGTTGGGCATGTTTTCAGCATTACCTATGCAGCATGTGTCTCAAGTTCATGGATATGGTCCCTGGTCATCGGTATTTTCGCCAACGCTGTGTGGTGCAGATGCAGTGCTGGATTGTCCCCAGGGCCTGGGTGCTATGTCAGACTCCGTTTCCTGTCTTTAGCTATTGTCTCATGCTCTCCATGGTATTTCAGTGGCATGGTGGCTCAACCAACTGTGTGTTTCATGCCCTACATCGGTACCCTGTTCAGTAGATGTTAGGGATCTTCCTTTTCAGGCTATGCAATGTTACCTATGTAGATTGGACTCATGTGACAGATGTGTACAGGTGTCTGATTAATTTCTGTCTCTCCACCCTGCCCACAGCATCGTCGGGGGACACAGAGGGAGACATGGACACAGACCAGGCGGAGGGACCGAGCACCAGTGCCAGCCGTGACATCGGGTCTGGCACATCGAGTGGGACAGAGGCGGAGGAGAGTGTGGCCGAGGACCTGTCGACTGGCACATCAGACTACGAAGCTGACAGGTCCGAGGAGGATGTCTCCGAGTGGGCGGAGGCTGCACCAGCAGCTGACAGCGGAACAACACCTCGCACCGCCCCCTCAGTTTCCATCAGCCGCCTCCCACTTGCTCGTGTCCCTTCCCAGCGTGCCCGGTCACAGCATGTCTCCTTCCTGCCAGGCACCGCACCCCCTGCCCCTGTCTCCACTGCTGCCGCCAATGCAGAGTCTGTGGACATCCAGCGGCAACTGCAGGTTGGTCAGGCTGCGATCCTTAATGTCCTCCATGCCCATGGCAAAACCCTCACCAACATCGAGGCTTTCTTGGAGGGCATTCATTCATCGCAGGCTGACCAACGCAACTTGCTGAGGTCCATAGACTCCACACTGACTGCAGCAGTGGGTCTCCTGCAGCGCGACCTCCCCCCACCTACCCCTGCCCCATCCACACTTCCCACTCCCATGCCTGTCCCACGTACACCCAGACGTCGGCATGCACCCACATCAACGGACACGGGCACCACACCAGCAGGGAAGGTCCACCGCACTCCTCCTGACACGCACACACAGGGTGAGGTAGGCACACCCACTGGGTCGGGGGGCAAACTTGTGACATGCAGCCATAGTGGGAGTCCGCATTCCACCCAGTCCACTCCCTCCAAATCCCCTCCCCTTAGCTCTCCTGGCCACATCTCCCCCAAGGACTCCTTCATGGCCGCTCTGTCCCTGAGCCCCACGGTTACACCACCACGCAAGCGGTCAAGGAGGTCCCCGGTCAGGGTGGTTGAGTCTCCCCCCCTGTCTCCACCCTCCCCCAGTGGCGCTGCGACCCATCCCTCTGACCCCCCCCCCTCCTTGGGGCCTGAGGTCCCTTCGGGTGCAGGGGACTCCCTGGCGGACCTTGCAAAGGTGTGTAGTGCCATCCTGGCCTCCGCCTTTGGCCCTGCCCCACCCCCTGTGGTGGAGTCCTCCATCCCTGCACCCACAACGCCGCCCCTTTGCCCTGATGTCCCTGCGGTGCCTGTTGCTTCCCCCCCCCCCTGATGCCCTCACCAGTGTGGAAGACGATGCCATTTGACTGTGCAGGCAAGGTAGGGGACACGCATCCCACTGTGTCCCCCATCCAGCTGAGAATCATTGACTGCCCTATGGGCTTTGTGAAGATTGAACTGCCTGCGATCCACGGACATTGTGCTCATGCTGAATAAAGCTTAATTTTTTTTTCATTATCACACTACTGCTATGCTGGTATTGGTGTTGGTGGGGCTGCTACATGGTTTTGGGTGGTGTGTAAGGGTTTGGGTGTGTGGGATGTGTAGTAGTGTACTGCTCATTGGTGGGACCCTGGGATCTGTGTGCCATCACAAGGTGTTGGCTAACTTTCTTTGTTCATGTAAGCAGTTACTGCATGGTGCACTTGTCCCAGGGTGTATTCCTTCCTCTGTGTACCCAGCTTTCTTCCCTGCAGGGTGTTCCCAATGTTTAGCGCAGAGCTGTGTCTACATGAGCTGTGTGTGTGACGGAGCCCTTCTACTTTGGCCATGCATGCAGGGCCATGTGTCCACCTGCAACAATCGTGGCATCCTTGGTGATCACTGTACTTGTGTGTGGAGTCTGTTGACATGAGTTCATGGGGACATGTTCCCTTGTAGCCAGTATGCATGTGGATAATTCTGGCCTCACACACATGTGTTACACCCCTCCTGTCTCAGGGCACTGCTGGGAGGACTCTGCACACACCCCTCCTGTCTCAGGGCACTGCTGGGTGGACTCTGCACACACACCTCCGATTTCAGGATATGTACGCTTGGAACATACACGGTGGGGGTACGCTCAATGCATTCGAGGTGAGGGTACGAGTCTACTTACACTGGTGTGGTGGGGGTACGCTCCATGCATACGCGGGTGGGGGTACGGGTCGTACTTACACTGTTGGGCTGGGGGGTACGCTCCATGCATACGCGGGTGGGGGTACGGGTCGTACTTACACTGTTGGGCTGGGGGGTACGCTCCTTGCATACGCGGGTGAGGGTTCGAGTCGTACTTACACTGTTGGCATGGGGGGTACGCTCCATGCATACGCGGGTGGGGGTACGGGTCGTACTTACACTGTTGGGCTGGGGGGTACGCTCCATGCATACGCGGGTGGGGGTATGGGTCGTACTTACACTGTTGGGCTGGGGGTACGCTCCTTGCATACGCGGGTGAGGGTTCGAGTCGTACTTACACTGTTGGCATGGGGGGTACGCTCCATGCATACGCGGGTGGGGGTACGGGTCGTACTTACACTGTTGGGCTGGGGGGTACGCTCCATGCATACGCGGGTGGGGGTACGGGTCGTACTTACACTGTTGGGCTGGGGGGTACGCTCCTTGCATACGCGGGTGAGGGTTCGAGTCGTACTTACACTGTTGGCATGGGGGGTACGCTCCATGCATACGCGGGTGGGGGTACGGGTCGTACTTACACTGTTGGGCTGGGGGGTACGCTCCTTGCATACGCGGGTGAGGGTTCGAGTCGTACTTACACTGTTGGGCTGGGGGGTACGCTCCTTGCATACGCGGGTGAGGGTTCGAGTCGTACTTACACTGTTGGCATGGGGGGTACGCTCCATGCATACGCGGGTGGGGGTACGGGTCGTACTTACACTGTTGGGCTGGGGGGTACGCTCCATGCATACGCGGGTGGGGGTATGGGTCGTACTTACACTGTTGGGCTGGGGAGTACGCTCCATGCATACGCGGGTGAGGGTACGGGTCGAACTTACATTGTTGGGGTGGGGGTACGGTCCGTGAGTCCGCGGGTGGGGGTTCGAGTCGTACTTACACTGTTGGCATGGGGGGTACGCTCCATGCATACGCGGGTGAGGGTACGGGTCGAACTTACACTGTTGGGGTGGGGGTACGCTCCGTACATCCGCGGGTGGGGGTATGGGTCGTACTAACACTGTTGGCATGGGGGGTACGCTCCTTGCATACGCGGGTGGGGGTACGGGTCGTACTTACACTGTTGGGCTGGGGGGTACGCTCCTTGCATACGCGGGTGAGGGTTCGCGTCGTACTTGCACTGTTGGCATGGGGGGTACGCTCCATGCATACGCGGGTGGGGGTACGGGTCGTACTTGCACTGTTGGGCTGGGGGGTACGCTCTTTGCATACGGGGTGGGGGTAGGGTCCGTACATATCCGTCCCCACGCTATGTGATGTTTGTGCGGCCCGTACCCAGGCCTTTGCCACGTGGGTGCGATCCGTCCCGCCATTGTTGGGGTGACGTGTGTGGGCGTGGTCCGACTCGTACCCACGCTCTTCAGGCGTGGGTACGGGACATACCTGTCTGGTTGTGTTGCCGGTTCGCGTGGTGACGGACTTCCGTTGTGGCGGTCGCTGGCTTATCAGGACACGCCCCCACCCCCTCGTGGTGACCAGGGCATGGGAGTCAGGTATGTCCAGGCCATGTGTGGTGTGTGACTTATGTGGTTGTTTTGTGGCCTGCCCTGGTCGTGCCACCCCCACCCCACCCCACTTTCCCCCCTCCCTTAGTTATTCTGACCTTCTGCGGCGTCTGCGTCGTAACCTGTAGAGGAGGTGTACTGCTATGAGGGCAGGGATGACTCGTAGGTTCGGGTCCATGTCTGTCCGTCGCGTACTGGTACTCCTTGCTCGCGTCGTCCTGTCGGGTACGGGTCCTCCTTGATCGCGTCGTCCTGTCGCGTACGGGTCCTCCTTGGTGGCGTCGTCCTGTGTGTCCGTCACGTACTGGTCCTCCTTGTTCGCGTCGTCGTCTGTCCGTCGCGTACTGGTGGTCCTTGTTCGCGTCGTCCTGATTTCCCGGCAGTTTTTGGCTGCCGCAAAATATTCACCGTGCGGGGTGACGTCGGTGCGAATCGTGATTCCTGGGTCGTGAATGGCTGGCTGCGAGCGTCCTGACGTCAGGTCGGCGCTTTCCCGGATCGCATTGGTAGGTGTTTTTTTGTTCGGTCGGGCTTTTTTACGATTCGTACGGTAATGGTGTACCCGTGCGAATCGTAATTCCTTGTTTGTGAAAATTGACGACCGGGTACGCGTCGGGCGGAGATTGTGCTCCGTCCGACGGTTCGTACCAGGTTTTTGCAGGATCGTGATCGGCACCCATGTGTGCTTACTCAAATCCCCCTTTACCCTGAGCTTAAGTATAGGAGCTTTACTCCCACAACCTTGTGGCCTCCTCGTGAGTAGCCACCAACCAGATGCCCCCTAACCACAATTTTATAAAATTGGGCCTCAGCACTCTACACCCGGCCCCCCTAGTGCAGCTGAGGGTGCTTTGAGAGTGTATCCTTGACCCTGGGGGAACCCTGGCCTAACCCAGTAAACCAACTACCAAACCTAAGTACTTACCTCGAAACCGATAACATTGTTTTCTCCCATAGGACTGCATTCAACAATCAATCAATCAAAGCATTTGTAAAGCACACTACATACCCGTGAAGGTCTCAAGGCGCTGAAGGGGGGGAAGCTGCTACTGTTCAAAGAGCCAGGTCTTGAGAAGTCTTCTGAAGGTCAGAAGGTCTTCGGTCTGCCGTATACCGATGGGGAGGGTGTTCCATGTCTTGGCGGTGAGGTGGGAGAATGATCTGCCGCCGGCGGTCACTCTTCGGATGTGGGGTACGGTGGCTAGGGCACGGTCTGCGGAGCGGAGCTGGCGGGTGGGGGTGTAGAGGCTGAGCCGGCTGTTGAGTTACGTAAGTCCGGTGTTGTGGAGTGCCTTGTGTGCATGGGTGAGGAGTTGGAAGGTCATCCTCTTGTTGACAGGGAGCCAGTGCAGGTCTCTCAGGTGGGTTGTGATGTGGCTGCAGCGAGGGATCTCGAGGATCAGGCATGCGGAGGCGTTCTGGATGCGTTGAAGCCGTTTCAGGAGTTTGGCCGGGGCTCCTGCGTAGAGTGCGCTTCCGTAGTCCAGTCTACTGCTGATGAGGGCCTGGGTGACCTCTGGGTATCCACATGAAGATCCTGCGAAGAATGCGGAGGGTGTTGAAGCAGGAATAGGAGACGGCGTTGACCTGCTTCGTCATGGAGAGGGTAGAGTCGTGGATGACCCCTAGGTTGCGTGTGTGGTCGGTGGGTGTTGTGAGTGTTCCTAGTGCAGTCGGCCACCAGGAGTCATCCCAGGCCAAGGGGGTGGATCCGAGGAGGAGGACCTCCGTCTTGTCCGAGTTCAACTTCAATCGGATGTTCCTCATCCAGTCAGCGACGACCTTTATTCCTTCGTGGAGGTTGGTTTTGGCGGTGTGGGGGTCCTTGGTGAGAAAGAGGATCAGCTGGATGTCGTTGGCGTAGGAGATGATGTTGAGGTCGTGCCGTCGTGCGACGTGGGTGAGCGGTGCCATGTAGACGTTGAACAACGTTGGGCTGAGGGATGAGCCTTGGGGTACACCGCAGATGATCGGCTTCGGAGCGGAAGGGGGAGGGGGACGCTCTGTGTTCTGCCGGAGAGGAAGGAGGAGGTCCAGTCCAGGGCCTTCTCTTGCATTCCGGCGTCGTAGAGGCGTGTTCGTAGTGTGCGGTGGCAGACCGTGTCGAAGGCAGATGACAGGTCCAGGAGGATGAGGACCGCGGTTTCTCTGTTGTATAGCAGGGTCCTGATGTCATCGGTGGCAGCGATGAGGGCAGTTTCAGTGCTGTGGTTGCTGCAGAATCTGGACTGGGACGGGTCCAGGATGCTGTTCTCCTTGAGGAAGCTGGTCAGTTGTTTGTTGAAGGCCTTTTCGATGATCTTCGCCGGGAACGGAAGCAGGGACATGGGTCGGACGTTCTTGAGGTCCACCTTGGGTTTCTTGAGTTAGGCGTTGGTCTCTGCATGCTTCCAGCTCTCCGGGAAGGTCGCTGTTTCGAAGGAGATGTTGATGGTTTTCCGGAGATGGGGTGCGATGGTGCTGCTGGCTTTGTTGAAGATGTGGTGTGGGCAGGGGTCTTCCGGGGATACGGAGTGGACGGTGTTCATGATCTTGATGGTGTCGTTGATGTTGGTCCAGGCGATCAGGCGGTTTTTGCGGGTGGTGGTCGTGGGAGCAGGGGTCTCAGTAGTTGCCTGGGTGGTGACGGCGTTGAAGTTGTCGTGGATGTCTGCGATCTTGCGATGGAAGAAGTTGGCCAGCGAGTCGCACAGGTCTTGTGAAGGTGGGATGTCGTTGGTGTTGGAACTGGGGTTGGAGAGTTCCTTCATGATGATGAAGAGCTCTTTGTTGTTGTGTGTGTTGTTGTCTAGGTGGTCTTTGAAGGAGGTCCTTTTTTGTGGATCTGATGAGGTGGTGGCGTCTACGGGAGGCGTTCTTGTGGGCTGTGTATCTTTCCGGTGTTCTTTCACGGATCCAGTTTTCTTCGAGTTTTTGGCAGGTTCGCTTGGAGGCCTGGAGGTCTTCGGTGAACCGGCTGGCTTTCTTGCTGGTGTGGGTGTTGGAGGGCTTCTTGAGCGGGGCGAGGGTGTTGGCGCAGTCGTTGATCCACTGTCTGAGGTTGCGAGCGGCAGTGTCGGGCATGGTCGGATCTGCGGGTGGGCTCCGGGTGAGGGTGGTGGAAAGCTGGTCTTCGGTGACTTTGCTCCAGCAGCGGCGTGGCATCTGTTGGGTGCGGTGGTGCGTGGTGGGTATCCGGAAGGTGAAGTGGATGCAGCGGTGATCGGTCCAGTGGAGTTCGGTGGTGTGGTTGAAGGAGATGTGGGAGCTTGCGGAGAAAATGGGGTCAAGCGTGTGGTCGGCGGAGTGGGTGGGTGTAGTGAGGAGTTGTCTGAGTTCGAGGTTGGCGAGGTTGTCGATCAGGGTGAAGGAGTTGGTGTCATTGTTGTTCTCGAGGTGGAAGTTCAGGTGCCCGAGGAGGATGTAGTCCGTGGAGGGGAGGGCGTGTGTGCTGATGAGGTCGGTGATGGGGTCGCTGAACTGTGCTCGTGGTCCGGGGGGTCTGTAGATGAGGGTTCCTCTGAGGGTGGTGTTGGGATCGGTGTGGATCTGAAAGTGCAGGTGTTCGGGGGTGTTAAGGGTGTCGTCGGTGTTGGTTGAGACTTTGAGAGTGTTCCTGTGGACAATGGCGATTCCTCCCCCTACTCCATTGGTGCGGTCCCTGCGGGTGATCTTATAGCCTTCTAGGATGGCAATGGGGATGTCGGGTGCCGAGGAGGGGTTCAGCCAGGGCTCCGTCAGGAAGGCGACATCTGGGGTGTTGGAGTCCAGTAGGTCCCAGAGTTCCACGGTGTGTTTGCGGGCAGAGCGGGTGTTGAGAAGGATGCATCTGAGGTGATTGGGTTCTTTAGTAGGTGGGTTGGCGGGCCGGATGCTGGTGAAGCTGCAGTTCCGGCAGGAGAAGGGTTCTTGGGTGCGCTTCCGGGCGGCCAGGCAGCAGGTGCGTGATTGTCCGGCATTGAGTGCGTGGAGGGTGCTGGAGTAGTAGCAGAGGAGGGCATTGTGGCGTTCGTGGGGGCCAGGGTGTGAGAAGTTGGCCTGATGTATGATGTCACTAGTTATAGTGTACACCTTATATCAGTCCAAATACCCTTATGGTGATTGGTTGTAAAGTCAACCTTATAGACCAGCTATCCTAGTGGTAGCATGGACAAGAGCAGTCTTAGGCTAAACTCTGAATGGCATGTGAAGCCAGCTGTGATACCATATATAATCCCTTGAATACCAAATGAAAGGACACCACAACAGATATATATATAAAATAAAGTGTATTTATTCTAAGCAAACCCTCAGCACTCTTTATGAGTTTAGAGGTAAGTACAACACAGTCTTATTAATGCATACAGTAAGTCACACAGGTAAGTAATACAGTTAGGCCCTAGGGGCCACGCAAACCATATACTAAATAAGTGGTATAAGAACCACTGTCACGGAAATAGAATAGGCCTAGGCCTAGGGAATCGCTGGGGCTACACTACACTAGCGTTAGTTAGGGAGTGGGAGGCCCACGGGATTCGTGTGCAGAGTGGAAACACTCACGCGTAATGCGTAAAAGTCAATAGCAATGTTACAGTTTAGAAATAGATAGATTTAGGACACTTCCGGAGTAGCTAGGAAGTTGAGACTTGAAAACTAGACACTAGGATAGTCACTATCCTGATGAGCACCGGAGTACCCAAGTTACCTAGCCCACAGGCTGCGGGTGCATAGGGGTGAAGATGCGTCGTTTTCGTCGTCGACTCCTATGGATGCCTGAAGAAAGATGCTGACAGGCAGTCAGGGGAGAGTGTCCGGTGGATCCCAAGGCTGGGATCACGAAGAGAAGAAACCTGCAAGCAGAAGGGACAGAGTCAAGGTCACTAGCCAGTGACCACGTGGAACCAGGAAGGAACCAGGCGATGTCGTGAAGAGTTGCAGGTGAAGGTGAAGCTTGTCGCTGGAGCCAGGAGGACCAGGAAGCGTCGAGGACGACCAGGACCAGGAGGCGAGCTGTCCCACGAAGGCTCTTGCTGTCGGCGGCGTCGAAGTTGGACTAGGACTCACCAAGCCTTGGCAAGCGGAACCCACGAAGAACAAGGGACTTGCTTCTGGTGCAGACCAGGAAGGTCTGGGGTGCTTCTTCTTTGCAGAGAAGCGGGAGCCAGTCTGGAGGAGCCAAACCAGCGCAGAAGATTTCAGGGAGCGTCGTCACAAAGGCCACTAGCCAGCGGGCAAGCAACCGGACAGACGCGGCAAGCAGGAAAATGCTGAAGGGCCCCACGCAGGACTCGTGGAGTGTGGGGGGCTGGTCTTCGGTGCAGATGGTGCTTGGGGTTGGGGCTTCTCAATCCCCGGTGCACAACTTCGAGGGTACCTCAGAAGCTGCGCTGTAAGTTACTAGCCACTTTTCCCAGGTAGCCGGTCCCACGTCGCTCGTCGCCTCCACGGATCTCAGCTCTGCTGCAGATGTGGATGAGGGTCGGAGAAGTCTGGAAATCAAGGCTCTGGTCGGGCTCTGCAGTCGGTTCCTCGTCGAACGTTTCACAAAGCAAAGGGTAGTCACTTGATGGTGCCTGTTTGCACAGGGTAGCCACTCCTTGGCTACAAGGGAGATTCTTCAGTCTTCTTCTTTCGTCGAATGTCGAAGGTCCAGAGTTTCTGTTCAGTTTTGCAGGTTCAGGATAATCTAAAGTCTTGAGGCCCAACTCCCACTCTTATACTAATCTGGGGGGCTGGGATACCTGCTAGGTCACGCCTTATGGGTGGGACCTGGGAGGGGGTGGTTACACCCACTTCCCTTTGTCCAGTTTCGCGCCAGAGCTGGGGCTGGAGTGCCCCAGCGCCGGTTTGAACTGGACTATGCAAGGAACACCTTGTGTGCCCCAGGCATGTCTCATTCCTTTCAGCCCACCCTGCCCCAATACACTAAAGGCTGTCTGGGGAGGTGCTAGCACCTCCCCAAGCAGGAAACCTATTGTCCAGGCCTCCCTGGCTGGGATCCCTCCCAGCAGCAGGAGGTCAGACTTGTGTCGTGGCAGCAGCATCCATTTTGTGATGCTGAGGCTTTGGTCAGAGGCTAACAGTTGAAGTATGATTTTAACATGTCTTTCCCTCTAGAAGGGGGGAATAATATTCTCATGTCCAGAAATGGCATGGGGGTATTATTCCCGAGTGTTAGACACCTTACACGACATGCTTTGATAAAGCCAAACCATAGTTACCATAACCGTTTAAGATTATAAGGCACTTTAAGAGTATATGGTAGGCTATATCATAGAACAGCTATAAGGACATGGTTCCGAAAGCTGCAGACAGGCTCAGCTCATGCTAGAGCACCATCTCACATGTTACCAAGCACTCTGCCTCCAGGATTGTTAAGGCCTGCCATAGGAGTGACTGATAGGTACACATGTGTCTATATATAAGGGTAGATATAGGCATACTATATCTAAGCAAGGGGTGATTACACGACCTTGCCCCAGCTGAGGGATCAGCCAGTTGTGTCTGATTGGAAGGCCAGACCAGGGGTGGCATAATACATGCTGCAGCCCCTGGGAGGCCTAGGGTACACCTATGCCCTGGGTACCTAGGGTACACTGTACAGGGTCCAATAAGGTGATCCTTACCAATTGTGTATGTACCTAGGGTACATGGAGTCCATTTTACAGAGAGAGCAGACAGCCTGAGACCCTGAATGGCAGGATCTCAGGCCAACTAAGTCGAAAAACCAGCTAGACACTAGGCAAAAAGTTGGGGGTAACCATAGTCAGATATCCACCTTCCTACACAACCCCCCCCCAAACGAAAGGAGATAAGGCTGGCCTTGACAAGGTAAGCCTCTATTGCCTGAGTGGCCATATAAGGAAGAACCAGCACTGGCATGGTTACCCCCTGTCTCATGGTCCACTAAGCAATCCCTCATCCTAAAGATATCATAGGGTCTCCACCATAGGGAATCTCTACCTTTGGTGTGTCTTTGCAAAGTAAAAGGCTGGTGTTGAGATGGAGTACTGAAGTGAGTGTCCTCAAAGTGAGGCCTCAGCTTCCTCCAATCATCCTCCACCATGGATGCCTTTCTTTCTCTAACTGAGTTGCACTGTGCTCTCAGGGTCAGCCTCTGGCTACCTAAAGCTGGAGGCTGGGTCCCTTTTGTGGGCTTACTGGAGGGACAGGTCAGGTTTGGGGCCCTAAGGTCCCATGTTTGCCTGTGCCCAACAGAATCCCTCTGGGGGAGGTCCCTAACTACCTGTGAAGGGGATCCCTCAGGAATGTTTTTACCCATCACCTGGCTAGGGCTACTAGCCAGGCAATCCTCATTCTTTTGATGGGGGGGTTCTTGTGGACAGGGGCCCTCTTGGGGTCCACTGACCTCCCTGACCTCTGCAGCCCTGGGCTGACTGAGGCAGGGTAGAGAGAGGCAGGCTACCTGCACCAGACTGGGTCCCACCTTGGAAGGGGCCACTGACATCAGAGGCTCTGCCAGGCCAGGCCTGGCTACCTCTGGGGCAGTTCCTTCACAAGGGGTGAGGTCAGATCCCTGAGGAGGCTGACCTTTTCCTAATGTCTGGGGAGAAGGAGACTTTTCCTCCTCCCCACTACTCTCTGTTTGTGTGGAGTGATCCATAGTTTCAGGCTTCACTACACCTATATCAGTCTGAGTGTGGGCTGAGACCATTACAGCCTTGCCAACCTTTTCAGGAAGGCACTCAGTTTGTGTTTGAGCTGTGACTGTCACAGCTCTGCCAATTTCTACAGGGAAGTCTGTCTGTGCCTGGGCTGTGGCTACCACTGCCCTTCCAACCTTTTCAGGGAGGAAAGCTACTTGGACAGGGGTTGTGACTGGCACAACCCCACTACCCTTTTTGGAAAGGCCTACCATTGTAGAATGGGTGTCTTGTTCAACTCCAGCCCAAGCTGAGAGTTCTAAGTCATTCCCCAGTAAGCAGTCCACAGGCAAGGTTGGAGACACTGCCACCCTTTTTGGGCCAGTGACACCTCCCCAGCTGAGACATACCTCTGCCATGGGATGACTGTTCTGTTTGCCATCAATGTTAGTTACCTGGTATGAGAAACCAGGCAAAAGCTGCTCAGAGGGAACTAGCCTATGGGCCACCATAGTGATGCTAGCTCCAGTGTCTCTGTAGGCCTCAGCTTTTCTACCATTGATGTAGGGTTCCTGTCTGTACCTACCCAAAGTGTTGGGACAGGCAGTGAAGTTGGCAAACCCCATGCCACCATCACAGACAAGAGTAGCTGCTGTAGGGGAGTTGGCTAAGCCAGAGTCCCCCTGTGTTCCCCAAGAAAACCCAACCAAATTTTTGGGGGCACTCCCACCACCTGGGGGATTACTGCTGACAGTAATAGGTGGTGTGACAGGAGTAGTTGGAGGAACAGTTTTGTTTTTAGCCTGTGGACAACTGCTGTCAGTTTTCCAATGCCCAGGTGTTTTACACACATGGCAGTAAGGCTTTTTAACTGTGGTAGAGGAGGGAGCTTGGGACCCACCACCCTGTGTGGAGTTTTGGGGCCCTGAGGAAGATTTCTCTTTTGCTTTATCCCCACCCTTCTCTTGAGGCTTGGTGGTATCTTTCTTTTGGTCACCACCCTGATTTTTAGGCCTAATCCTGGTCCTGACCCATTTATCTGCCCTCTTTCCCAATTCTTGGGGAGAGGTCAAATCTGAGTCTACCAGGTGTTGATGGAGAAGCTGGTTCTGACAATTACTAAGGATCTGCTCCCTCATAATCAAGTTGTACAATCCTGTATAGTCCTGCACCTTGCTGCCAGTTAACCAACCTTCCAAAGCCTTAGTGGCACAATCCACAAAATCAGACCAGTCCTGTGTCTGTGTCTTCTGGGTGTCTCTGAACAACAACCTATATTGCTCAGTGGTTAAGCCAAACCCATCTATCAGAGCACTCTTCAGGACTTTGTAATTGTTTGCATCCTCATCACTGACTGTGAGGAGCTTGTCTCTACCTTTGTCAGAAAAGGAGAGCCACAAGATAGCTGCCCACTGACTTTGGGGTACCTGCTGTACTTTGCAGGCCCTCTCCAAAGCAGTCATCCATTTGTGGATGTCATCCCCATTCTGATATGGGGGGACTATCTTGCTTAGGTTTCTATGGTCATAAGACCTATCCCTATCTCTAGGAATGTTGCTGCCACCAGTGGGTTCTGACCCACACAATTTTTGCTCTCTAGCCAGAGCAAGCTTCTCCTTGGCAAGGGCAATTTCTTCCCTCTGAATCCTCAGATTAGCTTCCCTCATTCTGGCTTTATGCTCCTTTCTCTCAGGTGAAGTCATTCCCCTGTGAGAGGAAGCATTAGAGATGCTAGAAACATGGGAGTGGATGGATTCCCTTGAAGGGGATCTGTCCCTCCTGCTTCTCTGTGAATGCCTACTTGTGGGTCTGTATGGGGGGACCCCATGCAAACTCCCATGTAAACTTAAGTTAGCCTGGCTAAGTCTTCCTGCTTGGCCCTGGCTGTCTACCTCTTCCTCTGAAGTCCCATCTGACTCATCTGTGGTGGGTAGACCCCCATCTACAGCTATGGCACCATCCCTGGCAGCTCTTTCAGCATCATAGGCCTCCAGAAGCTCCACTAGCTGTCTAAGGGTAGGGTTTGCACCCTGTTTTATTCCTCTGGAGGTACACAATTGTCTCATCTCCTGGAATGTTAAGGTATCATACCTAGAGGGGGTCTTCTGCAGACCTGCCCCTCCTGAGAGAGCATCTACTTGATCTTCTCCCAGAGGCATGATCTAGTGAGGGTGTGGTGTGTGCACCTGCCTACACTAGTTGTTTCTACTAAACCTTTCTAGTAGTTGTAGTCAGGGTGTGTTATTCCCTTCAACCTACAACTACAAAGTCCAGTAGGACTTAAGTATAATAATCTATGTTATATGTACCTAGACAATATCTGTGTGATCTTTCAATTTAGTATCTCAAGATTACAATGGTATTACAACAGCAAGCTCAGATCCCACCGCTGCCACCAATGTGAGAAGTTGGCCTGATGTATGATGTCACTAGTTATAGTGTACACCTTATATCAGTCCAAATACCCTTATGGTGATTGGTTGTAAAGTCAACCTTATAGACCAGCTATCCTAGTGGTAGCATGGACAAGAGCAGTCTTAGGCTAAACTCTGAATGGCATGTGAAGCCAGCTGTGATACCATATATAATCCCTTGAATACCAAATGAAAGGACACCACAACAGATATATATATAAAATAAAGTGTATTTATTCTAAGCAAACCCTCAGCACTCTTTATGAGTTTAGAGGTAAGTACAACACAGTCTTATTAATGCATACAGTAAGTCACACAGGTAAGTAATACAGTTAGGCCCTAGGGGCCACGCAAACCATATACTAAATAAGTGGTATAAGAACCACTGTCACGGAAATAGAATAGGCCTAGGCCTAGGGAATCGCTGGGGCTACACTACACTAGCGTTAGTTAGGGAGTGGGAGGCCCACGGGATTCGTGTGCAGAGTGGAAACACTCACGCGTAATGCGTAAAAGTCAATAGCAATGTTACAGTTTAGAAATAGATAGATTTAGGACACTTCCGGAGTAGCTAGGAAGTTGAGACTTGAAAACTAGACACTAGGATAGTCACTATCCTGATGAGCACCGGAGTACCCAAGTTACCTAGCCCACAGGCTGCGGGTGCATAGGGGTGAAGATGCGTCGTTTTCGTCGTCGACTCCTATGGATGCCTGAAGAAAGATGCTGACAGGCAGTCAGGGGAGAGTGTCCGGTGGATCCCAAGGCTGGGATCACGAAGAGAAGAAACCTGCAAGCAGAAGGGACAGAGTCAAGGTCACTAGCCAGTGACCACGTGGAACCAGGAAGGAACCAGGCGATGTCGTGAAGAGTTGCAGGTGAAGGTGAAGCTTGTCGCTGGAGCCAGGAGGACCAGGAAGCGTCGAGGACGACCAGGACCAGGAGGCGAGCTGTCCCACGAAGGCTCTTGCTGTCGGCGGCGTCGAAGTTGGACTAGGACTCACCAAGCCTTGGCAAGCGGAACCCACGAAGAACAAGGGACTTGCTTCTGGTGCAGACCAGGAAGGTCTGGGGTGCTTCTTCTTTGCAGAGAAGCGGGAGCCAGTCTGGAGGAGCCAAACCAGCGCAGAAGATTTCAGGGAGCGTCGTCACAAAGGCCACTAGCCAGCGGGCAAGCAACCGGACAGACGCGGCAAGCAGGAAAATGCTGAAGGGCCCCACGCAGGACTCGTGGAGTGTGGGGGGCTGGTCTTCGGTGCAGATGGTGCTTGGGGTTGGGGCTTCTCAATCCCCGGTGCACAACTTCGAGGGTACCTCAGAAGCTGCGCTGTAAGTTACTAGCCACTTTTCCCAGGTAGCCGGTCCCACGTCGCTCGTCGCCTCCACGGATCTCAGCTCTGCTGCAGATGTGGATGAGGGTCGGAGAAGTCTGGAAATCAAGGCTCTGGTCGGGCTCTGCAGTCGGTTCCTCGTCGAACGTTTCACAAAGCAAAGGGTAGTCACTTGATGGTGCCTGTTTGCACAGGGTAGCCACTCCTTGGCTACAAGGGAGATTCTTCAGTCTTCTTCTTTCGTCGAATGTCGAAGGTCCAGAGTTTCTGTTCAGTTTTGCAGGTTCAGGATAATCTAAAGTCTTGAGGCCCAACTCCCACTCTTATACTAATCTGGGGGGCTGGGATACCTGCTAGGTCACGCCTTATGGGTGGGACCTGGGAGGGGGTGGTTACACCCACTTCCCTTTGTCCAGTTTCGCGCCAGAGCTGGGGCTGGAGTGCCCCAGCGCCGGTTTGAACTGGACTATGCAAGGAACACCTTGTGTGCCCCAGGCATGTCTCATTCCTTTCAGCCCACCCTGCCCCAATACACTAAAGGCTGTCTGGGGAGGTGCTAGCACCTCCCCAAGCAGGAAACCTATTGTCCAGGCCTCCCTGGCTGGGATCCCTCCCAGCAGCAGGAGGTCAGACTTGTGTCGTGGCAGCAGCATCCATTTTGTGATGCTGAGGCTTTGGTCAGAGGCTAACAGTTGAAGTATGATTTTAACATGTCTTTCCCTCTAGAAGGGGGGAATAATATTCTCATGTCCAGAAATGGCATGGGGGTATTATTCCCGAGTGTTAGACACCTTACACGACATGCTTTGATAAAGCCAAACCATAGTTACCATAACCGTTTAAGATTATAAGGCACTTTAAGAGTATATGGTAGGCTATATCATAGAACAGCTATAAGGACATGGTTCCGAAAGCTGCAGACAGGCTCAGCTCATGCTAGAGCACCATCTCACATGTTACCAAGCACTCTGCCTCCAGGATTGTTAAGGCCTGCCATAGGAGTGACTGATAGGTACACATGTGTCTATATATAAGGGTAGATATAGGCATACTATATCTAAGCAAGGGGTGATTACACGACCTTGCCCCAGCTGAGGGATCAGCCAGTTGTGTCTGATTGGAAGGCCAGACCAGGGGTGGCATAATACATGCTGCAGCCCCTGGGAGGCCTAGGGTACACCTATGCCCTGGGTACCTAGGGTACACTGTACAGGGTCCAATAAGGTGATCCTTACCAATTGTGTATGTACCTAGGGTACATGGAGTCCATTTTACAGAGAGAGCAGACAGCCTGAGACCCTGAATGGCAGGATCTCAGGCCAACTAAGTCGAAAAACCAGCTAGACACTAGGCAAAAAGTTGGGGGTAACCATAGTCAGATATCCACCTTCCTACACAGGGGTCCTGGCACTGGGCGCGGTCCAGGCACGGACGGGTGCAGACAGACTTGCATTCGGCACGCCAGCGGCGTGGCCGAGCAGCGACCGCCATATATGGGGAGGTGGGAGGGAGGAGCAGCTGGGAGGTGGGAGGTAGGGGCAGCAAATGGCCAGTCGGGGGGCGGGGCTGCAGGGGACGCAGAGGCGGAAACGAGAGCGGTGAACGGCACGGATGGCAAGGGAACAGAATCACAGGGGTCACAGAAGGAAAAACGCGCACGGAATCACGGGGGTCACAGAAGGAAAACGGGCACAGAATCACGGGGGGTACAGAAGGAAAACGGGCACAGAATCACGGGGGTCACAGACGGAAAACGGGCACAGAATCACGGGGGTCACAGAAGGAAAACCGGGCACAGAATCACGGGGGTCACAGAAGGAAAACCGGGCACAGAAGCACGGGGGTGACGATGGGAACAGAAAGAAAGAAGGGTACAGGAGAAAATACAGACACAGGGGGAAGACAGACAACAGCAGTCACAGACAACATAAAAGAAAACGATAAGGGCAGTACAATGAATGACACCGACAATAGGACAGACCTAAGGCCTACCACTGGCCACCAGGGATGAGGCATAGGTGGTAGCTTGCAGGTGGAGGAGGGCCTCATATTTCCTCAGCAGCAGCAGCTGGGGCAGGGACAGGGCGCACAGGCAGTGCTGTGTGGATGGGGAGCGACCTACCTAACAAGGTCAAGGGGCGCTCTGACTGCTTTCTTGTGAAAATTGTTATAAGTGTAGAGTTGGTTTGTATAAAATCCTAAGAAACTACATATGAACAAAAACTGATTTACTAACCTTTTCAATAAAAAATGTCCCAGTGAGATATTTACAAAATCAACAGTTGATGGACAGAATGCAGAACAATGTCATACATTCACCCCAGTACAAAGATCTGGGCCTAAATCCATCGTTTTTTTGCTCACCATGCCATTCCAGTTTGAACCCAGCCATATGCAAATCAGTTTTGACCCTGTGCCTCATGGGAACAGTCCAGCCCGAATTGCCAAGCCAGGTCCTCCCTGGACTGGAACCAAGCATCCTAGGACCGGTTTCGGGGTTTCACCCCTCTTCAGCCAGGATAGCTTGATTCCAGTGGCATGGAGAGCACGGGACTCACGTATGAGCATACCCGTCCCACTCGGGGTGACAAATGCAAAAACAACAGTTGATGGACAGAATGCAGAACAATGTCATACATTCACCCCAGTACAGAGATCTGGGCCTAAATCCATTGTTTTTTTGCTCACCATGCCATTCCAGTTTGAACCCAGCCATATGCAAATCAGTCTTGACCCTGTGCCTCATGGGAACAGTCCAGCCCGAACTGCCAAGCCAGGTCCTCCCTGGACTGGAACCAAGCATCCTAGGACCGGTTTCGGGGTTTCACCCCTCTTAAGCCAGGATAGACTGGGGTGGCATGGTGAGCAAAAGAATGATGGATTTAACCCAGATCTGTTGACTGGGGGAGAATGTTTTGATTTGTTCTGCATTCCGTCCATCAATTGTGTGTCTTTTCCAGTGAGATATTTAGGCATATCAAACTGAGCAGAAAAAGTAACTTGAAAAGTAATCTGAAAAGTAATGTACAAAGTAATCTAAAAGGTAATTTAAAAGTAATGTCAATTGTTTTATGAACAAGGGCTTTACCTGTAAGCAATTCAATTGCATTAAACTGCATTCAAACTGTATTTACCTGAATTTTTCTTGCAAAGTATTGTCACACTAACCTGTACCAGGCTTGGCTTGGTTCTAGAAAATAAACTACAACCAAATTATATTTTAATGCAAACAAATTAGTCTGAGTTCAGTCTTTGAGTGTGTGATGTCATTTCTTGCCTGAGTGTGTACAATAAATGCTTAACACTACCCTCTGATAAAGCCTTACAGCTCGCCCACACTACCACAAAATAGAGAGTAAAGTACTATCTACTTTAGCCTCTTCCTACCTTTGGGGATCCACGGGGGCTGTGCACAATATACCTTACTTTGGTATAATATATACAGAGCCAGCTTCCTACACCTACTTATTGCCATTTTTAAAAAGTTGAAATAGGTAGGGATCAGCAATAAAACCTTATACTTGCCTATATCTAAAGCCATAACCGAGAACACGGCCAAAGTTTGGTGAACATGACATGGTTGCCTTTTAGTTTTGTTTTGTAAGGGTAGTCATTAGCGTAATGATATACTACTGCTGCTGCCGTACACAGGCTAGTTTCTAAACACAATTACAGGCTTACTCAATGTCACTACCATTATTAATATAATCGCAGCAGAAGGACTACTCTGGTGTTTGTGGAGTCTTGAAGCTCACGGGACTGCGAGGACCAGCAGCCCGGTTTCCAGCACAGCTGTGTCCTCTTCCCTATGTCTCCGCCCACTGCCTACGGGTATTATACCACCTCCTCCCCCGCTTCGCGGGACGCGCGCGGAAGCGCGCCGGGCGAATCCCGGGCCAAGGGCCGGCCCGTTTTAGCCCGTTCTAGACCGAGATAGACCGGACCGGGCCATTCCTCTTTTGTGTGCTGTAAGTATGTACTCTATATTCTGCAGAGCCTAAGAACCAAGCAAGCGAATACTTTTCACTAGTATTACCATGGCTCGCAATTTGAGGAACCAAACTTCAGCTGCTAGAGGCCAATTAACAGGAACTTTGGATAACTTTATTACTAGGGCCAATTCTGTGATTGACCAGGGGATAACCCTTATGGAGAGACGAGTGTCGCAAGATCTTGTTATGGCCAAACGCTCTTCGGTGGGTCTTTTTGCCGCTGCGCGCACACCGGAGCACGACGGCTGCACTAATCTGACTCTTGCCCAGGCATTTGTTCAATCCCCCCTCTCTTCGCAAGACAATGAGATTACAGCATCAATCCTGAGCTCAAAAACAACGGAGCCCTTAACGGACAATGATGCCCCTACTCTGGCCAGCTCCCCGGAGAACCTAGGAATTTGGAATCCTAGGGAGAGACATACAGGTGCCAAGCCAAAATCTAAGAGGAAGCATATAGCCACAAATTCATCTCATACTAGGAAGTTGAAATTGGTCAAAGGGACGGGCGATAGAGTTGTAATACCACCAATTAATGGGTGCAATGTCCTCAGTGATCCGACTAGGCATGCCCTGTCAACACAAATCGTATCGAGCTCAGGGTCGAAGGAGGCAGATGTCGTTCAGCCCACTAGTGGAATATTAACGACAGAGGATCTTTTGTTTACAAAACTGGGCGCCCTATGGAGATCTACACTTGGACCACTAGAAGAGAGACTTATCCGAATTGAGAATCAGCTTTCTCAACTAGAATTTGCCTTAAGTGGTATTCTGGCCGACATAAAGTCAACTGGTCCGAGAGTGGATAATATTGTAACTAATCCTGTGCTCGAAGCAGCCAGATCAGATCATATCCAGTCCCAATTAGAGCTGCCCTCCTCAAATGTTAATAAAGTCCAAATTCCAACAAGGGCTGATATCACGCCCCCATTACCCCAACACTTAGCTAGGCAGATACCGGTTCAGGTGGGATCTCAGGGGGCCACTATAATTGATTTACCGCCGGAAACCAGCCCATATCTGGTTGTACTGGCGGGGATCCCCGAGATAACTAATTCAACCCAGGAATCGTTTGCATCACTAAAAAATAAAGTAACTCATTGGCTTAATATTAATAGACCATTACCCCTCCACATTACTAGTGAAATTCTGATGGTACGTAGGGTTTCTTGGGTGGGCCGCAGCCCCAAATCTATCACAGGTGACTGCGTGCTGATCAACTTCAGGGATCCCCGTACTGTGAAGCACATTTGTAGTTGGAGTCACAATATCAGTGGGTCAACCATCCATTCCCTCCCTCTGTCATTCTTCTATCCTGAATCAATGGATGGTGGAGGTGGATGGTCTTGGGTAACACATGCAGGTAGAAGAAAATCAGAGAGGGGATGGCAGGGGCGATTAGTCGACCAGTGTAATGTACCCACGCATAACCGGTTTACCAACTTGGAAATGGTGGATTGACTACGGCACACTAAGTTGAACATCTCCTGCCCCATCCCAAATAGGAGTTTTTCAAACTCAGATGTAATACCAGAGCTTTTTAGCATCGGGTCACTTACCACTACCACTTCCAAGGATTTCGCTACCCAATCGCAGGCGTCCAACATGTTGCTGGCTCCCGAGGTACCGTGGAGTGAAGTGTTGCCTTCCATAGTTCAGACCCCAGAACTGAATATTCTGGGAGAAGCACATGTGGGCAGCATTGCAATTGGTAGTGATGTAACTGGTAGTGATCCAATTGTTAACAATGCTATTCCTCCGAAGCCTCTAAAAATTTTATCATGGAATGTGGCAGGTCTGCCGAATAAATTACACTGCACAGAGTGGGGGGCCCTGGTGGACCAACATGAAATTTGTCTTTTCCAGGAGACCTGGGCCAGGGATGAACATTTCAGAGTAGGATTTGCCACTTACCATGTCCCTGCTAGGTGGGGAGGTAAAGGAAGACCCTCAGGCGGTCTTACTATTTGGGTCGCACTCCATCTGGGTTGTACGGCGGAGAATCTGCTTACATACTCCGATGATGTTCAATGCATAATTATCAAATGGCCCAATTCTTTCAAGTTAGCCATTGTGAACGTGTATTCACGCCCTGTAAGTCTGGCCTCTGAGTCGCCTACTATAGATGTATTATCTAATGTTCTTAGTTCACTGTTAGGCGACTGCCACCTCTTGGTAGCTGGTGATGTGAATTGCCACTATGAGCCCCTCTTGGGAATTAACGAAGGGGCTCTCATGGGAGAGGACGACTATTGGGCTATTACACCTTGCCAATCCCCCCGACCAAAGATATGGTCTCCGTTGGCGACCCAGATCTTGGCCCTTACTTTAAATAACTCTTTAAGGGCTTGTAACGGGCGTACACCGTCCGACATTCCGTCGATTTGTACCTTTAACAAGAGGGGCCAAGAATCACGCCTGGACTATATCATGGTCGAAACAAGGTTGTGGTCTAGAGTTGTCGACTTCAAAGTAATCCAAAGGTCAGATAGCGACCACAATGCATTATGCTTGGAAATGAAACCCTTAGGCCCAATTGAATTTTTCAGGCCGGACCCGAATGACCCAGATGAAGGGCTGTTGCTCTCTAACAACAGACGTAGGGAAAAATGGGGTAAACTATTGCAATCACGAGATGATTTAGGCAAACTATATGATATTGTCCTCCTTAGACTAATGGAGGTCGAGGTCCTAATCAGTAAAATCCCTATCCCAGACTATAATGAAAAGCTACGGTCTATTCATTCGGCCTTAGTTTCAAATCTAGCTGAAGTTCTTAATCCGCTGGCTTCAGCAAAGAAGAAAAGAACTCCAGCTGCGTCCTGGTATAACTCCACTTGCAGGAAGGCTAAGTCGAAGTTGATTTTGGCAGTCAAATCGGCAACATGCAAATCCCAGCTCAGGGATTTGCGATTGCATTATAAGGGGGTAATGGCCAATGCAAGAAAAGACTGGGACATGGACAGGTGGACTAACCTTACTACTGCCCTGGAAGCTAGGGACACCTGTAGATTCTGGTCATTAGTTAGTACAGGCTCGGGGGAACCCAGATCAGCAATAGAACCTAACATTGCTCCAACGGCATGGGAAGCACACTTTGAAAACCTATATTCAGACAATCAGCCAAAGGATGTCGTGTTGGCACCTTTAGTTTTATCCACTTACCCAGAGGTACTAGAATTCTCCCTGGAGGAGGTAACCCGTGTGATTGATAAACTTGCTGTGGGTAAGGCTCCGGGGCTGAACAAACTCCCGGGGGACTTATTCAGACACCAACCAGGGATTTGGGGCCCCTATTTCTGCATCCTCTTCAATGCAATCCTTCGAGGCATGCAAGTTCCGGATACTTGGCTGGGAGCAGAGATTGTCCCGATTTTTAAGAAGGGCTCTCCCCTGCTGCCAGGCAATTATAGGCCTATTAGCCTCATAGATGTCCCGCAAAAAATGTTTGCACGGTTGGTTCTGGATCATTTGCTGGCGTGGATAGAGGAAAATGATATTCTAACTCCTCTTCAAGCAGGGTTCAGGAGGAACACGTCCACCATGGACCAAATCTTTCGCCTGATACTATTATACTGGAAAACGGCAAAGATTGAGGGTGTTAGCCTCTACATGGTGTTCGTGGACCTCCGGTCCGCATTTGACCTAGTCCCACGGGACAAACTTTGGGGGGTCCTCAACAATCTTGGTGTTCCGCAGCAAATTCTGCAGGTACTGATGAGACCCTCTCCCCGTCTGCTTCTACCCTCAGGTGTTTGTCTGCAATCTCAGCGCTGGGACGCTTCCGGGCAGCCATGCGCTATAGAAGTCCCAAAATTCATTCATTCATTCATTCACTACATGAGGGGAACTATGCCCAGGTTAGATGTAGTAGGAATGGGGCATTGTCATCAAGATTCCTGGTTGGCAGAGGTGTGAGACAGGGTTGTGTCTTGGCACCAACCCTGTTCTCCCTCTATGTCAACGGTGTAATTGCTCATCTGGAAAATGTACCAAACAATGACGCCCCAAGGTTGGCAGGTAGGAGGGTTCCGGCGATCATGTTCGCCGACGACACGCTCCTTCTGTCTAAGTCCCCCATGGGAATCCAACGTATACTGAATGGCTTCGAAGATTTTTGTCGAATTCGTGGTCTGGATATAAATGTCAATAAAACAAAATTCATGATATTTAATCCTCCGGCTTCCACCAGTGCTAGCCCGACCCTGGGAAGTGTAAGGCTGGAAAGGGTCACGACATTTCAATACTTGGGGGTTACTCTGGAAGAGAATCTTTCCTGGGGTCCGCAACAGGTCAAATCACAATTGAAATTGTCTCAGCTGGCGGGGGTATCCTTAAGGTCTCAAACTCATCGACATACAAGCCAGTGAGCCCAGCCCTGGAGATTTACAAGACTCAAGCAAGGGCTGCAGCCCTCTATGGTGGGGAGTTGTGGGGCAATTAAGTGGTTCTACCATTGCAAAAATAAAAACCAAATTTATTAGGCAGCTCCTGACACTCCCTCAGGGCACTCCGCTCCTCCCCCTCAGGTTAGATCTGGGACTAGGACCAATAGAAGACGAGCTAGCACTATAGCCCTTAAGGTTTTGGTGCAGGCTATGGGCAACACCAGATTTGGTATATTACAGGCAAGAGCTCAAGCAGATATTAACTTATAGTAGCTTTGGGAAAATCTCCTGGTTGGCATTTATCAAACGTGAATTCTTAAGAATGGGATTATTGCCCCTATGGGATAGCCCGGAAAGCTCCTGTTGCCAAGTCTCGAGTAAGTCCCTTACTCGAATTTTTAAGGAAAAACACCTGAATTCCATTATATGTGCTTCTAATAATAGTACCCTGACTAAATCATTTCTAACTGTTAAAAACGTCTATTTCTTTGAGAATTTCATGGATATTGTTTTTCCGCTCCAGGCAAGGAAACTCTTTTTACAATGGAGATATGGCACTTTAGCCTTAAAAGCCTTTACTAGCAACTGGTCAGTTACAGCAAATAAGTCCTGCCCCGGGTGTAGTTGTGATGTAGAGGATGAACTTCATGTTCTCTTCTTCTGCCCTGCATACATCAAATCCAGGAGGCACTGGCTGGTTCCCCTTTGTAAAAACCTCGGTTTTAAAAACTGTTTACCTGCTTTTAGAATTCTCAAGTCCGACTCATCAAGTCCTAGGTGCCGATCACGATCCGGTAAAAAATACCCCCGTGCGACTCGTATCGGGTCTTTTTACCGTACGAATCGTACAAGTGCCGTACGAACTGGCAATCACGATTCGCATGGTAAAAAGTCCATACGAACCGCACCGGGAATCATTCCCCACACGTCCTCGGGTCGGAAAATGTGTCCGACACGTCCTCGGACGATTTACCTTACAAACGTAAAAATCCAAGTCCGACCGAGGAATCACGATCCATCCCGTGCGTCCGAGCCGACAACCGTATGGAAAAAACACCGTCCGCACCGAACACCTATAGCAACCATGGAGACATGTGCCCGCATACGCGCCCAACACTCCCCCCAGCCCCCGTACGTCCGACACGTACCCCCCGTGTATGTATACCCCCACCCGTCTAGGTACACCCCAGTACGTTCAAGTCGTACCCCCACCCCAGTACGTGTCGTACCACCGTCAATGTACACCCCCCCACCCCTGTACGTGTCGTACCACCGTCTATGTACACCCCAGTACGTTCCAGTCGCACCCCCACCCCAGTACGTGTCGTACCCCCGTGTACCTACACCCCAGTACGTTCGAGCCACACCCCCACCCCAGGACGTGTCATAGCCCCGTCTACCTACACCCCAGTACGTTCCAGCCGTACCCCCACCCCAGTACGTGTCGTACCACCGTCAATGTACACCCCCCCACCCCTGTACGTGTCGTACCACCGTCAATGTACACCCCCCCACCCCTGTACGTGTCGTACCACCGTCAATGTACACCCCCCCACCCCTGTACGTGTGGTACCACCGTCTATGTACACCCCAGTACGTTCCAGTCGTACCCCCACCCCAGTACGTGTCGTACCACCGTCAATGTACACCCCCCCACCCCTGTACGTGTCGTACCACCGTCTATGTACACCCCCCCACCCCTGTACGTGTCGTACCACCGTCTATGTACACCCCAGTACGTTCCAGTCGTACCCCCACCCCAGTACGTGTCGTACCACCGTCAATGTACACCCCCCTACCCCTGTACGTGTCGTACCACCGTCAATGTACACCCCCCCACCCCTGTACGTGTGGTACCACCGTCTATGTACACCCCAGTACGTTCCAGTCGTACCCCCACCCCAGTACGTGTCGTACCACCGTCAATGTACACCCCCCCACCCCTGTACGTGTCGTACCACCGTCTATGTACACCCCCCCACCCCTGTACGTGTCGTACCCCCGTGTACCTACACCCCAGTACGTGCGAGCCACACCCCCACCCCAGGACGTGTCATAGCCCCGTCTACCTACACCCCAGTACGTTCCAGCCGTACCCCCACCCCAGTACGTGTCGTACCACCGTCAATGTACACCCCCCCACCCCTGTACGTGTCGTACCACCGTCTATGTACACCCCAGTACGTTCCAGTCGTACCCCCACCCCAGTACGTGTCGTACCACCGTCAATGTACACCCCCCCACCCCTGTACGTGTCGTACCACCGTCTATGTACACCCCAGTACGTTCCAGTCGTACCCCCACCCCAGTACGTGTCGTACCACCGTCAATGTACACCCCCCCACCCCTGTACGTGTCGTACCACCATCAATGTACACCCCCCCACCCCTGTACGTGTCGTACCCCCCGTGTACCTACACCCCAGTACGTGCGAGCCACACCCCCACCCCAGGACGTGTCAAAGCCCCGTCTACCTACACCCCAGTACGTTCCAGCCGTACCCCCACCCCAGTACGTGTCGTACCACCGTCAATGTACACCCCCCCACCCCTGTACGTGTCGTACCACCGTCTATGTACACCCCAGTACGTTCCAGTCGTACCCCCACCCCAGTACGTGTCGTACCACCGTCAATGTACACCCCCCCACCCCTGTACGTGTCGTACCACCGTCTATGTACACCCCAGTACGTTCCAGTCGTACCCCCACCCCAGTACGTGTCGTACCACCGTCAATGTACACCCCCCCACCCCTGTACGTGTCGTACCACCGTCAATGTACACCCCCCCACCCCTGTACGTGTCGTACCACCGTCAATGTACACCCCCCCACCCCTGTACATGTGGTACCACCGTCTATGTACACCCCAGTACGTTCCAGTCGTACCCCCACCCCAGTACGTGTCGTACCACCGTCAATGTACACCCCCCCACCCCTGTACGTGTCGTACCACCGTCTATGTACACCCCCCCACCCCTGTACGTGTCGTACCACCGTCAATGTACACCCCCCCACCCCTGTACGTGTGGTACCACCGTCTATGTACACCCCAGTACGTTCCAGTCGTACCCCCACCCCAGTACGTGTCGTACCACCGTCAATGTACACCCCCCCACCCCTGTACGTGTCGTACCACCGTCTATGTACACCCCCCCACCCCTGTACGTGTCGTACCACCGTCTATGTACACCCCAGTACGTTCCAGTCGTACCCCCACCCCAGTACGTGTCGTACCACCGTCAATGTACATCCCCCCACCCCTGTACGTGTCGTACCACCGTCTATGTACACCCCAGTACGTTCCAGTCGTACCCCCACCCCAGTACGTGTCGTACCACCGTCCATGTACACCCCCCCCCCCCTGTACGTGTCGTACCCCCCGTGTACCTACACCCCAGTACGTGCGAGCCACACCCCCACCCCAGGACGTGTCATAGCCCCGTCTACCCACACCCCAGTACGTTCCAGTCGTACCCCCACCCCAGTACGTTCCTGGCGCACCCCCAACACAACCTCCTAAGTACGGAGCGCACCCCATGCCCCAACATCACAACCGCATGTACGAGTCGTACAAAGCCACACACAAGGACCAAATCGTACAACCAAATGGCCCATGTACACACCGTACACACGCTCAAAACGCACGTACACAACAAGGACAAAACAAAACAACTCAACAATACACCATTCGAAAGGCACACAGCCACTAAACATGGCCAAGAACCACTAAAATGACACAATCACTGACCTGCAACTGTCAAAAACAAACAGAGGCCCAATACACCACCACTCCTTATAACACACCCACCCAAAATTCAAACACTGCCACACCCACCCATGGACCAATAAAAAGGGCCCACACACACAAACCATGAGCCTTTGCAACAGACCCACTGCTGCCAGACACCACAGAACCAGACTACAAGCGACACCACATCTTACACTTGCACACCTTCACACGACCACCCTCACAAACACCCTCTCATCACATTCACACACACACACAACCATCCACACCCCCCCCCAACATCCACACACCCCCCACACCCACACCATCCCCACCCACACCCCTCACCATGCCCACTACCAAGAATCCAAAGTTCAGTCACCGAGAGTTGGAGGTCCTTGTTGATCAAATCCTCAGAGTCGAGCCACAGATCTTTGGAACATTGGTCAGAAGCACCAGCCAGGCAGCCAAAACAGCCATGTGGCAGACCATCGTCGATGCTGTGAATGCTGTTGCGGACACCAGGAGGACCAAGCAGGATTGCCAGAACAGGTGGTACGATCTGCGGAGGAGGGTCAGAGCCAAGAGACAGGAGGAACACGACCAGGCCAACGCCACCGGAGGAGGGCCCTCCCGCAGACCCGTACAGTACCATCCCTGGGAGGAGAGGGTGATGGCCATACTGCCGGTGGAGGCAGTTGAAGGAGTAGAAGGACTCCGAGACCCGGGTGAGTACACAAACAACGCACCTCACATGGGGGGAACTGCAACCACAACCAAAATTAATAACAGGCACGCAACCACCACAAGCCATCGCATTACTCAACCACACTCCATGAGCAGGCACATGCCACTGCTGCCACCATGCCCCATGCACCCAGATGGACAATGTCAAGTCACAGGCCACAGAAGACAACAACACATGACACGGTAACCCGGATGTCGGGAGGCTGGGCACCAAGAATCACATAGTGCGACTCCAAAGCAGACAACAATGCCCTCTGCCCATATGGCCTAGGTCACAGCCAGACAAACACTGTGTCCCAACACAGGAATGACTTGCCAGCAAATGGCGGATGCCTTGCATCAACACATGGGGGTGAAGGCACTGTTTTGCACATGCCAGCAGCTAATGAACAGCCAACAGTGTGAAAGAGTGGCAGCACACACCACCACAGCAGCAGCGCACAGACACACAGCAGACAAAATGGGTGCCTGGAGATCAGAAACAAACTCACATCAACAGGCCAAGGGCCACTCAAATATCTGCTAACAGTGTGTGCCCAGGAAGCTGGGCCAAGGTGACAGAGGGTGACACACGGAGGGAGGGAGAGGGGGACACAGAGGGAGGGAGAGGGGGACTGAGAGGGAGGGAGACGGACAGAGGGAGGAGGCTGACACACAGAGGGAGGGAGAGGGGGACAGAGAGGGAGGGAGAGGGGGACAGAGAGGGAGGGAGACACAGGAAGATGGACAGAGGGAGGAGGCTGACACACAGAGGGAGGGAGAGGGGGACAGAGAGGGAGGGAGAGGGGGACACAGAGGGAGGGAGAGGGGGACAGAGAGGGAGGGAGAGGGGGACAGAGAGGGAGGGAGAGGGGGACACAGAGGGAGGGAGAGGGGGACAGAGAGGGAGGGAGAGGGGGACAGAGAGGGAGGGAGAGGGGGACAGAGAAGGAGGGAGACACAGGGAGAGCAAATCAGTCCTGTGGTGTGTGGGAATGTCTGCTCGTCAGCAGGTGGACTGCGTGCATGTAGACAAGGGTGGCCAGTGCCAGAACCCCCCCTCTTCATCATGGCAAAACGCAGGGCCATGTCACAACCTGTACACGAGCACAAGGACAGCCACCTGCATCATATGAGTGTGTGGATCCACTCCATGTGCACATGTACAGTGCTACAAGGAAGGCGCAAATGCATAGCTCGGCACACATGCACACTCCACTGCTGACTGCAGTCACACTTGACGCAGCAAGTAAGACTGTGCCACACATAGTTAAAGGGGCCAAATTGGTGCCCAAGGGACACACACATGCACAAGTGAACTGTGAGTGGAATGCAAGACAGATCCTAATTCCAAGAGGAAATGTGCCAACTTTGTAACGGATGAAACATGGATGTTGCATGGATCCAAATTAACATTTTCTCTCTCACACACAGGTCAACGTCGTGCTGCACCCCCCAACACTGGGGGGGAACACTCACAGGACCCGGATCTGCAGGAGACCGATCCCACCGGCAGCGACCACTCTCACCACTCTGCGGACGACCCCGACCGACCTGGCCCCTCTGGTGTCCAACCACCTGCAGCACCTGCGTCAGGTACAACCGTGCCAACCACCACCCCCACTCCTGCCACATCCCAGGAGACACCCAGGATCCCTGCCCCAACACCACAATGCAGCCAGGCTCGCCAGGAGGGACACGGTGTCCCGGGCACCCAGGAGGAGGCAGGCGACAACGCCAATGCCACCCCTCAGGGGTCCCGGAGACCCGATGTGCCCACAAGTGCAGGCCAGACGCAAGTGGGCAGGGGTGGTGGGAGTGGAGGATGGCGGAGGCGCGAGCCTGACCAGTTGGCTGGGGATCCGGTATTTTCACATGTCCGTAACATCCTGGACTCATACCGGCAGGACACCACGGGCATGGCCCAGGTTGTGTCCGTCCTCGAGGGGATCAAGGTCCAGCAGGCCCAGCAACATGCGGAGCTAATAGCCTGTCTACAGCTACACCAACGGAGGATGGAGGACAGACAGGCTGAGCAAGTGACGGCGTCCCAGGGGATTCACGCTGAACTCCGTCGGATGGCCGACACCATGGCCGACCCTCCCTGTGCCAGAAGGCGGAGAACATCACCACCCACAGGGAGGGATCATGAGGAGGAGGAGGAAACATCCGACGGAGCATCCCAGACGTCGTCACGGCCTGCTGCTGAGGTTCCCCGCAGGAAGCCGGGTCGTCCACGGAAAGGACCGTGAGGGTGGCTGCTACATCACCATCTCCCAGGACACCTGGCCTGGCACCTGGCCCACTGGAGCAACAGCATCACAGCATCAAGAGACATTCTCTGCCACATGGCCCTGCTGGTCACTGGCTGACCAATGTTGACAAAGACTGTGGCATGGACTCTGAGGATTTCCAATGGCAAGGACACCAACTCCCCTACTGAACTTTGGATTCCCTAATCCCGGAAAGCCCCTCACTTTGTCCCCCCCCCCCCATAATAAATCACACTATTAAGAGTAGATGCCTGCTGGTAGCATTATTACCTAACATGTGTCTTGTACAGTCTAAACATGCCTGAGTCATCTGTTCACTTCAACCATCCACACCCTGGGGCCTGAGTCTGGCACAGGACACATGGGTCACAGTTTATTAGGCAAGACAGACATGGAGCACCATACACACCCGTGATGGTCAGAACCAGCTGAGGGGGTGGCCGAACAACCGTGCTGACAGACACATTGAGTACAGCAACAGTCATGCGCAGAGGTCAGGGAACCTGGCCCGTGTCCTGGGGGGCACCCAGGTACGTGTAGACAGGTGGCAGAACCATGTCCTGCAAGCTTGAGTCCGGTGGATGCAGAGAATGGGGGCCTGGACAACGTTGGATGCATGGGGATGGCACATGTCACAATACCCACACAGTCATGGACATCATGCCCAATACACAGTCTCAGCACACACACACAGCTTGCATATTGCTACTCGACACATTGACACATAGCCACAATCTGGGAATACCATGCCAGACATGCAGGATGCACCGTGCCAACACACCAGCATTGACTGAGCAGAGGCACCTTGGAGGCATAGGGACACCTTTAATAGTCATGTTTTTGGGATTGCAGAGGCAACTTGAAGTACACATGAACACATCATGTGGAGTAACATGTGGCTCAAACACTGGCACCCCCCTTCTGCAGCACAAATGCGTGATAGCCATGGAACTGGCACACAAGTGTCGGCTAACAGCTAAATACCCACAGCTGCTCACGGAGAGACTGCCATACACCATACATCCGCTGATGTGGAAGTCCCACGCCATGTCAAGACAATGTTAACCGTATGTGTCCGAGGGCAGTGTCACACACATTGATGCCTTCATCACAATCCACTATCCCATCACTGATGACTGACAACCAGGCAGCCCATCTATTCAGGTGTACCCAGCTGCATGTTGTGTCCCATGGGGATGCCACATGTCTGCAGAGGAACCAAACACCGACCTGGCCAGTGTGCACACATCGTGAACAACTGCCACACCCAATACACCCCAGATGCATCCCTTACCCCATGGAGACTTCCAAACGTGTCCGTGCCTGTAACGCTGAGTCAGCCCACGATGCCATGTCCATGAGGAATAGCAGTGCCACAACAATGCAACCAGAAGACGGCATGCGCAGGTACCTGGGAAGAGAGACACACAAGAAGTCAGCCACACAGAGCACAGCCACTTGCATGTGCATTGACTCGACACATGTATGGATGAAAAAATGCTAGGTCACAATTATGAGTGGGGAAATACTACCATCACTGCCACCATCACTCCAGTGACACACCCACGCACACCTCTGACTCACGTGCCATACATGCAGGTGGAGACACGCATCACAACACATGCCACACGGGGACCAAGGCGTGCACACTCAGACACTGGTACTCACCACTAAGCAAAGAAGTCGCGTATGAGCCGAGTCCGGATGTCCTCTTGCGGCTCCACATCCTCCACATCACTAGCCCCATTGCCAAGCCCTTCGTCCTCCACGGGTGGATGGTCCTCGTCATGTTGATTCAGGATGAGTGGCACAGCTCTTTCAACTGCCATGTTGTGCAGCATGCAGCAGACCATGAAGATCTTGCAAACCTTTGCCGGGGCATATGGGAGTGCGCCGCCGGTCTTGTGGAGGCACCGGAATCGGCTCTTCAGCATGCCAAACGTCCTATCTATCACTCGCCTTGTCCGGCCATGGGCGGTGTTGAAGCGGAGCTGGGCCGGCGTGATGGGGTTGCGGAGAGGTGTCAGCAGCCAAGGCATGTTGGGATAGCCAGCGTCCCCTAAATGGAAAGCACATGGATATCGTTAGAACTGGCGAAGCGGTAGTGCTGCTCGGCCAAACAGAATACAGGACAGACAGACTGTACCCACCAACAACACATGCTCGTTCGTTGCGCAGCTGCATCATCATATCAGGCATCCCGCTACGCCTCATGATGTAGGCATCGTGTGCTGATCCTGGGAAACGAGCACAGATATGTGAAATCACCATGTTGGACAGACACACCACAAGGGCATTGATGGAGTGGTAGTGCTTCCGATTGCGGTACGCCACCTCCCGTGCGTGTGGTGGTACCAAACCTACATGTGTCCCATCTATGGACCCAATGACATGGGGCATCCCTCCCAGGGCATAGAAACCACGCTTGACCTCAGTCATCTGTTCAGGGGTTGGGAACTTGATGAAGTCATCCAGGTGAATCAACATGGCCTCCAAGAAATCATGCAGCACACCGCTGAACATGCTCTGGGACATGCCACCAACATGAGCTATGGTATTTTGGAAGGTACCCGTGGCAAGGAAATGTAGGGCAGCCATTACCTTCAGCTGGGGTGTCAGTGCCGTAGGATACCTGTGCTGCGGTTGCAGGTGTGGTGCCAGTCTCGCCGTCAGCTCCAGAATCAACGGTTGGGTGAAGCGGTAGAGCCGGATCCTGTCATTCTCCTGCATGGTGGCCAAGTCTGGAATTCTTCGGGCAACAGGAGGCGCTCTGCAGTAATTTGGAAGTGACAAGGAAGAGTGAGTGCACTACGAGAACAACTCATGTCTTCTGAGCACATGTAAATCTGGCAATACACACATGCCACATAGGGAGTCAGGCATGTGCTACATGCCCAGGACACGTATGGATGCAAGGTGACACTCCTTCCAAGACCCAGCTACACACGGTGATTGAGAACCTCCCCATGCCACGCCATGGAAATAGCTGTGTCCCAGTGCAAGTGCACTGCCCGACGCAAGACAGGAGTGACATACACCCACACATCAGCAGTAGTGTGATGCCGATTGCAGAGACTGGCAGCGGAACACTTGAGCCACAGGTCACATGACATTACACTAGTCCAGCCCACACACCTTGCCATGAAGGTGCACATGTCATGACTCACCACACATTCCTTGTGAGTTTGCTGACATGGCCTTGTCACGCTACTCCGTGTCCCTTGCATACATGTGCACCTCACATCCGAGAACACATGTGGCATGGTGTTGGGAACAGTGTGCAATGACAATCTACACACAGCCACATGTTGGTTGCTGCAACGGCTGCAGCTTTTGAGGGTGCTACAACATCAACCTGATGTAAATCCCGGACACATATATGGCATAGTCACATTGTGCACTGTGGGTAGTGATAAGTCATGTGTCATGTCCCCTGTACCTGGCATCATGGGACACTTCCGTGTGTTGGTGTCGGTGCCATTCCAGTGACGCTCACCCCAAGTGCGCAGTCCCACATGCACCCATGTCAAAGGAGTCAAGGGCATGCCTGGCACACATTGCACCCTCACACAGTACACATGTACACATCTCATCATACATCTGGTGCCTTCTCCACTCAGGAGGCATGTTCCACATCACAGCCTGTGACACCTGTGCCCCACACATGTGGTAATGCACAGACGATGCCTTGATGTCCATTCCTGGACAAGTATGTCCATCCATGGACAAGTATGTCCGCCCTATTCCTACATGTGTGTCGCCTATCACCACAGTGATGTGTAAAATCCACCGTACTGCTGCTGAGAGGGCCTGTGCATGTTCCCAAATCACTGTGGGAGTGCTGCCGTATGTGTACCCATCGTGATGGCGAGCGTAGATGCGAGTGTACGGTCCGTGCCACTACGGGTACGCATACGCGTGCAGACCCATAGTGATGGAGAGCGTAAATGTGAGTGTACGGTCCGTACCACTACGAGTACGCATACGCGTGCAGACCCATAGTGATAGTGAGCGTAGATGCGAGTGTACGGTCCGTACCACTACGGGTACGCATACGCGTGCAGACCCATAGTGATGGAGAGCGTAAATGTGAGTGTACGGTCCGTACCACTACGAGTACGCATACGCGTGCAGACCCATAGTGATAGTGAGCGTAGATGCGAGTGTACGGTCCGTACCACTACGGGTACGCATACGCGTGCAGACCCATAGTGATATTGAGCGTAGATGCGAGTGTACGGTCCGTACCACTACGGGTACGCATACGCGTGCAGACCCATAGTGATAGAGAGCGTAGATGCGAGTGTACGGTCCGTACCACTACGGGTACGCATACGCGTGCAGACCCATAGTGATAGTGAGCGTAGATGCGAGTGTACGGTCCGTACCACTACGGGTACGCATACGCGTGCAGACCCATAGTGATAGAGAGCGTAGATGCGAGTGTACGGTCCGTACCACTACGGGTACGCATACGCGTGCAGACCCATAGTGATAGTGAGCGTAGATGCGAGTGTACGGTCCGTACCACTACGGGTACGCATACGCGTGCAGACCCATAGTGATAGAGAGCGTAGATGCGAGTGTACGGCCCTATCACTATGGGTCTGCACGCGTATGCGTACCCGTAGTGGTACGGACCGTACACTCGCATCTACGCTCACTATCACTATGGGTCTGCACGCGTATGCGTACCCGTAGTGGTACGGACCGTACACTCGCATCTACGCTCACTATCACTACGAGTACGCATACGCGTGCAGACCCATAGTGATAGTGAGCGTAGATGCGAGTGTACGGTCCGTACCACTACGGGTACGCATACGCGTGCAGACCCATAGTGATGGAGAGGGTAGGCATGCATGTACGGGCCGTTGCCATGCATTTGGGGTGCCCTAGGGCCCCCACACGCACCGTACCTGTGTGTGATGCTCCAAATTACATAGGGGACAAGTATTAAGGCCTACATGCATGCTGGTTGTCATGGAGACCAAGTTCAAAATTCGAAATTGTTCTGGAAGGTGCACAGCAGAAGTCAGTTGGAATTTGTCTACTTTGTTGCAATGTGTTTGTGGGGCTGACATCATGCAGGAGAATGAAACCGATAGAGAACACACAGACTGCTAGGTTTGTAGGGATTGGTGGAAACATAGGATGCAAATGTGAGTGACCAATCTCTCTGTACTCCTGTGCATGAGACTGGGCAGAAGGGCACATATAAGGCAGCCAGGTCCCATGAGGGAGCACTTGCCTGCACATCTTTGCATTCGTCGACCCAGCTGCTGCTACTGATTCTCTGGAACCATGTCAAGGGCTGTGGAGAGGACACAGCCATTCACCCTGGAGGAGAACATGGCTCTGCTGGATGTGATCCTCCCACAGTACCCCATGCTGTATGGGCGACCAGGGTATCAGGTGAGTGCATAGGCCACTGCCACAGACTGTCCCTATGTTGTGACTGTGACTTCTGCCATTGCGTCCAGGTGTAACACACATGCCATGTACTGTCGGGGGGGTCCCAGGGGGGGGGGTGCCTGATGTCTCCCAGCAGTGCCCTGAGACAGGAGGGGTGGGGGCCTATCACTAACAGCAGTGCCCTGAGACAGGAGGGGTGGGTACAGAGTGCTCCCAGCAGTGCCCTGAGACAGGAGGGGTGGGTACAGAGTGCTCCCAGCAGTGCCCTGAGACAGGAGGGGTGGGTACAGAGTGCTCCCAGCAGTGCCCTGAGACAGGAGGGGTGGGGGCCTATCACTAACAGCAGTGCCCTGAGACAGGAGGGGTGGGTACAGAGTGCTCCCAGCAGTGCCCTGAGACAGGAGGGGTGGGTACAGAGTGCTCCCAGCAGTGCCCTGAGACAGGAGGGGTGGGTACAGAGTGCTCCCAGCAGTGCCCTGAGACAGGAGGGGTGGGTACAGAGTGCTCCCAGCAGTGCCCTGAGACAGGAGGGGTGTGTGCCTATCACTCACAGCAGTGCCCTGAGACAGGAGGGGTGGGTGTGATGCACAGTGTGAGCCTTGATCATTGATTGTGACATTGCCATCATTCCACCTGTGTACACACTGTGGCACGTAGTGCTTTTTCCCCTCACCAGGGGATGATGTCCCTATGACAAAGGTGCAATGCGTTGGCTGCATGACATGCCGTGTTGTAACCAGCTAATTTGTACCCATATGTCTCTCTGTGACATGTGGCTGGTGTATTGATGTGGTGTCACTTGTTCTTCCTCACAGGTAGGCGCCACTGCCAAGGAGCAGATCTGGCTGACCGCCGTCAGTGCCGTGAGGCGTGTGGATGGTCGGAGGCGGAGCCTGGCCCAGGTGAGGAAACGCTGGCAGGATATCCGGTGCTGGACGCGGAGGATTGCACGGCTCCTGCTGGGGGACTCACCTGAGAGCCACAAGAACCGCGGCCGCCGCCGTCTGAGCCACCTCCACAGGCGTGTGCTGCCGGTGGTCTTTCCAGACCTGGAGAGGCGCTTACAGGCGATGCAGCAGCCGGAAGGGGGTAGGTACATGTGTGTTTGTTGTGTGTCACCGGCATTTGTAAGGGCACAGTAGCATGAATTCACTGGCAGGGTTTAAAGGTGCTGTGCAGATCCTGTTTGCCCCAGTATAGCGCTGTGCCCCTGCCACCCTTCCCCTCCTTGCAATGTGTTCCCTGGTCTGTGTGTAGTCACTCCTTCACAGGGTAATGTAGGCTGGCGCTTTGTCCACGGGAACAATGTCTGTAGCATCATGTGTGGGGGTGGTGTGTAACAGGTTGTGGGACATTGCCTGTGCACTGTCAAGTTCACTGCATGTGGGTTCCATATCAGTTGGCACTGATGCTGACTCCAGACATGGGAGTTGGTCTCTCATGTGTCATGCCTTACAGCGCGCATGTCCCATGTAGTGGCCTGTGACATGATGTGCATGAGTGTGCGATACACATAGTGCAGGGATGGTGACGTGTGTTGCAGTCATTACCATTCAGTAGCATGTAGTTGCGTGCCCACTAATGTCCCCTGGGGCACCTTTTCCTCAGTGGTGTATGTGTCATCATAAACGTGGCCACTGTCAGTGTCTACAGCGTAAGTTGTGCTCTCTGCCATTGTCCCCTGTCACCATGTATATAGACGTGCTATTTTGTACAGGTGTTCACTGTGCAGCCTGACCTGATTGTCCTTCTTCATACTCACAGTTGCCAGTGCCTGTGTGTCTTGCTATACTCATCTGAGGATGGGCACTGGTACCACATTATTTGTACAGGCGCACCTTGGCTGTTTGGCGTTCAATCTCGCTTTTTGGCTGCCCCTGTGTGTATCACCCAGACTATGAGATGTTGGTGCCACCTGTGTCTCAACAATTTGCCTCGTGTAGGGTCTTGTTGGGGCGGGCAATGCCTATGTGTTAAATCCTGATTACCACTTGCTGGGTCTGGGCAGTGTGTGATGTGTCTGGACACACACGCAATGTGCAGTGACCGAGTCATGTTGTGCATGTTTTCAGCATTACCTATGCAGCATGTGTGTCAAGTTCATGGATATGGTCCCTGGTCATCGGTATTTTCGCCAACGCTGTGTGGTGCAGATGCAGTGCTGGATTGTCCCCAGGGCCTGGGTGCTATGTCAGACTCCTTTTCCTGTGTTTAGCTATTGTCTCATGCTCTCCATGGTATTTCAGTGGCATGGTGGCTCAACCAACTGTGTGTTTCATGCCCTACATCGGTACCCTGTTCAGTAGATGTTAGGGATCTTCCTTTTCAGGCCATGCAATGTTACCTATGTGGATTGGACTCATGTGACAGATGTGTACAGATGTCTGATTATTTCTGTCTCTCCACCCTGCCCACAGCATCGTCGGGGGACACGGAGGGAGACATGGACACAGACCAGGCGGAGGGACCGAGCACCAGTGCCAGCCGTGACATCGGGTCTGGCACATCGAGTGGTACAGAGGCGGAGGAGAGTGTGGCCGAGGACCTGTCGACTGGCACATCAGACTACGAAGCTGACAGGTCCGGGGACGATGTCTCCGAGTGGGCGGAGGCTGCACCAGCAGCTGACAGCGAAACAACACCTCGCACCGCCCCCTCAGTTTCCACCAGCCGCCTCCCACTTGCTCGTGTCCCTTCCCAGCGTGCCCGGTCACAGCATGTCTCCTTCCTGCCAGGCACCGCACCCCCTGCCCCTGTCTCCACTGCTGCCGCCAATGCAGAGTCTGTGGACATCCAGCGGCAACTGCAGGTTGGTCAGGCTGCGATCCTTAATGTCCTCCATGCCCACGGCAAAACCCTCACCAACATCGAGGCTTTCTTGGAGGGCATTCATTCATCGCAGGCTGACCAACGCAACTTGCTGAGGTCCATCGACTCCACACTGACTGCAGCAGTGGGTCTCCTGCAGCGCGACCTCCCCCCACCTACCCCTGCCCCATCCACACTTCCCACTCCCATGCCTGTCACACGTACACCCAGACGTCGGCATGCACCCACATCAACGGACACGGGCACCACACCAGCAGGGAAGGTCCACCGCACTCCTCCTGACACGCACACACAGGGTGAGGTAGGCACACCCACTGGGTCGGGGGGCAAACGTGTGACACGCAGCCATAGTGGGAGTCCGCATTCCACCCAGTCCACTCCCTCCAAATCCCCTCCCCTCAGCTCTCCTGGCCACATCTCCCCCAAGGACACCTTCATGGCCGCTCTGTCCCTGAGCCCCACAGTTACACCACCACGCAAGCGGTCAAGGAGGTCCCCGGTCAGGGTGGTTGAGTCTCCCCCCCAGTCTCCACCCTCCCCCGGTGGCGCTGCGACCCATCCCTCTGACCCCCCCCCTCCTTGGGTCCTGAGGTCCCTTCGGGTGCAGGGGACTCCCTGGAGGACCTTGCAAAGGTGTGTAGTGCCATCCTGGCCTCCGCCTTTGGCACTGACCCACCCCCTGTGGTGGAGTCCTCCATCCCTGCACCCACAACGCCGCCCCTTTGCCCTGATGTCCCTGCGGTGCCTGTTGCTTCCCCCCCCCCTGATGCCCTCACCAGTGTGGAAGACGATGCCATTTGACTGTGCAGGCAATGTAGGGGACACGCATCCCACTGTGTCCCTCATCCAGCTGAGAATCCTTGACTGCCCTATGGGCTTTGTGAAGATTGAACTGCCTGCGATCCACGGACATTGTGCTCATGCTGAATAAAGCTTAATTTTGTTTTCATTATCACACTACTGCTATGCTGGTATTGGTGTTGGTGGGGCTGCTACATGGTTTTGGGTGGTGTTTAAGGGTTTGGGTGTGTGGGATATGTAGTAGTGTGCTGCTCATTGGTGGGACCCTGTGATCTGTGTGCCATCACAAGGTGTTGGCTAACTTTCTTTGTTCATGTAAGCAGTTACTGCATGGTGCACTTGTCCCAGGGTGTATTCCTTCCTCTGTGTACCCAGCTTTCTTCCCTGCAGGGTGTTCCCAATGTTTAGCGCAGAGCTGTGTCTACATGAGCTGTGTGTGTGACGGAGCCCTTCTACTTTGGCCATGCATGCAGGGCCATGTCTCCACCTGCGACAATCGTGGCATCCTTGGTGATCACTGTACTTGTGTGTGGAGTCTGTTGACATGAGTTCATGGGGACATGTTCCCTTGTAGCCAGTATGCATGTGGATAATTCTGGCCTCACACACATGTGTTACACCCCTCCTGTATCAGGGCACTGCTGGGAGGACTCCACACCCACCCCTCCTGTCTCAGGGCACTGCTGGGAGGACTCCACACCCACCCCTCCTGTCTCAGGGCACTGCTGGGAGGACTCCACACCCACCCCTCCTGTCTCAGGGCACTGCTGGGAGGACTCCACACCCACCCCTCCTGTCTGAGGGCACTGCTGGGAGGACTCCACACCCACCCCTCCTGTCTCAGGGCACTGCTGGGTGGACTCTGCACACACACCTCCGATTTCAGGATATGTGCGCTTGGCACATACACGGTGGGGGTACGCACAATGCATTCGAGGTGAGGGTACGAGTCTACTGACACTGGTGTGGTGGGGGTACGCTCCGTACGTCAGCGGGTGGGGGTACGGGTCGTACTGACACTGTTGGCATGGGGGGTACGCTCCTTGCATTCGCGGGTGGGGGTACGGGTCGTACCTACACTGTTGGGCTGGGGGGTACGCTCCTTGCATTCGCGGGTGGGGGTTCGAGTCGTACTTACACTGTTGGCATGGGGGGTACGCTCCGTACGTCCGCGGGTGGGGGTACGGGTCGTACTGACACTGTTGGGCTGGGGGGTACGCTCCTTGCATTCGCGGGTGGGGGTTCGAGTCGTACTTACACTGTTGGCATGGGGGGTACGCTCCGTACGTCCGCGGGTGGGGGTACGGGTCGTACTGACACTGTTGGGTTGGGGGGTACGCTCCTTGCATTCGTGGGTGGGGGTTCGAGTCGTACTTACACTGTTGGCATGGGGGGTACGCTCCGTACGTCCGCGGGTGGGGGTACGGGTCGTACTTACACTGTTGGGCTGGGGGGTACGCTCCTTGCATTCGCGGGTGGGGGTACGGGTCGTACTTACACTGTTGGGCTGGGGGGTACGCTCCTTGCATTCATGGGTGGGGGTTCGAGTCGTACTTACACTGTTGGCATGGGGGGTACGCTCCGTACGTCCGCGGGTGGGGGTACGGGTCGTACTGACACTGTTGGGCTGGGGGGTACGCTCCTTGCATTCGCGGGTGGGGGTTCGAGTCGTACTTACACTGTTGGCATGGGGGGTACGCTCCGTACGTCTGCGGGTGGGGGTACGGGTCGTACTGACACTGTTGGGCTGGGGGGTACGCTCCTTGCATTCGTGGGTGGGGGTTCGAGTCGTACTTACACTGTTGGCATGGGGGGTACGCTCCGTACGTCCGCGGGTGGGGGTACGGGTTGTACTTACACTGTTGGGCTGGGGGGTACGCTCCTTGCATTCGCGGGTGGGGGTACGGGTCGTACTTACACTGCTGGGCTGGGGGGTACGCTCCTTGCATTCGCGGGTGGGGGTTCGAGTCGTACTTACACTGTTGGCATGGGGGGTACGCTCCGTACGTCCGCGGGTGGGGGTACGGGTCGTACTGACACTGTTGGGCTGGGGGGTACGCTCCTTGCATTCGTGGGTGGGGGTTCGAGTCGTACTTACACTGTTGGCATGGGGGGTACGCTCCTTGCATTCGCGGGTGGGGGTACGGGTCGTACTTACACTGTTGGGCTGGGGGGTACGCTCCTTGCATTCGTGGGTGGGGGTTCGAGTCGTACTTACACTGTTGGCATGGGGGGTACGCTCCTTGCATTCGCGGGTGGGGGTACGGGTCGTACTTTCACTGTTGGCATGGGGGGTACGCTGCATGCATACGCGGGTGGGGGTACGGGTCGAACTTACACTGTTGGGGTGGGGGTACGCTCCGTACGTCCGCGGGTGGGGGTACGGGTCGTACTTACACTGTTGGGCTGGGGGGTACGCTCCTTGCATTCGCGGGTGGGGGTACGGGTCGTACTTACACTGTTGGGCTGGGGGGTACGCTCCTTGCATTCGCGGGTGGGGGTTCGAGTCGTACTTACACTGTTGGCATGGGGGGTACGCTCCGTACGTCCGCGGGTGGGGGTACGGGTCGTACTGACACTGTTGGGCTGGGGGGTACGCTCCTTGCATTCGTGGGTGGGGGTTCGAGTCGTACTTACACTGTTGGCATGGGGGGTACGCTCCTTGCATTCGCGGGTGGGGGTACGGGTCGTACTTACACTGTTGGGCTGGGGGGTACGCTCCTTGCATTCGTGGGTGGGGGTTCGAGTCGTACTTACACTGTTGGCATGGGGGGTACGCTCCTTGCATTCGCGGGTGGGGGTACGGGTCGTACTTACACTGTTGGGCTGGGGGGTACGCTCCTTGCATTCGCGGGTGGGGGTACGGGTCGAACTTACACTGTTGGGGTGGGGGTACGCTCCGTACGTCCGCGGGTGGGGGTACGGGTCGTACTTACACTGTTGGGCTGGGGGGTACGCTCCTTGCATTCGTGGGTGGGGGTTCGAGTCGTACTTACACTGTTGGGCTGGGGGGTACGCTCCTTGCATACGGGGTGGGGGTAGGGTCCGTACATATCCGTCCCCACGCTATGTGATGTTTGTGCGGCCCGTACCCAGGCCTTTGCCACGTGGGTGCGATCCGTCCCGCCATTGTTGGGGTGACGTGTGTGGGCGTGGTCCGACTGGTACCCACGCTCTTCAGGCGTGGGTACGGGACGTACCTGTCTGGTTGTGTTGCCGGTTCGCGTGGTGACGGACTTCCGTTGTGGCGGTCGCTGGCTTATCAGGACACGCCCCCACCCCCTCGTGGTGACCAGGGCATGGGAGTCAGGTATGTCCAGGCCATGTGTGGTGTGTGACTTATGTGGTTGTTTTGTGGCCTGCCCTGGTCGTGCCACCCCCACCCCACCCCACTTTCCCCCCTCCCTTAGTTATTCTGACCTTCTGCGGCGTCTGCGTCGTAACCTGTAGAGGAGGTGGACTGCTATGAGGGCAGGGATGACTCGTAGGTTCGGGTCCATGTCTGTCCGTCGCGTACTGGTCCTCCTTGTTCGCGTCGTCGTCTGTCCGTCGCGTACTGGTGGTCCTTGTTCGCGTCGTCCTGATTTCCCGGCAGTTTTTGGCTGCCGCAAAATATTCACCGTGCGGGGTGACGTCGGTGCGAATCGTGATTCCTGGGTCGTGAATGGCTGGCTGCGAGCGTCCCGACGTCAGGTCGTCGCTTTCCCGGATCGCATTGGTAGGTGTTTTTTGTTCGGTCGGGCTTTTTTACGAATCGTACGGTAATGGTGTACCCGTGCGATTCGTAATTCCTTGTTTGTAAATTTTGACGACCGGGTACGCGTCGGACGGAGAATATGCTCCGTCCGACGGTTCGTACCCGGTTTTTACCGGATCGTGATCGGCACCCTATTGTCTTTGCACTTTCCAAGTTCTTGTTAGCTATGTGGTCGAAGCGGCGCCAATTGATTGACATTGAATGTTAATGATTAAATACACTTATTTCTATCTTTTTATAAAGACTTCCAATGTTCCTATGAAATATATCTTTTAAAATGTTAATGGTTTTTAACCATGTTTTTATTAAGTGTTATCTTGTCCTCTTTTATGGCCAACATGGCCGAAATAAAGAACCTTTGATTGATTGATTGATTAATGATATACTGCCTTGTGCTCCGCATGTACCTAAGTATGCCCCAAAATTAATGTGGTATACTGCAGCACAGTATATAACCGAGAGTTTTGTCACTTAGAACTTTAACATTACTTAACCAATTTATACGTAACACAAAAAAACCTACATTCCTTTCATAACCTACTTTTCTGCATAATTTTAACTACATCTGTTCAGACTCTTTCACATTATGGTGCCGATTACGATCCGGTAAAAAATTTCCCCGTGCGACTCGTATCCGGTCTTTTTACCGTACGAATCGTACAAGTGCCGTACGAACTGGCAATCACGATTCGCATGGTAAAAAGTCCATACGAACCGCATTGGGAATCATTCCCCACACGTCCTCGGGTCGGAAAATGTGTCCGACACGTCCTCGTACGATTTACCGTACAAATGTGAAAGGTGAAGTCCGACCGAGCAATCACGATCCATCCCGTGCGTCCGAGGTTACAACCGGATGGAAAAAACACCGTCCGCACCGAACTCCCATAGCAACCATGGAGACGTGCCCGCATACGCGCCGACCCCCCCCCAGCCCCCGTACGTACGCGCCGAACCCCCCTGTATGTACACCCGTGTAGGTGTCGAACCCCCCGTGTACGTTCGAGTCGAACCCCCCCGTGTACGTTCGAGTCGAACCCCCCCGTGTACGTTCGAGTCATACCCCCCCGTGTACGTTCGAGTCGAACCCCCCCGCTACGCGCTGGGGGTACGCACCGTACATACACGGGTGGGGGTACGACTCGAACGTACACGGGGGGGTTCGACTCGAACGTACACGGGGGTACGCACCGTACATACACGGGTGGGGGTACGACTCGAACGTACACGGGGGGTTCGACTCGAACGTACACGGGGGGTACGCACCGTACATACACGGGTGGGGGTACGACTCGAACGTACACGGGGGGTACGCACCGTACATACACGGGTGGGGGTACGACTCGAACGTACACGGGGGGTACGCACTGTACATACACGGGTGGGGGTACGACTCGAACGTACACGGGGGTTCGACTCGAACGTACACGGGGGTACGCACCGTACATACACGGGTGGGGGTACGACTCGAACGTACACGGGGGGGTTCGACTCGAACGTACACGGGGGGTACGCACCGTACATACACGGGTGGGGGTACGACTCGAACGTACACGGGGGTACGCACCGTACATACACGGGTGGGGGTACGACTCGAACGTACACGGGGGGTTCGACTCGAACGTACACGGGGGGGTTCGACTCGAACGTACACGGGGGGTACGCACCGTACATACACGGGTGGGGGTACGACTCGAACGTACACGGGGGGTACGCACCGTACATACACGGGTGGGGGTACGACTCGAACGTACACGGGGGGTTCGACTCGAACGTACACGGGGGTACGCACCGTACATACACGGGTGGGGGTACGACTCGAACGTACACGGGGGGGTTCGACTCGAACGTACACGGGGGGTACGCACCGTACATACACGGGTGGGGGTACGACTCGAACGTACACGGGGGTACGCACCGTACATACACGGGTGGGGGAACGACTCGAACGTACACGGGGGGTTCGACTCGAACGCACACGGGGGGTACGCACCGTACATACACGGGTGGGGGTACGACTCGAACGTACACGGGGGGGTTCGACTCGAACGTACACGGGGGGTACGCACCGTACATACACGGGTGGGGGTACGACTCGAACGTACACGGGGGGTTCGACTCGAACGTACACGGGGGGTACGCACCGTACATACACGGGTGGGGGTACGACTCGAACGTACACGGGGGGTACGCACCGTACATACACGGGTGGGGGTACGACTCGAACGTACACGGGGGTTCGACTCGAACGTACACGGGGGGTACACACCGTACATACACGGGTGGGGGTACGACTCGAACGTACACGGGGGGTTTGACTCGAACGTACACGGGGGTACGCACCGTACATACACGGGTGGGGGTACGACTCGAACGTACACGGGGGGTTCGACTCGAACGTACACGGGGGGGGTACGACTCGAACGTACACGGGGGGTTCGACTCGAACGTACACGGGGGGTACGCACCGTACATACACGGGTGGGGGTACGACTCGAACGTACACGGGGGGTTCGACTCGAACGTACACGGGGGGTACGCACCGTACATACACGGGTGGGGGTACGACTCGAACGTACACGGGGGGGTTCGACTCGAACGTACACGGGGGGTACGCACCGTACATACACGGGTGGGGGTACGACTCGAACGTACACGGGGGGTTCGACTCGAACGTACACGGGGGGTACGCACCGTACATACACGGGTGGGGGTACGACTCGAACGTACACGGGGGTACGCACCGTACATACACGGGTGGGGGTACGACTCGAACGTACACGGGGGGGTTCGACTTGAACGTACACGGGGGTACGCACCGTACATACACGGGTGGGGGTACGACTCGAACGTACACGGGGGGGTTCGACTCGAACGTACACGGGGGTACGCACTGAACGTACACGGGGGGGGTTCGACACGTACACGGGTGTACATACAGGGGGGTTCGGCGCGTACGTACGGGGGCTGGGGGGGGTCGGCGCGTACGTACGGGGGCTGGGGGGGGGTCGGCACGTACGTACGGGGGCTGGGGGGGGTACGGTGCGTACCGGGCCACCTACTCTGGTCGATTCGCGCCGTACTTCGCTTTTCCGGCACTTTTTGGGTGCCGTGAAAATATTGCCGTCCGGACTGCTGTCGGTTCGAATCGTAATTCCTGGGTCGTGAAACGCTGCCTGAAAGCGTACCGACGTCACGTCGCAGCATTCCCGGATCACATTCGTATGTATATTTTCGTCGGTCGGTGATTTTTACGATTCGTACGGAAATGGTGTTTCCGTGCGAATCGTAATTCCATGTTTGTAAAGTTTTACGACCGGGTACGAGTCGGACGGGGAAAACGCTCCGACCGACGGTTCGTACCCGGTTTTTACCGGATCGTAATCGGCACCTATGTCTCTTTGGACTATACTCCACTACTTCACACGTCACTCCCCTTTACGCCATTACACTCTGTTCCACTCTTGTTTACCTTAATCTACTCAACGCTATGCCACTTCAATCTATGCCACTTCACTCGACACTATTCCACTCTATGCCACTCCACTCTATTCCACTCCACTCTGTGCTACTGCACTTTACGCCACTCCACTGTAATGGTAACTCACATTTCTTTACAATGCACTGCTTATACTCCTTCTTATTACATCACTTATACTAAATGAAATCATAGCTTTCATAAAAACACTAAAACATCTGAAATAGGATAATTTGTGAGAACACCGTGCATCATAAAGGCACATGATATAGTTATTGTAGTGTGACTAGTGAGTTGACAGCACTGTATTTGGAGGTTCATGAGATATAGAATTTGAAGCTGGTAATTATAATTTTAGGACATAATTATAACTTCAGAATTTCTAATACCTTTGTATTTTAGGTTTGGTTTGTATAGAAACAATAACTAAAGTTTTTCTAATTTAGGGCCTGATTTAGAATGCGGTGGACTGGTTACTCCGTCACAAGGGATGACTTACATCCCGTCTGCCGTATTCCTAATCCCATGGGATATGGGCCATTAGTTGTAACCTTTTAAGGCATTTGAGATGCACTAATTGCATTAGAAATATGCAACAGTGAACGTTGTATTGTCACTGTCAAAATTCATATTGAGCTGTATCATCATGAAAAAGTCAATAAAGTGTACATCACAGTGAGGTGCATGAGGAAGACTAACAGAAATACTACAGCAACTGACTATTGGCTCTGCAAAATCTATTTCATACATTGGAAATCCTAAATGAGTGGAAGGCAAAACATCAGTTATCGTTTTAAATAAAAAAAAAAATGGGTTTGGAGGAGATGATCGATGCAGAGGATGCTGAGTGTGGACAGAAAGACGCCCTGTAAATTTGTTGTAAATATTTGCAAAGGGAAGGATAAAGTCATGCTAAGTATTGTCTGGTGTGTGGCAGGTTAACTGGTATTTCTTTTTGGAGGGAGGTGATATAGGTATGGGGAGAGGATGAGGAAATATGTTTCAAGACACCAAATGTAACACAAGGATAGGCTCTGAGGGAGGTGAGGATACAATGAGTATGGCTCTCCCATGACTCATCTAACCCTGCACGTATGGTAAAACCAGGGACATGATTTGGGTGTGCCATAAATAATATACATAACAAACCTAAAAGTGTAGATTGTTGTCAGTGAATAACATCAATATTTTTCACCTCAGGATTCTGAGAAGCATTATGAACAATTCATGCTTCAATCTCATTGTCTTTTGATGCCACTCAGGACCTCTGGGAGCAAACCGTCTAGACAGCTGTGTGAAATGCTTGTTTCCTTGCTCAGGGAGAACCTATAACGTTTCTAATTGAGGAACTTGCATTTACATTTAGTTGTGTACTAAATGAAACATTTGACCATAAATATAATTCAGCGAATAAGAGCAAAAACCCATGCAAAGGATGATGGCCCTTTGTGGTTCAAGTTAAACTGGGAGAGCAGTGACATTCATAGATAACCAATCTTGAACCTTGGGAAAATACAAAATTTGTGGTAGCTCAATGTGGCAATACATTTCTGATGGAAGGTGCCCATGAAATTGCCTTGAGTCTTCTCTTGATCAAAGCTTTTTTAGCAGGAATCATTTTGAGAAGGTCTGAAGAGAGGTAATTGAAAGCCCTGTCTTATTGGCCCCTATGCCACAAATGATAGATTCATTCTGAGGGCATCCATGTGAACTCATTTAAAAAGAATTTCATGCACCTGAGGAAATATCCATGCATTTACTGAATACTCTATTTTAACTTTAAAGCATGAACTCTTAATCTAACTAGACCAACTTATCCCATTGCTCCTGATAACATTCAGAGCTCATATTGGCAGCCCATCTAATAGGAATACCGAAGCAGGTTGTTAGGCTGACCAACAGCTGTTCAAACCATCACCACTGAAATTAATTATGGTGAGCAGTCTATATATCGACTTTTTAATATCGAGGGACATAAATATCGAGTCAAAAATATCGAATGTACAAAATATCGAAATAGACAATATCGATGTGAAAAATATCGTTTTATTTTTTACTTATATGTCGATGTAAGTAATATCGTTAGTAATAATATCGACATGTGAAAATATCGTTATTGTGTGTTTAGTAAATATTTTGAAGTTGTTTGTATAAATAGTTAAAATGTATATAATATGAGAAATATTTATATTGTTTAAGGGGCGGGATGTTGGGTTATAGGGGATAAGGGTGGGGAGTGTTTTAAAAAAGTTAATTTATTTTTTTAATATATTGTAAAATTTAATTAGTAAATTTTATTTAAAATTTGAAATGTATATTTAATTTTAGGAGCGGGATGTTGGTTTATAGGGGATAAGGGTGGGAGGTGTTTTAAAAATGTTTATATATTTTGTAATTTTAAAAAAAAATTATTTAGAAATTGTAAATTAAATTTAGAATTTTACAAATAATTTTAGGAGCGGGATGTTGGTTTATAGGGGATAAGGGTGGGAAGTGTTTTAAAAATGTTTATATATTTTGTAATATTTAAAAAAAAATATTTGAAATTGTAAATTAAATTTAGAATTTTACAAATAATTTTAGGAGTGGGATGTTGGTTTATAGGGGATAAGGGTGGGAAGTGTTTTCAAAATGTTTATATATTGTTTAATTTAAAAAAAAAATTATTTAGAAATTGTAAATTAAATTTAGAATTTTACAAATAATTTTAGGAGCGGGATGTTGGTTTATAGGGGATAAGGGTGGGAAGTGTTTTAAAAATGTTTATATATTTTTTAATTTTTGAAAAAAATTATTTAGAAATTGTAAATTAAATTTAGAATTTTACAAATAATTTTAGGAGCGGGATGTTGGTTTATAGGGGATAAGGGTGGGAAGTGTTTTAAAAATGTTTATATATAGTTTAATTTAAAAAAAATTTTTTTTAGAAATTGTAAATTAAATTTAGAATTTTATACAAATAATTTTAGGAGCGGGATGTTGGTTTATAGGGGATAAGGGTGGGAAGTGTTTTAAAAATGTTTATATATTTGTTAATTTTAAAAAAAAAATATTTAGAAATTGTAAATTAAATTTAGAATTTTACAAATATTTTTAGGAGCGGGATGTTGGTTTATAGGGGATAAGGGTGGGAAGTGTTTTAAAAATGTTTATATATTGTTTAATTTAAAAAAAAAATTATTTAGAAATTGTAAATTAAATTTAGATTTTTATAAATAATTTTAGGAGCGGGATGTTGGTTTATAGGGGATAAGGGTGGGAAGTGTTTTAAAAATGTTTATATATTTGTTAATTTAAAAAAAAAATATTTAGAAATTGTAAATTAAATTTAGAATTTTACAAATAATTTTAGGAGCGGGATGTTGGGTTATAGGGGATAAGGGTGGAAAGTTATTTAAAAATGTTTATAGATTTTTAAATTTAAAAAAATATTTATTTAGAAAATTTAAATATAATTTAGAATTTTACAAATACCATAATTAAATATATATTTGAGTCAGAATAGTAAATTAATTAATTTCAGTGTCCAGCACTTATCTTAATTAAATATAGACTGGAGTGGGAATAGTAAATTAATTAAGTTCATTGTCCAGCACCTACTGTAATTTAATATAGTTTGGAGTGAGAATAGTAAATTAATTAAGTTCAGTGTCCAGCACTTATCTAAATTAAATATAGACTGGAGTGGGAATAGTAAATTAATTCAGTTCAGTGTCCAGCACATACTATAATTAAATATAGGTTGGAGTGAGAATAGGAAATTAATTAAGTTCAGTGTCCAGCACTTATCTTAATTTAATATAGACTGGAGTGGGAATAGTAAATTAATTTAGTTCAGTGTCCAGCACCTACCCTAATTTAATATAGGTTGGAGTGAGAATAGTAAATGAATTAAGTTCAGTGTCCAGCAGTTATCTTAATTAAATATAGACTGGAGTGGGAATATTAAATTAATTAAGTTCAGTGTCCAGCACCTACTCTAATTTAATATAGGTTGGAGTGAGAATAGTAAATTAATTATGTTCAGTGTCCAGCACTTATCTTAATTAAATATAGACTAGAGTGGGAATAGTAAATTAATTAAGTTCAGTGTCCAGCATCTACCCTAATTAAATATAGATTGGAGTGAGAATAGTAAATTAATTAAGTTCAGTGTCCAGCACTTATCTTAATTAAATATAGATTGGAGTGGGAATAGTACATTAATTAAGTTCTGTGTCCAGCACATACTCTAATTAAATATAGGTTGGAGTGAGAATAGTAAATTAATTAAGTTCAGTGTCCAGCACTTATCTTAATTAAATATAGACAGGAATGGGAATAGTTAATTAATTCAGTTCAGTGTCCAGCACCTACTCTAATGTAATATAGGTTGGAGTGAGAATAGTAAATTATTTAAGTTCAGTGTCCAGCACTTATCTTAATTAAATATAGGTTGGAGTGAGAATAGTAAATGTATTAAGTTCAGTGTCCAGCACTTATCTTAATTTAATATAGACTGGAGTGGGAATAGTAAATTATTTATGTTCAGTGTCCAGCAGCTACTCTAATTTAATATAGGTTGGAGTGAGAATAGTAAATTAATTAAGTTCAGTGTCCAGCAGTTATCTTAATTAAATATAGACTGGAGTGGGAATAGTAAATTAATTAAGTTCAGTGTCCAGCACATACTCTAATTAAATATAGGTTGGAGTGAGAATAGTAAATTAATTAAGTTCAGTGTCCAGCACTTATATTAATTAAATATAGACTGGAGTGGGAATAGTTAATTAATTAAGTTCAGTGTCCAGCACCTACTCTAATGTAATATAGGTTGGAGTGAGAATAGTAAATTAATTAAGTTTAGTGTCCAGCACTTATCTTAATTAAATATAGACTGAAGTGGAAATTATTAATTAATTCAGTTCAGTGTCCAGCATATACTCTAATTAAATATAGGTTGGAGTGAGAATAGTAAATTTATTAAGTTCAGTGTCCAGCAGTTATCTTAATTAAATATAGACTGGAGTGGGAATAGTAAATTAATTAAGTTCAGTGTCCAGCACCTACTCTAATTTAATATAGGTTGGAGTGAGAATAGTAAATTAATTAAGTTCAGTGTCCAGCACTTATGTTAATTAAATATAGACTGGAGTGGGAATAGTTAATTAATTAAGTTCAGTGTCCAGCACCTACTCTAATGTAATATAGGTTGGAGTGAGAATAGTAAATTAATTAAGTTTAGTGTCCAGCACTTATCTTAATTAAATATAGACTGAAGTGGAAATTATTAATTAATTCAGTTCAGTGTCCAGCATATACTCTAATTAAATATAGGTTGGAGTGAGAATAGTAAATTTATTAAGTTCAGTGTCCAGCAGTTATCGTAATTAAATATAGACTGGAGTGGGAATAGTAAATTAATTAAGTTCAGTGTCCAGCACCTACTCTAATTTAATATAGGTTGGAGTGAGGATAGTAAATTAATTATGTTCAGTGTCCAGCACTTATCTTAATTAAATATAGACTAGAGTGGGAATAGTAAATTAATTAAGTTCAGTGTCCAGCATCTACCCTAATTAAATATAGATTGGAGTGAGAATAGTAAATTAATTAAGTTCAGTGTCCAGCACTTATCTTAATTAAATATAGATTGGAGTGGGAATAGTACATTAATTAAGTTCTGTGTCCAGCACATACTCTAATTAAATATAGGTTGGAGTGAGAATAGTAAATTAATTAAGTTCAGTGTCCAGCACTTATCTTAATTAAATATAGACAGGAGTGGGAATAGTTAATTAATTCAGTTCAGTGTCCAGCACCTACTCTAATGTAATATAGGTTGGAGTGAGAATAGTAAATTATTTAAGTTCAGTGTCCAGCACTTATCTTAATTAAATATAGGTTGGAGTGAGAATAGTAAATTTATTAAGTTCAGTGTCCAGCACTTATCTTAATTTAATATAGACTGGAGTGGGAATAGTAAATTATTTACGTTCAGTGTCCAGCAGCTACTCTAATTTAATATAGGTTGGAGTGAGAATAGTAAATTAATTAAGTTCAGTGTCCAGCAGTTATCTTAATTAAATATAGACTGGAGTGGGAATAGTAAATTAATTAAGTTCAGTGTCCAGCACATACTCTAATTAAATATAGGTTGGAGTGAGAATAGTAAATTAATTAAGTTCAGTGTCCAGCACTTATGTTAATTAAATATAGACTGGAGTGGTAATAGTTAATTAATGAAGTTCAGTGTCCAGCACCTACTCTAATGTAATATAGGTTGGAGTGAGAATAGTAAATTAATTAAGTTTAGTGTCCAGCACTTATCTTAATTAAATATAAACTGAAGTGGAAATTATTAATTAATTCAGTTCAGTGTCCAGCATATACTCTAATTAAATATAGGTTGGAGTGAGAATAGTAAATTAATTAAGTTCAGTGTCCAGCAGTTATCTTAATTTAATATAGACTGGAATGGGAATAGTAAATTAATTAAGTTCAGTGCCCAGCAGCTACTCTAATTAGGCCTGGGCCAAAAATCCGTTCCGTTCGCGGAAATTGCGATATTTTGGCATTTTCGCGTTCCGCGGAAAGCGCGAAAATGTCAAAATTCCCGCATTCCGCAGCTTAGCGATAATTTTTTTCTTGCTCGCGCTGTAAAACAATACATTCTCGCGCGCGCGCGATCGCCTTACCTGAATCCCTGCGTTCTCCGACAAGTTTTCTTGACCCGGTCGCGTTCTCCACGAGATGTTGAATTTTGGTGGCCATTTTGCGCTGTCTCGCGAGAGTTCGCGGCCGCATTCAAGTCATTTTTCACGCGATCACGTCATTTGTCGCGCGATCACGTCTTTCTTCTCGCGATCATGCACCGCGCGAGTATGAGAAGATTGAGATCTCGAACATGTCATTCTACATCGCGAGCCAGAGAATGAGGATGCGGGCACATGAAATCGAACGCGAACAGGAGAAAGAGACCGCGAACACGTCATATCCAACGCGACAGGGACAAAGAAGAGAATGCGATCATATCGTTTTCGACACGCCGGCGGAAGTAATGTGAAGCTGGAGAACTCAACAACGTAAAATTTACAATTTGGAGAGGAATATCGGCTCTAGCAGCATGAAACCATCTGCAAATACTGATTTTGGATGAAAAGAACTCCTTACATTCACATTTGGCTTTCCTTTTTTGTGCAAGTAGTCATTTTTTTTTTACAAGGTGGAGAGAGGGAGGAAGTGACACAGATTCTCCAACTTCCTGTTCCTGTCCAGCAGGCTCCTCCCAGTGCTTTGTCCATCTCCTGCTCATTCTGCCTTTGGATTTGGAGCTGGAAAGATCACTCTTTTTGTCTGCTGCATCATTGCAATTGGATTTCAGGATTTTTGGAATAGGATATTTTACAAGTAAGTGGTTGTTGTGTTTGATTGTGGGCATTGCAGTTGTTGTGTAACTACAATTTATTTTTGATAATTAATTATCATCATTCCTTTTTTTTTTTTAATTTTTTTTTAATTTTGTGGGTTGTAGTAGTAGGCCCGAGCTAGCCATGGGCATGGCCTCATGGGTGTGTGTGTGCATGATGAAGCAACTGTTCCTTTTGTTTTTTGAATATATTTCATTTTCAATCACATTTAGGGCATGGATGGCATTGGATTGAGTTGGGGAAGTGTGTTTTTTGGGGTGGCCTTGCTGATGTTGTTGGGCCTGGCCATGTGGCTGGTGGCCATTTTGAGGCCTAGGCCTGCAAGCTTGCCTGGCATTGTCTGCCAACAGGCCTGCTTTCATCCACTGCTACCAGAGCAGGTAGCCACAGCTTTAGTAATCTACTGTTTTCTGTTTGCTCTGTTGAATTTAGACATCATTTAGGGCATGGATGGCATTGGATTGAGTTGGGGAAGTGTGTTTTTTGGGGTGGCCTTGCTGATGTTGTTGGGCCTGGCCATGTGGCTGGTGGCCATTTTGAGGCCTAGGCCTGCAAGCTTGCCTGGCCTTGTCTGCCAACAGGCCTGCTTTCATCCACTGCTACCAGAGCAGGTAGCCACAGCTTTAGTAATCTACTGTTTTCTGTTTGCTCTGTTGAATTTAGACATCATTTAGGGCATGGATGGCATTGGATTGAGTTGGGGAAGTGTGTTTTTTGGGGTGGCCTTGCTGATGTTGTTGGGCCTGGCCATGTGGCTGGTGGCCATTTTGAGGCCTAGGCCTGCAAGCTTGCCTGGCCTTGTCTGCCAACAGGCCTGCTTTCATCCACTGCTACCAGAGCAGGTAGCCACAGCTTTAGTAATCTACTGTTTTCTGTTTGCTCTGTTGAATTTAGACATCATTTAGGGCATGGATGGCATTGGATTGAGTTGGGGAAGTGTGTTTTTTGGGGTGGCCTTGCTGATGTTGTTGGGCCTGGCCATGTGGCTGGTGGCCATTTTGAGGCCTAGGCCTGCAAGCTTGCCTGGCCTTGTCTGCCAACAGGCCTGCTTTCATCCACTGCTACCAGAGCAGGTAGCCACAGCTTTAGTAATCTACTGTTTTCTGTTTGCTCTGTTGAATTTAGACATCATTTAGGGCATGGATGGCATTGGATTGAGTTGGGGAAGTGTGTTTTTTGGGGTGGCCTTGCTGATGTTGTTGGGCCTGGCCATGTGGCTGGTGGCCATTTTGAGGCCTAGGCCTGCAAGCTTGCCTGGCCTTGTCTGCCAACAGGCCTGCTTTCATCCACTGCTACCAGAGCAGGTAGCCACAGCTTTAGTAATCTACTGTTTTCTGTTTGCTCTGTTGAATTTAGACATCATTTAGGGCATGGATGGCATTGGATTGAGTTGGGGAAGTGTGTTTTTTGGGGTGGCCTTGCTGATGTTGTTGGGCCTGGCCATGTGGCTGGTGGCCATTTTGAGGCCTAGGCCTGCAAGCTTGCCTGGCCTTGTCTGCCAACAGGCCTGCTTTCATCCACTGCTACCAGAGCAGGTAGCCACAGCTTTAGTAATCTACTGTTTTCTGTTTGCTCTGTTGAATTTAGACATCATTTAGGGCATGGATGGCATTGGATTGAGTTGGGGAAGTGTGTTTTTTGGGGTGGCCTTGCTGATGTTGTTGGGCCTGGCCATGTGGCTGGTGGCCATTTTGAGGCCTAGGCCTGCAAGCTTGCCTGGCCTTGTCTGCCAACAGGCCTGCTTTCATCCACTGCTACCAGAGCAGGTAGCCACAGCTTTAGTAATCTACTGTTTTCTGTTTGCTCTGTTGAATTTAGACATCATTTAGGGCATGGATGGCATTGGATTGAGTTGGGGAAGTGTGTTTTTTGGGGTGGCCTTGCTGATGTTGTTGGGCCTGGCCATGTGGCTGGTGGCCATTTTGAGGCCTAGGCCTGCAAGCTTGCCTGGCCTTGTCTGCCAACAGGCCTGCTTTCATCCACTGCTACCAGAGCAGGTAGCCACAGCTTTAGTAATCTACTGTTTTCTGTGTGCTCTGTTGAATTTAGGCATCATTTTGGGCATGGATGGCATTGGATTGAGTTGGGGAAGTGTGTTTTTTGGGGTGGCCTTGCTGATGTTGTTGGGCCTGGCCATGTGGCTGGTGGCCATTTTGAGGCCTAGGCCTGCAAGCTTGCCTGGCCTTGTCTGCCAGCAGGCCTGCTTTCATCCACTGCTACCAGAGCAGGTAGCCACAGCTTTAGTAATCTACTGTTTTCTGTGTGCTCTGTTGAATTTAGGCATCATTTTGGGCATGGATGGCATTGGATTGAGTTGGGGAAGTGTGTTTTTTGGGGTGGCCTTGCTGATGTTGTTGGGCCTGGCCATGTGGCTGGTGGCCATTTTGAGGCCTAGGCCTGCAAGCTTGCCTGGCCTTGTCTGCCAGCAGGCCTGCTTTCATCCACTGCTACCAGAGCAGGTAGCCACAGCTTTATTGATCAAGTGTTTTCTATGTGATCTGTTGAATTTTTAGACATCACCTTCCTGAGAGTGTAGTGTGTCTGTACACAGTACCAGTAGTATAACATAGCTCTAGTTAAAAAAAAATCATAAATGGCTAGACTATCTTTTGTTTGCACTAGTACAGTACTAAGTAACTGAACCACAAAAACAAATGCAACATTTCACTGATGTTCTTCTCCTGTCTTCTTTGCTTTTAGGTGCACAAAAGACAGAGTAGGAGGTGTCATCGGCATCACCTGGCTACCCGTTGTACTGCCAGCCAGACAGAAGTCCTGCTGCGCATCACGCCCACGTGTGACCAGAACTTGTTGTGCATCTGCCTCCTGCCTGACGTCGGAATAAGATGGCCCCAAAGAAAGGTACCAGGTCCAGTACCAAGAAAGTTGCTGGTGAGAAGAAGGAACAGAAAAAGGAAGTGCCATTAACCACGACTGGTGGTGTGCCGGCCAAGGTTTTTTTTGGCACCAAAGCGTTGTCCGGGAACCAAGCTGGGAGCAGCACAGCGGTCCAGCAACCCCACCAACCTAGGCCCAAGGGCTTTACTGTCGCAGAGGTAGCCAGTCTACTAACGGGCAGCGATGTTGAAGAAATGTCATTACCGCAAAGTAGTACACAATCAAGTTCAACGCAGGCGCAAACTCAGCAGATCAGTGTGCAGCCGCCGCAACAAGAACAGCAGCAGCAGCCGCCGCAACAAGAACAGCAGCAGCAGCCGCCGCAACAAGAACAGCAGCAGCAGCCGCCGCAACAAGAACAGCAGCAGCAGCCGCCGCAACAAGAACAGCAGCAGCAGCCGCCGCAACCAGAACAGCAGCAGCAGCCGCCGCAACCAGAACAGCAGCAGCCGCCGCAACCAGAACAGCAGCAGCCGCCGCAACCAGAACAGCAGCAGCCGCCACAACAGCCCACCATAGTAGTTGTTGCTCCTGACGTAGGGGCATTTCAGGAAATCGAGCTTCCTGCAGACAAAGCGGAGCGAAGTCAAACCATTGTTTCAGAACATCTATTGTCTTCCAGACCACCAGCAAGGAAAAGGAGGCTTAGTCCATCATCTTCTTCTTCAAGCCCCGCTTCTGATGATCGTGATGACACTTGGGTCCCACCAGCTCGGTCTGAGAGTGAAGTACGCCACAAGACATTGCTTCTGAAAAGGAAGGTCCCAGAAAAACTTAGAGTTATGGAGGTAGATGTAGAAGAGGGGGGTGATGATGTTGATGAAGACGAGCCAGTCATCACGCACATTACTCCCGCCCCAAAGGGATTGGAGACCGACATGCTAACCCTATCCAGAAAGGCTGCTACTGAGCGGGATGTAGCACGGATCTCACCAACACAGGTTACACCACCACTACCTCCAGCTGCCATATTTTCCAAGGCCCGGCAGGGTCCTACATCCAGCTCAACCACCTCAGTAGGAAGTGGTAGTAAAAGTCACAGTGTAGGTGGACAGGGTCACATATTTTCAAGCACCCCCTCAAGTTCATCTGGTGTTGAAAGTGGCACATCCAGCAGTGCCAGAAAGTTCTCCTCCCCAGTTTGGGACTTCTTTTCTGTTAGCGCCAAGGAGGAGAACGTTGCTATATGCGCAATTTGTCGGCAAGGTGTTCGGCGTGGTAAGCTTGGTACAAACTATGGTACCGGAGGACAAGCAAGTCATCTCAGAATACACCACACTATTGTGTGGGAGGATCACCTACTTAAGTTAAAAGAAAGTAGGAAAACTAAACCCTTTGAAGTTGGTCAGGAATCAGGGAGCGATATTATTGTGGTGGCAGGTGAAGAACAGGGAGGCATTTCTAGCCCTGTCTCCAGTAGTGCAGTCACTGCAGTGGTAACGCCCACATCCTCCTCAGTAACATCAGAGTGGCACCGCAGTAAGAGCCATACTCAGAGTGTGGGTGAGACACCAAGGCGACCGGCGAGTACCTCAATGAGACAATCTGTGTCGTTGAGCCTTAGTGGGTTAATGGCACCACTAAGGAAAGTAAGCCAGCCTACCATTGACAGCATGTTTAGGTTGGAGGGGCAGTTCCAACGCAACCACCCAACGGCACGATTGTACAATGCGAAGCTGGCTAAAATGTTAGCGCTGGACCTTCTTCCTTTTTCATTTGTGGAAGGGGTGGGTTTCCTTGAATTTGTGTCTGCCATCTGCCCGAAATGGAAAGTTCCAAGCCGGTCCTATTTCGCAAGAATTGCTGTTCCGGCACTACATCATGATGTGCTGGAATTGGTTGGACAAGCTTTGCAGAAGAGTGCTGTGCACAATATCCACCTGACAACAGACATGTGGACCAGTTGCCAAGCCACAGATTACATGTGTATCACTGCACACTGGATCTCTTTTGTGGGGGTTAAAGATCAACTATCTGCACGAGGTGTTGTTGACACAGCTGCGATTTTTGAAGGTACTCGGAAACATGCAACTGTAGCCATGTTCGCCATGGAGAAATCTCATACGGCTGAAAACATTTTAGAAGAGTTTCGCACCAAGGTTTTGGAATGGCTGCAGCCCAGAGGGCTTGGTATTGGTTTTCTTGCCACAGACAATGGCAGTAATGTACTTAAGGCCATGGAACTTGGTTCCTATTTCAGGGTTCCGTGTTTGGCACACTGCATAAACATTATAGTGCAAGACTTTCTGAAAAAAGAACCCATAGTAAGCAATTTACTGTCCATCTGCCGAAGAATATGCACTCATTTCAGCCATTCTTTTAAAGCTCGGAAGCAGCTGAGGATCCTCCAACGTGAGCGTAGGGTGCCAGTCAAGGCACTCATCCAGGAGGTGGCAACACGTTGGAACTCAACGTATTACATGCTTGATCGTCTGTACGAACAGCACAGGTCACTCAATGATTATGTCTGGTACAGAAGCAGTGATGCTAGTGTTAAAGGCATGACCCTTCAGAGGGAGCAATGGACCCTAATTCAATGCCTGACTGAGATGCTGTCTCCTTTTGAGGTCTTCACACGTGAAGTCAGCAAGGAGGACTGTACAATGGGCCAAGCTATCCCATTGTTGCAAATGCTAGAGCATGAGCTACGGGATCGAGGTGGTTAACTATGCTGACGACATCCAGATGATGTTCTCCCTGGAGGGAGAACATGCAGTGCCCATGAATACCTTCCAGGCCTGCATGCAAAAAGTCTCAGAGTGGCTGAGAGCCAATTCATTGCAGCTGAATGCCGGGAAAACGGAGGTACTACACTGCTGCGCAGCGAGACTGCCTAAACACCTCTCGGGCGAGTTCCGACTTTTGCCGGAAGACGCCCCGATACTGCCAGTAAAAACAGTCCGTAACCTGGGGGTTATGATGGATGAAGATCTCCAGCTGCAATCCCAGGCGAACAAGACCATAGGCACCTGTATTGCCCTACTCAGAGCTTTGCGCCAAATCCTCCTGCTCCTCCCTATTGAGACCAGATCTCTGGTGGTTCAGAGCGTGATCCTAAGTAGGCTCGATTACTGTAATTCACTGTTCTTGGGTGCCTCTCGGTACACTGTACAGGGACTGCAAAGAATACAGTCCGCCGCAGCCAAACTGGCCTTGGGAAGACAACGTGACTCCTCAACAACACTGGCATTGAGGGACCTTCACTGGCTCCCGATCAATAAAAGGATCGAGTTTAAATCATTGGTCATGGTGTATAGAGCCCTCCATAAAATTGGTCCTCCTCCGCTGTGCGATAGATTCTCATGGTATGAACCAAAGAGACTTCTTCGGTCCACCAGCCAAAGTCTGGCAGTGGTTACCAGAGTTAAACGCACTAAGACGGGAGGCAGGGCCTTCAGTACGGCGGCAGCCCGCCTCTGGAATCAAATCCCCCAAGATCTACGCCAAGCTACATCATTGCTGAGCTTTAGGAAGAATCTTAAAACATGGCTCTTTGGCAGAGACTAGAGTGTAACATTCTTGGCACAACGGCAAACGTTCCTACTGTCTCAGGTTTTCTTCTATAGTCTCTTAGCGCCAGGATGCCCGTAGGGCGACAGAAAGCGCTTTAGAAGAACTTTATACAATACAATACAAGACAATGAGCTGAATAATGTGTCTGAATCCTACAAAGGTGTAGAGGACAGAAGGCAAGCCCATGACTTGGTGGAGAGCTTATCCAGGCGCTTATCAGAAAATGTAAGGATACAAAATAAAATTTTGTCACAAGAACATTACATTTGTGCCACAATTCTGGATCCACGTGCAAAATTAGGACTATTCCGTTCTTTTTCCGACACTGATGTTGCCCGCTACAAAAGTTGTATAGCTGAAGCAGCCATCAAGTTTGAAAACGAAGGGCTGCTAATTAAAAGCCCGCCACATCAACCCACAACAAGTACTGATACTGAAGCAGGCCATGCAGAATCAAGTGCAACTTCGTCGGCTGAGGGCAGTGCGGTTGGCTCACAATCGCAACACTCACCATCACCATTGACTACAAAAACAATAACTGGATCATTCGGACGAGTACAATCATTATCAGATTGGTATGTAAAGATGGGCCTTAAGCACAGTGCTGATGCACAGAAAAAACAGCACAAAAGCTTACCAGCAGCAACCCTGAACATTGAGCGGATGGTCCAGGCCTATCTGGACGACCCAACAGAGGTGTACGTTGATCAAAACCCAGTGCAGTATTGGCATAGGAAAAGGTCTGAATGGCCACAGCTCAGCAGGCTGGCGATAAGCTATCTGGCTTGCCCTGTCGCAAGTGTCTCTTCCGAACGTGTTTTCAGTGCTGCAGGTTCCATTGTAACCTTGAGAAGGACCAGTCTATCTCCCAAAAACGTGGAGAGGTTAACAATGATCAAAATGAATCAGCACTTCATACCACCGAATTACACAATGCATGAATCAACAGAGGAAGATGAGGACAGAGGCTCAGGTGACGGAAGTATTGTGTCAGATGATTACCTACTACTGGAAGATCCCCCAGAGTTTGAGGACGAGCTATACTTCCCTGACAATTAGGCTCGCACTTACTGTCTTCCTCCCTTTTTTCCCCCTTTGTTTGTGTCTGTTGTTCCGGTTATAAACTTGTGAATCGCAACCAATGCATTATCACCGTCTTCTAATCTTCTAATTTAAGATACAAGTTTCAGGTGTCTGCCATTTGACACTACAGTCCTCAGAATCCAGCTCCTCCGCTCAATCATACTGCATCTCCTGGTCAATTCCATTTCCCTCATGAATGATGATTGGATGATGGTAACAACAAATTCAAACTTTCCTCGTCCTTCCAAAACAAGTGGACCATGAATCTGATGACTTCTATAGCTATCCTCCTTCAGAGCCGAGAGAGACTGGCCATTAACTGAAAATAAGATGCAACAGGTAATGATTGATGCCATGCATTGTCCGCAGAAAAGCAGACTGAGTGATGTAGATTTTGTTGTGTGTGTTGCGCATGAATGAATTGATGTAATTGTGCACTGCCACTAATCAACATTCTACAGAACACACTAATTTTCCTCTTCTGGCAAACAAGAAATGTGTACTTCTCCTGCATCTTGGTGATACATTGCTTTTAATTCAATACAGGAAGGGGACTCACTCAATCTGCGCAATGCAAATGACTGTGACTTAACAGCACCGTCCATCATGATGATGGCGAAAGAGACGGCCTGCAGCGTTAACGAGATGAGATGCAACAGGTAATGATTGATGCCATGCATTGGCCGCAGAATAGCAGACTGAATGATGTAGATTTTGTGGTGTGTTGCGCATGAATTGATGTAATTGTGCACTGCCACTAATCAACTTTCTACAGAACACACTAGTAATTACTAATTTTCCCCTTCTGGCAAACAAGAAATGTGTACTTCTCTCCTGCATCTTGGTGATACATTGCTTTTAATTCAATACAGGAAGGGGACTCACTCAATCTGCGCAATGCAAATGACTGTGACTTAACAGCACCGTCCATCATGATGATGGCGAAAGAGACGGCCTGCAGCGTTAACGAGATGAGATGCAACAGGTAATGATTGATGCCATGCATTGGCCGCAGAATAGCAGACTGAATGATGTAGATTTTGTGGTGTGTTGCGCATGAATTGATGTAATTGTGCACTGCCACTAATCAACTTTCTACAGAACACACTAGTAATTACTAATTTTCCTCTTCTGGCAAACAAGAAATGTGTACTTCTCCTGCATCTTGGTGATACATTGCTTTTAATTCAATACAGGGAGGGGACTCACTCAATCTGCGCAATGCCAATGACTGTGACTTAACAGCACCGTCCGTCATGATGATGGCGAAAGAGACGGCCCGTTAACTTAAGATGAGAAGGAACAGGTAATAAATGATGATAATTAATGGCATGCATTGGACACCTGACTCTGAGCTATTGGTCTTTGTGTTTGCGTTGTTTGTTGTGCACAAAGTGATGTCAAAGTGTACTAGTGGTAATCTATCTTTCTGTACACAATAAAGAATGACTCAAGTCAGTAATATTTATATTTCTACTCTTGTTGTGTTATAAAAATTACACTTGTACTGCAGGCCGATCTTCAGTCAGTAGAAGTATCAGAGCTGATGATGAAGTCAGGAGGATGTTTCATGAGTGGCATAAAACGGAAAAGCCTAAAGGTAAACACGTGAACAACAACCACAGCACACCCAAATGTCTGTGTAGAAGTTGAATAGAGTGTAGCGGTGGGATGACTGCAGTGCATTGATTTTACTAACTTTAACTGTAAAATGCTATGTCTGGAATGGATAATGTGCTTTGCGTTTGTCCAACTCTTTGAGAGAAAAAAAAAAAGGACTCTAAAGTGTTAACGTAGGATGTGCTAATGGTAAGCACTGTGGGCCTGATCTCTCCTGTTACTGTTGAAGGTCTATGCTGGAAACAGACTACAGTAGAGATGATGCATATGCATACATGCCACCTCGGAAAGTGTTCTTGTTGCACTACACCATCACTTGTGCATTTGTTTTCACTTTCTTTCTGAATATCCCCTTTGGTTTTCAATCTAAAATTACAGGCCGGGCCTTGTCCAAAACTTTGTAAAACATTACAATGCATATTAATTACCTTACCAATCAATCACCTTTTTATTCCAGCCGGGCAGTGGCGAGTGGTGAGGCGACACACCCAAGATTGATGGACGAGAGGAGCAAGAGGAATGCCGAGATGCAAAAAACCAGTCCACATTTTTGACCAGGATAAGACAGTAACAGTATCCACTTTTCACTTCTTTTAAATAATTTGATTAATATCTTGTATACATTCTTTACAACAGTGTGTTCTTGGAGTTGTTATTATCAATCATCATTACGTTTGCTCTGTGTTTACGATTCTTCACTACCAATATTTAAAATTTCTATTTGCTATCTGTTAAAGTATTAAGGCCGGAACAGAACAAGAAATAGAAGAGTATGTAATCCGGGTCTCATCATGCATGCATTTCCTTTTTTATACCTTAACATATGGAATGGATATGGTATGGTAGTCTTCAATGATTGTCGTTTGTTTGTCTATGTATGCATACTGTTTTTCTATGTCAAACCTTTCCCAAAATCCCCCTTCCCATCCAATCAACGGACCCTAACCCTCTTCTGCCGGGCTGTGTGACTTATTGTCGAGGTGTAACTAAATTAAATGTACACCAATACTTAATCACACACTTGCTGGGGCGGATGTGGTGAAAGCAACACTACTTCAATTTCAATGCAGAGCGATGATCTTCTTCTGCTTGCCCACCCATGAGTAGGATATTTCACAGGTTATTTTATTTAACAAAGGAACATATACCTCAGCATGAATTGCCGGCATTGATTGGATTTGTTTGTTGTCATTCCTCATATACAGCACTAACTGTTAGACTGTAGGCATAGCCAAGTCGACAAAACTATAGTTTGTAACTCTGTCTAGTAGGCTATCCTCATAATAACCAGCATTCAGTTTTTTTGTCAAATATTTGAGCATATAATTGTTGCTCGGTAAATTCTGTGATGTACTTCATTCAACTACTCCTCTAACAGTCTCTCAAAGGCGATTGACTATCTCCTTTTCTTTTTTTGGAAATGCTGCCACCCTGCCAGTGTATACTACTACTACTATACTACCACCACCACCCCAATCATGGCATGTATGAAAAAGGAAACCATCTTCACCATGCAGCCAGTGCTGTGCCACAGTTGGACATAAACATCAAGCACCGGTAAGAGAGAAGTTTGGGGGAGGCAGAATCAATAATGGACATGTTGTCAATGATGTCAGTTTCAAACACCACTCCAAGGAATGCATAGTAGGACCAGTCAATGAGTGAGGTGTGTCGCATCTATCTGTTTGTGTCTTATACAGTCAGCAAATTATTGAAATCAAACACACGCTATGGGCGGCCATGCACCAGCAAAGAAACAGTGTGATGTAAAACAGTTACCCCACCTACAAAACATTAACAACATTGCATGTAACATAGAAAAATATATTTAATTGACCCTAACAAATAAACTAAACCCACAAAAGCTAACCCACCCACCTCCCTAACCCCAACGACTGTCCATAGAAATAGAGAACGCCCAAACGAGAAGAACGAACAGGAATTAAAAAAGGGGCAGTGACAGGGACTAACTGGTGGGGCGGGACTGGAGGAGGACACGAATCTGGTCCTCTAAATGGGCGACACGGCGTCTAAGGCCGCGGCAGTTGCAGCCACAGTGGGGGGGGGGCACCGGAGATGGCACGGTGGAGGCGGGCAGCCGCCCGGCGGTGGCGCCGTACCGCTGGAGGGCGGTGGATGGGGCCCGGGGCAATGGAGGAGCCTTCAGTAGCTGCAGCAGCCTCCTCCTCCTCCTCGGCTAGGACCACCAGCCGCCGGTATTCCTGCTGGATTGCCTCCAGCTTCCGGCGCCGTGCCTTGGCGGCCAACTCCTTACGGTTGACTTTCTGAGTTGCTGTGTATCAAAAAGAAAAAAACAAGACAATTGTAAAATATAGTCTTAATAAAACAGTAGGACAAGGTAATTATTTATACACATAGTGGCATGGTAGAGTAGCACTATAAAATAAAGCACAGTAGTACATAACATTTTAAATGTCGCCCGTCCTTCTTCCTTCCACCTGTCTTACACTTTTTAGTTGAACAGTGCACCAGGTGCTCTTCTCCATAAAACTTTCAAAGCGGAGTTGAAATCAGCTAGATGAGGACATTGGTTACTCAATACTCCGGCTCCTAGTCCTATACCAATTAAAGGGAATTCTAGTCTTCTAGTTCACTCTTCAAACGTCCCCAAGAACTCATACTTACTTACGACATCGGATAGCGGGCGGACTTTGTCCGCCCGCCATCCGACTGCTAAAAAGGGTGGGGGTCCCGTGGGGACAATTAATTAGGATGATGCGCCCGGCACAGTGGCGGGCGCACCCTGTTATTTTAAATTTAAATTCTGGTTGGCTTTGCTGAAAGCAATGCTAAAATGTTGTGCTGCTTTTCCAAGCACAACATGACGGGCCTCGCACGGAGCCTGTCACGTTTTGCTTTGAAAGTCGGGGGGTACCATAGCATCGGTAGGTACCCTCCATGGGGGCCCCCAAGCATACTCTGCAATGTGTGCATGCCTTTCCGTGGCGGACGGTAATGCCGCCACGCAAAGGCATTCCAAAATGCAGATTATATGGCTGCCGGTGTGGTGAGAGAGACACCACCGCCATATTGAACCCTTTTACGCCTAGACATGTCTGAATATTTTCTACAGGGATGGCGGGAGGTTTGCCCCTGCTGTGACGGCAGTGAATTCCAGCCAGCCCGGCGGGGGCAATACGCCCACCATCCTAATGGGGCCCTAATTCACAACTGTACAGTATACATATACATACAGTACACCTTTGCAGTGAGTGTGCTGTCAAGTTCAACAATAGTTAAAGATTATGAATCTAACTTACCACCGCCTGCCACTGGTGCTGCCACTCCCCCTCCGTTGCTATCTGCAACTGCCGCATCCTCGCCCTCTGCGTCGCCTTCGCTGGCCCCAGCAATGGTGGTCGGTAGTGCGCCTAGAAAACATTACACATTTATTAGGCAACATATACACCTCCCCCCTATTGATCAGTAGCAAGGTTGAAAAATGAGTTAATACTAACATAAATCACTAGTACAAATCAGGTAGTAGTAGAGTAGACACTAAGTTATATGATCATTGTAGCATTTGCTTGATTAGCCCTAGCCATGCACATGTGACGTTACCTTTACCTTGCAGCTTCTTAAGACACCTTTGAGCCCACATGACCTGCCTCACACTGCTACTGTCTAGTCTACGCGCTGCGTACAGGCGGTCAACAAACATTAACAAGCCACTTTTTTAGGAAGAACTGGTGTACTACTGTTACTGTTAGTCCATATTGCTTATCCATAGATGCTACACTTTTTGGCACGGCTGAGAAATGCTTGCAAGTTGCAATATACTAACGCACACCATTTCTTTTTTCGCATTACAGACGCAAGATTCGCTTCTACGAACCAGAGCTTCTGAACGATGCACCAACTACCAGTACTAGGTTCTTCTGAGGTGAGGGGTCCCTTCACTCACATCTTCATTTATAAATGTATATAAACTAAATTGCTATGGGATGGTGGTGCTGCCTTCCACCACTTCAGTTATCATGATTTAATTCCCAACTGTATAAGTGTAACAATGTATATTGTTTTAATGTTATTGATTTGCCGGTTGGTGCTGCTAAGAAAACAGTGTACAGACCTTCTCAAATTGAAATAAAAATTTTAAACTTACAAGACTTTGTGGTATTTGGTGTGGAGTGGACTAACTTACACGAGTGAGCAAATTAAAGTAAGGGTGTGCATGTGAATTGCTTCCACGACAGAGGTTGGGTGTGTTAATGTTCTGGGTTGTCTACTTGTTGGTTATCTTGGGGGGAGGGTTCCGAGACCTAATAGGTATGACAAGACAGTACTATAGTCAAGCAGTGGAATTGTGGTGGGTGCGGAATTTCTGATTGAGGTGTGCAAGGAAGGTCCAACCTACCATCACCAACATCCTATTTTCTGGTGCAAATGTATGTGCAAGATCCCTACAACAGTTGTATGTCCTATAGGGTATCATATCAAAATATTAAGAAATCTGGTAGGGCTGTTGCTGTGAATTTTCAAAGCCTAAACATCAACAAGAGTAAAAAGTAGTACAAGACAACGACCCAACGGATTGTACGAGCTACTGGTGAATATGAGTTTTATATTACAACCTTTCACAAAGAGTGGCACTGGCCAACTGGGCAAGACTAGCTACTACAGTACAGACAGACAGACTGATAGTATGTAGTAGTACTCAGTCATCATAGCGGAGGCAGGGATAAGCTTTTTGAAACCGTACAGATCGAAGGATAATTGGTGGTAAAAAAATAGCATTTGGAAACACACTATAGTTCGGGAGAAATGGGGCAGTAAAAGTTATGGAATAAGAAATATTATTAAAAACAAGAAGACTTACTGGGGCCAGCAGAGGAGCCCTCAGCGGTGTCCTCCTGGTGGTGTTCCTGTCCCACCGACTGCCCAGTCCCTGCCCGTCTGCCCCTGGGTGCTGATGAACAGGAAAGATATAAGAAAGAGACAAACATTGATGGATGGTGTCAACTTAAGCAAATACAATATTTTTCAACAACGGTCAAAAAACACATATGTAAACAATTGCAATAACTACATTGACCGATCTCATCTGGTCAACATGTAATATCGGGGGATTCGCAGTTCGACTACTTAAGTTACTATTTATCAACAGTAATCCATTCTTCCATTCTGATTCCAGAAAACTAAGTTACAAGTAAGCCTAAGTATTAGTACAACGTACCACCCAACCTAGCCCACCTATTCCAGGCATGCCAATTGTACATTAAGGTGCCAATCACGATCCTGGAAAAAACGGGTACGAACCGTCGGACGGAGCATATTCTCCGTCCGACGCGTACCCGGTCGTCAAAATATACCAACATGGAATTACGATTCGCACGGAAACACCATTTCCGTACGAATCGTACAAAACCCCGACCGACGAAAATAAACATACAAATGCGATCCGGGAAAGCGCCGACCTGACGTCGGGACGCACGCAGCCTGCCATTCACGAACCAGGAATTACGATTCGCACCGACGTCATCCCGCACGGTGAATATTTTCCGGCTGCCAAAAACTGCCGGGAAATCAGGACGACGCGAACAAGGAGTACCAGTACGCGACGGACAGACAGGACGACGCGAACAAGGAGTACCCGTACGCGACGGACAGACATGGACCCGAACCTACGTGTCATCCCGGCCCACATAGCAGTCAACCTCCTCTACAGGTTACGACGCAGACGCCGCAGAAGGTCAGAACAACAAAGGGAGGGGGGAAAGGGGGGGGGGGTGGCAGGTCCAGGGCAGGCCACAAAACCCCCACCATAGTCACACAGCACACATGCCCTGGACATACCTGACCCTCAGGCCCTGGTCACTACGAGGGGGTGGGGGCGTGTCCAGCCAAGCCAGCGACCGCCACAACGGAAGTTCCTCACGACGCGAACCGGCAACACAACCATACAGGTACGTCCCGTACCCACGCCTTAAGAGCGTGGGTACGAGTCGTACCACGCCCACACCTACGTCACCCCAACAATTGCGGGACGGCACGTACCCACGTGGCAAAGGCCTGGGGACGGCCCGCACAAGCATTACACAGCGTGGGTACGGCAATGTACGGACCGTACCCCCACCCGCATATGCATGGAGCGTACCCCCCACCCCAACAGTGTAAGTACGACACGTACCCCCACCCGCGTACGTATGGAGCGAACCCCCCACCCCAACAGTGTAAGTACGACACGTACCCCCACCCGCGTACGTATGGAGCATACCCTCCACCCCAACAGTGTAAGTACGACACGTACCCTCACCCGCGTATGCATGGAGCGTACCCCCACCCCAACCGTGTATGTACGGACCGTACCCCCACCCCAACAGTGTAAGTACGACACGTACCCTCAACCGCGTATGCATGGAGCGAACCCCCCACCCCAACAGTGTAAGCACGACACGTACCCCCACCCGCGTACGTATGGAGCGTACCCCCCACCCCAACAGTGTAAGTACGACACGTACCCCCACCCGCGTACGTATGGAGCGTACCCCCCACCCCAACAGTGTAAGTACGACACGTACCCTCACCCGCGTACGCATGGAGCGAACCCCCCACCCCAACAGTGTAAGTACGACACGTACCCCCACCCGCGTACGTATGGAGCGTACCCCCCACCCCAACAGTGTAAGTACGACACGTACCCCCACCCGCGTACGTATGGAGCGTACCCCCCACCCCAACAGTGTAAGTACGACACGTACCCTCACCCGCGTATGCATGGAGCGTACCCCCACCCCAACCGTGTATGTACGGACCGTACCCCCACCCCAACAGTGTAAGTACGACACGTACCCTCACCCGCGTATGCATGGAGCGAACCCCCCACCCCAATGGTGTAAGTACGACCCGTACCCTCACCCGCGTATGCATGGAGCGAACCCACACCCGTGTATGTTCGAAGCGTACATATTGTGAATTAGGAGGGGTGTGTGCGGAGTCCCCCCAGCAGTGCCCAGAGACAGGAGGGGTGGGTGCCTATCACTCCCAGCAGTGCCCAGAGACAGGAGGGGTGTGTGCAGAGTCCCCCCAGCAGTGCCCAGACATATGAGGGGTGGGTGCCTATCACTCCCAGCAGTGCCCAGAGACAAGAGGGGTGTATGCAGAGTCCCCCCAGCAGTGCCCAGACATATGGAGAAGTGTAGCTCACTGGTTAGAGGAGGCATACCCTGAAGCAGAGATCAGACCCGGGACCTGGGTTTGATTCCCGACGCGGCAGGGTCCAGAGCCCAATTGTCCACGGACTCGATAATTCTCGCTTCGGTGCCCACTCTAAGCACGAGTTCACACTATGCAGCTCTGGGCAACAAGCCTGCTTAATCTCCACAACGGCCCCCCGCGGCGGGATGCCTGGCTTTCACCTTGGGGATGCCCAGTACAGGTTATCTTACAGGGAAAAACCAGGACGGGTTCCCAATGCAAGCGCCAAGATGCCCGTAGGGTGATAGCTGCGCTCTATAAGTACATCAATCAATCAATCAATCATATGAGGGGTGGGTGCCTATCACTCCCAGCAGTGCCCAGAGACAGGAGGGGTGTGTGCAGAGTCCCCCCAGCAGTGCCCAGACATATGAGGGGTGGGTGCCTATCACTCCCAGCAGTGCCCAGAGACAGGAGGGGTGTGTGCAGACTCCCCCCAGCAGTGCCCAGAGACAGGAGGGGTGTGTGCAGAGTCCTCCCAGCAGTGCCCAGAGACAGGAGGGGTGGGTGCCTATCACTCCCAGCAGTGCCCAGAGACAGGAGGGGTGTGTGCAGAGTCCCCCCAGCAGTGCCCAGACATATGAGGGGTGGGTGCCTATTTGTATTTGTATTTGTATGTGGATTTATTAAGCGCGATTGATGCCCGGGGGCGTCCAAGCGCTGAGGGACCGACAGATGTATAGGCAGAGGCGGGGATAGTTACCAGAATTATTGTGGGGAGTTGAAAAGAAGAGTCTTGAGCTGTTTCCAGAATGAGGTAAGATTAGAATTGGCTCTCAGATAAAGAGGAAGGGCGTTCCATAGCTTGGAAGCGTTATGGGTGAAGGTCCTACCGCCTGCTCTGGCTCTTTTTATTCTGGGTGCGGTGGCCAGAAAAGCCTGGTTTGACCGTAGGTTTCTGCTTGGATGGTAGTGAGAGATTAGTTTGCGGGTGATGATTGGGCCTTTGTCCCAGAAGGCCAGGTGGGCAATACACAAGGCTTTGAAGTGGATTCTTTGGCGGACTGGCAGCCAGTGTAAACTGGTCAGACTAGCTCTGACGGATTGTCGGCGTGGGAGCTGGAGCAGTGTCCGAGCTGCACAGTTCTGCACTGTTTGAAGTCTCCGCAGTGTGTAGTCTGGTGCAGCGAGGTATAGGACGTTATTGAAGTCCAGGCGGGACTGGATCAGACCCTGGATGGCCACTTGTTTTGCCTCCATGGGTAAAAGATGAAGAATTTTTTTGAGCATTTTAAGAAGGCCAAAACAGGTGGCGGAAAGTTTGGTAGCTTGTGTGTCGAATGACAGGGATTTATCGAGCCACACCCCAAGACTCCTGATGTTGTCCTTGGGTGTTGGGGGGGTGCCCAGACAGGGTGGCCACAGGGAATTGAAGGAGCTAGGATTCGCGGGACCTAGAAGCATCAGCTCCGTCTTGTCCCCGTTTAGCTTGAGTGATGAGGAAGACATCCAGCTCTTTACTTCCTCAAGGCATTTACAGAGTCCCCCGCTCATGGGAATGTTGGCCTCATGTGCCAGTGAGACCACCAGCTGGGTGTCGTCCGCATAGGAGATGATCTTAACTCCATACGGACGAACAACCTCAGCCAGTGGCCTCATATAAATGTTAAATAGCGCCAGGCTTAAAGAGGAGCCTTGTGGGACCCCGCACCTTAAAGGTCTGCTGGTAGATACTGATTCACCGTCGAATACCTGAAAGGATCTGTCTTTCAGGAAGGACTCGAACCATAGCCAAGCCTGGTGCTTGACGCCAACATTAGACAGACGGTTCAGCAGGATGTCATGGCTGACCGTGTCAAAGGCCGCGCTGATCCTCCTTGGTCCAAGATTTTTCTGGATTCCTCGGTGACCTTGAGGAGGGCGGTCTCGGTTCCGTGCTTGGGTCGGAAGCCTGTCTGGGTGGGGTCTAGCAGTTGGTTGGTTTCTAGGAAGGTGACCAGAAGGCTGTTGATGTATTTCTCCAACACCTTGCTCAGCCAGGGAAGCAGGGAGATTGGCCGATAGTTGCTGAAGTCTAATGGGTCCAAACTGGGTTTCTTCAGCAGTGCTTTAACCATGGCCCGTTTCCATCCAGGAGGGACCGTGCCGGAAGAGATAGAGGCATTCAGGAGGTCCATTATGATGGGTAGGGTGACCTGAGATGCCGACATTATAATGTCTGGTGGGGCTGGGTCGTTGGGGGAGCCAGATTTGACTTTCCGGGCTACAGTTTCCAGAGATGCCAGATCTAGGGGGGGGAAGTGAGCTAGTGTAGTGGGAGTCTGTAAGGTAGGGTGTGCCAAGACTGTGTTAGTCGAGGCTGGAGCGGAGGTGGCCAGGGGAGGAAAGGAGGCGTAGATTTTGTCAATTTTTTGGTGGAAAAAGGCTGCCACATTGTTGCAATGCTCTGTGGATGTGGTTACAGGTGGGCTGGGTGGTAGCTTGGAGAGATTTTTTACTATTCGGAAAATCTCCCTAGGTTTTGATTTGGCTGACATGATTTTGTTAGAAAAATATGCCGCTTGAGTGGCTTTGATTTCTTCTTTGTACTCTTTAAGTAGCGTTCGGTATTGGGTTTTTCCTATTGGAGAGAAGTCCAGACGCCATTTCCTTTCAGCTTTCCTGCATAGGCGTTTCTTTGCCCTAAGGGCCTCTGAATACCATGGTGCCGATTTGTGGGAACGTTTTAGAGTGGTTTTTCTTTTGGGGAGAGTATTGTCAAGGGATTGGGTGATCCAGTCTTCATAGGACTGGTCAGCTAGGCGTGGATCCTTATTATGGAGAGGAGGGTTGCTAGCGAGTTTGCTCATCCATTTGTCGACTGGAAGGCGGGACCAGGCTCTGGCTATTCGTACTGTGGGTTTGATGGTTGGAGGTTTGAGTGTGGTCCAGGTGAAGGGGACTAGTAAATGGTCAGTCCATGGAAGGGGGATTGGTAGGCTAGATGTAAGATCTGCGCAATTGCTGAACACAGGGTCCAGCAAATGGCCTTTGACGTGAGTGGAGGACCTAACGATTTGGGTTAGCTGCAGCGCTGCTAGGTCATTTATCATCATAGTGGCTATGTGATCGGTTGTGGAGTCAAAGTGGCAGTTAAGATCCCCTAACAGGGTGAAGTTCGAGGAAGTGCTGACGCGTTCCGCCACAATCGAGGCGAGAAGATTGTGGAATTGTTTGGGAGGGCCTGGAGGGCGGTAAATTAGAGTACCTGTGAAGCAGGTGTTAGGGGAGAGTTCGAGGCAGAAGGCTAGGCTCTTGCAGTCAGGGATGGTCTCCGGAATTACTCGACAGAGGAATTGGTCTTTATAGATGATAGCTAGACCTCCTCCTCTGCCCTCAGGGCGGTCCTGCCGAATGATTTGGAAGCCGGGAGGGAGGGCTGTGATTACCGCGGGGTCCGAATCTGTGGCCAGCCATGTTTCTGTTAGGAAGACAATGTCTGGCATACGTTCTTCCAACAATAATGCGAACTCTGCCCTGTGTTTGGGCAGGGATCTGCAGTTGAGCAAGAACATGCGGTACTCATGTGAATGGTCTGGAGCCGGCTTAGGTTTAAGGGTTGATTGGCAGGAGGGGCAGGAATGTGGGATGTTTTCTGCATGAAACTGGGGCTGAAGGCAATCTCTGCCGGTGGGTCTTAATCCCATGAGAGTTTCCGAGTTGTAATATCTGAGTTTTATAGTCGGGGATATAGGGGGGGTGGCCCTAGGCCCGGTCTCGGCACGGACGAGCACAGACGAGCTTGCCTTATGCGCGCAATCGTCGCGCCCGCTGCGCTCGTCCGCTGCGCTTCGGGTACATGCACATGTTTTGAAGAAGGGGATAGGTGAAGGCGTGGCCTCTAGTGGACGTGCCCAATCAGGGCGAGGGGAGATAATTAGGTGGGAAATGCGGCGATTTCGCCCTTCTCAGCGCTCGTTTTCAGCGTGGAAGGGTGCCTGCACACAGAGGATGTGTCCCAGGAGGGGTGAGTGAGTTAAAATCCAAGTGACAAAAATACAGTATTTTAAGTTTTAAAAACAGTGAATAGTTCTGTCTCCTTCTACTCCCAGCTGCGCCTCAGGAGGGTCCAAGTTATCTCCTATCACTCCCAGCAGTGCCCAGAGACAGGAGGGGTGTGTGCAGAGTCCCCCCAGCAGTGCCCAGACATATGAGGGGTGGGTGCCTATCACTCCCAGCAGTGCCCAGAGACAGGAGGGGTGTGTGCAGAGTCCCCCCAGCAGTGCCCAGAGACAGGAGGGGTGGGTGCCTATCACTCCCAGCAGTGCCCAGAGACAGGAGGGGTGTGTGCAGAGTCCTCCCAGCAGTGCCCAGAGACAGGAGGGGTGTGTGCAGAGTCCCCCCAGCAGTGCCAAGACATATGAGGGGTGGGTGCCTATCACTACCAGCAGTGCCCAGAGACAGGAGGGGTGTGTGCAGAGTCCCCCCAGCAGTGCCCAGACATATGAGGGGTGGGTGCCTATCACTCCCAGCAGTGCCCAGAGACAGGAGGGGTGTGTGCAGAGTCCTCCAGCAGTGCCCAGAGACAGGAGGGGTGGGTGCCTATCACTCCCAGCAGTGCCCAGAGACAGGAGGGGTGTGTGCCTAACACTCCCAGCAGTGCCCATGCAACGCAAAGGGTGGAGTAGCCACAGATACCATGCCCACAAATGTCAGGCAGGTGCACAAAGACCCTGCAGTACATGTACCACATGTGTGCGAGGCTGGGAGTATACGCATGCATAGCGCAGAAAAGAAAACATGTACACATGAAGTCATGTCAATAGTCCACACACACAAGTACTATGACTACCAAGGATGCCACGAATGATGCAGGTGGAGACATCGCTCAGCATGCATGTGCAAAGTTGAAGGAGTCCATCACACACCCAGCTGATGTAGACACAGCTCAGCACCACATATTGGGAACACCCTGCAGGGAAGATGTCAGGGTACACAGAGGAAGGAATACACCTTGGTACAATTCCACCATGCAGCAACTGCGTACATGGACAGAGAAACCTAGCTAACACCATGTGATGGCACACAGATCCCAGGGTCCCCCCTATGACCAGCACACTACTACATTTCCCACACACCCAACACATGATTACCACCCAAAATCAGGTTGCAGCCCCACCAACAGCAACATCAGAAAAGCAGTAGTGTTCAAAGGAAACAAAAATGGCTTTAATCAGCATGAACTTAAATAGTGTGTTAGTAGAAAGTTCAATATTTACAAAGCCCATAGGGCAGTCCATGAGTCACAGCTGGATGGGGGACACAGTGGGATGCGTGTCCCCTAGCTTGCCTGCACAGTTACAAGCCGTCGTCTTCCACAGGGGTGAGGGCATCATGTGGGGGTGAAGGAACAGGCACCGCAGGGACAGGAGGGCGAAGGGTAGGCGACGTGGGTGCAGGGATGGAGGACTCCATCACAGGGGGTGGGGCAGGGCCAAAGGTGGATTCTAGGAGCGCGCTGCACACCTTGGCAAGGTCCTCCAGGGACTCCCCTGCACCCGAAGGAACCACAGGCCCCAAGGAGGGGGGGGGTCAGAGGGATGGGTCGCAGCGCCACTGGGGGAGGGTGTGGACAGGGGGGGGACTCAAGCACCCTGACCGTGGACTTCCTTGACCGCTTGCGGGGTGGTGTCACTGTGGGGCTCAGGGACAGAGCGGCCATGAAGGAGTCTTTGGGGGAGATGTGGCCAGGAGAGCTGAGGGGAGGGGATTTGGAGGGAGTGGATTGTGTGGAATGCGGACTCCCACTCTGGCTGCGTGTCACACGTTTGCCCCCCGACCCAGTGGGTGTGCCTACTACACCCTGTGTGTGCGTGTCAGGAGGTGTGCGGCGGACCTTCCCTGCTGGTGTGGTGCCTGTGTCTGTTGTGGTGGGTGCATGCTGACGTCTGGGTGTATGTGGGACAGGTATGGGAGTGGGAAGTGTGGAAGGGCCAGGGGTAGGGGGTGGGACGTAGCGCTGCAGGAGACCCACTGCTGCAGTCAGTGTCTAGTCTATCGACCTCAGCAAGTTGCGTTGGTCAGCCTGCGATGAATGAATGCCCTCCAAGTATGCCTCCATGTTGTTGAGGACCTGGCTGTGGGCATGGAGGACATTAAGGATCGCAGTCTGACCAACCTGCAACTGCAGCTGGATGTCCACAGACTCGGCATTGGCGGCAGCAGTGGAGACAGGGGCAGGGGGTGCGGTGCCTGGCAGGAAGGAGACATGCGGTGACTGGGCATGCTGGGAAGGGACACGAGCACGTGGGAGGTGGCTGATGCCAATGGAGGGGGCGGTGCGAGATGTAGGGCTGCTGTCAGATGGTGGTGCAGCCACCGCCCACTCGGAGAGATCATCCTCGGACCCGTCAGCTTCATACTCTGTTGTGCCAGTCGACAGGTCCCCGGCTGCACTCTCCTCCGCCTCAGTCCCACTCGATGTGCCAGCCCCGATGTCACCGCTGGCACTGGTGCTCGGTCCCTCTGCGCCGTCTGTGTCCATGTCTCCCTCCGTGTCCCCCGACGATGCTGTGGGCAGGGTGAAGAGACAGAAATTAATCATACACCTGTATACATATGTCACATGAGTCCAATCTACTTAGGTTACAGTGCATAGCCTGAAACAAAAGAAGAGTTACAACTACAAAACAAGGTACATATGTAGGCCCTGCAAGACACAGTTGTTTGACCCACCATGCCACGGAAATACTATGGAGAGCATGACACAATAGCAAATGAGATGACATGGAATTTTGACTGAGGAGCAAGGCCCTGGGGACAATCCAGCACTGCATCTGCACCACACAGCGTGGCAGGAAATAGGGATGAGCAGGGACCATAGCCAGGAACTAGAGGCACATGCAGCATAGGTAATACTGATAACATGCCCACCCTGACTGGCACACTGCACCTTGAGTGTATGTCCAGGCAAACATCACACACTGGCCAGTCCCAGCAAGGAGATTTCAGGTCTTGACATGTCGGCCATGCCCGCACCACCCACCCCCTACATGAGACAATTCTTTGGAGACACAGGAAGCACGTACATCTCTTAGTCTGGGTGAAATACACATGGGATGCAAAATTTCAATATTGCACACAAAATACCCAAGGTGCGCCTGTCCAAATAATCATGTACAAATGGGCATCATCAGATGATTGTAACAAGACACACAGGCAATGGCCACCGTGAGTATGTACTGGGAAAATCAGGTCAGGCTGGACAGTTGACACTTGTACAACATTTCACGTCAATATACATGGTGCCAGGGGACAATGGCACAGAGCACAACCTATGCTGTAGACACAGAGATTTTCGACATTTTCGGATTACACACATGATACCTAGGTAAAGATGCCCCTGGGGACAGTAGTGGCCACAGCACCATAAAACCCTGGCAGTGTATCCATGGAACAGTGCACGTACAAATGCTGGTGAAACACAAAAAACACACATGTACCTACCCCCTTCCTGCTGCTGCATCTCCTGTAGGCGCCTGTCCAAGTCTGGAAAGACCACCGCCAGCACACGCTTGTGGATGTGGGAGAGACGGCGGCGCCCGCGGTTCTTATGGCTCTCAGGTGAGTCCCCCAGCAGGACCCGTGCGATCCTCCGCGTCCAGCACCGGATATCCTGCCAGCGTTTCCTCACCTGGGACAGGCGCCGCTTCCGACCATCCGCACTCCTCACGGCGCTGACGGTGGTCAGCCATATGTGCTCCTTGGCAGAGGCGTCTACCTGTGAGGATGAACAAGTGACACTACATCAATACACCTGGCACATGTCACAGAGACACATATTAGAACACATTTGCTGTTTACAACAAGGCATAGTATGCATCCAACGCATTGCACCTTTGTCATAGGGACATGATCCTCTGGGGAAGGCCAAAAGCAGTACGTGCCATTGAAAGGACACAGGTGGAATGAGGGCAACTACACAATCAATGATCCAGGCTCACACTGTGCATCACACCCACCCCTCCTGTCTCTGGGCACTGCTGGGAGTGATAGGCACCCACCCCTCATATGTCTGGGCACTGCTGGGAGTGATAGGCACCCACCCCTCCTGTCCCTGGGCACTGCTGGGAGTGATAGGCAACCACCCCTCCTGTCTCTGGGCACTGCTGGGAGTGATAGGCACCCACCCCTCATATGTCTGGGCACTGCTGGGGGGACTCTGCACACACCCCTCCTGTCTCTGGGCACTGCTGGGGGGACTCTGCACACACCCCTCCTGTCTCTGGGCACTGCTGGGAGTGATAGGCACCCACCCCTCATATGTCTGGGCACTGCTGGGAGTGATAGGCACACACCCCTCCTGTCCCTGGGCACTGCTGGGAGTGATAGGCACCCACCCCTCATATGTCTGGGCACTGCTGGGGGGACTCTGCACCCACCCCTCCTGTCCCTGGGCACTGCTGGGAGTGATAGGCACCCACCCCTCCTGTCTCTGGGCACTGCTGGGAGGACTCTGCACACACCCCTCCTGTCTCTGGGCACTGCTGGGAGTGATAGGCACCCACCCCTCCTGTCTCTGGGCACTGCTGGGAGTGATAGGCACCCACCCCTCTTGTCTCTGGGCACTGCTGGGAGTGATAGGCATCCACCCCTCATATGTCTGGGCACTGCTGGGGGGACTCTGCACACACCCCTCCTGTCTCTGGGCACTGCTGGGGGGACTCTGCACACACCCCTCCTGTCTCTGGGCACTGCTGGGAGGACTCTGCACACACCCCTCCTGTCTCTGGGCACTGCTGGGAGTGATAGGCACCCACCCCTCATATGTCTGGGCACTGCTGGGAGTGATAGGCACACACCCCTCCTGTCCCTGGGCACCGCTGGGAGTGATAGGCACCCACCCCTCATATGTCTGGGCACTGCTGGGGGGACTCTGCACCCACCCCTCCTGTCCCTGGGCACTGCTGGGAGTGATAGGCACCCACCCCTCCTGTCTCTGGGCACTGCTGGGAGGACTCTGCACACACCCCTCCTGTCTCTGGGCACTGCTGGGAGTGATAGGCACCCACCCCTCCTGTCTCTGGGCACTGCTGGGAGTGATAGGCACCCACCCCTCTTGTCTCTGGGCACTGCTGGGAGTGATAGGCATCCACCCCTCATATGTCTGGGCACTGCTGGGGGGACTCTGCACACACCCCTCCTGTCTCTGGGCACTGCTGGGGGGACTCTGCACACACCCCTCCTGTCTCTGGGCACTGCTGGGAGGACTCTGCACACACCCCTCCTGTCTCTGGGCACTGCTGGGAGTGATAGGCACCCACCCCTCCTGTCTCTGGGCACTGCTGGGAGTGATAGGCACCCACCCCTCATATGTCTGGGCACTGCTGGGGGGACTCTGCACACACCCCTCCTGTCTCTGGGCACTGCTGGGGGGACTCTGCACACACCCCTCCTGTCTCTGGGCACTGCTGGGAGTGATAGGCACCCACCCCTCATATGTCTGGGCACTGCTGGGAGTGATAGGCACACACCCCTCCTGTCCCTGGGCACTGCTGGGAGTGATAGGCACCCACCCCTCATATGTCTGGGCACTGCTGGGGGGACTCTGCACCCACCCCTCCTGTCCCTGGGCACTGCTGGGAGTGATAGGCACCCACCCCTCCTGTCTCTGGGCACTGCTGGGAGGACTCTGCACACACCCCTCCTGTCTCTGGGCACTGCTGGGAGTGATAGGCACCCACCCCTCCTGTCTCTGGGCACTGCTGGGAGTGATAGGCACCCACCCCTCCTGTCTCTGGGCACTGCTGGGAGTGATAGGCACCCACCCCTCATATGTCTGGGCACTGCTGGGGGGACTCTGCACACACCCCTCCTGTCTCTGGGCACTGCTGGGGGGACTCTGCACACACCCCTCCTGTCTCTGGGCACTGCTGGGAGGACTCTGCACACACCCCTCCTGTCTCTGGGCACTGCTGGGAGTGATAGGCACCCACCCCTCCTGTCTCTGGGCACTGCTGGGAGTGATAGGCACCCACCCCTCCTGTCTCTGGGCACTGCTGGGAGTGATAGGCACCCACCCCTCATATGTCGGGGCACTGCTGGGGGGATTCTGCACACACCCCTCCTGTCTCTGGGCACTGCTGGGGGGACTCTGCACACACCCCTCCTGTCTCTGGGCACTGCTGGGAGGACTCTGCACACACCCCTCCTGTCTCTGGGCACTGCTGGGAGACATCAGGCATCCCCCCCCTTGGGACCCCCCCTACAGTACATAGCATGTGTGTCACACCTGGACACAATGGCAGAAGTCACAGTCACAAAAAAGGGACACAGTCTGTGCCAGTGGACACTGCACTCACCTGATAACCTGGTCGCCCATACAGCATGGGGTACTGTGGGAGGATCACATCCACCAAAGCCATGTTCTCCTCCAGGGTGAATGGCTGTGACCTCTCCACAGCCCTTGACATGGTTCCAGGGAATCAGTAGCAGCAGCTGGGTCGTGGAATACAGAGATGTGCAGGCAAGTGCTACCTCATGGGACCTGGCTGCCTTATATCTGCCTTGCTGGCCCATTTCATGCACAGGAGTGCAGAGTGATTGGTCACTCACATTTGCATCCTATGTTTCCTCCAATCCCTTCAAACCTAGCGGTCAGTGGGTTCTTATTCTGTTTTTTTCTTCAGCATGACGTCAACCCCACAAACACATTGCAACAAAGTAGATTCATTCCAACTGACTTCTGCTGTGCACCTTCCAGAACAAATTCAAACTTTAAACTTGGTCTCCATGACAACCAGCATGCATGTAGGCCTTAATACGTGTCCCTCATGTGTCCCCTATGTAATTTGGAGCTTCACACACAGGTAGGGTGCGTTCCGGGGCCCTAGGGCACCCCAAATGCATAGCAACTGCCCGTACACACGCCTGTACGCTCCCTATCACTATGGGTGTCCTCGCGTATGCGTACTCGTAGTGGTACGGCCCGTACACACGCCTGTACGCTCACCATCACGATGGGTACACATACGGCAGCACTCCCATAGTGATACGGGAAGGTACACAGGCCCTCTTAGCAGAAGTACGGTGTTTTTCACACATCACAGTGGTGACAGGCAGCACACAGGAAGGAATAGGGCTGACATACTTGTCCATGGATGGACATCAAGGCATTGTCTGGGCAGTACTACATGTGTGGGGCACAGGTGTGAACGGCTGTGATGTGGCACAATACTCCTGAGTGGAGAAGGCACCAGATGTATGATGAGATGTGTACATATGTAATGTGTGACGGTGCAATGTGTGCCAGGCATGCCCTTGACTCCTTTGACATGTGTGCATGTCGTACTGCACACTTGGCATGAGCGTCACTGGCAGGGCACGGACAACAACACACGCAAGTGTCCCCTGAGGCCCGGTACAGGGGTTACCACACCTGACATGTCACTACCCACGGTGCACGATGTGACTATGTAATGTATGTGTGGGGGGTTCACATTAGGTAGATGTTTGAGCTCCTTCAAAAGCTGCAGCAGTTGCAGCAACCAACATGTGTCTGTGTGTAGATGGCCATGGCACACTGTTCCGCACACCATGCCACATGTGGTATCGGATGTGAGGTGCGTATGTATGCATGGGACACGGAGTAGCGTAACAAGGACATGTCTGCATCCTCTCTATGAATGTGTGGTGAGTCATTACATGTGCACCTTCATGGCAAGGTGTGTGGGCTGTCCTAGTGTGATGTCATGTGACCTGTGGCTCTAGTGTTCCGCTACCAGTCTCTGCAATCGACATCCTACTTCTGCTGATGTGTGGGTGTATGTCACTCCTGTCTTGCGTCTGGCTGTTCACTTGCACTGGGACACAGCTAATCCCATGCCATGGCATGTGGAGGTTCTCAATCTGCGTGTGTAGCTGGGTCTTGGTAGGAGTGTCACCTGCCAGCCATACGTGTCCAGGGCATGTGGCACATACCTGACTCCGTATGTCGCATATGTGTATAGACAGATTAACATGTGCTCAGGACAAATTATTTGTTGTTGTGGTGCACTCACTCTTTCTTGTCACTTCCAAATTACTGCAGGGCGCCGCCTCTTCCCCGACCAATTCCGGACTTGGCTGCCATGCGGGAGAATGATTGTATCCGGTGCTACCGCTTCCCCCAACGGTTGATTCTGGATTTGACGGCGAGACTGGCACCACACCTGCAACCGCTGCACAGGTATCCTACGGCACTGACACCCAAGCTGAAGGTAATGGCAGCCCTACATTTTCTAGCCACGGGTACCTTTCAAAATACCATAGCTCATGTTGGTGGCACGTCCCAGAGCATGTTCTGCCGTGTGCTGCATGATTTCTTAGAGGCCATGTTGATTCACCTGGATGACTTCATCCATTTCCCAACCCCTGAAATGTTGACTGGGGTCAAGCGTGGATTCTATGCCCTGGGAGGGATGCCCCATGTCATTGGGTCCATAGATGGGACACATGTTGCTTTGGTACCACCACACGCACAGGAGGTAGCGTACCGCAATCGCAAGCACTACCACTCCATCAATGCCCTTGTGGTGTGTCTGTCCAACATGGTGATTTCACATGTCTGTGCTCGTTTTCCAGGATCAGCACACGATGCCTACATCATGAGGCGTAGCAGGATGCCTGAAATGATGACGCAGCTGCGCAACGAACGAGCATGTGTTGTTGGTGGGTACAGTCTGTCTGTCCTGTATTTTGCGTTGACTTCCAGCACGACCGCTTCTCCTGGTCTAACGATGTCCATGTGCTCCCCATGTAGGGGACGCTGGCTATCACGCCTCTCCGCAACCCCATCACGCCGGCCCAGCTCCGCTACAACACCGCCCATGGCCGGACAAGGCGAGTGATAGAGAGGACGTTTGGCCTGCTGAAGAGCCGATTCAGGTGCCTACACAAGACCGGCGGCGTACTCCCATATGCCCCGGCGAAGGTCTGCAAAATCTTCATGGTCTGCTGCATGCTGCACAACACGGCAGTTGAGAAAGCTGTGCCACTCATCCTGGATCAAGATGACGAGGACCATCCACCCGTGAGGACGAAGGGCTTGGCAATGGGGCTAGTGATGTGGAGGATGTGGAGCCGCAAGAGGACATCCGGACTCGGCTCATACGCGACTTCTTTGCTTAGTGGTGAGTACCGGTGTCTGAGTGTGCACGCATTGGTCCCCGTGTGGCATGTGTTGTGATGTGTGTCTCCACCTGCATGTATGGCACGTGAGTCAGAGGTGTGTGTGGGTGTGTCACTGGAGTGATGGTGCCAGTGATGGTTGTATTTCCCCAGTCATAATTGTGACCTAGCATGTTGTCATCCATACATGTGTCGAGTAAATGCACATGCAAGTGGCTGTGCTTTTTGTGACTGACTTCTTGTGTGTCTCTCTTCCCCAGGTACTTGCGCATGCCGTCTGCTGCTTGCATTGTTGTGGCACTGCTATTCCTCATGGACACGTCATCGTGTGCTGACTCAGCGTTACAGGCACGGACACGTTTGGAAGTCTCCTTAGGGTAAGGGATGCATCAGGGGTGTATTGGGTGTGGCAGTTGTTCACGATGTATGCACACTGCCCCTGTCAATGTTTGGTTCCTCTGCAGACATGTTGCATCACCATGGTACACATTACATGCAGCTGGGTACACCTGAATAGATGGTCAGACGTGTTGACAGTCATCAGTGATGGGATAGTGGATTGTGATGATGGCATCAATGTGTGTAACACTGCCCTCGGACACATACGGTTTGCATTGGCTTGACATGCTGTGGGACTTCCACATCAGCGGATCAATGGTGTATGGCAGGCTCTCCGTGAGCAGCTGTGGGTGTTTAGCTGTTAGCCGACACTTGTGTGCCAGTTCCATGGCTATCACGCATTTGTGCTGCAGGAGGGGGGTGCCAGTGTTGGACCCACATGTTACTCCACATGAAGTGTTCATGTGTACTTCAAGTTGCCTCTGCAATCCCGAAAACATGACTAATAAAGGTGTCCCTATGCCTCCAAGGTGCCTCTTCTCAGTCAATGCTGGTGTGTTGCTACGGTGCATCCAGCATGTCTGGCATGGTTTTCCCTGATAGTGGCTATGTGTCTATGTGTCGAGTAGCAAGATGCAAGCTGTGTGTGTGGAATGAGACTGTGTATTGTGCATGATGTCCATGACTGTGTGGGTATTGTGACATGTGCCGTCCCCATGCATCCAACATTGGCCAGGCCCCCATTATGTGCATCCACCGGACTCAAGCTTGCAGGACATGGTTCTGCCACCTGTCTACACATACCTGGGTGCCCCCCAGGACACTGGACATGATCCCTGACCTCTGCGCATGACTGTTGCTGTATTCAATATGTCTGTCAGCACGGTTGTGCGGCCACCCCCTCAGCTGGTTGGGCCCATCACGGGTGAGTATGGTGCTCCATGTCTGTCTTGCCTAATACACTGTGACCCGTGTGTCCTGTGCCAGACTCATGCCCCAGGGTGTGGATGGTTGAAGTCAAAAGAGAACTCAGGCATGGTTAGACTTTACAAGACACATGTAAGGTAATAATGCAACCAGCAGGCATCTTCTCTTCATGGTGTGACTTTTTATTTTAGTGGGGGGGGGGGGTATGACATGAGGGGCTTTCCGGGTGTTTGGAATCCAAAGTTCAGTAGGGGAGTTGGTGTCCTTGCCATTTGAAATCCTCAGAGTCCATGCCACAGTCTTTGTCAACATTGGTCAGACAGTGACCAGCAAGGCCATGTGGCAGAGAATGTCTTTTGATGCTGTGATGCTGTTGCTCCAGTGGGCCAGGTGCCAGGCCAGGTGTCCTGGGAGATGGTGCTGTAGCGCCGACCCTCACGGTCTTTTCCGTGGACGACCCGCCCTCCTGCGGGGACCCTCAGAAGCAGGCCGTGACGACGTTTGGGATGCTCCATCGGATGTTTCCTCCTCCTCCTCCTGATCCCTCCCTGTGGGTGGTGATGTTCTACGCCTTCTGGCACAGGGAGGGTTGCCCATGTTGTCGGCCATCCGACGGAGTGTATCGTGAATTCCCGTGTACGCCGTCACGAGCTCAGCCTGTCCGTCCTCCATCCTCCGTTGGTGTTGCAGTAGACAGGCATGTAGCTCCGCATGTTGCTGGGCCTGCTGGGTCTTGATCCCCTCGAGGACGGACACAACCTGGGCCAGGCCCGTGGTGTCCTGCCGGTATGTGTCCAGGATGTTTCGGACATGGGAATATACCGGATCCCCAGTCCACTGGTCAGGCTGGCGCCTCCGCCGTCCTCCACTCCCACCACCCATGCCCACTTGCACCTGGCCTGCCCTTGTGGGCACATCGGGTCTCCGGGACCCCTGAGGGGTGGCATTTGCGTTGTCGCCTGCCTCCTCCTGGGTGCCCGGGACACCGTGTCCCTCCTGGCCAGCCTGGCTGCTTTGTGGTGGTGGGGCAGGGATCCTGGGTGTCTCCTGGCATGTGGCAGGAGTGGGGGTGGTGGTTGGCCCCGTTGTACCTGACGCAGGTGCTGCAGGTGATTGGACACCAGAGGGGCCAGGTTGGTCGGGGTCGTCCACAGAGTGGTGAGAGTCGTCGCTGCCGGTGGGATCGGCCTCCCGCAGAGCCGGGTCCTGTGAGTCTTCCCCCCCAGTGTTGGGGGGTGAACCACGAGGTTGACCTGTGTGTGAGAGAGACAATGTTAATTTTGGTCCATGCAACATCCATGTTTCATCAGTTTCAAAGTTGGAACATTTCCTCTGGGAATTTGGATCTGTCTTGCATTCCACTCACAGTGCACTTGTGCATGGGTGTGTCCCTTGGGCACAGCTTTGGCGCCTTTAACTATGTGTGGCACAGTCTTACTTGCTGCGTCAAGTGTGACTGCAGTCAGCAGTGGAGTGGGCAGGTGTGGCGAGCCGTGCATTGGCGCCTTCCGTGTTGCACTGGACGTGGGCACATGAAGTAGTTACACACACTTATATGATGCAGGTAGCTGTCGTTGTGCTCGTGCACAGGTTGTGACATGGCCCTGTGTTTTGCCATGGAGGAGAGGGGGGGTGCTGGCACTGGCCACCCTTGTCTACATGCACGCAGTCCACCTGCTGACGAGCAGACATTCCCACACACCACAAGGCTGATTTGCTCTCCCTGTGTCTCCCTCCCTCTCTGTCCCCCTCTCCCTCCCTCTGTGTGTCAGCCTCCTCCCTCTGTCCGTCTCCCTGTGTCTCCCTCCCTCTCTGTCCCCCTCTCCCTCCCTCCATGTGTCAGCCTCCTCCCTCTGTCCGTGTCCCTGTGTCTCCCTCCCTCTCTGTCCCCCTCTCCCTCCCTCTGTGTGTCAGCCTCCTCCCTCTGTCCGTCTCCCTGTGTCTCCCTCCCTCTCTGTCCCCCTCTCCCTCCCTCCGTGTGTCAGCCTCCTCCCTCTGTCCGTGTCCCTGTGTCTCCCTCCCCCTCTGTCCCCGTCTCCCTCCCTCTGTGTGTCAGCCTCCTCCCTCTGTCCGTGTCCCTGTGTCTCCCTCCCTCTCTGTCCCCCTCTCCCTCCCTCTGTGTGTCAGCCTCCTCCCTCTGTCCGTGTCCCTGTGTCTCCCTCCCTCTCTGTCCCCCTCTCCCTCCCTCTGTGTGTCAGCCTCCTCCCTCTGTCCGTCTCCCTGTGTCTCCCTCTCTCTCTGTCCCCCTCTCCCTCCCTCCGTGTGTCAGCCTCCTCCCTCTGTCCGTGTCCCTGTGTCTCCCTCCCTCTCTGTCCCCCTCTCCCTCCCTCTGTGTGTCAGCCTCCTCCCTCTGTCCATCTCCCTGTGTCTCCCTCCCTCTCTGTCCCCCTCTCCCTCCCTCTCTATCCCCCTCTCCCTCCCTCTGTGTGTCACCCTCTGTCACCTCAGCCCAGCTTCCTGGGCACACACTGTTAGCAGATCTTTGAATGGCCCTTGGCTTGTTGATGTGAGTTTGTTTCTGATCTCCAGGCACCCATTGGGTGTAGTGTGTGTCTCTGCGCTGCTGCTGTGGTGGTGTGTGCTGCCACTCTTTCACAATGTTGGCTGTTCATTAGCTGCTGTCATGTGCAAAACAGTGCCTTCAACCCCATGTGTTAATGCAAGGCGTCCGCCATTTGCTGGCGAGTCTTTCCTGTGTGGGGACACACTGTTTGTCTGGCTGTGACCTAGGCCATATGGGCAGAGGGCATTGTTGTCTGCTTCTGAGTTGCACTATGTGATTTTTTGGGCCCACCCTCCCGCCATCCGGGTTACCGTGTCATGTGTTGGTGTCTTGTGTGGCCTGTGACTTGACATTGTCCAGCTGGGTGCATGGGGCATGGTGGCGCCAGTGGCATGTGCGTGTTCATGGAGTGTGGTTGAGTCATGCGATAGCTTGGGGTGGTTGCGTGCCTGTTTGTGAGTTTGGTTGTAGATGACGTTCCCCCCATGTGAGGTGCGTTGTTTGTGTACTCACCCGGGTCTCGGAGTCCTCCAAATCCTGCGACTGCCTCCACCGGCAGTATGGCCATCACCCTCTCCTCCCAGGGATGGTAGTGTACGGGTCTGCGGGACGGCCCTCTTCCAGTGACGTTGGCCTGGTTGTGTTCATCCGTCATCTTGGCTCGGACCCTCCTCCGCAGATCGTACCACCTGGCTTGGCATTCCTGCTTGTTCCTTCTGGTGTCCGCAACAGCATTCACAGCATCGACGATGGTCTGCCACATGGCTGTTTTTTCTGCAATGCTGGTCTGTCTGACCAATGTTCCAAAGAGTTGTGGCTCGACTCTGAGGATTTCATCGACAAGGACCTCCAACTCTTGGTTACTGAACTTTGGATTCTTGTTAGTGGGCATGGTGAGGGGTGTGGGTGTGGATGGTGGGGGGGGTGTGGATGGTTGTGGGTGTGTGGTTGTGGTTGTGCAGGTGTGTATGTGAATGTGATGAGGGGGTGTTTGTGAAGGTGGTTGTGTGAAGGTGTGCAAGTGTAAGGTGTGGTGAAGCTTCTAGTTTGGTGCTGTAGGTTGTCTGTGGGGTCTGGCAGCAGTGAGTCTGTTGCAAAGGCTCATGGTTTGTGTGTGTGGGCCCTTTTTATTGGTCCATTGGTGGGTGTGGCTGTGTTTGAAGTTTGGGTGGGTGTGTTATAAGGAGTGGTGGTGTTTTGAGCCTCTGTTTGTTTTTGGCAGTTGCAGGTCAGTGAATGTGTTGTTTTGGTAGTTGTTGGACATGTTTTGTGGCTTTGTGCCATTCGAATGGTGTATTCTTGTGTCGTTTTGGTTTGTCCTGGTTGTGTACGTGCGTTTTTTGGCGTGTATACGGTGTGTACATGGACCATTTTGTTGTACAGTGCTGTCCTTGTGTGTGGCTTGGTACGAGTCGTACATTCGGTTGTGATGTTGGGGCCTGGGGTGCGCTCCGTCCTTAGGATGTTGTGGTGGGGGTACGCTCCATGCATACGCGGGTGGGGGTACGACTCTGACGTACACGGGTGTAGGTACACGGGGGTACGACATGTACAGGGGTGTACATACACGGGTGGGGCTTCGACACGTACACGGGTGTACATACACGAGGGGGTACGACACGTACAGGGGTGTACATACACGGTGGTACGACACGTACAGGGGTGGGGGTACGACTCGAACGTACAGGGGTGTACATACACGGTGGTACGACACGTACAGGGGTGGGGGTACGACTCGAACGTACAGGGGTGTACATACACGGTGGTACGACACGTACAGGGGTGGGGGTACGACTCGAACGTACAGGGGTGTACATACACGGTGGTACGACACGTACAGGGGTGGGGGTACGACTCGAACGTACAGGGGTGTACATACACGGTGGTACGACACGTACAGGGGTGGGGGTACGACTCGAACGTACAGGGGTGTACATACACGGTGGTACGACACGTACAGGGGGGGTACGACTCGAACGTACACAGGTGTGCATACACGGGTGGGGGTTCGACACGTACACGGGTGTACATACAGGGGGGGGTGTACATTCACGGGGAGTACGACTCGTACGTATGGGTGCTGGGGGGAGTGTTGTGCGTGTATGCGGGCACATGTCTCCATGGTTGCAATGGGAGTTCGGTGCGGATGGTGTTTTTTCCATACGGTTGTAACATCGGACGCACGGGATGGATCGTGATTCCTCGGTCGGACTTCACTTTTCACATTTGTACGGTAAATCGTCCGAGGACGTGTCGGACACATTTTCCGACCCGAGGACGTGTGGGGAATAATTCCCAATGCGGTTCGTATGGACTTTTTACCATGCGAATCGTGATTGCCAGTTTGTACGGCACTTGTACGATTCGTACGGTAAAAAGACCGGATACGAGACGTACGGGGAATTTTTTTACCGGATCGTAATCGGCACCATAGTATGCATTTCCACTGTATTCCTCAACAATGTGTATGATCCAATCATGGAGGACACATGAACATGACTACATTTTTTGTATACACCAAATTTTGGTTTGATTGATGCTGATCTGCTACTGCTAAGTAACTGCAAAGCCTACCTCCACTCATTGAACAAACTAGAAAGGTTCTAAAGACTGGCGTACTAGCAGCACATCACGTAACTGAGTGAGGGGGGCATCACGCATACCACTAACCAATTAGAAGCTCATACAAAGTACCTAAACCTATGTATCAATCCGCCCCTATCTATTAGTGACAGGACAAAGTAAGGAGTGGACGTGAGTCACTGTAGCATTACGTAACTTAATTTCTCTAAAATAAACTCGTAAAGAATCACGCTAAGCAAGCGCAAACGCAAAGCTGCAAACAAGTAAGATTAGTAGTAGCGCAGAAGAGCACCTGTGTCATAATCACAGAAGACTTTTAAACGTTATTAACCTGGAATGTATTGCAAGCAGCAACATTCTAGCTGGTTGGAAGGAAAAAAAGATATTCGCAATATATAACATAGAGCAGAAGAACAGACACAAAGTTGTAATAATTAAATAGGTACTCACCAAGCCCCGGGACCTCCACTCCTAGCAGGTCCAGCAGGTCCTGCTCACGGTCCAGGATGTCGGACCACCGGTGCGTCAGCTGTGCCTGGGTGCGCCGGACCCCAGAGATGCGCGACACTGCCCGGCGCACCTTCCCCCACCGCTGCCGACGCTCCAGGAGGCCGTACCCGGACCCAGGCCTGCCACCTGCTGCCAGGGTTGAGGGGAGGTGGCGCTGCACAAAGAAAATTAGTGCAGCCAACTCCGCCTCCCCAAATAAGGCCCGTGCATGCACCCCTTGTGGGCGCCGCCTTCCGCAAGGAAGGCGGCCGCGGCTCTGGCTGCGCCGGCGAACAGCCCTGCCCTTGGACATGGTTCTGGGGACGGGGCGGGAAAGAAAAGGTAAAATAAATAAAGGAGTAAAGGAAATAAATAGCGGGCAATACAAAGAGAAAAAGTAGCTAAAAAACAAAAAAAAAGTACACAAAAACAAAAAATATAGAGGCAGGAAAATAGTTAGAGAAATAATAAGTAATAAAGATCCAAAAAAAGTGGCTATAAACAAAGGATTGAAAAGATTTAGGGAGGATTGAAAATCAGGCCCCAGAACCATGCAATAGAGTGGAAAACAAGATGGCCGCGCCCGTTGCGACCACGTGCGCAAGTTCGCGCGATATTTTCTCCCTGAGCAAGCAAAAAGCAACGCGATCAAGTAAAAGCGATCGCGAACAGGAAATATCGACCGCGAACATGCATTGCGCGACCCGGAACAGGAAGTAAACAACGCCAGAGGGCGGGACAAGTGAAAACAAGATGGCCGCGCCCGTGAGCGACCGCATGGGTAAGTTGGCGACCCGCGAACACGCAAAAAATACCGCGAACAGGCGGCAAAAAAACTTCCGCCTCCTCGCGATATTTCCGGCGTGTTTGCGGAGATTTTCTGCATTCTCGCGATAATTTGCGGAAGTTAATTCCGCAAATTCCGCCCACCCCTAACTCTAATTTAATATAGGTTGGAGTGAGAATTGTAAATTAATTAAGTTCAGTGTCCAGCACTTATCTTAATTAAATATAGACTGGAGTGGGAATAGTAAATACATTTAGTTCAGTGTCCAGCAGCTACCCTAATTTTATATAGGTTGGAGTGAGAATATTAAATTAATTAAGTTCAGTGTCCAGCACTTATCTTAATTAAATATAGACTGGAGTGGGAATAGTAAATTAATTTAGTTCAGTGTCCAGCACCTACTCTAATTTAATATAGGTTGGAGTGAGAATAGTAAATTAATTAAGTTCAGTCTGTAGTGGGAGTAGTATGTTAATTAAGTTTGGTAAATAGTAAATATTAGAATTAAATATAGAGTTGAATAGGAACAGTTAAATTAATTTGTTTTAATTAACAAAAAATCTGTATATTTTAGTTTTGGTTGGATAAAAGATAGAAGTTATATCAGAATGCAAATTCCAATTTTTTTTATAAAATAGTAGAAAGGAAAATAAGATTTGTTTTATAGTTGTTGGAATGTATATTAATTAGAGAGAAAATATTGTTTATTATTACACATATTCTAATAATTAAATCATTGAAATAAACATGTAATAAAATATTTAATATTTAACATTTGTATTATTGTCATAATTTTTTTATAATGGATATATATTTGTTTAATGTATATTTTGGACATGAATATATGAACACACAAAATAATTAAAAATAAAAAAATCAGATTTTTATACCTGTTTAATATTTTTAAATTTATATTGTGTACTCTCAATATTTTTAGACTTTATTTTAATTTATAAGAAATTGTATGTTTTGAAATATATGATAAATATATTTTAATTATTAATATTTATATTAGATAATTAATATTGAAATTGTTTACATTTTAGAATATGTATTTTTTTTTTTAGTTTTGGTATGTTGTAGATACAATATTAATTATATCATGTTCATCAATTTATTTTGGTAATATATACAGTTTTATTATTATATTAATAAATATTTTTGATTTATTATATTTATTTGTATACGTTAAAAATTTTTCACATAGATAAAAAAACATAGGTATTCTTTTTGAGTATTTTATTCTAATGTTTTACTAATTTTTAAAGTAATGTGTAATGTTAAATAAATAGTTAGGGCATTTATTGGTATTTTTTTAGTTGTTATGTTTGTTTGGGTCTTTTATTTTGTAACCGCTCGCTGTTGTTTTGGGTTATTTTGGTCGAATCCAGGTCGCGGTCGGGAGCTGTTTCGCGTTTGAGAAGGTAAGAGTTATTTTCTTTATTATTAAATAGTTTTAAGTGTTTTGTGGAAGTAGTAATGTTGTAATAAGTGTGTATGGATTGATGTTTTAGAAGTTAGGGTGTTAGTAATAGTTTGTATACGGTTTTATTATTTACGTTGTGTTCCGTGTTTGTGGCTTTGTTAGTGTTTTGTTATTTCGGTGTGTTAAAGTTTTATAGTGTTTGAATAATGTTTGTAGTGATGTTTTTAGGTGCCTTATGTGTGTTTGTGTGTGGGTGGGAATGTTTGTTTCTCTTTTGTAGGTTTTACGGAGAAGATATTTTCGTCGGTTTCAAACACCTTATTTTTTTTAAAGGAAGTGTGTATTAGTTGTGTTTACTAATCTTTATTTTACACTTCCTTTATTGTTCGGGTTTCCAGGAGCGGTTATTTACCTTTTTAATATTTTTCGGGATTTTTATGGTTAATGGATAGTCGTTTTTTTGCGTAGACGTTGTTTTCGATAAACAGTTGTATTTTTACATTTTATTTGGATTTCTTTTTGATACCTATGGATTTTGAACTACCTGGATTTATTTGGAAGGAATGTTACTATCCCATTGGAGCAACTACACAGGTAAGTTCATTTAAATATTTTTATTGTTGGTGGCCAAATCTTATATATTTAATATTGTTGTTGTGTACTTGGTTTGTTTAATTATGTTGTCTAAATATATGTCGATATAAATTATTTATATATTTTAGACAACATAATTAAATATGTGATATAATAAAGTGGTTTATTTATGTTGTGATAGTTGTTTTAGTAGAATTGTGGGTTAAGATTTAGGAAAGGGTTTAGAAGAGAGTTTGAGCTATTATATTTAAGTACTCAAGTCCTCTTGTGGATGGGTATAGCTGTACCTGTTGTTGTAGGTAATTATACATTTGAGTAGGTTGTCTAGATTGTTTTGGTTTTAATTGTAGGACAGATTGTTGCATTCTTAATTCTTGGAAACTTTGTTCCTTTTGTATGGCAATTAGTAGTTTTTGTAGTGTTGGAGTTGTTCTCCCAGTAGAAGTTAGGAATGCATTATGCTAGCCTTCGACGGCGTTGTTAGTTTTGGCTTGTTGGTTGAGTGTACTTACATATACATTCCACCAAGGTATTTGGAACTTGGGCTGACGTCTATGGCCTGATCTGTGTAGTCTCCCCACCCAGGTATCCTCAAAATAATCTAATAGGGGAGATAACTTTACTTCATTTTGTTTGTAGAATGGACTTTCTAATAAAAGATTGTAATGTTCTGCAACATCTGTGGTTGGTACATAAGCTAGGGCTGTTAGAAGTTTTATTTGATGTGCAAAACTTATGTTAGTGGCATATTCTACACTTAGTGAAGATTTTTGTAAATGTCTCCATATACATTGGTTTAGATGGAAGTAACATCCTTGGATAGCTGTATGGGGGTACAGTTTTAGAATGCAATTTATCATGGCTTGCTCAAAATCTATGATAATTCTTTGAGGGTAAAAATCATTTGATTCTTGTTTTAGTTTTCCTAGCATTTCATTATATGTTGTGTTTTGTTTGTTAGGTAATAGTGCATAAATTAAAGGTATGGAAGTGTTGTGATATTGACCGTGTATTGTGTAAAGCTGGTAGAATGGTTTTGGGCATATTGTAAAGGTGCCATCCATCATCCATGTTTGGCATTGTTGGAGTTTAGTTATATTGTTTGCAGTAGCAAACATTATGATTCTTTTTTCTGTGCTTTTGTTATCAAAAAAAATAAAAGGTTCATTATTGTGGGTCATCGTTAATTCTGGTGGAATGATGATATCTTGAAAAGTTTTAGGGGATGGTATAGTTGTCGTGGTTGCTTTTTTGGTCCTAGCAATAGTTCTTTTTATAGAAGCAATTGATGGTAATTGGCCTCTTGCTTCTTTGGGCACTCTAGGTAATAGTTCTTTTAGGATTACACTTGTAGCAGTTTGTGAACCAGTGCTTAATTCTTTGATATTTTCGAGGGTTGATCTGACTTCTATTTCAGAGAGATTGGGTGGATGGTTATGCTCTCTTGTATATAGTACAGTTGTTTCTCTTGTTGTTGCTCGTCCGTAGCATTTGTTCGAATAATATTTAGAACACTTCCAGTTCACTTTTCGGTCCGTCTGCTTTTCTTGGGTGTATGTGTAACCCATGTAACACAATAGGAATTTTCCTTTCTGCGAAGTTATAAATTGGGCTTCTTCTGTCATCGTGATGTGTTAGAAATCTGCAAAAAATGTATATGAAAATATATGCAATAGTACTTTATATATTTCTATAAAAATAGGAAACAAACTACTTTTTTATATATACTTACCAAGTGTTTTTGATTGTATTTGAATGAAGATGTTGTTTGTAGACAAAATGCTGTTTAGTTGATGTAGTCTCTGAAAGTTAAAGAACATATATTGTTTTGGTTGGTTTAGGGTTTTTAAGTGGGGTGGTATTGCTGTTTGGTATAGACTATATTTTTTTGGTTGAAACGTATTTTATTGTTTTACAAATCAACAACTCAACAAACATTCCCCCGCCTTCACCTGTCCCGGAAGTACCACACATTTATCATCAAGACCAATTATTCAGGAGAAGGAACAACCTTCCCACCCAGTTCTCTACCCCCCCTCCCCCACCACATGTCAATGTACCCCCGTCCCCTACCCCTCTTACTATGTGCCCCTCCTCCCTAATAAATAAGATGCAGGAGCCCAACCTCTCCCTAAGCAAACAGAGCCTTCCCTCATGCCCAGTGGTATAGACTATAGGTGTTAATTTATACAGGTTTTTTAAAACTTAAAAAAGAGAACATGGATTTGTTTAGGGGTTTAGGATGTTTTGGGGTTGGAGTAGGATTTAATTAATATTTTATAAAGTATTTTGATAGTATACTTACTTTTTAGTGAGTCTTTTCTGGCAATCTTCAATATTTTCTTTAGCTGTTTGGAGTAATATCTATAGTGGAAACATAAAGAGATGGAATATATAAGTTAGTTATTTATTTGAGTAAAGATAAATTAGTGTCTTAGTTTAATTTGGCAGTTTAGTTAGAAAATAATATTTACTTACGTTTTTAGAATAGTAATAGGATGTAGGTTTCTTCTGTTTAGCAGAGTTTCTTCTTCGTTCAATGCTTTGGTTTAAGGCACAGTAGAAGACTTGTTTTAATTGGTTTATATAGTGGTTTTAAATTGTTTCTTGAATGTTATTGGTTGTTTTCTGTATGGGGCCTTTCTATTGGATGGTTTGAATTTTTTTTAGTTAATTGGTTTCCTTTTATGGAAAATGCAAAGTAAGAGTATATTTAGTTTTAAAGGAGGAGAGTTTTAAATAATTATATATAAAAGATTGTTTATAATGTGTTGTCATTTTTTTTAAATGTGTTCGAAATGCCAATGTGATAATTATTTCAGTGTTTTTTTATTATGTTGTTAAATATTGAGATCGTTATAAATGTTATGTTTATGTTTAAGTAGAATCTCATTTGAAAATGTATGTTTTCGGAAAATATTGTCTTTATGTTGTTTAAAGTATTGGTTTTATTAGTATTAGAATTGTCGATATATTTTAAAAAAACAATATTATTGATGTCTATTTTTTGGTTATCGATATTTGTGACATGTGTATTTATTTACTTATGTCGATATTTAGTATTGCGATATTTATGTGTGCGATTTTTGTGTGATCGATATAATTGTATTACGATATTGTAGTGTCGATATTAGTGTAGTTTTTTAAATAAGTATACAATGTCGATATTTTTGATGTCGATATATTTGATGCGATATTTGTATAGTTCGATAATGTGTCTTTCGATAATATGTCAGAGATCCATTAATTATATGCAAGTATCTAGGTATTTGGTATGGGTACGCAGGAAACCACCTTGCTTTTTACTATGTGATAGGTTGACAACCCCAGCTTAATTCAAACATATATTTGATTCCCCTAAATGATGAATAGTGTTCTATCCAAATACCAGAAATGATTCTTTCTTTTCACCACAGCCTTCAAGTTTGACCCTTGTACCCAACCACTATCCACTTTCAAAATATAGCTGCGCAATCTGATAGCCCTCAACCTCTAGCCCAACAGAGCAGCAAACAAAACCTACCAGAAAACCTGAATGTGTGCAATATGCAAAGCAAAAATGAGAAATCATCTAAACTGGTACACAATTCACAAATATATTTGGGTACTTAGTTTAAAGCTAAGAAAGAAGAGAATCAAAGAGACGTACATGTTTGTGGAAGAAACGATTATAGATAACAATAAAACTATATACTCAAGAGCTGTGTGTGTGAGTGTATGTGTTTTTGTACCTTGATAATTCAATTGTTTACTGAAACATAGCTCCAGTTATTTTGCAACACTTCTAATTGAATTACCTGGAAAGTCATGTGTGTTCCATTAAATTATTTGAGTACAATGTTACTGTGAAAAGGAAACCATTTTTCAGACAGATGGGATATAAATTCATGAGACACTCATTAGCATACTTCAAATCTAAAACATTTCCATCTGTATCATTAAAGAAATTTAATAGCAGGGTTTCTTTAATCCTTAAATCCACACCCTCAACCCTCTCCCCATAGGCATAAAAAAATCCCCTAAATATTTAAGCCATATCATTAGGCCCTATACCTTAAACTCCAATTTGTTAAACTCTGCTCTCTTAACCCATTAACCCTGCACCTAAAAGTGTCAATACCTATACCGTATATCCCACAGGATTAAACCCTATCCACTATAATCGTCATAACCCTAACTCTTAACCCTTTAAATACTTAACACTATACCCAAAACCATTAATTCTTAAACCTGTACCTTACCACCTTAACTATTATACCCTTAACCTAAAACCACACATTTTAACCCCATAACCTCACATCTATTCCCCTAATGCATAATCCTTATTCTGTTAACTTTAAAGTAAAGTCTCATCTTTTCGCCTCAGTATGTGTGTGTGTTTGTGTACTTGTGCATGGACTCTGAAAATACATAGGCCTTTAGAGGTAGAACAAAGTCTTACTTTTATTTTAGATAAATATTAACATAATGATTTAGAGTCAAAACAATACAGAAGTCCCATCCATCGTATTACAACTGTATGATAGTCTAAGGCACTTGTAATATGGTTGAAGAAGTATCTTTCCCATTTTGAGTATCCCATCCACATACTCTAAATACGACCCTCAGTCAAGCAATCTAATGCATAGGTGAACTTACCAGCAGTAGTAGTATTCAAGCGCAGTATTTAATGTCAGCGTTTAAAGAAATTGCAGCTATCACAAGCTAACACAGCTCCAACCTCCTCTTTCCAAGTCTCCAAGGAAAGTGACCACTGCACATGAGAGCTAGAACTCTCAGCCTCAGTGTCCTAGGCAGCAGGAATGGAGCCATTATGACACTGTCAGCAACCATCTGCTTGTTATGTTTCTATTTCTGCTACCTGGCAAATGTCTGATGATGTCACGGACACAGAATCTGCATAGGGTGGAAGACTAACTTGAGAATCCTGGTGTGTGGGAAAATCCAACAAACAACAGAAGCAAGATTATCATTAAAGAAAATGCGGAAAAGGTCAGTTATTCAATAAGGGAATGCCCACAAGCTTTCCCACTTTGTTACAATGGCACAGTGTCAAAAAATGCCACATCTGGACATACACTTTGTCACTGGAACCAAGCTATACCTGTCTGATGAGCCCTAACTAGGGCAAAACCAGTCTTGGGTTTCTTATGTTCTGGTTCAGAGGAGAACCTGGTCTGTTCCTATTGGAGCAGAGTCAAGACTGATTTGTATTTGACTGGGTCCAAACTGAGGTGGCATGGTATGGAAAATAATAATGGATCGGGATGAGCCCGAGTAATTACTAGAGGACAAGATTAATTCAATCATTCCATCCATTACTTTTCCGTGCACTTAAATAAAAAAGCAGACATTATTTTGTACTTTCTAAATAATGGGAAGGGTTTCCTAATTTCCAGTTATATTTTTTGTCCATTCTTGTGAGACTTTTCAATTATTTTCCAAGGTTTTCAAACATCTAACACCAAGGTGCCAATTCCGATCCGGTAAAAAAATTCCCCGTCCGACTCGTATCCGGATTTTTTTCCGTCCGAATCGTCAAAGTAGCGTACAAACTGCCAAGTACGATTCGAACGGAAAAAAGTCCATACGAATCGCATTGGGAAGATTTCCCCACACGTCCTCGGGTCGGGAAAAGTCACCGACACGTCCCCGGTCGAAAAACCCACCGTGCGGAAAAATAAAGTCCGACTGCGCAAGTACGATCCCTCCCGTCCTCCCCATTTCACAACCGTACGCAAAAAACACCGTCCGAACCGAACTCCCATAGCAACCATGGAGACATGTGCCCGCATATGCGCCGAACACCCCACCACCCCCCCCGCCCGCGTATGTACGCACCGAACCCCCACCCCAGCAGTGCATGTACGCCCCGAACCCCCACCCGTGTATGTACGCCCCGAACCACCACCCGTGTATGTACGCACCCAACCCCCCCCCAGCCGTGTATGTACGCACCGAACCCCCACCCGTGTATGTACGGACCGAACCCCCACCCGTGTATGTACGCACCCAACCCCCACCCCAGCAGTGTATGTACGCACCGAACCCCCACCCGAGTATGTACGCACCTAACCCCCCCCAGCCGTGTATGTACGCACCAAACCCCTCCCCCAGCCGTGTATGTACGCACCGAACCCCCCCCCAGCCGTGTATGTACGCACCGAACCACCACCCGTGTATGTATGCACCGAACCCCCACCCCAGCAGAGTATGTACGCCCCGAGCCCCCACCCGTGTATGTACGGACCGAACCCCCACCCGTGTATGTACGCCCTCGAACCCCCCCCAGCCGTGTATGTACGCACCGAACCACCACCCGTGTATGTACGCCCCCGAACCCCCACCCGTGTATGTACGCACCAAACCCCCACCCCAGCCGTGTATGTACGCACCGAACCACCACCCGTGTATGTACACCCCCGAACCCCCACCCGTGTATGTACGCACCCAACCCCCCCCAGCCGTGTATGTACGCACCGAACCCCCACCCGTGTATGTACGGACCGAACCCCCACCCGTGTATGTACGCACCCAACCCCCACCCCAGCAGTGTATGTACGCACCGAACCCCCACCCGAGTATGTACGCACCTAACCCCCCCCAGCCGTGTATGTACGCACCTAACCCCCCCCAGCCGTGTATGTACGCACCAAACCCCCCCCAGCCGTGTATGTACGCACCGAACCCCCCCCCAGCCGTGTATGTACGCACCGAACCCCCACCCGTGTATGTACGCACCAAACCCCCACCCCAGCCGTGTATGTACGCACCGAACCCCCACCCGCGTATGTACGGACCGAACCCCCACCCGTGTATGTACGCACCGAACCACCACCCGTGTATGTACGCACCCAACCCCCCCCAGCCGTGTATGTACGCCCCGAACCCCCACCCGTGTATGTACGCACCAAACCCCCACCCCAGCCGTGTATGTACGCACCGAACCACCACCCGTGTATGTACGCCCCCGAACCCCCACCCGTGTATGTACGCACCCAACCCCCCCAGCCGTGTATGGACGCACCGAACCCCCACCCGTGTATGTACGGACCGAACCCCCACCCGTGTATGTACGCACCCAACCCCCACCCCAGCAGTGTATGTACGCCCCGAACCCCCACCCGAGTATGTACGCACCGAACCACCACCCGTGTATGTACGCACCCAACCCCCCCCCAGCCGTGTATGTACGCCCCGAACCCCCACCCGTGTATGTACGGACCAAACCCCCACCCGTGTATGAACGGACCGAAACCCCCCCAGCCGTGTATGTACGCACCGAACCCCCCCCCAGCCGTGTATGTACGCCCCGAACCCCCACCCGTGTATGTACGCCCCGAACCACCACCCGTGTATGTACGCACCGAACCCCCACCCCAGCAGAGTATGTACGCCCCGAACCCCACCCGTGTATGTACGGACCGAACCCCCACCCGTGTATGTACGCACCCAACCCCCACCCCAGCAGTGTATGTACGCCCCGAACCCCCACCCGAGTATGTACGCACCGAACCCCCACCCGTGTATGTACGCCCCCGAACCCCCACCCGTGTATGTACGCACCGAACCCCCCCCCCAGCCGTGTATGTACGCACCGAACCACCACCCGTGTATGTACGCACCGAACCACCACCCCAGCCGTGTATGTACGCACCGAACCCCCACCCGTGTATGTACGGCCGTACCCACACCCCACCAGGGAATGTACGGACCGCACCCCCACCAGTGCATGTACGGACCGTACTGACGCCAAAAAAACACGTACTGAACCAGGACAAACCATACTTACACAAGGAGAGTCAAGTAGAGTTTCCCCACACCACCAAACATGCCCAACAACCCCACAAACATCACATACACTCACCTGCAACTGCCAAACTGCCAAACAGAGGCCCAAAACTCAATCACTCCTCATAACACACCCACACAAATTTCAAACACAGCCACACCCACAAATGGACCAATAAAAATGGACCACACACACAAACCATGAGCCTTTGCAACAGACCCACTGCTGCCAGAGCCCACAGACGACCCACACCACCATACTTGAACCTCACACTTGCATACCTTCACACAACCACCTACACAAACACCCCCTCATCACATTCACACACACACCTCCACTACCACACCCACACACCCACAACCATCCACACCCACACCCCCACAACCATCCACACCCACACCCCCACAACCATCCACACCCACACCCCACGCCATGTCCACCACCAAGAATCCAAAGTTCACAAAGGAGGAGCTGGAGATCCTTGTCGACGAAATCCTCAGAGTCGAGCCACAGCTCTTTGGGACATTGGTCAGACAGACCAGCATATCCGAAAAAACGGCCATGTGGCAGAGGATCGTCGATTCTGTGAATGCTGTTGGGACCACCAGAAGGACCAGGCACGAGTGCCAATCCAGGTGGTACGATCTGCGGAGGACGGTCAAGAGGAAGATGACTGACAATCACAACCAGGGGAACATCACTGGAGGAGGGCCGCCCCCCAGACCGGTACAATACCATCCCTGGGAGGAGAAGGTGATGTCCACGCTGGCGGTGGAGGGACTACACGGACTGCCTGGACTCCCAGACCCTGGTGAGTACACAAACAACTCACCTCACATGGGGGGGATGCCATACACAATCAATCATGCATGCCACCCCCCCCAAGCCACCACCGCACACAACAACACTCCACAAACACACACATGCCACTAGCGCCTCCATGCCCCATGCATCAATCAGGGCCATGCCAAGTCACAGGCCACACAAAACACCAACACAACACAGGATGTGGTCGATGCTGGGAGTGGGGGCATCAAAACTAACATTGAGCAACTCACAAGCACAAAACAATGCCCTCAGCCCATATGGCCCTGGGCACAGTCATACAAACTGTGTGTACCCACACAGTACTGTCTTGCCTGCAAATGGTGGCTGCCATGCAGGATGACATGGGTCTGAAGGCAGAATTTGCACATTACAGCAGACAATGAAGATGCACCGCTCTGATAGAGTCTCAGCACACACCGCCACAGCAGCAGCCTACACTCAGACACACTGCCCAATGGGTGCCCGGAGAACAGGGACTAACTCACATGAACAAGCCAATGGCCATTCAAAGACCGGCTAACTGTGTGTGCCCAGGAAGCTGGCCTGAGGTGACAGAGAGTGACAAAGAGAGGGAGGGAGAGGGGGAATGAGAGGGAAGGAGACAGAGGGGGACACAGGGAGACAGACAGAGGGAGGGAGTAGGGTGACAGAGGGAGACCGACAGAGGGAGGGAGGAGGGTGACAGAGGGAGGGAGGAAGGGAGACACAGGGAGACTAAATCACCCTTGGGTGGTGTGGCCATGTCCACTCGTCAGCCGGTGGACTGTGTGCATGCAGACCAGGTCTGGCAGTGCCTCAACCCCCCCTTCCGTAGATGAAGACCGGTCCATGTGTCAATCTGTGCACGAGTCCATTTGTGCTGCAGGCACAGACCTAACCACACACCCAGTATACCCACCCACTGTGTCGGTAAGAACCCTGTCACAAATGCTTCAGTCCCCTACCTGCAACATCAAATTGCCTTGGCAAAACACCATTTGGCCACGTACAGTGCAACACGTAAGGCGCCTCTGCATGGCTCGCTACGCCCGCACACCACACTGCTGACTGTGTACCCAAATAGATGCATCAACTAAGATTGTGTCTCACACATGCGTAAAGCCCTGACAGCTGTGGCCAAGGGACATAGCCATGCACAAGTGCACTGTGAGAGGAATGCAGGACAGATCCAACTACCCAGAGGAAGAGTGCCAAATCAGAAATGCATGCAACATGGATGCCACATGTGACACTGTTAACATTGTCTCTCTCACACACAGGTCAACGTCGACGAACACCCCCCAACACTGGGGGGGAAGTCTCACAGGACCAGGCTCCGCGGGATGAGGACCCCACCACCAGCGATGACTCTCACCACTCCGTGGATGACCCAGACCAACCTGGCCCCTCTGGTGTCCAACCACCTGCAGCACCTGCGTCAGGTACAACTGTGCCAACCACCACCCCCATTCCTGCCACATCCCAGGAGACGTCCAGGAGCCCTGCCCGCACACGACCACCCAGCCAGTCTGCCCAGGAGGGACACGGTCCTCCGGGCACCCAGGAGGAGGCAGGCGGCAACGCAGATGCCATCCCTCAGGGGTCCCGGAGACCCGATGCACCCACAACGGCAGGCCAGGTGCACGTGGGCAGGGGTGGCGGGAGTGGAGGACGGCGGAGGCGCAAACCTGACCAGGCAGCTCAGGACCCGGTAGTGTCCGAGGTCAGCAACATCCTGGATACATACCGGCGTGACACCAGGGGCATGGACCAGATTGCGTCCACCCTCAATGACATCAAGGGGACCCTCCAGGAGATGAAGACCCTGCAGTCCCAGCAACATGCCTGTCAACTGCAACACCAAGGAAGGATGGAGGCTAGACAGGCTGAGCTCGTGGCGGTGCAAACCCAAATGACCGGTGTACTCCGTCGGATTGCCGACAACATGGGCAACCCTCCCTGTGGCACCAGGCGAAGGCCATTACCAGACACTGGGAGGGATCAGGAGGAGGAGGATTCATCCGACGGAGCGTCACAGACATCGTCACGGACTGCTTCCGAGGGTCCCCGCAGGAAGGTGGGTCGTCCACGAAAAAGACTGTGAGAGTCAGCAGAACATCACCATCTCCCAGGTCACCTGGCCTGGCACCTGGCCCTCTGGCCCAATAGCAGCACATGACATTCTCTGCCACATGGACTTGCTGGTCACTGTCTGACCTATGTTGACGAAGACTGTGGCATGGACTCTGACATTTTGCTACGGCAAGGATACCAACTCCCCCAGTGAACTTTGGATTCTACACTCCCGCTGTGCACCTCTTGTCATCCCCACAAACCCGTACCCCACCACAAATAAATTAATCACACTTACAAGATGATGCCGTGATTCTGCATTATTACAATACATGTGTGTGTCGTAAAGTCAAAGCATGCCTGATCTCAGAATTAACTCCAACCATCCAAACCGTGGGGTCGCAGTCTTGCCCAGGACACACATGGGTCCCAATGTATCATCTGATACAGACATGGAGTACCATACTCACCTGTGCTGGGCCCAACCAGCTGAGTGGTTCCCGCACAACTGTGGCTACAGACACATTCAGGGGAGCAACAGTCATGCGCAGAGGTCAGGGATCATGTGGAGTGACCTGGCTTGCCGCTCCCAGGTATGTCTAGACATGTGTCCCTACAATGTGCAGCATGCTTGCGTCAGGCGGATGTTGAGAATGGTGGCTAGGCCAAGGTTGGATGCATGGAGATGCCAGAATGCAGTTTAGGATCACAGTGCCACATGGTTGTGTTGGGGTTGTGGGCTGCATCATGAGTGTGGGCGTGGATTGAGAAGGTCATCCTGCAGCTGGCTGTGAAACATTCCCCCCATCCCGTTTGGACGTTGATGTGGCCTGGTTGCCCGACGCAGTAGCAGAGCTGTGCAGATGCACTCCGGATATGGACAAGTACCATGGGAGTCGTAAGGCACATGTCCGTAGACTGCAGGGTAGGATTCGACACGGATGTTGTAGTTGCCCTGGGGGATGGTCTCTCTTGCCTTGAGGTGGATGGAACTGTGCATCTTGTGCATAATACAGTTCCCACTCCCTGACAAACCCCTAGCATCTTGTCACTCTACACATAGACACATATGCACCACCTATGAAAACTATGCCAGACATGCCGCACGCACAGTGGCAACAGGCCACCATTGACAGGGAAGAGGCACCTTGGAGACAGAGGGACAAATTTATTAGTCATGTGTGTTGGAATGACAATGATACTCTGTCAACACATACACAGGTCATGTGGATGAACATGTGGGAGCAACACTGGCACCCCCCATTGCAACACAGATGCTGGTATCCCATTGACCTGGCACACAAGTGACGGATAACAGCTAAACACCCCCTGCTGCCACGGAGAGGCCGCTATACACCATTGAGGCCCTGATGGGGCAATCACACACCATGTCAACCCGGTGCAACCTGTATGTTTCCGAGGCCAGTGTTACACACAATGATGGCCTCATCACAATCCCCAATCCCCTGCCACATGACAGTCACCAAGTCTGACCATGGCTCCAGGTGAAGCCTGCCCCATGTCATGTTCCCCATGTAGGATCACCATGTATGCAAATGGAACACACATGAACCGGAGAATTGCACACAGACTACAAACAATTCACACACCCAAAACGACGTGAGGCATCCCTTACCCTAAGGAGATTTCAACACTTGCCCGTGCATGTGACGCTGAATCAGCACATGTTGCTGTGTTCATGAGGAGTAGCAGGAGCACAACAATGCCACCAGCAGACAGCATGCACATGGACCTGTGGAAGAGAGACACACAAGGAGTCAGCACAAAGGAGCACATCCGCAAGCATGTACTCAACACGTATCATGTTGTCAACATGACAGGTGACAATGATGACCCTCAGACAACATCCTTCCATTGCGCCATCACTTGAGTGACACTTCAATACACACCACTGACTCACTTGGCAGACATGCAGATGGACACACACATTGCAACACATGCCACACACGGCTCAATGCGTGCACACTCAGACACTGGAACTCACCACTAAGCAAAGAAGTTGCGTATGAGCCGACTCCGCATGTCCTCCACAGCCTCCTCCTCATCCACATCACTTGCCCCGTCACCAAGGCCTTCATCCTCCATGGGTGGATGGTCCTGGTCATCTTGATCCAGTATGAGTGGAAAAGCTTCCTCCACTGCCATGTTGTGCAGCATGCAGCAGACGATGATGATCTTGCACACCTTCACCGGGGCATATGGGAGTGCTCCGCCGGTCTTGTGGAGGCACCGGAATCGGCTCTTCAGAAGTCCAAACGTCCTCTCAATGACTCTCCTGGTCCGCCCATGTGCGTTGTTGTAGCGGTGCTCGGCAGCCGTGCTGGGGTTACGGACAGGCGTCATCAGCCATGGCATGTTGGGATAGCCAGCGTCCCCTACAAGGAAACATCATGGACAGAAGTGTGTCAGCACAGGCAGTGAGATTGGAAGATGACGCCAAACACTGAACTGCCAGAGTCTACCCACCAACAATACATGCTCGCTCGTTCCGCAGCTGCAGCATCATTTCAGGCAGCCTGCTACGCCTCATGATGAAGGCATCGTGTGCTGATCCTGGAAAGCGAACACAGACATGTGAAATCACCATGTTGGACAGACACACCACAAGGGCATTAATGGAGTGATAATGTTTGCGATTCCTATACACCACCTCCTGTGCCTGTGGTGGTACCAACGCAACATGTGTCCCATCTATGGACCCAATGACATGGGGCATCCCTCCCAGGGCATAGAACTCACGCTTGACATCTGCCAACTGCTCACGATTTGGGAATTTAATGTACTCATCCAGGTGAACCAACATGGCCTCTAAGAAATCATGCAGAAAACGGCTGAACATCGTCTGGGACATGCCCCCGACATCAGCAATGGTATGTTGGAACGTACCCGTGGCAAGGAAATGTAGGGCTGCCATCACCTTCAACTTGGGTGTCAGTGCACTGGGATACCTGTGGCGCGGGAGGAGTTGTGCTTCCAGCCGGCCAGTCAACTCATCAATCAACCGTTGGCTGAATCTGTAGCGGCGTATACAGTCCCGTTCATGCAGGGCAGCCATGTCTGGCATACGTCGAGGGAGAGGCGGAGCCCTGCAGTGAAATGGAAGGAACACCGAAGAGTGAGCACTGTACAACGACATCGTCAATGCACTGAGCACATGTTACACAGCCAATACACATATGCCACGTTGTGAGTCAGGTCTGTGCCACATTTCCTGGACACGTACGCCAGTCAGGTGACACTCCTACCAAGGGACAGCCACTAACGGAGGGGGGCAAGATCACGATGACATGGCATGAGACTAGCTGTGGGCCAGTGTAAGTGAACATGCACACGCATCACAGGATTCACAGACATCCACACATGTGCAGAAGTAGTATGCGTATGGTACAGACAGGTAGTTGGATGCGAAATGCACTGGTCACATGTCATAGGAATAGGACAGGCCACACACATTGCCTTTGAGGAGTACATGTCGAGACAGAACATACATAGGGAGCATGTGGATATGTACTTGTGTTGATACTCCGTGTAGTTGCATACATACACACCTCATGGCAAATCACATATGTGGGCTGGTGTGCGGAACAGTGTGCCATGCCCATCGACACACAGACACATGTTGGCAGCAGCAACTGCTGATGCATTGAACCACACACCTACAGCAAAATCATGGAAAGACATGCCACACACATGACATGGTTGCAGCGTGCAACGCAGCCATACACATGTCATGTGTAATATTCCGTGTACCTGGCATCAGGGGACAGGTGCGGGTGTCCGTGACTGGGACATGCAAGTGACTCCTGGCTCCACTAGTGTGTACGACATGCACACATGTCAAAGGAGTGCAGGGGATGTGTGGTACAATGCGCACCATCACACACGACATGTGTACACAGCTCATCGTACATGTGCTTTGCCCACACCTCAGGGGTAAAGTGCCACATCACATCCTGACACACCTGTGTCACACACATGTGGTATTGCACAGACAATGCATTGGTGTCCACCCTTGGCAATACCTGTCCGCTCCATTCCTGTCTGTGTGCCGCCTGTCACCACTGACAGTTGTGAAACGCACCGTACATACGCTCGGAGTGCGTGTATAGGGTCCCTGGGCCAATATTGCCGCTGGCGTATGCGTACGCCACAGTAGTACGGACTGTACAAGCGCTTGTACGGTCCGGATCACAATATGGGCGCTGGCGTATGCGTACGCCACAGTAGTACGGACCGTACAAGCGCTTGTACGGTCCGGATCACAATATGGGCGCTGGCGTATGCGTACGCCACAGTAGTACGGACTGTACAAGCGCTTGTACGGTCCGGATCACAATATGGGCGCTGGCGTATGCGTACGCCACAGTAGTACGGACTGTACAAGCGCTTGTACGGTCCGGATCACAATATGGGCGCTGGCGTATGCGTACGCCACAGTAGTACGGACTGTACACGCGCTTGTACGGTCCGTACTACTGTGGCGTACGCATACGCCAGCGCCCATATTGTGATCCGGACCGTACAAGCGCTTGTACGGTCCGTACTACTGTGGCGTACGCATACGCCAGCGCCCATATTGTGATCCGGACCGTACAAGCGCTTGTACAGTCCGTACTACTGTGGCGTACGCATACGCCAGCGCCCATATTGTGATCCGGACCGTACAAGCGCTTGTACGGTCGGTATCACTGCTTGTGGGGTGCCCTAGGGCGTGGAACGCACCGTACCTGTGTGTAAATGTATGAAAACACATAGGGGACACATGAGGGACAAGTATAAGGGCCTAAATGCATGATGGTTGCCATGGAGACTGAGTTAAATTTTTGATTTTGAGCACCAGGTGCACAGCAGAAGTCAGTTTGAAAGAATCTACATTGTTGCAATGTGGATGTTGACTTGACATCATTATCAAAACTGAAACCATGCAAAGCCACACACTGGGGTAGGTTTGAAGGGATTGGATGAAACGTAGGATGCTAATGTGACTGACCAATCAATCTGTACTCCTATACATGAACAGGCCAGCCAGGCATATATAAGGCAGCCAGGTCCCATGAGAGAGCACTTGCCTGCACATCCATTCATCCATGACCACTGCTGCTGATAGTGATTCCTCTGGCACCATGTCCAGGACTGTGGAGAGGTCACAGCCATTCACCCAGGAGGAGAACCTTGCCCTGATAGATGTGATCCTCCCACAGTTCCAGAGCCTGTATGGTCGACCAGGGGTTCAGGTGAGTGCAGACTCCACTAGCTTAGACTGTGCCCCTTTTGTGTGACAGTGACTTCTGGCATTGTGTCCATGTGTGACAGACATGCACTGTTGTTTGGAGTGGGTCCCAGGGTGTGGAAGGCCTCATGTCACCCATGCAGAGCATGCTGTGTTTCCTGTGTGCACTCCTCACTTGCATAGTGCCTACTGTGACAATGAATGCAAGGTGCATGCCACATTCTGCCTGCATACTCCTCCTGGGGATGTTGTTTCCACAGTCCTGATGTGATCCTGTGTTCCCCCCAGTGTGACAGGTGTCAGTACCCATGGATGTGTGTTTGTTCAGTGTACCTGTGCTGTGAGTGTCCAAAGGCCGTGTTCGTCCCCTGCACATTGGTGTGTGTGTTAGTCCCCTGTCATGTGGGTGAGTGCATATGGGGAGTGTTGCACACAAGCAGCATGAGGGATGGATATGGCCTGGCCATCCGATGTGAGCAGGGAGCAGTGCTGTGTGCATGCCGTGCTGAGCCAGCCCCACACCTGTGACACCCCCGTCTACTGGCACATGGGCAGAGTGAGGTGTGTACCCGCAGTTGGCAATGCCATGTGATTGTCCTGTACCTGTGTGTGTCTGTGTACTCTGCTGAGGTAGCATCAGTGTGCTGGGGCAGGTGACTGCTGTGAGGTGCTGTACATAATCCTGGTGTAGCCTGTGAGGCACAGTGTGATCCCTGGTCAGTGAGTGTGTGGTACCCCTCATGCCACCCGTGTGCTTTCACTGGCACGTAGTGCATTTGGCCTTCCACAGTGGATAATGTCCCTATGACAAAGGTGCAATTAGTTGCATGCATACCATGGCCTGTTCATAATGAGGATTGTTCTATATGTGTGTCTCTGTGTCTTTGCTCATGTGGATTAATGTATTCTCTCTTTTGCATCCTCACAGGTAGGCGCCATTGCCAAGGGGGAGATCTGGAGGGAAGCCGTCAGTGCCGTGAGGGGTACAGAGGGTCGGAGGCGGAGCCTGTCTCAGGTGAGGAAACGCTGGCAGGACATCCGGTGCTGGACGAGGAGGATTGCACGGCTCCTGCTGGGGGACTCACCTGAGAGCCGTAAGAACCGTGGGCGCCGTCGTCTGACCCACATCCAGAAGCGTGTGCTGGCGGTGGTCTTCCCCGATATGGACAGGCGCCTACAGGAGAGGCAGCAGCAGGAAGGGGGTAGGTACATGTGTGTCAGTTGTGTGTCCCCAGCCAATGTAAGTGTGCAGTTGCATGGATACACTGCCAGGGTTTGATTGTGCAGTGCGTCAACTTCTCCACAAAGTAGCACAGTGCTGTTCTCACTCCCTCCCTTCCCCTCCTTGCCATGTGTTCCCTGGTCTGTCTGTAGCCACTCTTGCACAAGGTTATTTAGGCAGGCAGTTCATGCAGGTGCCCTATGCTATCAGCATCATGTGTGGGGGTGATGTGCCACAGGTATGGGGACCTTGCGTGTGCCATGGCCAATTTCAGTCATTGTGGTGTCCATGTCACTTGGCACTGATTGTGAATCACGACATAGGGGTGTGTCTCCAAAATGTACAGCCTTCCAGCATGCATGTCCAATTGTGTGCCCTCTGACATGATGTGCCTGAGTGGGAGGCCTGCTAAGTGCAGGGACGGTTGCTTAATTTGCAGTCATGTCCATCCTGGACCATGGAGGAGTGTGGGCACTACTGTGCCCTGGGGCACCTCTTCCTAGGTATCATGTGCGTCATCCAACAATATGGCCATTCACTGTGTCTTCACCATGGGTTGGGTAGGGTGGCATTGTACCCTGGGCTCAACTGTTAGGACCTACAGGTTGCTACATGTGTCCACTGTACAGGGGGACCCATTTTGCTTGTGCATACTCACAGTGGGCATTACCTGTGTGTGTTGTTGAGACAATCTGATGATGTTTGCCTGTCAATGATGTGTGGACATGGCCACCAGGGGCTGTGTGTGTACAGTCATGAATTAGTGGAGGCCATGTGTTTCCATCCCAGAGTAAGAGGAGTACATTCTTTCTCCGTCTCAATGAGATTGTCTCAGGTGTGGGTGGTTTGTGCGTACAAGGCCTACATGTCAGAAGCTTCATCCTCCTTGCTGGGTTTAGCCTGTGTGTGATGTTTGACTGGACATACGCTCAAGGTGCAGTGACCCTGTCATGTGTGGCCTGGTTTCATGTATTGCCTTTGCAGCATGCGGCAAGAGTAAATGGATATGATTCATGCTCATCCCTTTTTGACGACGCAGTGTGGTGCAGGTGCTGTGCACATTTGTCCCCAGAGGCTGGCTCCTCTCTAAAATTTCAGGTGCAGTGATTTGCTGTTGTGTCATGATCTCCATTGTGTCTCAGTGGCATGGTGGGTCGAAAAACTGTGTGTTCCATGGCCTACATGTGTACATTGTTTTGTAGGTGTTACTCCTGTTGCTTTTCAGGCTATGCAATGTGACCTATGTATATTTGACTCATGTGACATATGTGTACAGGTGTCTGATTTTCTCCTGTCTCTTCACCTTGCCCACAGCATCGCCGGGGGACACGGAAGGAGACACTAGCACGGACCGGGAGGAGGGATTGAGCACCAGTGCCAGCAGTGCTGTCCTGTCTGGCACATGGAGTGGCACGGAGGCCGAAGGGAGTGAGGCAGAGGACCTGTTGACTGCCAACACAGACTATGACGCAGACGGGTCCGAGGCTGAGCTCCCAGAGGTGGCGGAGTCTGCCCCCCCAGCTGATGGCAGCCCTCCACATCCCCCCGCCAGCTCAGGTTCCATCACCGGCCTCCCACATGCTCGTGGCCCTTCCCTCCGTGCTCTGTCCCCACATGTCTCCTTCCTGCCAGGCACCGCACCCCCTGCCCCTGTCACCACTGCTGCGGTGAGTGCGGAGTCTGTGGACATCCTGAGGCAGTTGCAGGTTGGTCAGACTGCGATGCTAAATGTCCTCCATGCCCACACCCAGGTGCTGACCCAGATGGAGGCATACATGGAGGGCATGTCGGCTGCGCAGTCTGACCAACGGCAGTTGCTGAGGTCCATAGACTCCACACTGACTGCAGCACTGGATCTCCTGCAGCGCTGCGTAACACCCCCTACCCCTGCCCCATCCACAATTCCCACTCCCGTGCCTGTCCCACGCACATCCAGACGTCAGCGTGCACGCACCCCAACAGACACAGGCACCACACCACCAGGGAAGTCGAAGCGCACACCTCCTGTCACGCACACACAGGGTGAGGAAGGCACACCCACTGGGTCGGGGGGAAACGTAGAACACGCAGCCACAGTGGGAGTCCGCATTCCACACAACCCACTCCCTCCAAATCCACTCCCCTTAGCTCTCCTGGCCAACAGTCAGTGACAGCATCATCCACTGCGAGTGTGCCCCCCAGCCCCAGGATGACACCACCCCGCAAGCGGTGGAGGCGGGACCCGGCCAGGGGAGTTGAGTCCCCCACCCTGTCCACACCCTCCCCCAGTGGCGCTGCGACCCATCCCTTTGCCCCCCCCCTCCTTGGGGCCTGTGGTTGGATTGGGTGCGGGGGAGTCGCTGGGGGAACTTGCCGACGTGTGCAGCGCCATTCTGTCCTCCACCTTTGGCGCTGGCACCCCCCCTGTGGCAGAATCATCCCTCCCTGCACCCACAACACCTACCCTTTCCCCTCCTGTCCCTGCGGTGCCTGTTTCCAACCTCCCCCCTGATGCCCCCTCTTCTGTGGATGAAATGGACTTGTGAACTGTGCAGGCAAGCTAGGGGACACACGTCCCGATGTGTACCCCCCCCCCGGACTTTGCTGCTGGGCTGGCCCATGGCCCTTGTACATAGTGGACATTTTCTCAGATATATTTTCCTGCTGAATAAAGCCTTTTCTTTTGGTTTTGCACACTGATGCTTTCCTGGACTTGCTGTTGGTGCTGGTGCTCCCTGCGTTGGGGTGGTGATAATGTGTTAGGGGTCTGTGAAATGTTGGAGTGTGCTGCTCATGGGGTGTACCCTGCCATCTGCGTGCCATCACAAATGTCTCTGCCAATGGTATTTGGTCATGTTTGCTCTCACTGTATGGTGACATTGTCCCAAGGTGTGTTCCATCCTCTGTGGAGCAGGCCATTTTCCCTGCAGGGTGTCTCCCAAATGCTGTGCTGTGCTGTGTCTACATTTCCTGGATGTGTGAGGGTTGCCGTTCAATATAGCCATGCTGGCTCAGCGATGGCTCCGCCTGCATCTGGGGTATCACCCTTGTAGGTCACTGAACTTGTTGATGGGGTATATTGTCCTATGTCTGGGCACTGCTGGGAGTGATAGGTACACACCCCTCCTGTGTCTGGGCACTGCTGGGAGGACTCTGCACCCACCCCTCCTGTGTCTGGGCACTGCTGGGAGGACCCTGCACCCACCCCTCCTGTGTCTGGGCACTGCTGGGAGTGATAGGCACACACCCCTCCTGTCTCAGGGCACTGCTGGGAGTGATAGGCACCCACCCCTCCTGTGTCTGGGCACTGCTGGGAGGACTCTGCACCCACCCCTCCTGTGTCTGGGCACTGCTGGGAGGACTCTGCACCCACCCCTCCTGTGTCTGGGCACTGCTGGGAGGACCCTGCACCCACCCCTCCTGTGTCTGGGCACTGCTGGGAGGACCCTGCACCCACCCCTCCTGTGTCTGGGCACTGCTGGGGGTGTTTGGCACACCCCATTCTTATTGCAGGTTCGGTGCGTACATACACGGGTGGGGGTTTGGTGCGTACATACACGGGTGGGGGTTTGGTGCGTACATACACGGGTGGGGGTTTGGTGCGTACATACACGGGTGGGGGTTCGGGGCGTATATACACGGGTGGCGCTTGGGTGCGTACATACACGGGTGGGGGTTCGGGGCGTACATACCAGGGTGGGGTGGGGGTTCGGTGCGTACATACACGGGTGGGGGTTTGGTGCGTACATACACGGGTGGGGGTTCGGTGCGTACATACACGGGTGAGGTTTCGGTGTGTACATACACGGGTGGCGCTTGGGTGCGTACATACACGGGTGGGGGTTCGGGGCGTACATACACGGGTGGGGGTTCGGGGCGTACATACCAGGGTGGGGTGGGGGTTCGGTGCGTACATACACGGCTGGGGGTTCGGGGCGTACATACACGGGTGGGGGTTCGGGGCGTACATACACGGGTGGGGGTTCGGGGCGTATATACACGGGTGGTGCTTGGGTGCGTACATACACGGGTGGGGGTTCGGGGCGTACATACACGGCTGGGGGTTCGGGGCATATATACACGGGTGGCGCTTGGGTGCGTACATACACGGGTGGGGGTTTGGTGCGTACATACACGGGTGGGGGTTCGGTGCGTACATACACGGGTGGGGGTTTGGTGCGTACATACACAAGTGGGGGTTCGGTGCGTACATACACGCGTGAGGTTTCGGTGCGTACATACACGGGTGGGGGTTCGGGGCGTACATACCAGGGTGGGGTGGGGGTTCGGTGCGTACATACACGGCTGGGGGTTTGGTGCGTACATACACGGGTGGGGGTTCGGTGCGTACATACACGGGTGGGGGTTCGGGGCGTACATACACGGGTGAGGTTTCGGTGCGTACATACACGGGTGGGGGTTCGGGGCGTACATACACGGCTGGGGGTTCGGTGCATACATACACGGGTGGGGGTTCGGGGCGTACATACCAGGGTGGGGTGGGGGTTCGGTGCGTACATACACGGGTGGGGGTTCGGTGCGTACATACACGGGTGGGGGTTTGGTGCGTACATACACGGGTGGGGGTTCGGTGCGTACATACACGGGTGGGGGTTTGGTGCGTACATACACGGGTGGGGGTTCGGTGCGTACATACACGGGTGAGGTTTCGGTGCGTACATACACGGGTGGCGCTTGGGTGCGTACATACACGGGTGGGGGTTCGGGGCGTACATACACGGGTGGGGGTTCGGGGCGTACATACCAGGGTGGGGTGGGGGTTCGGTGCGTACATACACGGCTGGGGGTTCGGGGCGTACATACACGGGTGGGGGTTCGGGGCGTACATACACGGGTGGGGGTTCGGGGCGTATATACACGGGTGGTGCTTGGGTGCGTACATACACGGGTGGGGGTTTGGGGCGTACATGCACGGGTGGGGGTACGGGCCGTACTTCCACGGGTGGGGGTACGGTCCGTACATACCCCTGCCCACGCTCTGCGTGCCTGGGTACGGGCCGTACCCATGCCTTTGGTGGGTGGGTACGGTGCGTCCCCCCATTGTTGCGGTGCCGTGGGGTCCGCACCGTACACAGGCCTTGGGGGCGTGGCTACGGGTCGTACCACGCGTACCCCTACATGACCCCAGCAATGCTGGTACGAGCTGTACCAAGGCCTTTCTGACGTGGGTACGGGCCGTACCGCCATTGTTGGAGTGACGTAGGGGGACGCGTGGTACGTTCCGTACCCACGCTCTTGCGGCCTGGGTAGGGTACGTACCGGTTCGCGTGACCATCCACTTCCGTTGTGGCGGACGCTTGCGTTGCTGGCCTCGCCCCCACACCCTGGCAGTGTCCAGGCCCTGATGGTCAGGTATGTCCAGGCCATGTGTGATTTGGTACCATGTGTTGGTGTTGTGTGTCCTGCCCCTGCCCCCCCCTTTGCCCCTGGTTGTTGTGCTGACCTTCTGCGGCGTCTGCGTTGGTTCCTGTACGCCAGGTGGACTGCAAGGAGGGCAGGGATGGCACGTAGGTTCGGGTCCATGTCTGTTCGTCGCGTCCAGCTGCTCCTTGCGTGTGTCGTCCTGATTTCCCGGCAGTTTTTGGCAGCCGGTAAATATTTACCGTGCGGGATGACGTCGGTTCGAATCGTACTTCCTGGTTCGTGAAACGTAGGCTGGATGCGTACCGACGTCACGTCGGCGCCTTTCAGGATCGGAATTGTGTTTAGTTTCTGTTCGGTCGGTGTTTTGTTCGATTCGTACGGAAATGGTGTTTCCGTATGAATCGTACTTGCATTTTCGGATGGATTTCGCACCGGGTACGAGTCGGACGGAGAAAAGGCTCCGTCCGACGGTTCGTACCCGGTTTTTACCGGATCGGAATTGGCACCCAAGTGGTTATTAATTTTTACACTTTAGATGTTGTTATTTTTGGTGGTCACTCTATTTTAAGTGAATACAGGGAATTTTGCTTTTATTCTGAATTACTTTCAATACTAACACTGCATGAGATATATATTACAGAGTGGTAGTAGATACTCTGTAGTTGTAATTAGGATTCCCGGAGTTAGGAATGCCACAGATTTTTTACCTTTGAGCCTGTTTGATGAATCTCCACAAATCTTTGCACACCTATTGCTTTTTACACTGGCGTGTGATGCCAAGCTTCATGGTGATTGATCAAAGGATTCCAAAGAAAAAAGGAGGGTCCCAAAACATATTTTTTCCACCAATGCATTTTCAATACACTTTCTAAGGTTTACAATTGAAAGTACATTTTGCCTACCTGTACCAAGTCCTGCTTGGTTTTAGAAATAAAATACAAGTATACCTTTATTATACTTACCCAATTGATCTGGATTACATCTCTAAGTGTGTGCCATCAGTCTTGATTTAGTGAATACAATAAATGCTTAACACACCCTCTGAATAAACCTAACTTCTCGCCCACACTACCACAAGGAGAGCTGTTAGTACTTACCTAATATAGCCTCTGCTATACCTCTGGGGAATCCCTGGACTCTCTGCACACTATACCGTACTTTGTTACAGTATATACATAGCCATCTTCCTACAATACATATGATTGATTAATACAATTTTGGGTCTTTTTACATGGGCACCTCTTACTCCATGGGCACAATAAAGTGAGGATGGAGATCGGTTGGTTTTCTTTGTGGGTAAATGTTTGTTGGATGTTTAACTGCTAGGAGAGATGAAAGTCCATGGCAGAGGTTTATTGAAAAGTCAGGGTGGGTAGGTTGGCAGAGACAGGGGTTTTGATTTAGTGAGGGTATGTGCTTCGTGTAATAAGTGGCAGGTAGCAAATACCTTGAGTAGGTGTAACGGCCATGAGCTGTGACATGAATATGTAGGTCGTAGGCTCAAATCTGGTGATTTTGGGATTTACCTACGCACTGTTTGATCAGAAGGAGTGGATTTGCTGAGGTGATAAGGCAGCATTTATCCACATAGTCAGAGTAGATGATCGCAAGTATCAATCTCCCAAAGGGTCACAAGTCACAAAGGTTCTTGCATCACAGTCAGCAGGGGTGATGGCACTGATTTCTCAGATGATCACAGCTTTTAGGAAGGTAGGATCCTTCTGCATGTGTACCCCTACTCTTTGCCTGGTGCTAAGCTGGTTTTGACTAGTCTGACTGGGATCCTGCTTATCAGGACCCCAGTCTATATGCTTTCTCCTAAAACTGTTGTCTATGTATTTAGGAACACCCCAGATTGGATACTGGGGAACCCTTGTCAGTCCCTAGTATATGGTACCCATGTACACGGGGCATAGGTACCCCAGTGGTCTCCCATGGGCTGCATCATGTACTATGCAGCCCATGAGAGACCATTCAAAATGCAACTACAGGCCTGCCATTGCAGCCTATGTTAAGTGGTGCATGCACCAGTTACGAAAGTTATAGGTTTACCATATCTAATGGTCACTGCACTTAAAACTTATACATCACCCCTATGGCAGGTATTTGCTATCCTGAGGGCAGGGTGATTGGTTCTAAGTGAGAGGGTGTCCCTGCAGCCTACCGAGTCCATTCTCCTGGGTTGTCAGTGAAGCAGCCATATACTAATATAGAGGGCATTGTGTAACCGCGCGATGACCATCTAAAAAATGGCTGCAACGAAGCCTATCATGTTTAGTGTCAAAGATGTTGGAATCATACCCCCACAGAGTTACAGGTGTGGGAGGTATGATTCCAACCACCGGTAGAGCCCTCCATTAGGCTCTCAGTGTTCCCGGTATCAGCCTTCTAGTCCCGGACAGCACAAAATGGTTGCTGCCGACCAGAAACACATTTCTGCCCTCCTGCTGCTGAGCCAAGCTCGAGCACGGGAAGGCAGGACAATAGGCATCCTGTCACAGGGAGGTGTGACCACCTCTCAGACTGGATTTAGTGTAATTGGGCTGGGTGGGTGTGCTTGCCAGCACCTGAAAGTCTCCATGAGGGGCACATTTTGTGTCCCTGTGCATAGTCCAGTTCAAACCAGTCCTGGGAACTGTTGGCTCCCGCTCTAGTGCGAAACTGGACAAAGGACAATGGGAGTAACCTCCCCCCTGTCCTGACCCTCCCCTGCTTCACTGAATCTTCTCAACCCTTTCCTTAGGGTACTTAAGGGCTTACCTGGGTGTAGGTTCCTAGATTCGTAGTGGACAAGATTCAGAACTGAACCCAAAGCACTTCTACCGTCTGTGCACTCGGGTCTTCGCTGGACTTCGTTTCGGTCTGACTTCATCTCCCTTTCAGTCTGCTGCCTCATCTGTGCCTATGCACCATACAGGATCTATGCAGGGCCTATGGAGCACCCAAGAGACCTGAAGATAAACTCTCTTGGAGTGAAGGAGTCACTCCCCTGCATTCGCAGACACCGCAACACTGCTGACCGGTCTGCTGATCCCGAGCTCCTTAGGACTCTGAAGGGTTCAACAACACAGGAGGTGGGTTTCTACGTCCCTTGTAGCCTGAGCTGCCCTCTCATCCAATTTGAGACCAGAATCCCTTGTGGGGGCTGTGATACCCAAACCCCTGTGCACCACATACTTTTGCAAGTGCAAATGCTCGTTGGCAATTCTGCAGCAAGCGCATTGGGCTCCAAGTAGCCCAAGCCTCTGGCAACTTCTGCTGCAAAGATCTTCAACCACATCACGCCATGTGATCTGTAACCTGTTGTTTTGTAAAGCTGCAAGAGGTCTTCCTGCGACTCCAGTGTCTTCAACTGTGTGACCTGTGGAGGGTCAACTACGTCTTCTTTGGGCTACCCTGATTGCTTTGGGCTTGCCCAAACTCCCCTGTGGGTGGTGAGCCTCCTGGACCTTGCTGGTCCTCTTCCTGCAACTACTTGTCTCCCTTTGTGGTTTGCTTTTGCCAAGGCTTGTTGGTGCTCCAGCCGGACACCGACCCCCTCAGCACTCGACATCCTTCATGGGACAGCTTGTATCTGGCTCCTGGTCATCCTCAGCATCGCCTGGTCCCCACAGCTGCAGAGTCAAGGTCATCGACATCTATCCTGAAGCACCCAACTGTGTCTATTGCATTCAAAAGTCTATTGCCTATTGAAAGTATTTATCTAAAGCATCTCATTCTGAGAAAGTATATTTTGATACCTATTGTTGGGTCTAAAATAAAACAACTATATATTTTTATACAAAACCATTGGCCTAGAGTTCAATTATTGGGTGTGTGAGACCATGTGCTGACTGAGTGTGTACAACAAATGCTTTACACTGTCCTCTGATACTGCCTTGCTGCTTTACCAAGCTACCACTTTAGAGAGCAAGGTAATATCTAACTTTAGCCTCTGCCAAACCTCTGGGGACTGTGGACACTGTACCTATTTTGGAACAGTATATACAGAGCCACTTTCTTACAACAGACACCAAAATTGGTTGAACAAAGCACATCATCCCTGACAAAAATAACATCTCATAATGGAGGATTAATACAGATAAATATATAAATATTCAAATAAAATGCCATTAAGTCATACGAGCAATTGATGTTAATACTCTGAATAACGGGTCCCTAGTCCTCTGAATGATCAGCGAGCAGCAAACTTGTGAACTACAATTAGGAATGATGAGTACTCCATCACTTCTTTCTGTGAGCTGTGTGAGAGACCGGCCTGGTATATGCTGCCCACTAATGTAAGTGGGCACCCTGTAACAGTCCAAACAGTCCTTATGGTGATTTAAGAGGTTAAAGATAACCTTAGAAAGCTATCCAAGTGGTAGCTGTGGAGAGCAGCCTTCAGGCTTAGTCTTGAAGGAATGTTAAGCAGCTTGTTTTACCAGGATGCAACCTTATTGTTTTGGTTAAAGGAAAGGAGAACCGCACAGTAGTTATAAAAATATGTTTTTATTATTATAATACACTCTAAATACCTCACAGTATCCGCTACACACAGATAAACACAAAGCACACAATACTGTAGCACAGAAACAGTAGTAAGTAGCACTAATGCACAGTGGGGTCCAGAGGGAGACCAAACCATATACTAAAATAGTGGTATAAGAACCAAGAATCGCTGGAACCCCAAGGAGCCACCCAAGGTGAGTATATAGGGACCCCACGGGGACTGATGCAGTGTGAGAACACGACCACGTGCGCTGTTCAATTCTATTGGAGAGTTTTGGTTGCAGTTTTAAAGTTTAAGGGCCCTTCTCAGTGGATTATCAGGAAGCCCTTTGGATCATAGAGGTTGAAGAGCCACCACACCCATGGATACCGTAGTACCAGAGTTACCTATCCCAGGGAAGCGGGGTGCATAGGGCTGAAGCGGTGTCGGAAATCGTTGTCGATCTCAATGGAGGACTTTAAGAAAATGCCACTGCGGGAAAGAACAAAAGTGTCAGTTGGAACCCAAAGGTGGATTCTAGATGAAGAGTACCTGAAAGCAGAGGGGACAGAGTCTGGGTCACTCAGGAGTGACCAGGGGCTCGGTAAACGAATGCCCACTGATGTCTAGTGCATGAGGTGCGTTGAGGGGGTTCTTGACTCTGCAGCCACTGGGACCAGGAGATGTCAAGGACAACCAGAAGCCATATAAGAGCTGTCCCATGAAAAATGTCGAGTGCTGACGAGTCAGTGTCTGGCTGGAGCTCCAACAAGCCTTGGCAGTGGCAACCCACAAAAATGGTCAAGAAAGGTTATGGTTTGGAGTCAGGGCAAGCCTGGAGCAACTAGGGGAGCTCAAGAAATACAAAGATGACCATCTAGAGGACCCACAGGCCAGAGGCATAGGAGTCGCCAGGGGACCTCAAGTAGATTTACAAAACAACATCCCACGGAGAACTCAGTGTGAGGAGGCTGAAGTTTTTTTGGTGGAAATGGTGCCTGAGGTTGGGGATACTCGGAGCCTAGTGAACTAGTTTTGGGAACGCCAAGAAGCATATGCACATGCAAAAGTACGTGGTTCACAGGGGTACGGGTAATGCAGCCACCACGAGGGATACTGACCTCACACTTAGTAAGAGGGCAGCTTGAACCTCGAGGGACTTGGAAACTGACTGCCTGTGTTGCTGGAGCCTTCGGAGTCTGTAGGAGCTCAGGAGCAGCAGACCGGTCAATCCTGATGTGGTGCCTACGGTTGCAGGGGAGTGACTCCTTCATTCCAAGGGAGATGTCTTTGATTGTCCTTGATGCTCCACTGGTTCTGCACTGAGCCTCTATGGTACATGGGCACAGACGATGCTTTTACTGGAGTGGGAGACAAAGACGGACCCAAACGAAGTCCAGCGAACTACAGAGTGTCCAGATGGTCAAAGTTCAGTGGCTCCTGGTGCAGAATCTTGTCCATGTCGAATCTAGGGTCCTACAGCCAGGTAAGCCCTTTTGTACCCAGAGGAGAGGGTTGGACAGATTCAAGGGACCCTCCCAGGGGAGGGTTTGGACAGTGGGGAGATTACTCCCATGTCCTGTGTCCAGTTTTGTGCCAGAGCAGGAGCCATCCGCTCCTAGGGCTGATTTGAATTGGACTATGCACAGGGACACCAAATGTGCCCCTCATGCAGACTTTTGGTCGCTGGCAAGCGCACCCACCCAGGCTTAAAAAAATACATCCTGTCTGGGAGGTGGCCACACATCCCTGTAACAGGATGCCTACTGTTCTACCTTCCCCTGATCGAGCTTGGCTCAGCAGCAGAAAGGCAGAAAGGTGTCTCTGGTCGGCAGCAACCATTTTGAGCTGCTCTGGACTAAAAAGCAAAAGACACACAATTGATGGACGGAATGCAGAACAAATCAAAACATTCACCCCTAGTCAAGAGATCTGGGTTAAATCCATCATTCTTTTGCTCACCATGCCACCCCAGTTTAGACTTGGCCATATGCAAATCAGTCTTGACCCTGTGCCTTGTGGGAACAGTTCAGCCCGAACTGCCAAGCCAGGTCCTCCCTGGACCGGAAACAAGCATCCTAGGACTGTTTTCGGGGTTTCACCCCCTTTCAGCCAGGATAGCTTTAGTCCAGTGGCACAGTGAGCTCAGGACCCACGTCTGGGTATACCTGGTGCATTTAGGGCGAGAAAGCAAAAGACACACAATTGATGGACGGAATGCAGAACAAATCAAAACATTCACCCCCAGTCAAGAGATCTGGGTTAAATCCATCATTCTTTTGCTCACCATACCACCCCAGTTTAGACCTGGCCATATGCAAATGAGTCTTGACCCTGTGCCTCATGGGAACAGTCCAGCCAAAAACGGCCAAGCCAGGTCCTCCCTGGACCGGAAACAAGCATCCTAGGACTAGTTTCGGGATTTCACCCCTCTTCAGCCAGGATCGCTTGATTCCAGTGGCACAGTGAGCTCAGGACCCACGTCTAGGCATACCTGGTGCACATAGGGTGAGAAAGCAAAAGACACTCAATGAACAAATAAAAAAAATCACCCCCCAGTCAAGAGATCTGGGTTAAATACATCATTTTTTGGCTAACTATGCCACCCCAGTTTAAACCTGGCAATATGCAAATCAGTGTTGACCCTGTGCCTCATGGGAACAGTCCAGCCCGAACTACCATGCCAGGTCCTCCCTGGACCGGAAACAAGCATCCTATGACGGGTTTCAGGGTTTCACCCCTCTTCAGCCAGGATAGCTTGATTCCAGTGGCACAGTGAGCCCAGGACCCACGACTGGGCATACCTGGCACACTTTGGGCGAGAAAGCAAAGGACACACAACGAACAAATAAAAACATTTACCCCTAGTCAAGAGATCTGGTTTAAATCCATCAATCTTTTGCTCACCATGCCACCCCAGTTTTGACCGGGCCATATGCAAATCAGTCTTGACCCTGTGACTCGTGGGAACAGTTCAGCCCAAACTGCAAAGCTAGGCCCTCCCTGGACCGGAAACAAGCATCCTAGAACCAGTTTCAGGATTTCACTCCTCTTCAGCCAGGATAGCTTGATTCCAGTGGCACAGTGAGCTCAGGACCCACGTCTGAGCATACATGGCGCACTTTAGGCGAGAAAGCAAAAGACACACAATTAACAAATCAAAACATTCACCCCCAATCAAGAGATCTGGGTTCAATCCATCATTCTTTTGCTCACCATGCATGCCACCCCAGTTTAGCCCTGGCCATATGCAAATCATTCTTGACCCTGTGCCTCATGGGAACAGTCCAGCCCGAACTGCAAAGCCAGGTACTCCGTGGACCGGAAACAAGCATCCTAGGACCGGTTACGGGGTTTCACCCCTCTTCAGCCAGGATAGCTTGATTCCAGGCGCACAGTGAGCCCAGGACCCACGTCTGGGCATACCTGGCGCACTTAGCGAAAGAAAGCACAAGACACACAATTGATGGACGGAATGCAGAACAAATCAAAACATTCACCCGCAGTCAAGAGATCTGGGTTAAATCCATCATTCTTTTGCTCACCATACCACCCCAGTTTAGACCTGGCCATTTGCAAATCTTTCTTGAACCTGTGCTTCATGTGAACAGTCCAGCTCGAACTGCCAAGCCAGGTCCTTCCTGGACTGGAAACAAGCATCCTAGGACCGGTATTGGGATTTTACCCCTCTTCAGCCAGGATAGCTTGATTCCAGTGGCACAGTGAGCTCAGGACCCACGTCTGGGCATACCTGGCGCACTTAGGGCGAGAAAGCAAAAGACACACAACGAACAAATAAAAACATTTACCCCTAGTCAAGAGATCTGGTTTAAATCCATCAATCTTTTGCTCACCATGCCACCCCAGTTTTGACCGGGCCATATGCAAATCAGTCTTGACCCTGTGACTCGTGGGAACAGTTCAGCCCAAACTGCAAAGCTAGGCCCTCCCTGGACCGGAAACAAGCATCCTAGAACCAGTTTCAGGATTTCACTCCTCTTCAGCCAGGATAGCTTGATTCCAGTGGCACAGTGAGCTCAGGACCCACGTCTGAGCATACATGGCGCACTTTAGGCGAGAAAGCAAAAGACACACAATTAACAAATCAAAACATTCACCCCCAATCAAGATATCTGGGTTCAATCCATCATTCTTTTGCTCACCATGCATGCCACCCCAGTTTAGCCCTGGCCATATGCAAATCATTCTTGACCCTGTGCCTCATGGGAACAGTCCAGCCCGAACTGCAAAGCCAGGTACTCCGTGGACCGGAAACAAGCATCCTAGGACCGGTTACGGGGTTTCACCCCTCTTCAGCCAGGATAGCTTGATTCCAGGCGCACAGTGAGCCCAGGACCCACGTCTGGGCATACCTGGCGCACTTAGCGAAAGAAAGCACAAGACACACAATTGATGGACGGAATGCAGAACAAATCAAAACATTCACCCGCAGTCAAGAGATCTGGGTTAAATCCATCATTCTTTTTCTCACCATACCACCCCAGTTTAGACCTGGCCATTTGCAAATCTTTCTTGAACCTGTGCTTCATGTGAACAGTCCAGCTCGAACTGCCAAGCCAGGTCCTTCCTGGACTGGAAACAAGCATCCTAGGACCGGTATTGGGATTTTACCCCTCTTCAGCCAGGATAGCTTGATTCCAGTGGCACAGTGAGCTCAGGACCCACGTCTGGGCATACCTGGCGCACTTAGGGCGAGAAAGCAAAAGACACACAATTGATGGACGGAATGCAGAGTAAATCAAAATATTCACCTGCAGTCAAGAGATCTGGGTTAAATCCATCATTCTTTAGCCCACTCTGCCACCCCAGTTTAGACCTGGCAATATGCAAATCAGTCTTGACCCTGTGCCTCATGGGAACAGTCCAGCCCAAACTGCCAAGCCAGGTCCTCCCTGGAACGGAAACAAGCATCCTAGGACCGGTTTCAGGGTTTCACCCCTCTTCAGCCAGATTAGCTTTATTCCAGTGGCACAGTGAGCCCAGGACCCACGTCTGGGCATACCTGGCACACATAGGGTGAGAAAGCAAAAGACACACAATGAGCAAATCAAAACATTCACCACCAGTCAAGAGATCTGGGTTAAATCCATCATTCTTTTGCTCACCATGCATTCCACCCCATTTTAGACCTGGCCATATGCAAATCAGTCTTGACCCTGTGCCTCATGGGAAGAGTCCAGCCCGAACTGCCAAGCTAGGTCCTCCCTGGACCGGAAACAAGCATCCTAGTACCGGTTTCGGGGTTTCACCCTTCTTCAGCCGAGATAGCTTGATGAGGGAACCGAATTCTTCCAACAGTGCTTCGACCCTAGGTATGACTGCCCCCAGGTTGTTGGTATATAACAACAGATCATCAGCATAAAGAGCCAACTTACTACAGCCCTTTCCAGAAGGTACTTAAGGGCTTACCTGGGTGTACGTCTTTAGATTCGTTGTGGGATAAGATTCTGAACAGAAACTACTGGGCACTCGGGACTTCGCTGCATCATCTGTGCCTGTGCATCATACAGGAACCTTCCAAGGCCTGTGAAGCATCAAGACAACCAAAGTAATCTCCTGTGGAGTGAAGGAGTCACTCCACTGCAACTAAGTCAACCAGTCTGCAGATCCTGAGTTCCTCCGGACTCTGTTGGCTCTGCATCACAGGTGGTGGTTTGACACAGCTAATGAGGCCTGCTCCACCCTCTCCCCACGTTTGAGGACAGTAGTCCTCGTGGGGGTTGCAATAACTGAATCCCAGAGTACCTTGTCTCCTTTGCAGTTGCAAAGGCTTGTTGACATCTTTGCAAGAAGATCTTTGGGCTCCAAGTAGCCCCACCTTTGACCAGAATCTTCAGCCAGACAGCATTGTGTGCATTGTGGCCTACATCCTTTAGAGAGCTGCTTGAGGTCCTCTCTGGACTCCTGTGCCTCCTGCCTGTGGCTACATTTGAGGCTCACCTCTGTTTTCCCTGGGCTCCCAAATTGCTTGGGGCCTGCCCTGACTCCCCTGCTTGTGGTGAGTCTCCTGGACCCTGCTGGTCCCAACCGCGCACCTTCTTGACTTCCTGTGTGAGGTACATTTGCCACGGTTTGTTGATGCTCCTGCCAAACACCGACCCCTCAGCACTCAACATCCTTCATGGAACAGTCTGTGTCCTGATCCTAGTTGTCCTCAGCATCACCTGCTCCTCTCAGCTGCAGAGTCAAGGTCACCGTCATCTTTCCTGGAGCACCCGTCTTGGGAGGGCATTCTTCTTCCAAGTCGCCTGGTCACCACTGAGTGACATAGACCCTGTTCTCTCTGCTTTAAGGTACTCCTTTTCAAGAATCTACATTTGGCTCCCTCCGGATATCTTCTCCTCTCCCAGCAGCAGCACTTTCCTGAAGTCCTCCATTGGTTTGACTGCGGTTTTCGACGCCAATTCACACCTTTGAACCCAACTTCCCTGGGATAGGGAAGAAGACCTCTTTGTTTGTGAACAGATAAGGAGCATGAAGGGAGTCTATAGCGAATTGAAGGGAGTCAATAGCGAATTAACTTAGTGGCCAAAGGGGAGGTCTGGTGTCCATGTGGAATGAAGGACCAAGACTCAAAGTCGTCTCAAAGACTGCAGATCAAAGAAGAGAGTTATGATGCTGTTTTCCGAAGAAAGAAGAATTATGGGTCCACTTGCCAGAGAGAATGCTGAGGAAGAGTTTTACTTGGCACTTTGGCCCTGATTTAGGAGGGTATCTGAGGGTATAACTAGGTGTTGTTCTATTGCTCAGCGCCAGATTCAGCAGGAGTTTCCAGAGTTGATTCAGGAGTAGACTAACACAGACGCAGATTCCTTCTGAGACTTTTTAGGATAGCAGAAGCTTAGTGTTCTATGTTTTATCTTATTGTGTAGCTACATGATATGCAAAACCTTACCTTAGAAAACTTCTACTGAAGTGGAAATGCTGACACCTTTATTTACTTTATGGATCTGTTTGGGATTTAGATTAGTATTCTTTAGTGTAGGAATTAGAAACCTAAATGCATCATAGACAGGAAGGTCGGAACTTTCATTCTCCTCATCATGCCGTATTTTTGTTGATCTGTACCATCGCAACTGAGATTCCCATATGTTTCTTGTTATTGAGGATTAACTTTGATCGTAGAGCTGGAAGTCTGTTGATAATTTTGTATTGGTATGCAATGTTCCTGAGAATAATTTAGGTCACGCTGGCTTTGAATTCGGAATAACTCTATACTTGATTTTCGTCTTGGAGCTTCACTGTGTAGCCAAATGGGTTGCACTGTAAATGTGAACTTGAACTGATATCTAACTCCTTTATCCCTCAAGCTCCCTAAAAAGATCAGCATGAAGGGGACGAGAAATAGGCACAAATCTTCTCCACTGGAGCAACACTCACCTTGGAACTGAGTCACAGCAGCAGATCAAAATTCTATAATTCTCAGCAAACGACTGATTGTTCCCACAACTAAAAAATAAATAAAAACAATGATCCACATATTTTTGATGTATTATTAAGCTGGAGGTTTGAGAGTATTATTAGACTTATTTTGGTTTCATATTTTAGATCAGGTGATAATAAGATTGCGGAGGACGTGGCCTAGCAGTTAGAGCTTCTGACTGTGAAACCAAGAAATCAGCCAGTGCTCAACATCGTGTAATTTTGGACAAATCTGTCTGTTTCCCCATGAATTAAAAAGTAAAAGTCTTGCGCTGAGTACGAATGGAGACGAGCACACAAACCTTTCCAGGAGGTGCCGCCCACGAGGCAGCAATGTACATGACGGGTAGGTAAGATGAGCTTTAAAGCTCATCAACTGTATGTTTGATATTTTAATGTGCTGGGAGGTGCCCTACCTTAGGGACACATTGCTCATGAAATTGAGGTTCTACGCAATCTCCAATACATCAAATTGTGGAGTTCTGAGGTGAGGTCAGAGACTCCTAGTGCAGTGGAAAGGGGCTGAAGCCAGACACCTCTTTAGTCCAGCCACGGCCCGTATAGGGCGTGTTACCGGGAGGGTGGTGTGGGGCAGAGGAGGGGCAGGGTGGGGGGTTGCAAAATGTGGCATACGGCCGATTTCAGGTAAGTTACGAGAAAAAAAAATGAATTTCGTTGCGCGCCCTGCATCGCATTTGGCTATGCAGCACGCGCAACAAAATTCTTTTTTTTCCCGCAACTTACCTGAAAGAACAATTGTTACTTACCTGTAAACAGGTGGTTCTCCAGTATTGGTGTCTTTCATAGATTCACATGCTTGAATATTCCCCGTCGTCGGAGTGGGAGTCCCACGGTAAATAAAAATAGCAATATATATAGTCATAATATACATAAATAATCCCATAAATAGAGCTATGCAGGTGTAAAAACACCAATAATGTACCTATATGAAATCACAATAGGGATACATGGAGAGAGAAAAAAAAACATTTGTTGTCTATCTCTGTCATTATCTTGGTCCAAACTACAGCCAATCAGGTGTCAGCACCTCTCCAGAACCTTCTCCTCAGAGTTCCTGACCTCAGATTTTCGTAGCACCAAAGTGTATGCATAGTTTATGAGGAGGAAAAAGCCTCTGAAGGGAGGAGGGAGGGTCGCATGTGAATCTATGAAAGACACCAATACTGGAGAACCACCTGTTTACAGGTAAGTAACAATTGTTCTTCTCCAGTATTGGGGTGTCTTTCATAGATTCACATGCTTGAATATGAATAGAAAGCAGTAACCATATTTTTGTTTCCATAATGACATCAACGTGAGATCGCAATGATCATAACCTTCTCATAAAAAACATCACATATATATAGATACCTATATCTGTTGACATACAGCATGTATCTAAATGCAATGAATAGTATTGAACAGTAAATGGAAACAATATGGAGGCGGGAGGAAGAGGCTCACCTTATTTAAAAAGATTGCGCAGCACTGCCTGTCCCACTGCAGCATCCTCCTCGCTTAAAGCCGCCAAGCAGTAGTGCTTAGTAAACGTGTGTCTGGTCGACCACGTAGCTGCTCTGCAGATGTGTTGCAAAGGTACTCCAGCAAATAAGGCGGTAGATGATGATACTGCCCTAGTGGAGTGTGCTCTCACTGAAGACTGCAGTGGTTTGTTTGCCTTTTGATGGCAGAAGACAATAGCCGTCGAAATCCAGCGTGCAATCGTCGGTTTAGTAACCTGACGTCCTTTATGACAGCGTCCATACGCTATAAAAAGCTGATCGGATTTTCGAAACGAAGCTGTCCTGCTGATGTAGAACTTTAAACATCGTTTCACATCCAAAGAATGCAACCTTTGCTCTGCAGGTGTCTGAGGATTAGCAAAGAAAGTCTTTAATATGACTGGCTCGTTAATATGAAAATCAGAAGGCACCTTGGGTAGGAATGAAGGATTGGTACGCAACACTACAGCATCCGGTTTGAACTGCAGGAAAGGAGGTTTGATGGTAAAAGCATGGATGTCACTGACACGACGTGAAGACCTTAGTGCCAGAAGAAGGGCCACTTTCCAAGTTAGATGTTTTAAGTCGGCCTTGTGAATGGGCTCGAACGGTGGTCTCATCAATTGCGCTAACACAATGTTAAGATGCCACAACGGAGGAGGATGCCGAATTGGCGGAAATTTTCGGAATAAGCCCTTAAAGAATTGGCGGATTATTCTTGAGGAACAAAGGGAATTTGATCCATCCTGTCGGAAACGGGAAATCACTGCTAGGAAAACCCGTAAAGTTGCATGGGACAGTCCGGAACTAGTCAAGTGCAAGAAGAAAGGTAGTAATTGGTGTGCCGTGGAATGTATTGGGTGGATTCCGTTAGAAGCACACCAGTGGCAGAATCTTTTCCATTTCAACTTGTACATCTTGACTGTAGAGGGTGCTCTTGCCTGGGCCAAAATGTCCCTACAATCCTGCGGGATGTCTAGATGGGCGAATTCATGGTGTTCAGGTTCCATGCCGATAAGCTCAGTGAGGAAGGATTCGGATGACAAATTCTCCCTTCGCTCATCGTGAGCAGATCTGTCCGAGACTGAAGGAGGATTGGTTGGCATTGGGACAGCAGGAGCAGTTCTGAGAACCATGCCTGTCGGGGCCAACATGGGGCTATTAGAATCAGGTGGCAAGGTTGTCTCTTCATCTTCCAAAGGACCCGAGGTATGAGGGGAATTGGAGGAAAAGCGTACGCAAATAGATTGCACCAGTTCAGCAAAAGGGCATTTCCCTGTGACCCTTTGTGGGGATGCCAGCTTGCATAGTCTCGGCATTTTTGGTTCTCCGGCGTAGCAAAGAGATCCAGCCGTGGACGACCCCATTGTTGGAATATCCTCTCTAGAGTTGGTTGGTGTAATTCCCATTCGTGGGTCGATGAGGAGGACCTGCTCAGGGAATCCGCTAGGGCATTGGATATTCCTGGTAGATGAACTGCTGTAATCATGATGTGATGACTGAGAGACCAGTCCCAAATTGATTGAGCTAACCTGGACAGACTTGGTGATTTCGTTCCGCCCTGTTTGCTTACATAGTGCATACAGGTTGTGTTGTCTGTCTGTATTAGCACTGATTCTCCTTGGATTAAGGGTAGAAATGATTTTAGAGCCAGAAAAATCGCCATAAGCTCCAACCTGTTGATGTGCCAAGTTCTTTGATGTGTTGACCATCTTCCTTTTAGAGAAAGATCTTCCAAATGAGCGCCCCATCCCTCTAATGAGGCGTCTGTCATGATTGTCCTGTCCGGTGTCACCGACAGAAATGAAGTGCCTTCTGCTAAGTTGGCTGGTATTGTCCACCATTCGAGTGCTGACCTCATTTGATCTGTGACACATACCATGTCGTTGAAAGATCCCGACACTTGACGCCATTGAACATCCAGTGCTTCCTGGATAGGACGTGTCCTTAGCCTGCAGTGAGGAATCAAGGCAATGGACGATGATGCCATCCCCAGAAATGATTTCAACAGTCTTACAGAAACTGACTTTTTTGACCTGATCAAAGTCACCAGCCGTAGTATCTTTTGTAGACGCTCCTGGGAGAGAAACGCTTTTGCTGATACCGTTTCCAGCGTGGCTCCCAGAAAGTCCTTTTGTTGCGAAGGATGAAGCTGGGATTTCGCTGCATTTATGGAGAGACCTAATGAGCGAAACACCTCCTGGCATAGACGCGTGTGTTGTCGCAGGCGAGCGCTTGACTGTGATTTTAGTAGACAATCGTCTAGGTATGGAAATATTTGCACTCCCTGGAGTCGCAGAAACGCTATCACTGGAGCTAGTACCTTTGTAAACACTCGAGGGGCCGAGCGCAGACCAAACGGTAACACTTTGAATTGGAAATCGTATTGACCCACTAGAAAACGCAGGAACTTCCGATGACGTTGTAATATAGGGATATGAAAATAGGCTTCCTGGAGATCTATCGTTGCCATGAAATCTTCCTGCGAGAGTAAACGCAAGATCTCTACTAACGTCATCATACGAAAGGATTGGCTCTTTAGATATTTGTTGAACGCCCTCAGATCGAGGATGGGCCTCCATTCTCCGTTCTTCTTTGTGATAAGAAAGAACCGGGAATAAAATCCTTTCCCCCTTTGAGATATTGGTACCAACTCTATAGCTCTTTTTTGACTTAGAAGTCGAACTTGATGTAAAAGTTCCTTGATGTGAGCTGGTGGTGGTCCGGTGGGTGGTGTGGACAGAGGGAATTTGGTGAACTCTAAAGCGTGCCCCTTTTTCACAATGTCCAAAACCCAACGGTCCTTTGTAATTGAGGACCATTGAGAAAAGAACAGAGAGATTCGACCTCCAACTTTGTATGTCTGGTAAGAGTCATTGTCTTTTTGACGCGTTTCCTCTGTATGAGGATTTCCCTCTATACGACTTGGAGGCCTGCTGTCGTGATGATTGTTGGTGCTGGCTATATGAATAGCGGTTGGAGCCTTGATTATTAGGTCAGTATTGATTATTTCCCCTTAGAAAATTTGAGGAGGTGCCGCGTCCGCGTGCACCACGAAAATTTTGTCTTTGAAGATGGAAATTTCCGAGAGATTTAGCCGTCTCAGTATCCTTCTTTATGGACTGGAGCGCCTCATCGACGTGATTTCCAAATAACGCCTCTCCGTCATAAGCCATGTTTAAAATCATGGACTGCACCTCCTGGCGAAAGGATGTCGATCGTAACCACCCCTGCCTGCGCAGAACAGCCGCTCCAGCAAGCTGACGGAAACCCGTGCATGCGATGTCCACTGCACAATCAATCATTTCCACCGACGTAGCTTCTCCCTCTTGGAGCAACTTCATTGCTTCGCCGTTAGATGGCTCCGGCAGTTCTTGAACCAAAGTCGAAATGTCAGCCCACACTTGTCGGTCATAACGACCCAAATTGGCCAAGGCATTAGCCGCTCTAACCACAGTAGAGGCCATTGAAGAAAACTTACGCCCTATGGCATCCATTCGACGTCCGTCACGATCCGGTGGTGCGGTGACAGTAGATGCAGGATTTTTCGCCCCACGTTGCGCTGCCTGCATAATGACGGACTCAGGTCTTGACTGACCCGTGAGGCATGCTGGGGTTCCTAGTGGCGCCTTATACTTCTTTTCTAATCGAGGCACCTGTGCTGGCAAGGTATTAGGTGTTTTCATCAACTTCTTGCCTTCTTCCCAAATGAAATCCACAATGGGAATAGTATGCGTTTGTTTAAAAGGTTGACTCTTGAAATCATAAAGGAAACAATCTTCCTCTCTGCGCTCCGTTGTCAGTCTAAAACGTTGTGCCGCCCTTTCCATTAGTTGGTGAAAAGTCGCTATGTCCACTGGAGGTGAGTCACCAGATACTACTTGAGAGGGGGATGGTGTTTGTGCCTGGTAATCGTCCCACTCCGCCATATCATCATCATCATTATCAACATCACCATCATCATCTGGGATTTCACCCTCTTCTCTTTCCTGAGGGATCTCCTCCACGAACTCATGGTGAGGTAAAAACCTCGTTGAACGCTGTCTTGGTGGTGCTGATGGCATCAGGGGAGAAGGATTTCCAATCGGCACCGGAGTTATATTTGTCGGAACCACAGGCGTTGACGGAACCCCAGGATGTTGCGGCGACAGAGGAAAACGTTGGTTATAATCGTCCAACATGCATTGGAGATTAGCTATGAGTGACAATGGCAGAGTCGCCGTTGAATGTTTCGCAGGAACCTGCTGCATGTAAACTAGATCTTCATCCTCACTACTGTCATCCTGGCATTTAATTATTAAGTCGGATGGGCTTTGCGCCGTACCAAAAGACTCAGGTAAACCTCCCTCGGACTCCTGTTCAGAATCTGTCGCAAATAATGGTGACGGAAGCTGCGACTCCTCTATAGGAATAATCTCGTCTTGCCTATCTAGGCCAGTACTAGGTGGCAATGGCATCAAGGGAACCACAGCGAAAGATGAAACCGGCGCTGAAGTTGCGGGAGGCAGCTGCTCTCTCAATGACCTTTGAGCAGATGATAGTCTGTTCACTTTTATCCTTATTGATGAAATTGCCGTCGACGGCTGCATGGTATTCACCGAGGACGTCTTCGGAGAGGGCCTCGTCGACGGAGCTACCGTCGGTGGAACGGTGGTCGACGGAACAATCGTCGACGAAATTTGTGTCGACAAACTCATCGTCGACGGTGCTGTCGTCGACGGAGCTATCGTCGACGGAGCTGTCGTCGACGAAGCTGTCGTCGGAATCTTCTTCTTCTTCGTCGACGGAATAGCCGTCGACGAGTTCGACGACGAAGTCGATCTCACACCCTTCGTTGACGACGAAGTCTTCGTCGACGGAACCTTTCCCTTCCTCGTCGACGACGATGTAATGGGTAATATAGAAGTCACCGACCTTGTGGTACTGATGGTTACCGGCGACGAGGCTAACGTCGACGGGACAATCGTCGGCGAGGACGCTGCTGATGTCGTCGTCAGAGTCACCGTCGACGAGCCGGTCACTGCAAATTTCGTCGTCGGAAGCATCGTCGACGAGGCTTCCAGTTTATTTCCAGAAAACTTGGAAGTAGACGCCTCAACAGCCTGAGAACCAGGTCTCCAAGGTGACAAAACAGTAGGTGAAACAGCAGATGTGGCAGATGAAAGAGCCAAAGACAGTTTCTTTTTTTTCAGGAAAGGAGATGGCAACTCCTGCACACTACTGCGCTTTGAGGCTGTCTGGGAACGGCCAGAAATAAGGCTTTCCATATCAGAAACTGGATCCTCCTTATCTTTCAGTCTCTGTAGCCACAATAAGAGACGGCCTTCCCTGTCCTTCAAAGTTTTTGTAGAAAAGGTTCTACAAAATTTACATTTTGCCACCTCATGATCTGGGTACAAACAGTAAATACACTTACTGTGTGGGTCCTCAGAAAATAAACGCAGTTTTCCACACGAAGAACAAGGTCTAAACAGAGATCTCTTACTTGAAGACATTCTGACAGACAAAAACTGAGCAGAGCTCAGGGAGACTCCCTGTCACACGACGTGCGGTAGAAAATCTGAGGTCAGGAACTCTGAGGAGAAGGTTCTGGAGAGGTGCTGACGCCTGATTGGCTGTAGTTTGGACCAAGATAATGACAGAGATAGACTACAAATGTTTTTTTTTCTCTCTCCATGTATCCCTATGGAGATTTCATATAGGTACATTCTTGGTGTTTTTACACCTGCATAGCTCTATTTATGGGATTATTTATGTATATTATGACTATATATATTGCTATTTTTATTTACCGTGGGACTCCCACTCCGACGACGGGGAATATTCAAGCATGTGAATCTATGAAAGACACCCCAATACTGGAGAATCGGCCGTATGCCGCATTTTGCAACCCCTCACCCTGCCCCTCCTCCCCCCCCCCCACGTCACCGCCCCGGTAACACGCCCTATACGGGCCGTGGCTGTTTTAGTCTGAAGGCCAGTAAAGGAGGTTCTAGAAAGAGACTATCTGGTGTAGTTTGAGGGGTCTCGGAACTGCCTTAGGAATTATGGCTGAAGCTTTTTGAACTGGTATAAGAGCTGATGACCATCAGTGGATAGGAGGTGGCAAGAACATGTCTGAACTTGGTGGGAGGTTTCAGAGCCATCTGAAGGATAGGTGTGCTGACAGAAAGGATAGGAATGGCTCTGATACTTGGCAGAAGATATCTAAGGTGTGGCCCTATGTAGAGGTAATCTAATGAAAAAAGAACAGATAAGGACCTGCATATCTGCCGTAATAAAATGTTTAGGAGGGTCGACTGTACAATTGGCATGCAAAGCATTAAAGTTCTTGAGTCTAGCTGCAAACGAACTAGAAAAGAGAGACAGAGAACTTGAACTGGCAAAGCATGTAAAGTGAAAAAGTTGAGACAATTAGCCCGAAGAATGCATAAGAACTATATACCTCATAGTTAGACTCACTATTACAAGTCTGAAGGAATCAACTGCACTCTGTGTTTAAAAGAAAAAAAAAGCTTTTATAATAAATTTTAAATGAGAATTATTAATTAATTTGTACTTTGCTCATGATTTTTAAGTGTTTTAGCGGTTAAGCCGCTCTTTTTATGATTTAAACCACATCAAATAAAGTACTTTCTCTCTCTCTCTCTATGTAGAGGTAATCCTAGCATAGGCAAGATGGTCTGAAGTCCAGAAGTGGAGATTGAAGATGCAGATTACAGTGTTATGGTGTTCAGAGTGCTTGGCAGACAGCCTATGATTGCCAGAAGTAAGGGGATCTAGATAGGAGTGAGTAGAAGGTGGCATAGAGGAGGTTATAATGAAGTTGTAAAAATGGTATAGCTGTGGATGAATGTTGTCCTAATGGGTGCTATGGGTTTGGATTGGTATTTTGCTGAGGTACTGAATTAGGCTGTTTGATAAAACAAATTCAGTCAATATTTTGCTTGTTTTACAGATTTCTTTTATTGTTTTCAGCAATCTAATTCTTCCTCCCGTGGCCCAATACTAATATGACCCCCTGCACCTAACACAAAAGTAAGGGAGACATCAACAAACAGCACTGCAACCCTTCATGGTGGAACAGTGTACAGAACTGTCTTGTCCTGCAGCTCCAATGTCTGACCCCCATGCACATTGTCGCTCGCCAGAGTCTCAGGAATCTGAAGCGCAGTAAGTTCATTGGCTGCCATTGTACCATTTATCTTGACCCAGAGCCCTCTCTCTGACGAGGCATGTTCCCGCCGCCCATGGCCCCCTCTAGCATTGAAGGGTTCAGGCTCTCTGAACGTGCGTGCAGGGTGAACGTCGGACATGTCCAGCCAGGACCAAACATCCTCTGGGCATTTGAAGAAATGAGACCTCCCAAAGGAAATTACATGAAGCTTGGCACGACACAGCAGCATATACCTGAGATTCATAGTACACCTTTGCTGCTACACCTCAACAAAGGATTTGCGCTTGTCCGGCACCTGTTGGGTATAATCTGGATAGATAGCTATGTTGCAATGTTCATACTGAGGGATGGGAGCCTCTCTAGCCACCCTCAGGATTGAGTCCCTGTCTCTATAATTCAGAAACAGACCGATAATCGCTCTCGGAGAGACGCCAGGTGGGGGACCCGCACTAAAGCCCTATGTGTTCTTTCTACACTGACTGGAGGAGACAGGTCCTTAGGACAGAGCACAGTCTTCCAACAATCCTCCAGAAACTGCAAAGCAGACAGCCCCTCTTACCTATCAGGGAAACCCAACAATTGAACATAATTCCTCCTGGAACATCCCACAGCATCCTACACTTTCTGCACCAGTGTGCTTGAGACTGTTTGCAGCTGAGCTACCTGTTGTTTAAGCTGCTTCACCTCGGTCTGTAAGGTAGTTAAGTCGGCCTCTGCAGTTTCAACTTTGTCAGCCACCTTGCAGAGGCCAGCCCTCAACAGATTAACCTCTATGGACACACTAGCACTCTGACTCTCCAGGCCTAACCTTGACCCCTGTACGGCCTCCAAGAAGGCTGCATGAGAGGGCTCCCCCTGCCTCTCTGGTGAGGGATCCGGGAATGCTGATGCTCTGATCAAGGGAGTCTATGAGCAGCCTGGTTGGATTTAGTGTATCTGCGGAATGGTATTCCCCTGCTGTTGTCGCTGTGGCCTGTCCTTACCCATTGTGAAGGAATAAGAGTGACGCATCACAACTCGATGCCCTCCCCGGGCCCACAGACACCCACAAGACTGTCCGAGGTCAGAATCTTTGGACAGCGTCCCAGCCCAGGATGCAGTTCAGTAAGTCCAGATCGCAAAAGGGAAGTGGGCACACAGTAGATACACACCTTCATGAGCAGCGCGAGCACCAAGAAACACCCGCAGGGAACACCCACTCTCCTAGAGGTTCACCAAACCAGGGCACTTTTCTTTTAGACCAGACCGCCTACTGCAACACTCCCCGAGGGGTATCCCCCACACCAGTCACCTCCAGAGTGGGCCTACTGTCAACCAGACCAGCTTGTCATTGGGCTGCTGTACTTCTAGACAGGGAGCACCAAGCTGTCATGCACAACAGGCCACAATCACCTATCCAGAAGGTGGACAATTAATAGGCAAAAACAGTGCAAGGAAAGTGCCCATTGCAGGCAGGGATAAGCCCCTCTCAGACCGGAAGGCAGCCACAGGACTCTCATAATGACCGACCTCTGCTTAGTTTCTTCAGCAGGTCACTCCATGAGGCCAATTTTCCCATGCTGCCCCATTCAACCTTGTGACTCTAGGCCTGCAGCGCCACCTGGTCCCCAAGCCAATGCAAATAGGCTGCACAAGGCCTTTGCACCCAAGCTCTCATGTCGCCAGATCTCGCAGCTGCTAACCCCCAGGACTCCACTGTGCTGCAGCTTGGCCGCACCCCTCAGGTTGTGAACAGCGCTCCGAAGGGGATTGATCCAGTGGAGAAGCATATATCGCATGAAAGCTCCAAATGCAGGCAGGGCAATTCCAAAGCTCAAGGGATTGCATCTGTGGCTCCAAAAGATGCTGAAACACAGAATAACAGTACAATTGAGAAAACGGGGGGACGGAGCTCCTCACGGGTATGTCTGAGCAGCCACCTTGGCTAGCCACACCCCAATTCAGACAAGGTTGGGATACGAATTTCCCCTGCATGGTGTATAGGTTTGTATACCTGCCTTGTGTGCCCAACTAAATGTGAAACTGGCACCCTGTCTTTTTTTATTGGCCCTGCAACCACACTGATCTAGTGTATTTGAAGAGGCCTAGGCCTATCCAATAAATGCAAAGTCAATAACCTGTTCTGTAACCTGGAGACGTGCACCAAGCATGCTCCCATATTTGACATCAGACTATTGTCCATGGCCTGGATTGATCAAATGAAGTGGTGGTGACATCATATCTTTTTTTTGGAATTTTTAATTTTGACCAGAACCTTTTTTCTGTGCCAAACAAGAGAGTGGTCTACTGACCGCATTCCTATGGCTGGATGGGGGAGACCCGGACACTGAAGGGAGGGAGGTTGGAGGACAGGGCTATTCTCAGAAAATCAGTGAGGTATTTCCTAATAATTGGTTGCTGATTAGCGCATCCTGAGCTCTGCCATTTGGTAGATGGTAGGGGTAAGGTGGGGTCAGTTTCTGTTGTTAAAGGTGAGGATGTTGCTAATCAGGGTTTGTCTGGCTCTGAATACTGCTTCAGGAAAGCTGATGACAGCCAGGTTTCTTTTCAAAAGTGTTTTCTATCAGTGTACAAAGGTAGTTTGGGGACAATGACTGTAGACTTTATTACTTGCTAGCCTAGATGGTCCCGATAGATGATTGGCTATCTACTGACAGACAGGACTCAGCTCTGAGGTTTGAATTACAGTTTCTGGATAAAATAAGGACTCAGCGCTTGCACTATCGTGATCCCCCCAGCGTGCACCGCCACACATACCAAGAGTCCCAGTGCTCTTCTGGTGTGATGCCCTGAAGCACATTAAATGGTTAGGTAAGTTGACTAATTAGACCCTACTTTGGGCCAGTACCGGTCTAGTGCCAGTGTCTCAATTGCTCGTCTTCAGATATGAGGACAAGGATCGGGGTCCTGGGAATGGGACTGGGATGCAACTAGAAATGAGCGAGTTAGCAGCACCTGATACTAGCCATGCCATACCATCAGTTCCTCCGCTCCCTCCAGGTAGAGATACCCTGAGCGAAGGCCCTATAATTGCCCAATATGAATGTCTGCTTGATAAACCGGGTACAGATTATGCTGAATTACTTGTTGAGCCAGATGAAGATACTACCAGGCCAAGAGAACAGCTCCAGGGCAACTTCGAGTCATATGTTAACGACACGCCCTGAATTCCCCCACTAGCAGAAGGATCTCCGAAATATTCTATTCAAAATGTGTTCATAAATGAGCAAGAGCAGGGAAATGATGGAGGATCACGTTCTACCATCTGATTACCAAACAGAGCATTTTAATCGACCTTGGTAGCATGAAGGTCTCTATATAGGCCCCGCAAACCAGAACCTGAAAATTTGCTACTTTGGCCAGTTTATGTAACACAGTCACTGGTTACATAGTGACTCACATCTTCCCTGACATAGCTACCAGGGTCCCCCAGTTCTCACCATCTTAAAATATAGAGATCTACTAGGCCTCACTTATCATAACTATGAATGTCTCTTATGCCCAACACTGAGAGGTAGCTTGGGCAACCACGTACAGCTCAGTAATTTTCCACAAACACACTTGCAAGACACCCACACATGCACGTACACAAAGATCAGCTGGAACCAGTTGGTACTTCTCGTTACATTATTATTTTCGAAACCTAGCTTGGCCAAGTGAAACCACACACGCAGCTTTGCGATGGAAGCACCTGTCTTAAGTTCCGCTCTTACATATTTTTAGAGACATGTACAGGACAAAATGTGCAAAACAAAATGTACAGGACAAAATGTTCAGAACAAAATGTACGGGACAAAATGTTCTCTGTTTCAACCACTTGACCAGTTCCGTGTCTTAAGACATGCGGTCAAGCCACCAGCGTCAGCGAAAGCGTCAGGACAGTGTCATTGTTCCTCATTTTTGAGTATATCAGATCTAGCACCCCAATTGGAAGGCAGAACTCTGCTGCTGTGTCCAACACATGCGTGGGTTCTCCGGCCGGCCGTTTATCTGATTTGGGACCTCAAAGCCTCTTGGTCAGGTGGTACATCCCAATCTAGATAACCTTTTTGCCTTTTTTAATCCTTGGTTGTTCTCGGTATTTTCCATCCACACCCAATTCCTTGCATTTAAGGTTTCTTGAAATGTTAATCTTGTATGTGTAGTTCTCTCTAGAAAAGCTTGCCTGTAGGGCTGTATTTTCATAGAAGTATATTCTGTGTCTTTTAATTTCATATTGATTTCAATGATGCCATTTTTGCAGGTCTTGATTCCAGCCAGGTTTCTAGACTTCTGAGTATTGTAATGATCATGCGGTATATCCCTGACGGAGTAAAGTCAGGTTTCTTAATGGTTTTGAATAGAAAATAAATTAATATGCATTTATTGATATATTCTTGGCTTATTGAATAAAAGTGCCACTCCAATTAAACTATTCGTCATCTTACATCTTTCTTCCTTGTTTCTCAGCGAAGGGTTGCGCCGGTGGCCTGTGCCCACAAGTGAGGTGACCACACCCTAAAGGGCATCAAGAATTTTCCCTTTAACGATATGATGAGCCTACCTCCATTCTGTCTGCTCAATTCATTATACAGACAATAAGTAATTGATATAATGGGATTTAATTAACTCTATCTTCTAGTATAATCTAAGGAATAGAGCAGTCATTTCGACAAGGCCAAAACCAACAAAGGGAAAATAAATTAGGGATAAAAGAATAACAATGCCAAATATTATATTGTATTAGTGGAAATCCAAGCCTACTATTGCTGTAAGACCTGCAAAGCTTTGTAAAACCACCCGCACACCCTGTTACGGACCACATGACTGGACTCCACCTTATTAGCTGAAATGTCCTTTTCTGTAGATAGTCTTTCTTCCACTCCTTGAGAAAGACAGGGCTATATTGTATTTTTGCCTGGAAATTTTAAGTTTTCCATTTCAATAGCAGTCTTTATGTAATTACGGAGATCGATTGAGCAACAGAGCTACAGAGATCGATTGAGCAGGTCAGGGAGCGCTGGAGAGTGCCTATAGCAGAGCAGGCAGCAGACAGCAAGGAAGTGAGCAGCTGCAGCTTCCTTCTGAGATGACGGAAAAGGCCGGGAGCAGGGAAGCAGGGAAGCAGGTAGTGGAGAGCTGGCTTGACCTCACAACCAGGGTTCCAGCTGACCAGCCGACAGATATCTCACACTGCCAAAACGCTGAGTGCGGGTGCGGGCCAAATACGGATCCCGAGCGGCGGCGAAGCGGGGCTGAGAGTGGGATGGAAGCGGGGCTGAGAGTGGGATTTCGGTGTGGAGGACCGCAACAACGCTAATTAGCCGCACCAGTGCCTGATATCAGAGTCCTTAGACTGCATCCTTTGGCTTTATCTCCTTGCCAGGCCCCCTGCTGCAAATAGCAAGCGCCCTAGGATCCAGGGGGCAGAACGCCGAGCAGCTGAATAGCGGAGACGGAACTTGGGACTTGGACTCTGGCTCGAGCAGGGCTCAGTTGAATCAGCCGCAGAACCGGCAGCTGTCATCTTCTCCTTGCCACACCCACCCCAACCACTTCACTACAGCCTATTTGCCTCACCAACGATCCTCACTAGCTGCATCAGGAAGCTCACTAACTGCACCAGGAAGGAACACTTGGGAAGGAGTGGGGCAAGCCAGCACGAGACCAATTTGTGTGTGTGTAAAAGGCTGCTTTATTGAAAGGTGCATATCACAATTTATAACCTTGGCAACTGCCTTCCAAAACGAAATCCTCACTATACATGAATTTCCTGACCCCTTGTACCCCCCACCCCTACGATCCCCACATCAAATCCCCCAGCCCGCAAAATACAACATAACATTCCATAACAATAACATTACACAATCCTACACAATATAGCATTTACAAATCCTAACCTCCCATGACCCAAATCCCTACCTGCCTTTGTGCAACTGTAACTAACCAACCTCTAATCTAAACTTAGCCTACCTGGTTACCCTTTCCCTGCTCCTGCTCACAAACTACCAACATTTAACTAAAAACTAATGCCAATCCTGGCCAACTTTCAACAACCTCGCCAGCACCTGTTCCAAGCGACAAATATACAACTTATCAAGCCCCTATGAACCAGTTCCAATAACTGCTGCCCGAAAAAGAAAAAAAAAAGGTAAAAACACCCCACAAAAAATGAAAAAACTAGGGAGGGAGAGTGGGGACAAAAATCCCATTCTGTGCAGCGCTCCCAGCCACCAGGTCACCAAACCTAAAATGGTGGCTGGGAAAGCGCGAAAAAGCCCTAAATACTTTTGGGCTAGTAACCAAAAATTGGGCTACAATTGGGCTAATCCCAATGTCGCCCAAAGTAACCCAAAATGGCCGCTTGCCGGCCAGCCCCTCCCAATCTGCCCAGGGGGCAGGCCTCGCTGTGCTCGTCTGCCCCCCAGACCCCTCTTGGGAGGGAGGGGGGGCAAGCCAGCACGAGACCAATTTTTGTGTGTGTAAAAGGCAGCTTTATTGAAACAGGTGCATATCACAATTTATAACTTTGGCAACTGCCTTCCAAAACTAAAACCTCACAATAAATGAATTTCCTGACCCCTTGTTCCCCCCACCCCTATAATCCCCACATCAAAGCCCCCATCCCGCAAAATACAACATAACATTCCATAACAATAATATTACACAATCCTACACAATATAGCATTTACAAATCCTAACCTCCCATGAACCAAATCCTTACCTACCTTTGTGCAACTGTAACTAACCAACCACTAATCTAAACTTAGCCTACCTGGTTATCCTTTCCCTGCTCCTGTCAACTTTCAACAACCCCGCCACCCAGGAAAAGGCGGGAGAGTAGGCAGAAACGCCGCCTCCCCATTTTCCTGCCCCCCGCCCCCTAGGAAAAAACCCACCTCAACATCTATGAACGCACAACAATCTGGCCAGAACTTCCCTCAGTTCTAATAAATACAAGTCCATGCCCAGCCTGGATAAATGGACCCCATCACCCCTGAAAAAATCCGGCGTGTCATACCTAATGTCCCTGTGCGAAATCCTGAAAATTCCCAAATGACAACAAAATCGTACCATTTCTGAGTTGAGTTTATACCTGGCCTTGTCCACCACCCCCGGGTTCACCGCCCCTCTCCAGACCCTACTAGGGACAAATTCCGTCCAGAAGACGGCACAACCGGACCACTGACCCTTGATCAAAGCCAAATCCCGCTTCATACATCTCATCAACGCCAGGCCAGTTTCCCTGACCATATCGTTATCCCCCAAATGAAGCACCAATACATCGGGGCACCTACCAGCCACCAAAATCCCATTAAGAACTTGCAGCAACTCCTTCCACTGCATACCACCCTTTCCCCTATAACAAACTGTAAACATTTCTTTATTAAAACCCAGGCTTTCCCCAAAATAGCTGGCGCGGGCCTGGATTTGCGCCCACTTCACAAAGGAATGGCCGACAATCCCAAATTGACATTTCCCTGGCGAGGGGACCCATCACCGAACCTGAAACAAAAAACACGAATGAACCAAAGGAAAACAGGACAAACAGCGCTACAACCCCCCAGATGCGCTGCGCACATAACGCTGGTAGCAGTCAGAGGACCACCTACCCAACCTCATGATGTCCCCTCGCTCCCAGCCCCGATTGCTTGCCTCAGATGCTGTCCCAATTCAAAACGAATGCGTCCCAAAACCCTTCCCCTCAATCCCCAGCCTGCCCAGCGCCTTCCTCGGCACAGCCAAAAGCTGCGAGGCTTTCACCCTCGTCCGTCCCCATGTCTAAAAACTAAGCCAACCATTTCCGCAGTCAAGGACCTCCACCTCAAACCCCACCGGCAAGGGCAAGCCGGCTGTGAATTGCCCACTTGCGAAGAAATCCATTCACCCCCTCCCCTCTGATCCTTCTTAGATTTTCTCAGCCAAATGCTGGTCCTATCCCTACAAAAGGACACCTCACTCCATAAAAGCCCCTGCTCAGCTTTGGTACCCAACAGTTCAGAAACCCGAAAGGCCCCGAAGAACATCCAGGACATCAGCGTGGAGAAAAGACAAACTTCCACATCATCAGAACATATCCCAGGCAAAATCCCAAGCACCCTCTCCAAAAGCTCCCAAGACAGAGGATTTCGAACCCTGGTTGCGCAGCCACATTCACGGGCCCAACCCTCCAACATGTGCGTCCCAAGTTCCCCCGCGGTGGATGCATAGCCCCACAACAGTTTCCCGATGAAGGCAATCCCTGCCAGCTTGCCCGCTATTGTAAGCCTAGTCAAACCTTTCTCTATCAAATCCAAAATAAACTGAATCACATCTTCCTGTCGAAGCTCAGGGGAGTCCCGCCACATAGCGCCTGAGCGCAAAAATTCCATCGATGCTGTCCTGTATGCTGCTTTCGTGGATCACGCCAGAGAACCTAAAACCAGCTGCAACATCCTGTGTTGCCTACGTACCACAAATGCTGTGGCATTCTGGTCGGAGTCCCGTCCGCATCCTTGGAGAGCCCACGGAATCTCCCTGTGAACGAGACAAAGCATCCGCTATGTCATTGTCTACACCCGGCACATGCACTGCGCGAAAGGCGATATCATGCCGTAAGCATCCCAACACAAACACCCTCAGCAGTTTCAAGACCTGTTGATCCCGGGCAGACTGGCGGTTCACAATTTGAACTACCGCCATGTTGTCAATTCTGAAGGTTACCTTCTTGTGCGCCAGCTGGTCACCCCAGAAGGTGATCGCAACCACCAAAGGGAAGAACTCCAAAAAGGCTATGCTCCTGCCCCCATCCACCCACTCAGAAGACCACTGCTCCGCACTCCACCTCCCTTGCCATTACAAACCAAAGCCTGCACTGCCCGCTGCATCAGAACAAGTTTGTAAATCCCAAAGCATGTCGCCCTCCCTCATCAAGGGGATGTCATTAAAGTTTTGTAAGAAAAACTGCCACATGCTCAAGTCCTCCTGCACACCCACTGACAGACACACATGATGATGCGGAGGCCTCTGTCCTGCTAGTGCCCTGCCCAGTTGCCTACAAAACGTCCTCCCTACTCTCACCACCCTAAACACAAAATTAAGGTGGCCCAGCAGCACCTGAATCTCCTTCGCCGTGACCTTATGTTTTTCCAACATTGTTGAAGCAGCTCCAACATGTGCTGCTTTTTGGCTGCCAGTAGGCGTTCCTCCATCAATTGAGAGTCCAACTCAATACCTAAAAAGGACAGAGCCGTGCAGGGCCTCATAGTCATTTCTGGTGCCAACGGCACGCCCAGTTCCCTCATTATTTCATTGAAACTGTCCAGTGCCTTCTGGCAGTCCGCGGAGTCTGAGATGCCAACAAAGAAAAGTCATCCAGGTAGTATGTTACTCCTTGGTGAGCCGTCTGTTCCGTAAACAACCATTGTAGGAAAAATACAATAGAATAGTGGTATGTTATGATAGGGACGGCGCTCTAGGATAATTTCACTAGGTTAATATGTAGTTAAACCATTAGTCTGGTGCTATAAAGAAGAAGAGAACCACTAAACTCCCCTGAGGTTACTGTAGTGAAACTACAGTGTAAACATTAATACAAAATCCTTAGCACACAGAAGTTATATCATTTCAGTGTTGACAGTGTGATCCAACAAAAAATTATTTATATATAATGATAAGAAGCTTGAGCCAGATGCCAACACGTGTTTCGTCGCATTCAAGTATTACACTTGCGACTTTTTCAAGGCTGGAAAGGCTTAAATCTGTGTTTATTAACGTGTGGTGTTAATTCCGACCCACACGGTCCTCAGGCGCGGGTGAGAAATTCTTTGTAAGTAGGTGATTTCAGTCGTCAGTCATTCAGCACGATATTAGTGGTGAACAGGTCCGTGTATCAACAGACGTGGTGTCATTTTCCCGCCGGAATCTCGAGTACGAGAGGTTCCGGCTGGAGAGGGCCACCATGTCTGTTGATACACGGACCTTGAAAAAGTCGCAAGTGTAATACTTGAAGGCGACGAAACACGTGTTGGCATCTGGCTTTCAACCGAATCACAGTTTGTGAGAATAAATGTTTGGACCAAAGAAAAACTAAAGACTCAAGCTACTTATCATTATATATAAATAATTTTTTGTTGGATCACACTGTCAACAATGAAATGATATAACTTCTGTGTGCTAAGGATTTTGTATTAACCATTGTAGGAACATGCTGAAACACTCAAAAAGTGTGCAGGACATAGAACAGCCTATCGGCAATGCTTTGTACACGTACCAGTGACCGTTAAACTGGATACCCAAAAGATCCCAGTCATCTAAGTGGACTGGAAGCAGCCGGAAAGCCGACTTTATGTCGCACTTTGCCATCATCGCCGTTGCACTCGCGGTCACTACCAGTGACATGGCTACGCTAACAGATGAATATGATACGGAGGCCTCCCGCTCGTCGATGAAGTCATTCACCGACCCTCTTTCAGGCCACGACAAATGCTGTATTAGGCGAAACTGTCCGTGTTATTTTTGGGCACCACTCCAATGGGTGACACAATCAAATTTTGCAAAGGCCAATCCTCAAAGGGTCCCACCATGCGGCCCTCACGCACTTTCTTATCCAGCTTTTCTTGCACTATACTAGAGTGCTCTTTCGCGGATTTAAAATTGTCTGCCCACCGTCTTGTCCTAGGTCCATCGTACCCCAGTCTGAAACCTTCCAAAAACCACACCCTCAAATGCTCAGCAGCCTCCACGTCAGTGTACCCCTGTAAGGCTGCAATCAAAGTGTCCACCTTTACCAGAGTACGAGCCCTTTGGCCCAGGCCCCTTAGCTCCCCGCCATCCCATGAGCAGCTGCTGCTGCTGTTGACCCCCCGTCTTAAACCCTCCTGCCTGCCACTGCTGTGTCCCGTGCTGCTGACCCTGTCCTCCCCCCCAACAATTGACCAAAGCATGCCTACCCCCACACCCTGAGCAGTCGTGCTTGAAATGGCAGTACTCCCGAGTGCACAAACCCTTGTAATCCCAACAGGCCCCTTTTGACCCTGGCTGTCCCCTCCCTGCTGCCCCCTTCTCCCTCCTCGGGTGGGGCACCCCTGAAAGGGCTGATAAACGAGCGGGAGCCCGCTGGCCATGAAAATGTTTTTCCCAGACCCGGCTAACCCCATAGTATGTTGCCATAAGTCTGTGTCCAGCTCACCCCATTTAGCCTCCGGGTCCCACGCCATGCATGCCTGAAACTCCTCATCATATTACGCCCAGGCATACACGCCCCCCGTAATCTGTGCCTTCCTGATCACGTCCATGTACTTGAACATGGCCACAGACCTTTCTGGGTATTTTTCACAGTACACACTGGCATAGATAAGGAACGCCGCCGTCCAATTCTCAATCGTCAAAGGCACCTTCGGCCATTTTGCCAACTCAAACTCCTCCTCTTTAGACCCCTCTTTTGCCCGAACTTCTCTGTGGAGGAGTTTAAGCATCTCAACATATTCCCCCTTCCATATACGTTCCTTGGTAGACAGCATCAAATGCGCACCCAATGGCTTAGTGACCCCCATGTAAGGCAACCTTTTGATTTTCAACTCTCTAATTTCGTCTCCGCCTCCCCTGTCGGAATCTCAACTGTCACCTTTTTATCCGGCACGCTGTCTCCTGTGCTTACGGACGCCTTACCTGTGCCCTCTGCTGACCCCTTACCTGGGTCTTCCGTTCCTACCCCTACATCCACCACATATGTACCCCTGCTCAACCTACCCCCACCTCCCCTCCCTGTCAGGTCCACCCACACTAACCGACACCATTACAGGACGCAAGCACGCCAACTGTTTACCTGGCGCCAAGGACTCCGCCCGTCGCTCCACTGTACGTCCTGGCAAAGAGCCCGACCTCTCATCCCAGTGCGATGTCCGACCCGTGGGCTTCGCCGGGCGTCGTGACACCTGAAAAACACTACGCACAGCATTACTCGGCCCCCCCTCACCCTCGCCTTCAAACTCCCTCAACTCTAACTCCTCCATGCTATCCTCCTCATAATCTAGCTCCTCCTGCTGGGCACCACCGGCTTTCACCGCCGGGGGTGCAGACTGCACCCTCCTAGAAACACCCAAAACTCCTTCTTCGCCGCTCCTCCTTCTACGATGTCCCCCGGACCGTTGAGGCCCAGTGGGTGGTGGGGCCGGCGAGCCTGCCTTGGGCCTACTAGTGCCAGCCGCTCCGGGGTCCCTCGCCGGTACTGGGTACGCCCCCGAGGCTCCACACTCCCTTCTCCTAGGCGCCAACAGGCCCCTTCCAGCCCTGCCAAGTCTGGCACCCTACATCGCTCTGCCGCCTGCAAAATAAAAGCATGGTCTGGTGTGCTGGGCCTACCTTTCTTCTCTCTCCCATCCCAACTCCGCTTCCTGTCTGTCTCGAACGTGCAAGCTGCCCACACCCGCCCCACCATGCTACGATCTACCACCTCCTCACTGTCCCCCAGATCACCCTCCTCATCACTCTACTCCAACGTCACCATACCCTGCCCCTTGGCCCAGCTTGGCCTGCCCAGTCACCCGAAATCCCCTCCCCCGCTCCCCCAATACCCCCCACAGACACCCTCTGACGTGCGCCCCACACCTGCATCCCTCGAAGTGGGCAACCTGACCCCCGGTGCCCCACCGCCAAACCACCCTCCCCCCGCGTGTCTCATACCTCCTGTGCCCAGGAATTAAAAATGTCCAGACCTTCCCAATCTTTATCACTCGCCTCCGATTCTAACAACAAAGGCGACACCCCCCTTCCCTCACAGCCCAGACCCCACTTCCCCCGGTACCTCAGTCACCTATTCTGACCCCCACGAGCCATCCTCCCCCTCCCAGGCTCCTACTCCCCCTACCACCCCCCTAACCCCCCGACACAGCATCCTGCCCCAACGGGAGTTCACTCACCCGTCTGACCTGAGCCCTCCTGTGCCCTCAAGCCTGCATCTCTGCCCTTACGCCGCTCATCGCCCCGCCCGGAAGCCCAGGGGAGCATGCTCCTGTAACCCCTGCTGCCCCTGGGCTCGCCCGTCCACCCGGTCGCTTTCCCAACTGTGGCCTCTGCCCCCACTAACAGGCGGGCCCTCTTCGCCAGTGCCGCACTGCCAGTATCTCACTTCTCCCCTATCACCCTGAGTCCTCAGCGGGGAGACGCGGGACGCGCTCTCCTGCTGGGATGCTTTATTGCCTCCAGGTGGCCCAGACGCGCATGCCGGGGCCTCGCTTCCATCCGAATCACAGCGCACCTCCTTGCCCCTCACACTCGGGGCCGCTCTCCGCACACCAGAGCGGCCCCTCCTCAACGGTGACCGCGGCGGGGAGATGCGGGCCACGCTCCCCCGCTGGGCCTCACAGCCACTTACTGCGAGTGCACCCGCACGTCCCTCATCCCCCCGACACCCAGACATTCCTCCCAGGGCCGCGCACATGCCAGCCGTGCGGCCCCGAACACCTACCTTACTCCGCACTGCCTTCCAAGGGGCGAGCAAGCCGCGACAGCAGCCGCCTCCCCCGCTGACACACACTTCACGGGGAGCGAACCGCCTGAGGCTTCCGGCAACAATAAATCCAGCCGGCCAGCCTCGCTAAGGAGGCGTACTGCTTCCAACGCGCGGTAATCTTTCCCGGCCATCATAACACCAGCAAAACCGCAACCTAAACACAGATAAAGGCAACTGCCAAACCGACCACTACTAGTGGCCCTGACAAAAAACCTATTCTGCGCAGCGCTCCCAGCCACCAGGTCACCAAACCTAAAATGGTGGCTGGGAAAGAGCGAAAAAGCCCTAAATACTTTTGGGCTAGTAACCAAAAATTGGGCTAATCCCAATGTAGCCCAAAGTAACCCAAATGGCTGCTCGCCGGCCAGCCCCTCCCCCTCCCAATCTGCCCGGGGGCAGACCTCGCTGTGCTCGGGTGCCCCTCAAACCCCCCCGTGGCAAGTGAGCTCTAAGCACCAGGTCCCAGGCACTGGATGCTGACTTGGCGAACCGGAGGACTTGGACAATATCCTGGTGGGTTAGGGAGAAGGGATAGTAGGCCAGAGCCACGGCTCTGTTTGCACGCACAGCAGGCTGCGCACGGCTTGCATGGCAGTGCGGTAGGCGGCAGGTGCGGCTGCTTAGTGGGGTGGCTCTTTTTCCCCCCCTTCCTTCCCCTTACACCCCAGTACCCTATCACCCAGACGAGGATGACAGCTTCAAGCGCCCTAAGATCATTTGAAGATCCTTGAAAGAGCCCGTCGGCCAAGGACAAAGTGCCGCCGGCCAAAGAGGAGAAACATTAAAAAAGCCGTCACTTGGTCTTAGTTAAACGACCAGCAAAGTTGGCTGTGACTGTTGTGACTGTTGTGGCTGTTTAAAATAGGTTGAGGAGGTGACGAGCGCACTAGCGGCTGTGTGAACTGTAAGGTGACAACACACTAAGTTAATTAACTATGCGATCGGGCAGGGTCAGGAAGACCCCAGGAGATAAAGTCACCACCCAAAAAAGACTTCCCAAAAAGCAAAAAAATCGGGAAACAAGCAGTCACAAATGGTGCAAATTTCACACTAAGGAGCCCATTAATTTTGTCAATAGCCTCCATGTTTGACAAATCAATGGCGAACGCAAAACCAACCCAAAACTCAAGATTTCAATTTTTAAAGGACCCTGCGTCATCTTTTTGTGCTACCCCAGGGGAAACATCCGGTCTGATGACCCCTTTGGCCCCCCTAATCCTACAAGAGACAGACCCAAGGGAAGAAGAGCAAGCCCAAATATTTGCTTCAGAGATATAATACCTAAACGCTACTGAGATCAAAAGACCGTGCACATGGTGTGAACAACTAGTAGATCAAGACAGGAGTAACCTTGCCAGCGGGACCTCACTGCAAAATGCCATTACAACAACAGCGCTAGTACATGCTGCACGAGAAGACACCAGAAACAAAATAGAGTATCAAGAGCTGCAACTGGCTCTTAGCAAAATCAATGGAGAAAGCACGCCAGGTAGTCTAGTTACAAAGCAAAGGATTCAAGATCACAACATCTCCATGAGCATTTCCTCTCAGGCCTCTGGGTAAGGACAAGCAGTCAATCCACAAAATTTACAATCAAATAATGAAGATCTTGCGCTCGCATGGCTAAATTCATGCTTACCAATTACAAATTTGGATGAGTCGCAGGTTAGTAAACCTGCAGTAGACACACAGAAGGTACGGACAGAGACCCAAGGAAGAGAAGAAGTGGAGAATCAGGTATCCAACACAAACTATATCAGCTTACAAGACAATAGATTTTGGAGTCAACCCATTATCTACACCCAAAGAAAATGAGAGATCTAGTTGTACACTCCAAAAAAGGACAACTAATAAACATAGCAATATTAATGTCCAAACAAAATTCACTACCCCGCTATTGCAAGCATTGCAAACATCAACAGCTACCTTTATAATGCAGTCAGATAAATTAGATATACAAATAGATCTAATGAACGTCATTGCATCATATATAGCAGGAATAAACGCAAAACTCGATAATCTAACTAATCTAAATAAAAGAGTGCAATCAGATTATTCCCCGCAGGAATCGGCCAGTACATGTGGGCCAATACGAGACAAGTTGAGTTTCCTACCAACATTGCTAGAACAGATACTTAGACTTAATAAACGCCTGGTCACTCCTACTACTCACTCAGAGACTGTTCATATAAAACAATCACAAGCAATCACAAGCCTGATTCAACCGCAGGTAGCTGCAAACTCCACCTTAGAACTTAAAAACAAAATTCAGCTTCCCTCTGCTGAAACGGTGGAATGCACACCGAGCAAGCGGCAACACAGAATGTTACATCTGGACAACCAGAAAAGAAGCCGACTCACTTTAGAAGACAAAAAAAAGAGGGAAAGGAAAGCGAGAAACAAAATGACTGATCCTGAGTCGCTGTAATCACAACAGATAGTCCCCCACATAACTCTACCATTTCTTATGAAGGGTCAGATGGCACGAATATAGATAATACTCAAGCTTCCAGAAAACACACTGAGGACACAATTTCAACGGAAAAAGAGGTCTGCTGTTCAAGACAAGCCCATAAGGGAACGATCCGAAATGACCGTACCTCTTCCAACACACTAGCCAACTAACATTGTATAATAATACCCTAAACGTGGAGCTGCTGGGCAAGCCTTCAGTTGACATTGGAGATATGGATACAAACACTAGAATCTCTAAAGTTACAGACGACGTGGTTCTCTACAAGGAGGGTGAAATACATAAGACAGCCACCCTAATGAAACCGCAGTCACAAGAAGTAAAGAACAAAGTAGGCAAAGAGAGAATCAATAGAGGGGGAAACATAATATCTCCAATGACACAAGCTCCATCGAAGCCACAAACCCTGCCTAACGCCCAAAATCAGACACTGGAACCAGCAGTAAGTGGGGGAATAAATAATCCAATAAATGCTCCTAGGGAAGTAAACGAACATGTGGTCAATGCAGACATAATATCTTCACCTCTACAGCAAGTAAGTGAAGTGATAGATCCACGCAACTCCGAAGTACTTCAAACTCAAATACAACGCTATAATGCAACAAAGCATTGCCACTCCCCTCAAGGGCAACTAAGCTTGTGCATTCTAAATCAGGTCAAACCCTATTCGAAGAACTGCAATGAAAAGGACATAACAAGAGCAATAGTAGGATATAGTCAGCCCTCTCAACAGATGATTTGGACGCCCGAATATGAAACACAGGGTAGTCACAACATCTTGAATAGAAGCAACATTCTGAAACTCATGGCTGAAATAATGGAAATAAAGCATATACAATCAGCAGATCTCTTAGCAGTCTAATTTCTCACACGGAACCATAAACAATTAATGAACAAATACTAACCACATGGCAGACGCCAGAGCTAGCACACCTAATATTAAATACCTCTGATCGATTTGAAGCCTGGGGTATACAATTATCAGCTCCTACTACACCCCGTTACCTATTTATTTATTTAGTGTTTTGTATAGTGCGAACATGACCTGGGAGGATATCAGAGCGCTTTACAGCAATAGTACATAGTTACAAGAATTAGCTAAACAAGATAGATTTAAAAAGGAACATGTAAACATGAGAGCAGAGTCGACAATCCCGGCAGAGTTCCAGTACGAGATAAAGCAAGTTGTTGAACTGTTGAAGCTGCAGAAGCATTGGGAGGGATTAGGGTAGGAATTTGCCCATTAGAAAGGTCTTCACTTCCTGTTTGAAACTTGATAGGGCAGGTATTCTTCTGATGTAAGGTGGCAGCGACTTCCAAATTCTGGGGGCAGCTCCAGAGAAGACTCTGTTGTATGTTTTCTTCTTCTGGAAGAGGGGTGGTTTCAAAACAAAATCGCTGGCACACCGAGAGTGCCTGCCACCTCCGAAGTTTGCGATTTTCTGAGCAAGGTATGCAGGAAAGTTGGACTATACAGCTTTATGAGTGATACAGGCCAGTTTGAGTTGGATTCTGGCTTCGTACGGCAGCCAATTCAGCGCCTTTAGGTGCGGCGTAAAGTGATCAAATTTCTTGAGCCAGTTAGGAGTCTTGCAGCAGCGTTGAGACAGGCTTTTAGAGGAACTGGTGAGATCTTTGGTAGGCCAGATAAGGTTGAGCATCCGTATTCAATCCTAGAGATAACTAAGGCCTGGACTGCCATTTTTAGGTCCGAAGGGTCTAGAAACGGTTTGAGATTTCTCAGATAGCTGAGGTGAAACCTGGCATTTTTGGCCAGAGTGTTTATGTGGGCTCGCATATTTTGGTTTTTGTCCAGTGAGATTTCTAGTGATTTGGCTGAGTCCACTATGGTCAGGGTGCAGTTCAGCAGGGTGATCGAGTTGGTCCATTCAGTATGTCAGGAGAGCTTTGTTGGGGGGAGACTAACAACAATTCGGTTTGTTGCACATTAAGTTTGGGCTGGTTGTTGGCAAGCCAGTGAACCATTTGTTTCAGAGCATCATTCATTATTTTGACCTCCTCAAGAGAAGAGATTTTGATGTAGATCTGAGTGTCATCTGCGTACATATGAAAGGAGATGTTGGCGATACGAAGAATTTCAGTTAATGGTTCGAGATAGAGGTTAAAGAGAGTTGGAGAGAGAAGGGGAGAATAGATTATGATTAACTAAGAATCTCTGGGAGCGGTTCTGTAAGAAGGATTTCAACCACTTGAAAACGGTTCTCCCTAAACCCATCCTGGATTCCAGACGTTCTAGAAGTTTTTCATGGTTGATTGTGTCGATCGCCTATGAAAGATCCAACAGAATTAAGAGACAAGTTTTGCCTTGATCTAGGGCTTGAAGGACATCATCTACTATGTGGCGAACAGTGGTTTCCGTGCTGTGGGCAGGTCTGAAACCAGATTGGCATTCATCTAGCAAGTTGAAGGAGGCGATGTGAAGGCTAAGTTGTTGTTGCACGCACTTCTCAAGAAGTTTTGCGAGTAGAGGAATGATGGATATTGGTCTGAAATTGTCTGGTTCAGCAGGGTTTAGCATGTTTTTTTTTTAGAATGGGTATGACTTGTCCAGTTTTTAACAAGTCTGGTATAGAACCTTGCATTAGGGAAGCATTGATTATTGCTGTCCAGATGTGTATGATGACATGGTTAGCTGCAGATAAGCAGTTGGATGGGAGTGGGTCATTGAAGTGATTGTTCAGTTTAATGGATGATAGGATTTTTGATATGCTATGCTCATCATAAAGATTGACGTTGATCCAGTGGGCTTGGTTTTTGGGTAAAGTCTGTGGGGAGTGTGTAGTGCCAGGTGGGAGTGTCACTGTAGGCTGTGGGAGGGCGGTGGCGGCGGAAAACAGCTTGTTGCCCAGGGAGTTGATTTTAGTCGCAAAGAATCAGGAAAACTCTCAGAGCTAATCAAGGATTCGGTTGTTTCTTTGGAAGTTTTAGCCAGTTTGGTTGATTGTTGTTTTACCAATTGGAAGAGCTTGCGGGGTCTATTCTTAGCATTTTCAAGTTCTACTCTGAAAAATTCTTTTTTTGAATCACGAATGCTCTTATTGTTTTCCTCTGAAGGAAATCCAAACGTGCCAAGTCAAAGGAAAAGGAAACCAAACAGCGGTTCCAACACAGGTGTATTCGATTTTACAAAACGCGAAAGGTAGGAACGGCCTAGACCTCAACCCAGATAGACCAGCCGAAGATCCTCGTAGGGAAATCGTCTCAAATACAAACCAATGGAACTGGCTTCCCAGCGTTCTTAGTAATAAGAGGAGTGATCGACAAAAGAAAGAAATGGCCAGAGGCTTCGAATGTGGTGCCATACACATGCTATCATGGAACATAGCTGGAGCAAATCAACTACTTGAGGAGGGCCTTCCCCTCCAGGAGTGGGCTGATTGTGATATAATAGCTCTGCAATAGACGTAGTCACAGGAAGACCTTCCAATAGCAGGGTTCACTCATTATACAGTATCGAGTTATGTATCAATGGGGTGACCCGTAAGCCCACTGGACCCAGGTATAGTATGGTACAAAAAAGTTGGACCCAGTGGTAATCAATTGTACTGAAACATAAAAAAGCAAATTTAATCATATGATACGAATTGAACAAATATAACATCACCATGAAACATCAATGTAAATGTGATTTTATTTCATCACATATTTGGTATCACCGGAATAAATAAGACAGATAAGGCAATCAATGTCCTACATTTCCTTTGAAATTGGTGCTCAAGAAGGGAAATGGGAAAGTGTTTAGGAAGGATAATGTGATGGTTATGAGGGAGGGGAAGGTGACATGCATTATATACATCAAAAGATTGTTGGACCTATCCTACCAGATACTGGCAAAAACACATATGGCAAATCATAACATATTATTATTAGCACAGATAGATATTCTCTGTTGCCTATGTTTGACAAATAACACAACTGTCGATGTTTCAGCCCCTGTAAGCATAAAGGTTATTTCAGCCATATTGGGGGATCTTCATCAGGACCAAGGAGGACTTGTGATGGGGAAGGCACCTAAGAACAATTAAATGTCAAGCATTAGTCGGGTGATGTGGGCATGGAAACATATCAATGTAACAGAGAAACGCAAGGGTAATTATCAGAGATCAAGAGGCAACGCGACAAATCAGGCTGTGAAGTCAGTAGATGGGCTTGTAGGCTCCTAAGGAGTCAGAGACGAAAAAGGAAAATTGCTGGAATGACCCAACAATAGGTTAGTTGGGCAGTTCCTATCAGAGGCAACTCAGTGGTGGGGACTTACTTGTGAAAGAAGGTAGACCACTTTCCGCAAGTGGAGGTGGTTGTGGTCAAATTGCTCGTGTAAATAAGCAATGGTTGATAAGTAACCTGAAGTAAAAGAAGGGATGGGGTGCTTTAAAAAAACAAGGGGAGGAAACCATGATAAACGGCCGGGGTGGGAACACTCAATGCATGGGAATGCGTATACCGCAAACACGAGCGCAATCAAATCTGTGACCGAATCTGTGGCAAGCTAATACCTGGCTAAACAGTGACAGGAACGTGAGACCCTGGACTTCAGATCTAAAAGGGAGAATGGATTAATGAGTGAATCCATTCCATGCCCCAAAAACCGTGAGGGACCGACTGTGTAAAAAGGCAACCTAATGCCTGGCTAAGCGTGAGTGAAGCACGCTTGGTCTGATCGTAACGAAAATGGGGTTGGGGCAGTGACGTGGGAACCCCGATCATTAAAATGAGTGTGCCACGGAGTCGGGAGTGAAACCGGTAGTGTAAATTACTGCATATCCTGGCCGTGATGGTGACAGTAAAAAACAAGTAATTGTGCGAATGGAAATAAAGATACTAATAAAGTGGCTTAATAGAACATGCTAATGGTTTAAAAATCAAACTGTCCCCCGAGAACGTGAGACAGAAGTGCACAGGGCTGAATACAAGGAGCGCAAAACACGCAACACCTACCAGACGGCAGCTCTGGAGCGAATCCTAGTGGCAGCCTGTAATGGAGCCAAATCCCTCTTTAGCTCCATCACAAGTAGGTCCCCACCACTCAGTTGACCGCTGTTAGGCACTGCGCAGTTACCCTATTGTTGGGTCATTCCAGCATTTTCCCTTTTTCATCTCTGACTACTTAGGAGCCTACGGGCCCATCTACTGACTTCACAACCTGATTCGTCGCGCTGCCTCTTCATCTCTGGTAATTAAACTTGCGTTTCTCTGTTACATTGATACAGTCCCATGCCCACATCACTGGACTAATGCTTGACATTTAATTGTTCTTAGGTGCCACCCCCCTCACAAGTCCTCCTTGGTCCTGAAAAGAAGAACACCCAATAAGGCTGAAATACCTTTTATGCTTACAGGAGTCGAAACGTCGACAGTTGTGTTGTTATTTCTCAAACATAGGCAACAGAGATTATCTATCTGTGCTAATACTACTATGTTATGATTTACCATATGTATTTTCGCCAGTATCTGGCAGGATAGGTTTAACACTCTTTTGATGTATATAATGCACGTCACCTTCCCCTCCCTCATCACCATCACATTATCCTTCCTAAACACTTTCCCATTTCCCTTCTTGAGAACCAATTTCAAAGGAAATGTAGGACATTGATTGCCTTATCTGTTTGATTTATTCTGGTGATACCAAATATATGATGAAAGAAAATCACATTTACATTGATCTTCATGGAGATGTATGATTTGTTCAATTCGTATCGTATGATTAAGTTAGATTTTTTATGTTTCAGTACAATTGATTACCACTGGGTCCAACTTTTTTATACCATACTATATCCGGGTCCTGTAGGCTGACGGGTCACCCTATTGATACAAAACTCTATTTAGTGCAAGTCACACCTGTGAGGGTTTCTAGTTTTTAAACTGTTCAAGTATGTCAGAGAACAAAACACTTTCCTACACTGATAAAAGGCAGGTTCAATCCAACACCCTTTTCCTTTCATCCAATACTCCCAATATAGATTTCTCTCTGAATAAGAAAATCAGCAAACTAGAGAGGTTGGAAAAGAAATTAGTGAGAACCAGATCACATGGCCACCTCCTCACAAAAGATCTACAGGCAAATATCATTCCTGTGGGCCTCAAAGTCAAGAACGAACCAGCAATCTTTGTTGATATACCAAAGTTTAAAGAGGGCTTCAGTTATGTGGCGAATAACTGCTTGCGCCATTGGATGGTGCTAGGAATAGAGACTGCGCTGGAACAAGTTGAGAAACTATTAAAAGAATTTACCGACTTGAGGGGGAAATCTCAGAGGACTCCGCCCTAACCAATGCAAAAGAAGCTCTAGAACGCCTTGAGAAAACCATAAAGGAATTTAACACGAACACACAGATCAAGAAACTGGACAAACTGTCCAAGGATATTCGTCTTTAGGATAAAAAAGAAAACAAGTTACTTACCTGTAACTACAGTTATCCAGTATTGGTATCTTTAATAGATTCACATGCCTGAATCATTCCCCGTCGCCGAGGCGGGAGTCCCCGGTAAATAAAAAAGTAGTGCCAAAATGCTAGTAGTAGTAGTAGTAGGCCCAAAGAAAAGGCCAAAAGCCTGTATCTTAGCAGCCTATCTACCTCATTATGCAAAAAGAACCAAGAATTTGGTAACAACCAATCAGACACCAGCACCCTTCTAGAACCCTCTCAGCAGAGCCAGTTCTCCTCAGATTTTCGTAGCACAAGTGGGAAGTGAACGTCCCAAATTATATAGAACTGACTCTACGGGGAGGAGGGTGGGTGCATGTGAATCTATGAAAGATACCAATACTGGATAACTGTAGTTACAGGTAAGTAACTTGTTTTCTTATCCAGTATTGGGGTATCTTTCATAGATTCACATGCCTGAATCAGAATAGCGAGCAGTATACCAAGTATACAGTCGTTTGCGGATGGCGGGAGACTAGTGCTGATACTCCCTAATTGCATCCACAGCTTGTTAACAAGAGGTATAAGAAAAGATCTTAAAATTCGAAATATGCCATCTATAAAGAGAAAAGCATGTAAACATGAAACCAAATCATCATTGTAACACATTGCATTGTTATATTAAAGATATCAACATCTTACATATTAAAATATGAAAAAAGGGTACCTGAAGGTATCTCAAAGAAACAGATGTCGTAGTACAGCTTGCCCAACTGCTGCATCATCACGATGCGTAGATTGGAGGCAGTAATGTCTGGTAAAAGTGTGGACATTTTTCCATGTCGCAGCACGGCAGATATTTTCTAGAGTCACACCAGCAAACAATGCTGTAGACGCTGCTACTGTCCTCGTGGAATGGGCCTTGGGTTTCCTCAACAAAGGCCTGTGAGCCTTGTCATGGCAGAAAAGTATTGTAGATGCTATCCATCTGGCAATGGTGGATTTTGTAACCGCCTTTCCCAGAGTAGTTTGGCCATAAGCCACGAATAATTGATCGGACTTTCTAAGGTTCTTTGTTTTCAGAAGATAGAATTTAAGACATCTCTTGATATCGAGAGAATGTAAGGCTCGTTCCACTGGGGTGGATGGATTAGGAAAGAAAGTCTTTAACGTCACTGGTTCATTAAGATGAAACTGTGAAGGCACCTTAGGGATAAACGTTGGATTAGTTCGGAGGTGCACGTAGTCTTGAGTGAAGTGTAGAAAAGGTTCCTTTACAGTAAACGCCTGAATTTCACTCACTCTTCAAGCTGATGTTAAAGCCAGAAGTAAAGCAACCTTCCATGTAAGGAATTTTAGGTCAGCCTTGTGGATGGGCTCGAATGGATGCTTCATTAACTGCATTAAGACTGTGTTGAGTTCCCATTCCGGTGGCGGAAGTCTGACCGGAGGAAACTCTCGGAATAGTCCTTTCATAAACTGTTTAATTAAAGAGGATGAACAAAGAGAAGGGCCATGAGCACCCCTTCTGTATCTGGAAAGTGCAGCTAAGTGGACCTTGACTGAAGGGAAAGAAAGTCCAGATCTTGCCAGGTGTAACAAGTAAGGAAGGATCTTTTCTGCAGCATCGTCCACCGGGTGCACCTGGTTTGCTTCACACCAGCAGCAAAACCGTTTCCATTTTAGACGGTAAGTTTTTATCGTGCTCTGAGCTCGTGATTTTGTTAATATATCCCTACAGTCCTGAGGGATATCCAGGTCCTTAAACTCTAAGAAGTCAGGAGCCATGCGTGTAAATGTAGGGACTGAGGGTCTGGGTGGAGAACCTGACCCCTGTTCCTTGACAGCATTGTGGGCGTCGGGCGAAGACTGATCCTGTGATAGCAATAGGAGCTCCTGAAACCAGTATTGGCGTGGCCATCTGGGTGCAATCAAGATGAGACGACAGCCCTCCAACTTCATCTTGCGTATGACCCTCGGTATCAGGGGTATCGGGGGAAAAGCGTAAGCACAAATCCCTGACCATCGCATGGACAGGGCATTCCCCCTTGAGCCCTGTTGAGGGTATCTGCTGGCATAGAAGCGGCATTTCTTGTTCTCCTTCGTGGCGAACAAATCCAGCGGTGGTGTTCCCCAAGCTCTGAATATTCTGAGCACCTGAGCTTGCTCTAGCTCCCATTCGTGGCAATCCGATTGGGATCTGCTGAGCGTGTCCGCTAATGTATTGCAGAGACCTCTGACATGTTCTGCTCTGAGGGTTCTGTTGTGGAGTGTGACCCATTCCCACAACTCCTGAGCTTCCGTGGACAAAGTTGCTGATCTTGTTCCTCCTTGTTTGTTCACGTAGAACATGCTGGTGGTATTGTCGGTTCGAATCAGAACCGAAGAACCTGCAATCCTTGGAAGGAAAGCTTGCAGAGACAGAAAAATTGCTCGCAATTCCAGACTGTTGATGTGTTTGTTTTTGTACTCTGGGGACCACTTCCCCTGTATCTGTAAATCTTGGAGATGACCTCCCCATCCTTCCATGGAAGCATCGGTAGTGAGGACAAAGTCTGGAATCTTCTGAATGAAAGTAAGCCCTTCTGATAAGTTGGGAATATGGGACCACCAACTTAGAGCGCTCTTCATGCCTGAAGTGACTCTGATGATGTCGTCGAAGGAGCCCATCACCTGCTGCCACTGAAGGTGTAACTCCTCTTGCAAGGGTCGCATGCGGAGCCGCGCCAGAGGAACGAGGTGTATTGCAGAGGAGCACATCCCTAGCAGTGACGCGAACATCCGGACAGAAACTGACTTTCTTTTGGAAATTCGGATTGCTAAGTTTTGAAGACGAACCTGCCGTTCGTGAGACAAGAATGCCTTGCAGCGGACGGTATCTAACAGCGCGCCCAGAAAAGGAAGGATCTGCCTTGGTTGTAATTGAGATTTGCTCCTGTTGATCGTAAGCCCCAGAGAATGGAACAGACGAAGAGATGTTGTCACGGCAGTCTTGACTGATCTTTCCGAAGGACCCTTTATTAACCAGTCGTCTAAATACGGAAAGACTTGGATTCCTTGGGAGCGCAACACTGCTGCCACTGGAGCAAGGCACTTCGTAAAGATCCTTGGGGCAGATTTTAACCCAAACGGGAGCACCTTGAACTGGTAATGGGCGCCAGCCACTGTGAAGCGAAGATCCTTGCGATGCTTTGGATGTATTGGGATGTGAAAGTAAGCGTCTTCCATATCTAAGGAAGCTAGAAAATCTCCCTCGTTGAGGCAACCTAGAATTTCCGCCAGAGTGACCATGCGAAATCCCTGCTTCTTGAGGAATCTGTTCAGATTGCGAAGGTCTAAGATTGGGCGCCACTCCCCTGATTTCTTCTTGATGAGAAAAAAGCGGGAATAGAAACCTGTCCCCTTTTGAAGCGCAGGAACCTTCTCGATTGCGTTCTTGAGGAGCATTGTTAAAGCTTCTTTGAATAGTAAGTGAAGACGAGGGGGAGGGGGTCCCTTGGGTGGTTTGTTGGGTGGTTTGGTGACAAACTCTAAGGTATGACCGTTGTGAACCAGGTCCAGAATCCACTGGTCCGACATAATTTCTTGCCACTTGGTCGCAAAAGTTGAAATTTTCGCACCCACAGGGAGGGGAAAAGGAGTGGAAGGCGCCCGTGCTTCCGTGAGGTGTCTCTTCCCTGATTCTGCGATCTTTTTCGTCCGCCTTGACGAGAGAAACCAGATGTATTGGTCTGTCTGTAGGAGGACTGATATGATTGCCGATACTGAGGCTGGTACCTATTTTGTTGGGTATGATAACTTCCTCTGGAAGAAAATCCACGGCCCCTTGCTCCTCTGAAGGTACCTCTTTTCTATTGCAAGGAGCCCAACGATCTTGCAGTATCAGTATCCGTTTTAATTGCTTGGAGTGCGTCATCTATGTGTTTTCCAAACAATGATTCGCCATCATAGGCCATGTCCAATATTTTTGTCTGGACTTCTGGTCTGAACGTGGTAGCTTTCAGCCAACCCTGGCGCCTAAGAACCGCAGCCCCAGCCAATTGGCGAAAGTTAGTATTCGCAATATCCAGTGCGCAGTCGATAGTCTCTGAGGCTGCACGCTCACACTCCAACAAAATCTTTCGAGCATCTTGCCTGTTATCCTCTGGGATGAGGTCGATAAAGCTTGCCATTTCTGACCACATCTGGCGGTCATAACGCCCTATTATTGCTAGGGAGTTGGCTGCCCTGATGGAAGCAGCTGCCATAGTTGAAAATGTTTTCCCAATTAGATCCAGTCGGCGTCCTTCCCTATCCGGTGGTGTAGTGACCGGTGCTGCCGGATTCTTAGACTTTTGTTGGGCTGCCTGAGATATAACCGAGTCTGGACGCGGTTGGCCAATGAGACAAGAGGGACTGTCGGCTGGAGCACGGTATTTTTTGTCAATCCGTGGAAGCACCGCTGGTACTGATGCTGGGTTTTTCATGATTTTAACCCCTTCTTTCCAAATATAGTCAATGATAGGGATAGCTCTCGTAACCTTTCTTGACTCTTCTTTAAAGTCATGCAGAAAACAGTCAGACTGCTCAATGGTAACCTGCAAGTTGAACCTGGTCGCAGCTCGCTGCATAAGGTTATGGAACCCCCTATATCTTCTGGAGGCGAATCAGATGGTAGAGGGGTAGGTGGCGAAGGCATAGGGATTATATATGAATCCCAAGGGTCTGCTGGGTCTGGCAACTCGCCCTCTTCGTATTCCTCCTCCGAGGTTGTATCCTGATGCGGGTCCTGTGGAGGATCAGGCAGTTGAGGCATTGGGGCTGGACCCTCAGGCAGAGGCAATGGGTCCGACTGAGGCGCAGTATGTGGAACCTGTGGAACGTTTGGCTGCGGTGGAAAACGTTGCTTATAATCTGCAAGCATGGCTTGTAGGTCTTGTATCAAAGTAGGAGGCAGATGTGACATCTCGTTCCTACGAGGTTGTGTGTAGCAGGGTCTATGATGCGGAACGACTATGTCTTCCTGAAAGTAATGCCCTTGATAATTGTCATCTTCCTCATCATCATCGTCCTCCTGACATTTGATGTGCAGTTCCGAAGGATGGCGAGCAATCCCAAAGGGCCCTTCGTCCTCGTCGTCCACATAATCATCATCGTCACACTGCACATAAGTTTCCAGGAGATGCGAGGGAGTAAGCGGTGAAATGTACGGCCTTTGAAAAGACTTTAGTTGAAAAGTCCTGGTGGAAACTGGAGTAGAGATCATCGTCGACGAGGTCGTCGTCGACGGGGCTGTGGTAGACGGGATCGTCGACGGGATCGTCGACGGGATCGTAGATGGTGCTATCGTCGTCGACTGGCTCAACGTCGACGGAGCCGTCGTCGACGGGCTCGACGTCGACGGAGCCATCGTCAACGGGCTCGACGTCGATGGAATTTTCGTCGACGAGCTCTTCGTCGACGGGCTCGACGTCGACGGGGTCTTCGTCGATGGAATCTTCGTCGACGAGCTCTTCGTCGACGGGCTCGACGTCGACGGGATCTTCGTCGACGATGGAATCTTCGTCGACGATGGAATCTTCGTCGACGAGCTCTTCGTCGACGAGCTCGACGTCGACAGGCTTTTTAATGGCGGAATCGTCGACGGCGGTACTGCTGACTTCGTCGACGAGGACTTCGTCGACGGCCCCTCGACGGCGGGCTTCTTTGAGAGGATAGTAATCTTCGTAGACATAATAGGAGAGGTAAGCGCCGTCGTCGTGAAGGTTTGCGTCAATGAAGAAGCAGACGAGGTGACAGAAACTGAAGATTGAGAGTAAGCCAAAGATTTTGAAAGGCTTTTACTCACAGTTTGCTTGACTGTAGACTCCTGAGGAGAGTGCGCATCAGAAGTAGAATGATGCGATTTCTGACGCTTCTTCCCTTCGCTGGAAGAGGTGTCCTGCGATCTAGCTCTCTTGCTAGAAGTAGAGGCTTTGTCATCCTCCTCAGCCGAAGAGGATTTAAGCCACAAAAGCACTCTCGCCTCCCTATCCCTGAGAGTTTTTGTAGGGAAGGTGCGGCAAATCTTGCAATCTTTTGCCTCATGTTTAGGGTAGAGGCAGTAGATGCAGTCTACATGTTGATCATCAACATGGACTCTCTTCTTGGTGCAGGTCCTGCAGGACTTAAACAAGGCCTTCTTGTCTGACATGCTGAAGCAAGTTGAAAGAAAACTGAGAGGCACTAAGGGAGACTCCCTTCCACACGACGTGCGGTGAAAATCTGAGGAGAACTGGCTCTGCTGAGAGGGTTCTAGAAGGGTGCTGGTGTCTGATTGGTTGTTACCAAATTCTTGGTTCTTTTTGCATAATGAGGTAGATAGGCTGCTAAGATACAGGCTTTTGGCCTTTTCTTTGGGCCTACTACTACTACTACTAGCATTTTGGCACTACTTTTTTATTTACCGGGGACTCCCGCCTCGGCGACGGGGAATGATTCAGGCATGTGAATCTATGAAAGATACCCCAATACTGGATAACTGACATATCTGTACCTTCAAGAGGACTATTTCAAACAAGACGCATAAGGCCATTTCTCAAACAGAGGCAGAGGAGGGTATAGGGGCAATCGACGTTTCACGACCTTTTCAGAATCGTCTGGATCCAACAGCACAGGAAGTGAAGGTGACCAACCGGGCCCAAGCTCAGCGTACCAATACCAGGACAGCTGGTATCAACCACAACCGGGACCGTCTTTTTTAGAAAATGCACAATGGAGACCGCCCAGAAGAAGAAACTACAATTGGTACAGGGGCCAACCATGGAGACCCACACAACAAGGCCAGAGATGGGACGGAGGGAGACAACGAGGCCAGAACCAGAAGCAGGTGCGTTTTCCCCAGGAGAACCATGGGTAGATCGAGACGCGACATCAGGTCTACAAGTGGTAACCCCACAACAACAAAAAAAACCTGATCATCAATCTGTCTTCCCACAAGCTCACCAATGACTAAATCAAGGTCCTTAGCAAGGGCCTATCCCATGTACCCACCACATACCCTAACCAGTTTAACATCAAAGCAGAACTCCATTGCTTCTTTCGGAAAGTCAGGTTGAGGTATTATTTCAGGCATTCCCCATCTGTGCCCTCAACATCCCACAAGGGCCTCAGGGCTCCGTCGACATTCATGCCACTGATGCATATGATATCACACAAGATTTTGACATATGAAAGCATGGTCCTCAAGGATGCTTTGAAGATATGCTCTCCCAAACAATATGTCAAACACAACGTCACTGCTGCTTAAAGAGATGCACTTAACTCCGTCAAAAACAACAAGGCGATTGTGATCAAGCCGGCTGAAAGGGTGGAGCCATAGTGGTTCAGGACACCAATAACTACAAGAAGGAGATCATCTCCCAACTGAATGATGGGATCAGCTCCACACGGCTCCACACGGACCCCACTAAGGTTTCAGCAAGATGATTTCACAGATTACTAAGTCAGGCAAGGAAGCTGATTTCCTATCAGATTTGGAATTTAGCTATCTGAACCAGAAGCAGCCACGTCTGCCCACCATTTACACCTTACCTAAAGTACACAAAAACTTAGACCAACCACCGGGACGACCCATTGTCTCCGGTTGTGGCTCTGTCCTTGAACCCCTCCGCAAGTTTGTGGACTTCTTTTTGAAAGCCCTAGCCAAAAATATCAGGTCATACCTCCGTGACACCATGGAAGTGATCAACTTGGTGGATGAGATGCCTTTTGATCCAGAATCCCAGATCTTGGTGACCATTGACATTGTGTCACTGTACACTAGTATTCCTCAGCGCCCTGCCCTTGAGGTTATACAAAAGGCGCTGGACGGAAGACCCCATCCATCACTGATCCCGAAAGAATTCATCCTCCAATTACTGGAAATTGCGATGATGAAGAATTTCTTCTTTTTTCAGGGCGAGCATCACTTACAGACCAACGGAGTTGCAAGGGATGCCAGCTTTATCCCGGATCTCGCAATCCTATTCATGGATAACTTTGAGGATGAATTGATTTTCAGTGACCATAACCCATTCAGGAATCAGTTGGCATACTGAAAACGGTATATAGATGATGTGCTGCTAATCTGGACGGGCAGCCCCACGGAACTTTCAGCATTCTTTGACTGGATAAATAGTAGATCTAATGACATCAAGTTCACCATCCATTGGGATAAACATACAATCAATTTCCTGGATATATCCTTTAAAGCTGACAACCAACGTTTATACATTACGTTGTATAGGAAACCAACTGAGGGAAACACATTATTGAGGTATGGAAGTCATCACCCGAGAGGCCTATGAGACAACCTGCCTTTTGGCCAGTTCCTGAGGATCTGGAGGAACTGTTCACGCAAGGAAGACTTTTTTGAGGAATCTGATGACCTCATCATCCGACTGGTGGAACAGGGCTACCCTAGAAGGATGGTCAAACGAGCAGGGAAACGAGCATGGTTCAACCTGAGGGACTCATTACTGATTCCCAAACAACGTCCGACAGATACTTTGGATAGGATGATCTGCGTCACAACCTTTAATACAAGAAGCAACGAGATCAAACAAATTGTCAATAAACATTGGAAACTTGTTGCCGACAAGCTGGAGATATCAAACCCTCCATTGCACTCATTCAAAAAAGGCGAGAATGTGAGAGACTATGTTGTTAGGTCACTCCTTGACACACCACCACAACCCGCCATCCAAACCATGTGGCAGCTACCTGAGATCACTGGGCACTACAAATGTGGTAAATGCAAAGCCTGTAAATTAACCATTGAAACAAAACAGTTCTGCTACCATCAACACAAGATTGACCTAAAAGTGCACACAAACTGCAAAACGTCTGATGTAATATACGCATTCCCCTGCCCTTGTGCAAAGATCTACATTGGCCAAACAAGACAGAAGGTTAAGGCTCGGATACTACAACATTGTAGTAGAATCAGATGTGGCATCACAGGGGCTCCTCTTGTGGAACACTTCCAGGCTTTAGGCCACCATCCAGAATCCATCAAGTGGGTGATTCTGGAAAAAATCACAATGGGAACCCGAGGTGATGATCTTAATTCCATTCTGAACACTCGGGAATGTAAATGGATGGACTCCTTGGACAGCGTCCACAATGGCCTTAATGAACTTGATGCTACATATGCTCAAGTTTCCTGTCTAATTACTGACTGTTCCACATACCTTCCTCAGTCCCTTTGCCTTTCACAAACAACCAGTACCATTTGTGCCCTATGTAATTGAAACTTCATGCGCAACAATAGCACGTTACAGATATATCGCGCCTGCAATGCCACCACCAGGCGTTTCCTTTGTCCCTTGTGTTGAGATCCTGTGTTGTTTATTGTTTAACACGTGGAGTCTGTCTTCCCTGAATAATCTGTATTTAACCCAATTCCGTGTCTACCTGATGTATTAAATGGCTGATAAGGGGTTACCTTCTCCTGCTATTCGACCAATGTGGTCTTACCATTCTGTCAAGGAGGGAACACCCCACTGAGATATACATGTGTATTTTGTCTCCCATTGCTACCACAAATATTGCGACCTATTCGGCTTAAGGATTTTATAACATCACATGCCGTGTGTTTATTGGTTTCATGATTTACGCTGTACTGCCTCACTATTATGGTGATATGTTCAGATTGTAAGCTGGCACCATGTTGCCAGACAGCCAACTATATCCATTATTGATGTTTGACCTCCATGTCAGGATAGGTATTCCACTGTACATTTGTTACATCACTGACAGCATCCAGCATCTTTCTCCCTACCGTGCCCAACGTACACATCTCTCTTGCGCGTTAAAAAGGGCTTTGGCTCCATGACAGTCTGCCACTTAGATTCTCTCCAGAGCTGCCGTCTGGTAGGTGCCGCATGTTTTGCACTCCTCGTATTCAGCCCTGTGCACTTCTGTCTCACGTTCTCAGGGGACACTTTGATTTTTAAACCATTAGCACGTTCTATTATGCCACTTTATTAGTATCTTTATTTACATTCGGGCAATTACTTGTTTTTTTACAGTCACCATCACGGCCCTGATATGCAGTAATTTACACTACTGTTTTCACTCCGACTCCGTGGCACACTCATTTTAATGCTCGGGGTGCCCATGTCACTGCCTCAACCCCATTTCCGCTACGGTCAGACCAAGCGTGCTTTACTCGCGATTAGCCAGGCATTAGGTTGCCGTTTTACACAGTCGGTTCAGCACGGTTTTTGGGGCATAAAATAGATTCACTCATTAATCCATTCTCCCTTTTAAATCTGAAGTCCAGGGTCTCACGTTCCTGTCACTGTTTAGCCAGGCATTAGCTAGCTACGGATTCGGTCACAGATTTAATTTCGCCCGTGTTTGCGGTACACGCATTCCCATGCATTGAGTGTTCCCATCCCTGCCGTTTATCATGGTTTTCTCCTGTTAGAGCTGGGGGTCTCTAGTTGGCAGAGGTAGGTATCTTTGACCAAATAGGGACCCTTGCTTCTAAGTCAGAGAAAGGGGATTACACTACTGGATAACCCCTGCTCACCCCCTTGGTAGTTTGGGATGAGCAGACAGGCTTATCTCGGAGGCAGTGTGTTAAGCAATTGTGAACACATACAGTAATACAGTAAAAACACTACAGATGGACACCACACAGGTTTTTATAAAAATAAGTATTCTTTATATAGACTTAACACAAGACCAGAAACGACAGAAATCCACAATACTGTACTCAAAATAGACTTAAAGATAGTAGAAGTCACTTAGTTCAGGTTGGTGATAAATGCGACACGTTTCTCACAAAAGTACCTGGATGCGTAACGCAAAACAAACAAAAGGTTTGCAGGGATGGAGATGCGTGGGTTCCTTGCTTCGGGGGCGACGATGCGTTGCGCCTCTATGCTTGCGCAGAGTATGGGATGCGTCTTGGTCTTTACCGTAGAGGAGGTGATGCGTTGATTCTTGTACTGCGTTCCGTTGCGATGCGACAAGATGGTGCCGCGATGCGACAATCTGGTGCGATGCGATAAGATGGGGCCCTTGATGCGATGACATGAAGATGATGCGTGCACGCCCGTCGGCTGTGCGGCAAACTCTGTAACTTTGGAGCCGCGACAGACCCTGCAACACGCTTTTCTAGTGATGTGACGGCGACCTCCGTGGGGGCAACACGCTGCTCTGGTGATGCGTCGGGTAACAGCTTTGACGAAGGTACGCTTCTCTGGTGACGCGGCGCCGACACGCTTCTCCGGCGATGCGACGGCAACAGCTGCGACTGCGTCACACTTCTTCTCATTGAGTGGTGCTTCCAGCTCCCAGGGACACGCAGGCTTCTGCAGACAGAATTCCCAGCAAGGAAATTCAGAGGGGAGCTGGTGGTGAAACCTTTTGTCCCTGAGACTTCAGCAGGAGGCAAGCACAAGTTCAAGCCCTTGGAGTAATATTCTGCAAGATGATGAAAATTCTTTGAAAGTTCCTTCTCCTCTCCTTGGCACTGAAGACACCACTGTAGGCCAACACAACACACTGGCAGGAGGGCAGTCCAACTCCTACTCCTTGGTTCTTCTCCTTGACAGAGGTTTGTCTTGTTGTTCCAGAAGTGATCTAAAGTGTTGGGGTCTGGGTCCCCATATTTATACTACTAAATCCTTTATCCTCTGAAGGCAGAGGGGCCTGTACCTTGTCCAAACCAGTTCTGTGCTGTCCTGGAGCACTTTGTTTACAGGACTCCTTCGTTTCTTTGACAGTGAGGGCCAGGGACCTCAGAAGTGCCACAGGAGGTGGTGCCAGCATTGTGGAAGGCAGACACAGACCTATTCAGACCCCGGTGCTACTCCTCCCACCACTCTACATGCAGATAGGTCTATTCAGCCCTGTGCTGACTCACCCTGTCGCCTGGAATCCCCCCAACACCTGTCACTGACAAAACCAGGCACACAATACACAAGGTAGCAGAGGCAGGCTGGATGGTTAGGTAAGAAAATACCTACTTTCTAAAAGTGGTATTTTCAAACACAGAATGTTAAAACCAACTTTACTAAAAGATGTATTTTATCATTCTGAGTTCAGGCATACTAAACTCGAATTTCTACCATGTTCCCTGGGTCAGTTAGGATTATAAGGTGTTATAATCAAATTGCCCATTCTGACCTATGGGGACTGGTAGCCTTGCAATAGTGAAAAATGAAAATGACTGTAATTCACTATTAGGACATGCCACACACACCAGGGCATGTCCCACCTTATACTTACAATGCACCCTGCCCTTGGGCCTACCTTAGGGGTGTCTGATATGAAGAAAAGGGGAGGTTTAGGGACTGGCCAGTGGGTGCACTTACCAAGTCAGCAGTACTAGACTGCACACAGGCTCTGCAATGGCAGGCATGAGACACACTTTACAGGCTGCTTCTGTGGGTGGCACAACCAGTGTTGCACACCCACGCGTAGCATTTGATTTACAAACCCTGGGCACACATGGTGCACTGTACTAGGGTCTGACAAGTAAATCAAATAACCCAATCATGGAGTCACTAATCAATACATCTTTTTAACATAGGGAGTGAATAGCAGTGGCACAGTGCCCAAAGCATCTAAACCAGCAAAACATATCAAAATCAGAGGAGGCAATCAGTGAAAAAATGGAAGGGAGACTCATGCCAATGGTACCAGGTCTAACACGTGTCCCCTCCAGCTGAAATGTGGGGAGAACTACCCTTCCCCTTGGGAGTTCTCATCACTAAGGTGGAAAAATCTGGGCAGACCATCAGCATTGGTGTGTTCTGTACCAGGGCGGTCTTCCACCGTAAAGTCCATCCCCTTTACTGAAATTGACCACCTCAACAACTTTGGGTTCTCACCCCTCATCTGTATCAACCATCTGAAGTGCCTGTGGTCTGTCTGAACCTGGAAGTGAGTCCCGGGTATGGTTTCAACTTCGTCCGGGCCCAGACTACAGAAAATACCTCATGCTCAATTGCACTCCACCTCTGTTCCCGTGGAAGTAACCTCCTACTGATAAAGGCTACAGGTTGGTCTAGGCCCTCCTCATTAATCTGTGATAGAACACCCCCCACACCATGCTCTGAAGCATCTGTTTGATCAATGAATTCCTTTGAGAAGTTGGGCGCCTGAAGCACGGGTGCTGTGCACATGGCAGTCTTAAGGGTGTCAAAAGCCTTCTGACAGGTGTCAGTCCAGTTCACTTTCTTGGGCTGCTTCCTGGAAGTCATCTCAGTTAAGGGTGCAACAATGTTGCCATACCCCTTGACAAACCTCCTGTAGTACCCCGTGAGTCCTAAACAGGCTCTCACCTGTGTCTGAGTCTTGGGGGATTCCCATGCCAGGATGGTACCAATCTTGGGTTGTAGGGGTGCCACCTGGCTGCTCCCCACCTGGTGCCCCATGTACACCACAGAACCCTGCCCGATCTGGCACTTACTCGCCTTGATCGTGAGGCCTGCCGTTCGCAGTGCCATCAACACTTCCCAGGGGTGGCTCAGATGTTCTTCCCAACTGGCGCTGAACACTGCATTGTCATCAAAGTAGATGGCACTGAAATCCTCCAGTCCAGCCAACACCTGGTTGACCAACCTCTGAAAGGTGGCAGGGGCATTCTTCATCCCAAAGGGCATAACCCTGAATGGGTAGGGCCCATCTGGTGTGAAGAATGCTGACCTCTCTTTGGCCCCATCAGTTAAGGCGATCTGCCAGTACCCAGACGTCAAATCAAACGTGCTGAGGTACCGTGCAGTCCCTAACCAATCAATGAGCTCATCAGCTCTGGGGATGGGGTGCGCGTCAGTCCTGGTGACTGAATTGAGCCCTCAATAGTCCACACAGAACCGGAGTTCGGGTGTGGCACCAGGCGCGGCAGCCTTTGGGACCAAGACCACTGGCTGGCCCAAGGACTGTTAGAGGACTCAATCACCCCTAAGGCAACATCTTGGAGACTTCCTCCTTGATATAAGCTCTGACCTTGTCAGTCACTCTGTAAGCCTTGTGCGTCACAGGAGGACTGTCCCCAGTGTCCACATCATGGACGCACCACTCAGTGACACCAGTTATCATGGAAAACAGATCAGACAATTGTCCCAACAGTTGGCGACAATCTTGCTGCAGATCAGAAGTCAGTGTGGCAGAGAGACTGACACCATCCACTGACCCATCTTGCTCTGTTGCAGACAGGAGGTCAGGAAGAGGCTCGGTTTCCTCTTCCATTCCATCATCTGTTGCTAGGAGCATGCCCACTGCAGACCTTTCTAAGTGGGGCTTCAGGCAGTTAACATGCAGGACCCGCAAAGGGTTCCTTGGAGACCGCAAGTTCACCCGGTAGGTGACATCACTCTTGCGCTCCACTACCTCAAATGGTCCGGTCCACCTGTCCTGGAGTGCACAAGGCTCTACAGGGGCCATGACTCAAACTTTCTGTCCAGGTTGAAGCTCAATCAGAGTGGCATTCTGATCGTACCACCGCTTCATTTCCTCCTGGCTGGCTTCCAGATTAGTCTGAGCGAGCTGTCTGAATCGTCGAGTCTAGTTCCTGAAGGCCAGAATGTAACTGTATAAACCTGGCGAGGTTTCCTGGGAGATTGCTCCCAGCCTTCCTTGACCAGACTCAAAGGTCCTCTTACCGGGTGTCCATACAGCAGTTCAAAGGGACTGAACCCTAGGGACTTCTGTGGTACCTCACGGTAAGCAAAAAGAAGGCATGGCAAGAGGACGTCCCACTTACGCCTCATAGGTTCCTCAAGACCCATTATCATGCCTTTGAGAGTCCGGTTGAATCTCTCATTATCCCATTACCTTGGGGGTGGTAAGGAGTGGTGAACTTATATGTCACACCACACTCCTGCCACAGGGACTTCATATAATTAGATATGAAGTTTGTACCACGGTCTGACACCACCTCTCTGGGGAACCCCACATGGGAGGAAATCCCCATCAGTGCACGTCCCACCACGAGGGCCGTCACTGTCCTGAGCGGGATGGCTTCCAGGTACCGGGTAGCATGGTCCACCAAGACCAGGATAAACCTGTTGCCCATGGCTTTCTTCGGGTCCAGTAGCCCCACAATGTCAATGCCCACCCGTTCAAAGGGGGTACTGACTACAGGGAAAGGTTGGAGAGGAGCCTTTTGCTTCCTTCCACTTTTCCCACTTGCCTGGCAGGTTTGACATGTCCTACAATGAGTGTCTGAACTCGTTTGCATCTGGGGCCAATACAAGTGGGTGACAAGCCTTTCACAGGTCTTGTCCTGCCCCAGATGTCCAGCTAAAGGCACATCATGAAACAACCCCAGTAGATAGGCTCTGCAGCACTGGGGTACCACCAGCACACGGGCTGACCCAGGCTCAGCAACCTTAGGCTCGCTGTACAGGAGGTCGTTCTCCCAGTAGATCCAATGTGATCCAGACTGATCACATGCTGCCTGGTTTGTGGCCTGTTGCCGCAAACCCTTAAGAGAAGGGCACTTCCTCTGTTCTGCACAAAATTCCTCCCTGGAGGGTCCTCCTTCTTGCTGCCAATGGGTCAGCTCAGGTAGGTCTCCCAGTTCAGCAACTTGCTCCCCTGTATGTTCCAGGGCATCCCCTTCATGGTCTGCCTCCTCCTGGACCGTGGGAACAATGGGGGCTGCTTTCCCGTTCCCCACCTCTTCTCTTTAAGCCATACTTTAAGGCTCCAGGATCTCTTGGACACCCTTACTGGATGCCATAGACCGAGTGGTCACACACGCCCACTCAGGCAGACCTAACATCTCCAAATGAGCCTTTTTCTCCACCTTAGCCCAAGGGGATCTCTCTAAATCATTGCCAGACAATCCACAGGTATGGCTGGCCTCATAGCTACTTGGAGAGTACCTGAGACCCCCCCACTCAAAGGGAACTTGAGCCACCTCAAACTGGCTTTGCGAGTTGTCCGCAGCAACTACAGAGAAGAATGCATGAGGGATAACCTGCTTCTTGGACACCAACTGGCAATTGACAGCTGTCACACTAGCCCCGGTGTCCCTCAGAGCTCCACCCTATGGTCATTGATGGTCACCCACTGCCTGTATTTCTTAGAGTTATCAGGCAGCTGGGTCTTAGGAACCATCTCAAGTCTCCTAAAGAGACAAGGAACGTTTCTGCGGGACCCCACCCACCTTGGGCACCCATCTCCTCCCCTCCCAGGGCTACACTGGCCATCTGATGGGGTGGTGCACGTGGTGGCGCTTTGGAATCCTTCATGGGACACTGTGCATCATACCAACGGTGGCCCACTTGACCACACGTAAAGCACTTGTAGGGGCCCCTCCGAACAGGTTTACCTGTCGGGCCTCTTGCTTCATCTCAGGGGGAGGCTGGGAACATTTCCGTTGGATCCCTTGGGAATTACTTTGGGGCCCTTTCTGGAACTCCCTCTGTTTACCCTTGTCCCCCCACTCTTCTGCTGGGGACCCTGCCCACCTTTGGCGGAGTCTCCCACATGACCCTTGTGGACCCCGGTACTGACCCAGCGGTCCGCCTCCTCAGCAAGCTTCCTAGGGTTAGTTAACTTGCTATCAATAAGGTGCTGGCGTAGCTCTGGAAAACAATTAGCATACAAGTGCCCCCATGCAAACAAATCATAGAGCGCTTCAAAAGTATCCACTTTACTACCCTTCACCCAACCATCCATAGCACTGCAAAATAAAGATACATATTCTACCCAAGTGGTTGCCACCAGCTTCTTACAATTCCTGAACTTCTGTCTATAGAGTTCTGGGGTCACACCATACCTTGTCATCAGGGCTTCCTTCATGTGGGCATAAGACATCCTATTCTCACTGGGTAGGTCTAACAAGGTGTCCCTCCCTTCACTCACAAAGCGGCCCCACAACCCAGCTCCCCAATCCTTCTTAAGGACCCCTTGGGCCAACATTGCTATCTCATAGGCGGCAAACCACTGCCCAATATCTTCATGCTTGTGGAAATCTTTGATGACTTCCTTGGGGATATATACCCTGCCTTCTGAAGGCACAGATGGTGCACTGCCACCAGAGGGATTGATCTCTAAGCCCTTCATCTTGATCTCTAGCTACCTCAACATCCTCTCATGCTCCATTCTCATTCTCTGTCTCTCCAAGGACAACCTGTTATTCTCTATTTCCCTCTGACCCTTCATCTTAACCTTAGCCATCGCCAGCTTGTGCATCCTATTTCTCTCCTTGTCTTCCAGCTCTCTGGGGGACAGGTGCTTGGAAGAGACACTACTGCCAGGTGGGGACAGTACCCCTTCCCTAGCTGGAAACACTGACCTATCCAGTTGCCCATCTACATCCCCAGCTGGCTCCACCACCAGCTCAGGGGCATTTCTTGCTTCTACCCAGGTCCTCAGCTCCTTTTGGTAGTCATCCTTTTTGGAAATGCCTGGTGTAGCAACTTTTAATTTCTTGCAGAGATGCTTGAGCTGTTTCAAAGTGTAGGTTTCTAACCTCTCTTCCTCAAAATCTAGTTGGCAGAGGTAGGTACCTTCCAAATAGGGACCCTTGCTTCTAAGTCGTCAGGGAAAGGGGATTACACTACTGGATAACCCCTGCTCATCCCCTTGGTAGCTTGGCACCAGCAGACAGACTTATCTCATAGGCAGTGTGTTAAGCATTTGTGAACACATATAGTAATACAGTGAAAACACTACAGATGGACACCACACAGGTTTTATAAAAATAAGTATTTTTTATATAGACTTAGCACAAGACCACAAACGACAAAAATCCACAGTACTGTACTCAAAATAGACTTAAAGATGGTAGAAGTCACTTAGTTCAAGTTGGTGATAAATGCGACACATTTCTCACAAAAGTACCTGGATGCGTAACGCAAAACAAACAAAAGATTCGCAGGGATGGAGATGCGTCGGTTCCTAGCTTCGGGGGAGACGATCCGTTGCGCTTCAATGCTTGCGCAGAGTAGGGGATGCGTCTTGGTCCTTACCGGAGAGGAGGTGATGTGTTGATTCTCGTACTGCGTTCCGTTGCGATGCGAGAAGATGGCGCCTCTATGCGATGCGACAATCCGGTGCGATGCGATAAGATGGCGCCCTTGATGCGACGATGTGAAGACGATGCGTGCACGTCCAGCGGCCGTGTGGCGAACACTGTAACTTTGGAGCTGTGACAGGCCCTGCGACACGCTTCTCCGGTGATGCTACGGCGACCTCTGCGGCGGCGACATGCTTCTCCAGTGATGCGTCCGGGTAACAGCTTTGACGAAGGCACGCTTCTCTGGTGATGTGGTAGCAACCTCTGCGGCAGCAAAACCCTTCTCCGACGATGCGACGGCAATAGGTGCAACTGCGACACGCTTCTTCTCGTTGAGTCGCGCTTCCAGCTCCCAGCCACACGCAGTCTTCTGCAGACAGAATTAGCAGCAAAGAAATTCAGAGGGGAGCTGGTGGTGAAGTCTTTTGTCTCTGAGACTTCAGCAGGAGGCAAGCTCAAGTTCAAGCCCTTGGAGTAATGTTCTGCAAGATGATGAAAGTTCTTTGAAATGTCCTTCTCCTCTCCTTGGCACTGAAGACACCACTGTAGGCCATCCCAGCAACAAAGCACACTGGCAGGAGGCAGTCCAACTCCTACACGTTCCTTGGTTCTTCTCCTTGGCAGAGAATTGTCTTGTTGTTCCAGAAGTGATCTAAAGTCTTGGGGTATGGGTCCCCATATTTATACTACTAAATCCTTTGTCCTCTGAAGGCAGAGGGGCCCGTACCTAGTCCAAACCAGTTCTGTGCTGTGCTGGAACACTTTGTTTACAGGACTCCTTTTTTCCTTTGACAGTGTGGGCCAGGGACATCAGATGCACCGCAGGAGGTGGAACCAGCATTGTGGAAGGCAGGCACAGCCCTATTCAGACCCAGGTGCTACTCCTCCCACCACTCTACATGCAGATAGGTCTATTCAGCCCTGTGCTGACTCACCCTGTCTCCTGGAATCCCCCAGCCCCTGTCACTCACAAAACCGGACACGCAATACACAAGCTAGCAGAAGCAGGCTGGATGGTTAGGTAAGAAAATACCTACTTTCTAAAAGTGGTATTTTCAAACACAGAATGTTAAAACCAACTTTACTAAAATATGTATTTTATCATTCTGAGTTCAGGCATACTAAACTCGAATTTCTACCATGTTCCCTGGGTCAGTTAGGATTATAAGGTGTTATAATCAAAATTGCCCATTCTGACCTATGGGGACTGGTAGCCTTGCAATAGTGAACAATGAAAATGGCTGTAATTCACTATTAGGACATGCCACACACACCAGGGCATATCCCACCTTATACTTACAATGCGCCCTGCCCTTGGGCCTACCTTAGGGGTGTCTGATATGAAGAAAAGGGGAGGTTTAGGGACTGGCCAGTGGGTGCACTTACCAAGTCAGCATGGCAGTAATAGACTGCACACAGGCTCTGCAATGGCAGGCCTGAGACACACTTTACAGGCTGCTTCTGTGGGTGGCACAACCAGTGTTGCATGCCCACCAGCAGCATTTGATTTACAAGCCCTGGGCACACATGGTGCACTGTACTAGGGTGTGACAAGTAAATCAAAAAACTCAACCATGGAGTCACCAATCAATACATCAACTTAACAGAGGGGACACTTGCACTGTGGCACTGAATAGCAGTGGCACAGTGCCCAAAGCATCTAATCCAGCAAAACATATCAAAAACAGAGGAGGCAATCATTGAAAAATGGAAGGGAGACTCACGCCAACGGTACCAGGTCTAACATCTCCCCTTGTTTTTTAAAACCACCCGCACCCCTTCTTTTACTTCAGGTTACTTATCAACCATTACTGGATTTACACAAGCACTTTGACCACAACCACCTCCACTTGCAGAAAGTGGTCTACCTACCTTCACAAGTAAATCCCTACCACTAAGTTGCCTCTCTTAGGCACTGCCCATTTACCCTATTGTTGGGTCATTCTAGCATTTTCCTTTTTTCGTCTCTGACTCCTTAGGAGCCTACAAGCCCATCTACTGACTTCACAGCCTGATTTGTCGCGCTGTCTCTTCATCTCTGGTAATTACTCTTGCGTTTCTCTGTTATATTGATACATTCCCATTGACCAAATCACTAATGCTTGACATTTAATTGTTCTTAGGTGCCTTCCCCCTCACAAGTCCTCCTTGGTCCTGATGAAGACCCCCCAAAAAGGTTGAAATAACCTTTATGCTTACAGGGGTCAAAACGTCGACAATTGGGTTGTTATTTGTCAAACATAGGGAACAGAGAATATCTATGTGTGCTAATACTACTATGTTATGATTTGCCATATGTGTTTTCACCAGTATCTGGCAGGATAGGTTCAACAATCTTTTGTTGTATATAATAATGCATGTCACCTTCCCCTCCCTCATACCCATCACATTATCCTTTCTGAACACTTTCCCATTTCCCTTCTTATGCACCAATTTCAAAGGAAATGTAGGACATTATTTGCCTTAACTGTTTGATTTATTCTGGTGATACCAAATATGTGATGAAATTAAACCACATTTACATTGATCTTTCATGGTGATGTTTAATTTGTTCAATTCGTATTGTATGATTAAGTTTGCTTTTTTATGTTTCAGCACAATTGATTACCACTGGGTCCAACTTTTTTGTACCATCCCTCATTCCACGGTATCAGCAGAAAAATGTAAGCAATACGGTTGTGCAATAGGTGGGTTGACATTCTACGCATCTATAGCTCTAAGAATCATAACAGAACAATGAAATCTCTGGACCTTAGTATACAACTAGTTAAATTAATGGAACAATGCTCAGATAAAAAAACACAGTAATATTGATCAATTATTACACACAACCGAAGCTACAAACTAAAACGGAGAAAAATGCTCTTATAAGTTAAATTATCTCAGGACTACTTTGTTCCGAACCTGCTTGGAATTTAATACTGACAGGAGACTTCAATTCTAATCTGATATTCACGCAGGACAAAGATGAAATTCTGACAGCAGATAACACGTACTCTGGTGTATCACAGCAATTTAAAGCTGGGATGACTCACGTAAAACGAATTGGAAAGCAATTAGCATCAGATCTCGAATATCAAGGCATGAAAGTGCTTAATGAAAGAACGAAAAAAGACAACCCGCCCAAAAAAACACACAAGGGCACAAACCATACTTGACTTTACAACTATAATCCTCCCTTTAATGCCGTCGCTGGCCCGCTTTTACATAGAGTATACCACCCTGGGCAATCACTCGTTTATACATATTATATTTAATCTAAATGCGGCAAGATTTCAATCTACTAGGATACGGAGGGTCAAATACATTCTGCGCGCTATATAAGATTTTAAATAATAATAATAATAATAATAATAAATTTAAAACGTCTTAAATGGACAAACTAAACTAAAACAAATTGGTTCTCAATAATAAAAGATCTCCTGGCTGAATTTGCAAATGAACTTATAAATAGGATCCAAGCTGGTCTCTCTTTCTAAGCAATTTAACAACAAAAATGACAGCACACCAATATAAGGTGAAAAGATATAATACAGTTAAAGGATTACCCAACGAAGTGCAAAAATTAAAAAGGGACCTAAAAAGAGCACAAAGGAAGTTGAAATCAAACAATAACGAAGGGATTACATGGGAAACATTTCAACAACTGAGAAAACAATATACAAAGAAGGTATGGCAATTCAAAAAAGCGAAAACAGAGAGCTTTTGGTCCAAATTGATTTATAGTGTAAAGCAACCCTACCTGAATACATTTTGGCAGACGATAAATCAACAGACCAGGCATTGAAATGTCTTAACCCCTTCGGTGCTCATGACGGAACGGTTCCGTCATGAGCCACGGTTGAGCTGTGCTCATGACGGAACCGTTCCGTCATGACCACGCCGCGCAAGATTCCGTCAGCACAGCGGCGGAATCTGCGCAGCATGGAAGGGGTTAATGTCAAACGTGCAGGAGCAGGAATGGGCCAACTTTCTCACACAGAAATTCAAACCAAAGCCATCTAGTGTTCAGCTGAAACAACCGAAAGCAGACATCCCAAATAAGCCACAATTACTGGAAACAGGAGACTGTCAAGTTCTAATAAAGGGAACGATTCAGACAACAGTGCAACAATGGGTACCAGTAATAAACCACCTCCATTATACAACACAGGACATAACAAATATAATAAATAAAGGTAAAAGTGGCAGGGCTCCTGGCCTGAACGGCATTCCACAAGCTACCTACAAATAGGACTCTGAATACTGGAGCATTCACCTAGAAAAGCTTTATGCCGAAGTTGAGATCAGCAATCAAATTCCTGACAGTTGGCAAGGATCAATTATAACACCTATTTATAAAGGAGGAGATAGAACTAACCCTTCAAAATACCAGCTTCTCGCCCTACAGGATGTCGCAGCTAAATATTTTGCCTCGCTAATACTTGAAGATCTGGTCAACTGGTCAGGGGAACTCAACTTGATCCCAAAAAAAACAAAAAGGCTTCAGAAAGGGGATTGGAACTATCTCAAACATTCTGTCAATCTCTCTGATAGCAGAACAATGCAACAACAAGAAACAGGATCTGCTCCTTGGTTTCATAGACTTAAAATCTGCATTCAACAGTGTGGACCAGAAACTATTGTGGAATAAATTAAAAGGCTGTGACATAATCCTAAGGGGTCTATTGTTATTTTATACCGATACTTGGGTCAGAGTAAAACTTGGAGACGGTGCTAGAATCTCAAGGAAAGTGTATACGACCACGGGCCTGAAACAGGGGTGTGTGTTGGCCCCGCACTTGTTTAACTTATTCATATCAGACCTATTGGGAACGCTTGATAGAATTAACTCCCATTAGCCACACTTAGGTAAGCTACAACTCTCTCACCTTGCCAATGCAGTTGACATTGTCCTCTTAAATCTAAGTAAGGTTGGTCTGACCAGACTATAAATCGAACTTTCTGAGTTTCTGTCCGCAAACAAGTTGGAAATCAACATATCCAAATCAAAAATAATGCTTTTTACCAACTGGTTAGCCCCACAACACAACATCTGGCTAGAAGGCAAACTATTGGAGAACGTAACCAGCTACAAGTATTTGGGACATTATATAGATAACAAGTTATCCTATTGTGAGCAGAAAAACTACATGACACAGCGAGCGGGTGCCTTAACATTTGCCTTCAGGTTGTTGGCAAAGAAACTGGGGGGACCATCACTAAGGCCGCTGCTCTCAGTTATAGCCGCCAAAACCCTGCCAACCCTAATTTACGCTAGCGCTGCTATGCATGGGAAATAATCTGTGATTCTTAATAACCTAATAACAAGCATTTACGAAAAGGTTTTTCTCCTCCCAGGACCGCCTCGCAAGTGCAAATGCGCCTAGTATTCGGGTTAATTAACAAATCATTGGGTAGGCTTTATACATATATAAAGGTCTGGTACCAGATAAAACAAAACCCAGAGGAAAATAGCCTCAACGAATCACTATGGTTAGAATTGGAAAAGGATAAAAAAATCACCGGCCAACCAATTTCTGAACCATGCACTTGAAGCAACTTATACCAATGATCTCTGAAATAAAAATATGCCTTTTCCAACAGTCAAGCTAGCAATAAACAAAGCAGCAAAATGTAATTCTCTGATATTGGATAAAAGCATTTTCTCCCAAATATCTCACTCATTGACGGTGATTAACAACTACAAAGTCCTTAAACCGGCAACCTATATAGATTCTACATTCTCTTTCCACATAAAAAGACAACCAATGGCACTGCGGTTCAGGGAGTTCCCTACACTGGCAGATGCATCGCACTGGAAGCACAATGATTCAAAGGGGTGCCGTCTTTGTGGTAGTCAAAAAGAGGACCTTATTCATCGTATATGTCACTGTAGGAAATTACAACCAGCAGAAGTCACTATCTTAAAGAGAGCTTTCTTGGATAGAGGAATAAGCTCCTGTAGAACCTCTGTCATTAGAGGATTAGATCCATCCGACCCCCAAATGAACTGCAAACTGATAAAGTTTCCACATGCTCATGACCAAGCAGTGAAAGCAGAAGCGCCTCAATGAGATTACCTCAACGGGGGAGAAAAGCTATTCCCACCTCCTCGTGCAAAATCGCTACTATAAAGAGAAGGAGATGACACAGTCGGTCATCACCGATTGCCTGAATTAACAAATTGGACTCCCTTCAGTGGTATTGCCAGTATAATTTTGTTAGTTAAGGGACTAAGAGACCTACAGACCTAACTCATAGCCAGGCAGAAGTTAATAATCAGACTGACACTGCAAATGTTCAGGGGACACTCACCTTTGGATTCCACCAGTTGCACCACCGGGGGTCTAGGACTACGGGTCCCAGCACTTTTTGCGGCTCCTCTGCCTGCCACCAACGACGCTTCGCTGCACCTGGAGGTGCTTAAAAGCAGCGCGCCCTCCCGCAGCATGGGACACTCGTGGGCGTGCCTGGTCAGCACCCGGAAGAGGCTGGGCTGGGCTACCCCCTTGATATCCTGCCTCCCTGGAGGTTTGCATCCGCTTTCAGGTGACTTTTTCATGTACTTGTGTGGTGGTCATAGTCTGTAACTGCCTCGAAGGTCTGGTTCCTTCAGTAAAAAAACCTGGACTTTTTGACACTTGTGTTTTTCCTGTGTTCTCATTGTAAAAATGTCTTCTTGTCTATTCTTTAATCGATATTTGGGTCTAATGGGCAAGAGGAAAGCATGTGAGGGAGGATTGGATGAAGGACACAAAAAGAAGGCTAAGGGCAAGAAAAAAGACCATCACGTTAACCAAGATACAGGGAGTGAGGTATTGGATAGAATTGATAATCTTTTGGTTGAGTGTGAAGGCATTCTTGATAGCACCCTTACCGACACTGTATTAATTAATAGTAACAGCCCCAGGCAAGCTTTGGGAATTAACACTCCTAAAAAAAAGCGTATTCCTGATATGTTAAAAACATTAACTGGGTGGGTTCCATCTCTAGAATCCCCAGGGGCCGCCTCTGTAAGTCAAAATGTTGTAGAAGTTCCTTCACCCTCCTCTCAAAATGTTTTGACTGCCTTTCCTTGCAGTAATAGATACGCCACACTTTCAGAGCCCATAGTCTCAGTATCTAGCCCGCAAGGGCAGGGATTCAAGAACACAGGGAAATTGTAGTGACCAATCCTGGCTGTATCGCCCAGGAATTAGTTGCGACTGTTGAGGCCCAGCATATCCGGGATGATAAATGTCTCAGAAATCAGAAGACCTCAAAATACCCTACGCACTCTTCCCAAGGGTCTATATCTACACAGCTATTCAATCGAATGAGCCAAATTCAAGCCCTTAAAACCTCTGTTCTCAATCTTACTGATTCCTCATTCAAAGTATATTCAGCTGTCCAACAGGTTAAATCATCACTAAGAGACCCTCCCACAAGTCAACCCCATATATCGCAAGGTTTGGGACAAGTCAGGCAGCCCCCAATGCACATCACTGATCAGGCCCTACACGGCCAGATGAGTCCAGCACCGATTCCCCAGACAACTAGCACTAGTATGTGGCATATTCACCCTGGTAGGGAGACCAAAAATGCGATCACTAATTGGAAACCTTTACATTTACCCAAGACTCTCCCATTTCCTGTTACCCCTATTACCCCTGGTTATAATAGAACTATCCTACCGCGGGGGACACATGGGGCTTCCCCTGCACCAGGCACTCGTAATACTGTGTACATGATAAATGTGCCAAAATGCTCAGGTGACCGATATACTGAGGATGAGAGCTCACTTCGAAATAAATGCACTCAATGGAATCACCACGTAAGAGGCTGTCGGTCGCTAATCAGGGATGATATAATCAGAGCTAAACGAAACACATCCCCTGAAGCCCTTTTGGATTACATTGCCCTAACACTCCCTCATTTCCGCCTAGCCGAGAACTTTGTGGACTTTGATATTCACACCTAAGAACTCACCTGTTCCAAAATTCACTTTAAATTTAACCCCCTGATCAAATCACACGTCCAAGCTCATCACCTCTTAAGGAGATAGATTGAAGGTTGCTTCCACTCACGGGAGCCTCTGGTAAACACAACACCTGTCTGGAGGGCGACCCAACTTTGCCTCCCCCAGAACCAACTATAAAATCCATAACCCCGCTTAGTGTAGTGGGAGGGCCGAGCATCTTGGGAAATATGACCTCCAGGGGTAATGAGCATGCTGAGCATCATCATATGACTTCCACATTATATCTTTCAAGTGGCAAACCTTTATTGAGTAGCAAGATATTTGCCTCTTCCAAGACACGTGGCTAGTGGATCGCCTTTTCCACCCAGGGTATTTAAATTATCATATTCCAGTCATAAGGGGGGGCAAGGGTCATCCATCAGGGGGGCTCACAACCTGGGTTAGACGGGAGATCTGTTATAAAATCCGGGAGCTTCCAACCCAGAATAACGACAGTCTCGCTATTCGGCTACTGGGGGGATCCCTTGGGAATATGGATGTTTACAACGTCTATGTTAGGGGGCTTAGTGGGGGGAAGAGATCAGAAGTATTAGCAACTCTTGATGTCCTCTTAGATCAATGGTATCGAGATTCTTTAGTGATAGTTGCAGGGGACTGCAACTCGACATTTGAGCCCCTTGGCAGCAAGGATCAGGAACTTGCGCCCAGTGGGGAATTCCTAGCCTTTAATTAGCACCCATCAAACGATCATCAGATGTCGCAATCCAAATTAAAGCTATCGCCCTAGAGAAAGGATTGAGGGTGGCCAATGGAAGAACTCCCTCTGATAGGCATGGGGCTAATACCTTTAATAATGGCCGTTATGCTAGTCACATAGATTATTTGCTAATTCATCTACAATTATGGCATGTCCTTCTAGACATGGTAGTGAGGGATTGCATGGAAAGCGATCACAATCCATTAGGTTCCACCTTCAAACTACTGACTCAACAAGAATCTTTGCTGCCTGAGAATCATCTAACTACCCGTGACCTGGTTCCTACAAATGACCTGAGGCACCTCAAGTGGGAAATGGTTCTGAAGAAACCGGATATTTTAGCTTCAATGGTGGTGGAAACTGAGCATACTCTGGCTGAACTAGAGGCCCTTTCCACTAGTCCTGACCCTCTATCATTGTACCATATAACTGCACTACATCGCAATTTTTTACCAAGCTGCATTCTTATTTCAACAAAAAATGCAGGCCCAGGAGTACCTCTCAAAAGAATATGTGCCACTGGTTCAATGGCGCTTGTAAAACTGCCCACCGACATCTCAGTGAAGCGATTAGGTTGAAAGATCCATTGAGTGTTCAGACAGCTAGGACAGAACATAGGAGGGCCCAGTTGAAGGCAAAAAAGGAATGGGACAAAAACAGATGGCAGGATCTTAGATTGGCTTGTGCCAATAATTCTCAATGGTTCTGGAATCTGGTCAAATGGGGCAGGGGGGGCAACCGTCCCCAGCCACAGAATCATGTAGCCCAGGACCAATGGGTAGCTTATGTTGAATCCCAGTACGCAAACAGGCCTGAAGAAGCTAACACCATAGCACTCCCTCACAATTACTACCTTGACAAGGTCTTTACTGCAGCTGACGTTGATGTGGCCCTTAGTACAATCATGGAGGCAGGATGCCGGGGATTGACGGCATTCCTGCTGATATTTTCCTCAACAATAAGCCCTGGTGGAATAGGTACATCTTGAAATTGCTAATGCGATTGCCCTTGGGGCTCCTGTCCCTGATTCTTGGAGAGAGGCAGAGATTATTCCATTATACAAAAAGGGTGACAAGTCCCTCCCAGGGAACGATAGGCCTATCAGCCTAATCGATTCTATCCAAAAGATGGTAGATCGATTGGTGCTAGATAAGGTCCAAGATTGGATAGAGGAACAGGAAATTTTCACCCCGGTACAGGCGGGCTTTCAGAACCACATCAGCACGATCGACCAAGTATGTCGGTTCAGGCTATTACATTGGCGACCCGTGTTCTTAGGCAAGGGTAGCATGTATGCTGCCTTTGTCGACCTTAAGTCAGCTTTTGACCTAGTTTCGCGGAGTAGGCTTTGAGTTGTTTTGCAGGACCTAGGGATACCTCCTGAACTGATCTCCCTAATAGCGCACCTTCATGAAGACAACTTTGCCCAAATACGTTAAGGTAGGCAGGGTAATGTCACCAGTACCTTTGCCGTAGAGAAGGAGGTATGCCAAGGATGCGTATTGGCCCCTACCTTATTTTCACTTTTTATTAATGGGATTGCTGAGTTTTTATTATCGGTTCCTACAGATGCTCCAGTCCTTGCAGGTTCTGCAATTCCCATTTTAATGTTTGCCGATGATACATTGATCATTTCTAAAACCCCTAGTGGATTACAGCGAGCTCTAACTCTCTTTGAAATCTTTTGCTCCCTAAGGGGCCTAGAAATCAATGTGGCCAAAACAAAATCCATGACTTTTAACCAACATAGATCTTTTAAAGGAAGCATATTTTTAGACAAGAGGCCATTGGAACAAGTGAATGCATTCACCTATCTACGGGTTATCCTGCAAAAGATATGAGATGGGGCGCTAGATTGACACTGCTTCGTTAAAACACTGGCAATTATCAGGGGCTATAGACAGTGAGTTTAATGCCTCCCTGACTAAGCCAGTTAGCCCGATCTTACAAATTTATAATATGAAAGTGGTCAGCTCAGTGCTATACGGAGCAGAACTCTGGGGGTTTGAAAACCTATCTAAGTTATCACTCGCTGAAAACAGGTTCCTGAGAAACATCACCAACCTCCCCCAAAGTACCACGGCCTTCCACTGTTACAAGATCCGGGCAGGAAAGCATTGGCTGATCTAACTATGCTGTGTCCCATCTTGTACTGACGGAGAATATGGTTTTCTCAAGAACTGTCATCATACGCCGCAGGACTTAAAGTTGTAATCACGTCAGATTGGTTTCATAAAATCAGTTGGCTGAGAGCAATTAGAGCTTCCCTGGCGAGTATTGGTATGTCTGAATTGTGGGAAAATCCATTGTGTTGCCAATTCCCCTCTAAAGAGATTATAAAAGAAAGATATTGGGAATTGGTTTACCACAAGTCTCAGAGTTAGTGATAGTTCATAGGGCTATTTTAACAGTCAAACCTTGGCCAAGTCTAGAACGGTACTGGGACGTCATATCCAAACTCCTCGTTCAGAAGTTGTTCTTCCAATTCAGAGTAGGAACTTTGCCTTTAAGAACATACACAGCAAAATGGGCCAAATCAGGCAATAGTAAATGTCCCTTTTGCAATGCACTGGATGAGTTTTATGCACAAGGTTGGACTTAGCCCTTTTTTCAGGGTCATCCCTGAACTTTTTGCCTTCCTCCTAGCCTTTTTTCTGACATGGTGTTGATGGTTTTAGGAATCTGGGCACTTTAGCACTGCTGTCCAGTGTAAAGTGTGTGTGCTCTCTGTGGTAAACATGGTAAGATTGGTCTACACCTGTTTGGCATATCTAATTTACCTGTCAGTCCCTTGTAAAGTGGTATCTCAGATACCCAGGGCCGGTAAATTAAATGCTACTGGTGGGCTTGCAGCGCTGATTGCGCCACCCATCAAAGTAGCCTTTCAAACCTGTCTCAGGCCTCTGCCATTGCAGGGCCTGTGCGCGCAGTGTTACTGCTGCTGTGACATGGCATCTAAAGTGTGTGCCATGTCTGTGACCCCCCTTTTATTGCATGTCGGTCACCCCTAAGGTAGGTCCTAGCTAGCCCTATGGGCAGGGTGCATTGTAGGTAAAAGGTAGGACATGTACCTTAAGTGTGTGACATTTCCTGGTAGTAACAAACAGCCATTTTGATTACTCACTGCTGTGAGGCTGCCATCCCATAGGAATGCATTGGGGATTCCCTGATAAGTGTTTCAGTGGTAATTCCTAATATGAGAGGAGCAGCGTGGCCAAGTTTGGTATATTTGGAATGGAACTAATAAATGTTGCGCAATGGTGTGCGCAGATTTATTATACCTATTTTAGAAATGCCACTTTTAGAAGTTGGCATTTCTGTGTGCTATGTGTCTGCCTGCCTGATGTGTATTGCATGTCTGGCTTTGGAGTGACAGGGGCTGGTGAGAAGAGTGTGGCTCCGGGGAGGGCAGGGAGAGTCAGCACTAGGCTCAATAGGGTATCTGCATTTGGAGTAGTGGGAAGAGTAGTCCCCTGACCCTGAATAGGTCTGTGCCTGCCTGGGTGAATGCTGGCTTCACCCCCCTGTAGTGGTCTGATGACCGAGCCCCTACCTGACAATAGGGAAGAGAAGCCCTGTAAAGAGAGTGCTCCAAAAAAACCCAGAACCAGTTCAGGCTAGTTCCCCAAGCCCTGTGCCAAGGGCAGACAAAGGAAAATGTAGTATAAGTACTGGGGCTGTAACCCCATGTGAGTTGCTGCTGTTGGGCCCCAGGAGGAACCACCACGAGGGACTGCCTCCCTGCTGGAGGGCCCTGTGAGCTGGCCTGCCTGGGCCCAGCCTTTGCCCTGGAGCTGTTGGGGGCATAGCACATTGTGGGCGCTCTATCTATTTTGTAGGAGGAGTGCTTGTGGCTTTGCAGCGCTGAGCTGCGATCGATTCCGAGGGAATCCCAACATAGGGGTTCCCCTGAGGTGCTGGAGGGAAAGCGGGAGCCCACCCCGCGCTTATGCATCTAAAAGTGGGAGCCTATCCCGCATTGTGTGCTCCTTGAGAGGCGGGATCTTACCCCGCATGCTGGTACATTCCTCGGTAAAGCAGGAGCCCACCCCACATTTTTCCAGAAGTGGAGGAGCTCCGAGAGGAGGGCCCGACCAAAGCCTCGAGGGCTCCCAGTGAGGGACTTCCCCCACATTGGAGGACATGGAGCAGCCGAAAAGAGCCCCAGTGAGTGGGGCTCCCATTGGGCATCGTGTAGCGAGTGCTTTTGCTGCTTGTCCCAGCTGTGCCGTGAAAGCGCAGGCAGCTACAACGGAGGGGCCCCTTTGATTTTCCTGAGTCCTGGAGTGGGGCTGCCAAGTCACTGTGGTGCCTAATGATCCACAGCTGCACCGCAGGTGCGGGCAGCGGCAACGTTGGGGGCAATTTGGTGTTTCAGAGTCACGGAGTAACTGACTGACTGAGGGTATTTGTAGAGCGCACTTATGCCGAGGCGTCTTGGCGCTAGGTAGAATGATCTAAGAGTTGCACTGAGGTTAGCATTGTGTAAAGAGCCTGGTTTTTATAGCTTTCCTGAAAATGGACCGTGATGGCTGAAGTCGGAGTGAGACTGGGAGGGAGTTCCATAATTTGGCTGCCAAGAATGAAAAGCGTTTGCCTCCCCAACTAACCCTCTTCATCTTGGGAGGAAGAACCAGCCTGGAGTCCATGGACCTTACACACCACGACGGGATGTAGTGAGGGAATAATGATTGTACATCTTCCGCCCCACCTCCATAGAGGGCTTTGTGCACAAGGCATAGCGCTTTGAACTCCACCCGTCGTCTCACCGGAAGCCAGTGTAGTAGTTTAATGCTGGCTGAGGTGGAGTGATGCTTAGGTAGACCATACAAAACTTGGGCTGCAGCATTTTGAAGTGACTTGTTAAGCTGTTTCACTCCAGCACCCAAATAAAGGGCTTTGCAATAATCTATCCTTGACAGAATAAGGGCGCAAACCACTGATTTCCTGAGGGAAAGCGGGATGAATGGGAGAATTTTACGCAATATCTTAAGTGTAAAAAAGCAGGCAGAGACCACTTGCTTAATTTGGGGGGCACAGGTGAGATCCTTATCGATGAGAAAACCCAGATTTCTGGCCTTGGCCACCGGCGATGGACAAGTACCGGCTTCAGGAGGCCGCCAGCATTGGGTCCACATTGAAGGTTTCTTGCGAAATTCTAGGATCTCAGTTTTTTTGGTGTTAAGCTTTAAAAAGTTGGCCCTCGTCCATGACATCACAGAGGAAAGACAATCACGGAACCACTCGGCTGACATACTGTCATTTTGAGTAACCGACACCATCAATTGTGTGTCATCGGCATAGGATACAAGCACTAGGCCATGACTTTTGATCAATCTGGCCAGTGGTGTTACGTAGATGTTGAACAGGGTGGGCGAAAGTGCCGAAACCAGGGGGACTCCACCCGGGAGGGAGAACCGTTCCGATCTCAAACCTTCCCGATGTATTATTTGTTCCCTAGAGTCGAGAAAAGTTGTGAGAAGAGTCAGGGCCTTGCCGCTGACTCCCACGGACGGCAGCCTATTTAGTAACACTGTGTGGTTTACAGTGTCAAACACTGCTGTGAGGTCTAGCAATATTAGGGCTGCCGTCATCCACCACCCTTCGAATCTCCTCTTTTGCCATGATCAGAGCAGATTCAGTGGAATGTCGAGCTCGGTGGGATCCAGAAGGTTATTTTCCTCAAGGTAGGTAGTCAATTCCAGATTAATGGCTTTCTCCAAGACCTTGGAGGTCAGAGGCAAACAGGAGATGGGGCGATAATCTTTAGCCTCCAAAGGTTCAAGTGATGGGTTTTTTAATATAGGCCTAATACAGGCCATTTTCCATCCTGCTGGAAAGGTCCCTGTTCCGATAACTAGATTTAACAAAGGGGTCAGCGCTGCACCTACCTCATCCGCAGCTAGATGTAAAATGTATGGGGGACAAGGGTCAAGTGGAGATCCTGACTTAGTTAGTGAGAGTCAGGAGTGGGGCTCCCCAGGCACAGTGGTGCCCAAGCCTAATTTCGCTTGGCAGTTCGTTCTGGACTGTTCCCATGATGCTCAGGGTCAGACTGATTTGCATATGGCCATGTCTGAACTGGGGTGGTGGAGTGAGCTAAAGAATGATGATGGATTAAACCCAGATCAGTTGACGGAAGGTGAGTGTTTGATTTGCTCAAACGAACCGTCCATCATCCCCTTTGGTAAGCCTAATTTCCAGCTGCACCGCGAGAGAGAGCGGGCAGGTGCAACACGGGTGAATTTTTTTTCATGAGGAAGGAGTGAGATACGCTCCTCTGCCCCAGCGCATTGCGCGCTTTGCATTGGCTGCATTGGCAGCAAAGGGGCCAGTGGAAGGCTCCAGTTACAAGCCCTGACATTTGGGACAGAGGGCCCCACAGAATGGCCAGTTGGTCAGGGGGTCAGTTGTATGCTGATAGGGCGCAAGGCCCTAAATGTTATTTATGCACCATAACTATTGCGTAAAGTGTTTATGCTAATGCGATGCAGACATGATGCATTTATGTTGCTAATGCAGAGGTGTTTATGCTTAGGGTGTTTATGCATAATGTATTTTTTTATGCTAATGTGATGCAGACATAATGCGTTTATGTTGCAGGTGATATTGCTAAGTACAGTATTTCACCAGTAGTTACTGGTTGTGTTTTACAATTGCTACTTGTGCTTTCTAAAGGTTCTGACAGTGGCCCGATTGGCCCTGTCATGTGTATATAATCCCCTGTGAATATTGCCTAGTGCCAGTTGGCACAGTGTATTTCTGTGATTATGATTCTAATGTGTTTTGGATAATACAAAGGCTATTTTTATATAACCTTATGTGGAGTTTCTTTTGTGGTATGCCTAGTGTGTTACTGCTGTGTGTGTGTGTTGCGCAAACACTTTACACATTGCCTCTGGGATAAGCCTGACTACTCGTGCCAAGCTACCAAGGGGGTGAGCAGGGGTTATCTTCAGCGTGTAGTTCCCTTGCCCTGACTAGAGTGGTGGTTTCTGCCTGGCTTAGGCGAATGCCCTAACCAACCAGAAATCCCATTTCTAACACCCACGTACTATTTGTCCGCCCTGCCTATTCTGGCCCCTGCAAAGCGTAGCTGACACCAATTTGTAGGAACTTGGGCACTAGAACAAGTAGCATCGCTCTAAGAATATTGTGTACTGACACGTTGCCATGTATTACAATAGCAGTAGCCAAGTTTCTAAGCTGGATGTGGATAATCAGATCCCGTACTACAGATGTCACATGAAAACTTACCAATTTTATCTGACTGTGTGTTCCAGTTACATTTCTGTGGTGATGACTGAAATCAAGTTCCCCTAGCCATTTTTACCTCATTAGGGATCTTAATACTAATACAATATGCATTTTATTTAAATCTGATAAATATTTTAACTTGGATCATGTTATGTTATGTGTATGAAATTTTAATGTTTTATTCTATGATTTGATAGTATTTTAATATTGAAAATTCATTGTTGTTTTATCTGTGATCTGTCTTTATGACACAAACTGTCAAATAAAGCTTTTGGAAATGGCTATTCCTATCCCCTCGTGCAAAATCGCTACTATAAAGAGAAGGAGAAGATACAATCGGTCATCACCGGTTGCCTGAATTAACAAATTGGACTTCCTTCACTGGTATTGTCAGTACAATTTTGTTAGTTAAGGGACTAAGGGCCATATTATCAAGGAACGGCGATAACATTATTGCGGCTTTAGCGGCAGTTTGCCGCTAAAGCGGCGATAATGGGCTTGATAATATGCCCTTGTGAATTCCCATAGAAGCCCAGGTTCACACCAGTACCTGGGCTTCTATGGGAATTCTCAAGGGCATATTATCAAGCCCATTATCGCCGCTTGAGCGGCAGCTTCCTGCCGCTAAACCGGCGATAGTGTTATCGCCGTTCCTTGATAATATGGCCCCAGGAGACCTACAGATGTAACTCAAAGCCAGGCTGGAAGTAAATAAGCAGACTGACACCGCAACTGTTCAGTTTTTATTACAAATGCACTTTACTTGTATTTTAGCATGCTCAGTTAGTAAAACAAGGAAGCAAGAGCAAAGTTTAATGTAAGTTCGACACGTGTTGTATTTTGACTTTTAAATCAGATTAGTTTATACCCGTTGTTTTTTACACACTCCATGATAATTTTTATCTTGTAAAATGTTGAAATCCTTCTAAATTGTCGAGTGAAGGATGTTGACTTATGTAAAATCGTTATCGTTTTAACTAATTATACCATAAACTTATATACATTATGCCTGGTTATGGCTGTTTCCTGCTTAGGATCGCATGAAAAACCATTATTGGGTGAGGCAGCCTTTTGTTGTGTGAAGCACTTAGTTATACATTACTAGGTCCAGTCTTTTAGTGACCTGTTGCTGGGCAAGGCGACATTACAACCATCATATTACAGCAAGTTTTTATGGAAACAAACGGGAAAAGTCTGTAGTGAATAATTAACACTATTTATGAACAGATCACAGGTTGTGTATACAGTTCTTTGCAAATAAAAAAAACAACTTAGCACTATCATATTGTTATGACAATTGGCACACAGTCAAATCTCCTTAGGCCTTAAAGACTTGTACACCAAGAGGCAATTAGTATGGGCATTTAGTGAGGCACTAAACCTTATAATATGAATTTTCATATAACAAGCAATGATGACATAACAAGGTGCTCATGAGGAAAGAAATCCCTTCCGAGAGTGTTGTATTAAGCCTGCAATAAAAAGCACCTAACCCTCATCCTGCTCATCTGATCCCATCCCTCCCACTTTTGCTAAACAACAAGCAAATTCTCTCTCAAAAAGGACATCTTGAGACAAGCGCACAAGGACTAGGTGTTCAAGTCTGCTACCAGGCAAGGGAGATGGCCCCTTTCAGCACAGCTTGCACCTGGGCCTCAGAGGAGAGCTATAAAGGAAATTTCAGAGCGCCACTGCATGGCAGACAAGCTCACCAGAACTTCATTTCCCAGATGTCATGGGACCAGGGAAATGGACCCTTTCCTCACCGCTTGCACCTTGGCCTCAAAGGAGTGCTGTAAAGGACATTCCAGAGCACAGCTATGCAAGACGCGCCAGGGCCAAGGGGGGCCCATCCTGCGATATGAAGAGGTAGGGCCACCTCCGTTGTGTCTGTATAAAGGAATAAGCTTGGTAAGAATTTTATGTCTACTTTCGAGGCCTAAATGAAATTCTCATCATATACTCAACGTGGTCAAAAGGGAGGCCGGACTGATCTACTGCCACTACCCCTGCTTGCTTAGTGACACTATTTCCCCCTATCTTTTGCCCAACTTCTGGAATTTGCTTTTGTAAACCATGGGCAAACGTAAAACTGCAGCGCCCCCCCCCCCCCCACCTGGAGAGCACAGGTACTACCCTGGATGGATTCTTGCAGTATGTGGTTGTTGTCATCTCAAAAGAATTCGAGTCCTACGCCGGCTCTTATGGCTGACCAAAATTGTAGCACAGAAAATGGACCCACCTCACCGGGTGACAAGCTAAGTCCTGAGACGGCAGTGGTCACAACATCTCGTTCTTCTGTATCCACACTGTCTTTGGGTGAGACTTCAAATTCACGAGCAGGTAGCAGGATAGTTGGGGGTCAGTCAGGCAAATGTAAAAGCTCAGCAGCTAGTTCTAAATTCAAAAGCCCGCACAATACCCCAACTCTCACATCTGAGAAGGAGCAAGTAAAAGTGGACGCTCACTCTAGGGAATTAAATGTCTTCCTTAGTGACCTGAAGGACTCTATATTGAAGTTCATATCAAGCATATTAGAGCACTTTTATGCCAGTTTGTGGGCCATTGAAGCTAAATTAGATAATTTGCCCCGCCCTCATCTCACTGCAACGAACAGGGGTGCCAACAAAGTCTGCATGCCAGGAGGCGAGGCCGGGGGTGTCTTCATCTGAAATCGAAAATCATTAAAATATGAATCTGGCTAGACTCTACCTTCCCCCACCAAATACTTTGAATTCCCGTCCAAGAGTCACAAAGGAGAATCATAAGTGAATAGGTCTTCCAGCAAAGACGGGACTAAGGGAGTCTGTTGGGAATGGACCAACAAGTGAAAATTTAAAACTCGTATTTTCTGTCAACTTCTGCCTGAATGTATCCCATACCTTGGTTTTGTAAAATGTCCCAACCATCTCTACATCAACCAATGAGGATTTTATGGATCTGAAGAATAAAACCATCTTCTAGCTCAAAGGTAAGGTGGGCTTGAAACTGGACTTATCTTTTGAAATTATGATGGTTAGAAGAACCCCTTGGATAGGTCCCTGCAGAAAGGAGTCAAAGGGAGACTGCTTCATTGTTAATTTCAGAACACCGATGGTGGTAAAAATAACTCTTAAATGTTTCTGAAAATCAGTTCCAACCACCAGGTTCCATCCAGGTGCTGCCTTTAGGCTATTTTCTATAGACCATCCATATTGCCAAAGGCAAAAGGGGCTGAAGCCAATGATTGATCAATTCCAATTAGACATAGGTACAACATATCCACTAGTAATGCAGTCAAAGGGGACACACCCACTAGCCAGAATCTTTATTCTGAATTAAGCGCCTGTAACCCTGACCCGCTACAGCCCAATTTAAAATCTTTAGAAAATCACACAAAAACCCCAGCTGAGAACGTTCTCAGCATAGTTTCGTGGAACATTGCAGGAGAATGTCAAAAATCCTAAATCCAGACAGGATTCGTTTTAAAAATGAACATGAAATTATAAGCTGCCAAGTAACGTGCATGACGGCAGATTTTCACATTGAAGAGGTACCATGCCTTTTTTTCAACTGGCAATACCATCTAAGGTGGGCAGAGCAAGTGGGGGACTTGCTAGTTTCTTCTTAGTTAAAGTCCCTTCCTTTCATTCCCTGCTGAACCTGATATTTTGCTAATTAACTTTTACTAGCACATTTTTTTTTTTTTTTTTTAAACCTTTATTACAGAATTCAAAAGATATACAAAGATGGGCCCACAACCTTCGGGCCGGCCGCTAGCAAACAGTATGAGCATAGAATACAGTCAGTAAACAGTCGCTGCAGCGTGAGAGAGGTCACAGGAGTTGAAAGAAGCGTTGGCGGCCACACCGTCCGGACCCTACACATGGCGGTTCCATTTTTATATAAGAAAAGACAAACAAATCCACAAGGCAGCCAAAAGTCAAAGCAACAGTATGAGCTCCCCTGGGGAGGACCCTACCGATCCACAGGAATAGCGGGGGGGGGGGGGGGATAGGAGACAAAGTGGACTCAAAGCCCAGAACCAAGGCGACAAGCAGACTAAGGAGACGGGGCCAGTGCCAGATCAGGCGTCAGCGGCGGGGTACAAATTCCGCCACGGTAGGTGTTCCAGGGGCCCCACACTTTCACCCATTTCCCAGGCTTACCTCTCGCAACATACACTACCTTTTCCCGAAACATACACCAATCCATGTTGTCCTTCCACGCCGAGACCGTTGGCAACCTCTGGGAACCCCACAATTGCGCAATGTCACGCTTGGCCACCATATATCCCAGAGTCACCCACCACGTCTGCGGCACTGAGTAGTCAGTCGGCTCCCACACATTTAGCAGACATCTCCTCGCCTCGGGAAGCAGCGTCACATGCGTGACCGCCTGCAACACCGCGTGCACATCACGCCAGAATCGCGCCACCTCCGGGCATTCCCACAAAATATGGAGGAAGGTCCCTAAAGAACCACACCCACGCTTACACAACCCATCCACGGCATATCCCATACGCATCAGACCCGGCCCCGTAACATAGACCCTATGGAGTATCTTGAGCTGGACGAAGCGAAGGCGAGTCGGTATGGCCACCTCTTTCGGGGAGGCCACCGCAGACACCCAATCCTCGTCATCCAGCTCCAATCCATCGGCCACCCACACCTCACGAAGGCTAGTCAGCAGTCCCGAGCGATCGTTGATGAGCTTTTTGTAAATCAATGAAATCGTGCCGTCCGGTACATGCCCATCTAGCACTCTATCTTCCAGAGGGGAATACTCCGGGATGGAGGCAACATCCGGGAATACGGAGCACAGCGCGTGACGGACCTGAATATATCGAAAGTACTCCCTGTCCTGCAACTGGAATTCAGTCTGCAGCACATCGAACGTTTTGAATCCCCCCCTCGTCCAGAGATCGCCCACCTTGCTGATGCCTATCATGTCCCACTTCTCAAAGCCCTTCGAGGTCCACAGAGAGCCCAGCCGCTCAGATGCATACAGCGGCGTCGCCCGGGTCAACCGATCCTTCCACCCCATCGCCGAGTTTGCCGCGTGCCACACCCGTACCGCGACCCGCGTAGGGCCCGTCAGACGTGCGTCGAGCGATCTAGAATAAAGCGCCCGATTATAGTTGCCACCCGGCAGTAATAGTTTATCCATTTCAAAGGCCGGGTTAAGAGCGGGCCCATAAAGGCCGTGGTTTATAGCAGCCATCTGGGAGGCCCAGTAATATCGTTTGATGTCTGGGAGGGCGACCCCCCCGTCGTACCACGGGAGCGTCAGCTTCGCAAGGGCGATACGCGGCCTACCCTCCCAGAACAAGCGTCGCTGCAGACTCTCCACCTCGCGAAAGTAGCGCGCCGGTACAACGTCCATCGTGTTCTGTAAAGCGTATAGGAAACGTGGCAGCGACATCATCTTAAACAATGCCGCACGGCCGAGCGGTGAGAGCGGCAAGCACCTCCAACGCGCCACGTCCTCCTTTAGGCGCTGGAGGGGGGGGAGCAAGTTCTGTTTATATCGGGCCTCAGCGTCCAGGGTAATGAAGATACCCAGGTACTTAAATCCCTGCGGAGCGATCTGGATAGGACAACCCCGCGGAAGGATAGGAGCCTCCCCGGAAAGGACATACACACAGGATTTAGCCCAGTTGATGACTAAGCCGGAGTTGCGGCCAAATGAATGCAAAACATCCACAAGTACAATCAGCGATTTACGAGGGGAAGCAAGGTATAAGAGAATATCATCAGCGTAAAGGGATACGCGATCCTCATACTCGGGGGTCCATCGGAGACCACGGATAGAAGGGTGCCACCGCAGCCACTCCGCCAGGGGCTCCAAGGCAAGCGCGAAGAGGAGCGGCGATAGCGGGCAGCCCTGCCGCGTGCCCCTGCCCAGCTCAAACGGAGCCGACACTCTACCGTTTACCGCCACCTGCGCCAGCGGTCCGGAGTATAACAGTTTCACCCAACCAATAAATCCCGGGCCAAAACCAAACTTAGCCAGCGTCGCCCAAATATATGGCCACTCAAGCGTGTCGAATGCCATAGTGGCGTCCAGGGACGCCAAAATGGCCGGCTCTCGTATGAACGGGACCCGCGCGAGCACCCCATGCAAACACCGCAGGTTGAGCGCGGTGCTGCGATGAGGGATAAAGCCGGACTGGTCCTGGTGAATCAGATCGCACACCACGCCAACCAGCCGATTAGCCAGCACCTTGGTGAGAATTTTAGGTTCCGCATTCAACAGCGAAATGGGCCTGTAAGACGTGACCCGATCCCGCGGCCTCCCCTCCTTATGAATAACCACGACAGTGGCCAGACGCTGGTCCAGCGGGAGGGAACCCGCCGAGCGGGCCGCGAGGAACATAGCACGGAGATGCGGCGCCAGCGTATCCGGTCGTAGTTTGTACAATTCGATGGGAAGGCCGTTAGGACCCATGGCCTTGCCAGAGGCGACCGAGCGTATGGCGAGGGCAATCTCCTCAGATGTTGGGGTCGCGCCCAACAACACTTTATCCTCCTCCGAAAGGGAAGGCAGCGCAATGTCTTTAAGCAGGGCATGGGAGTCCTCTTCCGAGCGGGAAGATACCGGGGAATACACCCCACGGAAATATTCTGCAAAGCAATCAACAATTTCTCCTGGTTCAGTGACACACGCACCATCCAATTTCTCAATCGACGGGACAACTCGACTCGCTCTCTCCTTTTTATCCAGCCACGCAATCAATTTACCAGCCTTATCACCCACATCATACAGTCTCCCCTGTTGCTCTCTACTGAGGCCCCTGGCTGCCTCCGTGACGAGGGCCTTGTAGTCCACCTGCTTGAGTCGGAGAGCATGCAATTTGTCGTCCGTCACCCCACACTCCAAATCACCCTCCAACTCGGTTATCTCAGTTTCAATACGGGTCACCTCCTCCCACTCGCGCCTCCGGGAATGGGAAATAAGGGACAGGGCCTCCCCCCGGAGTACCGTCTTAAACGCCTCCCACAGAGAAACCGCGGACGACACAGACCCCACATTGTCTTCAAAATATCGCTTAAGAGATTTAACCAAATCTGCGCGAATTGTGGGGTCACGCAGGTACCAGGGATTAATCGGGGCCACCCTCCCCTCCCCCCTCGGGACAATGTCGAAGTGCAACAGGAGCGGGGAGTTGTCTGAAATACCCCGCGCCAAATGTCGTACCTCCCCAACCCGCCCCGCCTGTACCGCTGGCATCAGGACATAATCAAGTCTCGAATGACTGCCATGAGCCCCGGAATGAAAGGTGTACTGTATCTGCGTAGGATGTTTCAACCGCCAACAATCCACCAGCCCCAAGGTATCCAAGAGGCCGGACAACCACGCTTGGGCACGGGGGAGATCCCTAGGAGGGTGACGGTCCTCAGTCCCGGAAACCACAGCGTTAAAATCCCCCCCAACCACTAGAATCCCCTCCAGAAGGCCAAGGAGGAGGCGCCCCAGATCCGCAAAAGTAGTCGTTTGTAACCCTGGCGGGACATAAACAGAAACGAAAACAATCACTCTACCCTCCAATCTACCCACCAGAACAGTGTATCGTCCCCTGTCATCATGGAGCACCTCATCAACTTCCAACGGGAGCGAGGTCTTAGCCATAATGCCCACACCCCTCGAACCAGACGTGAAGCCCGAGTGGGCCATAAGGCGATAGCCCCGTCTGTTCATGGCACGAAAGGAGTTTCCAATGAGGTGTGTTTCCTGCAGAAAGACTATATCTGGTGAAATTCGTTTTAGGAACTGCAGGACCACCCCCCGTTTTATCCTGTCCCCCAGACCATTAACATTCCAGGACAAAAGACTCAGTCCCCTACCCCCCATCATAGCCGAAGTCGATCAGTCGCCCCCCAGAGAGCACGTTAGAAATAGCACAACAATACTTCTGCCTTGTGGTACAAATAAACAATACCCAACCCCAACCCAACAGCCCCAACAAAACTCCCCCCTCCCTGCACCCCTGCATGAGCCCAAACAGCCCCCCCAACTTGCAGTGTGCCTGTCGCCCCTATGTGATTTAAACTACTAAGACCCCCTAGAGGAGGAAGGAGAACCCCCTCGAGAACCAGCACCTCCTCCAATGGAGGGGAGACAAGACACAACAGACAAAAGACCCTAAGCTTGGCCGAAAGTGGCATCATCCGGAGTGAGCCCCCGTGTCAGTACCTCAGACCCGGTCCGGTGGGCACTCTCCTCCCGTCCCCCCCCCATCCCGACCATGACCCCCAGACAAAGTGTCCAGCCAGTCCCCGGCCGTTTCAGGACGATCAAAAAAGTGAGTGCGACCATCCGCCTCCACCCGCAGCCTGGCCGGGAAGAGCATGGCGTATTTTAAGTTCATGCCTCGAAGCCGCCGCTTGACGCCCAGGAAACTCAGTCTCTGCTTCTGGACCGCCTGCGTGAAATCAGGATAAAAGTTCACTTCCATGTTCTCCAGCTTAATCGGCCCTTGCAGTCTGGAAGCTTGCAAAATCGCATCCCTGTCCCGAAAGTTGAAAATACGGGCAATAAGAGGCCGCGGAGGGGCTCCGACCTTCGGTCTGCCTCCGGGAACTCTATGGGCCCTCTCCACAGCAAAGAATTTACTCAGTCCTCGAGGCTGGAGATGGGTAGAGATCAGGTCCTCCACAAAGAGATCCGCCGCCGACTCCTCCCGTCCCTCGGGTACTCCGATGATACGGATATTATTCCTCCGGGCCCGGCTCTCGGAGACCTCCAGGCGCCGATCCATGAGCGCACTTGCCTGACGGAGCCGGTGCACCTCCGTTTGAAGGGCCGCTACCTCAGTCGTGAGGCCCGACGCGGTGTGGGCCAAGGAGTCGACCCGGTCATTCGTCTTGGAGAGATCAGCTCTCACAAGGTTGACATCAATGAGGACCGCGTCGAGTTTGTGCGCCAAAGTGTCGAATTGCTGGCCCACCGAGGTCTTCATCTCAGCAATGGCGCCCATGACGTCTTGCAAAGTCAGATCAGTAGGCAAATCCGGGGCATCCGGGGGGCACTCGGAGGACTTGTGCGATCCGCCGGGAGACCCCTTCGGGAGGGTGTAGCGGTCCATGATGTTGGCCTGATGTGCGGTGCCACGCCGGGTCGACCTGGCCTTCAACCGATCCCCATCCTGCTTCGTGGCCATCGTCGTGTATCTCGCACCCGCACCAGCCACGCAGTGGAGAGCAGGCAATCAAGGCCGAGAGCCTCGGGGGCCACCCCAGGACGGCAGAGCGGGCCACCGCAGGCAGGCAGGCAGGGTCTCCCAGCGAGGCCACCCCAACACAAAGAAGCGCTGTGAACCCACCCGCGATAATGGCAAGGGGACTCAAAAGCGAAAGTGAAAGTGTGGGGTACGCGACTCGCCAGGCCCAGCCCGCCGCTGTTGTTCACTTCGCCACAGGGTCGCCCCCAAACTCGAATCCGGGGTCAGGAGAGAAGTAGGCCGCAAACTTCAGTCGGTGCTCACTCCGGCACCCGGGGTCCAATTCGAAAACGGGTACCACCTCGGCTCAGGCTCACCGACACAGTCCCCTCAACCGATTCAGGATGAAGACAGGATAAACGTAGGAGGTTGCGGAGGTCCTCGGGAGCCTCGCACCTACGCGGCCATCTTGGTTGCACGCTAGGCTCCTCCTCTACTAGCACATTTTTAATCAATCAGTTAGGGATACGTGATTAAAAATGTTATAGTAAAAGTTAACTTTATTCATTTTTAGGGGACTTTTACTAAAAAAAAAACCGTATTGCCTATATTATTTGGGTCAAAGATTTTAATATTACTTTATGTACGTTTTCGGGTACACTGGGTTGTGGTTCTAGCGGCAAACAAATGAAAAATGTATGGCGATGGACTGAACTAATTGCTGTAAAGTATAACCTAGTTTTTCCAAGTGATATATGTGGTACTAGAAATGCATGTGTCCCAACTCTTATGAAGAATCAAGCAGGAAGTACTATCGATTATATACTCGTATCAGTTGAGTTATCTTCCCATTTAACTGATTTTGTGGATCCAGCAGCTGTGTAAGTGCTCATAAACCACTTTTTATCAATTGGATTCCCTTATGAAAATGCCAAAACCTCCAAGACCTGATAATATGAAGATTTCTAGGAACAAAGGATCAACATTAAAATGGGAGAAAGTAGATTCAGGTGCTTTCAGACAAACAATTGTTAAAGATTCCATGGTTTCTATTATGGTCGCCCAGATCCAATCTGAATTTGCAGGTCCATTCTGAAAAATCTTACGTCTCCTGCTTCCCCCATCAGAAGTCGCTCTTTTGATGGTTTAATGCAGCATATTTGGCTTCCCATAGTAATCTGATGGTTGTGCTGAAAGGCCGCTCACCGGTAGTTTGTGAGGCCAAGAATGCCAGAACGATTTATGAACAGGCCCTCAAGGTAAAGAAATCCAAGATTAGGAATAAAGCATGGGACAATCGCATAATGGTGGGGAAATTAAGGGACAGTTCAAAATTCTGGGTAGTGGTACCTGCCGGAAGACTGGCCTGCTGCCAATGTGCACAACCTGGAGCTGCAATCCCACAGCGGCGACCCACCTTTACCTCTGCATTGACTCTTGAGGACAGCGAGTAAGAGGAAACAGCCATATGGGAGGGGAGTGGTAGGAACCCCTTTCACTTTTAGGCAGCCACATCGCTTGTGACAGCCCAGCCAAATTGGTGGCCCAGAGTAGATGAGATGGGATGGGCAGCATGAGCATCCAGGACTAAGATTGTCGCCTAGGTGTGCCGGGACCCACATAAGATGTCTCGTCCCAAAGGGAGGAGATTGGGCACACTGCTTCACCCTCAGGATGCGATCTCCCTCTGGGAGCCCAGAAGTCCTGGGAGACTGCTACGGCCAATGGGGGGCAGTGATGGTCACACAAGCCCAGCCTTACTCCTCCCCTGATCGTTGTGGTGTCTCACGAGGACACCTAGATAGAGGAGTGGAGAGAGGGGGTGGCCCGAGCCCTTGGCCCACAAGATATGGCCTCACAGAGACAAGCACGGGCAGATGTCCCTTGCATTGGGTGTAGGGGGGACCCTCCTGTGCCCTTCCATCTGGTGTACCTGCCAGAGGGCATAGAGGACCAGTACCCAGAGAAATTCCTCATGGTATAGTTCAGAACCTGGGTCCGGGAAGGTGAGCTATCCCCTTACTTCTGTTAGACTAAAAATTATGTTTCTGTATTGTTTTAGGTAAGTTAGCATTCGCTGCGCCATTTTGTGTATAGGTGCCATTTTATATTTAGATCGAAACTAATTTTAGCTATTTCCAAGAAATGGCCTTCTCTAGGTTATGTTTCTTCAGAGTTGGGTTCTGTCACACTAATGAATGCACTGTTCTTATTAGTACATACCTTTCCTTTAGACATAAGCCTTCTCCCACTTGTCTAATGGCGGGCACAGGCAGAGTAACCATGAGAGATAGATAATGTGAGCCCTGATTCTGAATCGAAACTTACTCCTTTGTAATTTACTGTCTAGCTGCATCTCTCTGGAAAATTCCACGGTGGGCGTGTTTTTAGTCATTCTGAAATGTACATAATGTATCGTTATGCTTGCTGATGTCAGACTCTCTCTGCAACACTTTTAGCGACTAGGCAGACAGGGCTCCGCTCTGAGCGAACTCTGAATAAACTATTATTGGTTTGTATTCTCTACTGTCTGATCAGCTCTTTATTTGCATGGAAGGCTGAGAGGTGGTCGTGAGTGACCCGAGTGACCCTAATCGGGACACTTCCTTCAGTTGGCGCCCGAACAGGGACTTCTTCGGGTGAGTGGCCCTTCCCCTTCCGTGGCCGGGGGATGGAGGTCAAGGCAATCGTCGGGTCGAATGGACGGATCAGGGATCCCTGCACAAAGAGTTCCTGATACTCACAGCTGCCCCTTCTGTCTGACCGGATGGTGCCTCGCCCAGTGGTCATCCGGACTGGAGCCCTGAACGGTGAAACCCTTGAATCTGACCATTTGGTCTGAAGAGTCGGCAGTGGAGAATAGATTTGTTCGACCTGCATATATCAGGTGAGTTTGTTTTGGTTCTTTGTGGATATGGTACCATTTCGGTTTGCATTTATAAAGACAGTATTTGGGACAAAAGCAATAGCAATTGTTTTGGCATAAAATAGTGAACTTGTTTTCTTTTGAAAATGCCTAGTTAAAGTAAATTGTTTGCCTTGTGCTGTCATTGTTGTTCTACTGATGCTCGATTGAAAGAAAGTCAGCCGGCGCCTCCAGAAGGCTCTCCGAATGTTCATATAAATGTTTAGTACATTATTGCTCAAATATAGTAGGGAGAATGCCCACTTGCAGTGGCAGTGACTGGCACTTTTGATGAACAAAAGATTGAGTATTTACAAGAACAGTTGTTTAAGAAAAGAAGTAGGCAGTCTATGTTTGATTACCTCAGAACGTGGCAAAAGGCAGCTAATGAGTGACGAATGAAGGCAGAGTAGGAGGCCCGGAAAGGGAGAATGCAGACATTGCCTCAGATGGCTGTAGCATATGATAGGGTAAAACAGAAGAAGGGTATTGAATGTGAAGATAGACAGTTTTGATTCCATATTGACAAATCATATGTGATTCAGGAGGAAGATGATACTTTTGTGGAAGAATTGTTGGATGCCCGGCCCCCACCTCCATATGCTCCGCAAAGAATATATCCTACTTTCCTGGTCCCCAGGCAGCCTCCTTTAACAGTTGTGTCAATTGCCTCTGTCCCTGCGTCCATCGTTGTGATGTCAACGGCTATGGCTTCGGCTCCTCCTCCTCTTCCTTCTGTTTCTTTGCTGTCTGTGGCAACTGCGACTGTTAGTACCCCTGCCACACCTATTGTCCCAGCATCCCACTGGCCAGCTCTTTCTCCTGCGACGCAACTCTCAGCATCGATAGTACCTGCCACTTCCATTGCTTCTCCTTCTCTGGTTTTTCATCCTCCGGTTTCTTTGCCAGTGCACGGGTTTAGGTATGGAGATTGGACAAAGTTTAAAGAGGTAGTGGCTAATCAGGCTGCACAGTGGGGTCGTAATCCCATTTACAGTGTGGAAGATGTTTGAAGTGTGGTGAAAGATTATGAGCCCTTTGTACAACAGCATGCCCTTAAGCATATGTCTGCTATGCTTATTAATATTTGGGGACAGTGTTTCAAGAATGCTGCACCACAGATATTATATGATATTAAAGATCGTGCATATGTTAGTAATATGGAGCCTGGCCAAGTCTTTGGTAGTGTTACGACATTGATTGCTTACAGGGTTAGGCTACTTGAGAAGAGTCCCACCACAGTCTCCTAGATTCCGATGAGAGAGGTTTATCCCATCTATCACCCTGCGGTACCAGAATTAATAGATGGCCGTGGAAATGTAACTCAAGCGGCAGTGGTTGCCCAGTTTCAGGAGCAATGGGTTTATACTCCGTGGAAAAGAAGTGAAGTCTTGTCTCTTGAGACTCATTTGCCTGATCCTAGGAAGAATTCCACTGCTTATTATAAAGAATTGACTGAAGCTCCTTCTCCCACAGTGATGACTCTTGCTGATATTGAAATGTTCTTTGGTCTTCTTGTCCTGGCCATTATTTGGAGGCAGGTTCATACTCAAGATCACGGTCCAGAGTTGGGTGGTACTTGGGATCAAATTAAGGCATGGGGTCAGGAAAGGAAACCAGGTGATAAGCCTTGAGCGGAGATTTTAGCATTGTCTGGTTGCATAATTCCGTATATGCATTCTCTTATCCCGCCAAGAAAGGTAGATTGGGATAAATTGTTGGCCTGTCGACAGAAGAAAGATGAGAGTGTGTCTGATTTTTTTCACTCGACTTGAGGGCACATTTTTGATAATAGTGGACAGGAGGGTGGTGTTTGGTTGTTTGTTAATAGATTTGTTTCCAATTTGCTAACCGAAATTTTGACTTGATTGCAAGCTTCTGAGAGTACCTGGTCCACCTCCTCTCCCTCTGTTATTTTGAATATGGCACAATATTATGAGCATAGAGATAATGGGGAAAAGGAGAGGACAGAGAAAAGACATAAGGATTTAAAGACAAAGGTGGTCCTACCCAACAGCTTCCATGCACTAGACAGCTTCCACGCACTAGTAGGCAGCCAACAACCAAACCTTTGGGTCCGAATCAGTGTTTGTACTGTAAAGAGGAGGAACATTGGTGTAGCGAATGTCCTGTGCTTTTGCAGGAGGTAGCGGTGCGAAGAGGACGAGGCTCTTGTGGACGGGATCTTTGAGCTGGTGGGGCAGATCCGACTCAGAATGCTGTAGGCTCACTTACTTTGATGACCCGTGTGCTGGACAGTATCACCATAATGATTATGAGATGGAGGAAGTGACAGCGATGTCCTACAGCTAGGACAGCCAGGGGCAGAGTGAGGGACCAGTTCTGATACCTGTAGATCAGCATGGTCCTTATGTAACAGCAGAACTGCAAAGGAATTTTTGTTGGACACAGGTGCGACAAAAAGTTCTGTTTCTCAAATTATGGTCTCTGGGGCGGCTCTATCTGGCCATAATAATGTGTTGGTTGGTTTTTCTGGTGTACCGGTTGTAAGCCCCATTTCAAAACCTCTTGCACTGACTATTGCTCCTTTCACTGTGGATTCGCCATTCTTGTTGACATCTAATTGTGGTGAGAATTTGATGGGTTTAGATTTGTTGAAGGACTTGCATGCCACAATTTATTGTTCTCTGGTAGGGGTTTATATGACAATGGGTCCAGATGTGGCACGGCCAAGCAGTGTTTGTCTAAAGATGCACCCCTGCCTGTTGAGTTTCAAGATGTACCACCCATTCTGTGGGTGACAGGTGACACCAATGCGGGATTGTTGTAGATATCGCCAGTTTTGATACAGGTTAAGGCTAGTGTTACTTTGCCCCGTATCCCTCAATATAAAATACTGCAGGTAGGAGAGCGAGCTTTATTACAAATTATACAGTATTTGATTTGGAAAGGAGTGGTTGAAGAGACAACCGCTAATATTTGCAATAGCCTTATTCTTCCAATTCTTAAAAGGACACCCTCAGGTTCCCCTGTTGACCATGAAGATGTTTATCATTTCGTGATTGATTTGCGCGAGGTTAATAAAATAGTGGTCCCTCAGTTTCCAGTGGTTCCTGACATTACTACTCTTTTGACAATGATTCCTTCTACTCTTAAATTTTTATCTGTCATTGATTTGAAAAACACATTCTTCAGTATTTCTATTTATCCAAATAGCAGATACTTGTTTGGTTTTACCCTAGCTGGTAGGAGCTTTAGATTCTGTTGAACTTCTCAGGGCTATTCAGAGCCAATTGGATTCCCTTTAGTTTTCTGCATGTAATGTATTGGTGCAGCATGTTGATGATTTGCTCATCGCTTCTGACACAGAACAAGGTTATAAAGATAGTACAGTTAAATTGTTGTTGCATTTCAATGGGCCCGATTCACAGAACTAACTTAAGACAAAATCCTAAACTTAATACCATTTTGGTATTCCCAGAAGTCACTTACTCATTTTGGTATTCACAGAAGGCACTTACTCATCAATGAGTAAGTGCCTTCTGTGAATACCAAAATGAGTAAGTTACTTATTTTGGTATTCACAGAAGGCACTTACTCATCAATGAGTAAGTGCCTTCTGTGAATACCAAAATGAGTAAGTGACTTCTGGGAATACCAAAACGAGTAAGTGTCTTCTGTGAATACCAAAATGGTAGTAAGTTTAGGATTTTGTCTTAAGTTAGTTCTGTGAATCGGGCCCAATATTGTTGACAGGAGGTCACCTATCTAGGGCACCTACTGTCGAAGGAGGGTAGGAGATTGACCCTGGAGAGCATCAGCACCATTGTTAAAATACCCGTTCCACAAACTCAGAAAGATGTGCGTACTTTTACAGGTATCACTTCCTACTGTCGTCAGTGGATACCCAACTATTCGTTACTAATCAGACCTCTGCTTTCACTAACACAAAAAGATGTGTTTGAGCCCCTGCCTTCGACGCCTGAATGTCATCAGTCTTTTGAGCAATTGAAAACTGCGCTTTGTTGGGCTCCAGTACTTGGCACTCTAGATTACACTAAACCATTTGTGTTGTACGTTCATGAGATGTCCGATTGCGCGCTTTCTGTTTTAACACAAAAATTTGGAGATAAGCAACAACCGTGTGCTTATTTCTCTGCTGTTCTTGACCCTGTTGCAAGAGCCCTCCCGAGATGTCTAAGAGCGGTTGCTGCTGTGGCCGTCTCGATAAGGCAATCGGCTGGACTCGTACTTGATACTGACCTCACAGTCATGGTACCCCATGCTGTGGATACACTTTTGAATTAGACAAAGACACAGCACCTCACCAGTGCACGTGTCACAGACTATGAATTAAAATTGTTTGCAAAACACATCACGATCAAAAGATGTGCCACTCTGAATACAGCCACGTTACTACCCCTCCCTTCTGAGAATGATGAAATTGATAAACATGACTGTATCTTACGGACGGAAGAAGAGACAAAAGGACGGGTAGACTTGACTGATGTTCCCTTATCTGACCCACAAGTGGAACTATATGTCGATGGCTCTTGTTTTAAATTTCCATATGGCAATACAACTGCCGCGTATGCTATTACCACATTGCGTACGGTAGTTGAGACATTACGAGTTCCTTACAAATTGGCTCAAGCTGCAGAGCTTGTTGCTTTGATATGAGCTTGTGAATTGAGTGACGGACTGGTTGTCAATATTTATACTGACAGCCAATACGCCTTTGGAGTCGCACACAATTTTGGGTGACTTTGGGCAGAGAGGGGGTTTCTTACTTTATGGCACTAAGATTTAGCATGGGCAGCTTAAATTGCGGCTTCTGATTGCTTTGACGCTCCCTTAGAAATTGGCGATAGTTAAGTGTAGTGCACATCGGAAAGTCACTGATGATGTAGGTAGGGGAAATGCTTTTGCTGATCAGTCAGCTAAGGAAACAGCACGGACCAAAATGAAAAGAAAGTTTGTAGCAGGTCGCGCTAGGAGGGTGCCTGAGGTTACTATGTTCGAAGACGCACTTGAGAATCTGAAGGAGATACAAAGCGAGGCCACAACAGAAGAGTTAGCAGTGTGGCAAGAAAGTACAGTACAATTTAAAAAAAAAAAAAAAAAAAAAAAAAAACCTTTATTGTGCCATCAAAGTGTACACTGCTATTCAGCCAACAACCCGGAGGCAGGCAGCTTGTGGTCGCAGCGTCCCGCCGCTAGCTCGGAATTAAGTCATACACTTGAGCCAGGTTCCAACAGCATTGATTTCTTGGTTTTTCCCTTTTCCTTTTTATAAAATTAACTGAACAAACTACAACAGCGGCTGCAATCGAGATATGGAGAAGAGCGAACAAGCACCTGGACAAAGTCTCTTGCAATTAACACCCAGCGCCCATATAGTACATGTCTGCGTGGTCACGAGATCACGCGCACACACATATCTCATTCTAACCGTCAGGACACTCACATCCCTTCCCCCCCACCCCGCCTATCCGCCCCAGCGACTTCACACGGGGGGGGTCCACAGTGCCCTCACCTCACACCAGTTCCACGTCGCGGCCTCACGCCAGCCCTGCTACAGCGCCACACATCCAGCAGTCCCACTCAGTCACTGTCGGTCACCTCAGCCTCTGCCAACCAGTCCACCAGCGGCTGCCATATGTCAGCGGGCCTCGAACGCTGCGGCATCTGTTCCCAGTAGGCAGTCAATTGCTCCTTACAATACACCGCTGATCCCACCCACCCCGAAACTTTCGGCGGAGCCTTTTTCTTCCAGTGTAATGCTATTTGTCGCTTAGCAAGCAATAAGAGAAGGGCCACTAACCTGCGCGATGCACTGGGTACGTTCATCACAAAACCCAGGAGGGCCACGAGTGGGTCCGGTACGATAGTTTGTCCCACTATCCTCCCTATGGTGGTGAAGACCGCCTCCCAAAAGCCATGTATCGGCCCACACACCCAGACTAGGTGGTGGAATGTAGCCTCCCTTTCGCCACATCTCCAACAATTCACATCAGCCTGTAAGCCCATTTTAAAGAGTTGCATGGGTGTACGATACGTCCTATGAAGGTAATTAAAGTGGATAAGTCGCAATCTATAATTAGGAGACAAGTTTTCAAGTTGGGTGCAGCAAAACTCCCACTGTTTCTCTGTGATTTGAATGCCTGCCTCCTTCTCCCATAGGGACCTTGAATCTGCATGTGCAATAGGTGTTGTGTTTTGCGTAGCCCTATATATACGCGTTATCAGCTTGCGTGAGGAGTTGTTCAAGAGTATGTCTTCCAGTGCTGCCAGCGCCGGTGGGGCCCTTGGGAACATAGGATACCTGTGCTTGCACGCCGGCCTCAGCTGGTAGTATAATATTAGTTCTGATGCCGTCGGCTCAGACGCTACGACCATGTTCTGCCCCGTGAGAAACATATCGTCTGGGTATAAGTCACCCGCTAGATTCAGGCCGCAGCTACGAGCCCGCTGCACCACCGCCGCGTCAGTCAGCGGTCCCAGCAGCGGATTGCCCTCCAAAGGCATACTCGGGGCATACAGGGCAGACACGCCCGCTCGCTTCGCAATATTCGACCAGGACCAACGCACCATCTCCACTGTGTCAATGTCTTCCTGGGACCTTTTGTATCTCTGATACACCGCCGTCTTGAGGGGGCAGGGTGCCGCTACGTCCGTCTCTATTGCCACGTGGGGCTGGTAGGGGATCGGATGATGCCAGAAATGTAAATATTGGGCTTGAGCACTGTAAGCATACTGCTCAAAGTCCGGGGCTGCTAGGCCCCCCTGATGGAAGGGAAGTGTAAGGAGGTTCCAGGCCACTCTGGGCTGCCTGCCCGCCCAAACCAGCTCTATCATGGCAGAGCGCAGTCGGCGGAAAACGCCTTCGTTAACGGCAGGGGGATGTTCACAAACAGATAGAGAAATTTAGGCACCACAACCATTTTTATGATAGCTATGTGGCCCGTCAACGATAAAGGCAGCGTTTTCCATCTCTTTACTTTACTTTTGAACCATTCCATGGCCACACCAAAATTAGCCAGTCCTATCTCATGAGTAGTGCGGCTTATATTTATACCTAAATACTTGACCTCGTCCGTAACCCAATCTATTGGGAATTCGGTGTGGCATGCGGTTGTGCCATCCGTCAGAGGCAACATTACCGATTTAGACCAGTTTATGTCTATGCCAGTGAGGCCGCTGTAGCGTACCATTTCTCGCATCAGCAGGTCAAAATTGTCCGAAGGGTTTATCATGTATATTGTGATGTCGTCGGCGTACATGGAAATGAGCAGCCCACGCGACGTGAAACCAATGCCGCACTGAGCATGGTGCTGTCTCATGTGGGCCGCTAGTGGTTCCGTCGCGATAGCGAATAATAACGGTGACAGTGGGCACCCCTGCCTGGTCCCTCTTGTTATGGGTATTGGAGCAGACATCTGTCCATTCACCCGTACCCGGGCTGTCGGCTTGTTATAGAGTATGCCAATGCTCCTGGCAAACAGCGGGCTGAATCCCATGCGGGTGAAGAGCGTCAGTAGGAATTTCCACTCCAGTGTGTCGAATGCCTGGGTCGCATCCAACAATGCAGCCGCAGCCTGTACCTTTGGATCTAGGTAGTGCAGGATCCCAAACAGCACTCGCAAATTATGCGAAGTGGATCTCCCCATCACGAAACCCGACTGATCAGAGAGCGCTATTTGTGGCATCATGTATTTTAAGCGGTCCGCAAGCAACTTGGCATATATTTTGGCATCGAGGTTTATTAATGAAAGTGGGCGATATGAGTCGGAGCTAGTGGGGTCCTTCCCTGGTTTAAGCAGGGCAATTATCATTGCTTCCCGCATCGATGGAGGGAGGACACCTGTTTCTATTGCCTCCTCATACACCCTGTGTAGTTTCGGGACCAGGATATCCGCATATTCCTTTTAGAAGGCCGCCGTCAGGCCGTCAGGGCCCGGTGCTTTGCTAAGTGGCATACTCGCTATAACAGCCCGTATGTCGTCTTGCGTGAACGGTAAGTCCATATACTGTCTGGCTCTATCATTAAACCATGCGAGAGCTATGGTGTCCAGGTATTCGTTTAGTACCTGGTCCTCCGGCGTCACCCTAGTTGTATATAGTTCGCTATAGTAGTCTGTCATGGTTGGAAGTATGGCTTGTGGCTCCCTGACCATCCCACCCGCTTTGTCCCTCAGTTCCAGAATGTAATCCGACCCTCTTGGCGCTCTCAGCATGGCTGCTAGTGTGCGTCCAGCGCGGTCCCCCTCCCCGTAACGTCTAGCCTGACTGTCTTTAGACAGATATGCCACTTCTCTGTCCGCCTCCTCCTGATACTGATTAAGTTTCAACCTAAAGTCTGCACGTAGTCTGTCTGTTGGCGCGCCTAACAATGCAGACTCGAGTTCGGCAAGGTCAGTTTCTAGTTTGCGCAAAGAGTCTCGTATGGTACGTAGCACTCCTGTTTTTAGCGACATGCAGTAGCCCCTAGTCACCACCTTACAGGCCTCCCAAAGCGTGCCCGGCGAGTCCACCGTGCCCTCATTAAGTTCAAAGTACTCCTCTAGCTTTTCTCGCAGCGCCTGCTGAAAGACTTGGTCGCGAAGCGCCCGGGAGGGAAATCGCCAACTAAACGGTTGAATGTTGAATGTACTGTGACGGTGTGGACATTGTCAAGCAGACCGGGGCGTGATCAGACAGTGACCTCGGCAGGTGCGCCACCTCCAACACCATAGTGTGCAAGTCCCTTGAGAGCAACTGTTAGAGTCGGGGATCTCTGGTTGGCGCAAGGTTGCCCTTGTGTCAAGCAGGAACCCTCTCCTCCACGTCAGGGCGCAGGATAACCCCTCGCGAATGACCCTTGCTCACCCTCTAGGTGCGTGGCGTGAGCAGCCAAGGCGATTCCTCAGGCGTTGTTGGTTAAGCACTTACAATCGTACACACAGTAAATACATCAATCCCCCCAGAAACGGACACCAGACTTGGATATATATAAAAATACGATCCTTTATGTAAAAATAAGGTATATATATCTCAACAGACTTATCACAAGACCAATAACGTTTTCGCTAGGCCGCTAGGTTATACAGCAGGCAAATGTTCTGGGTTCGTAGTTTCAAATGGATACTTTGTAGTCTCTTTACTTGTAGTTCCAGTACTCACAGAGATCGACTCCTGCGAACGGGGAAATAAGGCGTTGCGGGCCCCGAGCCCGATACTGGAACTTCTTTCGTGATGTGGAGAGTCGGCACAGGTCGGTGCGACTCTCGGCTTAAGAAGTGTTCTTGGATCCTCAATCAGCAGGTGTGGGCACGTAGGCAGGCGCGGCCAGCGACCCTTTAGCACGGCGGTGCAGGAGGGTCTCCACAGCGGGGGCGGCGCGGCCTGAGATGTCCGGGGACAGCGAAGCGGGGCCACAGGGCACAGTCAGTGCAGCTGGATGACCCGGCGTAGATCACAGTCGTCGGACGGCTTCCGGCAGGAGGGGTGATAGCGCGTTCAGCGCACTCCAATGGCAGGCGGTGACAGGGGCGCAGGCGGCCTGGCCCGGGGACAGAGAGCGGCTCCGGACGGAGCGGGGCTCTCACGGGATTGCGGTAGGCGAGCTCCTGAGTGTCACGGCTCTAGGAGGGGCGATGAGGGGCGCAGTCTCTTTTCCAGCGGGATGCCCACACGGCTCGGATTGGAGGATGAGCAAGAAGCACAGAGAACCCACTGTTCCTGGGGTTCAGTTCAGGGGGCAAGCTCAGATCAAGCCCTTGGAGAATGTTCAAGCACAAAGTAGCAAAGTCTTTTCAGTAAGTCTCTTCCTCTCCTTTCTCAGCAAGGCAAGCAGCAGGCCAGCTCCTCCAGCGTCTTCTTCTCCTTCTAGTCGGGCAGAGGTTCTTTGTGGTAAACAGGATTCTGATTTCTTAGGAGCCAGGCTCCTACTTTTATACCATGATTCTTTTGTTCTTTAGCGCCAGGGGGCCTAGGCCTGGCTCAGTCCAGTTCTGGAGCACTTTGTTATGGTGACTCTGCTCTTTCCTTTCAGCAGCAGGGCAGAGACATCAGCCGCCCCACAGGGGGTGGCGCCGGCTTTGTGGTGGCAGAGCACAGGTCTATTCAAGAGTCCAGGTGTACTCCTCCCACTCATCCAGGTGTCACCTCTCTACCCACCACCTGGCAGCCAACTTGTCTCTGGGGATTCCCCAACCCTGCTCCTTACTGTTGCCAGGCAGAACACATACACACAGCAGAGGCGGACTGAGATGGTCAGGTCAGTAAATACTAACTTTCTAAAAGTAGTATTTACAAACCCAGGATATTAAAATAGACTTGACTACAAGAAGTATTTTATCATCCTGAGTTCAGGCATACCAAACTTGACACTTCTACCATGCTCTCTGAGTCCACTGGGGTCACAGCGTTGGCGTGATCCCGGCAGCCCATTCTGGCCTATGGAGAGCAGGTAGCCTTCAATAGTGAAGAACGAAAATGGCTGTAATTCACTACTAAGACATGCCACACACATCAGGGCATGTCCTACCTTATGCCTACAATGCACCCTGCCCTTGGGCCTACCAGAGGGGTGGCTAATATGTAGGTAAGGGAAGGTTTAGGGACTGGCAAGTGGGGGCACTTGCGCAGTCAGCGCGACGGTCCCGGACCGCGCACAGGGTCTGCGGTGGCAGACCCTAGACACACTTTACACGGCCGCTTCCGTGGGTGGCGCAACCAGCGCTGCAAGCCCACCAGCAGCATTGGCATTCACAAGCCCTGGCACCCCTGGTGCACTTTACTGGGGACTGACAGTGAATCCAATAAACCAATCATGGACATCAATTACAGGTACACTTTACTTAGGGAGCACTTGCACTGCGGCACGGATTAGCCGTGGCGCAGTGCCCTGAGCGGACAACACCAGCAAAACAGTCGAGGCACACCATCAAAAAGTGGGAGGGAAACTCACGCCAAGGTGCCAGGTCTAACACGTGTCCCCTCCAGCTGAAATGTGGGGAGAACTACCCTTGCCCAGGGGGTTCCTCGTCACTAAGGCGGAAATACCTGGACAGACCGTCAGCGTTGGCGTGATCTGTACCAGGACGGTGTTCCACCGTAAAGTCCATCCCCTGTAGGGAGATGGACCACCTCAACAGCTTCGGGTTCTCACCCCTCATTTGCATCAACCATCTGAGGGGCCTGTGGTCCGTCTGAACCCGGAAGTGAGACCCAAACAAGTAGGGTCTCAGCTTCTTCAGCGCCCAGACCACAGCAAATGCTTCTCGCTCAATTGCACTCCACCTACTTTCCCGTGGAAGTAACCTCCTACTGATGAAGGCTACGGGTTGGTCCCAGCCCTCCTCAGTCATCTGTGAGAGAACAGCCCCTACACCATGCTCTGAAGCGTCTGTCTGTACTAGGAATTCCTTGGAGAAGTCAGGGGCCAAGAGCACGGGCGCCGTGCACATGGCAGTCTTCAGGGTGTCGAAAGCTTTCTGACAGGTGTCAGTCCAAATCACGTTCCTGGGCTGCTTCTTGGAAGTCAGCTCTGTCAAGGGGGCAACGATCGTTCCATAGCCCTTGACAAACCTCCTGTAGTACCCAGTGAGCCCCAGGAAGGCCCTCACTGTGGTCTGCGTCTTGGGGGGTTCCCAAGCCAGGATGGTCTCGATTTTGGGTTGCAAGGGTGCCACCTTGCCACTCCCCACTTGGTGTCCCAAGTACACCACGGAACCCTGCCCGATCTGGCACTTGCTTGCCTTGATCGTGAGGCCTGCTCGGCGCAGAGCCATCAACACTTCCCAGAGGTGGCGCAGGTGTTCGGGCCAGGCGGCACTGAACGCATCCAGCCCAACCAGTACCTGGTTGACCAACCTCTGAAAGGTGGCAGGGGCATTCTTCATCCCAAATGGCATGACTCGGAACTGGAAGTGCCCATCTGGTGTAGAGAATGCGGACCTCTCTTTGGCCCCATCGGTCAAGGCGATCTGCCAGTACCCAGACGTTAAATCGAACGTGCTGAGGAACCGGGCAGCCCCCAGCCGATCAATGAGCTCATCAGCTCTGGGGATGGGGTGCGCGTCAGTCTTCGTTACTGAATTGAGTCCTCTGTAGTCCACACAGAACCGGAGTTCAGGTGTGGCTCCCGGCGCAGCAGCTTTGGGGACCAAGACCACGGGGCTGGACCAAGGACTGCTGGAGGATTCAACCACCCCTAGCGCAAGCATCTTGGAGACCTCCTCCTTAATGCAAGCTCTGACCCTGTCAGTTACCCTGTAAGCCTTGTGCTTTACAGGTAAGCTGTCTCCTGTGTCCACATCATGGACGCACCAATCTGTGACACCAGGAACCAGGGAGAATCGGTCGGAAAACTGTCCCAGCAAGTGGCGGCAATCTTCCTGTTGTTCGGGCGTCAGGGTGGGTGAGAGGTTAACTCCATCCACTGACCCATCTTTCTCAGAGGCCACTAAGAGGTCAGGAAGAGGCTCGGTCTCCTCTTCCATTCCATCATCAGTGGCCAGCAGCATGCCCACTTCGGTCCTCTCTAAGTGGGGCTTAAGGCGGTTAACATGTAGGACCCTCAAAGGGTTCCTGGGAGTCTGCATGTCCACCAAGTAGGTGATAGGACTTTTGCGCTCCACAACCTCAAATGGACCTGTCCACTTATCCTGAAGTGCACACGGCTCCACTGGGGCCAAGACCCACACCTTTTGTCCAGGTTGAAGCTCTACCAGAGTGGCATTCCGGTCGTACCACCGCTTCATCTCCTCCTGGCTGGCTTCCAGATTTGCCTCAGCAAGTTGCCTGAAACGCCGAGTCTGGTTTCGGAAGGCCAGCATGTAACTATATACATTCTGGGGAGGTTTCCTGGGAGATTGCTCCCAGCCTTCCTTTACCAAACTCAGAGGTCCTCTTACCGGGTGACCATACAGAAGCTCAAAGGGGCTGAACCCTAGAGACTTCTGCGGCACCTCTCGGTAAGCGAAGAGCAGGCATGGCAAGAGGACGTCCCACTTACGCCTCATTGGACCGTCCAGGCCCATGATCATGCCTTTGAGGGTTCGGTTGAATCTCTCAACCAACCCATTTCCTTGGGGGTGGTAAGGAGTGGTGAACTTGTAAGTTACCCCACACTCCTTCCACAGGGATTTCATATATGTGGATATGAAATTGGTCCCCCTGTCGCTCACCACCTCTAGAGGGAATCCCACTCGGGAGAAAATTCCCATCAGTGCCCGTCCCACCACGGGGGCCGTCACTGTCCTCAGAGGGATGGCTTCAGGGTACCGGGTGGCATGGTCCACCAAGACCAGGATGAACCTGTTGCCCAGGGCTGTCTTGGGGTCCAGAGGCCCCACAATATCAATACCCACTCGTTGGAATGGCGTACCGACCACAGGGAAAGGTTGCAGAGGAGCCTTGTGCTTCCCTCCGCTCTTACCACTTGCCTGGCAAGTCTGACAGGTTCGGCAGTAGGAATCTGAATTCTTGTGCATTTGGGGCCAGTAAAAGTGGGTGACAAGCCTGTCATAGGTCTTGTCCATCCCCAAATGTCCTGCTAAAGGCACATCATGAGCCAGCCCCAGTAGGAAGGTTCTGAACTTCTGGGGTACCACCAGCACACGGGCTGACCCAGGTTCAGCAGCCTTAGGCTCGGAATACAGGAGGTCACTCTCCCAGTACACGTAGTGTGTTTTGGCCTGAACACCATTGGCCTGGTCTGCAGCCTGTTGCCGCATACCCACGAGAGAAGGGCATTCTTTCTGCTCCCTGCAGAATTCCTCCCTGGAGGGACCTCCTTCTTGCTGCCAATGGGTCAGCTCAGGCAGATCTCCCAGTTCGGCAATCTGTTCCCCGGTAGGCTCCAGAGCATCCCCCTCAGGGTCTACTTCCTCCTGGGCCGTGGGAACTTCGGGGGCCGGTTTCCCGCGCCTCCTGCGCCTTCTCCCTAAGGCCGGTTCCTGGACCTCTCCCTCAGGCTCCAGGACCCTCTCAACACCCCTACTGGCTGCCATGGACCGGGTGGTCACGCACGCCCAGTCGGGTAGACCCACCATCCTTAGATGCGTGGTCTTCTCCACCTTTTCCCAAGGGGAACTCTCCAGGTCGTTCCCTAGCAGACAGTCTACAGGCATGTCAGTTCTCACAGCGACTTGTAGAGTACCAGAGACCTCCCCCCACTCAAAGGGAACTTGAGCCATTGGACAACGACTCTCTACGTTGTCAGCATTGACAACCCTACAGTAGGCATTGGGTACAATCTGCTCTTGAGACACCAGGTGTTGCCTCACCGAGGTCACGCTGGCTCCTGTATCTCTAAGAGCCTCCACCTTCCTTCCATTGATGGTCACCACCTGCCCATATTTCTTAGTGTTAGAGGGCAGGTAGGTTACAGGGACCATCTCACTGTCTCCTAGCGAGACTAGGGTCATCTGCCCGGGACCCCCACCCTCCTGGACTGCTACTTCCTCCCCAAAGTTAACACTAGCTACTTGCCGGGGGGGAGCACCAGTGGGTGCGGTCTTACCAAACAGGCGACACTTAGGATCAGAGGCAATGTGACCCGGGTCACCACACTTATAACAATTGAAGGGCCCCTTTGGAACAGGTCTACCTGTCGGGGCCCCGTTCTGCTGCGGGGGTGGGGGAGGCTGAGAACCCTTCTGCTGGTTCCCTTGGGAATTACTTTGGGGGCCTTTTTGGAACCCCTTCTGTTTACCCTTGTCCCCCCCACTCTTCTGCTGGGGACCCTGCCCACCTTTGGCGGAGTCTCCCACTTGACCCTTGTGGACCCTGGTGCTGAGCCAGCGGTCCGCCTCCTCAGCAAGCTTCCTCGGGTTGGACAGCTTGCTATCAATCAGGTGCTGGCGTAGCTCAGGAAAACATTGACTGGACAAGTGCTCCCATGCAATTAAATCAAGCAGCCCTTGATAATCATTCACTTTGCTACCCTTCACCCAACCATCCAGCGCTCTGCAGAAAAAGGTCACATATTCCACATACGTACTCTCAGGGATCTTCTTGGTCTCCCTGAACCTCTGTCTATATAGCTCCGGAGTTAACCCATACCTGGTCATTAAAGCTTCCTTCATATGGGGGTATGAGGTTTGGAGATCTAAGGGTAAATCTAACAGTGTGTCACGCCCTTCAGCAAGGAACCTTCCCCACAACCCCGCTCCCCAGTCTTTCTCAGGGACCCGGTGTGAGGACATGGCCACCTCGTAGGCTCTAAACCACTGCCCTATGTCATCCTTTCTAAAATACTCCTTTACTACATCTTTGGGGATGTACACCTTGGACTCTACCTGCGCTGGTGGAGTGCTGCCACCAGAAGGAGCGGTGTCCAAACTTTTCGCCTTCAGCTCCAACTCCTTCAATCTGATATCATGATCCATTTGGCGTTGTTGTGCCTCCAGGGCCAACTTCTGCTTTTCCATTTCCATTTGTCCTGCCAACTTTGCCATCTCCATTGCATGCGCCCTGTCTGCTGCCCTGTCTGCCAGCTCCTCTGGCGACCGGACTCTGCTGGGCTCCTCAAGGTTGTCGGGTGGAACGATGTCCCCCGCATTCCGTGGGTCTCGTGACTCCTTCCAGGCTCTCAGCGCCTTGGCGTACTGGGTTTTCCTCTTGAATCCAGCATGGGGGACTCGGAATTTTACACTGTAGCCTTTCAATTGCTCTATCGTGTAGCCTTCCAGTCTCTCCCAATCCACCTCATCGATTCCAGAAATCACAGAGAGGGCTCTCCCAGCGGAGTGTGAGCCAGGCATGGTTGCAGTAATGGCAGATGTCTCAACAAAGTTCAACAAATGAAAACCTGTGGTTGCGTTATTTGGTCTGCTCTCACTATCTGGTGATTAATAATTCACTGTATACAAATTACAAGTGCAAATCCGAAATCCCACCCGCTGCCAACAATGTTAGAGTCGGGGATCTCTGGTTGGCGCAAGGTTGCCCTTGTGTCAAGCAGGAACCCTCTCCTCCACGTCAGGGCGCAGGATAACCCCTCGCGAATGACCCTTGCTCACCCTCTAGGTGCGTGGCGTGAGCAGCCAAGGCGATTCCTCAGGCGTTGTTGGTTAAGCACTTACAATCGTACACACAGTAAATACATCAATCCCCCCAGAAACGGACACCAGACTTGGATATATATAAAAATACGATCCTTTATGTAAAAATAAGGTATATATATCTCAACAGACTTATCACAAGACCAATAACGTTTTCGCTAGGCCGCTAGGTTATACAGCAGGCAAATGTTCTGGGTTCGTAGTTTCAAATGGATACTTTGTAGTCTCTTTACTTGTAGTTCCAGTACTCACAGAGATCGACTCCTGCGAACGGGGAAATAAGGCGTTGCGGGCCCCGAGCCCGATACTGGAACTTCTTTCGTGATGTGGAGAGTCGGCACAGGTCGGTGCGACTCTCGGCTTAAGAAGTGTTCTTGGATCCTCAATCAGCAGGTGTGGGCACGTAGGCAGGCGCGGCCAGCGACCCTTTAGCACGGCGGTGCAGGAGGGTCTCCACAGCGGGGGCGGCGCGGCCTGAGATGTCCGGGGACAGCGAAGCGGGGCCACAGGGCACAGTCAGTGCAGCTGGATGACCCGGCGTAGATCACAGTCGTCGGACGGCTTCCGGCAGGAGGGGTGATAGCGCGTTCAGCGCACTCCAATGGCAGGCGGTGACAGGGGCGCAGGCGGCCTGGCCCGGGGACAGAGAGCGGCTCCGGACGGAGCGGGGCTCTCACGGGATTGCGGCAGGCGAGCTCCTGAGTGTCACGGCCCTAGGAGGGGCGATGAGGGGCGCAGTCTCTTTTCCAGCGGGATGCCCACACGGCTCGGATTGGAGGATGAGCAAGAAGCACAGAGAACCCACTGTTCCTGGGGTTCAGTTCAGGGGGCAAGCTCAGATCAAGCCCTTGGAGAATGTTCAAGCACAAAGTAGCAAAGTCTTTTCAGTAAGTCTCTTCCTCTCCTTTCTCAGCAAGGCAAGCAGCAGGCCAGCTCCTCCAGCGTCTTCTTCTCCTTCTAGTCGGGCAGAGGTTCTTTGTGGTAAACAGGATTCTGATTTCTTAGGAGCCAGGCTCCTACTTTTATACCATGATTCTTTTGTTCTTTAGCGCCAGGGGGCCTAGGCCTGGCTCAGTCCAGTTCTGGAGCACTTTGTTATGGTGACTCTGCTCTTTCCTTTCAGCAGCAGGGCAGAGACATCAGCCGCCCCACAGGGGGTGGCGCCGGCTTTGTGGTGGCAGAGCACAGGTCTATTCAAGAGTCCAGGTGTACTCCTCCCACTCATCCAGGTGTCACCTCTCTACCCACCACCTGGCAGCCAACCTGTCTCTGGGGATTCCCCAACCCTGCTCCTTACTGTTGCCAGGCAGAACACATACACACAGCAGAGGCGGACTGAGATGGTCAGGTCAGTAAATACTAACTTTCTAAAAGTAGTATTTACAAACCCAGGATATTAAAATAGACTTGACTACAAGAAGTATTTTATCATCCTGAGTTCAGGCATACCAAACTTGACACTTCTACCATGCTCTCTGAGTCCACTGGGGTCACAGCGTTGGCGTGATCCCGGCAGCCCATTCTGGCCTATGGAGAGCAGGTAGCCTTCAATAGTGAAGAACGAAAATGGCTGTAATTCACTACTAAGACATGCCACACACATCAGGGCATGTCCTACCTTATGCCTACAATGCACCCTGCCCTTGGGCCTACCAGAGGGGTGGCTAATATGTAGGTAAGGGAAGGTTTAGGGACTGGCAAGTGGGGGCACTTGCGCAGTCAGCGCGACGGTCCCGGACCGCGCACAGGGTCTGCGGTGGCAGACCCTAGACACACTTTACACGGCCGCTTCCGTGGGTGGCGCAACCAGCGCTGCAAGCCCACCAGCAGCATTGGCATTCACAAGCCCTGGCACCCCTGGTGCACTTTACTGGGGACTGACAGTGAATCCAATAAACCAATCATGGACATCAATTACAGGTACACTTTACTTAGGGAGCACTTGCACTGCGGCACGGATTAGCCGTGGCGCAGTGCCCTGAGCGGACAACACCAGCAAAACAGTCGAGGCACACCATCAAAAAGTGGGAGGGAAACTCACGCCAAGGTGCCAGGTCTAACAGCAACCAGTAGTCCAGCCTGGACCACGCCGCTCTATGCATTGTGAGGCAGGTGCCCGCGCGAGTCTCGGGGTGTAATCTCCTCCAGGAATCCACCAATTCGGCCTCACGCATGATGTCACCCAACGCCTCTGATGCTCTAGGGTGGTGTACTCTAGCTGCGCCCTGCCTATCCATAGTATTTGAAAGTACAACATTGTAATCTCCCCCCCACATAATCGCAGCCGGGCCACAGGCCTGCACCTTATGCCAGAGATCGCAGAAGAAGTCTGGGCTATCATCATTTGGGCCATAAACGTTCACCAACACCATTCTCATACCGAACAGCGTGCCCACCAGCATTATGTATCTACCTCCAGTATCCTTGATTTCCTCATGCGTTGTCCATTGCAGACCCCTTCTGATCAGTACCGCCACCCCTCTGGAGTAGGTAGAATAAGCGGAATGCACTATCTCACCCCACCTGCTATGACGGAGCAATTGTACGGCTTTATCAGTCAGATGGGTTTCTTGCAGGAGGCAGATGTCTATGTCTTTTCTTAGCAAAAAGGCCTGTACCAGCCTGGCTTTACGTCTGTCATTAATGCCACGCACATTCCAGGTGAGACATTTAATTTGCGTCACAGCAGCAGTGGTAGCAGTAGACCCTGTTCTATCAGCGCGCCAGCATCTCGCCACACGTCACGCACCCGACCACACATACATCGCGCATCGTGCCGAGTCGGCCCAACATGCCTCTGTGCATATAAATTACCATGCCGATGTGAGCAATGACCTAGGCGACTGGGTAATGCATATCGTACAGTATGCGATGCATCGCAGTTCCTCACTACATCCAACCTCTCGCCGCCAGCCAAACAATCAACAACATAACCCCCCAAACATAAAGTGTAGTCCCCTCCCGCTCCAACCCCCCAATTAGGTTGTGCATTCTCCCCCCAGGTCACCCTCCCAACCTCAACAACATCAACTAAGCACATGAGCGGTAACCAGTGATTGGGAATCATCCCTTGGGGAACGCAGGTCAGCCACCGTACACCCCCGTACTCTTGACAGGGTGATCGAGCGCCGACCCAGCATGTCAGCTCAAGGACCACCCGCACCCCAGCACCCGCAAATTCTCTCAACCCCTCCTCCGTAATCAGTTAACCCCCAAGAATCAAGCAGGAAGTCGACCCTGATCCAGCAAAGGCAGGAAAATCACCATGCAATGACAAGACCATAACCCCTGTAGTCACTCAACGTCACTCAGACTGTCCCGCAGTCCAGGTCCCTCTGTATGCGGTTGGTTCTTTTGTTCTTTTGCTAGTTTCTTAGCATATTGCAGGGCCGCCTTTGCATCTAGAAAGAAGGTTGGTTTCCCTGGGCCCTGCACTCGTAGCTTCGCGGGGTAGATTAATGAATATTTCGTGCCCGTTTGTTGGAAGACTTTTTTCGCTGGCATGAATTCTCTGCGAGCGGCCTGAACCTGCATGGTGAAGTCTGGGTATATGGCGATGTGGTTGCCTTTATACTGCACGTCTTGCATTTCTCTCGCCATGCGCAGTATCGTGTCTCGGTCTCTGTAGTTTAAGACGCGCGCAATAATGGGCCTAGGCGGTGCCCCCTGTTTAGGCTTCGGCCCCAATGTCCTGTGTGCCCGTTCAACGAGGAACATCTGTGATAGCCCTGTCCCAAACAGGTCCCTCAGCATCTGCTCCACGTACTGGTCCATGCTCGTAATGTCCGTAGTTTCGGCCACACCCGTGACGCGGATGTTGTTGCGCCTCGAGCGCGCTTCCGGGTCCTCATTTTTTTGTTGAATAAGCGCCAGAACCTTGTCCATGCCACGCATTCGTTTGTCTAGGTCCGTGTGGCTTTCCTCGGTGTCAGTGACGCGCGTTTCCAGCGAACCCACTCTACTTTCTTGCTTATCCATCCGAGCCGTGATGCTGTCCATGCGTGCCGCCAGTGCGTCCATTTTGTTATCTATGCCCTGCAGGCTTACTTTCAGTTCTTGGAACATTGATTTAATGTCCGCCTCACGGGAGCCACCCTGCTCCACCACTGCTGCGTCCGCATCTCGGTGTTCTTGCTCCGTCTGCTTCTGTTTGGATTTATCAAAGGTGAGCCTCGGCTGCCTTGTGTCTGGTTTGCCCATCGCTGCCCCCCAGCACAGACGTCAATTGAGGGCAGCAGCAGCCCAGGGTCCCCCCGCGTCGCTAGGCCTCACCCTCCGGGTGCCCACCGCAGGCAGCAGCAAACGGCTCAACCAGCCAGTGGCCCCCGAAGAGCTGCAACTTGTTCGAGCTGTGTGGCAGCAGGCGACCCCCACTGGAACGAGTCAGTCACAGTATAAGTGACTGGGGACGGGCCGCCCTCTCTGCCACAGCACCACTGCTACCCCTCCATGGGGAGTAGCGCAGCTCCTCAGCACTCTCACGACGGCACCCACAGCCCACGACCTCCAGAGCAGGTAAGAAACAAGATGGCAGTTTGCGCCTCGCGACCCAGGCGCCCCCAGTGGTTGATTTCTCCTACGCGGGCAACACCCAATACCCACACGGGGTCCGAGTGCGGTCCCGGATCGTCTCAGACGCGGACCCAAGGCGGCAATCCGATGCGGCTACTGTCCACTGTACGAAGCTTCCCTCTGCGGGGCCCCCTAGCGTGGCCGACAGCCCAGCCACGACACCGATCAATATGGCCGACCTCCGGCCACTCTCGTCAGGCCCGGCCCGACCTCTAGGGGCCACGTGTATACCGCGGGGACGGGGCTGCAGGCATCCCAGGGGGCTCGGGCACTCCTCACCCACGCAGCACTCACCGGACGCCAGTCCTGGCCCGCACCTCTCGTCTCCAGCGCGTCTTCCGGTAGCTCGGAGCTCTGCCTCGCGTTGAGATCTCCAGGCACTCCGCCCCCGCCAAGCCAGCAATTGTGTGCGGCACCGGTCCAGTCGCCACTGCTCGTAGGTAGCGCCGGTGTGGGGGTGTCCAGCGTTCAGGCCGTGCCCCTCGGGCAAGGCAAGGCAGCAGTCCGCCACACAGCAGCACAGCACTCTCCCAGGCCCAGCCTCACGCAAGCCCCCGGCTCCCACGGGTGAACCAGGCCGCCCCGCCGCTGCCTGTACGTCAGCTCGGATTGTGCAGCGACTCCAGCCACAGTTCCAGGGGCGTCGTCGGGCAGCACCCAGGTGCCGTACATAGTGCGGGGTACGAGCGGACCGAGTCCAGACACCAGGTGTGCTGATAAGTACCGGATTAATGTGCTCGATCGGCGGAGCTGCGGTTTCAGGCAGCCATTCCGCTTCGCAGCCAAGCCACGCCCAAAGTACAGTACAATTGAACAACAAGCTGTGTTTGGATTGATAAGTCAGGGAAGCAGAGATGGATGCTGCCAGATACTTATGTTCTCCCTGTAGTTACGATGGCACACAGCCCAGACCATATTCGTGCTAAGGGTATTTGCAAGTTGTTAGTGTGAGAAGTTGGCCTGGTATATGCTGTCCAGTAATTAAAGTGGGCACCTTACACCAGTCCAAACGAACCTCATGATGTATGAGGTCAAAGACAACCTTTAGAAAGCTATCCTGGTGGTAGCTGTGGAGAGCAGCCTTTAGGCCTAATCGTGAAGGAATGTACAGCAGTTTGTTTTACCAGAATATCACCTCCGATATTGATTAAATGAAAGGAGAAAAACTAGAGAACTGACTCCTGAGGCGGAAGGCGGGAGATATCGCTTGCATTTTTAAAATTGTATCATTGTCAAAACTGTTTTTACCTGTAACACTCTGCTCCCTGGGCACTTCCCCCCCTTGCAGACCTGCTGAAATATCCCCGCGCAGCTCGTGACAACGCTGCCGCGGGTCGGAAAAAGTTACAGCCGCCATTAGCCATTAGCCTCGCAAGCCACAGGCCACGCCCACTGCCGGGAGGCCACGCCCCTTTTTACTCTTCTTAAGGCGCACTGAACGACTAGCGCACACTAGAGAACTGACTCCTGAGGCGGAAGTCGGGAGATATCGCTCGCATTTTTAAAATTGTATCATTGTCAAAACTGTTTTTACCTGTAACACTCTGCTCCCTGGGCACTTCCCCCCCTTGCAGACCTGCTGAAATATCCCCGCGCAGCTCGTGACAACGCTGCCGCAGGTCAGAAAAAGTTACAGCCGCCATTAGCCTCGCAAGCCACAGGCCACGCCCACTGCCTGGAGGCCACGCCCCTTCCACCACTACAAAGATGTGCATTCACAGGACGCGCAGCGGACGAGCGCAGCGGGCGCGCCGTCAGCGCGCCGAAGGCACGCCAGAGGCGAGCCCGTCTGCGGCTGGTCGGGGCAAGGGCCACCCCCCAACAACCTTTCCCTCACGTACGAGAACAAATAGGCAATACAGCATGGATACCCTCTACCAGCTACAGCACACTAACAAAACCAAGTGCGGCCAAACTTTCCACCCTGTGGAAATCCCCCACCAATGCCCTCACTGCAAAATACAACTCTTCAGCCCTCTGCAGAAGGAGGAGCTGTGGGAATACAAAATGCTGTTACTAAACTGCAGATCTCTCCCAAAACACCGTCTGGAGAATTCAATGCTGCTGGATGAGCTCATGCCAGATATACTCTTCTTGACCGAAACATGGCTCACCCAGGCATCTGAACCTGACCTGGTTCAAGCACTCACACCAGGCTACCAGATTGCACGCTTAGACCGCGCTCAAGGAAAAGGCGGGGGGCTCGCCATCATTTACAAAGACACTTATACCTGCCGATGCACACCTGAGCCCATCGCAGACTGTGAAAGCCTGAACTTCACCATCAAATTCTCCCCCAACAAAAGTTTCACGGGCATCCTTATCTACCGCCCCCCCGGAGCACCCAAACAATTCCCCACTACACTTCCTCATACCGTGGCCGAATTGACCACCTTATCGGCAAACTTCACAATATTAGGCAGCCTTAATATACATTTCGACAACAATCAGGACAATGTCGCCAACGAACTCATAGCTAGTCTAGCAGCAATCGAACTAGAACAGCTCGTCCCCTCCCACACCCACATACTAGGCCACTTGCTAGATCCCGTTTTTAGCAACTGCCCCCAACTAACAGTTGGCGCCCCCACTTGCCTCCCATGGACTGATCACTTCCTCATTCCAATCACCTGGACCACACGCAAGTGTGTCCCATCCCCCCACCTCCCCTCCAGATCTAGGAACTGGTCCAAACTCTGTCCGGATAAATGGGCTAGCAACCTCACTACAACTAAACCGGTACTCGACAGTGACCCCTCAAAAGGCAACATCGAGTACAACAACTGGATCACGAGCTCACTAGACTCCATACTACCCCTTGGCATCACCAGATCAAAAAGACACCATAATACAGCCCCCTGGTACACGGAAGAGCTCCGAAAAAAAACAACATACCTGTAAGAGGATTGAAAGGAAGTGGCGTCTAAACTACATGGCCACGGATAAAACTATATACAGAGATGCCATCAGAGCCTATAAGTCAGCAATAAAGCTGACCCAATCAGCCTACTATGAGGCTAAAATAATGGCAGCCAAGTGCAAGCCCAAAGAAATGTACCGAACGGTAAAAAGCCTCACCACGCTTCCCCCGCCCTCAACCACCAACCCCACTGAACCCCCACGATGTGACGATCTAGCTGAGTTCTTTTTTACAAAAATAAATAATATCTACACATCCTTTCCAAACACGGGAGCAGAACCCTCCTCCAAAAGCTACTCCTCCGTAGCAGAAACAGAGGTATCTCCCCACAACACCTTAGCCCACCTCCCACAACTAGACTCAGTCACACTAGACTCGTTAATGCAACAAATAAAATCTGGCTCACCCTGTGATCCTGCCCCACCAAACTCACTGATCTCGGTTGGACAGGCAATTCTCCCCACACTACTGGAACTGCTGAACTCCTCGATAACAACTAGCACAGTCCCACTAACATGGAAACATGCGAGGGTACGTGCACTTTTAAAAAAAAACAACCTCGACCCTTGCAACCTCAATAACTATCGGCCTATCTCACTACTCCCCTGGACAAGCAAACTCCTTGAAAAGCATGTTAACACCTGTCTAACTAAATTCTTCGAGAGTAACCAACTGCTGGACACTACACAGACTGGCTTCCGACCCAAGCATGGTACGGAGACGGCCCTGGTAGCGGTTATAGAGGAGGCAAGGCGGATCTTAGATCAGGGAGGAGCAGTGGCAGTGATCCTCCTTGATCTGAGCGCCGCATTTGACACGGTGAACCATCAAATCCTCCCCCACCGCCTACTAAGTCTGGGAATATCAGGAGAAGCCCTGGCCTGGCTTAAATCCTTTTTAAAAGACCGTACCTTCAGTGTCTTTGAAGGAGCCTCAGTCTCCGCAAGCAAGCCTCTGGGGTGTGGGGTGCCACAGGGCTCCTCACTTAGCCCCATGCTTTTCAATGCATATATGAGACCACTGGCAGAGATTGTTTGTCCGCACGGCATTACCATCGTCACCTATGCGGACGACACTCAGCTAGTGGTCTCCCTTGCACATAAGGATAGCCAGCAAGCACAAACCAACCTGATTCCCTGCCTGGAGCAGGTAAAGAGCTGGATGACAAGCTCATGCCTAGAGCTCAACGGGGACAAGACGGAGCTAATGCTCCTCGGCTCTCAGTCCCCTTCCACTCTAGAGCTTCTGTGGCCCCCTAGCCTAGGCGATCCCCCCGCACCCAAAGACAACATAAAGAGCCTTGGAGTATGGCTAGACAAAGCTCTGACTTTTAACACACAAGTCACTAAAGTGTCAGCAACCTGCTTCGGCCTAATTAGGCAACTCATAAAAATCCTACCACTCCTCCCTTTTGAGGCAAAACAGGTAGTCATCCAGGGCCTAATTCAGTCTCGTATAGACTACAGCAACGCTCTATATCTGGGATCCACAGAATTCTGCTTAAACAAACTTCAGCTGGTCCAGAACTGCGCTGCACGCACCCTCCTCGGAATTTCGCGTAGGAACTCTATAGGGTCTGGCCTGAAATTCCTGCATTGGCTCCCTGTCAGAGAGAGGATCAAATTTAAGGCCATGTGCATTACCCACCAATCCTTCTGGAGATCGGGGCCGTTGATCAATCATTCCTTGATCACCCCCTACCACCCAAAAAAAGAACTCCGCTCATCGAAAGCCTTTTTAACTGCCGTTCCACAGATACGAAGAGCCAGAGCAGGTGGTCGCAGCTTTTCCTACAATGCATCCAAGATGTGGAACTCTCTCCCCCTCCACCTAAGATCTAACCCGAACCTGCTCACCTTTCGTAAACAACTGAAAACCTTTCTTTTCAACCAAAAAATATCTAAATGAAATCATCCACCAGCGATCCACCCCAGCAGAAGTTCCTCTATCCATCAGCGCCTGGATGCCTCAGGGTAACTGTCCGCGCTTTATAAAACTCCTTTCCATTCCATTCCAAAATATGTATTTATTAATATAACACTCTCTAGTATTCTGTACATGAGGATAGAACACAAAGCATACAATATGAGATAAATAGAACAGTTGTAAGTAGCACAATACACAGTGGGCTCCAGAGGGAAAGCAAACCATATACTAAAATAGTGGTATAACAATCACGACTTGGATCAAGACACAGTCTAGAGCACGTAGAATCGCTGGGACCCCCAGGAACCACCCAAGGTGAGTAGGCATGAACCCCACAGAGGACGGGTGCAGTGTGGGAACATGACCAAGGGCTCTGTACACTTCTTCTATGTAAAAGTCACAGTTGCAGTATTAAAGCTTAAGGACCCTTCTTGGAGGACTTCAAGCAAACCCTTTGGAACTTAAGAGGGTGAAGAGCCACCCCACCCGTAGATACCGTAGTACCCAGTTACCTATCCCAGAGGAGCCGGGTGCATAGGTCTGGAGTGGTGTTGGAAACCGTCACGGTTCTCAATGGAGGGCTGTGAAGAAGTACTGCTGCCATGAAGGTGAAGAGGGTCCGGCGGAATCCAAGCCTGGATTCAGGAAGGAAGGAACCTAAAAGCAGAGGGGACAGAGTCTGGGTCACTTCAAAGTGACCAGGGGCTTGGTAGACGAATGCCCACCAATGTTGGGTGCTTCAGGTGCGAAAAAGGTATGCTTGACTCTGCAGCCACGAGGACCAGGAGACGTCGAGGATGACTGGGAGCTGGAGGTGAGCTGTCCCACGAAGGATGTTGAGTGCTGAGAGGTCGGTGTCTGGCAGGAGCACCAACAAGCCTTGGCAAAAGCAACCCATGCAGGAAGGTCAAGCAGGCTACGGTGTGGACAGGCAAGTTCCAGGGGACTCACCAAGCAATGGAGAGTCGGTGCATGTCTGGAACAACCAGGAAAGCCCAACAAAATAAAGATGGCCCTCAGGGGGACCCACAGCCCGAAGGACCAGGAGTCGCAAGGGGACCTCGAGCAAGATTGCAAAGTACCAGCCTCGGTGCGAGGAGGCCGGAGTTCTTTGCTGCAAATACTGCTCAGGGTCAGGACCACTCGGAATCCAATGCGCAAGCTCGGGAATTGCCAACAAGCATATGCACTGGCAAATGGATGTGGTGCACCGGAATTCGGGTTATTCAGTCCCCACGAGGGATACTGGCCTCAAACTTGCAGAGAGGGCAGATCAACCTCAGGAACTTTCGAAAACCCACCTCCTGTGATGCTGAAATCTTCGGAGTCTGCAGGAGTTCAGGAGCAGCAGACCGGTCAGTTGCATTAAGGTGCCTGCAGTTGCAGGGGAGTGACTCCTTCACTCCAAGGGAGATTCTTTGGTTGTCCTTAGTGCACCACAGGTCCTGCATGGAGCCAGTATGGAGCAAGGGCACAGACAAAGCTTTGGACGGATAGGGAGACGTAGTCGGGCCCAGTCGAAGTCCAGCGAAGTCCAGAGAGTCCAGACGGTCGAAGGTCAGTGGTTTCTTCTTGTCGAATCTTGTCCACGTAAAATCTAAAATCTTACAGCCAGGTAAACCCTTTTGTACCCACAGGAAGGGGTTGGACAGATTTGAGGGACCCTCCTAGGGGAGGGTCAGGACAGAGGGGTAGTTACACCCATGTCCTTTGGCAGTTTCGCGCCAGAGCAGGAGCCAATGGCTCCGAGAACTGGTTTGTGCTGGACTATGCACAGGGACACCAAATGTGCCCCCAGTGCAGACTTTCAGGCACTCTCAGAGTGCACCATCCCAGCTCCAATACACTAAATCCTGTCTACATCACATTCTAGGACATGACTGTTACCTTATGAAGTTGTGTTTGGACGCCCGGCAAATATCTGGGGTGTCCTGCGTCCTCGACGTTTTTCAGATACTGAGTACCCATTGTTGATTGATTATTTATGCCAGTTAACTGACAGTTTGCGTTCTATTTACCAACAGGTCCAGGGCACCCTGCCAGCTACCCCAGAGGGGCCCGGACACGATATTCAGCCTGGTGACTACATATTGGTTTGAAATTTTCAGAGGAAGAAGAGTTTGGAGCCGCGCTAGAAGGGACCACTCCAGGTCTTGCTGGCAACCCACACTGCCATTAAAGATCCTGGACATAAGAACTGGATCAATGCCTCCCATTGTAGGTGGGTGCCCTTGCCGTTACCCTATGACCAATGGGTTAAGGAGGGGGGTAGCAGACCCGGAGTGTGAACAGATTCATCATTTTGTTCCATTCAGCAATGCTGTCCTTACATGGACGCAAAGTGACAAGGAGAATGGTGACATCCTGAATGAGCAGTCCCACAAGAGATAAGAGCTATTCAGGATCCCCTTTTCGCTGATCCCTCTGTGCCTGGAGTAACCAGGTACAATTTGCGTCCTCGGCTGAGGAATAGTGCACCAAAGGAGAAGTCAGATAAGTCAGGGATGGACAGTGTAAGTTAGGAGGTACTTTGCTATAGTACCAACGGAGTTAGTTTACGGTGATGTGAAATTTGTGCACTGTTTGAACATTGGACAGGATAGATTGAACGTATCCCCTCGGGGGTACATTATCCTGATCGGCGTGGGTACATCAAGAGCTTAGGACAGAGCAAGTTCCACCGCCAGTGCTCAAGAGCACCAACGTTTTGATGAACAATAAGAGCCTGTACCAGTGAGGCTCTGACGGACACTGGGAACTTGTAGACTTCTTTTGCTGGCAATTCGCCCCCTTGCTTTATCAGTTGCTATGCACCCCTTTGGCAGAATGGTTGCTGAGGAAGAGAAGCCAGTAATTACCCTTGATCACGTCCGGAAATTTGGTCTACCAAGCAATAAATACTCTGTGTTGTTCTTATATTACTGCTGTTGTTGATTTTGGGCGGGGTGTCTTGGGTTTTGAAATGTGATCAGAATGCACCCTAATGTACTAAACTCAAGATTGTTTCTCTAGTTCATACAAAAAGGAAAGTCCAGAGTAATGTATTCCTAGAAACACATAAAAGGTTCTTTGGAGGAGGTACAGCTCGTTATCCTACCGAATCTGTTACAACTTTATGACCCGCTTACCCATTGTCATTGGTGAATTATACGTATACCCGCCCAGCCCACTTTGTAGAGGTAAGGGGTAAGTTTGGACTGGGGTATCCCGGTCCTTGCTATATTATAGGAAGCCAGGAGGAAAGGGCTATCCGGGTTGTGACAATAATACATATTGTGATAATTTTTATGTGAGAGAGCAGAACATTACCTTGGTAGGATGGCATTATCAAGATTTAACAGTCACTTGAAAAGCCGGATATTATCCCGAATGTTGTCTAATAGTAAACAGCACTGATGCATTTCTGTATGTCAATTTTTCTGGGATAATATTGTTAAAAAATACAATGACTCTAGAAAAAAGGAAGGATCCAAGCACGGTAGGATTGAACACCACATATGTTTACCAAGGTCCACTTTATGCGCACCCGAGATTTTATTTTTTGTCCAATGGCACTTATTCAAATGTTAATAATGGCATAGATGATGTTGCTTTAGGAATGGTGCTTCCTTTAGGTGTGCCTTGTAAGTATGGCAAGCCAAACATACGGTGGGTAAAAAGGACGTTAACAGCAGAATTCTGTGACGGAGTGACAGATTTGGAAGTTAATAACTATAGTAATGGTATGACCTTTGGATATATTCTCTCCTCCATCATTACCTTTGGTGGTACCGCCATGGCTAGAGGTGAAAGGGCTAGAGAATATTTTGGATGTAAGCTACAGATACTGTCAAATTCCACAGTGGACGCTCTACGTGACATCACCACCCAATTGGAAAATAAGCAAATATATTCCGAGCAAACCAAATATGCAGCTGACTTCATCCTAGCTAAGAGCGGTGGTGTGTGCCCAGCAGTAGGAGACCAGTGTGTGGTCAGGATACTAATATGGAAAGAAATATTACCCAACATATTTTATACATCCTAGAAAATGTAAAAGGAATGGAGAGTGGCGATTGGACTTGGTCATTATTCGGTGGGTGTGGTTGGATCCTTGAAAAGGTAATTGAATATGCTACTTACCAGTATGCATCTGTTCTTGGCATGTAGGGCTGCTGACATTCATATCTGTGCATAGATCGCCGCCTAGTGTTGGGTCCGGATGATTGCACATTGTTGTCCTGGAAGAGTCTTCGAAGTATCACGAGAGAGGTGGCTCCTCCTCTGGACTACAGTGCACATGGGCATACCGTAAGTGATGACCATGCTATACAGTAATTCTGAGTGCTGCAGCCGCTACAGGCGCCGGGGAGGAGGGTGGGCGATATGAATGTCAGCAGCCCTACATGCCAAGAACAGATGCATACTGGTAAGTAGCATATTCAGTTTGAGGCATGTGGGCTGCTGAATTCATATCTGTGCATAGATTATATAGCAGTCCCTCCATTAGCGGCGGCTGCCCGTGCCAGCTGCAGCAGTCTGAAAAAGGATCTTGAGAAAAGCCTGTCCTACAGCTGCCTGCTGTTTGGAATGTACATCTACACAGTAGTGTTTTGTAAATGTATGTATAGTGGACCATGTGGCTGCTCTACATATTTCCTCTAAAGGAATATTCCCTAGGAAAGCCATGGACGCCCCTAACTTTCGTGTTGAGTGGGCCCTGGGAGGAATCGTTAATGTGCGTTTAGCTTTTTCATAGCAAATTTGAATACATTTAACGATCCATCTGGCTATCCCTGCTTTGGAAATGACGTTGCCCTTGTGTTGTGGAGAAAAGGCAACGAACATTTGTTTTGTTTTCCTAAAATCCTTTGTTCTGTCTATATAGTACATGAGGGCCCTCTTTACATCTAGTTTATGGAGCATTCTCTCCGCGACATTTTCTGTATTTGGAAAGAAAACAGGCAGTTCAATAATTTGATTCATGTGGAACTGCGATATCACTTTAGGCATAAAAGTGGGGTTAGTACGTAGTACAACTCTGTTTGCGTGAACCTGTATGAATGGCTTTGAATGGTTAGTGCCTGGAGTTCACTAACTCTTCGCAACAAAGTGATTGCCACTAAGAAGGCTACTTTCCAGGTGAGGAATTGAATCTCACATGAATGTAGAGGTTCAAAAGGTGGACCCATTAATCTTGTGAGGACCACATTCAGGTTCCACACCGGTGCCGGTGGGTGAGTGGGAGGAATCACTCTTTTGAGTCCCTCCAAGAAGGCTTTGATGGCAGTCACTTTGAATAAAGAGAGGTGCTGCCTGTTCTGAAGATAGGCCGCTATTGCGGTTAGATGTATACGGATGGAGTTGTATGCCAGATTGCATCGGTATAAGTGTAACAGGTAACAGATGATGTTCAGAATGGATGCATCCAGCGGATTAATGTCATTGTTTTTACAGTAAATGACAAATCGTTTCCATTTAGCCGCATAGCAAGCTCTGGTCGTGGGTCTCCTGGCCTGCTTGATGATATTCATACATTCTGGAGGCAGGTTCAGGTAGCCAAACTCTAAGACTTCAGGAGCCAGATCGCCAGGTTCAGCTGTTGCGGATCTGGGTGCTGAATTTCGCCATGGTTCTGTGTTAAAAGTTTGGGTGTTAGCCGCAGTCTTTGAGGCGGCACCACGGACAGTTCTAATAACGTGGTGTACCATGGCTGGCGTGCCCACATTGGAGCAACCAGGATGAGTGTCATTGAGTGTTGCTTTAGTTTGCGTGCCACTAGCGGTATTAATGGCGCTGGGGGAAAAGCGTACGCAAATCTGCCTGACCAGTTCATCCATATCGCATTGTCCTGCGACTGTGGATGCGGAAACCTGGCGGCAAAGCTTTGGCATTTTGCGTTTTCCCTTGTGGCGGATAGGTTTATCTCTGGATGACCCCACTGCTGGAAGTACGGTTGGAGTACTGATGGATGTAGCTCCCACTCGTGCATTTGGTGGCTGTGTCTGCTGAGCAGATCCGCCATCTGGTTGTCCTTGCCCGGGAGGTGTTCCGCCATGAGGAACATGTTCCTCTGAATGGCCCACTTCCACATGCTCTGAGCCAGATGAGACAACTGTGGAGAGTGTGTTCCTCCCTGCTTCTGTATGTAGTACATGGCAGTCATGTTGTCCGTCCGGATCAACACGACTTTGTTGCACAGGTGTACTTTGAATGCCTTAATTGCCAGGAAGATAGCCATCAGTTCCAGAAGGTTGATGTGCATCCTCTGTTGCTGTGTCGTCCATAGTCCCTGCACCGTGTAATTGAGTACATGAGCTCCCCATCCCTGGAGAGACGCGTCCGCCGTCAGTATTATTAGTGGAACAGGCTCTTGGAACGGTCGGCCCTTGCAAAGGTTGTGTGGATTCCACCAATGCAGAGAGTTGTATGCCCGACCGCTCACTTGGTCTTTCAACTGTCCTTGAGTCTGATTCCATTGACGTGCCAAGCACTCCTGAAGCGGGCGCATATGTGGTCTCGCGTGCGGGACTATGAAGATGCAGGAGGCCATCATGCCTATTAACTGCATGAACACTCGCGCTGGAAGGGAGTGTTGTGGTTTGGACTTTCTTATCAGCAGTTGCATGCTGTTGATTCCCGCTAAATTTGGCTGAGCTTTGGCAGCCAGAGTGTCGATAGTCGCGCCCAGGTACTGCCGTACGTGGGCGGGTTGGAGATGTGACTTTGAATAATTCAGTGAGAATCCCAGACCGTGAAGAAGGTGAATTGTGTGGGATATGTGGCTGGCACACTGCTGGGCTGACTTTGCCTGAACAAGCCAGTCGTCCAGGTAAGGGAAGACGTGAATGTGCTGTCTCCTTAAGTGTGCGGCCACTGTCGCTAGGCACTTGGTAAAGACTCTGGGCGCTGTTGTCACCCCGAAAGGGAGTACTTTGAACTGATAATGCTGATCCTGAAGAGTGAACCTGAGATATTTTTTGTGTGATGGGTGTATGGGTATGTGGAAATACGCATCTTTTAAATCTAGTGTTGCTAGGAAGAACCTGCTGGAGGGTGAGCATATGAAAATGCTCTGACAGAATGTATTGGTTGAGAGGGCGGAGGTCTAGTATAGGTCGTAGAGACCCGTCCTTTTTTGGGATTAAGAAGTACAGAGAGTACACCCCTGACCCCCGCTGTTCCATAGGCACAAGCTCTATGGCTCCTTTTTGCAGCATACTTAGTACTTCTTGCCGCAATAATGTCAAGTGCTCTGCGGACATAGGACGGTGTCTTGGTGGTATGTTGGGTGGATTGGATGTTAATTGTAGACAATAACCGTACTGGACAATTTCTCTGACCCACCTGTCTGTGGTGATGGATCTCCAGACTGGCAGGAACTGTTGGAGTCTCCCCCCGACCGGTGTTATGTGGGCGGGGGGCAGCGACAAGACGTCACTGTTTGTTAATGGCGGAGGACCTGGTGTTGTTGTGTCCTCGTCCTCTGCCTTTGGTGCTGGATCCACGATATCCACCCCTATTGTTTTTATTATAGGTACTCTGGGTACCTCCTTTACTGTACTGCTGCTGGGACCCCTGACCTCTAGCTGCTCCTCTATTCCCGGGGCGACGAAAGGAGCCACTCCGAAACTGCTGCGACTGTAGAGCCCCCATTGATTTAGCAGTTTCAGTGTCCTTTTTAATCTTTTCCAGTGTAGTGTCAACCTCGGGGCCAAATAAAAAGTCTGGGTTGACTGGTTGATTCAAGATATTATTTTGAATCTCAGGTTTGAAGCCTGATATTCTCAGCCATGCGTGCCTCCTCAACATCACACTAGTGTTGATTGCCCTTGCTGCAGTGTCAGCTGCATCTAGTGCGCATTTGATGGACGCATTCGTAATGAGTTGTCCTTCTCTGATGAGGAGCTCCGCTCCATCTTTGTATTCATCTGGTAGGTGTTTTAGCAGTGTTTCTAGTGTATCGTAGTGTGACCTTGCGTATCGGGCCAGGAGTGCCTGAGTGTTGGCAATGCGCCAGATGTTTGCTGCTTGCGCTGCTACCCTTTTGCCTGATGTTTCTAGCACTTTGGACTCCTTGTCTGGAGGAGGAGCATCACCTGTAGTCTGCGAGTTAGCTCTCTTGCGAGCAATAGAAACTACCATGGAGTCCAACGGCAATTAACCCTTAATGTACATTGGGTCTCCGGGTGCTGGTTTGTATTTCTTCTCTATTCTCGGGTTCAATACCCGTGCCCTGGTCGTTTCCTTAAAAGATGTCCTTAGCATGTTTAAGAACCCCTTTTAACATTGGTAGAGTCTTGACTGTTCTTTCTGATGTGGAGAACGTGTCCACCAAGAAATCCTCCTCCACAGTCAGAATGGAGTTCCACTCCGTGATTGGCAGCTGCCCTTTCAATGAGGGCGTTAAAAGCAGCAGTATCCTCAGTGGGAGATGGTTTGATATTATAAAGATGAGTGTCAGGAGCATCTTGTGGGTCACCTTGGTCAGTAGGGTCTCCCCATGCTTGGTCTTGGTCTTGCTGTTGGTCATCAGGGTAATTATCCACAGGATAAGTGGTATCATCCCCAATATAGCCCTCTCCTGCATCCGCCTCCGAGTGTGTAGGAGAAAAAGGTGGTGGTTCCTGATGATAGGTTTGGAATGTTTCTACAAGCACTGGCGTCGAACCTGATGCCAGTTTCCTTTTCAGTGGAATCTTGTATGAGTCCAAAGCCTTCTCTGGAACAATTCTCTGCTTGCGGAACAACAGCCTACCAGTGTCGGCGTCGATAAACTGGTCCTGCGAGTCCTCGACATCGGTTCTTTCCGTGGACACTGTGCGTGGTTGTTCGACACTCCTCCGAAGTTGGAACATCTTCGGTGCCCCTGGTGGCGGCAATCCAAACTTGATCGGTGCCGGCACCGAGTGAGCTTTGGCGACCTTGTGTGGTTCGGGACCCGTGCTTGGTTCGAGGGTTGCCCGTTCCCTGATGCGATTTAGGGACTCCGACACCCGTTGCAACGTGAATGCAGACGGTGCTGTGGAACCGATAGGCTCTTTGGAGACAGGCCTCGACGCGGTCTCCGGTTTCTCCCCAGCCTTCGGGTTTTCGATCCGAAGTTTGGGATCAACGCCCTGTCGATCCGATATTTTGGCAGTCGCCGCACTCTTCGGTGTTGACGTAGTCGGATCGACCACCGTGACCTTGGTGGTTGGTGCCCCAACCTTCGGTGCCATAGGCCGTTGCGTCTTCTCGGGACCGAGGGGCTTCGTCTGTGTCTCGGTGCCGAAGCCCTTTTTTGGTTTTTCGGCACCGAAGTCCTTTTTTCTTTGGTCGGCTCCGATGTCCTTTTTCGGTGTCGACGGATTGGAGGGCTTCGATGCCTTCGATCCGACCTGAACCATTTGCACTTTCGGTTTCGCTTTGACCGGTGCTGGGTTTGGTTTTGCTTTCACTGAATCGAATCCAGTCTTTTTTGATATTGTTGGCTCTTTTGAAATGTTCGAAGCCGGGCCTTCAGGCGGGGCTGTAGAACGATCCGACTGATCTTGGGTAAGGCCCAGAGGCGATCCCTCGACCTGAGCCTTATGAAGACTGTGTTCTTCGGCCTCCGCATCGACGGATTGGCCTAGCTCCTCGCCCGAGCTATCTTCCTCGGCCCCAAGGGCCTCATCGTCATCTCCTACCTCGTCGACGACGTCTTCGTCCTGGAAGATCACCTCATCATCGTCGTCAGATTGGGATTCATGCTCCGAAGCATGGCTCGAGTCTATCTCTTCGACGCTCTCGACTACTTCATCCTCGGTGCTGAATATGTTAACCGGGTTAGGCGCTGACTGTTTGGCCTCCAATCTAGCCGCCCGTCGATTCCGAAGTGTCTTCTTTGACCGGAACCGGGCGCAGGCCATACACCTTGACTCATCATGATCCGGTAATAAACATTTGTTACACACCGGATGGACATCGACATGTGGATATTTCGCATGACATAAAGGACATCTCTTGAAGAGAGTCCTCGATTCCATCCTCGAACGTCGATCGATGTTCGGACCGAAACTAGGTCCGAGAAGTATGAATAAATTCGAGACCAAGTCTAATAAGTTGTCGATACCGAACGCAAGCAATACCGACGATACCTAAAGGCTTTTGGCCTTAAATAAAGTTTTCCTAACTTGAGCTAAGATAAGCACATCCGAACCCAATGGCGGAAAAAAACAATCTGAGGATGGAGAGGATGCCCAGGCGCACTGTAGTCCAGAGGAGAAGCCACCTATCTCGTGATACTTCAAAGACTCTTCCAGGACAACAATGTGCAATCATCCAGACCCAACACTAGGCGGCGATCTATGCACAGATATGAATTCAGCAGCCCACATGCCTCGAACATATATTTCATTGTGATTTTGATTTCTTGCTGTGTTTTGGTCCAGTGTCTACCCTTATGCTGTTGGCACTGCACCACCTTTCTCTCTCCTAAAAGAATATCAGTTAATGATACTAACGCCACCATAATGCTTCAAAAAGATCTTAATACCTTATGCAGATAGACAAGGGTATTTTTGAGACCTCTTATTCCCCCCCCCCAGATGCTGAAGATATGGAGTGCTCTTAAATGTATTCATGGTTTGTTGAACTATATGTTTTTCTTATAATTACACCATAATTGCTTAGCTCATGCTAAAAGGAGGGTCTGTTGGAATAAAAATTATGTTTCTGTATTGTTTTACGTAAGTTAGCATTCGCGGAGCCATTTTGTGTGTAGGTGCCATTTTATATTTAGATTGAAACTCATTTTTGCCATTTCCGAGAAATGGCCTTCTCTAGGTTATGTTTCTTCAGAGTTGGGTTCTGCCACACTAAAGGATGAACTGTTCTATTAGCGCATACCTTTCCTTTAGATGTAAGCCTTCTCCCACTTGTTTAGTGGTGGGCCCAGACAGAGTAACCTTGAGAGATAGATAATTTGTGCCCGGTCTCGGAATCAAAACTTACTCCTATGTAATTTACTGTCCAGTTGCATCTCTCTGGAAAATTCCATGGTAGGCGTGTTTTCATTCATTCTGGAATGTACATAATGTATTGTTATGCTTGCTGATGTCAGACAGTCTCTGAAACACTCTTAGCGACTGGGTAGACAGGGCTCCGCTCCGAGCGAACTCTGAATAAACTATTATTGGTTTGTATTCTATACTGTCTGATTGGCTCTTCATTTGTATGTTAGGCTGAGAGGTGGTCATGAGTGACCCAAGTGACCCTAATCGGGCCACTTCCTTAACTTCATTCCGGAAAGGACACACAGGGCACTGGCCCACGGCCTCCGCCGGTGGCAACGCCTAGAGCCATTATAATTAGGGTACTGAACTTTGTGGGCAGAGACTCTATCCTGCAGCAGGCACACCAACATCCAGACATCCGTTGCACCGACTCCAAGGTTATACTCTTCCCTGATTACACAGCTAAAGTGCAGCTCCTTCGTAAATGTTTTTTAGAGGTTATGTGGAAAGTCAGGGCTATGTACATTGAATATATGCTGATGTACTTTGCCAAATTGAAAGTAATGTATCAGTGGGGAACCATTTTTTTTGAGAGCCCAGAAGAGGCCTGGGACTGTGCGGCAGAGAGCAAACAACTGTTGTTATCAACAAAGGAGCCAATGACATCTCAGGAGACCGAAGGGGGTCAACCGCAGGAAATGCAGCAGACTGATAGGAGGCCAACTCTGATTATAACCAAAGGCAAACATAGAGCATCATCCTCCTAGAGCTCTGGTGATTACCGGGGAGGGGACCCTACTAGTCAATGATGAGACATTATTTAGCGGTATAGAGGAGGAGTTTGTCCCCCTCCTTTCTTTCCTCCATGTACAGCTACAAGTTCATTCTCATTTGCTGATGAATAAGAGACACATTGCCTCTGGAGAGAGGGGCTGGCCCGAGGCTAAGCACTCCCCTCTACACAGGATTATCGTGAATACTTTATTTTAATGTAGTATTACATTGTATTGTATGTTGTTTCTATTGGGGTTGTTTGTTTTAGAGGTGGCAAATGCTTCTAATTTAGAAGTGTGGAGTAGAGGGTAGTTGGGGGAAAGTTGGGTACTTTAGGGTTGATTTTGGTCACAATACTACGCCTCACACAAGAAACATTGCGGGGCCCCAGGCAAATGGGTTCAATGACCTGCTATGACCTCTGACAACAACACCATCCTCTACAAGCTATTGTCTTGGAATTTCAGTGGGTGGCTGGATAAAATAAAATGCACAACAGTCCTTCGACAGGTCCACAATCTGGCCCCAGTGGTTTCATTGTTGCAAGAGACACATTTTCTTGTGAATAGGGGTGCCTTTTTGGAACACTATGGCTTTAATCATTCAGGGTTCACTAGGGGCTCCAGAGGAGTTTTTTTCCCCCTGATAGTTGCCGACGCTATCTTATATGCCATGGATAGATATGTGGTAGTTACGGGCTTCCTTTATGGCATTCCATTGACAGTGGTGTCTGTGTATATTCCACCAACCCTGCAGGCGACCACAATGAAAGATCTGATGACAGTTATCGCCTAGGGCCCGGATGAGGAGCTTATCGTAGGGGGGATTACAATGATGTCATGTACCTACAACTTGATGTGGTTAGAGGGGCTAGACCCTTGCACCGTGGGCGGAGTCTCTGCGGCATTGTAATCCGTGGAGAGCAAAGAACCAGTCAGCATGTGATTTCAGGTATTATTCCCACTCCTATAGGTCACATTCAAGACTAGACTACTTCTTCCTCCAGCTGCTGGACTCCAATAGCTGCCAGGAGCTACAATTCACGCAGTGGTACTGTTGGGCCAATCACTGATTGAACTAACAATGGTGCTGGGGATGTGTAGGTCTAACAAGCACTTGAGCCTTCAGGCTGGGTGGCTGAAGGATGTTAGGTTATAGGAAAACATGAAGAAAAAGATAGAACTCAACTTAAGAGCAAACTCCACAACAGAGGTCTCCCTAATCATATTGTGGGAGGCGATGAAAGCAGGTCTTTGGGGGTAATAATAGCATACCCTGTGGGAGCCGAAAGAAAAGTACAGCACAGGCAAGGCAGTCTGGGCAATTCGAATATCACCTTACCCAAATGAGAGCCAATGAAACACTTTATCGTCTAGAGGCTACTAAGGAGGCCCTTAAACAGAAAATGATGACTCATGTCAGGGCACCAGTGTCTTATTTTTAAAAACAGAGAGTACGTATTTGGGGCAAGACAGGAAAATTGCTATACAGGCTTGAAACCAACTCTGGCAGACAGGTTTGTCCCATTGACGCGAGGGCTCGACGGTGAGGTGACTCATGGCAATACCTTCACACATTACCATGAGAAACTTTACCAATCAAACCCGCTGGGCAGGGTGCAGCAAGAAACCCCATAGCTGCGAACCTGGTCATGCTGAGGCTCTCCAGCAGTGGGAGGGTGAATTTGAAAGTTCACCTGTCAAAGGAGGAGTTATTTGCAGCCTTGAAGGAGATGCAATCTGAGAAGGTGCCTGGTTCAAATGGATTACCTATGCAATTCTTGGAAAGGTTTGCATCAACACCACTCTCTCACTTTCTCACGATGGGTGAAGCTGCGGGGACAGCTTTGATACTTCCCTAAGATATCTGGAATGCCTCAGTGGTAGTCCTCCCCAAACCATATAGGCCACCTACAGACAGCATGTCTTGCAGATTGATCTCCCTAAGAAATATTTTAGTCAAAATAGTTACAAAGGCCTTAGTAACCAGGCAACTGAAGCAGGTGAGACCCCTAGCGCATTGCAATCAAAATGGCTTTATGCCAATCAGATGCACCAAGTCTAGTCTTAGAAGGCTAAATATGGCCTTGCACCACATACATTGTCATTCTAACCACACAGACATGATGCAACTGGACTTTGCTATCCTGGAAAAGATTCATTTTGGCCGTAAATTCCTTCAGTATGTGAGGCTGCTATACACGGTGCTATGGGCTAGGGTCAGAATGAACAGCATTTACTCACAGCTGTTCCAGATAGGCAGAGGCCAGCTGTCTCCTCTCCTGCTCACTCTTGCAATTGAACCACAGGCCAAATAGATTGGGGGAACGTGCAGGTGTGGGGCTTGAGGAAAGGCGGAAAATTAGAGGACCGCATCTCTTTGTATGCAGACAATGTCCTCCTTTTTATCCAGCACCTAAACCAACCGATCCTACGGCTGATTTCCATTCTAAAAATCTACAAAGAAGTGTCAGTCCTGAGGGTGAACTGGGGGAATCAGCCACAATCCCTGTGATGGGTGCTCCTCCAGAGCTACTTCCAGACTCCACGGCGATCTGGAGCATTTAAATACTTGGTGTTCGTCCTGTCAGCCTTAGGGTGGTCTTCCCCCTATCTTTTTGCCTCCACATTCTGCTGAATCTTTTGTTGGCCTTAGGACTTTGAGCACTTTACCACTGCTAATCAGTGCTAAAAGGCATGTGCTTCTTCCCTAAACATGTGTGCAAGTGCCGTATACTTACATGACCAATTTAATTGACTTGTAAGTCCCTTGTAAAGTGGTATACCATATACCTAGGGTCTGAAAATGTGCAGCTACTAGTGGGCTGCAACTCTGAATGCGCCAACAACAGAAGAAGCCTTTGAAACCTGTCGAAGGCCTGTCCCTACAGTGCCTGTGCTTGCAGTTTACTGCCACTTAGACTTGGCATTTAAAACTACTTGCCAAGCCTTAAACTCCCCTTTTATCTCATATAAGTCACCCCTAAGGTAGGCCCTAAGTAGGCCTAAGGGTAGGGTGTTATGTAAGTGAAAGGTAGGACATGTACTTTTATGGTTTGCATGTCTTGGTAGTGACAAACAGTATATTTCATTTTGCACTACTGTCTAAATTATGCAAATGGCACCTTTGCATCTTAGAAAAAGGTGATTAGGGCTAAAGCCCAGGGCATTAATTATGGATTTTCAACACTGGCTAGATCCATAAAAGGTCATGATCTGAAACCTATTGGAGCAGTTATGAAAGTCAAATTGTTGCCAACCCTTGCATATGGATTGGACATAATGCTAGGTGATGAGGCTCCTCTGCTTGACAAATTGGTAATAAGAGCCTATAAACAAACCATCAGGCTACCTAGGTCGGCCTCACCTGCTCAACCCTGGTTAGAATTTTCACTTACAAAACAGTCACTTGCCTAGCCGGGGGCATTTGTAAGGCTTTGGCAAATCTAGTCTGATCTTAATTTACAACGGGGAAATGGCTCCCACAAAAAACATCTTGATAATAGTATCAGGTCTTTGGAGTTGGGCGACCTTTGGAATTCTAAGATCTCCGGTCAAACTTTAAGTGAGTTGTAAATAAGTTGACCAGATTGCAAAGCTGGTCTGCGGATAAGGAAAATCTGTCCAAACATCGTCATTGGTGGTTTGTGTTGAAATCTTATTCAATCCCAGGAGAATCGCTCCTGCTGACAGCACCTTTTAACCGGAAGGTCAAACAGTCATTTCTGGCCCTCAGATTTGGAGAGATACCCACACTAGACCTCATGCCAAAATGGAGAATGGGTGCCCTACCCGAAGTCCGGACCTGTTGTCTGTGTCATCAGGAGACGGAGACTTTGCTCCACATTATATGCATCTGCCCAATGCAGATGGACCAACATAGAAGCCTTTTAAGGTCATAATTTCTTGACCTGGGAATCAGATCCTGTAGGACTGCACTTGTGGAGTCAATGGACCCAATTAATACAATGTTGAACATTAGATTAGTGCAGTTGTTGGCTATAATTTAAAAAATCTTTAAACTGAGTGATTTTGAGTACTGAGTGAACTTGGGGGGAGGAGGTCCTGAAAAAACCTGATCCTAGGCCGCGACAACCCTGGCTGTCTTTTAGGCAAATTTACATGAGCAGGTAAACTGCAAGGTCAGGCTGCTAGAGTCCCCCCTAGTGGCCATTCCCTATCCAGTCTTCCTAAGGTAATAATTTACTCAACCTGGCACTTTTGTCTTGAGCATTGATACTTTAAAAAAATATATATATATTGTTTATCTTAACAAACTTGCTTACAGCAGATGATATTAGCAAACTTATTTTGTACAGTTTTCAAGGTAGGATTACGAATGACATAAAATACAGGTTTTAGTTACATCCCAACTTTCAAGACAGTAAATTAATAAATATCGCTTCCAAGCCGCCCATGTGTTCCTGTGGTAGTTCTTGCAATTTAGTCGCTTAGGTCAGGGTCTGAGGCCTCGGCTGGGGGGAGCAAATGTTGCAGCGGAATGCATTCCATCTGCCCCATATGCGCTTTGGTACTTTAATAAAGCACTGTCTCGTCTACAGGTACCATATTTGGCTGAAAACCATTGTTCACTTAGCAGAGTACCTACTCTCGCTGCTTGAAGTTGTACACACACACTTTAACACCTATAGTGGTATATTTAGGCGTACGATAATTGGCAACTCTGCAAACTTTTAAACTTTATTCTAACCAGGGATATTGTCGGTCCTTGATCAAGCCATCTCAATATTTCTAACATCTGTATTTGGCATTTTTATCCCTATAGATAGGAAGGGTTTACGGAAAATGTAAAGTCCCATAATATGATGTTTTATGGTTGAATGCTTTGTATTGTGTACTGTGCTGTGTTTATAGTTTTAATTGACTACTAAACAATATATATTCCACCCCCACTACTGTGAGGCCTACTCCTCTCATAGATTAGCATTAGGACTTCCTTAATATACTTTTTAAGCTATAATTCCTGATCAGTGAGGAGTATCTTTTTCATGTTTCAAATGCTTGAAATGGTAGTGTTAAAAACTACTAACTGGTGAAGTTGAATTTAACACTACTATTTTAGAAATGCCACTTTTAGAAAGTGGATATTTCTCTGCACTCACTGCTTTGGGTGCCTGACAGGCTATCTCCAATACACGTCTGGGATAGCTGACAGCTACACTTTCTGCATTCCCTCTAGACAGCCACAACACAGGAAGGATAGGTGTGTTTGAGTAATCATCTACACACATCTGCATTCTGATGGCCTTGCCTGGGCAGGATGGAAGGCTGAGGTTACCACTTCACTTGACTAGGCAGAATATTGTTTCCACACAAAGGACTGATTACCCTCCACAGAAAGCCTGATAGAAAGGACTGGGCTTAAAGGGGAACATGTGCACTTCAGAGAGCTGCTTTGAAGTCACCCCCCATATCAAAGGCAATTTTGGGTATGAGTACTAGGTTTCTGACCCCCCCTCCAAAATTAGACACGTCTGGATCTTGAACTGAATCACTGTTAGAAGGACTGCTGTGCTGCTTAAATGACTAATCTTTGGACTGTAGGTTTGGAAAGCCTGCCTTTCTCTTGTGTTACCCTGCTGTCTGCTGCTCTCTGCTGAAGGAGAACTGGACTCTGCCTTCCCTCCAAGTGATCTCCAAGGGCTTTTTGGCTTGACTCCTGTTGCTTGAGACTCTGGGATATCAAAGTCTCTACCCCTACTAGTGCGCCTGAACCTACTGGAAGTGTCCCAGATACTTGCAGTTTAGAATTTGATGCACCTTCTGTCTGTGTGTAACAGAACCAGTGCATCAATCCTGTTGCTGGAGTAAAATCAGGACATCACATCGGAACCAGCACTTTGCCTCCAGAGATCGGCGTGTCAGGCAGCGTATCACCACCGCAACAGCTTGGTGAAATTGATGCGACAAATTGTTGACACCTCTTGACTCCAGCACCCGTCTTCAGTACTGACACATCGTCTTCACTACGTGGAGCAGATCCTTACATCTCACTGTATGCGATCAGGAAAGGTGCTTTGTTCACTGGGTCCTGCGTGGGTTCTTCAGCTGGCTTGCGCTTCCATGTGGTCAGCCTGAACTTTGACTTTGACCCGGCCCAGCTCAACTTAAAGTAACCTTGTTAGTGCTACTTGCTTCTAAGCACTTAACTGCATTTATGCCTTTAAAATTCAATATCTCAATGTCTGTACATTGGATTTTTATCATTTTGGTTTTGTTTTGTTTATAATATAATAACCTATTTTTCCTCTACCTGTTTGGAGTCTTTTTGTGGTGTATTCATTGTGTTACTGTGTATGTGTGTGTTTTGCACAAATATGTTACACATTGCCTCTTTAGATAAGCCTCACTGCTCTGTGCAAACCTACCAGAGGGTGAGCACAGATAATTTTTTAGTGTGAATCTAGCTTACCCTGATAAGGATTATGGCTTCTGCTTGGACAGGGTGTCAACCAGAAACCCCATTTCTAACACTTGAGCATGCGCATATCAAGAGACCCACAGAAACGTTGGGGCAGGAATATCATCCCTTAGACACGCAAATTTAAGGGATATATATGGTGAGATGGAGCTCCCTTCCTCGATCATGATGGGGTGTAAAGTCCTCTTCAAAATGCGGGCCTTGCCAAAGCTGTTATATGTTTTGCAACACTACCTCCACAAAATCCCTACCCATTGGTTTACAACTCTACAGTCCACCATCAATAGCTACAAGTACGGAGGATAGATGCTGTAAATCACACATAATAAGTGCATACAATCCCCTTATGATGGCAGACTAGGGGCAGTAGACATCATACTGTATTAGTGGGCAGTCCAGCTGCTTGCAGTTAATGAATAGATCTTTGGGATCAGGCAGACCCATCTACGTTATCCAAGCAGACTCTCTTAACCAGGCAGGCAACAGGGTTTTGGGTGTATGGGGAGTCACTCCTGCCCACTCTCCTGGCCATTTTAGTTATTCCTATGATTAGCTGGAAAGAGGCACAACAGTGGATACGATAGTGTAAGGTGCCCACTAGGAAGAAGCTACTTGGATGAGTACATGGCTGTCGGAAACGGTAGGGCTCCCGGGCACTGAGATAAGTTGGGGATCCCTAAATTGGGAGATGTCTGGCAGACACACCATATGATGTTCTATGACCCACTCAAAGCTGAATAAACTTAACACAGATCCCAGTTCTTTCTTTACTTACGGCGCTAACATGCACTGGTTAGGTTTCCACACACACACCAACTAGAATCCGCAAACAAATACAAATACCTGGGTGTTCTACTAGATAACAAAGGCTCCTTCAACCCTCATATGGAAGCACTTAAACGAAAAGGCAATACAACAGCCTTCGCTATGAAAACTTTTAAGAAAGTGATTGCCAGGCCCTCTCTGGGCCCTGTATTAGAGGTTATCCAAGCCAAACTCCTTCCAACGATAACCTACGGGACGAGGCAATGAGAGGAAGAGACGCCAATACTGTTCAAAACAATAATCACCAGGTCGTTTAGAACAATCTTCAGCCTCCCAAAATACACTCCTTGCCCAAATAAGGATAGTGTTTGGGTTACAGAAGCAATCACTGGTCAGAAGGGGCATATTTATCAAATGCTGGAACAGGATCAGAGGGGAAGAGCAAGATAAACTGAACTGACAACTTTGGGTTGAACTATAACTAAGAAAGAACTCACTCCCTAAGTCAACTTGGCTTGGACAACTTATGGGCGACATCAGCGTCCCACACCAGCTTCAAGATTGCAGTTACCAAGACCATCAAAGCACTGTCATTGGAAGAATATAAGGCTGCATTTTCAAAGGGAGCACACTGCTGGTAAACTAAACAACTATGTAGCAGTCACACCACAAAAATATTTTAGCGAAGGATTTAATATCCATCTGAAAGAGAACATTTTAAAATACAGGATGGGTATAATGCTGATCTTACTATACCTTTGCATAGCCCGGCAAAAAAACACAGAGTCACCTTTCCAGGTTGACTCATTGTGTGTCCAACATATGGGAGACCAATAAACCGACCCAGGTGCTTATTCCATCATAATGTCCTCATGTGTAAATATTCTATTCACCAATCTGCTTTACCTATGGGGCACTTTCCTATATCTTGGAGGTTTTCTCTCTTCACTGACTTATTTGGTGAAATCTTCTGCCTTTTCATCTATAGTGTATACTTTGACTGTTGCTCATCTTATGTTCCTTTGTGTCGCTACTGGACATTCGGCCCGTATACACAATATAATTTCATTGTATTCAAGAGAAAGTAAAGTCCTTATATCTTATGTTACTTGACTCCAACAATAGCATGCAATTGATAGCTGTCACGCTCTGTGGTTGATATGTGACTGGGTCACAGTTTCTGCTTTTCAGCGGTGAAAATTGGTTTTAGTAACCTTTAATCATTGAATATTAGTTTTTTGTCCCATGTAATTGGCCGGTTTGATTCAAACATATGTTTCATCATTTTTTCAGATTTACCCCACCCAACACATTTTTGCATTGGTATTGAATTATAAGTGGTCCTGATGAAGGTGGTTTTATTTGATGACCAACCGAAACGTGCGTTGACCTACCTTTTACAGACGGGAATCCAGTTTGAGACACAAATCAAAGAAGAAACTGCTGTGATGTATCAGCATAGCGTAGTCACATTGTGAAGGATTTCCATCTGACTTACTGGATCCCTTATATGTTTTTGAAGAGCTATTTGTATTATCTGTTGATGTAGTATGAATGATAGTATGGATGAGGCTTGTGATGGGAATGAATGCATGTTTGATCATTGAGTGTGGGGTTACTCTCAGGCTAATGTTATGTTGTAATTGTTTCTTTCCCATGTGTATTATATATTTGTTCATATTGAAACTGTGTTGTCTGTCCTATTCTATTCAGTCATGCTAGATTAACTGAGATACCAAGCCATTCATGAAACTTAGTACATGAAATATATTGAAGTATTGGCATTCTTGGACTATTCTATTTGTCTGTTGTTATGTTCTGTGTTTATTCATAAAAATGAACTTTCTGAAAAAGAGAAAAAACTAAAAAAAAATTATAAATAATAAATACTGTTTTATGAAATTACTCCGGTCAAGTGAATACTTTGGGGACATGTTCTATGTATGAGCCTTAGTGGCCAGTAACCCTAAAGAAACTGTAGCTTCCCAGATTTCTATGTACCTGATTTATCATTTAAAGAGAATTAGTCTTTCCATTTAGTGTCCCTTTGCGGCATTCCCTTGAGTATAAGATATGGGTATGTCTAGGAACTAAAGTGGCATTCCTGAAGAAGGGGTCTAGCACATCGAAATGCGCGTAGAGAAAATCAAGATCTTTTTCTACAGCTACTCTTTTAGATTCATAATATTGTTTTTAGATTTATGCTGTTTTCCGCTATATCAAAATATTGGTATTTGTTGTTTGTTAAATGTTAATATTAGTCATGTATTAATGTTTGCAATTATCGTTGTAGTGATACTTTTTTATGTCAACAAATGAATTTTTAACCGTTACATGAAAATATATTAATAAAATTAAAGTGTTAATCTATTTGTGTTGTACACTGGTTCTCAATGTATATCAAATGGTTCTACATATATAGGGCTTGAGATGTTCATTTAGCCTCTTAGTGGCCTAGGATTGTTATTGTTCATAATTGTATTTTCCCTGTCCTGGGTACTTTCAGTATTTTCAGGGGGTCCCTGTTTTTGACTTTAGCTATTGTAGGAAGGACAGATCTTGCTTATACGGAACTCTGGTGATAAACGTGCCAGACCTGCTAAACAAAATGAAGGAAAAATAGGAGTCAGAACTGCGTCCCTTGAACGACAACAAATGAATTGAGGCAAACACTGGCAACTGGAGAATTGGAAATATTGCCTTGCCTGAGATTAGACCAGGTTAAATACTTTCACAGAATGTATCACATCCCTGACAGGCTGTGGAGGATGCGGTGGGATAGCGGCCCTGAATGTGGCATGGGAATGCTGGGTGATTCAGGTGTATTGGAACCTGCTTTTCTCCAACCTAAAAATGGTATGTCGATTTCTGATAGAACGCAACCCCATATTGGGAATCATGGAAGTATTCCCTGGATGGGATGGGTAAGAGGACAAAAACGTATGGGTGGCAGAGGTTGTGTTTTGGCTAAAAGTCACATAGCGGGCCATTTGAGATCCAGGGGACCCAAATCTCAAAGTGGCTAAGAGGGATGGATTACTGCTCTTTAGCTAAGGAAGCAGTGTATAGGTCCAGAGGATGCCCACAAAAGTATGATAGAATCTGGGGACAGTGGAAAGAGCAGCAAAAAATACCAAGAGCAGACAGCCCATAGGAGGGTCTTTGGGGAAAGCGCACAGTAGTCTGGGGAACAGATCCATCTATAGTTCACCGGACCAGTCGCAGTGGACTTAAGTGGTGCTACCTCGGTTGTTGAGCAAGGGAGCATGGGATGGATGACGATGCTGTGTTACAGTATTGTGATCTTAAAATTGTTAAAAACTCACACAAAAGAATTTAAAAGGACAAATCAACAAGAATTGCCTCTTGCCCAATAGCGGCTCTTGAATCAGGGTGAAATGCAGCAATGAAACGCCACCAATCTGTTTACTTCACTGTCAAAGTCAATCCTGCAGTTGCGCCAGCTGGATTTTCCCACAACTTTCGTTTTTATTGACTCACGTTCTACAAACTAGCATGGGATTTTCAGGCTGGCAGAAATACCTCAATATGGTGGGCTGTATGTCTGCCAGGACAGTGGAGTACATGACTCCACTGCCCTGTCCGAATGGAGTACATTATTTGATGAGCTGGCCCATCCATCAACACTCCAATATTTCGATGTTCAGTTTATAGAAATATCTATTCATACATACGTGCAATACAAGTGCAGAGTGTTAGATTAACTAGTAAGAGCTGGGACTGCTGTTGTGACTAACGTATTCTTAGAGAATCATGTTACATGTTTCTGGATCGACAACTATTGGTTAAGGTAGGTACCTCTCTTCTACCTTTTTTGGTGCTGTTGCATTTCTTTAATCTATTCATCTAATCTGAGCATTTCATTGCCTTGCTTTTGTTAGCCAATGATCATCTTCATCACCCCTGTTATAACCCTCATTCAATGAGTGGAGACCCACACAGTTATTGGATTGCATAATTTAACAAACATTTACAATACAATAGGTCTCGGTTTTGCAAGAGTTAAAGCTATTGACATTGTAAATGACAATGTCTTTTAGCTATGTGTTTTGGTTTGGAGTGTAGTGGATGTATGTGGTGTGGAGATGAATTTTGTGGGTTATATTCGAATTGTTAGTTGTGGAATTGTGTGGGATGAAATTGTGTGGTGTATTTGAATTATGTGGTATGGTGAATAGATAGGGGAGAGAAGGCCACAGATGCATAAAGAGGGAGCCCATGTGTACGCAGGAGACACCAGAAGAAGAGGAGGAGAGCGTGGCTTTGAGGTACAAAAAGTTTGAAATGACACGGGAAAGAAACTGTGCTTGAAGAGTTGAAGTGAACCATATGAGAGAAGCGGTAACAGTGCATGAGCGCGAGAGAGAGGGGTGAGAGAGAGTATGAGAGGGAGAGAGGTAGAGGTACGAGTAAAAGGGGTACCCATGGAGGGGAGGCAAGAGTTGTACCAGTGCAGAGTGTGAGGAAGTACAGGAAGGTAGTGTGTGAGAGCAGGCAGTATAGAGAGGAGACAGGGAGTGTGGGAGAGGGATGAGAGAGACGGTGGTATTGTGAGATGAGAGGGGGTACTGGAAGTGTGAGGGAGAAATGAGAGGGGCAGTGGGTGTGGGGGAGAGATGACAGGGTTGGCGAAAGGGCAAGAGAGAGATGTAGTTGATTGGTATTGTTTGTTGTGGAATTGTGTGGCCTGGTGTGAAGTTGTGTAGTGGATATATGTGGCATGGCGTGCTGTGGAATTATGTGGATCAAATTGAAGAGTGACGTTGGTGGCAGCAAATGGAAAGCCTATGGGCAGACTAGAGCCCATGTAGTAGATGTATCATGTCTCGATTTGAGACAGCGCATGTGCTCCATCTAGAGCTGAGACCAAAAAAACATGACTTCATCCAGGTGTGTAGTTTACCATCTGGGAGATACCTGAATAGTGCTGCAATGTTTTGCTTGTACCGGCGCAAATGTGTTCTCTTCCGCATTCTCAGAGTGAGGCAGAGATCAAGATAGAGTGACCAAGCAGATATTGTGGTTTATGAGTCGTTGGTAGCAGTTTGCCCGACTAAGAAAATGGCAGCGTGTGCTTTGGCCACGATATAGGGGCAGTGGACAAAATTGTAGACGCAGAAATTATGAGTGTTAATAAATGTGCAACATGTCATCCTGCCCCTGGGAGAATGCCCATGAAAGCAGCACACATGTACAAATGTAATCCTAGGAAAATCAACTGTACATGTTATTATGGTATAATCCAATATAATAAAAGAAACACATGTAGCAGGTGTCTTCAGATCAGATAACGACTTCGTCGGTTACCAAAATGTTTATAGTGTAGTACGTACAGTTTGCCACTCATTTCATACACATATCAACCTTTTGACCCACCTTTACTTTCTAAGAAAAGTAGCTGATGTTCACATTTTATTGAACAGGCGGCACACGGAGTGAGAGGCTGCTTCAGTGTGGGCCAGGCTATGCACTGAAAGTCCCTACCTGCAGATAGCCCAGGTGGCAAGGGACAATTAATTGCTCGCACTCTCAGTTCCACTGCAGTGTGAGGGGTGCAAGGCCATAGGAGTTAGAATTAGAGAATAATTAACAAGATTAGCCACAAAATAATTGAAACAAAGCCCCCAGCAATGAGCAGCAACCCCAGCTGCCAGGGTGCATTATGCACCTATCCAACACTATATCACTGTGATTCACCCAGCTGCAGTTAATGCTGAATTACGAGGCGCATAAACGTTTACCACAGTTGCCAGTTCATCACGCTCAGAAAGAAAAAAATGGAATGTAGCAAGTTACTGTTTGGAGCATGCTTTGTGAAATAAACCCTGGCCTGCGACGAAGTGCCTATGTGGGATGAAAACACTGGTGGGTTTCTCAAAGGGGCGAGGAACCAAGTTCGTTCTATATAAACTGCTAGAAAAAAAAAAGAAAACAGCATAACTTGGCCTTGGAGTGCCCTGCCTGGGGAATAAGTCCTTTTGTGTAACAACAGCATCTAAGTATCATAATTGCCTTGATTGTAAAATTATACAAGCGCATGAAGGGTAGAAACCTTTTCTAGTAGAGGACAATGAAAGTTAATGTCATTTGTGGTGAACACTGTAATGATGTTCTCTGCATTATATTAGAAAGTGCCTTGCTGTTATGCACAGTGTGCTGCACTGGAAAAAGGGGCACGCTTCCCAGCAACAATGAACATTATTTCTTCAAGCAGTGGGATCAGAGCAGACATTCCAGTGAAAACAGGAGTCAGACAAAATTGAGGTTTCTACCCGGAGGGTGTGGGCAAATAGAGAGCCGGATAGGGAGCTGTCTCAGCACCTGCTTTTTAGAACTGATGGTGGACTGGCGAGACCCAGCCCTGGGCCTACATGATATTTATTTGTGCCTGGGTTATTAAAAATAGTATCTTCAAGATGTGTAGCACCACTGAAACAACAAAAATACAGCTACAAGAGCTATACAGTAAAACATAAATAATTATCATTACGGTGTTCATGCTGTTAAACATGAAAACATGTGCGCAAAGTAAGAAGGAGGAGACCAGAAAGAAAGTACACAAGTAAACTGAATGTTCCTGCTGGGTGAGGACAAAACCTGCAGAGAAGAATGCAGCCTTCTGCAGCTTATTCCCCAAGTTTCCCCGTCTTGCTTGCAGCCCCTCTTAGTCCCATCTAAGATCTCACTGCCGATCTCACAGCCCCACACAACTCCTACTCTAGAATGGACTACATCCTAATCTCAAGTATCTTCACACACCTCATAGAACAAACAGATATAGCCCCCAAATTAGACTCAGATCACTCCTGCATCAGCATCAAGCTTGCAGGTACCCATCCAATCTCACCCCCGAAAAGGTGGCGCTTCAACAATGAGATACTTTCTGACCCAGTAAACAAAATGAAAATCGCAACCGCAATCAAGGAATACGTTGCAACAAACGACCTCCCAGATATAAGTACTTCCACCATGTGGGACGCACTTAAAGCAACTGTCAGAGGGTTCATTATTGGCATTAAAGCCCAGATCAATAAGAAACTAAATCTTGAACTCGAATCACTCGAGAGAGAAATCAAATTACTCGAAATAAAACATGCCAAGGAGATATATAACAATGAAGTCCTTCATCGGTTGGTCAAGAAGAAATACGAATATAATAAAATTGTGAGCAAACGTGCTGGAGTGTGGATTAATAAATTCAAGGCACTCAAGCTCTGTGAAGGAAACAAAGCAGGCAAATTATTGGCCTCCTATCTCAAACACAAACAAAGACAGTTTAATATCTCCTCAATCAAAGACGCCAACAAGGATATCCAAACCAAACAAAACAAAATATTAAAGGCCTTCCATTCTTTTTACGAGGATCTATACAAAAACAAACAAACAATAGATTCAGAGGACTGCGTAAAATATTTAGATTCACTAAACCTACCAAAACTATCAGAGGTAGACAGCTCTGCGCTGGGGAACCCTATCTCTGAAAAAGAACTTTCGAGCTCTATCAAGTCACTTAAGAACAATAAAGCCCCGGGCCTGGATGGCTTCTCAGCCTCCTTCTACAAGGAGTTCGACAGATCGCTTCAACCCACCTTATTAAAACTTTTTAACTCCATAGCTAAAGAAGGCTGCATTTCTAAATCAATGAGGGAAGCCAATATCATTGTCATACCGAAAGAAGGCAAAGATCCCCTTTTAACAAAAAACTACAGATCAATCTCGTTGATCAACGTGGATTGTAAGGTTTATGCAAAAATCCTAGCCAATAGACTAAATGCGATCCTTCCAAAATTAATCAGTAACTCGCAGGTAGGGTTCCTCAAAAATTGTGTGTCTAATGACAATACTAGATTATTATGTCATATACTAGAGAAAGCTAAAATCACCCCTGCCCCCTCTATCGCCATTACCCTAGACGCAGAAAAAGCGTTTGACAGAGTATCATGGTCATTCCTAAAACACTGCATGGTATCCTTCAATCTGGGTGATCCATATATGAACATGGTTATGGCATTATATTCAGACTCTACTGCCCGAATAGCAATTAATGGAACCCTCTCGGAGTCATTCCAGCTAGAACAAGGCACTAGACAAGGCTGCCCCGTTTCCCCTGCTCTGTTTCTTCTAGCCCTGGAACCACTAATTCAGGATATCAAACACAATAATGAAATAAGCGGGGTAAACTTTGGGGATATGCATGTGAAATTAGCCTCATACGCGGATGATATCCTCATTGTTACAGAGAATCCGGGAGAATCCATCAAAGCCCTAATGACCACCATAGAAGTATACTCTAGGCATTCCGGGTATAAATTAAATCGCGATAAGTCCGAGGTCAAGCCCCTAAATATTCACTGCACACGAGAAATATTAGGCTACTCCGGCCTTACATGGCAACCGGGGCACATCAAATATCTGGGAATCGAATTCGGCAGCACTACATTAGAGACGCTCCAACACAATGACACTAGAACCCTAGACAAAATCAAAAATCTGCTTCATGCATGGTCCCCGAGATTCATAACATGGTGGGGTAGGACTGAGACCATCAAGATGATGATCTCTCCTCTAGTGAACTATTTAATAACTATGCTCCCTCTCACTCTATCAGAGGCCTTCCACCATAAATTGGCCATCCTACTCTCGAAATTTTTATGGAAAGGGAAAAAAGCTAGAATTAGTATGAAAAAACTCAGACTAAACAAATCCTTGGGAGGGGTCAATCTATCTGATTTTAAACTATACCAGGCGGCTTTCTTAGCAAAACAAGGCTCATACTGGCTTGCCCCACCAGAAGGATACACCCCAGTATGGCTGGACATTGAAATATCGCTACTCAAGAATCTTGCCCCAGCAGCCCTTCTTACCGCAAAGCTCAACAAGGTCACCTGCTCAAAGCCCATATTCAAAAACACAAAGTCCGCCCTGCTGAAAGTAGACAAACTGTTAGACATTAGCATCAGACAGCCGAATCTTGAGTCCCATTGGGACAACCGTACAATTCTATATAAAGGAAACACCCTACATAACGAATCATGGATTAACAAGGGTATCTATTTTCCCCAGCAACTCTATAACGGAGCCCACCCACAAACCTTTAAGGAAATATAGGCTAAATACAACCTAGATCCAATCGAATTCTACAACTTCCTAAAAATAAAGGCTGCTTTAACTAAAGCGAAACTATCAACCCTACCCCCTTCCCTCCCACAATATCTGTCAAAGCTACACAGTTTAGGCCACCAGGTCTCCTGGATCTAAAGATGAATACACCCACAGCAGTCTACTCTCAATAAGAAGCTCACATCCTTCTGGGCGTTACACTCCTCCTTCCCAATCTTGGAGACGGACTGGTCCAAAACTTGGAACTCAGTCATGAGGAATAAAATCAGCCCTGCACTCTCCCAGACGAAGTTCTGGGTACTGCAAAAGGTCAACTGGACACCAGCCCGATTACACTCACACAAAATTCGTGAAGATCCCATATGCTGGCATTGTAACGATAAAATAGGTGATCTGGAACACTTACTAATTCTGTGCAATTGTGTTGTACCCTTTTGGGATAAGGTCTTCAAACTCATATCTAAACTCTTCTCTTACTACCCTAATAGAGATCTACTGACACTGGTATTCGGTCACCTCCAAGCAGAGTCATTGAGTGAAGAAGATAGGGCGCTGCTGGACCTACTTCTAACAGCAGCAGTTAAGATCATACTTAACAATTGGAAAGATACACGCAAAGCATCCTTTAATTGCTGGTGAAACTGGGTCACCAACTTAAGGGGGGCTGACAACATAGCGCTCCAGAATTCACCATGAAAAGCCCTTATCAGACACATGTGGGACACTCTTGATCTCTATTTTAACTCACACAGACCGCCATGAACCAAAACAGACCTGATAACCTAATCTCCCCACATCATACTCGCTCTAGGGCTCGTTTCGCCTGACTGAGGGCACCACCCTATAGATCATTGATCCACACCGATACCCGAGACGTTCTATTCCCTGAGCTAAGATACTTCTTGCTGATTATGCAGTCACATTATGTGAAATTGTTAATCTACTTAGTGTCTGGATAAACACTAGCTAAGCAATACTTGTGTATAAAAATGTGATATTCAGCCACACTTACCTGATTACTTAATGCTTTTGTTGTTTTAGTGTCGTTACTTTGCTTTTTTTTGCATGTCTAGTCCTTATGTCCTTTTATTTGATGTACTATATGTATTGCTTTAGTTGGAAACAACCAATAAAATACTTTGAAATAAGATATTACTGCTGTGTCTTATAGGCAGGCTTGCTTCCAATTAGATATGACTGGGAGCTCCTATTTGATTTTAACAACTTGGAAGTAGTGTTTAAGCCAACACAGCATTGGGCGCTGTCAGAAGTGTGCGCTCCCTACAGAAAAAGAGTTTTTTAAACAACAGGCAGTGTGCTGTTGCAATTCCAATTTGTTTGTGAAACCGCTTACATCAATGAAGCAGCTGCCGTGAAGGAGCACACAGTAAACAACGGAAATGCCACAAATTGAAATAAAGCCCCTGTGCCAGCAGTGTGTCAAGATAAAAGCACATGACAACAATAAAAAAACAAGCAGTTTCAAGATCCGCGAGAAAGCGCACCTGCACTCACTGTGTACAGCAGTGTTAACCACTGAAAAAAGTAGTCCGAAATGAGTACCTAAAATGGCTGCTGTGTAGAGACATAAGTAATTCATCTGTGCTCTCAGGAGGGTTAGCGCAGGAAGAGACAAGACGTTTTAATGCAGTATAAATGTTTGAAATTATTTGAGAGGATCTGACTTTTGTTGTAAGGTACACGAACTCCAAATCCTATGCCTAAGGATAACGCTATGCCCATCACTTGCCCACGACTGTTCTGTACTATAACCCAACCCAATACCCCTAATACTAACAGCATAATTTACCCACCCCTTTTCATAAACCTAAACCTAGTTCTAGCCAGCAAATGATTATTTAACCTTAACAATATCCTTTACCCTAACCCCGTATCATACCCATACTTCATCTCAGCCCTAAAGTTATCCCTAAGACTAACATTAAACAACAGCTGTTCCCTAACTTGCTAGATATACACAACCTAAAGTCTATCTCTATCCTTTATACCTACGTTAACCCTACACCTAAATTTAATGTGTACCATAACTCTTATTCACACACACACAATGCATACACATACATACACACACAAACAAACACACACATCTTCCCCAACCCCATCAGGTCCAGGAAGGCCACAAAGAATATGCCCTGCAATACCAATGACCAATGAAAATTGCCTTATCCACCATGGCCTCAGTATCACTCTGTCCCTAAATACAATGATCCTCACTGGCCTTGTCCTAGGCATAGAGTGGTATGTGTTGTTCTCTGCCCCTACAATGCAATCACACTGACTTACCCATGTTTCAGGGTGGGTTATTCACGTTGACCTCATGAAGGCCCCTCCACCTTGCGGAAAGAGAGGACAGGTAGTCCTGTAACACAACACACCAGGGCCAGTACCAGTTGCCTCCTGGCCAGGGCCAGTCACTATTTCAGCAGCAGTTTTGAACACTGTAAGCTGTGTGCTATGGAATATGCATGCAGCCCTGTCCCTTTCCTCAATGTAACTATATTCTGTATTTTGTGGATGCAGAGCCCAGCCTTTACCCATGCCTGATATTTGATCCTGAGCACCCCTCCACCCTTGAGTCCAGGGCCTGGTCTTAGACCCGGTATTATATTGAACATCCACATTCCTAAAGGTGAGTTGTCTTGGAGAGTGTCCGTTCCGTCTGTGCTCTATCACTTTTGTCGTCATGAGTAATGAAAAGGAGGAATTAAAGGTTGAATTACTTGTCATTTATGTTGACTTTAAGAGGTTGTTGCATTTGGTATCATAAGCGCCTTCAAAATAAAATTCCGAAACAAATTTCAACATTTCTTTGACAAATGTTATATACACATCAGGCATGGGAGGCTGCACTGCTCATCTATTTGATACATTTTTGTTTTCGGTGTTGTAGACTGCATAAGTCTTTAGACATATTTTTGCTTTTCTTTCTTGTAAACTTTTATCTAATTGTAAAACACACTTTTGTAAATGTGAACCGCTGCTGCTTAGGAAAGTTTGAAATATGAGACAGAAAGAGATACATGGTTCTTACCAGCTCAATAGCAAAAAGAGAACCCTTGTACTCTTCAAGCACTTGACGACATTTGAATGCATGAACTTTGGCACACTTTTGGAAGCCAATTACAATATCCTGCAAAGAGTGAAAGACAACTCACAGGATCAGGGAGACATTGACCAAAAACAGCTATTTAGGTCAAGAGATTCCATATTAGAAAGAAAGGCTAAAGCTGGGGTTCTTGATTGGACCTTCAATGTTTACAGCTGGCATTGGCAAATGATTCTCCACTACTAAAGAAAATATGTTCAGTGCCCAGAAATTATGATTTAAGGATACCCTTATACAACTATGCTGCAGTGTCCTTACCATGCGACTGAAGAAGCATCTTTGGACAATAAGATGAGAGTTCAGTCAATATTTACGTTCCGTCACTAGGTTCTCTCTAGCGTACACATGGAGGAACTGCAAGGACAGTTCAGTACCCAAGCCTTCTTTGTGACGAAGGAGTGAGATTTCTTCAGAAGAGGGGCTTATCCTTTCTTCCTCAAATCCACTGTGCAGGGATTACACCAGATTCTGTTATGTCCTTCAATCCTTGAGAACCCCCCTTGACAACAGGTAGAAACAGACAGCTCTGTTGTCTATTTAGTAGGCTTCTTTGAAAGAGTCATTTCAAAGACTTCACATAGCTTTAAACCTTCCTCCGGTTTATCTGCTACATTGATTAAACTTGATTTATCTTATTCAATCACTTGCATCTATCAGGAGAGATCACCTAAAGAGGCGCCTGACTATCCCTGATGAAATGCAGCAGTGGTCACCTGTACAAAGGAGCTATTCGTCTAGTTTCAGCTAACTTAGTCCTATTCTATTGTATGGAAGGTTTTCACTCTGATATGATTTGGCTATCCATGGAGTAGATATTACACTTTTGGGTGGGAGGATGTGCTGAGTGAGCAATATTTCACCTGTGATCATTAATTTACTGTCAAGCTCCTTTAATGAAGTTACAAACCTAAACAATGTACACTCAGATTCTCCTCAGTCCCATATGACTTCCTTCTCAACATGTGTTTGTTCTGGTTGTACAGGGTGACATTTTACCTGAGGGTAATAGCTCCATGATTATTGTAAGAAATACATTTTATACTTACTGAATGGTTAGGAGTCAAGATTAACCGGGCAGATTCGAACATGCTTCAAAGGAAGGGCAAGATCAGCTCAGTATCATCACAGCTGGTCAGGCACTTACCAAGGCACCGGAAAATAAAACCCTAATATGGGAGTGAATTAAAGACAGTCCGAGTTAATAATAACCAGCAACTCCTGCCCACTCTATGAGAGTCTTACTTCTAGAGGAGTATTCATCTTTGATTCACTATAAACACATCTTCTTCTCCCACTTTGAAATAGCACTTAATGATTTGAGCGAAATGTTTGTTATGTTATGTTATGGTATATCTTCTGGACATTGTAGAGATTTGCACTGGCCATGAATATGACTCAAAACAATGCAAAGGGGGGGGGGGGGGGGTGGGAGCCAATAAAAGTCCAGTACCTGGGCTCAGAAAGACTAATGCAAAAAGCAGTGGAAGTACTGTTCCTTTCAGAAAGCAAAGAAGAAAAAAAGGTGGGCAAAGAAGGAGGAATCCTAAAGGATTATTTCTTGGTTACTTCACACATCCGTGAGAATATAATGTATCAACATCGGGCATGATCCATGAAGGGCTAGCGCTGCAATGCCCTACGGGTCCCACAAAGGGTCGCTTTAGTAGAGATCTTATTATTTTTCCTGTCTGATGAGAAGTGCCAGAGTGAGGGCATTTTGAATTTTTGGGTTGGAGTGAATGTGTATAGTGAAATTAAGGGAGATTAAAACTATCTAAAACACACCAAACTGGACTTTAATATGATGGTTCTCCTGGCAGGATTAAAACAACTTAATTTGGTAGGGGCTACTATAGGGACATGTTTTATCCAAGTAGCCTAAATCTGTGAGTGTGGTCTGGTCGACATGTTTCATGACTGATGGCCCAAAATAGATCACTCTGCTTCTTCAGGACCCCAAAAAAAGGGGGGATAACCCTACTCCACACTTAACACATAATATACAGTGTAGGTATTTCCCGGGAAGAGAATACCTTGTTCAAAAAGTTTAAAATTGGTCATCCAACCTAGAAAATAAATGAGAAAATATAGAGACCACACGGTAAACACATGTTTTGCATGTATGGTCCAATTCGTCACCCGACCAGGATCGCTTTTCCAGCACACTGTATCATAGTGTCTCCAAAGGTAGATATGCACATGCTATTGTTGTCGCTGATCAGTTGCCACAACGTGAAAGAAGTGAAACACAGGCTAGTGCATAGAATATAACAGAACAGGCAAGTAGACTTTGGTGTTACAGACAACATAAATCCAATCTGTGTTGGTTTTACACAGTGTATCATGAGTGATTAGTTACACTCAGGTGTGAGTGAAGGGTCTTACCCTTTGGAACAATCAATAATGCCCCATAGGTCAAAAGCAGAGGGTTCCGCTCAGCTGCTAACTGTGAAAAGAGCAATGATACTCAGCATAAAGAAACAGTAAATCAAGGGGACCCAAATGGCCTTAGGGTGAAAAGAAAAAGGAAAACTGGGAGTTTTCAAGAGAAGCAACCGTACTCATGTGGTTTCTGCGCAGAGAGTGCAAGAGACCTACCTTCCTTGGGTCACCTGGATAGAAAATGAGCGGAGGAGAAGACACGCCTTTTAAGGTGCAGGTAATTGGAGTTATTGTTCTCAGGTGGGGTACGTGCAGCCACAGGAAGGAATGATGACCAAATGGCCAATGAGGACAGGTGACGAGGGGCGATATTGATCCAATAGGAGCAAGCACCTCACGTGCTGGTGCAACAGAGGTATCATCCCTCAGTGGTGGCAATCTCGGAATGTGTGGTGCTCAAATGTAGGTCAGCCAAAAGTCAACAAGGGTTTTTGAAAGGAGGCATCTTAGCAGTAAACTAAGTCAGTTAAATGTTTTCATAATGGACGGTAATGGTAGTAGAAAACTATGGTGCACCTAATTGCTCTTGCATATATTAACCATATCACCTCATATGTGACATGGTGTCAGTGGTGATATAGTAGATCAAATCCCATAAATGAAGAAAATAGGAATATATCCATGGTAAGGGAGAATCTGATATCACAGGGGACTCACTGGGGAATCACAGCTCGTACCACAGGATTTTATCGTTCCCACCTTTACTGTTGGTGGAGAGGTGTAAAATCCACTTCTGCTCCCTTCTAAAAAGGTTAACAGAGCTCCATGAGCTAGTTGATTCCAAAATCGTCCACTTGAGGTCATCTGGAGATTGGTTTGAATCACAAAAGTGATTGCACATTTTTGTAGTGCTGTGTCTACAGCAAATATTGCTCCGGTGCGCCATGATTCTTGTTTCAATAGCCCACATGCTCGTTCCTCATAATGAAAGCCAGACGGGCAAGTGATCAGGGAAACACAGTTTTTTGTATTGCAGTTAGTGTGACTTTTCTGCATACAGGTGAATTGGGGACACAACTTGACCTCTTTGGAATGTTTAGTGGGTGGGTATACCCCATAGAACGTACAGGGATAGTGTCCTGTGACAGGCGGTAAGGTCCAAAAGGTTTTCTGCATGTGGGACTGTTGAACATGGGGTCTCATGTGTACCAGAAGGTCCTTCAGGTATCTCTGGGTACACTTAAAAGTGAATTGTGGCTGTGGAATCTCTAGGGACCCAGGGGCAGATTAAGAAGCCCCTTGCGCCGCTGGTGCATCATGTTGCGTGACGCACCAGTGGCGCAGCCTGCTAAGTGATATTTACAAGAACAGGTAAAGTCACCCTGTGTGACTTAACCTGTGCTTGTAAACTCTTTGCGTGTTAGGGCTGTGGCATGGGTGTTGCTGTGGGTGTTCCCACGTAACACCCATGTCCACTGATGCATTTCCTGATTTACGAGAAATCGTAAATCTGGAAATGCGTCAGAATGCTGTGCCACCGTAGGGTTGGCGTAGCGAGGTACAATGAGGAGAAATGTATTCATTTCTACTCGTTTTTCTGCTTTCAATGTGTGCTGCATTCTACAGCACATATTGGAAGAGGAAATCACCTCAATTGATTGTTTTTGCGCAGGAAGGTGTACCTTCCTGCACAAAAACAATCTCCCCATGACGCAGGTGCCTGTGCCGGCGCATGGCAGCAGTTTGTGCGCCACCGCAGGGGGAAGCACAGAGATGCGACAAATTGTTGTAAATATGTCGCATCCCTGTGCTTTGAAACTAACGCAGCGCGGTACAGCAAAATGACTAGCGGCACTGCGCTATGTTAGTTTCTTGCAGGTCTGCCTCACAGTGCGTAAAATACAACAATGTTTCATGATTGTGCATTTGATCCGATTGGAGTTGGAGATGAAGGTGGTCACACAAGTGAGGACATCTTCAGTGGGTCTTGTGTTAGTCTCCAAGAGAACATTCCTGTGATTGTTTTGTGCCATTTTCTCGGCTAAATTGATAATTCTGGATTTTAAAAACGCCATCCTTATTAGGGGCAGACGGTAGCACACCGACAAGGAACAACTAAGATGATTGGAATTCCACCACAGCCCTAAAGAAGCAATAAGTCCAGATAGCCATGTATGGGGCCATCTTATAAGAGTACCTTAGAACCAATATAGCACCCAACGGGCTCTTAGTGACTGCAGCACCACCTCTGTTTCTTGATGATATGATGTTCAGAGGAGAATGGTCACAAATTGCATGGAAACACACACATCACTGGCTCATTTTTATCATCAACATGGCCAAATTCCTGTCTGATGTACTCATTATCAAAATCAACATTGCCGGGATTGCACTGAAAGCTGGGATCAATAGCTCAGCATTCAATTCACGGCTCTCTGAGATCAATGCCCAGATGAACGACCACAAGGATTACCTCATGCAGCAGAAGCTATCCAAGCTGCAGAAAGATATCAAGAGTTTGGACAAAGATAAGGTGTTCCCCTATACAAGGGAAGATTGCCAACCACCTGGGGGCGATCTCTCATCAGACGAAGGTTCTATCACATCTCCCAGGACACATCATTCTTCAAATAGCATTTTGAGTAAAGACAGTTGGGGCAGCAATGAGAACCGAAGGGGAAAGGTTCCCCCACCATCCTTGTATGGATATACAATGCCCCCCTTTTCAGGACACCCACCAATGAGGCACTCTGGATTCAGATGCCCCCCCAACCACGGCAGCCCTTCTTCCAACACCCCTTTCCCCAAACTTTTCTGGTCAAGGGCAGAGAAAGACCAGGAGTCAGTCAGCCAAGGAAGACTAGTCATTAACCTCTAAAAGAAGTCTCTGACCCAAGACGAGATTGCAGTACTGCGCAAAGGCCTTGTATTCATGTCGACCTCTCTGGAAGACCAATTCAGCCTTGTAAGCAAACTTCACCAGTTCTTCCGCAAGATTCGCCTTCAGGCATTTTTTCAGGACAGAGCAATTCCTGACAGGAGGACTCCAGGACTACGGATTCCATTTAAGTTCACACCTACTGCAGCCATGACACCCAGTGAGGTACTCACCTTTGAAAAAGCCATACTAAAGAAGACTGCACGGATAAGAGCTCCTAGGTCCTTCAACAATATGTCATGCAGCCAACGCAAATCGGTTAAAGCCTAGACTGAGGATCCTTTGATCGTGATCAAATCAGCAGACAAGGGCGGAGCGATTGTTGTGATGGACACCACCGATTACAACCAAGAATGCCTACACCAGCTAGCGAATTAGAGATACTACCGCTCTATAAGCTCAGATCCAAGTGAGACCTTAATGAAACAAATTCAATCCATGGTCATGATGGCGTAGGCACAAGATTGGATCACCAAACATTAAGCAGTGTTCCTGGTGAATACCTTACCAAGGATCCCTTACTTTTACATATTGCCCACAATACACAAGGGAAACAGACCCCCCCACAGGAAGGCCAATCCTCTCCGGCATTGGATCTCTATTGAAACCTTTGAGTAAGTTCTGCGACCACTACCTTAAACCACTGGTCTCTAGGACCACCTTGTTCCTCAAAGACACCAGGGACATGCTGAACCTCATTGCTGACACCATGATCAACAGGAAATCAACCTCCTTGTGACCTTAGATGTAGAGACATCTCTCAAGACGCCACCATAGAGGTCATTGAAGCCTGCCTCAGAACTCAAACTTTGACAGCAGCAGCGCCGATCAACTTTATCACGAATGTGCCACGATAACATTGAAGAATAACTTTTTTAAATTCAAGAACCAGATCTATTATCAGATCCAAGGGCCATCAATGGGCAGCACATTTGCCCGGAGCCTGGTCTGTCTATACATGGCCCATTTTGAAGAACAACACATCTTTACTGACATGAATCCCTTTAATGCCAACATTCTAACGTGGCAACAATACACAGATAGCTTTCTGGTCTTCTGGAAAGGGGGTAACACCACATGCCAGGAATTTGGATGCTTGATCGGTGCTCTCAACCCGTACCTAAGACTGACCCAGTCTGCCTCAAAAAGGCAGATATCTTCCCTGGATTTACTAATCTCCATTAAGGAAGAAAACCTATGCACATAGACATATAAAAAGACCACTGATTTTAACAGTCTTCTGTTATTTGATAGCCACCGTCCAAAAGCCTTATGGGAGAACTTGCCATATGGGCCATTCTCTGTCTCCGGTGAAATTGCAGATCTTTAAAAGACTATGACACTCAAGCCAAAACACTTAGTAGGAATCTGTCCTCCTGGAACTACCCATTCAGAGTTATCAAACAAGCTGAGAAAAGTACACAAAACAATTAATGGAAATCTCTTTTGAAGACCAACACAAGACCCACTAAATATGTACTTACTTGTGTCCTTATGTTCACCCCCAACAGCAATCGGATCAAATGCACAATCACGAAACATTGGGGTATTTTATGCACTGGGTCCCTTGAGATTCCACAGCCACGGTTCCCTTTTAAGTGCACCCAGAACCTGAAGGACGTCCTGGTACACACCAGACCCCGCATTCAACAGTCTTACATGCAGAACACCTTGTGGGCCTGACCACCTGTCACAGGATACTATCCCTGTGGGTCCTACAGGGTATGCCCACTCTTATAAACACTCCAAAGAGGTCAAGTTGGGTCCCCAGTTCACCTGGATTCGGAAAAGTCACACTAACTGCAATACAAAAAAATGCATCTACCTGATCACCTGCTAGTGTGGCCTTCATTACGTGGTAATGACCACAAGTGCCATCGAACCAAGGATAATGGAGCACTGGAGCACCATCCGCTGCAGACACAGCACTACAAAAATGAACTATCACTTTTGCGACTCCAATCACTCTCCAGATGACCTCCGGTGGACAATTTTGGAAGCACCTAACTCATGGAGCCCTGTTGACCTATCGGAAGGGAGCAACAGTGGATTTTCTGCCTCCCCACCAACAGCAAAGGTCTGAACAATTAAAACCCCTAGTGCAAGGTGTAATTCCCCAGTTAGTCCCCTGCAAAATCAGATACTCCCTTACTATGGATGTACTGACATTCTCTTCATACGTGGGATCCGATCCACCATATCACCACTGACACCATGTCACATATAGAACGCCCTGTTATGGAGTCTCACACACCACACTAAGCAGTGCTTATGATTCACATTTAGTGACTTGGAATGGGTGTCTTCTTCATTAACACAAATGTTGCTGTTGATACCAATGAGGCGGTACCCTCCAATAAGAAAACATTTTACTGTCTTAGTCTACTGCTTTAGATGGCAGCTTACCAATACCATTGATGACTTTGGGCCAGCCTGCATCTGACCGCTACACACTCCAAGATGGCTACCACTGATGGATGATACTTCCACTACACTAGCACGCGAGGGAATTACTCCTATTGGCTCCAGCGTACCTCTTCTCTTTTGCTCTTCTCCTCATTAGCCATTTGCCCAATAGCCATTTGATCATCCCTCCTTCTCATGGCAGTACACCCCACACCTGGGACCAAATGACTTCAATTACCCATTCCACATATGTCCGCTTGCCTATTCTGTTATATTGTATGTACCAGTGTGTTTTTCACTTCGTTCACGTTGTGGCGATTGATCAGCGCCAACAATAGCATGCAAATGTCTACCTTTGGAGACACTATGATACAGCGAGCTGGAAAAGAGATTCTGGTGGTGTATTGGACCATACATACAAAACATTTATTTACTGTGTGTTTTCTTCATTTTAGTCATTTATTTTCTAGGTTGGACGATCAATTTTAAACATTTTGAACCAAGTATTGTCTTCTAAGGGAATACCTACATTGCACATCACATCTTGGTGTTGGGAATGGTTTCCCTCCTTGTTTTAGGTTCAGAAGAAGCGTTGTGGATCTCTTTTAGGCCATTTGGTGCAAAAGATGTCAACCTGACCACACTCACAGATTTAGGTTACTTGGATACATCACACCCCTGTAGTAGCCCCTACCAAATTATGTTTTTTTTTAATCCTTCCAAGGGAACCATTGTAAATAAAGTAAAGTTCGGTATCTCTTAGACAGTTTTAGTATCACTTCACTTCATTGCACATATTCACTTCACTCCTCACTTTCAAAATGGCCTCACACAGGCACTTCCTGGGGCTGATAGGGCATTGCAGTGCCGGCCCTACGAGGAGCACGCCCACTATGATGCATGACATTCTCATGGATGTGTGAGGGCACCAGAAAATAATCCTTAGGATTCCCTCTTCTTTGTCGGCCTTTCTTTGTTCTTTGGTTTTTGATAGGAACAATACCTCAACTGCTTTTTGCATGAATATGACCTCAGATCCACTGAATGGGGATTGGCTCTAACATGAAGAATATATTTTGGCTAAAGGAGATCCATTGGGGCAATGAGTATAACCCTGACATGCCGCGGCTTCTAAGGAGTCAGGTGTAGAGGAATTACCATATGGAGTACATCTATGTCTGATTCTTAGTAGGTCGACTTTTACAGGGAGTAGAAGAACCATACCGGATTTTCCCAACTGGCTAATTACAGTCCTGTGTACACATAGTATAAAAAATAACTTTACTAATCACAGTGCAATTGGAATACACAATTCTATCCTTTTCTGACTTCCATTGGTTCAATGCTGACCCTTGAGAGCACTAACCTCCACATTCTCATGATGGTCGAAACCGGGAATCGGAAGGGCAAACTCCTCCCTTAAGGAGATGTGCCATTCTCTGTATGGGACTTGCTTCAGGATAGTCCCCAGGAACTGCAGAGAAAACAGTGAGAAACTTTAATGCCGTAATATAAAATGAAATGCAGTATCTACAGCAGACGTCTGGGTTCAGTGACTTTGAGAAAAAGATACGGGTGAAGAAACTACGGCTAACAACAACCTCAGTAATGATGAACTAATATGAGGGCAGAAAACCCAGAGAACACATCCAGCGACGTTTAAATAGTGTGGTGTGAAATCAGTGGTCAGAAGAAACAGGAGATCTTCACAGTGTCCATGATTTACAAAAAAAACACACGCTACAAAAGCACGGTGCCCAGAAATTACTGTGAAAAGAGCAACATGCAGCCATCCAGACAGAAAGCAAATTGGGACTGTGCAACAATATCACATACTTGGTAGCAGAATGCAAACATATAGACTCTTCGATCACCAGTGTGGAGGCAGAATGTAAATTTAGTGTTAACAAAGGTGAAGACTGAACACAAAGAACAGAAAATTGCATCTCAGGATCACAATAATAGCACAGTGGAGTGTGATGACCTGGTCAAAAATACACAGTTATTGTGACTATCTGGGAATTAATAAGGAACCATGTAAGAGTGGGATAATCAAAGGATGAATAGAGAAAGTCATAATGTGACCATCACAAGGTTAAACTGGAACAGTGACAGAGTGACGTTCAGATGAAGATAGGGAGCACTGATCATGTGCCAAGCCGACCGCAGAATATTAACATACTGATAATGTGAAAAGCAGTGGGCAGAGCAGGAAGATAAATTTTGGGACAATCCATGGAAAAAAGAACTTTGTACTAGTGTGACTATCCTGGGGACAAAACGAACCAGAGTACCAGATTATCAGTGTGGGGCTACATTTGTAGCCCTGTGCAAGAACAGTCAAATGTATGAGTAATGCATTAGTCACTGCATAGCCTGTAATTCACCTGGGTAAAACATGGGGATAAAGCCTGATACATGCGGGACTAGGTACAGTAAGTACGTAATTCTCTATTTTCTGAGTGTCAACTTAGGCCAAAGAGGTTTTAATGCTTCTGGTAAATATTGCATCCTAGGGAAATGTTATGTACCGAGGTAAGCTTCCCCCTCTCTATGCCCAATCATAATCAAGGTATAGAAAGGATCATAATTCAGAGAAACAATAGGAATATTGTGAAAACATTGCAACAACGTAGCAGAACAACACTATGAAGGGTTAATGTTATATCTGCAAATTTTCTCTCGGAATGAGTGTTTATGCAAAACAATGAGTCAAGAGTCATGTGTAACATTCATTAGCAAATAATCCTTACTGAAACAGGCTTGCACTTCCACTGTGCCAAGTCAAAGGTTCTTTCCGTTGAAGCTGAAATAGCAGTTGGCAAAAAGATATATATGTAAGTAGTGGCAAACAGCAAGACACATATCAAAGGCCATGGGCTTATATACCAAGCACTGGCAGAAGTAGAATCACACAATTAAAATGTGCAAAATGTATCTGTTGGCTCAGTCTGACCTAGGAATTGATTTCAAGTTCATCGCTTATTCATGTGCCCTTGATGTTACTCTTAACTCCTTAAATCAGTTTATTACAGAGCTTCTGCCCTTAAGCATTTCGGCTGTCAGGCGCAGCCTTGATCACATAGGGGATCACCATCATAATTCAGAGTTAAAAAGTGCATAAGTGCTCTAAAATTACATACACATAGAAAAATACTCCTTTACTTTATCCAAGATCAAAATGATTTTAACACATCATAATTCACCTAAATGAAATTATAGTTAGTAATTAAATCTACTTAAAACATATTAAAACACTTCAGCATGATATCTGGTAATATGTATCAATTCATTTATTAACAGCATAATATCACCAACTCTTCTAAATATCCCTCACTGTAAAATTTTCACATAGTAGGATTCAATTATGCAACATTTAAAACATTACTTTTAACTGCAATATATGGTTGGACCAGTGTCCTAATGTTTTCTTTCATATTAATTGCTGTGAAATAAACTGTTCAGCCTTACTCATCATACAAACAATGTTATGCCCAAGTAGGCTAATCTAACCTACCCTAATACCTGCTTCTAATACAAAAGTAGAAAGAGCATTTGGGGTTTATAAATGTGTTTGAAAATTATCTTCCTCATTGAGGCCACCTGGGGTCTTTGTTTCAAGTTCAATAATGTACTTCAATTGTGCCTTATTTTAACAATGCAGTATCACCACTTATTCTAAAAGACCTGTTGCGGAAATAGGAAGTGTTATAATCATGATGGGCTTGGATATTTGAAGAAGTATTTTTTCTATGTTTATGGAATTTTTGAGCAAATGTGCACTTTAAAACACTGACTCAAGATGCTGCTTCCTTAAGTGATCAAGCCCGCGTCTGACAGCTGTAGCACTTCATTGCAGAAGCTTTGTAATTAACTAATTTTTGGCTAACCAATGGTGTCAACGGCTGTTAGAAATGGGTGTCTCTAGTTGGCACTGGCTGGCGCCACTGTCCAAATAGGGACCCTTCTTCCTAAGTCAAGGTAAGTGGGTCACCCCCTTTGACAACCCTTGCTCAACCCTGTGGTAACGTAGCACGAGCAGTTAGGCCTATCTCAGAGGCAGTGTGTGAAGCGTTTATGGCCACGTACAATAAGGCAGTAATGACACCACAAAAGGACACAACTCAGGTAGATATAGAAAAATCATATTTTTATCTCACAGTTGAACTCAAAACTCTCAAAGCGTTTCAACAACTACAATTCACGTAAACCCGTAGGGACTCAAAGAGACAACAACGTATTCAACCAAAGCGTGACACTGACTGAGTTCAGGGCCGGGGCCTACGCGACCCGTTGTGCACCAGATACCTGTCGCTGGAGGGGAATACAGCACACAGCTTCTGGAAGAAGTGGAGACGGTGACAGGCGGACTCCCAGCGACCACAAGTCTTGGGGGCTGAGGTCCGCAGCGTGAACTCACAGTGGTTGGGCACTCAGGGACAGACAGGAGCGCAGTGGCAGCAGTGCGCGGCTGCAGCGGCCCGTGCTGGTGGTGGCGATGACTCTCATCGTGCAGCTCCGTGGTGGGCTCCAAGCGGCAGCAGCTCTCTCTTAGCTGCGGCGGCCCACAGGACAAATCCCAAGGATGCAAAGTTGTCAATGGTACGGGCGCTCAGCGGCCACAGCTCTCTCTTGGCTGCGGCGGCCCACGGAACAAATCATGATGATGCACAGTAGCCAAGGGTGTGGGCACTCAGTGGCTACAGCTCTCTCTTGGCTGCGGCGGCCCACACGACAAAGGATGGTCTCGACCAGGCGGGCACCATGGTGGACGCTCAGCGGCCACAGCTCTCTCTCAACTGCAGCGCTCCACGCAGATTCAGCGGAAGGTCCGAAGGTGCAGATTCAGGTGGGCACTTGAAGATAAAGATTTAGGCGGGCTCCCAGCGGCGGCAGCTTTCTTCTTAGCTGCGGCGGCCCACACAGGTTTAGCAAAAAGGTTCAAAGGGTCAGAGTCAGGCGAGCGCTCGGCGACGGCAGCTCTCTCGTAGCTGCAGTGGCCCACACAGGTTCAGCAAAAGTTTAGAAAGTCTCAATTCCGATTCAGGCGGGCTCTCAGCGGCGGCAGCTCTCTCTTAGCTGCAGCGGCCGGCACATGTTTAGCAAAAGTTCTGAAGTGCCCAGTCCGTGGTTCTATCAGTAGAACTAGAGGCTCCGGATTACTCGACGGAGGCCTCACCTGCAAACAGAACTCCTCGCACAGGAATTCCGACGGCTGATGGGGTGAAGTCTAATGTCCCTGAGACTTCTGCAGGAGGCGCTCTCAATTTAGGCCCTCGGGTAGTTTCTTCGGCAAGCTTGATGAAAGTTGCAAATTTCTTTCCTCTGTTCACTCGGACAGAGTTTCGTCTTAACATCCAGAAGGAAAACACCTGGACAAGGTTTCAGCGCAGCGTTTTATACCTAAAAGGTCTTTGTTCTCTAAAGTCACAAATCACTTGGTCCAGTTAGAACCAGTTCGGTGGGGTCGGGGAGCACTTGGTTTATGAGGCGACGTCCTGCCCTTTCAGAATGAGGGGGTCTGCTATCAGACACCCAGTGAGAGGTGGAGCCATCATTTACCTTGCCAGGCATGGCCCTGCTCGGATCGGATCAAAGAGTCACCCCTCCCCATGCTCTGAATACCGATCTCTCTCTCCAGTCAGGTCTGATTCAGCTGGCCCTGCTGCTCCAAAACCAGAGGGCCAATACACATACTCGCAACAGCCTACAGTAAAGCTTAGGCAAGAAACTACCACGTTTTCAGGAAAGGTATTTCAAAACATGTAATATATAAATGACCTTACTAGAAGGTGCCCCTCAATGTCCTGAGCATATACATATCAAATTCGAGGCTCCAATCAGGTTCTTAGGGCCCGATAGGATGATAGAAAGCAATCTTTAACCGGCCCATCCTGGCCTATGAGAATTGTTTGTTTCATAGTAGCGACAGTGAAATGGAGGGTAACTCACTATTGAAACAGGCTACACCGATGTATGTATTATAGTTATCCTTATTCATACAGTCATTTATATACAGGGAGCACTCGTGCTGTGGCACTGAGTAGCAGTGGCACGTCGCACAGAACATCTAAATCCAGCCAATATAAAAGATAGGGAGACCCACGCCAATGATGCCAGGTCTAACACGCGTCCCCACCAGCTGAAATGTGGGGAGAACTAACCATCCCCATGGGGGTTCTCATCACTAAGGCAGAAAAATCTGGACAGACCATCAGCATTGGCGTGTTCTGTACCAGGGAGGTGTTCCACCGTCAAATCCATACCCTGTAGGGAAATGGACCACCTCAACAACTTAGGATTCTCAACCCTCATCTGCATCAACCATCTAAGGGGCCTGTGGTCTGTTTGAACCCGGAAGTGAGTCCCAAACAGGTATGGTCTCAACTTCTTCAGCGCCCAGACCACAGCAAATACCTCACGCTCAATAGCACTCTACCTCTGTTCCAGGGGAAGTAACCTCCTGCTTAGGAAGGCTACCGGTTGGTCCAGTCCCTCCTCATTGATCTGTGACAGAACAGCCCCTATACCATGCTCTGAGGCGTCTGTCTGGACAACAAATTCCTTTGAAAAGTCAGGCGCCTGAAGCACAGGTGCGCTGCACATGGCAGTCTTCAGGGTGTCAAAAGCTTTCTGACAGTTGTCAGTCCAGTTAACCTTCTTTGGCTGCTTCTTAGAAGTCAGCTCAGTCAAGGGCGCAACAATGTTGCCATATCCCTTGACAAACCTCATGTAGTACCCTGTGAGTCCTAAGAAGGCCCTCCCTGCGTCTGACTCTTGGGGGATTCCCACACCAGGATAGTTTCAATTTTGGGCTGCAGGGGTGCCACCTGGCCGCTCCCCACCTGGTGCCCCAAATATACTACAGAACACTGCCCAATCTGGCACTTACTGGCTTTGATTGTGAGGCCTGCCCTCCGCAGTGACATCAATACCTCCCAGAGGTGGCACAGGTGGTCCTCCCAGGAGGAGCTAAACACCGCAATGTTATCCAGGTAGGCGGCACTGAAGCTTTTCAGCCCAAACAACACCCGGTTGACCAACCTCTGAAAGGTGGCAGGGGCATTCTTCATCCCACAGGGCATCACCCGGAATTGGTAGAGAATGCTGACCTCTCCTTTGCTCCTTCGGTCAGGGAGATCTGCCAATACCCAGACGTCCAAATCAAATGTGCTGAGGTATTTGGCAGCCCCCAACCGATCTACGAGCTCATCAGCTCTGGGGATGGGGTGCGCGTCAGTCTTTGTGACTGAAGTGAGGCCCCGGTAGTCCACACAGAACCGAAGTTCTGGGGTGGCACCAGGTGTGGCAGCTTTCGGGACCAGGACCACTGGGCTGGACCACAGGCTGCAAGAGGACTCAATCACCCCAAGGGCAAACATTTTGGTAACCTTGTCCTTAATGTAGGCCCTTACCCGGTCAGTCACTCGGTAAGCCTAATGCTTAATGGGGGAACTGTCCCCGGTGTCCACGTCATGGACACACCAATCAGTGACACTAGGCACCAGGGAGAACAGATCACTGAATTGTCCCAACAGTTGGGGACAATCACCCTGCTGCTCAGGAGTCAGTGTGGGGGAGAGGACCACACCTTCCACTGACCCATCTCGCTCCCCGGCACACAGGAGGTCAGGAAGGGGCTTGCTCTCCTCCTCCATCCCAGCATCTGTGGCCAGAAGCATGCCCACTTCAGACCTCTTAAAGTGGGGCTTCAGGCGGTTAACATGTAGGACCTGCAAGGGGTTCCTGGGAGACTGCAAGTCCACTACGTAGGTAAGAGGACTTTTGCGCTCCACCACTTCAAAGGGGCCAGTCCATTTATCCTGGAGCGCACAGGGCTCCACTGGGGCCATGACCCAAACCTTTTGTCCAGGCTGAGACTCGATCAGAGTGGCATTCTGATTGTGCCAGCATTTCATCTCTTCCTGGCTGGCTTCCAGGTTTGCCTCAGCAAGTTTCCTGAAATGCCGAGTCTGGTTTCTGAAGGCCAGCATGTAACTAAACATATCCTGGGGAGGTTTCCTGGGAGATTGCTCCCAGCCTTCCTTGACCAAACTCAGAGGTCCTCTTACCGGGTGACCATAGAGTAGCTCAAAGGGACTGAACCCTAAGGACTTCTGTGGCACCTCACGGTAGGCAAACAACAGGCATGGCAAGAGGACATCCCACTTATGCCCCATGGGCTCCCCTAGGCCCATAATCATGCTCTTGAGGGTCCGTTTGAATATCTCAGCCAGCCCATTACCCTGGTAGTGGTAAGGAGTGGTGAACTTATACGTTACCCCACACTCCTCCCACAGAGACTTCATGTACTTGGAGATTAACTTAGTTCCCCTATCGGACACCACCTCCCTGGGGAATCCCACATGGGGGAAAATCCACATCAGTGCCCGTCCCACCACAGGGGCCGGCACTGTCCTGAGCGGGATGGCCTCGGGGTACCAGGTGGCATGGTCCACCAAGACCAGGATGAACCTGTTGCCTATGGCTGTCTTGGGATCCAGAGGCCCCACAATATCAATGCCCACTCTCTCAAATGGAGTACTTACAACAGGAAAGGGCTGTAGGGGGGCCTTAATCTTCCCCCCACTCTTCCCACTTGCCTGGCAAGTCTCACTCGTCCTGCAGTGAGCATCTGAGCTCCTGCGCATCTGGGGCCAATAGAAGTGGGTGACCAGCCTCTCATAGGTCTTGGTCTGCCCCAGATATCTAGCCAATGGTACATCATGAGCCAACCCCAGTATGAAGGTCGTGAAATGCTGGGGTACCACCAACAAACGGGCTGACTCAGGCTCAGCAACCTTAGGCTTGCTGTAAAGGAGGTCATTCTCCCAATAGATCCAATGTGACCCTATCTGATCACCTGCTCCAGGGCGGCGGCCTGTCCCCGCACCCCCTCAAGAGAAGGGCAGGTTCTTTGTTGCACGCAAAATTCCTCCCTGGAAGGAACCCTTCCTGCTGCCAATGGGTCAGCTCTGGTAGGTCCCCAAGTTCAGCCACTTGTTCCCCTGTAGGTTCCAGGGCATCCCCCTCAGGGTCTGCTCCCTCTGTGACCATGGGGGCCGGTTTCCCGCACCCCCTACCCCTTCTCTTTAAGGCAGGGGCCTGGGCCATAATTTCAAGCTCCAGGACCTCCTGAACACCCTTCTGAGCTGCCATGGACCGGGTGGTTGCGCACGCCCATTCAGACAGGCCCAACATTTCCAAATGAGACTTTCTCTCCACCGTAGCCCACAGGGAGTTTTCTAGATCATTGCCCAACAGTCTACAGGCATGGCGGGCCTCACAGCCACTTGAAGAGTTCCTGAGACCCCCCCACTCGAAGGGAACCTGAGCCACCTCACACTGGCTCTCTGAGTTGTCTGCTGACACTACAGGACAGAACGCATGGGGGACAATCTGCTCTTTGGACACCAACCTGGAGCTGACAGCAGTCACACTAGCTCCTGTGTCCCTGAGAGCCTCCAACCTATGGCCATTGATGGTCACCCACTGCCAGTACTTCTTAGTGTTATTGGGCAGTGTGAGGTTAGGGATCTTCTCAAGGTCTCCTAGCGAGACAAGGGTTAACTCTACGGGATCCCACCCACCTTGGACCTCCATCTCCTCCCCCCCCCCCGGGCTACACTGGCAATCTGGCGGGATGGTGTACGGGGTGGTGCACGAGGGGGTGCATTGGGGTCCCTCTGGGGTCACTGGGGATCATAATACCGGTGGCCCACTTGACCACACTTGAAACAAGTAAGCAGTCCCCACTGAACATGCCTACCTGTCGGGGACACTGGCTTCTTCTCAGGGGGAGGCTGGGACACCACTGCATGGTTCCCTAGGGAATTACTTTGGGGACGTTTTTGGAACTCCCTCGGCTTACCCTTGTCCTCCCCACTTCTCTGCTGGGGACCCTGCCCACCTCTGTCAAAGTCTCCCACAAAACCTTTGCAGACCCGGGTGCTCACCAAGCGGTCCGCCTCCTCAGCAAGCTTCCTAGGGTTAGTCAGCATGCCATCAATCAAGTGCTGGCGTAGCTCTGGAAAACAGTTACTAGAAAAATGCTCCCATGCAAACAAATCGTATAACTGCTCAAAGGTTTCCACTTTGCTACCTTTCACCCAGCGATCCATTGCTCTGCAGAAATAAGACACATATTTAACCCATGTGGTACCCCTTCTTACAGGTTCTAAACCTCTGCCTGTACATTTCTGGGGTCAAACCATAACGGGTCATCAAAGCTTCCTTCATATGGGCATACACCATCCTGCTCTCCTCAGGCAGGTCCAACAGGGTATCCCTACCATCACTCACAAAGCGTCCCCACAACCCCGCTCCCCAATCCCTCTCAGGGACCCGTTGGGACACCATTTCTATCTCATAAGCGGCAAACCATTGCCCAATATCCTCACTCTTATGAAAATTCTTAATAGCATCTTTAGGAATATAAACTCTACTCTCAGGAGTTACTAAAGGTATGCTGCCACCAGAGGGGGAGACCGGGACACTCCTCGCCCTGATCTCTATCTCCCTCAACATTCTCTCATGCTCTATTTTCATTTTCTCAAGTTCAATTGACAATCGATTCTTCTCAATGTCTAACTTCTGACCTTCCAATTTAGCCATATCCAAACTATGCCTCCTATCTCTCTCCCTGTCCTGCAGCTCCTCTGGGGTCAGGCTCCTTTGGGATACACTAGTACATGTATTGGAGGGTGTCCTATCCCCACCCCCCTCTACTGCATCATCCGGCTACCCTCCAGTGTTCTCTTCCTCATCCCAGGCGGACTCTCTTGCTTCCCACCAGGCCTTTAGTACTCCTCCTTCCTAGAGATGCCTATCACAGGGACTGCCAATTGCTTACAAAATGACTTTAGCTGTATGGCAGTATAGGTATCTAATCTTTCCTCCTCAAAGGTGAGATCCTCCGAAGCATTGGACATTGGCCTTCCTCTACAAGCAGTACTCACGGCTGCTATCAACAAGTCACTACTACGACAACCAACCAAACAATAAAAAAAAAAATTGTGGCTGCGCTTGGTCTACACTCACCAGTGGTGTTTACCAGTTATTGTATGTGGATCATAAAGGCAAGTCCTGATCCTCACCGCTGACCGCCAATGTTAGAAATGGGGGTCTCTAGTTGGCACTGGCTGGCGCCACTGTCCAAATAGGGACCCTTCTTCCTAAGTCAGGGCAAGTGGATCACCTCCTTTGACATCCCCTGCTCAACGCTGTGGTAACATAGCACGAGCAGTTAGACCTATCTCAGAGGCAGTGTGTGAAGCGTTTATGGCCACGTACAATAAGGCAGTAATGACACCACAAAAGGACACAACTCGGGTAGATATAGAAAAATAATATCTTTATCTCACAGTTTAACTCAAAACTCTCAAAGCGTTTCAACAACTACAATTCACGTCAACCCGTAGGGACTCAAAGAGGCAACAACGTATTCCCCCAAAGCGTGACACTGACTGAGTTCAGGGCCGGGGTCTACGCGACCCGTTGCACACCAGATACCTGTCATTGGAAGGGAATACAGCACGCAGCTTCTGGAAGAAGTGGAGATGGTGACAGGCAGACTCCCAGCGACCACAAGTCTTGGGGGCTGAGGTCCGCAGCGTGCACTTACAGTGGTTTGGGCACTCAGGGACAGGCGGGCACGCAGTGGCAGCAGCGTGCGGCTGCGGCGGCCGGAGCTGGTGGTGGCGATGACTCTCGTCGTGCTGCTCCGTGGTGGGCTTCCAATGGCAGCAGCTCTCTCTTAGCTGCGGCGGCCCACAGGACAAATCTCAAGGATGCAAAGTTGTCAATGGTGCGGGCGCTCAGCAGCCACAGCTCCCTCTTAGCTGCGGCGGCCCGCGGGGCAAATTACGAGGATGCAAAAATAGCACATGGTGTGAGCACTCAGTGGCTACAGCTCTCTCTTGACTGCGGTGGCCCACGGGACAAATCACGATGATGCACAGCAGCAAAGGGTGTGGGCGCTCAGCGGCTACAGGTCTCTCTTGGCTGCGGCAGGCCACGGGACAAATCACGATGATGCACAGTAGCAAAGGGTGTGGGCACTCAGCGGCTACAGCTCTCTCTTGGCTGCGGCGGCCCAAGGGAAAAATCACGTTGATGCACAGTAGCCAAGGGTGTGGGCACTCAGCGGCTATAGCTCTCTTTTGGCTGCGGCGGCCCACGGGACCAATCACGATGAGGCAAAGTGGCAAAGGGTGCGGGCACTCAGCGGCAGCAGCTCTCTCTCAGCTGCGGCGGTCTGCACAACAACGGATGGTCTTGACCAGGTGGGCACCACGGTGGACGCTCAGCGGCCACAGCTCTCTCTCAACTGCAGCAGTCCACGCAGATTCAGCGGAAGGTCCGAAGGTGCAGATTCAGGTGGGCGCTCAACGGCGGCAGCTCTCTCTTAGCTGCAGTGGCTCACACGGATCCAGCGAAAGGTTTGAAGATACAGATTTAGGCGGGCTCCCGGCAGCTTTCTTCTTAGCTGCAGTGGCCCACACAGGTTTAGCAAAAAGGTTCAAAGGGTCAGAGTCAGGCGGGTGCTCAGCGGCGGCAGCTCTCTCGTAGCTGCAGCGGCCCGCACAGGTTTAGCAAAGGTTCAGAAGTGCCCAGTCTGAGGTCCTCACAGTAGAACTAGAGGCTCCGGATTACTCGACGGAGGCCTCACCTGCAAGCAGAACTCCTCGCACAGGAATTCCGACGGCTGACGGGGTGAAGTCTAATGTCCCTGAGACTTCTGCAGGAGGCGCTCTCAATTTAGGCCCTCGGGTAGTTTCTTCGGCAAGCTTGATGAAAGTTGCAAATTTCTTTCCTCTGTTCACTCGGACAGAGTTTCGTCTTAACATCCAGAAGGAAAACACCTGGACAAGGTTTCAGCGCAGCGTTTTATACCTAAAAGGTCTTTGTTCTCTAAAGTCACAAATCACTCGGTCCAGTTAGAACCAGTTCGGTGGGGTCGGGGAGCACTTGGTTTATGAGGCGACATCCTGCCCTTTCAGAATGAGGGGGTCTGCTATCAGACACCCATTGAGAGGTGGAGCCATCATTTACCTTGCCAGGCATGGCCCTGCTCGGATCGGATCAAAGAGTCACCCCTCCCCATGCTCTGAATACCGATCTCTCTCTCCAGTCAGGTCTGATTCAGCTGGCCCTGCTGCTCCAAAACCAGAAGGCCAATACACATACTCGCAACAGCCTACAGTAAAGCTTAGGCAAGAAACTACCACGTTTTCAGGAAAGGTATTTCAAAACATGTAATATATAAATGACCTTACTAGAAGGTGCCCCTCAATGTCCTGAGCATATACATATCAAATTCGAGGCTCCAATCAGGTTCTTAGGGCCCGATAGGATGATAGAAAGCAATCTTTAACCGGCCCATCTTGGCCTATGAGAATGGATCATTTCGCAGTAGCGACAGTGAAATGGAGGGTAACTCACTATTGAAACAGGCTACACCGATGTATGTATTATAGTTATCCTTATTCATACAGTCATTTATATACAGGTAGCACTCGCGCCGTCGTGCTGAGTAGCAGTGGCACGGCGCCCAGAACATCTAAATCCAGCCAATATAAAAGATAGGGAGAGTAGAGAGGAAGGGAGACCCACGCCAATGATGCCAGGTCTAACAACGGCTTTTCTGTTAAATGAGATAAGGAACCCAGACCCTGCATGAAGCTTCTGTCGATGTGTTTGGAGTACGGCAGCTGCTAGCTACAAAAAAGACTGTGTATTACTTTCTTTTTTTCCCGTACGTTATACTGGCTTTTAGTCAGAGCTCCTCATCCGCGGATCTATTGTGTCATATCAAACACATTCTCTTTTGCCCTCCAAAGCATTCATAGGTCTAGGCTAACTTTACTGTGAGTGATGACATTCTACTTTTTCACAAGGAGTACATCCATACACAAAGCATTTTCCTGTAGTTCCAGGGACTACTATGGGACTGTAGGCTTTTTGAGACCAAAACAATATTTTATGCTTTAGACATTTTTTAAAAAATCTTGGTGAGTGCCTGGCATCTCCTCCCACAAAAAACGTTTTACAAAAACCAATAAAAAATACAAGCGTGGACAAAGCCTAAAAGCTAGTGGCAAACACCAGACTTATTGGCTTTGTCAATCCTTGTTTGAATGTTATTATTGCTTGTTTAAATTGTGTGCGCACAGGCTTATTCTTTGGGGTCTCACCTTCTAAATATGCTATCAGCGGGGGGATCTTCATTGTGAGGAGTCTCGCTAGAAATTGGTAGTTTGCAGGAATCAGGTGCTTGAGAAGAGCCAAGACCGAGGTTCCCCTTTTAACATCCCAGCGGGGATAAGAAGAAATTACCTGAAAACTCACAACAAAGTATTCAGAAAGTGAATATATCATCAGGTCTTACTCTCTGGCCTTTAAAGCATCGGCAAATGCTACCTTGTTTTCTATACAGTCCACATTTTGGCTGTTTCTGTACAATGTAAGTAGTATGTCATAATGATTACTAATTGACTGGAAATAAAACCATCAAATTCAGAAGGACAAAAGTTGAGTTGAATTCAAGCTCTCCATGGGCAGGTTGTATAGAATTACCGCTAGACGCTGCATGTGAGATTGCAAGCGGCGAGCGCAAGGAGGTGGAGAACACCGCGCTGCTCTCCGGTGCCTCTAAACTGCTGTTACCACCGCCAAACCCCTCAAGGGACTTGCGGTGCTCAGCCTAATTTTGCCACCGGAGGCGGAGGCTGTCTGTTTGCCGTGGCTCCCGCAAACTCGCAGCGACTCGAGGGCATCTTGTGCTTTGAGGGGAATCTGCCGGCTGCAGCTGGGGACTTGGAGCAGCCTGTGCCGCGGCGCGGGGATTGAGCCTGGTCCCTGGTCCCAGGTGCTGAGGAACAGGAGAGGAGAGGAGCCGGGAGGAGCTGGGAGCCGGGAGCTGTATGTACAAAGTGAGGGAGTGCCGTTCCTCTCTTCCCTAACTGCACTGCACCAATATTGGAGTTGGGTGGCCGGTGAATTTGCTGGCACGCTACAAATATAGAAACATTGAAATATTGAAAAGCAAGCAGTGGACTTGGACCCTGTGATTACAACGGGACTGCGAGGACCAGCAGCCCCATAATTCTGTGCAGCTGTGCGTTTCTTCCCCCGCCCCCACCTACTTCTACTTAATTGCCTACGCATACCGCTTCGCGGGACGCGCGCGGGTGAAGCCCGGGCCAAGGGCGGGCCCGTTAGAGATCGGAGGAGGCCGGGCCAGGCCCCCCTTTTAACAACTATACTATACCTAGGAGGCTTCGTTGCAACGGAAGGTAGGAGAAAGAGAGATATATTCTGCCATAATCTATCGACAAAGATGCTTGCAAATGAAAAAAAGGGGAGGAAGGTTCTTGGTGCTGGATATGTGACAGGTACATTGGACCAATTTATTACGAGAGCGTCTAATATACTTGAACAGGAGATTGCCATAACTGAAAGGCGTCTCTCGTTGGATCCAGTATTTAATAAGCGCTCCTCCTTGGGGGGCCTCCTGAGTGTTTTATCTCCCACAAAAGAGACTCGACTGGTCCGACTGGCCCGCACTACTCCGCCACAAACAATAAGTTGTGGTGACTTGGATGTGCTGAATATTGATGCTAATTCGGTGGGGTCACAGGCTAATTTGATTCCTGTTAATAAAGACATTGGATCAGATTTGTCTATAGGACCTGTGACTCTGGCTAAGGATATTTCAAAGACTAAACTGATAGCCCCAGAAACGTCGTCTGGAGCAATCCTGAAGAGGAAATGTGGAGGTATTCATCGAAAGGGGAAGAATGGAAAGGTGTACAAATCTGATAAAAGTAATAATGGGGCTATACTGGATTCTTCTGCCAATGAAGTAGCTCAGCATAATAATGTGGCGGCAGGTACATCAAAGGTGGGCGATGCTGACATGAGAACTTCCCAAACAGAGGACTTTAATTGGCAGAGGATCGAGGGTCTCATCACTTTGTCCATGCAGCCACTACTAGAACGACTAACATGCATTGAAAATAAGCTGGACAAAATTGTTGTCATATGTGGATATTACTAGGAATACTATAGTAAATTTTGATAGGCCAAACGTTCTACTGAAGGAGGGATTTGGGGATGGTGGGGGGTCTGCTGGACCTATCTCTACTCAGAAAGCTCAAGTAATGGCCTCAAGTGTTGTAAGGAAAGTAGGGGTAAATTCGGACAATTCATCTATACTAGAGCCGATAATCGTGGGGACACGGGAGAGGGACTGTGAGGAGAGGCCCCTGGGAGTTTTAAGCACTCAAAGAAAGCCAATATCTGGGCAGCAAAATCCGGGTAGGATGGTGGCCAAACCCATTCGGTCCCATTTGGACCTCCCGCCAGATTGTGCGCCGTATGTGGTAATACTGACGGGGGTGCCAGAATTGGATCAGGGGAAGTCCGAAACACACAAACAACTTAAATGTAAAATATTTCACTGGCTAAATTCTAATAGACCCCTTCCGGGTGAAGTCTATAGCCAGATACTGTGCGTGAGGAGAGTCAACTGGGTAGGGAACCAACCTAAAAATTAAGTAGGTGATTGTGTCGTTGTAAATTTTAGGGACCCGAGAGCTGTAAGACATATATGTGCATGGCCGATGAGACCCATTGGCGTAACCATCAGGGCCTACAATTTAAATCATTTTTATTGCCCTTTTTATCAATCGTCCAACTGTAACCAACAAGAAGAGAATAGGGCTGGATACAACGGCTTACAATTTATGGTGCCACTCAGTAATAGATTTAGTGGTCTAGATCTGGTAGATTGACTGACTCCCATGTCCATTAATAAGTATGTTAGGTTTAAACAAACAACTAGTGGGGCTAAGGGAGGAGGGCTGCCTCTCCAAATTGCCCCACGTATTGAAGAGGGGCTGGGCTTGGATGGCTGGATAGCCAGGAATGATTCAGGGGATACTGCTAGGGTGAGTGGGGATGGCAAACAGGGGATGGGTGCAGATATTGGACCTCCTTGTTTAACAACTCAGGCGGTTGCTAGAGGCACAGTATCCCCAGTGGATGTGGGTAGGTTGACTGTCCATGAGGGAGAAGGGATGGCTCAAACTGCTATTTTAAATATTGCTGAAGAACCCACTACTGTAGGTGACAATTGTGACCCAGAGCAACCTCAAATTGAGGCGGATGGGACAAAGGAAACAATAAATATCCTGTCGTGGAATGTGGCTGGGATCAAAAACAAATTGTTGTGCCCAGATTGGGGAGCTTTTGTGGAGGGAAGCGATGTTTGCCTATTCCAGGAATCTTGGGCTTTGGCTGATATATATTGGAGAGGGTATTATACATTTAGTGTACCAGCAACCACGAAGGGTAAGGGCAGACCATCAGGGGGACTTAGCATCTGGGTTGGTACACATCTGGGGTCCCAGGCAGTCCAGATCCCCACTGGGTCGTTAGATGTACAGTGTGTCTTGCTTACTTTTTCAGAAAATAGACAAACTGCTTTTATAAACATCTATTCACGACCAACTGTGTGTGGGAGGGAATCTGGAACGATTGACCAACTTAGGCAGTTTATTCTAACCTTGAACCCATCAATTATTCTAATTGTGGGCGGTGATTTTAACTGCCAGTATGAGCCACTTACTGATACAACCCAAGAGGGTCTACATGATGAGGACCTGCACTGGCATATTCCGGAAACGCAGATTCCGGTAGTTAGGGCTTGGACTCCCCTGGTGTTGCAAATTAACTCTTTTACTCTCTTGTCCTCTTTTAGAGCCTGTAACGGGAGGACAAAGTCAGATTGACCGGGGCGTATGACCTTTAATAGGGAATGCCACAATTCCATCCTGGATTATATCTTGGTCGAATTTAGATCTTGGGAAATGGTTCAGGATTTCATAATATATGATAGGAAAGATAGTGATCATAATCCTCTGGTTATGATGTTAAAACCAGAGAGCCTGGGTATGTCAAATCTAATCCCAGATAACAATTTAATTGGACCTCTGCTCCTATTAACTAATAACAGGCGGAGAGTCAAGTGGCCACAAATATTAGGCTCCCCGAATAAACTTGCGGATGTGTATCGAAGGTTTCTGCCTTCCCTGAGTGATATGGGTGAGGTGCAGGATAAAGATAAGCACACAGGGATTGGCGATGAGCCCTTTGAAAATACATCAAGGGCTCATTCAAAATCCCTCTGATGTGTTTTACCCGGAAGGAAGGTCAAAGACAAACCCAGTTGGAGCTCATCGCTGGTTCAATGCTCATTGCAGGGAGGCCAAAAAGGACTTGGTCCTTGTGGTCAAGTCAAAGGATAAAACTAAGATTAAGTACTGTCGGTGCTTATATAATCAGGCTATTCAGAAGGAAAAGAAAGAGTGGGAGGCGGATAACTGGGAAGATCTTAGAGTTGCACTATTGTCCAAAGATTTTAAATCCTTTTGGACAATTGTTAGTTGTGGGAGCAGAGTAGGTAGATTGGCCAATGAACCAAATATAGCTGCATCGGTCTGGGAATTGCATTTTGAGGCCCTGTATTCCCCACCGAGTAATGATGAATTTGAAACCACTCTCCCATGCCTCCACCATGAGTATCGACTGGAGGGGGCCTGGGAGATTACATTGGTGGAGGTAGAGGATGCCATTTTGAAATTAGCTCCAAAAAAGGCCCCTGGACTAGATAAGATACCGGGAGATCTATACCGTTCTGAACCGAAAATATGGGCTCCTTATTTGCGTGTTCTTTTTAATGCCATACTGAATGGTATGGATCCCCCGGAAACATGGCGGGGAGCTGAAATAGTTCCTATCTTTAAAAAAGGTTGCCCCCTTAAACCATCTAATTATAGGCCAATTAGCCTCATAGACGTAACGCAAAAATTGATCGGTAGAATCATTCAAAGTAGAATACAGAGTTGGATGGAGGATGGTGAGATTTTATCTCCGTTCCAGGCCGGTTTTAGACAGGGCATATCCACGGTGGATCAGTTATTTAGACTGCAGGTCCTATATTGGAAAACTGTAAAGGTGGAGGGTGGCAGCCTCTACATGATTTTTGTTGACCTGCGGTCAGCATTTGACTTGGTGCCTAGAAACAAACTGTGGAGGGTACTACAAGAATTGGGTTTACCACGCTATCTTCTTAATGTTTTAATGAGACTCCATAGTGGCACTTACGCCCAGGTAAGGTGTGGAAAGAATGGGGAATTATCAGGCCGCTTCCCGGTCAATAAAGGGGTGCGCCAGGGCTGTGTCCTGGCTCCCACCCTTTTTAGCCTTTATATAAATGGACTGGTTGATCACCTTCTGGGAGCAATGAATATAGATGCCCCGAGGCTAGCCACTGATCGGGTGCCCGCTTTGATGTTCGCGGACGACACTTTATTGTTGTCCAAGACATCAATGGGCATCCAACGCATTCTTGATGGTTTTGCCGATTTTTGTGTTTCTAGGTGACTAGAGATAAATCTAGATAAAACCAAGCTCATGATCTTCAACCCGCCGACGCAGACACGCTCGAATCCTGTCCTAGGTGGAACCCACTGGAGAGAGTTAAGACCTTTGAATATCTGGGTATCACCTTGGGAGAACACTTGGAATGGGATTTGCAGTTGGCCAAGGCTGCACTCAAGCTAACAAAGGTGGTGGGGGGAGCCAGAAGCTACATAGAGAGTCCGAATTTAAGCCTGCGGCTCCAGAAATTGAAATTTATAATATCCAGGCCAGATCGGCAGCCCTATATGGGGCCGAACTTTGGGGGCACCAAAAATCGCAAAACCTAGCCAAGGTGGAACATGCATTTGTGAGGAATAGATTGGGTCCTCCTATAAGTACCCCATTGGTACCATTGCGTATGGACCTATTGAGGAGGTTATGCCTTTACGCCTGCTATTATATTGGAAAAGATTGTCGTCCGTACCTGAGCTCGCTTGCTATAGAAACTAATTTAGGGAAATTTGGAATGCACTGAGAAACAGGAATATCAGGTGGCTGTCCCACATTAAGTTAATTATCTGCAGGCTAGGCCTATCTGAGCTTTGAGTATCTCCGGAAGTCGCCTGTCCGGAGATATTGAAAGTTGACCTGAGTCGCTGTTATAAGAATTATAATTTAGCATCCCTGCATGCGAGTTCTGATGGGGGCAGATTGACTACTGAGTTCCTCCAGATTAAAGTAGAGTATAAAAGAGAGGAATTCCTATACCTAATATTTCCTGCACTTGCACGAAAATTGTATATGCAACTTAGGCTAGGTACTCTCTCGCTTAGAGTGTTTTCTAGCAAGTGGGATAAAACTACGAGCAAGGAGTGCCCTGCCTGTGGTTCTCATTTGGAAAACGAAATTCATGTTTTCTTTTTTTGCCCAGCATATCAGGGTCCACGCAAGCACTGGCTAATTCCAATCTGTAGAAACTTAGGGTTTCGCCAGTGTGCACAGGCACTTAGGGTGTTAAAAAAAGATACCCACCTCCCCATAATTTTTGCTGTCTCCCGCTTTTTGAATGCAATGTGGCACATACGGAGGAAATTGATTACTGAACCCAGTGCTGTACACGAGTTTCTTGCTCTAAATTAATATAACGCTCGATAATGAATTTCAAGTTTAATCCTTGTTTTAATCGACGTATAGTATTGTATGTATATGTAAAGTTGTATATGTAACGTATTTTAAATGCTATTTTTATTCATTAATTTAAATTTTGTATTATATGTTTTTTAATGAACTTTTATGGTCCTTGGTGGCCAAAATAAAGTTATCGAACGAATCGAACAAACGAAATGCCAGCAGAGAACTTGGAAAGAGGGATCTGGTGGAATATGGTGGGGGTGGAGAATATTACTCACTAGTAGTCTGATGAACAGGCTGTGCATTGGAAGGCCTTTAGCTGTTTAGATACAAAAGAAAGAAGCTGTGTCATACTCAGTTCATAGAATACTGAGTAACACTTGCCAAAGGAAGACCTATGGCTGATACACACACTTATGACACATAGTAGTACCAGCAAAGAAGAGGGTGGGGTGATGGGTGAAATTTCAATGATGCTCTAGAGGTCATAAGAATGTTTTGAGATCACTGCAGATACTGGCAAAGGCACCCCTACCACTAAGGGTGCTGCTAGAGGTCTAAAGTGCCTCAGTGGCCTGTGATACAACGCTCCTCCTCCCTCCCCCAGTGGTTTCTGTCAGGAATGACAGCTGCAGAAGGAGCTACCTAAGCTGTCATGCACAGGTTCCACCTGTAGCTGTCATTGAGTTGCAAAAGACTCTAGTGGGATAAGAGAGGATGCCACAGGAGCCGTGGACGTGCTTTACATCCAGAATGGATATTGTCATTCTGTGACAGCGAATACCCAGAAGAAAATAGGACTCCAGAACATGTTCTTGAATATCATTTTCAAAAATGTTAACAACCTGGGAGGCAGGCAATATAGGGGCACATAATGTCTGTTCTCTTCTGCTCAGGAATCGTAACACTGGTGACAAAGAAATGGCCCAGGTCACTTGCACTTTAGCAACACATCCAATTGAAAATTGAGTGAGGAGAGCTAATTGGAACCCTGGAAATGCAGTCTGCAATTACAGGTACTCACCCCCAGATGCAAATCTTCCTCTGAACCTTGGAGTCAGTCAAAATAATTATTTTCACTTACTCTCACTGAGCAGGCACCCATAAGTCAAGAGAGGGCCAATAACTAGCATTTTAGTCTGGATCTGAAGTCTGAAATATTGAACCAGAAACATTGCAGAGAAAAATATAATGGCTAAAAGTAACTCCATGGAGAAATAAAATACATCCCTGTTGCGGTCGACAAAATTAAACACGTATAAATAGGTACCATACCTAGAAGGATGTGATCAGCATACCAGATGGATGTAACTCCATGGAGAGCAAGAGCACTCAAAGGTTTGAAGAGGGGCATTAGAGGCCTGAGTAGCCTCATGGAATGTGGAAACCTGGGAGAGTTAGTACATTGCATTTAGGGGTTGTGAGCATTAACCAGACAAAGGGCTGAAACCAACAGGAAAGTCGCTTTATGGCTGGAAAACGGCAAAAAATATGTAGAGAGCAGCAACATTGGCACAGATAGATATATCTCTAAAAGGAAAGCAAAAAGGATTAGTTACTTACCTGTAATCCTAGTTCTCATCCAGGGGTATACTCATCAAAGTCATAATCTATGAATAATCCCCGCCCATGTGCGGGATCCCGGAGCATATAGAAAATACATATATATACATATATATATACATATGTGAAAACATATAAATGCAGCCTAATAATGTTCAAAACATGGCAATGCTGTAAATTACATATTTTTGCATAGTAGTGCCCCCGTAACCCGTAAGGAGAAAAGGAAGCATCAGGCAAATTATAACACAGCACTGCTTTATTGCCATAAAGCAACATGTAATTGTAGGCATTCGCCAGTAGGCTGCAGCAGAGTATCAAGAAACCAAGAAAACTGACACCCTGCCTTTAAGGCATTAGAGTAGGGGTACCGTGCCTTTAAGGCCTGCCTGTGACCCCCTGCTCCCATGATGCACTACAGGTGGCAGTTGGGCCAGTTCTTTTTGGCGGTGCCTCCGCAAGTGAGTAGATCTGCCTTCCATACATCACTTATTTAAAGAGAAAACATTGCTCGTCCGGGGAGGTGGGTGGGTCGCTTATGACTTTGATGAGTATACCACTGGATGAAAACTAGGATTACAGGTAAGTAACTAATCCTTCTCATCCAGGGGATACTCATCAATAGTCATTATCTATGAATAGAGTAGCAAGCCCATACCCAAAGTCTCGCGGACGAGCAAAAAACAGTTAAAAAACAAACAGCAAAACACATTTTGCATTACAGTTATGCAAACAGGTTCCTCAGAGAAGCCTGCCCCACCTGGGCGTCGGCCTGCGCGTCTGAATCTAGGCAGTAATGGCGCGTAAAGTATGGACTGAGCGCCATGTAGCCGCTTTACAGATCTCAGACATGGGAACGTTGCGAAGGAGTGCTACCGTAGAAGCCTTCCCTCGAGTAGAGTGTGCTCTAGGTTTACCCCGCAGAACTTTGTGGGATAGTTGGTAAGCCAAAGCTATACAAGAGACAATCCATCTTGAAATAGATCTCTTGGATGCAGCCAGCCCGGTATTCGTGGGCCCATAGTTCACAAAGAGCCTGTCTGACTTTCTAAGAGTAAGGGTCTTAGCCAGATAGAATTTCAAAACCCTCCGGAGGTCAAGAGAGTGTAGGGCTCTCTCCGGGGGAGTGGTCGGTTGAGGAAAGAAGGTGGGCAACGTGATCACCTGGTTAATGTGGAAGTCCGAGACCACCTTGGGTAGGAAGCTCGGATGGGTACGGAGCACCACCCTATTAGCATGAAACACAGTGTAAGGTTCCTTGCAGCAGAGGGCCTGAATTTCACTAACCCTACGGGCCGAAGTGATGGCTACTAAGAAGGCAGCTTTCCAAGTCAGATGTTGCAAGGAGGCCTTATGAATCGGTTCAAAAGGGGCTCCCATCAGCTTAGAGAGAACGATGTTCAGTTCCCAGGAAGGGGAAGGAGACCTCACAGGTGGGTAAACTTTCTTAAGCCCTTCTAAGAAATCCTTTACCACTGGCATCTGAAAGAATGAGGTCTGGGTAGGAGACTTCCTATAGGCTGTAATAGCAGCTAAGTGTACTCTGATGTAAGAGTACTTTAACCCAGACTTCGCCAAGTATAGTAAGTAGGGGAGAATAACCTGTTCTTGACCCCGGATCGGATCAAGGGTGTTATCTCTACACCAGAAGCAGAATCTTTTCCATTTAAAGCCATACGACTTCCTCGTGGAGGGCCTCTTTGCCTCCCGAAGAATGCTCATACAGTCCGGTGGAAGATCTAGATGTCCGTACTGGATGAATTCAGGAGCCATGCCGTCAAGCGGAGGGAGGGGAGATTGGGGTGGAACACTCTCCCCTTGTCCTTCGTCAGCAAGCTCGGCAGGCATGGCAACCTCCTCTGTGGTACCTCCGACAGCTGGAGTAGATCTGGGTACCACCACTGCTGGGGCCACTCCGGTGCTATTAGGATCATCCGAGTTCTGGCCCTGTAGAACTTCTGAATCACAGCCGGGATGAGAGGGAGAGGAGGAAAAGCGTAAAGCAATGTCCTCGACCAGCTGATCAAAAGCGCGTTCCCCTGCGACCCCCGTTGAGGGAACCTGGAGGCGAAGACGGGGCATTTTTTGTTGTCCGCGTCTGCGAACAGATCGATGTCTGGTATGCCCCACAAGCGGAAGATGTCTTGAGCGACGTCTTCGTTGAGCACCCAGTCGTGCGCTTCGACGAAGTCTCTGCTGAGGCCATCCGCCTGCACGTTCAGGGTCCCTGGCAGGTGAACAGCGACGATCGTCAAGTTTCTCGCCAGAAGCCATTTCCAGATTCACTGGGCCTCCAGAGACAGGACCCGAGATCTGGTCCCTCCTTGCTTGTTCAGATAGAACATAGTTGTGGTGTTGTCCGTCTGAACCTGAACATAGTCGGTCTGCAGGGATGGGTACAGGGACTTGAGAGCGAGATGGACTGCTCGTAGCTCCAAGAAGTTGATGTGATAGCTCTGATCGGTAGCGGACCAGAGACCTTGTATTTGAAGCCGGCCCATATGAGCCCCCCAGCCCTGCATGGAGGCGTCTGTGACCACTGTCTGTGTCGGAGGCGCCTGATGGAAAGGGACGCCGTGAAGCAGATGGGAGCGCTTCATCCACCACCGGATGGAATCTTTGGCGGCTTGATGAAGGGTAATGTGATCTTCCCAGCGGCCGGACCTCTGAGACCACTGATCCTCTAGGTCTTGTTGCAGAGGACGCATGTGCAGACATGCGTTGGGCACGATGTAGATGCACGAGGCCATGGATCCCAGGAGAGATGACACTTGTCTGGCTGTGGGATATTCCGTGCTGAGAAGCGTGCGGCTTTTTTGCAGCATGGTGGATAACCTCTCCTCCGAAGGACACACGCTTGCGCTTGAGGAGTCTAGAGAGGCGCCCAGGTAGTGGATCCGCTGAGTTGGATTGAGGATCGACTTCCTGTAGTTGACCTGAAGGCCCAACGAGTGTAGAAGGTTTAGGAAGAACGAGAGATGACTCTGGAGTTGAGCCGGAGTGGAACTTTTTGAGAGCCAGTCGTCTAGATAGGGGTAGACGAATATCTTCCGTTTGCGGAGAAATGCAGCCACCACAGCCATGCACTTTGAGAACGTTCGTGGCGCGGACTTGAGGCCGAATGGCAGGACCTTGTATTGATAATGTTGGCGAAAGATGTGAAATCTGAGAAACTTCCGATGTTTCGCTGAGACAGGAATGTGGAAGTATGCATCCTGTAAGTCGATGGCACACATCCAGTCCCCCTGGTGTAGATGTGGGAAGATCTGGTGCAGTGCTAGCATCCTGAATTTTTCTCTTCTGAGAAATCTGTTGAGTAGGCGGAGATCGAGGATGGGTCTGTAGTCTCCGATCGCTCCTCTTTTCTGAACAAGAAAGTACCGGGAATACACTCCCTGATTCCTCTGCCTGTTTGGTACTTCCTCTATGGCGTTTTTGGAGAGGAGAGTGGCAACTTCGTCCTTTAAAAGCTTGTTTTGGCTGGGAGGGAGTGGCTGTTTCCGTGGGGGTACCTGCGGAGGGGGAGATTTGAACCTCAGCAAGTAGCCACGCTCTACAATACTCAGCACCCATCTGTCGTTTGTAATTGCATTCCCCTCTGCCAGGTGAACGGTGATACTTCCTCCTACCGGAGTGGCGAACGAGCGCGGAGGAAGTAAGTTTTCACTGTTTGGGAGGTTGCTTGTTAGAGTACTGCTGCTGTTTAGCATTTCCTCTTCCTCTGCCCCGGCCCCTTTGCTGAAACTGGGACCTCTGTTGGTTTTGAGAGGACCATTGGGGCGTTTGAACGCGCTGGTGAAAGGCACGTTTGTTGCCCTGGCGAAAGCGCTTGCGGAACTCTTTGCGCTTTTCCTGTCCCACAGCCTTTACGGTGTCCAATTCCGTTTTCATCTTGCTCATTTGGTCGTCCGCATGAGCTCCAAATATCGATGATCCATTAAACGGCAGATTAAGAATTCTTTTCTGCGCATCTGGTTTGAGGCCCGTTAATCTGAGCCAGGCCGAACGGCGGGAGCAGATGCCATGGGAGTAGCCATGCGCGGCTAGGTCTGATGCATCCGCCGCTGCGCTTATTACTTGGTTGGCCACCAGTCCGCCTTCTTGGAGGATCTCCGTGAAGTCCTGCCTGTCCTCCCTAGGCAATTTCTCCACGAATCTGGCCAGGGAATCCCATAGGGAGCGATCATACCTCCCCAGCAGGGCTGAAGCGCTAGCGACCTTCATGTGCGAGGCAGAGGTGTTGCACATTCTCCTGCTGTAGGAGTCCATCAGCTTGCTGTCCTTCTCAGGGGGGACAGAAGCAGATACTGAGGCTGAGTGAGACTTCATGGCCGCCGCCACGATCACCGAATCCGCTGGCGGGTCCGCCCTCAAGAATAAAGGGTCCTCGGTCGGAGCCTTGTACTTCTTTGCTATTCTCGAGGGAACCGAGCCCGCTGTAGCCGGTGTAAGGAACGTGGCCATCGCTGGTTCTAACAATCCTGGCACCAACGGGAGCAGAGGTCTGGGAGCTGACCGATGGTGTAAAGTGTCAAAGATCACAGAAGTGGGTGCCTGAGGGATGTGCAGTGCGATGTTCAACTTCTGCGCCCCTCTACCCAGGACGTCCGAGAAAGTTACAATGTCATCCACCGGGGACACTCGCGATGGAGGCATGGATGAAAAAGTAGGAGAGTAGTCCCGGACTGAGGATCTTGTGGATGAAGTTCCAGTGGACGACCTGGTGCGTCGCCTCTTGTGGGAGCGTTCGCTATGGTGAGCCCTTGACCCTGATCTGCGCTTGGACGGAGATCTTGGACGTTTTGGCGCGGTGTGACGGTCCCTGGAACGAGACCGGCGTGGTGAAATTGGCCTTGGATCCCTCGGAGGCGATTTACTCCTGCGCGGTGGGGAATACGTGGGGGAGTAGTCCGATCCCGGACTCCGACATGCGCCAGCGCCCACATCTTGTAACCAGCGCGGTGACAGTCCGAACCGCTCTGGAGCCTCGGGTGATCCTTCCGGAGATATTTGCACGATGTGCAGTCCCGGAGATGATGACTGTTCTCCTGGGGACCTCTCCGCGGGCGCTCCAGTTTTCGCCCTCGACGTCGAATCCCTTGACGTCGACGACGTCTGCGTCACCATCGGCAAGTGTGAGGTATGCCGTTCTGGTCTCGACAGCGGTCTCGACGCCGATCGCGGAGACCTCGACGTCGATCTCCTCTTCTCTGGCACCTGACGTCGGCTAGATGACCTCGACGTCGGCCGTGTCTTCGACGTCGACCTCTCTCGACGTCGACTGGGCGACTTTGACGTCGACCTCTCTCGACGTCGACCGAGCGACTTCGACGTCGACCTCTCTCGACGTCGACTGGGCGACATCGACCTCTCTCGACGTCGACTGGGCGACTTCGCTGTCGACCTCTCTCGACGTCGGCTGGGCGACTTCGACGTTGACGTCTCTCGACGTCGATGTGGTGATCTTGACGTCGCTCTTCCTCTCGATGTCGACCTTCTATGTCGCTGAGTGGGGGTAACCATCGACGGCGACCGGCCCACTCGCGGCGGAATGTACGTCGCCGCATCTCTCGACGTCGACCCCCTCGAGGGTGGCGGAGAGTGTCTCGACGTCGACGGAAGCCTCGACGTCGACGGAGACAATCCAGATGTCACCGGACTAGCAGCCTTCGAGCCCGAAGGGCCGCCTCTCGACGCCGACTTACTTTTGCGCGGCGGAGACTCTTGATGGTGGGATGAATCCCTCGACGCCGAAGTTCTCTGCCTTCTCGCCGGCATCCTCGACGTCGACGGCGAACCTCTTGGACTCCTGGTCTTTTTGGAGCCCGGGGAGCTGGTATGTCGCCGTTTCTGTACTTGCGTAGCTGAAGAAGGTGGTCTTGATTAGGAATGCTCGCCTTCACGACGGCTACGTTCCTTCTCCAGTCTTGCATGCAGTTTAATGCGCTCTCTGTCCCTCAGAGTGCGCTTTGAGAACTTCTGGCAGTGGGGACACTGGTCAGGATCGTGTTTTGATGGTAAACACACAATACACACCGAGTGTGGATCCGCCAGTGCCATTTTATTGCCACAAGAAGGGCATTTCCTAAATAAAGGAGACATTCTGACTGGAAAAAATTGGAAAATTCACTGGAAACCAGCAGAATTAGCCCTTAGAAGCCAGACAACGTCGAAAAAAGCTTGAAAAAGCTGTAATTCAAAATTTCAGTCAAAAAACTGAAGAGCTCAAGCTCCAGGATCCTCACAGAAGGAGCCGGAAAAAAGAACTGGCCCAACTGCCACCTGTAGTGCATCATGGGAGCAGGGGGTCACAGGCAGGCCTTAAAGGCACGGTCCCCCTACTCTAATGCCTTAAAGGCAGGGTGTCAGTTTTCTTGGTTTCTTGATACTCTGCTGCAGCCTACTGGCAAATGCCTACAATTACATGTTGCTTTATGGCAATAAAGCAGTGCTGTGTTATAATTTGCCTGATGCTTCCTTTTTTCCTTACGGGTTACGGGGGCACTACTATGCAAAAATATGTAATTTACAGCATTGCCATGTTTTGAACATTATTAGGCTGCATTTATATGTTTTCACATATGTATATATATATGTATATATATGTATTTTCTATATGCTCCGGGATCCCGCACATGGGCGGGGATTATTCATAGATTATGACTATTGATGAGTATCCCCTGGATGAGAACTGTTGTTTGAAAGAAGGACACCCATATACTATAGTAAATTAACCAAAACTCCTGAGCTAATGAACTGGTTATTCACCTCATGACTATGTAAGAGGAGAGCTGGGGAGTGGAGGAGGAAGCATTAACCACCTTCAATGATCGATCCCACAGTATCAATGAGTAGGATGCATAAGACTCACCACATTCCTGAAAGTTGATGCTTGCTCTCTTATCCACAACAAGTAGCATCTGGCACAGAGCTGGAACAGATGAAGTATAGTCCTTTTCCAGCATATAGCTCAAAATCTCTTTCCAAAATTCCTGCAAGAAAGAGCGACAAAAGCGTTATTTATATCAATAGCATTTAATAAGGCTTTATTCCCACAGATAAACAGTCATTCCCAGTGGGAGGGATTTTGGCACCTTAGGTCATGTGTCACTTTGCAAGTCCACCTCTCCTGAAGATAGGGCTGCATTTAATTCTTCTCCTTCCCTATACCATTCCTTGCTGATGGTATCCAAGGCAGATGCCTAGTACTACACTGATGTAGCATCATCCCCGTTTAATGCTACAATCTGTGGTTCTGCATCCAAGCAGAATTAACCCATTATTTGCAGAGAATGTGTGCAACATTTACTCTCCAAAATCTCTGCAAGTGAGCTGAACTTTGCAAATGATCACATTATCTGATGCTATCTTCATAGACTTATCTTTATAAATGTTCCAGAGTATGCAAAGCCATTGCTGGGCTGGGAATGCAAGACCCTGTTCATATGAAATATTGGTGCCTGATTTAACACTTGGGGCAGGTAGCAAATATTAGATGCAAATTGAGGAACAATGTTTGGCAAAATGACTGATGTACCATTCAGTCTCATTTCAAACTCGCTATTTATAATGAGATGCAAAACCTCCTGCCTCATTAAAATTAATGCGGTAGGATTTAATCAGCAACCTTCTCCGAATGCTGCAAACACTGGGAATGAGGACTGCATGTGACAGCCGACCTCAATCCCAGCAGCAGAAGAAACAGCCTTTACATTGAGTCTTGAACCACGCTGTGCCTTAACAACGTGGTCCAAACCACAAATGCATCTTTACAATGCATTCCTTCACCACGCAAGTTATTACAACGACTTGCCTTTAGGAAAGCATTGTTTGACTAATGTTGGACTTTAAATCCAACACTTTCCCTACTGTTGCGCAGACTGGAGTTGGAATACTAAATTGTACTATTCCAAAGTCCAGCGCTTTCCCTTAGGCAAGTCATCGTAACAACTTGTGTGGTAAAGCAATGCATTTAAACATGCATTCGTGGTTAAGACCACGTGGTTAAGGCAGGCTTGATAAATGCCTGCATGGTTCTCATATACAACACTACAGCAAAGGGAGCTTTACTACAACATGCTTGTATGTGAGGTGGAGGATAATGAACGTCACCTGGGATTTCAGGAGCCTTTGGACATTCTGCAATATTTATATTTTTTACACTCCTAGTTGAATGACCCACCTTGTTTCACATCCTTCTCACTTACCTCATCAGTATTTCTATGGCATAATGCAATTTATTTGAGGAGCTGAGAGATTTGGATGCGGATGGTCTCTTCCTCAACATCTGATTTATGATCTGTGTGACTAGCACGCTGTAAAATATGGAAAGACAAGAGAAGTAAAGCAACATGTATTTTCCCATAATTTTCACTACGTTTTCTCTCCTCGTGGAGGAACAGGAGATTAAACAGTCAAAACAGTACAACTTTCTAATCAAGGTTATAAGCACAAAGAGACTCTCTTGGCTTAAATTCAAATGTGAAAGCAAAACCAATAGCCTCAAAAATGTAAATAAAAATTTATAAATGAGGTTATGCTCTCATGCTCCGCTCTGTAGAGTACAAATTATGCAGTCATTTGGAGGGGACGGGAATTGCATTCATATACTGCCAAAATAACGGTGGACTCACAACACAGATTGGGCCACCTCATGCACCCTCCCCCGACCAGTTAATGGGGAAGTATGTGCTACATTATGGGACTTCTTGCTCTCAATAAGGACAAAAAAATACCATGAGCTACATTTTTGGGATGCAGTGTTGATATGAAATACTGATTTGACGTATGTTAATGCTACTTTGTTCAGGATTTGGTAGTTTGCCCTGTTATGCATTTAAACGGTAAAGCTGGGTATGTAACAGAAAGGAACCCACTGGCTAATGCAGTGAAAATCACAGCATTTCAGTGCAGTGGCTGAATGCCCATGTGCCTTGCCAAATCACCCCAGACATTTCCCAGTTAGCCCCAGTAAAGTCTAATGGTCAGTAGGCTCCAACAGGCTAGATTGTGTGGTAGGCCTCTGCACTGCCTGTGAGCACTGCTGTTGAGACATGTATGGAGCCAGTGCCATTTGCATGGTGTCTGAGCATTTTATTTCTGTGCATTCAAGCCAGTCAACATGTGCATCAGGTTAGCTAAGCTGGGATCTATGTGTTCAATCATAATTGTTACAGAGCGATGCAACATAAGCACATGCATTTGAATTGTCCCCGGCATCAGGCCTGTGGTAAAAAACAATGGACAGAGTCTGGCTTATCTATTAGTTGTGCTTAATGTGAACCCAAGAGTAAGACTAAGCATGTACTGCAGACACACTGGGTTATGGCTTAGCCACATGAAGATGGATACCAGATGTCATCAGTGTTACCCAATCCCCACACATACTAAGGGGCATGGACTTGAGCAATGCATCTTGGTACAACTATTCTCTAACATGGGTGCTTTGGCCAAGCTTGAGGAAGTCCTACCTGTTCAAAGAGATCAAGAAGGTCATGGCACGTTTGCTGTTATGGAGGGATTGGTGAGACAATAAGTCACTGTGTCCTACTCTCCCTGATACACTGGCAAAGGGAAGTATTCTGCAGCCTTCAGACAACATGCTACCTCCCATTGCCTATGCTGCCACAGCATCGCCTGCAGCCCCACAAGCACTGGTGAAGGGCACTGATCCAACAACCATTCCTGGTCCCTAGTCAAATGACAGGTGTTTCCTCCAGCTACTACAGATAGGATCAACATGTAAGTGCCCTTAGGACTTGAGACGGTCCAAGAAAAGAGAAGAGGCTGAAGAAGAGCCCAATACAAAATCACACCTGAGACCTGTGGAAGAGGAGGGTAAAGAAGGAGAAAGGGAATACTAAAGGATATTATCAGACCACTTTCTGATACTCATTGTTCACAACAGGGGACGATTTTGCACACCAAAAGAGCAGGATGAAAGCCACAAAATGGTCAGAAGTACCACTGTCCTTCTCAAACTAGCTGCAATGACTGAAATTTGGGGACACGGACTTCACTTGCACTTGACATCACTAACTTGGACCCCACAGTAGTAAGGGTACACTGTGTTAAACGTTTCGCAATACTGGAAAAACCATAGATAAGGTATACTGTCAAAGTGAAAGCTACAAATAAATTTACTTGAGAGCACTTGGATGGTTTAGTTCAAGTCATGGGCGCCCTGAAAGAACAAGACATGAAGAAAAGGCATGCACAGTGTTGGCACTGATGGTCAGCAGCTGAATTTCAGGTGCAAATGTAAGCAGATAGATGGAGCAAGGAAGACCTTTAAAGCAAGGAAGGGAGAAAGACGCTCTGGAGTGGAAGCGGGGGAACATTAGACTTAAATAGAGAACATGGAATGTCAAGGTGGGCCTATGAGAACTAAATAGAGGAACACAAGGTCTATATTCCACCACCAGGGGCAAATATGGGACACTGCAGATCTATATATATGGCATGGGAGCTACATTGGGGTACAAGGAGTCTAAAAGGTCCCCTCATTTCTTTTGGACTGACTACGGTTTGTCGTACTTTAATATTCGGGACCGCGTAGGGGACAGGGCCCTACCCCTGTCTATCTTGGTATTAGCAAACCGCAAATGGTAAACGCGGCATGTACGAGTGCTTTATATACCGTTCTAGCTATGAATGCACTGTGTACACGTTATTCTGCTTCACTACGCGGGTTCCATTTTGGAAGCAGTGGCCATCTTGTCATTGCCCTCACATAGGCTATAATGGAGTAAATACGGGCCTCACAGTACATGGGCTTTCCCTCTGACTTCTCTGTGACCTGGGCAGCTGGCTCTGCTGCCCCAGGTCAAACCGGTCTCACGAGCTCCCCTTCCTCCGTCCACCTGTGATTAGCATCAGGGCTTGACCCATCATAAAACCCTTTCATTCTATACAATCCCCCGGCTAATCTCTTCCACACCTGCTTGTTCCTGCTTTATGACTTGTTTCCCAAAACAGGAGATGCTCATGTTTATTGGGGGGTCTATTGACATCTAATGTGGGATCTGAACCTTACTGTGTAAATCATTGTGGGCTGGCCGAACTGGAATGTGGGATGGTCATCATGACTCTGCCTTTTCTTTGTAATGTACACTTGTATATTGCCGTATCATAAAACCTAGGAATGTATGCTTGAGGCAAGGAAAAGCGTATTTAAGATGAAGTCCGTTTCTATGATTTTCAGCAGTCTCCTGAGAACATACACGCTGTTGTACTTCTAGGATACCTGTCATTGGTCTGCAGCCAATAAACGAATCTTTGACTTCACCCAGAAGACTCTGTGTTTCTGTAGGTCTGGAACAGGGTGAACCCAGAAGTCATAGGGTGTGTGCCCCTGCACCGCTGGGTCTAAAATACCCAGTACTTCAGTTTGGCGCCCAACGTGGGGCGATTTCAGCGGTACCAGTCCAAGCCAGAGGTTCGTGAGGAGCTTCGTGTGGAAATTCCGGAGGAAGGCCGCCACTTCATCGACCCCTGCATGTCGACGTGGTCCGAAAGTCTTTTCTGCGAGGTTCTCCGCGTCCCGACGGCTACGAAGGACTGCTGCCCTGATTAATCGACCTGTTTTGGACCCTTGACGAATCTGAGAGAGCGAAACAATCGAGAGAGTCTTCTGGTGACGCCATCAATCAGCAATATTCAGTTAAGTATAAGTGGAGCGTCTCCCGTTTGTTTTTGGTATCCTTCGGGATCGTTTGATTTGGTAATTTGGTACTTTGGAGTTTGCAAACGCCAAAACCAGAGGACTCGTGTATTCACGAGAATATCGTAATCGATAATCCTTTGACGGTTGGATCTAGACTAGTGAGCAAAGATGCCTGGTTCTGGACTATTTGGTAGATTATTCTGTTTGGGTTGTGGAAAAGATTTCCAGCTAGAGGAATCATGTCCGGTTCCTCCGGTTGGTACTCCAACTTATGAGCTCTATGTAAAACATGGTGTAGGCCCCATTGCATATAACGAAGTGTGGATCCACTACACCAGGAAAGATGGTGTTTTAAAATGGCCCCAAAATGGTAGTTTTGATACCGATATTTTAGATAATTTAGAAATTAAATTGTTTAAGAAGAAAGCCCGGCCGGCGATGTTTGACTCTTTCCGCTTATGGCGAAAGGAAGCCAAACAGAAGGAAATTAAGTTAGCGAAAAAGAATAAGAGAGAGAAAGGTATGACAGTAATGCAAGCAGCTGTACGATTCAAAGACAATGAGGAGGAACAGATGAATGAGCAATTGCACAGGCAGCATAAGTTAGGGATTGACAAATGTTACCCAGCTTTACCACATTCTAAGCAGAATGAGTCCGAAGAAAAGGAGAAAGATCCCCTGATGTCACATTTGTTGAGTTCGCCACCCCCGTATGCTCAAACTGCCACGGCGCCTCCCCAGCTTGTAAATATGCCACCTCCAGTGCATATACTGCAAGCCTTGCCGCAACCGCCAGTTGTTTTGCAGCCGGTTCCTATCCCTGTAGCGCAGCCCTCTCAAGCGCCGCCAGTTGTGCTTCCAACTGCCCCCGCACTTCCTGCGACTTTGCCTAATTCAGCAACTGCCTCCCCTGACACTCTTCCTTCCACCACTCCAGTACCTGTCTCTACATCCTCTTTTCTTCCCTCTGTTTTTCCCCCTGTTCTCGCCTCAGCTTCTCCTTCAGCGCGACAGCGCTTAGCTAATGTGGTTACTACATTAATGTCTCCTCTCTTCGAGTCATCTGGTGCGACTCCTGGTTTACAGCGTAAGCAATTGCGCAGTCAATTGCCTAACCCTGACGAGAAAAAGGTAATAGATAACATGGCGCGTAGATGGATTGTTTTTCCTTCACTGTACGATGTGGAATCAGTTGTCAACGTTTTCCATCAGTGGGATGCCCCAAAACAGAGATATGTGTTTGAGAAAATGTGCGAAATTCTCTGTGAAGAATTGGAAGATAGTGGTAAAAATCCGAACCCGCAGGAATTGTGTAGAGTGAGGTTCGATTTTGGAACTGATATAATTGTGGACCGTGGAGTAGATAAAGCAGTTGCGGTTGTATTGTCCTTGAGGAATGATGATTGCCAACAATCATTGTTTGAACAGGATGTCCTTGTGGAGAAAAAGGTAAAAGCGCGACAATACCCTATGAGAGAAGTTCCCCCGGTATGGAAGGAAGCGGTTGCAGCTGCCGGTGGTAACCCCGCTGTGGCAGCGCATTTCCAGCGTGTTTGGGTGCATGTTCCATGGAAGCGCTCTGAGGTGTTAGCGCTTAAGCAGTCCTTGCCTGATCCCCGTAAGAACCCAGCAGGTTATTATAAAGAGTTGTCACAGACGGCAGGGTCATGCATTATGAATCTGGCAGACATAGACATGTTGTTTGGTAATGTTGTTCCACAGCCCCTATGGGGGTCAATTCGTAATGTAGATCACAATGCAGAACTAGGGGATACATGGGCTAACATTGTTGCTGCTGATGCTAGACAAACTGGTGGCGCGAAACCAGAACCTTTAGTAGCTGAACTGCCTGGTAGAATCATCACGTATATGAAGACAATAATGCCTGCGATGCGCGTAAATTGGGACAAGTTATCTGCATGCAAGCAGAAGAAAGATGAGACAGTGTCAGACTTCTTTACTAGGTTTGAAGAAACGTTTATTGACCACAGTGGGCAGGACATGAGTACTGAGGGTGGCCAACGGTTGTTTGTGGATAAGTTTGTGCAGAATTTACTTCCTGACCTGTGTAAAAAGTTAAAAGATTCAGAAAGTTCTTGGGCTGTTTCTTCTTCAGCGCAAATACTGGCTACTGCACAGTATTATGAAAATAGAGATAAAGACGAGAAAGATAGAACAGAGAAGAAAACGAAGGAACTAAAGACAAAGGTCCTTTTACAGCAGGCCTATCCGCCACGTGGAGGTCAGAATAATTATAGGCAACCCCAAGGTGTCTATCATCAACCCCAACAGTTTCAGAACAACCAGCAAATGAACGGGTATTACCAACCACGTGTCCCTGTAGGTCCCAACCAATGTTCATACTGTAAAGAGGAAGGTCATTTTAAATATAGTTGCCCTAAATTAATGCAGCGGAACGGTAATGCGTATGGCGCAAGAGGTAGGGGTGGTCAGCAAGCTCCTAGAGGCAGAGGGCGTGGAAGTGTTCCCCAGAACGCGCGTCCTCTGCCGCCTCAAAATACCATCAATAGCTTTGATCAGCAAGCTAACGCGATTAGTAATACGGCTCAGTATTATAATAGTGATTATTATGCAGAGGACGGTGATGCAGAAAGTAATGACTACTAGGACAGCCGTAGACAGAGAGAGGGAGTTGTTTCAGTGCCAGTGGATCAGAGTGGACCGTATGTTGAGGTGACTACAGCAAATGTAACGGAGCCTTTTCTGCTAGACACTGGTGCTGCAAAGAGTTCAATCATGCATTCAAAACTCCCTGGCGCACCTTTGTCTGGCGATATAAATGTTTCAGTAGGTTTTTCTGGCGCCCCAGTTAGGAACCCGATTTCCAGTCCCATGTCACTTTCTGTTGGACCTTGCGAGCTGAAAGCACCCCTGATTCTGACAACAGGTTGTGGTGAGAATTTGCTGGGATTAGATTTGTTGAAAAGATTGCATGCTACACTGTATTGTTCTCCTTCAGGAGTCCAACTTACATTAGGAAAGAAAGTGATTTCCCCAATGTACTTGTCTAAAAATACAATGCCGCCTGAATTGTCATCCCTTCCGGATGCCCTTTGGGCTACTGGTCCCAATGATGTGGGCCTCTTGGAGATACCGCCATATGTGGTGACTCTAAAGGCTAATGTCAGACTGCCACGTATTCCCCAGTACAAGATCTCTAATGAAGGGCAGAAAGCATTGTTGGACATTGTCAGCGACTTGATTACTAAGGGTGTGATAGAAGAGACAAGAGGCAACGTTTGCAATAGCCCGATTTTACCTGTCTTAAAACGAACGGATCCCTCACAGCCACCTGTTTACAGATTTGTGATTGATCTTAGAGAGGTTAATAAGATTGTTGTGCCACAGTTTCCGGTTGTCCCCGATATAACTGCCTTGTTAACGATGATTCCAGCCTCTGCTGCATGGTTTTCAGTGATTGATTTAAAGAATGCTTTCTTTAGCATCCCAATTGCAGAAGAGAGCAGAGATATTTTTGGTTTTAGTCTGGGAGGCCGAAGCTTCCGCTTCAAACGCGCTCCCCAGGGCTACTGTGAGAGTCCATCCATATACAGTCAGGCTTTGAAAGCGCAGCTTGATGCACTTGTTTTACCTAGTGGCGCTATCCTGATTCAGTACGTGGACTATTTACTGATCGCTGCGGATACTGAAAAGATTTGTAAAGAAGCCACATTGTCACTGTTGCGACATTTATCCGCTTTCCATCACAAAGTGTCTCTCTCTAAGCTGCAATATTGTCGACAAGAGGTGACCTACTTAGGTCATCTCTTATCGAAGGAGGGAAGGAAACTGACCCCAGAAAGAATTCAAGCCATTGCACAGTTGAGTGTGCCAAAAACACAGAGAGAAGTGCGTGCTTTCTTGGGCATCACTTCATACTGTAGGCATTGGATCCCTAGTTTTTCTTTGTTGGCAAAACCTTTAGTAGCCTTAACATGCAAAGACACACCGAATCCTATCCCATGGTCTGAAGAGTGCCAGAAAAGTTTTGTGGAATTGCGTAATGCATTATGTTCAGCACCTGTGTTGGGTACCCCCGACTACAGTAAGCCTTTTACATTGTATGTTCACGAGAAAGATGGATGTGCGTTGTCAGTGTTAACACAGCCTTTTGGCGACAGACCGCGCCCATGCGCATATTTTTCATCAACCTTGGACCCTGTAGCGAGGGCATTGCCAAGCTGTCTGAGAGCGACAGCTGCTGCAGCGATGTCTATCCGACAATCTGCTGGTTTGGTAATGGACAACACATTGATTGTTATGGTTCCACACGCTGTAGACACATTATTAAATAGGACCAAGACACAACACTTGACTAGTGCGCGATTATCAGGTTATGAACTTACACTGTTAGCAAATCACATACACATAAAGAGATGCAATACGCTGAATCCAGCTACATTGTTGCCAATTCCAGCAGACTCAGATGAGATTGAGCAACATGACTGTCTGTTCAGAACAGAAGAAGAGACGAAAGGGAGAGTAGATCTAAAAGATACTCCCCTGACTGAGTGTGATGGCACTTTATGGGTAGATGGGTCATGTTTCAAGCTCCCTAATGGTGACACGACTGCTGCATATGCTATCACGACTTTGCACACGGTCGTGGAAACTGCACGAGTGCCACATAATTCGGCCCAAGCAGCGGAATTAATCGCCCTCACGAGAGCATGTGTGTTGTCCGAAGGAATGAGAGTGAATATATACACAGATAGCCAGTACGCCTTTGGCGTGGCTCATAATTTTGGGCGACTGTGGAAGGAGCGTGGGTTCCTGACGTCGCATGGAGCTAAAATTCAGAATGGCAAGTTGGTGAATGATCTCCTTGAGTCACTGACCCTACCGTTGCAAGTTGCGATCATGAAATGCAGTGCGCACAGGAAAGTCACAGATGATGTTGGACGTGGGAATGCGTTTGCTGATGAGACCGCGAGAGAAACAGCACAGAATGTGAAGACTAGAATGTATGTTGCAGGCCCCGCAAGATGGGTTAATGATGTGGGAATGTGTGAGAACACAATAGAGAGTGTGAAGTCGCTTCAAGCTGAAGCCACAGAGGAAGAGTTAAGCAAGTGGAGAGAAAGTATGGGTAAGTTGGATGAGAATGGTTGTTGGATTGATCTGACAGAACATAGGCGATGGTTGTTGCCTGATGCATATGTGCTTCCAGTGGTTACTATGGCACATGGAATGGCACATATCAGTACGAAAGGTATATGCAAGTTGTTGGCTCCAGTATGGCAGAATGCTGGGATTCCCAAGTGTGCAGAGAATGTGGTCAAGAATTGCATAGTATGCTTGAAGTACAACCCTGGTAGGGGAACCCCAACTCCAGCTGGTCACTTTGCACCCCCATCATGTCCATTTGAAGTTTTGCAGCTAGACTTTATTCACATGGAAAGATGCAACAACCTGAAATATGTACTGGTGGTTGTTTGTGCTTTCTCAAAATGGATAGAGGCTTATCCTCTGAAAGATAACACTGCCCTATCCACAGCCAAAGCCCTTGTGAAGGAATTTTTCCCTAGGTTTGGGATGCCAAGAATGGTGTGGTGTGATAACGGAAGTGAGTTTGTGGGTAAAGTGATGAAGAATGTATGTGAAGGGCTAGGGATAAAGCAGAAGTTCCACGCTGCAAATCACCCCCAATCAGCTGGACTAGTAGAGCGCTACAATGGAGCCTTAAAGCTCAAGCTGGCCAAAATCCAGGCGAGCACCGGTCTTAAATGGCCTGACGCTCTGCCTCTAGCACTCCTGTCCACCAGAATGACCATACACTCACGAGTGGGATTTAGCCCTTACGAGGTTGTCTTTGGCCGTCCGGCCAATGTATGGGGTGTACCGAGGCCTACGAAGTTCAGTGAGATAGAGCATCCAGTACTGCTCGATTACCTGTATGATTTGACTGTTAAACTGCGTGTTTTGCACCAACAGGTACATGATACTCTTCCCAAAGCTTCTGAACCTCCTGGACACCCTATCAACCCTGGTACGTGGGTGCTAGTCCGAAATTTCCAGCGCAAGAGCAACGATGAGCCTCGCTGGATCGGCCCTCATCTTGTTCTTCTTTCGACAAGATCAGCAGTGCGAGTGAAAGGGAAGAAACACTGGATCCATGGTACCCACTGTAAGGTAGTCCCCTTGCCTCTGCCATATGACCAGTGGGTCAAGGAGGGTATCGCCGACTCAGAGACAGACACTGTACCTCGTTTTGTACCATTCAGTGACGCACGCATAAAAGACACAGTTTCAGACCAAGAGAGTGACAATATTCTGCAGGAAGCTGTGCCACCATCAAATCGACTGGACACCACTGAGCCTGAACTTTTGTTTCAAGACCAAACAGCACCTGGCCGTCTCCGCTATAATTTGAGACCTAGGCCCATGGACAAATAAAGATTTCCTCACTATTTCCTTTTTGACATTTTTTGCTCTCCCATCTGAAGGACTTTCTTGATTTTTGTTTTTCGAACCACCATCCGGGTTCTGCCGCAGGGTCGCGGTGCCAAGACTTTGGGGTACAGGCCGAAGACGCTAGGTCAACGGTTCTGGTTGGTCTAGGGCGTTTCCCTGGACTGACAGGCGTACTCCTTAGCAGAAGAAACTCATCCACCGCGAGCGGCCCGAGTAGAGGATGGAGTTTTTTAAGATGGAGAGACCGATTGAGGAAATGAACTTTAACGCAAGGATGTGTAGAATTGTAAAAAGTAAATGTTTTGTCTTTTTGTGCCTTTTTACACTGTGTAGTATCATAATGTTTATTGTAGGATTTGTGTTTTTCTCCGCTCAAAAGCCCATTGCACCCACTGAACAGCCTATACCTCTTTCTACTGCCTCCTCTCACTCTTTTCACCCTTTGCCTGAGCACGAACAGACCAGACGATCAGAGTCGTAAATAACTCGTTTATCCAGCTCTTGCACCAGCACCAACTGGTAATGAACACGACCAATTGCTGGGTGTGTGGGTTAATGCCCCATACCATTAACAAGGGTATTCCCTACCTGGTGCTGCCGTATAGTTACAATGGATCGTCATGGGCATTCCAAACCATGTTTCTCTATGCTCTAGATACATACTCCCCTCGCCAACCGCGTTCCATCAGACCTATCACCAATAATAAGGCTTTGATGAAAGGAGTTGCCGATATGAGTAGGGATATCGATGCATACTCATCCATTCCCAAAGAAGAGTTGAGACCTTATGTAGGATGGAACGCGACGGGGTATAGTATTAGTTTGGGTGAAAGACAGCGAAAAATCTCATCTCCAATCTGGGTCGTACCCCACATGGGTCGGTTCTGCTTACAGGGTAATGGTCAGAATCCTAGAGCTCAACTGGGAAGAAGTGACTGTACTGAAACGTACACCTTCCCATCACAGTTTTCCCCTGCGTTTTTGGCTGCCAAGGGCACATATTTCATCTGTAATGACCGAGCATATACATGGCTGCCCCCTGATTTTTCGGGCACATGTTATATTGCGAACTTGCTACCGCCGACATTTACTGCTGCCTCTGACTAGCACAAGACCAGAGTTGTGAGAGGTGTGATTAGTAAGGAGGATACTGCCGGTCAGGAAGCAGGAGACTTCTTCTTGGGTTTCCTGCCGTTTTGGGGACCTATGGTCAATAGTAGGAACCTGAGACAGCTGACTCGTGTGGTTGAATCCACTGTCAATGTAACGGCTGGTGCCCTTAGTAATCTGACAGCTGAGCTCCAAGCGGATCGCCTCATGACTCTGCAGAACCGTATGGTTCTAGACGTTATTCTTGCAGACCGCGGTGGGGTATGCAAGGTCATCCAATCCAGTTGCTGCATTTTCATACCAGATAATGCTCCAACAGTGTATCAAGCCATCTCCAAACTCCACAAAATATCTGAAGCCATACACGTGGATAAGGGAGAATGGTCACTGGTGGGGTGGTTCTGGGAATTGATATCTGCCTGGGGTTGGAAAGTTCTGATGGTCATTGGAATGATCTTAGCCATTCTTTTCCTGTTCTGTCTGTGTATACAGTGTGCTCCTGCGATATGTGGCCTCTGTGCTACCTTATGTGTAAGGAAACCTGTATCGAGGGACGAGCTAAGTAATAGGATGATGCTACAGCAACATCTCCATGACTTTGCGGACATTGACCTAGACTCGGATTAAGATGAGTATAGTGATTGCCTATGTAAGGGCAAAAGGAGGGTCTGTCGTACTTTAATATTCGGGACCGCGTAGGGGACAGGGCCCTACCCCTGTCTATCTTGGTATTAGCAAACCGCAAATGGTAAACGCGGCATGTACGAGTGCTTTATATACCGTTCTAGCTATGAATGCACTGTGTACACGTTATTCTGCTTCACTACGCGGGTTCCATTTTGGAAGCAGTGGCCATCTTGTCATTGCCCTCATATAGGCTATAATGGAGTAAATACGGGCCTCACAGTACATGGGCTTTCCCTCTGACTTCTCTGTGACCTGGGCAGCTGACTCTGCTGCCCCAGGTCAAACCGGTCTCACGAGCTCCCCTTCCTCCGTCCACCTGTGATTAGCATCAGGGCTTGACCCATCATAAAACCCTTTCATTCTATACAATCCCCCGGCTAATCTCTTCCACACCTGCTTGTTCCTGCTTTATGACTTGTTTCCCAAAACAGGAGATGCTCATGTTTATTGGGGGGTCTATTGACATCTAATGTGGGATCTGAACCTTACTGTGTAAATCATTGTGGGCTGGCCGAACTGGAATGTGGGATGGTCATCATGACTCTGCCTTTTCTTTGTAATGTACACTTGTATATTGCCGTATCATAAAACCTAGGAATGTATGCTTGAGGCAAGGAAAAGCGTATTTAAGATGAAGTCCGTTTCTATGATTTTCAGCAGTCTCCTGAGAACATACACGCTGTTGTACTTCTAGGATACCTGTCATTGGTCTGCAGCCAATGAACGAATCTTTGACTTCACCCAGAAGACTCTGTGTTTCTGTAGGTCTGGAACAGGGTGAACCCAGAAGTCATAGGGTGTGTGCCCCTGCACCGCTGGGTCTAAAATACCCAGTACTTCAGTTTGCTGTTCCCTAACACATTCACCTACACAAATATGTACATCTGCCACTTACTTGCTCTTTGGTGAGGAGGTTGTTTTTTTAAAGCACAGATTCAATCACAGCTCTTCCATACATATCATAACAACCTTTGGCTGTTAAACTGGATATTACACTTAAAGTAGCAAGAATAACCTAGCATGTTTTGTGAGAAACCCTTTTGGCATGTAAATAGGATCAAATCCCACATTCTGGTGAGGGAGCAGCAAGGGAGTGTGAGGAAACCATACAATCTCTCCTTCCCTTTTGTTCACAGAGGAGAGAGATATACATTTTTTATGTGTGGAAAGCTAGTACCTTGAAACAATATTGGAAAAGAGTTATTGAGACAGCCTGAGAATGAAACTAGAGTCAATTTAATTAAACTATTTTTACAGAGTGTCTGACCAAAGTGTGATTGAGGGAATAATCAAACGCTCCAGGTAGACTACACCTTCTATAGGTGCCTGGGACTTGGTAAAAGATTGCAAAACATTGCAAAATATGTCTAGGTAGGTTACAACCAACAAAGAACCTCTCAGGACCTTGTATTGATTACGAAAACGCAAATGAGAATGAAAAATAGGCTGTGTATTCCACTACTGTGGAAAATGAAAACAACCTAGAGTAGTCAGTGCTTATTTTGTGCTGGTGCTTTCCGGTGCTTAGCACCGTCACTTACTTTTCAGGGATGTGTCTACAAGTATCCGCACGACTGCACGTCGTCACATATGATGACATGATGTTATAATTACCAATACTGACTCAGTGAATCGGAGTCGGCGCAGAGTGCTGTTCTGGGTCTCCTGAGTCCCAGTGTGCTTCGGTTGAGTGTGAATGTGAGCCGGAGCAAAGTGATTACTGCATTCATTAATCATATAATAATACTGATGTGATGGCATCATGGCGGCGTCACGCAGCCCTTAGTTCAGTGGACTGTTGCCGGTGGTGGGCGGGAGCAGTACTGGGCGGGAGCCAGACACTAATTGGGTTGGATTTGTTTGTGTGCACTGCACACAGATTTCTTTCCGCTTGCCACCCCCCGGCTCACCCACACCCCACGACTTATCAGCCCAACCACTTTGAGGGCAGGCAGCAGCACCAGGCGGCCTATCAGGTAATAAAGGAAGTGCCCCACAGCCTAGGCAGACAACGAGTGTAACCGTGAGTACTAAGCAGTCAGACATCATGCCATTCGACATGCCCAGTGGTGCCGTGTCGGGCACCAGGGTAGCTCCGGTTCCATCCACAAGATTCAATGACGCACTGTTCCTGGCCCTGCCCCGGCCCACGGTAAACATTTATTTAATACACCATTATATCGCAATAGGGCTGGCCGGCCGGCGGCCCGCCCACCGCCGGCTAAGTTGTTAAAGAAGGGAAGGCCCTGCCCCTTGAAATATCCTTACAAGTTTCGAAATTGATGATGCATGCTCCTGCCTGGGCTCAGCTGGCTTGGCCTAGTAGCGGCCGCCGGCCGTGCGTACACATTATAGCCCCCGGCCCACGGTACGCATTAATATATCACAATAGGGCCACTGCCAGGTGGTGTTAAAGTTAAAGGCCTCGCCCAGCCCCTGCCTTTGAACTTAGTATCCTCCCCTAAACAGTTTACGGCTTAACAGTGGCTTAGTGGCTATCTGAGTCGGAGCCGGCACAGAGTGTTGTTCTGGCCTGGGTCTCCCGAGTCCCGGTGTGTTTCGGTTGAGTGTGAATGTGAGCCTGTCACCGGAGCAAAGATCACTGGCATTCATTGATCATATGATTGTATGTGATGGATGGCGTCATGGCGGCGCTGCGGCCCTTAGTTCAGTGGACTGTTGCCGGTGGTGGGCGAAAGTCAGACACTGATTGGGTTGGATTTGGTTGTGAGCGCTGCGTGCAGATTTTTTCCCGCTTGCCACGCCCTGGCACATCCGCACCCCATGAGTTATCAGCCTGACCACGTTGAGGGCAGGCAGCAGCACCAGGCGGCCAATCAGTTAATAAAGGCAGTGCCCCGCAGCCCTGGCCAACACGAGTGTAACCGTAAGTACTAAGCAGTCAGACATCATTCCATGCCACATGCCCATTGCCAAACCAACGCAACTTTTTTTTTTTCAGCATGGTGGTGTGTCGGGCACCTGGGGTAGCTCCGGCTCCATCCACAAGATTCGATGACGCACTGTTCCTGGCCCTGCCCTGGCCCAGGGTACACATTAATTTAATATATCATTAGTGTATCCAAATAGGGCCGGCCGCCGCCCGCTGGGGTTAAGTTGTTAATGCCACTAAGCATGATGTTGTAGGGGCTGTGCAGCAGGCAGCGTGGCGCATGCAGTATTTTTCCAATTGCCACGCCCCGGCACTCCACGAGCCATCAGCCCAACAACATTGAGGTTGAGGGCAGGCAGACAGCAGGACCAGGCAGAGTCTATATCATTATCCGGTAATAAATAAAGGCAGTGTCCCGTAGCCCCGGTTGCCCGGCCCACCATGATTCGAGTATAAATAATAACCAACCGTAACTGTAAGTACCAACTAAGCAGGTCATTCCATGCATGCCATGCCCATTGCCAAACCAACACTGGTTTTTTTTTGTTTGAGCATGGTGGCATGTTGGGCACTGTGGTAGCTCCGGCGGCGGCTCCAAAAGACTCAATGATGCACTGTGCCTGGCCTGGTCTAGTAGCGGACGCCAGCGCCGGCCCACATACACATTTATTATATATCACAATAGGCCGGCCAGGGTTAAGAAGTTAAAGGCCTGTCCCTGCCCTTGAAGTATCCTCCATTCCTACCCTAACAGACACATAGACATAAAGGAGCTCTTTAAGCATGATATGGTTTTTGTGCTTGTAAAGTTGTAATTGTGCCTTAAAATGTATTAAAGAAAACGATGTGCAAAAATAACTGACAGGAGTAGGTCCGTCAACCTGCAATGTCCTCCATTAATTTAATTTGAAGCCAGTTACATTGTGCGACAAGTATTGGCTTCCAGCACTAGTCCCGGTGGCAGGAGGGGGTGTGGGGGTATGCTGGGTGGCTAATGAATACCGCACGCCACCTGAACTTAATAGCACTTGATCAAACAGGAGGCTGGAGGCCCCGTGGATAGTGGACTCTTTGTGCAACTGGTTTTATTTGTTTCTTTTCAGAGACTGGCAGAGCTGCATTGTCTACTACAGCAATACCTGGGGCTTAATTAAGTTTATTTATGCCTCTACTTTCTTCACTTTATTATTACTACCAGCCTGGTAGAAATAAAATAAAGTGAAAAAAGAGTACCAGCCGCAGAAGCATGGTAGCAAGAGGGAGGACGGAGCCAGGTGAAATGAAGAATAACTTAGAAGAGAGTAGGGAGGAAGGGTAGAAAGCAGAGAGAGACAGAGGTAAAGAGGGGTGAGGTCAGATACAGAGAGAGAGATGACGGAGCAATAGATGGGCAAGGAGAGAAGGGAAGATATATAGAAAGACAGGTGTTGACAGATGAGGGAGGTATAGGTCAGGAAAGACAATCAGAGTTAGAGGTAGACAGAGGGGTGGGGTGAGAGATTTAGAGAGTAAAATAGAAGCAAGTAAGAGAGAGCAAGAATACTGGGGAGGGCCTTTGGAGGTGGGGCCAAATGAATTGCCCACTTTGCCTTGCCTTGAAGAATCTGTGGGTTACGTATACAACGTTGTGATCCTCATCCTCTCTTCAAATGCAAATGCCACCAGTTGATGAAATTTAAACCCTGGTGGCATCAGCCATGCATGGGTGCATTTGTATTCTGCCAAAAGAAGACTGCAGTGTTGTTTAGTACTAGGCAGCAAGCAGCAGTATTTATGTACAAACTTGTACAAAATGTGCATTATTGATTTATAACTTCAAATAGTTTGCAAACGCAAGTAATGCACATAAGGTGATGACATCACATGGCGGTGGTGGCCACAGTTTGTGATTCACACTTGGGAATCTTACACTGCTGTCACTGCTTCCTCTGAGTCTTGTTGTGTAACTGTTCTTTGCGTTAGGGAAACCTACACTCTTGTTTTCAAAGCTATACCTGTGTTATATGCTGCTGAAGCCAAAACGATTGACTCTATGAGGGAGAGGGCCCAGGGGTGGGCACCGGTGCTGGGTGAAAAGAGGTGGAGCACGTGTACAAATATGGGTAGGTTTCCCTCCCACACATAGCTGTGTGTACAGGTGGCTGTGTGCATGTTGCCTGTGTGTGTTGGTTTGTGTCTGGCTCGGGTGCTTTGAATCTAAAAGTTGAAAGAGGGCATCGGAGAGAATCATATAAGTATCAGACATTGCCCCCATTCGTGCAACGAGATTGTCAGAATCATATGTTTTGAGCTGAATCCTCACCCTTTAGTAAAGCATCTGCTACATTATGCTCCCAAACAGGGCGTTACGTTACACGTCCGTGATTGTTCAACACCTTTGAGCGATGTTTGTAATTTTTAAGACAAGGTTATGGTGAAAATGTACTCTATTTTGCTCCAGAGAAAACATATTTCTCTAGTGTGTCCTGCAACAAAACTGGAGGCCTAAATATCTGTGATACTTTAGGCCTCCGATTCTTACTCCCGAAAGTCATTACACTGAAGTTTCTTTTTCAGATGTGTAAGTTTGATATGTTAAATAAATAAGTCTACTATGGTGTTCAAGCCAGAACATAGATGTAAAGTTATCCCTCGTAAATACACGCCGTAGAAGTAGCCACAACACACAGGTGTTGCAGGAAGCTCGGCAAACAATTCCTGCCAGCCAGTACAAGCAAGCATCTCTGGGATTGGCTCGAGCTAGCTTGCAGTTTCACTCTTACCATCAGCCGATAAGCAGGAATTCTACCACAGCACTGGATAGAGCAGGAAGTTGAGGCACTCTGGGTTGGTGAGTTTCGGATTGTGGAAAGATTTGGTTTATACAGTTCACCAACACCACTCAGCAAGCAGTGGGCTTCAAAATGCTCCACTGCAACATACCTAACCGCACCCTCACCACCTCCACCAGAATGGACAAGGCTCATTTGCTATGTCTGTCCTTAGTGTGATGTTTGGATTTTTCACAATCTTATGACTTCAGTGATGTAACATTGAGGGCAGCACCAACTCTCTGAAAATGGTTCCAGCGCCACTGGCTTGCATGCCTTTATTTGCCATTTTCATGCTTTCTGGCCTGGGTGCCTTTTTGTGACGTTTCCATGCTTCCTGGTTTGAGTACTTATGTGTGAGATTTCCATGCTTTCTGGCCAGGGTGCTTACGTGTGACATTTCCACGGTTTATGGCCTGGGTGCTTATGTGTTACATTCCCACTGTTCATGGCATGGGTGCTTATGTGTGACATTTCCACAATTAATGGCCTGGGTGCTTATGTGTGACATTTCCACAGTGTATGGCCTTGGTGCTTACATGTGACATTTCCATGCTTTCTGGCATGGATACTTATGTGTGATATTTCCATGGTTTATGGCCTGGGTGCTTATGTGTGACATTTCCACGGTTTATGGCCTGGGTGCTTATGTGTGACATTTCCATGCTTTCTGTCCTGGGTGCTTATGTCAGGTCATCATTTGCGATTTACTATGCTTTGAAAGTTAATACAGCGAAATATGTAATGTAAAATGTGTTGTGCACAATTTTGGTCTTTCTTTTTACAAAATGTTCTTGAGGGGAGAATTCCCCCCCAAACACTTCTAGCAGTCTTTAAGCTTGCTGCGCTTGCTTGCTATGCACCAAATGGGGGCTGGTCTAACAAAAGTTGCCTGGGCTGCTTTAGGTTCCCAGTCTGGCCTAATTAATAATTTTTGTGAATCACAGTGTGTAACTAACTCTGCACACTGCCACCTCACCCTGCTTTTGCAGTAATACCAAAAGCCAAAACTTAAAAGTGATGCAAACTTTAAAGACTTTGTATATCTTTCGAGTGAGCGCTGCAGGGCAGGCAGGGGTATGAATTGGAAAAGGCCTGAATTTGGGTAGGCAAAGTAGGATCCATTTGGGTTGTACTGCAAAAAAATATTAATTGCGCCTGTTACTTAGATGAATTGACATCACACTTCGCACATGTCTAGCGTGTTTTCGTTCACGTTGCTTCCCTAGAATGTCACACACTGGACAGAAGAAGATTTCAAGCTACTTCACAAAATGTAAGCCCAAAGATGATGAGGAGCCTGCTAGCAAGCTTGCTAGAAAAGACCATGTACTTCCAATGGATGAAGGGAACAAGGAAGATGATAAAGTGCGATAGAAGGCTCTAGATGAGAGTGACACCACTACTAGCAGCAGTGTTATTACCCCTACAGAAGGAAAGACACAACATAGTCCTCTTAGAGATGAGCAGCATCATGCGGTGGAGATTGCTACAGAGGCAGAGGAAACACCAAGCACTAGCAAACAGTTTGACATATCACTTAAGCCACATTCAGACAGAGTTTTTAGGAAAGGCATTCTTCCTAAAGGTTGGAAAGATGACCAAAAAATGTATTTCCAATGCAAGCATCCATGGTTAATTGTTAAAGGCCCTAACCTTGGCTGTTCTGTGTGTCGCCAAATCTGTAATCTTGGTGCTGAAAAATACAGGGGAATTAAATTGTTCAGAGAATGGACTGAGTCTACTGTGAAGGCATATGGCACCAATATAGAACAACAGCCGAAATCATTGAGGAAAAAGATTGGTGAACATGCACAAAGCAAGGCTCATGTTGCAACTTTAAAAATCTTAGAAAATGCAAAGAAATAATTTATTGCAAGTAAATGCAAAAGAGTAATCTTTACAAATGTCAGCAACAGCCAGAATATTCTGAGTAGCTTATAAGGAAGCAAAGCAGAACAGGCCAGCGTATGGTTTTGAAACCGACATAGAATGCCACCAGTTGAATGGACTAGATATGGGGCGAATTTTGCACTGCAATGTAGCTTTCTCAAACATACAAGGCCATATATCCTCAGAAATGAAGAGGAAGATATTTGCCAAAATTATTGAACTTTCCCCAAAAGTAAGTATTTTACTAGATGAAGCCACTGCATTAAATAGGAAAAGTTATTTAATTGTGTGCATGTGAATGCAGCTACTTGGTATGGACTCCCCAGCTAATATTTTGATGACCTCATTGAGCTGCAGTGATTTGTCAGCTGACGGCATAGTAAACAGTTTACTATCTGCACTAAAAAAAGATCCAGTTAACATAATTGAGTACTTTGGGGCATATGTATCAACATCTCCATTTGCGATTCTCAAATAGCGATTTTTTGAGAATCGCTATTTGAGAATTGCAAAACGGGATGTATCTAAAAATTCGCACAAATTTTGCGAATTCTTAAAATTCCTTAATTGCGATTAGCCAATTGCAAAATCGCAATTAAGGAATACCTTCCCATTCATTCCTATGGGCCAGGAGGCCCATAGCAATGAATGGAAAGTCTTTCTCAATTTGCGAATCGCTATTTGCTAATCGCAAATTGAGAATATTTTCAAAGGTGCAAGGGTGTCATGATGACACCCTGATGCACCCCTGAAATCAGCATGTGTGCGCATATGGCGCACATACATGCCCTAAGGACATGTATGTGCGCCACATGGCACTTTGAAAAATGCCAAAAAGTGCATTTTTCAAAGAAATCGCAAATTACCATCAACTTGAAGTTGGTGGTAATTTGCGATTTCTTAAGGAGAAATCGCACAACTTGGGTGCGTGTTACATAGCATTTAAGGAATCGCAATTTGCGATTTCTTAAATGCTTACGCAAACTTAAGAAATCGCAAAGTTATCGATTCCTTAAGAATGCGCTGCTGAAATGCCTCATACATCTCATTTTGCGATTTTGTATTTGCAAATGCTGTTTTTTTGCGATTCGCAGCGTTTGCGAATACAAAATCGTTTGATACATATGCCCCTTTCTCTCCAAATGCCTGGTTTCAGTTTTCTGTGATAGACCTTCAGTGTTTGGCGGCCACAGTGGTGTTGTAAAGAGGTTGCAAGAAAAATTCTCTATTTTCCACATCTGTTAAAAACCGTTTGTAGCTAAAAGAATGTGCAGAAGCTCTTGACATTCAGCTTTGCAGAATAGGTAGAGTGTTAGATACTCATTGGTTTGCATCAAGCTTCAGAACAGTGGAGGCTTTTTGGAATGCTTATCCTGCTCTCTACAAGCACTTTATTAGAGCAGCTGATGATGGTTCCCGTGAAAGTTCAACACAAAATATGTACACAGGCCTAGGAAGGTGGTTATCATCAATCCAGTTTGTTGCTAATCTTGGCCTGATGTATGATGCTCTTCAGGAGTTATCAGAGTTATCACTCGAGTTACAGAAACGTGACTCTACAATCATTGATGCTCATCGAGCTATTTGTCGGCAAATTGCAGTGTTTGAGGCAATGGTAGATGGGCAAGGGAACCACTTCTCATAGTGTAAAAAGGGCATAGAAGAAATTATACTCCAAGGTGTGATGCTGCACAAAGGAAAGACCACTGACAAAATCATTGAACAGGGACAGTTTTTTTGCAGCCTTGCAGAAAATCTAAGACATTGTTTGTTGTCCACAGGAGGTACTAATTCTATTTACAAAAAGGCTGAGTATGATAAACTGATTAGCGAAGTGAAAGTTTTATACAAACAGTACTGGCTTGTTGAGCTAACTGTTCTTTATTTTGAACATGATATTGAGTCTCTATGTAAAAGATTCAACATTGCCAGTCCAGAAACTATTAGTGCTTTCAAAGAGCCTTATTTATTATTATTAGGAGCTTATAATGCGCACTTATACCCAAGGGTGTCCTGGCGCTGCACACTGACTCCCTGGAGCACGAGGGGCCTTGCCTTGCATTTATGAGGCCATGCGACAGATTTGCGCTTCTGTTGCATCACTTTCTGTGACGCATCGGCGGCATAAAACATGCCTCCTGTTGCGCCCTATTAACAAAGTGACGCATCTAAGCAGATGCGTCATTTTGTAAACCCCTGCGCTACATTATATCTGCGCCAGGTATAATGTATGCAGGGTGGGCGTTCCCACGTAAGTAAGCATCGTAAAAGTGACACAGTGAAATCTACGAGATTTCAGTGCGCCACTTCTAGGGTGCAAATGCGTCAATATCTTATGCCTGCCTCACAGCAGGCGTAAGACTGACGCTGGCCCTTTCACATGTGGCTTGCCCTATGTGAAAGGACACATTGCTGGAGTTGCGTCACTTTTGTGACACACCCCATCAATGCGGCACTTTTGCACCTACAGATACATCAGAAATACTGACGTATCTGTAACTCCTTGCGACATGATGCGTCATACAGTAAATATGACGCATCCATCAGGTCGCATGGAGGGCGCACTGAGAAGTGACGCATCGCTGCTTTCACGCAGTGATGCGTCTCTTCTCATAAATGAGGCCCAGAGAGTTTAAGGAATAGGGAGGAAAATAAATTAAAAGGCAGTTCATGGAGCTTTTGATGGCCTTAGACACTATTGCTATCAGTACTGCAGAATGTAAGCGGGGATTTTCTCAAATGAATCTTATTTGCACATCTACAAGAGCATTGTTGCTCACTGAAACACCATGTTCTTTAATGTTTTTAAATCTTGTTGGCCCACCATTGAAGAGATTCAACCCCATCCCCTATGTTCAGTCATGGCTTGCAAAAGGACAAAGAGAAGCTGATGACACTAGGAGTAAAGCAAGGAAAGAGGAAGACTTGGAATGCACAAGCAATTTAGACGGTTTGTGGGCTTTTCTAGAAAAATAGATGCTAGCCAATTCCAACTGACAAAACACGTCATTGCAATGTTTTGAAAAAGTTAGGCTTTACTGTGTTTGGATATTTATTTATTGTTCTGGTTTATATAGGTTATTTATTTGCGTTTATAACAATTTGTTGACCATGTCAATTTATTTAATATTTTGTTATATTTATGTCTCTTCCTTGTTTGGATGTTATATTTATTGTTATATTTTATATGTATTTTGTTTTTATAAGAGAATACTTTTTCGTTTTTCATTTTAAAACATGTATTTATTTGACTGTATTTATCTATATTTCAGTTATTTTGTCTTAATTTATTTATATTTTTCATGGCACTATGGTCATTTTACAGTAATAGGTAGGACTTGAGATACAAATTTCAAATTGCCCAGCCATCTCCTATTCTTTTGGCTTAGGTGCTATTGGACTTTTTGGGGAAGATTACATTTTTCTGTGCTTTATTTTAAGATACAAATCTTTAAGTAAAAAGTTATATTTTGAATATATGCCTCTTTTCTAATCTCTGTCTGGTCTGTGTAATACAGAACTACATTTGGAAACGCCAGTTAAGTTCCATGTTTTTTACTATTCTGAATGTCCAATAAATGCACATATAGTTCCAGGCCAGGGAGTAAGTTATAGTAGCAAGCCCAATTGCTAATCATCTTTTTTAATTGTTTCTCTAAATGTAATCTCTTTAACGGAATACTAACTCTGCTATTTATGAATCCCAAACCCCTTCGGCCACTGGAAGTGACAAAGTGACTAATTCAAGTGTATTTCATGATTGTATTCAGTTTATCTGTTTTGACTAGTGTTTTCACAACATTTTGGTTTATTTTGTCACATAAGCTATGTAAAAGTTGTATCTTTGATCTCATAGACTCTATTCAAAAGGGCATACCCTACCCCAGTAGTGTCCTTTCCTAAAATCAGCAGATAGAGCACTGGAATTGTCCTCTTTCAATGCATTAGGCGATTTTAGCTCATTTATTACAAAATTGTGCTTTAAATGCACTTTTGATTTAAACTTTTTCAAAATGTTCACAGGGCAGGGGAACATCTATCAAAACCTTACTATGAGGAAGGTTCGCTTTCACGAAATTCATCTGACTTTTTGCAGTGCCAGTTGAGGATGTGGGTGGAGCTAATAGAGTAATTGGGTGGAGCCAGTGGAGGAAGTGGGTGGAGCCAGAGAAAAGTAGGTTTGGCCTCTGACAAAGATTTGAGCACCTGCACTTCATATTTTACAAATTAAGCACTGAGAGTAGTCTGTTGGAAGAATGATGGCTGCTGTCTAACTCCATCTAAAGGATTTAGCAGACCTACACCATCCCCACACTGCCATTAGATAACAAATGGGTTAAAGTACTTGGAGTCCCACACCTTGCTGTTTGGTTCGTCCATATCACTTTCAAGGAGTCATTTTGGCTCAAGACTGTAAATAGTCACAGTCTCCTGTATCACCGTAGCAGGGTTAAAATTCACGTCCCTAATATGGCTCTGTATGCTGCATATTTGCACAAGCTGGCCCCAATGGCTTCAACCGCCAAAGAATACATCCATGTTTGATTTCTCTGATTCTAACGTTCCTAGCAGAGTCCTGTCTCTCATGTTTCTGGTGTAGTCTGCCAAGTATCTAAAGGTAACTGGGTTTATATCATGCCATGAGGTTAAAAATGACAAACCCAATAAACCTCTCAAAGAGAATATGCTAGTGACCCAGTCGTGGAAATACAGCTTTTTGTTGGTTTTCAAAAGAAAACAACTTTGTCGATTTTCCTTCATGCCTATGTCCTGTGCTTGCTTACATGCTGACCATGGTGATGCTGTTATTGAAGATACCTGCTTTCTCAATGTCACTGACAATGAGCACATTGTGAACGTATATTGCGTCAAGAAATTTACATATTTTCCAATCTCTACAGACAAAACCTCTTTTATATCACAATCAGACTTTTCAAATGTGCACACTGAATATTATCCTGTACTATTGAGCCACTTTTGGTGAGATTTTGCTGAGACATACTCCAAATATCATTTTTGGACGAGACTTTCGACTCATCAATACAATATTTCACACCCCGATTGTTAAAGGTTTGAGCCAATATTAATAGTCTAAACTTCAAATCCCCTGACTTGATCATCAGCACTCTCCTCTTCAGTGAAGGGTATTACAGACCAACTCAATGTGAAATACAGACCAAACATGTAAGACAGCGCACAATAATAATGTTTTCTTAACACACATTTATTCAACAATTAGGGAACAGCGACTTTCTCTAGGACTAGATCTGAAAATGCATTGACACAGACTAGGACTAGAAAACTGGGATATAGACACTTGGAAAGGGAAACAATGGAACACAAGATACACTGAACAGACACACATGAATGGAGTTGCATGGCACAACACCTCCACAGACGTTTTGCCTTGGAGAAAGTCAACGGACTGTGGTATGCATAACACTGCTATGAGTCCATTTAAGTAGAGAATACTGCACTATGCAAAAAGTGCAAAACTTTAATTAGATTGAGTTGTTAGTTATGAAACTGCTTTAACACAGATTGCTTCACACAAAATAGCTTGATGATACCTTGTGATTGTCATCTTCAAGCACGTGACAGATAGCATCCAGAAAAGAGGTCCCTTCTGAATCTATGAAATAAAGCCACACACCAAAAGTTCATAACACATAGATATAGTTTTTGTCTAGTAAGATCAAGACTAATAGATAAGAGGATGAAGTGTATACTATAAACTCTGCTAACCACCCTGAGGGTCCTGTCTTTCAGTTTTGGTGTGCGAGTCTGTGACTTCGAATACCATGGGCCTATCAATGCCTTCCTTTTCCACTTGCATGTCTGTGTCATCATGTCCCACTGAGAGTGTCTGTGTCTTCCTGATTCATATTTTATGTCCTTTTTTTATTCCTGTCCAGTGTTTATGTCAGGATCTCTTATCACAGCGTCCCTTTCCCATTAATGGCTAACCATGGGAACAATTAACCGAAAAGACAGAGGTGGCAATGTTTGGCCGCTACTTTATTTCTTCACCACAATTCATGTTTTTGAAGTTGATGGAAAGGAGGCTTTATCTTAAATTACAGTGCTCTACCAGAAACTGTTGGCAGTTAATATAGCTGAGGAAAATGAAATTGAAGAGATTTGCTCATAGCTGCACCATGTTGGTTAAGTAAGGGAGTAAGTTAGGATTATAATTTAGGGCTCCAGATTCCATGACAGGCATTTAAGTCCTTTAACTATTCTCCTTGTCTACCTAAATCATACTCTGCCACCTACCCACTGACAGTCTTACCAGTTTCAGCAAGAAGCTTGCAGAGTAGTTGTATTGTTACGACACAAGACTCTGAACCCATCTGGATTAAGCTACTTTCAAAATATTTAAGGACCTCACCAGAGTGAGAATGGGCTGCAAAAGTAAAGTGAAGAGAAAAATAGACATTAGATAAAAAAAGCAAAACATAAAATCATGCAAGGAGGAACTCAACATAGGGTAACAGGTCATCAAGGCGAAATGTACGGATTTTCTTCAACTCATATCCAGGCGGTACAATATTAATGGTCTACAAAATTTAATGATGAATTTAGGAGCACATAGTACTCATGCAACTGCTATACCTGTATATAGTAACTGGATGCCGTGTTCCAGTAAAAAGCCAACCAATGCACTGGGAAGGGAGATAAAAACTGAAGCAATATTAGCTTTTAAGAAGATCAAGTTATGTGCAGGGCAGTGGACAAAAATTAATGTTTCTGGGGACCCAATCCCTAGTAAAGACCATGATACACTTGCAGAATCACAAATATATACATACATGCATTTTTGACCAACTCACCCAGTGACAGGATAAGAATATAGTTACTTACCTGTAACTACAGTTATCCAGTATTGGTATCTTTCATAGATTCACATGCCTGAATCATTCCCCGTTATCATGGTGGGAGACCCACGGTACATGTATATAAAAGTAGTAAAAAGTAAAAATTACATTTCCATAGGCTATTATGGTAGCAACCATATACTCTATAGTCTATTAGTCTCCTTTTACAAAAAGAACCAAACTGAAAACTCAGCCAATCAGCAACCAGCACCCTCTAGAACCCACCCAAGAGAGGCTGAGTCCCTCAGATTTTCCAGCACAAGTGAAGTCAGTACTGTATCCTAGAGGTGCCTCCCCGGGGAGGAGGGTGGGTTGCTTGTGAATCTATGAAAGATACCACTACTGGATAACTGTAGTTACAGGTAAGTAACTTGACAGCCACTGGAGTCAAGCTATCCTGGCTGAAGAGGGGTGAAACCCCGAAACTGGTACTAGGATGCTTGATTCCGGTCCAGGGAAGACATGGCTTGGCAGTTCGGGCTGGACTGTTCCCATGAGGCACAGGGTCAAGACTGATTTGCATATGGCCATGTCTGAACTGGGGTGGCGTGTTGAGCAAAATAACGATGGATTAAACCCAGATCTGTGACTGGGGGTGAATGTTTTGCCAATGTGCAACATTCCGTCCATCATCTTGTGTGTTTTGCTGTTCGCCCTATGTGGGAAGGGTATGCCCAGACGTGGGTCCCGTGCTCACTACGCCACTGGAGTCAAGCTATCCTGGCTGAAGAGGGGTGAAACCCCGAAACCGGTTCTAGGATGCTTGATTCCGGTCCAGGGAAGACATGGCTTGGCAGTTCGGGCTGGACTGTTCCCATGAGGCACAGGGTCAAGACTGATTTGTGTATGGCCATGTCTGAACTGGGGTGGCGTGGTGAGCAAAATAACAATGGATTAAACCCAGATCTGTGACTGGGGGTGAATGTTTTGCCAATGTGCAACATTCCGTCCATCATCTTGTGTGTTTTGCTCTTCGCCCTATGTGGGAAGGGTATGCAGAGACGTGGGTCCCGTGCTCACTACGCCAATGGAGTCAAGCTATCCTGGCTGAAGAGGGGTGAAACCCCGAAACCGGTCCTAGGATGCTTGATTCCGGTCCAGGGAAGACATGACTTGGCAGTCCGGGCTGGACTGTTCCCATGAGGAACAGGGTCAAGACTGATTTGCATATGGCCATGATAGAACTGGGGTGGCGTGGTGAGCAAAACAACGATGGATTAAACCCAGATCTGTGACTGGGGGTGAATGTTTTGCCAATGTGCAACATTCCGTCCATCATCTTGTGTGTTTTGCTGTTCACCCTATGTGGGAAGGGTATGCCCAGACGTGGGTCCCGTGCTTACTTCGCCACTGGAGTCAAGCTATCCTGGCTGAAGAGGGGTGAAACCCCGAAAACCGGTCCTAGGATGCTTGATTCCGGTCCAGGGAAGACATGGCTTGGCAGTTCGGGCTGGACTGTTCCCATGAGGCACAGGGTCAAGACTGATTTGCATATGGCCATTTCTGAACTGGGGTGGCGTGGTGGGCAAAATAACGATGGATTAAACCCAGATCTGTGACTGGGGTGAATGTTTTGCCAATGTGCAACATTCCGTCCATCATCTTGTGTGTTTTGCTGTTCACCCTATGTGGGAAGGGTATGCCCAGACGTGGGTCCCGTGCTCACTACGCCACTGGAGTCAAGCTATGCTGGCTGAAGAGGGGTGAAACCCCGAAACCGGTCCTAGGATGCTTGATTCCGGTGCAGGGAAAACATGACTTGGCAGTTCGGGCTGGACTGTTCCAATGAGGCACAGGGTCAAGACTGATTTGCATATGGCCATGTCTGAACTGGGGTGGCGTGGTGATCAAAATAACGATGGATTAAACCCAGATCTGTGACTGGGGGTGAATGTTTTGCCAATGTGCAACATTCCGTCCATCATCTTGTGTGTTTTGCTGTTCGCCCTATGTGGGAAGGGTATGCCCAGACGTGGGTCCCGTGCTCACTACGGCACTGTTGTCAAGCTATCCTGGCTGAAGAGGGGTGAAACCCCGAAACCAGTCCTAGGATGCTTGATTCCGGTCCAGGGAAGACATGGCTTGGAAGTTCGGGCTGGACTGTTCCCATGAGGCACAGGGTCAAGACTGATTTGTATATGGCCATGTCTGAACTGGGGTGGCGTGTTGAGCAAAATAACGATGGATTAAACCCAGATCTGTGACTGGGGGTGAATGTTTTGCCAATGTGCAACATTCCGTCCATCATCTTGTGTGTTTTACTGTTCACCCTATGTGGGAAGGGTATGCCCAGACGTGGTTCCCGTGCTCACTACGCCACTGGAGTCAAGCTATCCTGGCTGAAGAGGGGTGAAACCCCGAAACCGGTCCTAGGATGCTTGATTCCGGTCCAGGGAAGACATGGCTTTGCAGTTCGGGCTGGACTGTTCCCATGAGGCACAGGGTCAAGACTGATTTGCATATGGCCATGTCTGAACTGGGGTGGCGTGGTGAGCAAAATAACAATGGATTAAACCCAGATCTGTGACTGGGGGTGAATGTTTTGCCAATGTGCAACATTCCGTCCATCATCTTGTGTGTTTTGCTGTTCACCCTATGTGGAAGGGTATGCCCAGACGTGGGTCCCGTGCTCACTACGGCACTGGAATCAAGCTATCCTGGCTGAAGAGGGGTGAAACCCCGAAACCGGTCCTAGGATGCTTGATTCCGGTCCAGGGAAGACATGGCTTGGCAGTTCGGGCTGGACTGTTCCCATGAGGCACAGGGTCAAGACTGATTTGCATATGGTCATATCTGAACTGGGGTGGCGTGGTGAGCAAAATAACGATGGATTAAACCCAGATCTGTGACTAGGGGTGAATGTTTTGCCAATGTGCAACATTCCGTCCATCATCTTGTGTGTTTTGCTGTTCACCATATGTGGGAAGGGTATGCCCAGACGTGGGTCCCGTGCTCACTACGCCACTGGAGTCAAGCTATCCTGGCTGTAGAGCGGTGAAACCCCGAAACCGGTCCTAGGATGCTTGATTCCGGTCCAGGGAAGACATGGCTTGGCAGTTCGGGCTGGACTGTTCCCATGAGGCACAGGGTCAAGACTGATTTGCATATGGCCATGTCTGAACTGGGGTGGCGTGGTGAGCAAAATAACGATGGATTAAACCCAGATCTGTGACTGGGGGTGAATGTTTTGCCAATGTGCAACATTCCGTCCATCATCTTGTGTGTTTTGCTGTTCACCCTATGTGGGAAGGGTATGCCCAGACGTGGGTCCCGTGCTCACTACGCCACTGGAGTCAAGCTCTCCTGGCTGAAGAGGGGTGAAACCCCGAAACCGGTACTAGGATGCTTGATTCCGGTCCAGGGAAGACATGGCTTGGCAGTTCGGGCTGGACTGTTCCCATGAGGCACAGGGTCAAGACTGATTTGCATAGGGCCATGTCTGAACTGGGGTGGCGTGGTGAGCAAAATAACGATGGATTGAACCCAGATCTGTGACTGGGGGTGAATGTGTTGCCAATGTGCAACATTACGTCCATCATCTTGTGTGTTTTTCTGTTCACCCTATGTGGGAAGGGTATGCCCAGACGTGGGTCCTGTGCTCACTACGCCACTGGAGTCAAGCTATTCTGGCTGAAGAGGGGTGAAACCCCGAAACCGGTCCTAGGATGCTTGATTCCGGTCCAGGGAAGACATGGCTTGGCAGTTCGGGCTAGACTGTTCCCATGAGGCACAGGGTCAAGACTGATTTGCATATGGCCATGTCTGAACTGGAGTGGCGTGGTGAGCAAAATAACGATGGATTTAACCCAGATCTGTGACTGGGGGTGAATGTTTTGCCAATGTGCAACATTCCGTCCATCATCTTGTGTGTTTTGCTATATATATATATATATATACATATACACATACATGTGAACATATGCATGACTATGCCTAAAATGTAGACTTATGTATGTTCGTCAGAGAAAAGCATCTTTGCGGACGGTGGGTAGTGCTATAATACTTTTACATGCAATATCAATCCAAAGATCAAAGATTTGAACTTAAAACCTTGCATAGAATATGTGCAGTATAAACAAGCAAATTAGTAAAACAAATATGCATAGATACATTTAAGAGATATAAACTGGATCTAAGACATCAACTAATAAAACCTCTCCTGAAAAAGGCTAACCTTAAGAAAATAGGTTCCTCAACACTGCCTGTCCTACTGATGCATCAGCACGTTGCGATGATTCCAGGCAGTAATGCTGCGCAAACGTATGTGTCGTTTTCCACGTCGCAGCTCTGCAGATTTTTTCAAGTGGCACTCCAGCAAATAGAGCAGTTGATGTTGAAACTGCTCTAGTGGAGTGCGATCTCACAGTTCTTGATAATGGTTTGCCAGCTTTGTCATTGCAAAATTGGATTGAGCTCGATATCCACCTGGCTATGGTAGCTTTAGAGATTGTTGTGCCTTGACAGCTTTGACCATAAGCTATGAACAATTGATTTGATTTCCTTATGTCTTAAGTTCTTTGTAAGTAAAATTTGAGACATTGCTTTAGGTCTAGAGTGTGTAGCGCTCTTTCCGCAGGCGTTGATGGGTCAGGGAAGAAAGTTCTGAGAATGACTGGCACATTCAAATGGAATTGCATAGGAACTTTAAGGATGAACTTAGAGTTTGTCCTCAAAATGACCATTTGATCCGTGAAGCGCAAGAACGGATGGGATATGGTAAAGGCCTGTATTTCACCAACCCTTCTTGTCGAAGTAAGTGCTAGCAGGAGGGCGACTTTCCAGGTTAAGTACTTCAATTCTGCCTTGTGAATGGGCTCAAATGGTTGTTTTAGCTACTGAGACAGCACCGCATTAAGCTGCCATTCGGAGGTGGAGCTTTGATGGGTGGAAAAGCTCTAAACAGTCCCTTCATGAATTGCTTTATGACTCGTGATGGCCATAAAGATGGAGTATGTGGCGATCGTCTGTATCTTGATATAGCAGCCAGGTGAACTCGGACTGACGAGTGTGCAAGACCAGATTTTGCTAAAGAAAGCAAATAAGGCAGGACCTCTTCTGGAGCAGAGAGAAATGGATCTATCTCCTTGTGTTTGCACCATACACAGAAGCGTTTCCACTTAAGCCTATAAGTCTTATTGGTTCTTTCAGCCCTAGATTTGCCAATAATGTCTTTGCAGTCCTGCGCAACTTTAAAATCTCTAAATTCAAAGAATTCAGGAGCCAAGCATGCAGCTGCAGAGAAGCCAGCTCCGGGTGAGGCCCTTGCTCTTTGTCAACAGCGTCGGTGTTGGCAACAGACGGATGGGTCGAGACTCCGATAGAAGGAGGAGTTCCGTGTACCAATGCTGTCTGGGCCACCTGGGGGCTATCAGCAGAATGCGGCAGCGTTCCCATTTCATCTTCGTGAGGACCCTGGGTATCAGAGGAATGGGGGAAAAAGCGTATGCTTAGATCCCTGACCAGCGCATCAAAAGAGCATTTCCCCGTGAGTTTGAGAGTGGGAATCTGCATGTGAAGAACCGGCATTTGGAGTAATGGTGGGCGGAGTGCTCCGCTCCGCCCACGGAGTGTACGTAGTGCTGCCTGCTTCGTGGTCCACGAAGTAGGCGTAGCAGGCAGCACTACGCACACGGCGCGGCGGAGCAGAGCTGCCCGCCGCTCTCATTTTAAAATAATTTTAACTATTTTAAAGTATGAAAATTCCTTACCTGAGGTGCGACGTCCCGGGGCTCCCTCTTCCTCATGCAACCGCAACTTCTTCCTCACAAATGCGCATGCGCGGACGCCAGCGCATGTGCATTTGTGAGGAAGAAGTTGCGGTTGCACCAGGAAGACGGAGCCCCGGGACGCCGCACCTCAGGTAAGGAATTTTCATACTTTAAAATAGTTAAAATTATTTTAAAATGAGGGCGGGCAGGAGGTGCGTAGTGGGGCTACGTGGAGTGCGCGAGTGTGCGTAGATTTGGCCACACTACGCGATGCTCCACGTAGCCCCACTACGCCCACTACGCCCAGGGTTAATTTGGAGTTGTGCTGGGTCGCAAATAAGTCCAGCGCTCGTTTCCCCCAGAGTGCAAATATCCCGTCCAGTTGAGCTTATTCCAGCTCCCATTCGTGACAGCTGTCACTCGTTCTGCTGAATGTATCCACCAAGGTATTCCGGAGACCCGGGACATGTTCCGCTGTCAAAGAAATGCGGTGGAGCGTCAGCCAATTCCACAACTGCTGCGCTTCCTGTGACAGAGTTAGAGATTTTGTGCCGCCTTGTTTGTTGATATAAAACATGCTTGTGGAGTTGTCTGTCCAGACCAACACCGATGTTCCTTGTATTCAAGGAAGGAAAGCCCGGAGAGATAGGAAAATGGCAAAATGGCTTTCAGTTCCAGTCTGTTTATGTGCATCTGCCTCTGAGTCAAGGACCACTTCCCTTGCACTTGCAGGTCCTGTAAGTGTCCTCCCCAGCCTTCCATTGAAGCATCTGCTGTTACTACGTAATCTGGGATGACTGGAAGAAAAGACTAGACTTGGGACAGATGTAAAGTCTGAGTCCACCACCTTAGGACCTCCTTCATCTGAGAAGTGACGTTGATTACATCGTCGAAGGAAGTGGAAACTGAGGTTTGAATCCATTGAAGTTGCAATTCTTCTTGAAGAGGCCTCATGTGCAGTCGAGATAGCGGCACGAGATCTATTGCGGCGAGAGCATCCCCAGTAGAGATTTGAACACTCTCACAGCAATGCACTTTTTTCTGTACAGCTTGAGTGCTAATGCTCGTAACCTTTGTTGCCTTTCCTCGGAAAGGAAAGCCTTGTTCTGCATGGTGTCCAGCTTGGCCCCCAGAAATGTTGTTATCCGGCTTGGGAAAATTGAAGATTTCTGAAAATTTACTGAGAGACCCAGTTTGTGAAAAAGAGTGAGGCAATCGTTTGTTGCATTCTCCACTAGGCGAGAAGATGGCGCCTTTAGCAGCCAGTCGTCGAGGTAAGGGAATACCTGATGACCTTTGCTTCTCAAGGCTGCTGCCACTGGAGCTAGGAATTTTGTGAACGTCCCTGGGGCCGATTTGAGGCCAAATGGAAGGACTCGGAATTGATAGTGGGTACCAGCCACTGTGAACCTTAGGAATTTCCTGTGTTTCGGATGAATAGGGACATGGAAGAATGCATCTTCGAGATCCAATGAAGTCATGAGATCGCCGCTATTGAGGCGCCGTAGGATGTCTGAAAGAGTAACCATCCTGAATGATTGACTCTTGAGAAATGTATTCAATTTTCTGAGGTCTAGGATGGGCCTCCACTCTCCGGACTTTTTGCAAATGAGAAAGAAGCGGGAGTAGAAACCTTTCTTCCTTTGGGAAAAAGGGAACTTCTCTAGTGCCCCTTTCTGAAGCTTGACACGGGCTTCTTTTTTGAGCAAGTGAAGATGAGGAGGGGTGCGATACCCAGAGAGGAGTATTGGGAAGTTTTTTGAGGAATTCCAATGTGTGTCCATAAGAGATGAGATCCAGGACCCCCTTGTCTGAAGTGATGTCTCGCCACTGGTCGATATGTTTGGAGATTGTCGCACCATTCAAGGGGAAAGGAAAAGCAGCTGGTACCCTGTTGTAATCACTGCTTGCGGCCGGTGTCACGGCCTTGGTTTCCTGGCTTCCGTTTGGAGCCTTGCCTGGAGAAACCAGCTGTATCCGCTTGGCGGTAGGATTGCAGCTGATACCCCTGGCGGTATTGCGGCTGGTAGGTCTGATAGGACTGGGAACGTTGGTAATTCCCCTATAATTGGCGAAGCCCCTACCCCTGGCTCCTCGAAAGGGCACCTTGCGGTACTGCAGGGTTTCAAGTGCCCTAGCAGTGTCAGTATCTTTCTTAATGGCGATAAGTGCCTCATCAATAGGGCTGCCGAATAGGCTGTCACCATCATAGGCCATATCCAACATCTTGGTCTGAACTTCCGGGCGGAAATTTGTTGTCTTCAACCAGCCAGCTAATTGCCTGAAACCAATTGTGGCAATGTCCATAGCGATGTCAATTATTTCTGACACGCTCGCTCTCCTTCCGTGAGAATTTTAAGAAACTCTTCCTTGCTATCTTCCGGAATGACATCCTTCATTGAACTGACGTCAGACCACATTTGTCTATCATAACGGGCTAAAATGGCCAAAGCATTAGCCGCTCTTACTGAGACTACCGCCATTGATGAGAACTTTTTTCCAATCGAATCAAGGCGTCGACCTTCCTTGTCTGGTGGAGAAATGATAGGCGTAGATGGATTTTTTGATCACCTCTGAGCCGCCTGTGAGATCACAGAGTCTGGTTCAGGGTGACTTGTAAGGCATGCCGGAGAGCCCTCCGGTGCTCTATATTGTTTATCCAACCTTGGCAGCACAGGAACCACGGAAGCTGGTGCCTTCATGACTTTGATTCCTTCTTGCCAAATATGATAAATGATGGGTATTGTTCTGACAGTCCTTCTTGCCTGGTCCTTACAATCATAAAGGAAACAGTCCAATTGATTTACAATTATTGGAAGATGAAACCTGCTAGCGGCCCTGTCCATAATATTGTGGAATCCTCCGATATCTTCTTGGGGTGAGTCCGAAGGATGAGGAGGCGGTGGGGATGGCGTTTGCGCTATACAGTCATCCCATTAATCCGCTGGTGTGAGGAGTTTCTGGTACCTCTCCTTCTTCCTGCTCCTCCTCAGATGTAGAAGGGTCTTCTCTGGGAGGAAGAGGAGTCACAGGACATGGTGCCATACCAGGAGTGACAGGAGGTGGAGGCAGCGGTGCTTGAGGAAGTACCTGCGGAGGTGGAGGAGGTATGACAACATCCTCTTGAGGAGGAAACCTTCTCTTATAGTCTGCCAACATATTCTGAAGATCTATAATAAGCACCGGAGAAAATTGCGTAGCCCGCTGTCTAGGCTGCTCAAAATATTGTGGGTACTGAACAGGAGGGTCCCAATAATGCTGGTAATACTGTTCTTCCTCTTCACATTCATCATCCTCTTCCTGATATTTAACATTCAGTTCTGAAGGACTACGTGCAGCTCGAAAGTGGCCTTCGTCCTCCTCCGAATCCTCAACATCCAGAAGATGGCTGGGAGGCAGGGGAGAAATTTTCGGTGTTCTGAATTGAAGCTGCGCAGATTGCTGGAACGGGGTTAAAGGACATGCATAATTCACTGGATTTTTCAAGGCTAGTGTTGTCGTCGACAGAGGAATTCTCATCGTCGACAGGGCCGTCGTCGACGGTAAACCAGTGGTACTCAACGGTACTGTCACAGCTGGTGAGATTGCCATCGATGGAACATCTTCAGTTGACGACGGTGTCGTCGTCGACGGTGGCATTGTCGTCGACGATGGTGTCATCTTCGATGATTTCACAGTTGTCGACAATGGTGTCGTCGACGGTTTTGTCGTCAGCCTTGTCGACGGTGGTGTCATCGACGGTGTCTTCGTCAACGACAGCTTCGCTGACAGGCTCGTTGACGATGAGGTTTTTACTCTCGTCGACGGTGTAGTCGTCGACGATAAAGGTAACGTCGACGGTATGGAACCTTTTATACTTGCTGTCGATGTGGTAAACGTCGTCGACGATTTCGACGACGAGACAGTCAACGTAGTCGTCGTTGAAGTGAAGGCAGGCGTCGACGGTGAACTTGACCCAGAAGAAGACTTGTGGCCAGATTTACCTTTGGAATGGCTAGAAGACTCTGGTTTTGCCTTTGACGTTCATGGAGTCTGAGGGGATCCACTCTCTGAGGAGACTTTGGGTTGTTTCTCCTTTTTTAGAGATTCCTTGGCCACATGAGATACTTTAGAATGTTTCTTTCTCTCTTCAGTGTGACCCTCAGACGACCTGGGCCTCTTGAGTGACATAGAGGACGTGTCGCTATCCACATCAGAAGAAGCAGATTGCTTCTTTTTTAGCCATGTTAGAAGTCCTTCTCTATACCTCAAGGTCTTGGTTGAGAAGGTGTGGCAAATCTTGCATTGTTTTTCTCTCATGGCTGGGATAGAGACAATAAAGACAATCGTTGTGTGCATCGTCCACATCCAACAGGATTTACAGGCTCTAAATAATCCTTTTTTATCAGACATTCTTCTTGAAGAAATCTAAAAGAGACTTATCTGAGAAATTGAAGAAAACTGAGCAGAGCTCAGGGAGACTCCCTTACACAACAAAGTGCAGTGAAAATCTGAGGGACTCAGACTCTCTTGGGAAGGTTCTAGAGGGTGCTGGTTGCTGATTGGCTGAGTTTTCAGTTTGGTCCTTTTCGTAAAAGGAGACTAATAGGCTATAGAGTATATGGTTGCTACCATAATAGCCTCTGGAAATGTAATATTTACTTTTTACTACTTTGTTATATATGTACAGTGGGACTCCCACTACGACGACGGGGAATGACTCAGTCATTTGAATCTATGAAAGATACCCCAATACTGGATAATGGCTGTGGACACCTAGAGTGACTCTTCCCTTTCATCAGAAACACCACTTGAGGGTGTGCAAATCTGTCAATAACAAAGCCAAAGTGAACAATAATGGAAGCTAGGATATCTGAATGCCAATCCCGTACATCCAATAAGCAAATAACTTTCAGTGGGGGAATGACGGCATAGGAGTTTGTCAGGGCTTGTGGGGTCATTAGCCATACCGCGCAACAGCGAAATTAATTGTGTGGAAAACAGCATATTCTGGGAGTTCAATATTGGTGGAATTGCAAAATCTCAGTTACCACTCTAAGATAAGCACCATAGTTTGCAATGGTTTTTAGTTTGGAGACTCTGAAGTCTCACGAGATTGCAGCAGGCAGTCGTACTGAATGCTATTTAACCCAGCTGGCACTAGTGACGGTGTTAGCTATTCAAGGAAATCAAGGCGGAGGCTGTTGTTGCACTTCAACTTTGTTTATATCTGGGGACCGTAAGGGAGTTCACCCTTTGCATCCCAAGGTGTCTGGCAGGCAAGGTGGGTTGCATGCTTTTCAGAGCGGGCATCATTTGTGCATTTTTTGCCCCTTTTGTGTCCCAGGTTTCTGGTCGGCATAGGGGGGAGTGAGTGTTTCTATCGGTGCCTACATTAGGACCTTTTTTTGTGGGGTAAGTACTAAATTTTCTTTAATTGATGGCATTGATCAAATGTATATGATGTATACTATTTAATATTATACTTATTGATTTAAAACGTGATGTTATTAAACCTCTTTCTGTTAACCGTATAAGCATTGGGTTTCCTGTTGCTGGGAATGTCACGGAGAGTCCAGTATATGTTATATAGTAAAGTGTAGATGGACAATTGATCCTCCAAGATAAGCTTTGTTAGTGATTATATCTCTGTTGTAAACTATTGTCATTGAGTAAAACGTTACTCTTACAGGTCGCTATCCTTGGTGTTCCACCGTGTGTCTGTACACTTGTCAGCCCACTCTTCCTCTGTTACCTATTACAAGAGCCAGAGTTGCAGAGAGGTGTATTTATGGGTGGTTCCTGCTTAGGACCTCTCTACGCTGACAGATCTGACAGAGTTATTTGCATAGTCTTCTTTCTTTGCATCCTTAATGCAAATTGGTTCATGTTTGATGAGACTCTGTATGTTGGTCTGGCATGAATCACACTGAAATTTGTCATGGATCGGAAAAAATCTTTAAAAATGCTGGGGTGGGAAGGAAAAGTACAAGGCCCTGAGAACTTCCACCATCTCTGACTCCAGGATGACCAAAACCAATATAATAGGGAAGCTCACATCTGGGTTGTACGCCTAAGCAGATTTTCATGTTTCATTTTGGGCATTTGCTACCATTTGGTGATCCTGAGTCTACGTGTGGGGATCTAGGTCACAGTAGGGAATACCTGGTGATGAATAAGTGAGGACCCCACACTACCCAGTAGCAGTTTGAAGGCAACCTGCTCTGATTGCTTTTGAGAAGCATGACTCCTGCCCTGGTTATATCGAAAAATGCAAATGGCACATGCTCTTTTTTCAGTTGCTGAGATTGCATTTAACCACGCTTTTAATGGATTATAATTTAATATAATATACAAGAGAGTTCCCATATGCTCCCGTTTAAAAACAACCTTGCTATAAATTGGAACAATGTGTGGCTTTTATTTGTTACAATATGTTACATACGAAATGTCTGTTGGTTCCCACTGAGATACTTTTTTCCTCATGTATATACTTACCATGTGATGCAAGGCTGCAAGAACAGTTAGCACAGTTCCATTCAGGGTTCTGCAACTCTTAGCCACAGCTGCCTGCATGCATAACTCAAGGGTCTGTAAGGAGATAAGAAAATTGGGATAAGGCCAAAGGGCAATTTGAGGAAATGGTGATGGTCAGTGGTGAATCACAAACTTCAAAGTGTAAATTCTGTATGAATGCCAGAGTGGGTTTGTGTGTGAACGAGCTCTCTTGTGTTCTAATTCTAAATACACATTACCACAAGTAGATTTTGACAGATGGCCATTCATAGGTCTACTTTTTTCTTCACTTGCTGGTCTCTTTTTTTGACTCACAGTGCTTTACGTAGGAGTGTTCTCTATTGGCATCAGATGTTGGATTGTGGTCTATCAAGGAAACACAAGAGAACATATGCAGCATTTAACTGGGGCATGCCCTAACACGTAGCTTAGAATCATTACTTTTCATTGTAGGCCCAGTATTCCTAGTCACTGTTACTGATGGCCCTTGTCTTGGTTGTCCTAGTTCTCTGGGTGGTTCTAGTTCTCTTGGTTGTCTGCTACTCCTGCTTCTTATTGCACCGTTGTCTAGATCCACTTAGCCATCTTAGCCCCTTCCTCCCTGGTCTTGGTCTTCCTGTTCCTGGTCCTCATGCTGGTCTTGGTCTTGATGGTACTAATCAGTTTTGTTGCTCTCCCTTTCCTTTTTCAAATCCTCATTCTGCCTTTGCTACCCCTGTACCTTGTCCTCCTGATGCTTCTTCTAGTGAATCTCTTGATGGTTGTGTCCTGGTCCTCCTGATCATGGTCCACGAATTCTCTTGGTGAACCTGGTAACACTAGTGTCCCTGGTGTTCTTGGTTGCCTTATCCCTCTACTCCTCCTGGTCATAATCCTCTTCCTGGTCTCCAACCTGCAGGATTTCATCTTCATGCTCCTGGTTTTACCAGGTCTTCCTTTTCCTAGTTCCCCTACTCTTCGTGTTGATTTTCATGCTCTTCTTTTTTCTAGATCTCTTCCTCCTGAACATCCTCTTATTCTTGTTTCCCCTCTGCCACCTCATAGTTTTCCTCAAACTCATCCTCCTGGTCTTCATCTACATATTCTTGGTCCTTGTATTCTGGGTATTGTTCATCGTTCATAAGTGGCCCTCATCCTCCTGAGGCCCTCCGTCTGTTGGTAAATATTATCTTCATCATGGTACTTCTTGCTGTGCCCCTCCTAGTTGTTCTTCTGGTGATCATGCCCTGGTGTTCTTGAATCTTTTCATCCTTTTGGTCCCAGTCCTGCTGGTCCTCATGATCTTCCTTGTCCTTATGCTTGTGGTCCAACTAGTCCAGGTCATCCTCATCCTGGTCCACTGGATCCTCTGGCGCTATTCCTCCTAGGGGTCCTGGTGTTGGCCCTCTTGATGGTCATGGTGGTGACTGTTGTTCTGGACCTCCTGAGCTCCTATTTCTCTTCTTGGTCCTCCTCCTCCTTCTGGTCTTCCTCCTCCCAGTTTTCCTCTTTTTTTCTCCTAGGCCTCTTGGAAGTTCTTTTCCTAGTCCTCCCAATCTTGATCCTCTTGGTTTTCCTAGTTCTTGGACATGGCATTGGTCCCCTGTTGGTTCTAGTGTTCCAAATCTTTCTGGTGGTCCTGGATTTCCAACACTTTATGGCCGTCCTGGACCCTCTGCTAGTAAACCTCATGGCCATCCTTATTCTCCTCATCCTGTGTGTGTTATTCACAGTGGTCTAGGTCCTCCTTGTGGATATAGCCATCATTTTTAGGTCTCGCTGAGTCAGCGCATGCGCTGCTCTGCGAGACATTTTGTAGGTGGGTTTTAAAAGTGCTGCTACCCCACGCTTTGGCTGGCCTAGCGCTTGCTTTCACGCGAGCGTGCACACGCGCAGCCGCCACGGGTCATTATAATCGCGGCACCCGCGCTTCACTTTTAATGTTAAAAGTAGAGTGCGGGTGCCGCGATTATAGCAAAAGATCTATTTCTTTACTTTTGCTATAATCGCTGCACACACGCTTCACTTTTAACATTAAAAGTGAAGCGCGGGTGCCGCGATTATAGCAAAAGTAAAGAAATAGAAAAAAAATCTATTTCTTTACTTTTGCTAGAATCGTTGCACCCGCGCTTCACTTTTAATGTTAAAAGTGAAGCGCTGGTGCCGCGATTATAGCAAAAGTAAAGAAATAGATGTTTTTTTCTATTTCTTTACTTTTGCTATAATCGCGGCACCCGCGCTTTACGTGCCGCGATTATAGCAAAAGTAAACTTACTTTTAAAAAGTTTTGAAACTCTCCTATAATGATTTAAAGAGTTGGAAAATGTGTTTAGCTGGTCTGATGAGATGGCTCAGCAGAGGTCTGTGTTGAGTCTGCTGGTCGTGTCACTCATAAATACTTATATGGTCAAAAACGGGATTTACTTGTGACGCTGGGATCTGTTGCTTCTGCTACCTCTTGTCCTATTAGCGGGTCCTCACTGAGAGGCTGGAGGACGTACCGGCATCTGAAGACACTCGCTGCATATGCAACAAATTCGAGGAATTACAACTATGTGTAACATGAAGACGCAGTCTAGTATTGAATACTCAGAAGGCTGGTTGTTTCCCCGGGGCAAAAACGCGTTGTTTGAATAAAGAAAGAGTTCTTTGATTCAAACCAGGCCTGCCTATGTGACTGACTCTGCCCCAGCCTCACATGGCAGGCTCCAAAGTCATAGCTCAGTGCTGTGCTTGTGTAGTATATTTGTCACATCGTGCAACACGTGATTCTGTGTGTTCTACAATCTCACCTGTTGCGTTAGCCTTTGATTCTTCAGAAGAGCTCCATGTCCGCTACTGAGTTTTTATGATATTATTGCACTCGGGATTTTCATTGCTGTAGCTGCAAAACTCTAGCAGTATGTTCTGTATTAATTGCATGACTGTGAAGTCGTAGACAGTTCGCCGGGACCACCTCGTCAGGTTGTATCAACCGAGTGCCTGTTTTGCATGTCCGCTCTCCTTCTTAGTGAAGTCACTCTCTAACCGGCGTGAGATTCCGTCGAACAGTGTGCCGAACAGCCAGGGTGTGGAGGGTTACGTTACGTCTCCTTTTTATCAGGTGTTAAGGCTCCCTCACGTATCACACACATGTGCGCATGCGCAAGTGACTGGACCCAGATTTGTTTTTGGTTAGCAGTTTCTGGCTCCACCGTTAGGCGGAGGAAGACTCCAATCGGTTGTACATGTGAGAAACACAAGGATTATGAGTACTAGTTATCATGTAGTTACCTTTTGGATCACGTTCTACTTGCCCATATTACTTGGTTTGTGATCTAGCATTTCGTGCTGACATTGTTTTCCTAAAAGCTTCTTATGTTGACATTCCAAAGGTGTCTTACGGTGTGATAATTTGTGTGGCACTGTAAGATCAACATAGATTTCGGAAAGGGAGCTGCAAACCCACTATGAACACTCGTTGAACAGTTTTAAGTGTTATGTGGAATACAAATTGAACAAGCATTGGCAAAACTAAAATGTCTGGCCTTGGTAAGCTGCTGTAGTTGTTAAAGTTTCTTTTTTTTCTGTTGGACGAGTATGTCACAAAAAAGAAAACAAATCTGACCTACACGTGGTAGTTCTACGCTCGCAATACATTTTTATTAAGTTTAATTAAAACATAATAACCATTTCATATAATGGTAATACGACTAGGTGCTGCCCAGCAGACAGATGTACTCAGAGCAGGTAGAGAAACCCCTAACAGTTTAAATGAACATCATAGTGAAATATGATTCTTATTATTACAAATACAATTAAATATTACATTTCAATTAATATAACCTGAACATATAGTTTAAACACATCAAAATGACTAAGAAAAAGAAGGTTTTAGGCAGATGCGCACATGTGGTACAAAAGTTTGGCCCTTACGCAGCGTGTAAGAGACCAGTAGCTGGAGTGGGCTGATCCATTGCTCCTTGCTGTAGTGGGTAGAAACTAAAAAGGAATTACAGTTGGAGAAAACAATGAATAAAGAGGGTTTCTCCAAAGTCCCTCTGTATATATGATTGCATTATTAATTTTTAGTATTACATGAGGCTGGCAAGACAGCACCACACCTAAATATAATACACAGCTGTATGAGGAGCAAATGGCCCATCTATTAAATTGTAGTGTCTTTTTTTTTTTTCAAATCAAAGATTTGCTTTATTCGGTTAATATTTAAAACCCTCAAAGCACGGTACAATAATTCATGGTACGGGCAGGTACAAAAGAATTTCACAAAAAATACAAAACATTGGCGCAATGCACATTAAAAGTATGTCCAATAAATAAATCTAATTAATTACAGTTCACTAAAAACATTTTTACATCACATTCCAAGTATCATAAGTAAAAAACGGTACTCCGAAGGCCTGGAGATCATTACTAGTAGGATCAAACTCTGTTTCTGCGCCTGATGGCACCTGTAATGAAGCTTGCTACCCCAAAACATACCACAGGGGAGTCAAGCATTTGCAAGTATACCAAAGCAGGCCTCACCTGCACAAAGTTTTGCTTCTTCAAGATAGGCACAATGTATTTTTTACGAAGTACAGAGTAAAATTCACAAAAGAAAACCATGTGCAACAAATTTTGTTCGGAAGTATTATCACAGGGGCAGGGCCCCAGGGTTCCTTCTTTGAAGAAACCCTTAGGGTGGGCCAAAAGCCAGGGAAGCATGCCATGTTTAAACCTTATTAACAGAAACAAATGAAAAGGTTTGTTTATAAAGGTAAGGTAAAATTGAATCCCTCTGACTGTACTTAACATGACAAACCTCCTAACTGTCGGCTTTCCCAATTGTTCTTCTTCCCTAAATGACAAGGCTTTACTCAAGAATTGATTCTTCACAGTTTTTATTTTCATTTTACTCAATGCGCATGGCCTATCAAACAATTCAGGGCACCCAAGTGATTTCAGATTATTTCTAACGTACCTTAACCAAGGGATAGACATAGCCCCATCAAGGGACAGGCAATCTTGTACAATAAGTTGACCTAAATTTGGGGGTTGCTGGGCCCACACTCTAAGCCAACCTAGTAATGGGGCAACAGAAATCTCCTCACTAAGATAACCCATCCCGAGATCTTCGTGAATATTAAAAATTGAAGTGGAAGGAGGAAGGGACAGCAGTTTACGGAAAAAACTATTTTCCACTATTTGCATTTCTGCCGAGGTCTTATAACCCCATACCTCACTACCATATAGGGCCATGGGTAAACACTTAGCTCTATAAATTTTCAATAATGCAGATAGAGGTCTGCATCCCAGACGCTTTGCAAAACCCAACAGCGCTCCTGTGGCTCTAGCAAAAGTATTCTTTTTTTGGGAGCGTTGCATAACCCAGGAGCTATTATCATCAAATACGATCCCCAAATATGGAAACGTCTGTACTTTTGTGAGTTCCTGGCCATTACAATAGAATTTAACCCTTTTGGCTCTTCCCGCACCTATTGTCATGGAATGAGATTTTTTAAAATTAATTAATAAGTCTAAAGAGACCATAAAATCATTAAATCCATTTAAAAGCGCTTGCAAACCTCTTGCTGTTCTCGCCAGTAAAACAGTATCGTCAGCATATAGTAACGCGGGAATCAATTTTGAGCCGGCTCTAGGAATGTCTGTATTGATTGAACTTAAAACCTCACCCAAATTATTGATATAGAGCGCGAAAAGCAGGGGAGCGAGAATGCACCCCTGTCTGACCCCTGTCTGACCCCTCGCTTCACCTGCCAAGCATTTGATAGACTCCCATCTTCACTATAGCGGACGACAGCAGTAGTGTCCTCATGCATAACGGCCAGGAAGGATATCAATACTGGGTCAAGCCCCAAAACACCCAATAATGCCCATAATTTTTGCCGGTTCACAAGGTCGAAAGCAGTGGACAAATCCATAAAAGCTAGGTGAAGGTCCCCCTGCTTCGCGACCGTGTATTTCCCGATAATAAGGTGCAGATTAAGGCATTGACCCACCGTACCCTTTCCCGGTCTAAACCCGTATTGCAGGTCGGAAATTATAGACTTATCATCCAACCAATTTGTTATACGAGCAAGGACAACTTTACCCATTATTTTCATGGCGGAATCCAAAAGAGAAATGGGCCGGTAGCATGCCGGATCTTCTCTAGATCCTTTCTTAAATAATGGAATAATCACGGCTTTGCCCCATGATTTAGGTGCACCAGCCTTAGAGGCAGCATTAAAAACGACAGTTACAAGTTTAGCCCAGAACCCTGGGTCTGCCCGATAAAGATCCGCAGGAACACCATCTGGGCCTGGAGCTTTACCTTTGGCCATTGTATTGATAGCTTTTGTCACTTCTTCTTCATTAAAAAGGATTTTTGAGGCTAAAATGCTATTCGCGTAATTCACAGTGTCAGGGTCATCAATTTCTGAATAAAGGCCACAATTGTAGTGTCAAGCATGCCTCCCTTTGCCCTTCTGTCCTAATTTTGTCATCTACTTATGTTGCTAAATTAACAAAGTCGTATGACACTTACCTTGCTGTGCGAACAGACATAGCTGAGAAGTATTCCTAGTTATGTGTCTGAGAGAGACTAGTTTGAGTTCTGAATGGATGAATATACCACCATGATGTATATAACTTGAATCATACTTTTCTGGAGTTTTCAGACCGACCTATTGGAAATGTTCATGCTGTTGCTAACTGCAGTGTCGTGACCCTGTGCCAACTGGTAGATATATATATATATATATATACACATATATATATATATATATTCACTGAAAAAACCATAGGTTTCAGGGGCGTTATAGTTAGCTGGACTTTTCACTCGTACAAAACCATAGAAATTCCCCCGTTATAGTTAGTTCAGCTAACTATAACTCGCGCGCCCGCAATGCACTGCTGATGACGTCACATATTACATCACTCATGACATGGTCAGTGACATCACTGATGACATCTCAAATGACATCACTGATGACATCACTGATGACATCATCCAGTGAATGTGTGTTTTTCTGAAAATTACATATGTTTTATATATGTATATCTCAAGGTCGATGGAAGAATAAATGGGTATATAAGTGTCTAAATGGATGATTTGTTTTTGAAAAATTGATTGTATAACTGACTGATTAAGTGTATCTTAGTGAATACATGGCTTAGTGAGTAATGTTTAAATATGTAAATATCTGTATCAGTCTCTCACTTTGTGTATAAGTGGCTGCATGGGTTGGTGAGTAGCTACATGAGTGTCTATATAGGTTATTAGTTGGTTTTTTGAGTATCAGTATAAGTGTCTGATGTCTGTATGGTTCGGTGGGGGGTATTACGTAGTGCATAGGTGCATGAATGAGTGACTCACTGTTTGTATGTGTTGAAGACAGCATGTGTGCAGGACTGTATGGGTGGATGACTGTGTGCATGGGTGTGTTAGTGAGTGAATAACTGTCTCAATAGTGTCTCTATGAGTAACTACATATGTTTTAAACTAGTATATGTGACTATTGGTGTATATAAGTGAGTATATGTGAGAGTGAGAGATTGAAAGAGTTCCTGTATGAATAAGTATGTGTTTCTATAAGTGATTGTTAAAAAGACTAAGTATGTGTAAGTTTCTGTAGAAGTAAGTGTGGTGGTTTGTGTATAACTGTATATGCAGGTAAACAGATGTTTGATTCTTTATTAGCATGAGTGACTGTGTGTGAGTAACTTTATGGATGAGTGGCGTTGTGTAACAGGATGTATAGGTGTATGAGTACATATGATGAGTGAGTACATGTATGAGTGACTGTATAGGACTGTTGGTGAATGAGTGGATGTGGATCTTACAATTACTGAATAGGTTGTTGTAACTGGTATTGGTATGTCCATTGTTTTGAAAATTTTAATTTCTATTTTTGAATGTGTGTATCAAAGGTTATATTAGGGGGAGAGGAGGTCTGCCACTCTATCACAAGGATGATGTCATCAGTGATGTCATCAGTGATGTCATCAGTGATGTCACTGACCATGTCATGAGTGATGTAATATGTGACGTCATCAGCAGTGCATTGCGGGCGCGCAAGTTATAGTTAGCTGAACTAACTATAACGGGGGAATTTCTATGGTTTTGTACGAGTGAAAAGTCCAGCTAACTATAACGCCCCTGAAACCTATGGTTTTTTCAGTGAATTTCTAAGGTTTTTTAAATGCTAATTCCTAGCTATAACGTGCCTGAAACCTATGTTTTTTTCTGTGAATTTCAAAGGTTTTTTTTTTAAATGCTAATTTCTAGCTATGCCTACAGAGATAGGACATGTGAAGAAAGAAGGAAAAACGCACAGAAAGAAAAAAAAGAAATGCAGAAAGAAGCAACAGAAGTCCTCAAAGACGAAGAAAAGTGCAGGAAGAAGTATAACGTGCAGAAAGAACAAACAGAAGAGCAGAAACAAGCCTTGTTGCAAAATTATCCTGTACCCTCAACTTTTTCAGACGGATACTGGTGTTAACTGAGTCTGACTAACCAGTCCTAGAGCCAGTGCTATGTTAAAAGACACTCAGAATACAGTGAAAACACCTACATACACTAGGGCACACTATGTGTTGGGGTCCCCCTGTGATTAGCATGACCTCCTCTGTAAGCCCCTAGTATATAATAGGGCAGGGGATTAAAACTACCTCTTAAAACGCACCACAGGGCGTGTTTGAACACGTCACCTCATGCCCCGTCCCCTCCCTTCCCCACTGTGTAAACACGACCTATAGCAGCTTTAAGTTGGGAGATTAAGTCCCCTTGAATCCTGAGGGTCCCTAGGGTCCAACTAGACCACTAGGTACCTCCAGTAAGCGCCACAGAGCTGCGTTGCAGAGAGGTGTAAAAAGTGGCACGGCCTGCACCACCTCTCTGCAACGCAGAGCAGTGGTGCTTACTGGAAGCACCTGGTGGGCTAGTTGGACCCCAGGGTCCCTCAGGATTGAAAGGGAATTATTTCCCCAACTTAAAAACGCGCCACAGGGCCTGTGGGTGTTCTGAGTTGAGAGATTAAGTCCCCTTGAATCCTAAGGGTCCCTTGGGTCAAACTAGCCCACTAGGTACCTCCAGTAAGCACCACAGAGCTGCGTTGCATGGAGGTGTAAAAAGGGGCGTGGCCTCAGAACACCTGTCTGCAACGCAGCTCCCTGGCGCATACTGGAGATACCTGTTGGGCTAGTTGGCCCTCAGGGACCCTCAGTATTGAAGGGGAATTAATTCCTCAACTTACAACTGGCCAGGGGGTGCGTTTGCAGAGTGCTCCAAGGAGGGGGCGTGGCCTCCGGCGCGATGCCGGTCTTTTATTTATTTATTTTTAAGAAGGAGGGCTGTGTGGCCCCCTTTCTTTTTCTAATTTATTAGCCCTGGGGACCCCATCCCCCAGGGCCTGCACCCTAATTTTTTTTGTTGAAAAAAATTAATTTGGCCCTCCCAAGACCTTAATCGGCCCCGGGGACCCCAACCCCCAAGTCATGGCCTTTTTTTTATTTTTGAATTCTTTAGGAGGGGGGCTGTGTTGCCCCCCTCCTCAGGCCACTTATGGCCCCGGGGACCCCATCCACCGGGGCCGGCCTTTGTTTTTTTTTTTTTTTTTTAAATATATATTTATAGAAACACCTAGGACATGCTGGACAAACCGTATGTACCTTTCACCATGACGATTTGCGTGATATTCATTAAAAGGCGACTATGCATACAATGAATCCACGTAGAATGTATTCACACCGCTAGTGAAGCTCTGACATGTCTGACACCCTACCGTGCCTAATCCCCGCGCCCCCGCTGGTGGGTACTCTCCAAGTAGACACCCTTGTCGTTTATTTATACAAACATGGGTAGCTATTGACGGGCACATTTAATACACATGCACACCAAGCCATTCAAAGGGGATTCGACAAAAATTCGACCAAACTATGCAAGAAACCCCCTCACGGTTAATAAAACACACATCCACCGCCGGATGTGTAATACTTTTTATTTTACTCTCTGGAAAGGAGACAAACCTCACTTGAGAGTCACAGCGTGCTCCTGGCTGAGCCCAATGCTGTGTTACACCCACCAGTGCCCGCCGAGTGCCACACACCTCTGTGTTGTATTCCACCAGCTAGTGCGTATGCTATGACACTCTCTAGCCCATGTGCACTGTAACACCACCCCGTGAATATGTCATGCCACACTTGCCTTCGCACGGGTTATATTGCCCCATCTAACGTGCCTTCCTCGATGTTATGAAGCACAGCGCTATGCCATACATATTACAATCTGGGATCCATATCTTTGTCACAGTGCATATGCAATGTTACACTACCCAGCACATATTTTATATTACAACTTTAGAGACTACTTAGGTTACACAACACTGCCCTGTACATATTATACTCCAAGGCGCATATCACATAGCAAGCGCTAGTGCCTGTGCTATCTCGCGCTCTCCAATGAATCTGTCATTGCGCACAATGTATTGCATATTATATTTCACGCCCCGGGTTCATCTTATATCACACTTTTTGGTGCATAGTTTATACCATATACTATATCTAGTTTTCATTTTCAATCGTGCTCTCAGGACTATGTTCTCTATACCACTGCGTCCACCTACCCTTTTCACGGGCATTACATTTTGCGATGGGGGGTGGAGGGTCAGGGGATGTTTCTGCCAAGTGAGCCCGGAGTCACAGTCCCAAACGTCCTCTTCTTCCTGAATAAAAGTGAGATTATGCTGCATACTTGTTCATATTTTAAGTAGTTCGCACAGACACACATTTTAAAAACAATAAAGTTCCTAATACCCACCTTCTATGAACAGTTATCTTGCTGCCCCATCCACCTCCTCCCTATCCTCTGTTGTCTGAATCCATGGACTAGCCTCCTCCCTCCTGCCATGCATGGTCTGATGTGCTGCCACTGCCCTGCATTTAGCATGATGTACCAGTCCACTCATCCTGCCCTCCATTGCCCAATTCTATGGCCCATCATTGACCTCCTGCTTAGCCTCTGTGCTTTGCTTGCTGCCCCTATTCTCCTTCCCCTTGCCCTCCGATGTCTTTGTGCATGCCCCTGCTCCATCCTTTTTGACCACCATGTTCCATGGACCTGCCACTCCTATCTACTCTGAGTGTTCTGTTGAGCTGCCACTCCCCTACCACCTGCCTAGCATTGTCAGATGACTGTAACCTGTCTCTGCCACCTCCACCCTGCCTGTCCACATGCCATGCCCCTATCCCCTTCCTCCTGTCCTCCATGGTCCATTTTACTGCCACACCCTTCTGCCCACCCTGGTCTGTTGTGCTGCAACTGCTCCTCCTGCCTGCCCCGCGCGGTCTGTTGTGAGGCCCCTTCCCCTGAACTCTCTTGTCTGTGCCCAGGTCCTGACCCTCCCTTCTATCCTCCATGGTCCTTTGTGCATGCCCCTGCACCCTCCTTCTTGCCCATCATAGCCATTGTGCTGCCACTAACCCTCCCGCTTGCCATGCATGGTCTTCTGTGCTGCCATGGCCCCTCCCACCTTCCCTGTGTGGTCAGCTAGCTGCTCCTGACCCCCTCCCACCTTCCCTCCATGGTCTGTGTGTATGCCATCATAGTCTCACTGTTGCTCTCCATGGTGTGTCTTGTTTCTAGTGTCCATCCTGCCTGACCTCCATGGTCATCTTGCTGCTCCTGCCCTGCCCCCTTGCCCCCAGCCCTCTGTTTCCATGTGCAGACCCCTATTCCCTCCCTCCTGGCTTGTCGGTTCCATTGTAATGCCCCTGATCCGTCCCTCCTGCCCTTTATGGTCTGTTATGCTGCAGCTTCCTCTCCTGTCTGTACATTATGGTCAGCTAGCTACCATTGCCTGTTTCCCCTCTGTTGTCTGTTGTCCATGTGCATGGTCCTGTCCCCTCCCTATTGCTTTCTATGGATTGTTGTGCTGCACTCCCGTCCCGCATGCCCTGTGTGGTGTATTGTGCTGCTGCAAACCCTGATGCCTGCCCTGTAGGGTCAGTTTGGTGCACCTCTCAATGTCCCTCCTGTCCTCTGTTATCCGAGTCCATATCCCTACCCCAATTCCTCCTGCCTACCATGATCCAATGTACCATTCTTGCGAACATTTTGAACTTGGTAAGAGGGAGATTTTGAAATAAAACTGGGGTATTGATTTTCCCCTTTGAGTTACATTGAAAAAGAGAAGATTGTAGACAGGAAACAGATCAAGTAAAGCCCATTTGAGCTTAAAAACATTGGACGTTTCCTGGCTGAAACGGGTCTGTTGGCATGTATGGTTGTATGACCACTGCCTCTTCCTTCTGCCCACAATGGTCTATTATATTGCCACAGCCTCTCTTGCCAGTCCTGTATTGTTGGTTATTTATTACAAAAGTGTGTAATGCCTGACGTCATCTTGATGTAATCAAAACTGTAATGCCTAGAGCATTTCCTTTAGAAATTACATATATGAGAGGGTCTTATTTGCATCAAAATTATGGTTAGTGCTCTAAAAAACTAAAATGAGGACATATTTTCTGAGTTTTCAAATAGCGACAAAGAACTTTTAAATTATTTGTAATCTTAGCTTTTTTATCCAGTTGACCACTTGATTAAATGTTGCATCCAAGGGGAGAGTGTGTGGTGTTACTTCCAGAGCTGCAGACTTTGCAACTGGGGAACCAGGTTGGAGTTTCTGCTTCAGCTCAACATTCTGTGATTCTGGTCAAATCACTTAATCTCCCCATGTCTACAACCAAAATGAATTTGATCTTGTGTGATGTAAACAATGTTCATGTAAAGCCCTCCAATACCTGACAAGTCTGCACTATATAAAACTGCAAATACACAAAAAATAAGTGTTTTGCACACTTCTGTCATTGGGCTACATTTGGGCTACATCTGGGTGATATTTGGGCTACATTTGGGCTCTTTTGTCTCTGGTGGCCATTTTAGGAGATTTATTTGTTATGAAGTTTCCTAATTTCCTCATTTACTGCAGTCTCCTCAGTAGGAAATGCTTTCAGTTTTTTACTTTGATTCCATCAAGAAGGTATTCAGATATGTCACACATTTGCCATAAATTCTGAATGTTAGCACTCTAGTTGCTCATTAGATCACTGTAGTAAAGCTACTGCTCACCACGGAAGTCTGCTGCTAGTATTAGAAGTGCATGTTTCAGTCTGCATATCAGAATTTTTTAATGAAATAGAAGAGGATTTGAGAAGTCACTCAAAATGTGCCCTAATTTTTCTTTCTTCAGCACTAATCATAATTTCTAAGGCAAAATGAACCCCCTCATTGTGTTCCATATTAAATTAAATCTTTTAAGTGTTACCAGTTTATTCCAATCAAGATGGCTTCAGGTGTGCCATACTTTTGTCATAAGTAAGACAGTAAGCGCTCTAGTTGTTCTTAAGAACACTCTGGGACATTCTGTCATTGGGCTATACTTGGGCTACATCTGGGTGATATTTGGGCTACATTTGGGCTCTTTTGTCTCTGGTGGCCATCTTGGGAGATTTATTTGTTATGAAGTTTCCTAATTTCCTCATTTACTGCAGTCTCCTCAGTAGGAAATACTTTCAGTTTTTTACTTTGATTCCATCAAGAAGGCATTCAGATGTGTCACACATTTTCCATGAATTCTGAATGTTAGCACTCTAGTTGCTCATTAGATCACTGTAGTAAAGCTACTGCTCACCAGGCAAGTCTGCTGCTGGTATTCAAAGTGCATGTTTCAGTCTGCATGTCAGAATGTTTTTATGAAATAAACGAGGATTTCAGAAGTCAAAATGTGCCCTAGTTTTTCTTTCTGCAGCACTAATCATAATTTATATGGGAAAATGAACCCCCTCATTTTGTTCCTTTGTAAATTAAATGTTTTAAGTGTTACCACTTTATTCCAATCAAGATGGCTTCAGGTGTGCCATACTTTTGTCATAAGTAAGACTGTTAGCGCTCTAGTTGTTCTTTAGAGCACTCTGGGAAGCTGCAGTAGAACACAAAGGAATCAACTGACAGTCTCTGCCCTTGTTGGATGTACATGTTTTACTGAGAATGTCAGACTTCATTCTTACATGACTGAGAAAGATAATGTGAATTTACAGAAAATATGCTCTCAGTTTAGCTTATAGATCACCTTCCAAACCTCTGTGGGAAAAGTATGAGAAAATAGTTTTCTCTCAAACATGGTTCGTGATATCACAGCAGAAGGCTTTTTCACATGGGAAAATCACCTTAGAACACACCACAATTCCTAAAATGAGTATGGTACCATCAACAAATGATTTATAATGTAACTAAAGTCTTAAAACCTTCTGTTAACTGCAATGCTTTTTAATGAGGTGCTATCATGTATATTGGTCCCAAGATGGCTGCCAACACTTCTTGGATGAAGTACTGACAGCCAATCAGATCTCACGATGAGATGTGTGGTTAGGCTCCGCCCAGATATGTATGTGATTTTACTTTTGATTTTCTCAGGAACTACTGAACAGATTGACACCATATATGCAAAAGGCACATGCCTGACCTGAGGACTACCTCTTTGCCAAATTTCAAGTAATTCTGTTGAGCCGTTCGGGCTGTACCTTGGACTAAAGGTCCCTATGGAAAATTGCATGGGGAAACCGCGTTTTGGTACCCCCCTTTTTTCTCAGCCCCAGCTTGACGAATCCCCCCGAGACTTTCAGGGTAGGAGCGAAGCGGAGCGCCCCACCTATTTTGAAAATTTCGCAAGGATTCGTCAACCGGCGCCAAAGTTATTCCAAATAGAATGTTGCGGATTTCCTATGGAAACACGGTCCTAACTATAACTATCTACTGGCGACCGCCAGTAGATAATGTGTATATATATATATATATATATATATATATATATATATATTCACAGAAAAGACCATAGGTTTCAGGGGTGTTATAGTTAGCTGGCCATTTCACTGGTACAAAACCATAGAAATTCCTCCGTTATAGTTAGTTCTGCTAACTATAACTCGCGCGCCCGCAATGCACTGCTGATGATGTCACATATTGCATCATTCATGCCATGGTCAGTGACATCACTGATGACATCTCAAATGACATCACTGATGACATCATCCAGTGAATGTGGTTTAGTTTGAAATTTAAATATGTATTATATATATACCAATCTATATTGAAGATTGAGTGGATATATAACTGTCTGGATGAAGGATTTAGTAGCTGTCTGACTGTTTAAGTGAGTAATTAAAAGTGTCTCACTTAATACATGGATTAGTAACTAAACTATGTGAATGTGTGCATCACTGTCTCTGTTGTTGTATACCATGCTGCATCAGTTGGTCACTAACTACATGAGTGTGTATATTAGTTATTGATTAGTTGGGTGAGTATTTGTATGGGACACTGAGTTTGTGTGTGGTTGGATGGGGTGTGTGTAACTCTGCATAAATGTGTGAATGGTTGATTGACTAGGTGTATAGGTTTAAGAGTGCATGTGGAAACAGTTGTTTGGGTGACTGAGTGTATTTATTTGTGTGTTGGTGAGCGAATATATGTTTTAGTTGTACATCTTCAACAAAGTAAAAAAATAAAAGGCATTGTATGTGAGAGTTGGTGTATATAAATAAGTATGTGTAAGAGTCAGTGATTGTGAGAGTAACTATAAGAATGAGTGTATAATTGTATTGCTGATTTTTTAACATATTAACTATGAGTTACTATGTGTTTGAATAAATGAGGTGTTGTTGGATAATTGTGTAAGTAAGTAAATGTAAGTGTGATCAATTTTTTTCATGAGTGAGTAGGATGACTACATAACCGACTAAGATGACTGCTGATGTGTCCATGTCTATATATATGTATAAGTGCATTTGATAGTGTTCTATTAATTAGTGACTGCAAGTGTAAATGACTCTGTTGTTGAATGGGTAGTTGTGTGTGTAGACTTAGGAATCAGTGAGTGAGTATGTAGTAACTGCTATTGGTGTGTCAATGGTTTCAAATATGGTACTCTGTATTTTACAGTGAGTGATGAAAGGTTATACTGGTGTATGATGAGGTGTATCAGATTGTCACGTGGATGATGTCATCAGTGATGTAATCAGTGATGTCATTTGAGATGTCATCAGTGATGTCATCAGTGATGTCACTGACCATGTCATGAATGATGCAATATGTGACATCATCAGCAGTGCATTGCGGGCGCGCGAGTTATAGTTAGCAGAACTAACTATAACAGAGGAATTTATATGGTTTTGTACCAGTGAAAAAGCCAGCTAACTATAACACCCCTGAAACCTATGTTTTTACAGTGAATTTCAAAGCTTTTTTAAATGCAACTTTCTAACTATAACGTCTCTGAAACCTATGATTTCTTTCAGCGTATTTCAAAGGTTTTTTAAATGCTAATTTTTAAGTGTGATAGTAGTTATACCTATTTTTTTGTACTGATTTTCTACAGTTTTTTAACTGTTTCTTTATAAATATTTTATTAATTAAATAACATTATATATTTTTCTGAAAATTGCAAAAATAAATTTGAAAAAAATTCAAACTGAAATATGAATTAATTTTTATGTTTTCATTTCTTATTTTAATATATTTATATTATTTTCTGTAAAAAAAATAAAAATCCCAAATTTTTTTCGGAGTCGCGTACTCAAAGCGTACACATCACCAAGGGTGCGTGGATTCTAGCCTCTATTTTAGAAAAGTCGTGAAGGATCCGCGTACGGTGTGCGACGGCTGTGTGCTTTTCAGTTACATCATATGCATTTAACATTACGTATGATAACAAAAGAGCAAAACAGCTGACTAAGGTCAAGCACTTAAAATTCCATTCAACAGCAATATATGCGTACGAGTGCAACAACTTCCAGTATCTGCTGTTTAAAGATACTTGTCTTAGAAAGAGTCCATAGAGAAAAACAAAAGGAAGGTGCCCTTCATCACGAGTCATACAAGGCAAATACCAATAGTAGAAATAGTTTTCTTCTTTTATTTGTAGTCTTGATTAAAAGATAGCCACACAGCCAACGCGTTTCGTTCCCTTGTGCCTTGGGAACTTCGTCAGGGCTGTAACAATTATAGAAACATCCACATAAATATACATGTAAAATACATATATAAATAGCAATGTACACAACGTGAACATAAATGACAATAATAGAAAAAGATATAAAAAAACTTAATACAAAAATTAAAAAGATCAAGAGAAATCACAAACTCAGAATTTGTACGTTACGAACAGCAACAAAGAAAAATAACAATCATAATCAAAGTCTAATTTTAAAGTCAGCCTGCGCATACAATATATGACATCTAAAGAATAAAGAGAATAAGAAAGGGTGAAAAACAGACAAGTGAAATCAAAAAGGAGGGACAACAGAGAAACCCAAGAAAGAAAACACAATATGCACATTATCTTACCTGTATCAAGCCTCTTCAATAAAACACGCAAAAATATAGGAATTCAGAATCAAGACGCCAGATTGCCAGAAATTTACCAAATACCAAAAGGTAAGATCAAAATCAAAACTTCGAAAATACCAGAAAACACCTCAAGTGATAAAGGTGCAAGATAATAGAAACCCCCATAAAAAACAAAAATAATATCAAATGTGCTCGTGCATAGAGACATCAAGCAAAGCAGAAAGAGTATGAAATGACAATGAATTGGAGATCTTCCTTACCTTACTATAGATATCAGGAATATTAAAAAAAACAAATATGGATAACTTAATCAATGGAAATTCAAGAGTCTGGTCTTGTTATTCAAGAACACCAGTATGTACGAGTTCTGAAGAGAGAAAACTTTAAAATAAAAATTGGAAGGCCAATTTTTAAGCAAGCACATGTGAATAGTGTTGTGACACAAGCATCATAAGCACAGGTGATTCCCACAACAGAATACAAAAGATTCGTCATAAATCCCAATAATAAAACCGAACTAGAAGCGTAATAGTCGATAATTAACTATACGGTATAGTGTGTTCTACACGGAAGACTGTTCGTAATAACAATCAGATCAAAGGCCAAAAATTACAATGTTCAAACAATATAATCTTTAGATGGGTCAACATAGCAGAGTAGTATTTATTAATGTAAAAAGATACTCCAAATATCAGACAGCCACATAGGGGATGCCTAAATTCTGTTTAGATGTTCCATTAGATATAAATACAGTAAATATACGGGCCCCTACGTTCGCGCTGCATAACGATAAAAATAAAAAGATATCCTGCACAGCGCCTCACCTTAATAAGTATAGATTATGCCTCCAGTTTAACGCTACTTGAATATTATGGCTTCGAGCAAAGAGGAGAGGTCTCCAAAAGTATCTGTCAAAAGGAATATGAAAATATAACAAAAGGCAAGAAAATCAGATCGAAAAAGGCCACAACGGCGATACACAATAACCTTTAGCATATATTTATAAATACGAGGAGTTCGCTGGGCAGCACCTACCTGTATAAGTTTCTCTAACGAAGACACAGTATGATAGCTGTTAACCTCGATATCGGCAAAAGGGGACAATAGTCCTTCATCAGCGTTAAAAAGACGCGCTGAAAAGTCACATGACCGTATTCGACGTTGTGCGCGTCTGAACAGACATTAAGAAAGGAAAATTCTGGAAATATAGTCTCACCAGCATGGCGGCCATATTGGAATAGAGTCATTCATAAGTAGAAAAACCACCAAAATGTATGAATCCACCGTATGTTGCATTTGGAATTCATACAAAAATCGCAATTCAAGTGACCCAAACAAAATAAAGCAGGTTCAATACACTAAATTGTGATATATCCCTGGCAATAATCACAAAGTTCGACCTATCGTGAATTGCAAAGGAGATTCATGTGGGTGATCACAAAACAGACCAAAGACCCGCTTAGGTGGAGAGAATGATGGAACAAAAAATTATATATGATGTGTCCATCATAGAATAGCAGATTTTAATCTGTCACTAATCACAAGGACGAACAGTTATGTATATAAAAAATGACATGACAAAGAATGAACGGTTAGCATAGCCAAATCGAAAAAAGACAGCCAAATTTGACTATCCTGTGAGAAAGAAGAACTGTTTATAAATTTAAGAGAAGACGTGTATTGTAGTGGGCTCATATAATTTTCCTTTCTTTATGTCTGTTCAGACGTGCACGACGTCGAATACGGTCACGTAACTTTTCAGCGCGTCTTTTTAACGCTGATGAAGGACTATTGTCCCCTTTTGCCGATATTGAGGTTAACAGCTATCATACTGTGTCTTCGTTAGAGAAATTTATACAGGTAGGTGCTGCCCAGCGAACTCCTCGTATTTATACATATATGACAAAGGTTATTGTGTATCGCCGTTGCGGCCTTTTTCGATCTGATTTGCTTGCCTTTGGTTATATTTTCATATCCCTTTTGACAGATACTTTTGGAGACCTCTCCTCTTTGCTCGATGCCATAATATTCAAGTAGCGTTAAACTGGAGGCATAATCTATCCTTATTACGGTGAGGCGCTGTGCAGGATATCTTTTTATTTTTATCTTTATGCAGCGCGAACGTAGGGGCCCGTATATTTACTGCATTTATATCTAATGGAACATGTAAACAGAATTTAGGCATCCCCTATGTGGCTGTCTGATATTTGGAGTATCTTTTTATATTAATAAATACTACCCTGCTATGTTGACCCATCTAAATATTATATTATTTGAATTTTGTAATTTTTGGCCTTTGATCTGATTGTTATTACGAACAGTCTTCCGTGTTTTATTATTGGGATTTATGGCGAATCTTTTATATTCTGTTGTGGGAAACACCTGTGCTTATGATGCTTGTGTCACAAAACTATTCACATGTGCTTGCTTAAAAATTGGGTTTCCAATTTTTATTTTAAAATGTTCTCTCTTCAGAACTCGTACATATTGGTGTTCTTGAATAACAAGACCAGACTCTTGAGTTTTCATTGATTAGGTTATCCTTATTTGTTTTTTGTGAATATTCCTGATACCTATAGTAAGGTAAGGAAGATCTCCAATTGATTGTCATTTCATACTCTTTCTGATTTGCGTGATGTCTCTATGCACAAGCACATTTGATATTATTTTTGTTTGCTATGGGGGTTTCTATTATCTTGCACCTTTATCACTTGAGGTGTTTTCTGGTATTTTCGAAGTTTTGATTTTGATCTTACCTTTTGGTATTTGGTAAATTTCTGGCAATCTGGCGTCTTGATTCTGAATTCCTATATTTTTGCGTGTTTTATTGAAGAGGCTTGATACAGATAAGATAATGTGCATATTGTGTTTTCTTTCTTGGGTTTCTCTGTTGTCCCTCCTTTTTGATTTCACTTTTCTGTTTTTCACCCTTTCTTATTCTCTTTATTCTTTAGATGTCATATATTGTAAGCGCAGGCTGACTTTAAAATTAGATTTTGATTAGGATTGGTTTTTTTCTTTGTTGCTGTTCGTAACGTACTAATTCTGAGTTTGTGATGTCTCTTGATCTTTTTTATTTTTGCATTATTATTTTTTACATCTTTTTCTATTATTGTCATTTATGTTCACGTTGTGTACATTGCTATTTATATCTGTATTTTACATGTATATTTATGTGGGTGTTTCTATAATTGTTACAGCCCTGACGAAGTTCCCAAGGCACAAGGGAACAAAACGCTTTGGCTGTGTGCCTATCTTTTAATCAAGACTACAAATAAAAGAAGAAAACTATCTCTACTATTGGTATTTGCCTTGTATGACTCATGATGAAGTGCACCTTCCTTTTGTTTGTCTTTATTTAATATTATGTGATGTGCGTGATTGGTATGCGACCAGTCCGTGACTCCTGTTCCGGCGCATTTGCGAAACATGCGCATTACGGTACGAGATCCTTGCGCGGTGACGTCATATACATGCTGGGGCGTGCTGGGTGAGCGACTCCCGCAAAAAAAAATTATGCTTCAAAATGATATGTATCTGTCTTTAATATACATATTAGGGCAAGAGATTATCTAAGATAGTCAGAAAAATAACATATTTGTACTTATAATAAACTTATATCATTTTTAAATATATTTTCGCGAAGTCGGGTGCGTGCATCGTGAGTGCAGAGAACCAGGTCAGCAGAGGTGCTGTACAGCCAGAGAAACCAGGTCAGCAGAGCCGTTGTAGAGCCAGAGAACCAGGTCAGCAGAGCTGCTCTGGAGCCTAAGAAGCAGGTCAGCAGAGCTCCTCTAGAACCAGAGACCCAGGTCAGCAGAGCTGCTCTAGAGCCAGAGACCCAGGTCAGCAGAGCTGCTCTAGAGGCCGAGAACCAGGTCAGCAGAGCTGCTTTAGAGCCATAGAACCAGGTCAGCAGAGCTACTTTAGAGCCAGAGAACCAGGTCAGCAGAGGTGCTCTAGAGCCAGAGAACCAGGTCAGCAGAGCTGCTTTAGAGCCATAGATCCAGGTCAGCAGAGCTGCTCTAGAGGCAGAGAAACAGGTCAGCAGAGCTGATTTAGAGGGAGAGAACCAGGTCCGCAGAGCTGCTTTAGAGCCAGAGAACCAGGTCATTCAAGTTGCTCTAGAGCCTAAGAACCAGGTCAGCAGAGCTGCTCTAGAGCCAGAGAACCAGGTAAGCAGAGCTGCTGTAGAGCCAGAGAAACCAGGTCAGTAGAGCTGCTTTAGATGGAAAGAACCAGGTCAGCAGAGCTGCTCTAGGGGGAGAGATCCAGGTCAGCAGAGCTGCTCTAGAGCCAGAGAACCATGTCAGCTGAACTGCTTTAGAGCCATAGAACCGGATCAGCAGAGCTGCTTTAGAGCCAGAGAACCAGGTCAGCAGAGCTGTTGTAGAGCCAGAGAACCAGATCAGCAGAGCTGCTCTGTAGCCTAAGAGCTAGGTCAGCAGAGCTGCTCTAGAGCCAGAGAACCAGGTCAGCAGACCTGCTGTAGAGCCAGAGAAACCAGGTCAGCAGAGCTGCTTTAGAGGGAGAGAACCAGGTCAGCAGAGCTACTTTAGAGCCAGAGAACCAGATCAGCAGAGCTGCTCTAGAGCCAGAGAACCAAGTCAGCAGAGCTGCTTTAGAGCCATAAAACCAGGTCAGCGGAGCTGCTTTAGAGCCAGAGAACCAGGTCAGCAGAGGTGCTCTAGAGCCAGAGAACCAGGTCAGCAGAGCTGCTTTAGAGCCATAGAACCAGGTCAGCAGAGCTGCTCTAGAGGCAGAGAACCAGGTCCGCAGAGCTGTTTTAGAGCCATAGAACCAGGCCAGCAGAGCTGCTCTAGAGCCAGAGAACCAGGTCAGCAGAGCTGCTGTAGAGCCAGAGAAACCAGGTCAGTAGAGCTGCTTTAGAGCGAGAGAACCAGGTCAGCAGAGCTGCTTTAGAGGGAGAGAACCAGGTCAGCAGAGCTGCTTTAGAGCCAAGGGACCAGGTCAGCAGAGCTGCTCTAGAGCCAGAGAACCAGATCAGCAGAACTGCTTTTGAGCCATAGAACCTGGTCAGCAGAGCTGCTTTAGAGGCAGAGAACCAGGTCAGCAGAGCTACTGTAGAGCCAGAGAAACCAGGTCAGCAGAGCTGCTTTAGAGGGAGAGAACCAGGTCAGAAGAGCTGCTTTAGAGCCAGAGAACCAGGTCAGCAGAGCTGCTTTAGAGCCAGAGAACCAGGTCAGCAGAGCTGCTCTAGAGCCAGAGAACCAAGTCAGCAGAGGTGCTTTAGAGCCATAGAAACAGGTCAGCAGAGCTTCTTTAGAGCCAGAGAACCAGGTCAGCAGAGCTGCTCTAGAACCAAAGAACCAGGTCAGCAGAGCTGCTCTAGAGCCAGAGAACCAGGTCAGCAGAGCTGCTGTAGAGCCAGAGAAACCAGGTCAGTAGAGGTGCTTTAGAGCGAGAGAACCAGGTCAGTAGAGCTGCTTTAGAGGGAGAGAACCAGGTCTGCAGAGCTGCTCTAGAGGGAGAGAACCAGGTCAGCAGAGCTGCTCTAAAGCCAGAGAACCATGTCAGCAGAACTGCTTTAGAGCCATAGAACCGGGTCAGCAGAGCTGCTTTAGAGCCAGAGAACCAGGTCAGCAGAGCTCTTGTAGAGCCAGAGAACCAGATCAGCAGAGCTGCTCTGTAGCCTAAGAGCTAGGTCAGCGGAGCTGCTCCAGAGCTAGAGAACCAGGTCAGCTGACCTGCTGTAGAGCCAGAGAAACCAGGTCAGCAGAGCTCCTGTAGAGCCAGAGAAACCAGGTCAGTAGAGCTGCTGTAGATGGAAAGAACCAGGTCAGAAGAGCTGCTCTAGAGGGAGAGAACCAGGTCAGCAGAGCTGCTCTAGAGCCAGAGAACCATGTCAGCAGAACTGCTTTAGAGCCATAGAATCAGGTCAGCAGAGCTGCTTTAGAGCCAGAGAACCAGGTCAGCAGAGCTGTTGTAGAGCCAGAGAACCAGATCAGCAGAGCTGCTCTGTAGCCTAAGAGCTAGGTCAGCAGAGCTGCTCTAGAGCCAGAGAAGCAGGTCAGCAGACCTGCTGTAGAGCCAGAGAAACCAGGTCAGCAGAGCTGCTTTAGAGGGAGAGAACCAGGTCAGCAGAGCTGCTTTAGAGCCAGAGAACCAGATCAGCAGAGCTGCTCTAGAGCCAGAGAACCAAGTCAGCAGAGCTGCTTTAGAACCATAGAACCAGGTCAGCAGAGCTGCTTTAGAGCCAGGGAACCAGGTCAGCAGAGGTGCTCTAGAGCCAGAGAACCAGGTCAGCAGAGCTGCTTTAGAGCCATAGAACCAGGCCAGCCGAGCTGCTCTAGAGCCAGAGAACCAGGTCAGCAGAGCTGCTGTAGAGCCAGAGAAACCAGATCAGTAGAGCTGCTTTAGAGCAAGAGAACCAGGTCAGCAGAGCTGCTTTAGAGGGAGAGAACCAGGTCAGCAGAGCTGCTTTAGAGCCAAGGGACCAGGTCAGCAGAGCTGCTCTAGAGCCAGAGAACCAGGTCAGCAGATCTTCTTTTGAGCCATAGAACCGGGTCAGCAGAGCTGCTTTAGACGCAAAGAACCAGGTTAGCAGAGCTACTGTAGAGCCAGAGAAACCAGGTCACCAGAGCTGCTTTAGAGGGAGAGAACCAGGTCAGAAGAGCTGCTTTAGAGCCAGAGAACCAGGTCAGCAGAGCTGCTTTAGAGCCAGAGAACCAGGCCAGCAGAGCTGCTCTAGAGCCAGAGAACCAAGTCAGCAGATGTGCTTTAGAGCCATAGAAACAGGTCAGCAGAGTTGCTTTAGAGCCAGAGAACCAGGTCAGCAGAGCTGCTCTAGAGCCAAAGAACCAGGTCAGCAGAGCTGCTCTAGAGCCAGAGAACCAGGTCAGCAGAGCTGCGGTAGAGCCAGAGAAACCAAGTCAGTAGAGATGCTTTAGAGGGAGAGAACCAGGTCAGCAGAGCTGCTCTAGAGGGAGAGAACAAGGTCAGCAGAGCTGCTCTAAAGCCAGAGAACCATGTCAGCAGATCTGCTTTAGAGCCATAGAACCGGGTCAGCAGAGCTGCTTTAGAGCCAGAGAACCAGGTCAGCAGAGCTGTTGTAGAGCCAGAGAACCAGATCAGCAGAGCTGCTCTGTAGCCTAAAAGCTAGGTCAGCAGAGCTGCTCTAGAGCCAGAGAACCAGGTCAGCTGACCTGCTGTAGAGCCAGAGAAACCAGGTCAGCAGAGCTGCTTTAGAGGGAGAGAATCAGGTCAGCAGAGATGCTTTAGACCCAGAGAACCAGCTCAGCAGAGCTGCTCTAGCTGACACTGACTGACACTGATTGGCTGACACTGACTGACACTGATTGAATGACACTGACTGACTGACAATGACTGACACTGATTGACTGACTGACTGATTGACACTGACTGACTGACACTGACTGACTGACAATGACTGACACTGACTGACACTGATTGACTGACTGATTGACACTGACAGACACTGATTGACTGACACTGACTGACTCTCTACTACTCTCTACTACTCACTCTCTACTACTCTCTACTACTCACTCTCTACTACTCTCTTCTATTCACTCTCCTATTAACTATCTACTACTCTCTACTATTCACTCTCTACTACTCTCTACTATTCACTCTCTACTACTCTCTTCTATTCACTCTCCTATTAACTATCTACTACTCTCTACTATTCACTCTCTACTACTCTCTACTATTCACTCTCTACTACTCTACTACTCTCTCTCTACTACTCACTCTCTACTACTCACTCTACTGCTCTCTACTACTCTCTACCACTCACTCTCTACTACTCTACTACTCTCTACTACTCACTCTCTACTACTCACTCTACTACTCACTCTCTACTACTCACTCTCTACTATTCACTCTCTACTACTCACTCACTACTACTCACTCTCCACTACTCTCTACTACTCACTCTCTACTACTCTCTACTACTCACTCTACTACTCACTCTCTACTACTCTACTACTCTCTACCACACACTCTCTACTACTCTACTTCTCACTCTCTACTACTCTCTACTATTCATTCTCTACTACTCTCTCTCTACTACTCACTCTCTACTACTCTTTACTACTCACTCTGTACTACTCGCTCTCTACTACACTACTGCTCACTCACCACTACTCACTCTCTACTACTCTCTCTCAACTACTCTCTACTGCTCACTCTATTACTCTCTACTACTCTCTCTACTTCTCACTCTCTACTATTCACTCTCTACTACTCTCTACTACTCACTCTCTACTTCACACTCTACTTGCTCTCTACTACTCGCTCTCTACTGCTCTCTACTACTCAATCTCTACTACTCCCTACTACTCACTCTCTACTACTCACTCTCCACTACTCCACTACCCTCTACTACTCACTCTCTACTACTACTCCCTACTACTCTCTCTCTACTACTACTCCCTACTACTCTCTCTCTACTATTCACTCTCTACTACTCTCTCTCTACTACTCTCTCTCTACTACTCACTCTCTACTACTCCCTACTACTCTCTTTCTACTACTCTCTACTACTCACTCTCCACTACTCCACTACCCTCTACTACTCACTCTCTACTACTCCCTACTACTCGCTCTCTACTACTCATTCTCTACTACTTACTCTCTTCTACTCTCTCTACTACTCACTCTCTACTACTCTCTACTACTCTCTCTCTGCTACTCACTCTCTACTCACTCTCTACTACTCACTCTCTACTACCCACTCTCTACTACTCTCTACTACTCTCTCTACTCTCTATTACTCATCCTCTACTCTCTACCTCGCTACCTCTCTCTACCTCTCTCTCTACTGTCTACCTCTCTACCTCTGCCTCTCTACCTCTACCTCTCTACCTCTACACCTCTAACTCTCTACCTCTCTCTACACGCACACATATGCACATATATATATACATGCATATATATGCATTTATATATATGTATGTGTATATATATATATACATACATATATAAACATATATATAATCTGCATATCTATATAAATACACATATAAATGCATGCATATACATATATGCATACATATGCATGTTATGTACATGAAAGTTTGAAAAACACTAATAAAAGCAAAGCTAAAAAGCCACCTAATTGCAAACAGAATTGCTTTAACTTAATCGAGGGCGAGGCCTATTGCATTTTCAATGCTTGTTTACTTTGGTTCCATCAAGAAGGCATTGAGATGTGTCACACATTTGCCATAAATTCTGAATGTTAGTACACTATTTGCTCATTATATCACTGTAGTAAAGCTACTGTTCACCAGGGAAGTCTGCTGCTGGTATTCAAAGTGCATGTTTCAGTCTGAATGTCAGAATTTATTTAATGAAATAGAAGAGGATTTGAGAAGTCAAAATGTGCCCTAATGTTTCTTTCTGCAGCAGTAATCATAATTTCTATGGCAAAATGAACCCCCTCATTTTGATCCTTTGCAAATTAAATGTTTTAAGTGTTACCACTTTATTCCAATCAAGATGACTTCAGGTGTGCCATACATTTGTCATAAGTAGGACTGTCAGTGCTCTAGTTGTTCTTTAGAACACTCTGGGACATTCTGTCATTGGGCTATACTTGGGCTACATCTGGGTGATATTTGTGCTACATTTGGGCTCTTTTGTCTCTGGTGGCCATCTTGGGAGACTTATGTGTTATGAAGTTTCATAATTTCCTCATTTACTACAATCTCCTCAGTAGGAATACTTTCAGATTTTTACTTTGTTTCCATTAAGAAGGCATTCAGATGTGTCACACATTTGCCATAAATTCAGAATGTTAGCACTCTAGTTGCTCATTAGATCACTGTACTAAAGCTACTGCTCACCAGGGAAGTCTGCTGCTGGTATTGAAAGTGCATGTTTCAGTCTGCATGTCAGAATTTTTTAATGCAATAGAAGAGGATTTGAGAAGTCACTCAAAATGTGCCCTAATTTTTCTTTCTGCAGCACTAATCATACTTTCTATGGCAAAATGAACCCCCTCATTTTGTTCCTTTTTAAATTAAATGTTTTAAGAGTTACCACTTTATTCCAATCAAGATGACTTCAGGTGTGCCATATATTTGTCATAAGTAGGACTGTCAGCGCTCTAGTTGTTCTTTAGAACACTCTGGGAAGCTGCAGTAGAGCACAAAGGAATCAACTGACAGTCTCTGACTTGTTGGATGTACATGTTTTACTGAGAATGTCAGACTTCATTCTCACATGACTGAGAAAGATAATGTGAATTTACAGAAAATATGCTCTCAGTTTAGCTTATAGATCAGCTTCCAAACCTCTGTGGGAAAGCATGAGAAAATAGTTTTCTCTCAAACATGATTCATGATATCCCAGCAGAAGGCTTTTTCACATGGTAAAATCACCTTAGAACACGCCACAATTCCTAAAATGAGTATGGTATCATTAACAAATGATTTATAATGTAACTCAAGTCTTAAAACCTTTTATTAACTGCAATGCTTTTTAATCAGGTGCTATCATGTATATTGGTCCCAAGATGGCTGCCAACACTTCTTGGATGAAGTGCTGACAGCCAATCAGTTCTCACGATGAGATGTGTGGTTAGGCTCCGCCCAGATATATATGTGATTTTGATTTTCTCAGGAACTACTGAACGGATTTACACCATTTAAGCACAAGGCACGGCTCTGAACCAAGGTCTACCTTTCTGCCAAATTTGGTGTAATTCCGTTCAGCAGTTCGGGCTGTAGCTGCGACTAAAGGTCCCTATGGAAAATTGCATGGGGAAAACACGTTTTGGGACTCCCTTTTTTTCGACCCCCGCTTGACGAATCACCCCGAGACTTTCAGGATAGGAGCGGACTGGAGCGGGCCACGAGTTTTGAAAATTTCGCGAAGATTAGTCAACCGGCGCCAAAGTTATTCCAAATAGAATGTTGTGGATTTCCTATGGATAATAGGTCCTAACTATAACTACCTACTGGCGACCACCAGTAGGTACTACATACATACATATATACACACACACGCACTCTCGCTCTCTCTCGTCATGGCATACTAGAATGGTACAGGGCTGAGTCATGTCTTGAGAGTGACTTTCAGGCTGTTTTGTTCTTTTCAACAAACACCACTAAACATCCCGGTCCTTGTAGGCGGGTGTCTGTAACTGACCAGTGAAACTTGAAGTCATAACAGGTGAGTAGCTGAACTAGTCCGTATTTTTCTTTGCATTCTGGTACTGAGTATTTGCCATCCATGTCTCTCGTCCTCTTTGAGGGACTGCCCCACACCAAGAATGGCTAATCCTGCTTTGATCACCAAATCGGTTTATATCCCACTCACAGAGACACCCCTTTGCCTTATTGATTCCTATAGTATTCAAACAAAAAGCCATACTCCTGACTGAAAGCGACAAATTCATCAGGGCTTCTGAGGTCAGCATTCACCTCCCTGGACCTTTCTACTTAAAAAAAGTGAAAAGCGAGAGCCGCGGGACATGAATTTGTTTCCACAAGTATTACAAATAAATTACAATCTCAAGTTGTTATATCTACCTGATTAATGAATTTAATATCAAAGTAATTACCTCCAATTCCTTTGTTAAAATTACATAGACCCTTGGATTCACCGCCATACCACTCCTATTCTGTATCCTTCACAACCCTCTCTTGTCTTATTTGGATAAGAGTTCTACATCCACTCTCTCTGTTTTCTCCCCCTCCTCCACTTTTGTATTTTATATGTTTCCCCTGCATCTCCTGCCTCCTCACCACGTCTCTCAATCGTTTTCATCAATTTCTACTCCCCTACTTGAGTCATCTCTTCCCTGAAGCCCCTCACTACCACTCATGCGATTAATCCTCACTACCACTTTAAATCTCTGTGGTCATTTTATCCCAATATCCATTGTTCTCCTTGCCTCCTCTTCATGTACAGGTTGTGGTAGACATGAAAAAGAGACTCCTACACTCCGATTTTATTAAATTATCCTAGAATCTCACTCTGTCACTTTCTTTTTCAACAATACTTATTATACTTGCTGTTCCTTAATACTTAAGTATTATAACATGGCTTAGTTTTGATTTTGTTTATATATCTGACCTGATATGCATTGGATACTTGGTATGGTACAATAAAAGTTTTTACACATTTTAGTCATCTACAAGAATAGAGATAACAAGTCTGGATCAATAGAAGGAATTACATTTTGTTTGTATTTCATTGAATGCAGTGCATATGCAAAGGCAGAGGGAGGGGCCGTCAGTGTGTATGAATCAGTCATCTCACAAAACGGTACAGCTCTAATCTATCATCCACTGCGCTCTGTTCTTTACCCAGTTTTCCAACTCACCTTCTGGAGACTTGGGATGGTTTGAAGAAGAAACACCTTACAAACTGAGTAGGCTTCAAAGAAAAGTGTGAATAGAGGAGCGTCTACACAGATGTATGATGATGCAAGGCAAACATTTACAACGCAGTTTTTATATCGCAACATCCATTACAACGCATGATTTTACATCGCATGCCATCACAATGCATTTCTAAAAACTACATCTACAACGCATTCCATTACAACGCATACCATTACAACGCATGTTACTTTTAGGGCAATGGTAGGGTAAGTGTTGGATAGTGTAGGGGTAAAAATTACTATTCCCACTCCAGTGAGTGCAACAGTAGGGTAAGTGTTGGATAAGGGAGGGGTAAAAATTACGATTCCCCATTACTTACCTTATATTGCATTGTAATGGCATGCGTTGTAGTGACATGCGTTGTAATGACATGCGTTGTAGTGAAATGCGATGTAATGGATGCGTTGTAATGGCATGACATGTAAAGGATGTTGTGTTTTAATGACTGCGTTGTAAAGGTAGTGCGATGTATTGACTGCGTTGTAAAGGTTGTTTTCCGTCTACACTCGAAGCCAACGGCCTGCTAGCATCTCAATGACTGCAGAAAAATAAAATATCACAGTTAAAGTTCAAAGGCTTAAGTGTTGCATTTATCTGTACATGTACCACCTTGCTTGGTGGGGCATATTGAACAAAAACAGTGCAATGTGTCTGCTGACAGCAAATGATTTTTCGCAGGTATTAGACTCAATTCACATAGGTTTTCTCTGACTCTCTTGAGTCATGTAATGTTATTCTTTTCGATCCTGCATCCTATTGCACTTTTGTAGCATTCTAGACTCTAGACATTACATGGTAATAATTCCACATTACTGCAACTTACTGTATTCAACTCAAATGAATGAAAGGCCGAATATGTATCACCAGGGTGCTTTCTACTAAGAATATGAAACAAAATAATCCCATTTTGCACAGTTTTGTTGTATGTGAAATAAGTTTGCAGAGATTAGATTTTGCACAAGTTAATTTTGTATGAAGATATTGACCCTCTAGACAAAATTAAAAAAGCATATGTTAAAATATAGAAGATGATGCATCAAAGCTTTCCTTATCAATCAATCAATCAATCAGTCAATCTATCAATCAAGCTTTACTCGATTAAAAGAATAATCATAAAAGCACATTAAAATAGAACATTAAAAACTCATGTTACTAGTATAGGTAAGGAACCACAGGATTATGAAATACATTATACAGTACAAATTCTTACTTGAGGATAGTCTTTCTAAAATTAAAAACAGACTTTAAAAACAACATGACAGATAAGGTTACAAGTTGTTCCCCCAGAGATTGCATAACTATAAAAGCAGGGCGACATGGTCTCAAACCTAGTGTTCTAAGCTCTGGAAGTATCCACCTTTTCCTCTGGACTGTATAAAATTTATAAGAAAATAAAACATGCACAGTGGATTGCGCAGACAGGTCATCACGTGGGCAATTGAACAACTGCCTGGACCAGTCATTATTTATTGGAAAGCTAAATAACCTATGAACGATACCCACCCTAAAACGTGTTAATAAAAATCTTTCAAACTCAAGGGTTACAAATATTAAATGTGGCTGCATCTTAAGAGTATTACAACAAACAAATGATGGACGGAATGCTGACAATGCAGACATTATCCCCCAGTCAAGAGATCTGGGTTAAATCCATCGTTCTTTTGCCCACTACGCCACCCCAGTTCAGACATGGCCATATGCAAATCAGTCTTGACCCTGTGCCTCATGGGAACAGTCCAGCCCGAACTGCCAAGCCATGTCTTCCCTGGGCCGGAATCAAGCATCCTAGGACTGGTTTCTGGCTATCAGCCGTCATCAGCCAGGATAGCTTGACTCTAGTGGCGTAGTGAGCACGGGTCCCACGTCTGGGAATACCCATCCCACTTAGGGCGAAAAGCATTACAACAAACAAATGATGGACGGAATGCTGACAATGCAGACATTCTCCCCCAGTCAAGAGATCTGGGTTAAATCCATCGTTCTTTTGCCCACTACGCCACCCCAGTTCAGACATGGCCATATGCAAATCAGTCTTGACCCTGTGCCTCATGGGAACAGTCCAGCCCGAACTGCCAAGCCATGTCTTCCCTGGGCCGGAATCAAGCATCCTAGGACCGGTTTCTGGCTATCAGCCGTCATCAGCCAGGATAGTTTGACTCCAGTGGCGTAGTGAGCACGGGAACCACATCTGGGAATACCCATCCCACTTAGGGCGAAAAGCATTACAACAAACAAATGATGGACGGAATGCTGACAATGCAGACATTCTCCCCCAGTCAAGAGATCTGGGTTAAATCCATCGTTCTTTTGCCCACTACGCCACCCCAGTTCAGACATGGCCATATGCAAATCAGTCTTGACCCTGTGCCTCATGGGAACAGTCCAGTCCGAACTGCCAAGCCATGTCTTCCCTGGGCCGGAATCAAGCATCCTAGGACCGGTTTCTGGCTATCAGCCGTCATCAGCCGGGATAGCTTGACTCCAGTGGCGTAGTGAGCACGGGTCCCACGTCTGGGAATACCCATCCCACTTAGGGCGAAAAGCATTACAACAAACAAATGATGGACGGAATGCTGACAATGCAGACATTCTCCCACAGTCAAGAGATCTGGGTTAAATCCATCGTTCTTTTGCCCACTACGCCACCCCAGTTCAGACATGGCCATATGCAAATCAGTCTTGACCCTGTGCCTCATGGGAACAGTCCAGCCCGAACTGCCAAGCCATGTCTTCCCTGGGCCGGAATCAAGCATCCTAGGACCGGTTTCTGGCTATCAGCCGTCATCAGCCAGGATAGCTTGACTCCAGTGGCGTAGTGAGCACGGGTCCCACGTCTGGGAATACCCATCCCACTTAGGGCGAAAAGCATTACAACAAACAAATGATGGACGGAATGCTGACAATGCAGACATTCTCCCCCAGTCAAGAGATCTGGGTTAAATCCATCGTTCTTTTGCCCACTACGCCACCCCAGTTCAGACATGGCCATATGCAAATCAGTCTTGACCCTGTGCCTCATGGGAACAGTCCAGCCCGAACTGCCAAGCCATGTCTTCCCTGGACCGGAATCAAGCATCCTAGGACCGGTTTCTGGCTATCAGCCGTCATCAGCCAGGATAGCTTGACTCCAGTGGCGTAGTGAGCACGGGTCCCACGTCTGGGAATACCCATCCCACTTAGGGCGAAAAGCATTACAACAAACAAATGATGGACGGAATGCTGACAATGCAGACATTCTCCCCCAGTCAAGAGATCTGGGTTAAATCCATTGTTCTTTTGCCCACTACGCCACCCCAGTTCAGACATGGCCATATGCAAATCAGTCTTGACCCTGTGCCTCATGGGAACAGTCCAGCCCGAACTGCCAAGCCATGTCTTCCCTGGGCCGGAATCAAGCATCCTAGGACCGGTTTCTGGCTATCAGCCGTCATCAGCCAGGATAGCTTGACTCCAGTGGCGTAGTGAGCACGGGTCCCACGTCTGGGAATACCCATCCCACTTAGGTCGAAAAGCATTACAACAAACAAATGATGGGCGGAATGCTGACAATGCAGACATTCTCCCCCAGTCAAGAGATCTGGGTTAAATCCATCGTTCTTTTGCCCACTACGCCACCCCAGTTCAGACATGGCCATATGCAAATCAGTCTTGACCCTGTGCCTCATGGGAACAGTCCAGCCCGAACTGCCAAGCCATGTCTTCCCTGGGCCGGAATCAAGCATCCTAGGACCGGTTTCTGGCTATCAGCCGTCATCAGCCAGGATAGCTTGACTCCAGTGGCGTAGTGAGCACGGGTCCCACGTCTGGGAATACCCATCCCACTTAGGGCGAAAAGCATTACAACAAACAAATGATGGACGGAATGCTAACAATGCAGACATTCTCCCCCAGTCAAGAGATCTGGGTTAAATCCATCGTTCTTTTGCCCACTACCCACCCCAGTTCAGACATGGCCATATGCAAATCAGTCTTGACCCTGTGCCTCATGGGAACAGTCCAGCCCGAACTGCCAAGCCATGTCTTCCCTGGGCCGGAATCAAGCATCCTAGGACCGGTTTCTGGCTATCAGCCGTCATCAGCCAGGATAGCTTGACTCCAGTGGCGTAGTGAGCACGGGTCCCACGTCTGGGAATACCCATCCCACTTAGGGCGAAAAGCATTACAACAAACAAATGATGGACGGAATGCTGACAATGCAGACATTCTCCCCCAGTCAAGAGATCTGGGTTAAATCCATCGTTCTTTTGCCCACTACGCCACCCCAGTTCAGACATGGCCATATGCAAATCAGTCTTGACCCTGTGCCTCATGGGAACAGTCCAGCCCGAACTGCCAAGCCATGTCTTCCCTGGGCCGGAATCAAGCATCCTAGGACCGGTTTCTGGCTATCAGCCGTCATCAGCCAGGATAGCTTGACTCCAGTGGCGTAGTGAGCACGGGTCCCACGTCTGGGAATACCCATCCCACTTAGGGCGAAAAGCATTACAACAAACAAATGATGGACGGAATGCTGACAATGCAGACATTCTCCCTCAGTCAAGAGATCTGGGTTAAATCCATCGTTCTTTTGCCCACTACGCCACCCCAGTTCAGACATGGCCATATGCAAATCAGTCTTGACCCTGTGCCTCATGGGAACAGTCCAGCCCGAACTGCCAAGCCATGTCTTCCCTGGGCCGGAATCAAGCATCCTAGGACCGGTTTCTGGCTATCAGCCGTCATCAGCCAGGATAGCTTGACTCCAGTGGCGTAGTGAGCACGGGTCCCACGTCTGGGAATACCCATCCCACTTAGGGCGAAAAGCATTACAACAAACAAATGATGGACGGAATGCTGACAATGCAGACATTCTCCCCCAGTCAAGAGATCTGGGTTAAATCCATCGTTCTTTTGCCCACTACGCCACCCCAGTTCACACATGGCCATATGCAAATCAGTCTTGACCCTGTGCCTCATGGGAACAGTCCAGCCCGAACTGCCAAGCCATGTCTTCCCTGGGCCGGAATCAAGCATCCTAGGACCGGTTTCTGGCTATCAGCTGTCATCAGCCAGGATAGCTTGACTCCAGTGGCGTAGTGAGCACGGGTCCCACGTCTGGGAATACCCATCCCACTTAGGGCGAAAAGCATTACAACAAACAAATGATGGACGGAATGCTGACAATGCAGACATTCTCCCCCAGTCAAGAGATCTGGGTTAAATCCATCGTTCTTTTGCCCACTACGCCACCCCAGTTCAGACATGGCCATATGCAAATCAGTCTTGACCCTGTGCCTCATGGGAACAGTCCAGCCCGAACTGCCAAGCCATGTCTTCCCTGGGCCGGAATCAAGCATCCTAGGACCGGTTTCTGGCTATCAGCCGTCATCAGCCAGAATAGCTTGACTCCAGTGGCGTAGTGAGCACGGGTCCCACGTCTGGGAATACCCATCCCACTTAGGGCGAAAAGCATTACAACAAACAAATGATGGACGGAATGCTGACAATGCAGACATTCTCCCCCAGTCAAGAGATCTGGGTTAAATCCATTGTTCTTTTGCCCACTACGCCACCCCAGTTCAGACATGGCCATATGCAAATCAGTCTTGACCCTGTGCCTCATGGGAACAGTCCAGCCCGAACTGCCAAGCCATGTCTTCCCTGGGCCGGAATCAAGCATCCTAGGACCGGTTTCTGGCTATCAGCCGTCATCAGCCAGGATAGCTTGACTCCAGTGGCGTAGTGAGCACGGGTCCCACGTCTGGGAATATCCATCCCACTTAGGGCGAAAAGCATTACAACAAACAAATGATGGACGGAATGCTGACAATGCAGACATTCTCCCCCAGTCAAGAGATCTGGGTTAAATCCATCGTTCTTTTGCCCACTACGCCACCCCAGTTCAGACATGGCCATATGCAAATCAGTCTTGACCCTGTGCCTCATGGGAACAGTCCAGCCCGAGCTGCCAAGCCATGTCTTCCCTGGGCCGGAATCAAGCATCCTAGGACCGGTTTCTGGCTATCAGCCGTCATCAGCCAGGATAGCTTGACTCCAGTGGCGTAGTGAGCACGGGTCCCACGTCTGGGAATACCCATCCCACTTAGGGCAAAAAGCATTACAACAAACAAATGATGGACGGAATGCTGACAATGCAGACATTCTCCCCCAGTCAAGAGATCTGGGTTAAATCCATCGTTCTTTTGCCCACTACGCCACCCCAGTTCAGACATGGCCATATGCAAATCAGTCTTGACCCTGTGCCTCATGGGAACAGTCCAGCCCGAACTGCCAAGCCATGTCTTCCCTGGGCCGGAATCAAGCATCCTAGGACCGGTTTCTGGCTATCAGCCGTCATCAGCCAGGATAGCTTGACTCCAGTGGCGTAGTGAGCACGGGTCCCACGTCTGGGAATACCCATCCCACTTAGGGCGAAAAGCATTACAACAAACAAATGATGGACGGAATGCTGACAATGCAGACATTCTCCCCCAGTCAAGAGATCTGGGTTAAATCCATCGTTCTTTTGCCCACTACGCCACCCAAGTTCAGACATGGCCATATGCAAATCAGTCTTGACCCTGTGCCTCATGGGAACAGTCCAGCCCGAACTGCCAAGCCATGTCTTCCCTGGGCCGGAATCAAGCATCCTAGGACCGGTTTCTGGCTATCAGCCGTCATCAGCCAGGATAGCTTGACTCCAGTGGCGTAGTGAGCACGGGTCCCACGTCTGGGAATACCCATCCCACTTAGGGCGAAAAGCATTACAACAAACAAATGATGGACGGAATGCTGACAATGCAGACATTCTCCCCCAGTCAAGAGATCTGGGTTAAATCCATCGTTCTTTTGCCCACTACGCCACCCCAGTTCACACATGGCCATATGCAAATCAGTCTTGACCCTGTGCCTCATGGGAACAGTCCAGCCCGAACTGCCAAGCCATGTCTTCCCTGGGCCGGAATCAAGCATCCTAGGACCGGTTTCTGGCTATCAGCTGTCATCAGCCAGGATAGCTTGACTCCAGTGGCGTAGTGAGCACGGGTCCCACGTCTGGGAATACCCATCCCACTTAGGGCGAAAAGCATTACAACAAACAAATGATGGACGGAATGCTGACAATGCAGACATTCTCCCCCAGTCAAGAGATCTGGGTTAAATCCATCGTTCTTTTGCCCACTACGCCACCCCAGTTCAGACATGGCCATATGCAAATCAGTCTTGACCCTGTGCCTCATGGGAACAGTCCAGCCCGAACTGCCAAGCCATGTCTTCCCTGGGCCGGAATCAAGCATCCTAGGACCGGTTTCTGGCTATCAGCCGTCATCAGCCAGAATAGCTTGACTCCAGTGGCGTAGTGAGCACGGGTCCCACGTCTGGGAATACCCATCCCACTTAGGGCGAAAAGCATTACAACAAACAAATGATGGACGGAATGCTGACAATGCAGACATTCTCCCCCAGTCAAGAGATCTGGGTTAAATCCATCGTTCTTTTGCCCACTACGCCACCCCAGTTCAGACATGGCCATATGCAAATCAGTCTTGACCCTGTGCCTCATGGGAACAGTCCAGCCCGAACTGCCAAGCCATGTCTTCCCTGGGCCGGAATCAAGCATCCTAGGACCGGTTTCTGGCTATCAGCCGTCATCAGCCAGGATAGCTTGACTCCAGTGGCGTAGTGAGCACGGGTCCCACGTCTGGGAATACCCATCCCACTTAGGGCGAAAAGCATTACAACAAACAAATGATGGACGGAATGCTGACAATGCAGACATTCTCCCCCAGTCAAGAGATCTGGGTTAAATCCATCGTTCTTTTGCCCACTACGCCACCCCAGTTCAGACATGGCCATATGCAAATCAGTCTTGACCCTGTGCCTCATGGGAACAGTCCAGCCCGAGCTGCCAAGCCATGTCTTCCCTGGGCCGGAATCAAGCATCCTAGGACCGGTTTCTGGCTATCAGCCGTCATCAGCCAGGATAGCTTGACTCCAGTGGCGTAGTGAGCACGGGTCCCACGTCTGGGAATACCCATCCCACTTAGGGCAAAAAGCATTACAACAAACAAATGATGGACGGAATGCTGACAATGCAGACATTCTCCCCCAGTCAAGAGATCTGGGTTAAATCCATCGTTCTTTTGCCCACTACGCCACCCCAGTTCAGACATGGCCATATGCAAATCAGTCTTGACCCTGTGCCTCATGGGAACAGTCCAGCCCGAACTGCCAAGCCATGTCTTCCCTGGGCCGGAATCAAGCATCCTAGGACCGGTTTCTGGCTATCAGCCGTCATCAGCCAGGATAGCTTGACTCCAGTGGCGTAGTGAGCACGGGTCCCACGTCTGGGAATACCCATCCCACTTAGGGCGAAAAGCATTACAACAAACAAATGATGGACGGAAAGCTGACAATGCAGACATTCTCCCCCAGTCAAGAGATCTAGGTTAAATCCATCGTTCTTTTGCCCACTACGCCACCCCAGTTCAGACATGGCCATATGCAAATCAGTCTTGACCCTGTGCCTCATGGGAACAGTCCAGCCCGAACTGCCAAGCCATGTCTTCCCTGGGCCGGAATCAAGCATCTTACTTGCAGTCCATACTACGCCATTGGAGTCAAGCTATCCTGGCTGATAGCCAGAAACCGGTCCTAGGATGCTTGATTCCGGTCCAGGGAAGACATGGCTTGGCAGTTCGGGCTGGACTGTTCCCATGAGGCACAGGTTCAAGACTGATTTGCATATGGCCATGTCTGAACTGGGGTGGCGTAGTGGGCAAAAGAACGATGGATTTAACCCAGATCTCTTGACTGGGGGAGAATGTCTGCATTGTCAGCATTCCGTTCATCATTTGTTTGTTGTAACGCTTTTCGCCCTAAGTGGGATGGGTATTCCCAGACGTGGAACCCGTGCTCACTACGCCACTGGAGTCAAGCTATCCTGGCTGATGACGGCTGATAGCCAGAAACCGGTCCTAGGATGCTTGATTCCGGTCCAGGGAAGACATGGCTTGGCAGTTCGGGCTGGACTGTTCCCATGAGGCACAGGGTCAAGACTGATTTGCATATGGCCATGTCTGAACTGGGGTGGCGTAGTGGGCAAAAGAACGATGGATTTAACCCAGATCTCTTGACTGGGGGAGAATGTCTGCATTGTCAGCATTTCGTCCATCATTTGTTTGTTGTAACGCTTTTCGCCCTAAGTGGGATGGGTATTCCCAGACGTGGGACCCGTGCTCACTACGCCACTAGAGTCAAGCTATCCTGGCTGATGACGGCTGATAGCCAGAAACCGGTCCTAGGATGCTTGATTCCGGTCCAGGGAAGACATGGCTTGGCAGTTCGGGCTGGACTGTTCCCATGAGGCACAGGGTCAAGACTGATTTGCATATGGCCATGTCTGAACTGGGGTGGCGTAGTGGGCAAAAGAACAATGGATTTAACCCAGATCTCTTGACTGAGGGAGAATGTCTGCATTGTCAGCATTCCGTCCATCATTTGTTTGTTGTATTGCATCGTAAGAGTTGTCAGAATGTTTTGGTGAGCCAAAACTGAGGTTTTTTGGATCTCTGTATTTATTCTGATATTTTCAAGATATTGCAAGCAGCTGAGTTTAAAAACTTTCCTATCTACCTTAGTCAGAGTGATGGGGTTATCAAAATATTCTTGATGGCCTAATTTGCACAAACATCCCTTAACATACTTGAGCCACCCTATATGTGAAGCCCCATCTAACCCACAGCAGTCACTGATCATTTGGCAATTTAGGCTGGTCTGCTCTGTAGTCCAAATATGGTGCCAAAGAAGGATTGGTTGAATGCCGATGACATCCTCTAAATGCGATAAACCCAATTCTGAGTGACAATTAAAAGTGGAGACACTAGCCGGGACAGCAAGCAAGTGTCTAAGGAATCTGTTTTTGGCCTTCTGCAAAGATGTCACATTTACATGTCCCGCTCCATAGGTCACTATTGAAACGCATTTAGCTTTATAAATATGAAGTAGTTCTGAGGGGGGCGTCTGCCCAATTTTCTGCCAAAATTAGTCAGGGCTGCCAATGCCTTAGAAAATAACAATCTCCTTAGATTTACAGCCTGTGTCCATGAGCAAATGCAGTCAACTAGGACCCCCAAATAAGAGAAAGTGTTAGCACAGGTTAGACGATTCTTCTCTAAGAAGAACGGCCAACACGTATTACTCCCCAAGCCACATTTTAATATAAATTGGATGCATTAACTGTGAGACCCAAATTGGACATAAAATTTGCAAAACTAGATAAAACCTTCTGATGACTATTTGGAGTGCGGGCCATAAGCTCTGCATCATCAGCATACATAAGCACAGGGAGCGAACGCTTTTCTACCCCCGGGAGGTCCTGGCACTCCTCTCTCAAAACCAGGTCTAAGTTGTTAATATACAAGGTAAGTAGAAAGGGTGCCAGGACGCAACCCTGCCTTACTCCTCTTCCAATGGTAAAGTGATTGGTACACTCACCCCCTATGCCAAATCGCACCCTGGCTCTGGCCCGATGTAAAATTCTCGCATTAAGGAGATTAAAGATGGTTCCATTCCCAGCTTCTCCAGAATCGGCCAGAGTTCATTGCGGATGACGCAGTCAAAGGTCGCGGACAAATCCACAAAGGCCAGGTAAAGAGGGCCCCTTTTGGCCTTAGTGTATTTGGCAATAGTTAGTTCTAAATTTAGGCACTGGTCTAACATACCCAGACCCTTTCGAAACCCATATTGAATGTTACTAATAATAGAGTGGTTGTCTGCCCAGACCTGTAATCCAGATAGGATTACTCTTCCGATTATTTTGGCCGTGGAATCTAGGAGCGAGATAGGCCGATAGCATGCTGGATTGTGCCTATCCCCCTTTTTAAAGATCGGGACCAGAATCGATTCACAAGTGGAAATAAAGCTGGTCGAAATACATGCATTAATGACTTGAGTTAAGATCAGTCCCCAGAAAGCTATATTATGTTCAAAAAGGTCCACAGGGATGCCATCTGGCCCTGATGCTTTACCACTCTTGCTCAGTGTAATCGCCTCCTCAATTTCAGAAGATCCAGTTGGAGATGCAAATGGTGATTTGCAATCTGGAGCTCTATCCTGTCCCCCACCAAGTCGCTATTACTTGGTTCAAGGCTAGGGATAGAGTATAATTTAGAAAAGTGGTCAACCCATTCGTCCCTAGAGACTGCTATCTCTATACTTGCCCTCCCTGCATCAACTAGAAAGGGAGCATAGACCGCTTTCCAAAACACTGAGGAGTCTTTCATTTCAGGTGCCACTCAGAGGGCGTTCCATGACTCCTCCCTTAGCCATTTTTTCCTTGCTTTTAAAGCGTATCTATATGCCCTTCTCGCTTCTTTTATTTCTTCATTATTTTTTACCTTTCTATGTGGTGCGAATTTAAGATTAGAATGGGCTTTAGTGCAACTGGAATCGAACCATCCTTTCTTTTGAGGGATTTTCTTATTTGAATTTACGTATAGGGAATTACCAATGAATTCAGATAAGACGGAAAACCCCTCCACTATGTCCAACGTGGAATGGCCATATCCTGTGCATTTTTTGATAGCTTGGCTACAATTGGATATCACCTTATTCAAAAATAAGTCTGGGTCTATTTTTTTCCAGCTCAGCACGTAGCCATTTTGTATGACCAATGTAAGGTCATTAACACAGTAAGTAGAGGGGTCCTTCCCTTTAACTGGTCTGCGATCTAACTTGACTCCAATACTCTGCGGAAAAGGATCACTAAGAGAGATGTCATAAGTTTGAAAGCTTATGACTCTGGAAGCATGTCTTGACAAAATTAAAATAAAATCAATAGTGGAGGAAAGTCCCCGTCCATTAAACGTTGGGCTGAATGGGACCGATAAACTACATAAATTATTTTCAAAGCCCATGTCGCCTGTAAGCATTATATCATTTAAGATCTCACCAGAGCCAGAATGATTAAAGTGAGGAAAACTAGTCTCACTATTATATCCAAGTGGGACCGCAGTGTCCCAATACTGACATAGACTGATGTTAAAATCTCTGCCCCAAATTATAAAAAGGTCTTTGGAGGAGACTGCCTGGATCTTGGTAATATAGCGGGATATAGCCCCCAGCACTCCTGCCTGGTCTTCATGCGGAGCATTATTGTAAAAATTCACTATTAATATGCCAGTTGTTCTATCCAAATCCGCCCCTATTATTTGAAAGTAATGGTCAGCGGTCAATGTCACAATGTTCATCAAATTTGTGTGATGTGCTACATAGGTACACAACCCCCCCATTGCTCTCCCATACATTGATGCTACTGCGGGCAAGTGAAGGGTCTTAAAACCATTAATATGGATCGCATCTTCCACCCATGTTTCCTGTAAACATAGAATATCAAACCCTGTCCACTGTGGATTCACAATCTTAGACTTTAGGCCTGCAATATTCCAAAACAGGACGTTACAAATGCAGTCTTTAAGGTTTTTCTTTGCATCCCTCGAGCTTGTTTCAGATGCAGTGACATTGACAACTTTAGAAGAAGCTATTGGGCTATTATCTAAGCTATAAGCAAGAGGGGCAGCTGGGATGGGAATGTTACCTATGGGCTCATCAACTATACTAGTTAGGGACGAATGGATGTGGGTCTTATGATCCTCGGCTGGGGCACTCTCTGAAGCTAATGATGCACTTGCCATAGTATTTATATGGCCCGGCTCAATTACTCCCTGTGCTAATGATCTCATATTTGTGGTAGCGACCCTGCTCCGCGGGTTTGATCCCTTGGTGGCCATAGGGAGTCAATCCACCTGCTCCAAATGAGAAAGGAGATCATAGCGGTTTTGGACTGGGACATTATATAATGGGAGCCGATTCATTAAGTGCTCCTTACCATATGGGTACGAGCAAGTGTAATGAGAGGGTTGATAGAAGAAACCCAGGGGAACCACGTTAATGTCAAGCGAGGAGATAGAGGACAGTCCAACCCTAGACAGAATATGCAGTACCAACTCTATTGACTTAAAAGTCAGAATCACGCAGTCCCCTGGCATAGACTTCTGACCCTTCCCTAGCCAACTGACTCTTCTGGCTATTTTAAAATTAAAGAAAAGACTATCTGTAAGGCCAGTTTTAAAGCCTAACCAGGATAATGATTTATTCCTTAATGTATCCCAGTGTTCTACGGCCCCCAGAGGTAATCGCGGTACATTAGCCAAGATAACTGTATATGGAGTCACAGCTGGAGGAAGGTCCAGAATTATGATAGATGGATCAAAAACTTGGTTATAATTAGGGGCTGGGACATTTGGTGCAGGGCGATTGGAAATTCCTAGATGATTTCTCTGTTGATGGCCTGACTTGGGGCCAGCATCAGGGCAAAGGGAGGGACCCTTATTAGAAAAAGTTTGGACAGACTTAGGAATTCCCTGCAAGGTATCTACAGATGGGCCCATTGGTTCGGTACTTAAATTTATATTACTGGATGGCTAATTATGTCTTGTTAAGGACACACAATTACTAGAAATAATAACGTCCTTTGAAGACGGGTTATTGATGTGCCCTTTCAAAGGTAGGGTCCCTGTGATGAATTACTTTGTGACCTTCAGAAGATGGCTGACGGGTTTCTAGGCAAGTCGCTAGTAAGTCTTCCAAAATACCCATTCTCCTGATAAGATTAGATAAAGTTTCTTGCAGGTAGGAGTCCAAGGTGTCAAACTTACTATTTAATACCGCCAATTCTTTTGGAATGTTGTATGTCGGGCCTTTATTAATGTTGCCCTTACAGCCTTTTGTGTCCGTCGCTGATTTAACCTTTTTTTTTTTACAGTTTTGTCCCGTACGGTGCAAGGTATAGAGTTATTAGTGGTGGCTCTATCCTTGGGCTGGCTGTGGAAAATATTAGTTGGGTTAATATTGGGATTTATAGTGTTCCGCAAGCGTTTGGTTGGAGGTTGGGAATCACCATCTAGGTCTAGCTCGCAAAAAGAGATGCAATCCGAGAGGTTTAGTACACACCCATTAATGTTAACGCTGGGCTCCAGGGATTCTGAGATAGCTGGTGGATGGGTGAGAGTCTCTTTCCCAGTATCACGCCCTTCTTCCGAGCCGGATCTTTCAGTGTTTATAGCCTCCTCAACGGACAAGATCTGCTGCTCTATCGCCCCCATGGCTCCGGTCAAATATTTTAGGAGAGACTGGTGACTCCTCCCCCCGCCCTCCTTATGGGGATTTTTTTGGCACATAGTTTTGCTTTTCCCCATAGCTAAGTATTTGCCGGCAAGAAGATCGAAATCATTGGGTTACAAAACAAGGGAAGACCCGGCGGCACAGACTCACCCGCTCTTTCAGCAGTCACTATGAAATTGGAGTGCTCCTCAGCCTCACAACCAAGAGCCGTGGCCCAGCCCAGCCTACTTCGGCCTATGACGGGCTAAGATGGGCCTGTCTTGGCCCGGCCTGCGCCTTCGGAACCTGCTCTGAGGCTTTATAGTTCCCGGTCGCCTCCAGGGGCAGTCAACAAAGTGCGTTGTGCGGTGTGCGTAGTCCAACAAGGGCTTAGGTGCAAATACGCGGTCTACCGTTGTAGAGAGGTCTCCGGCGCTGCGGGACCTGCTCTGTGACTTTATAGTTCCCGGCCGCCTCCAGGGGCAGTCAACAAAGTGCGTTGTGTGGTGTGCATAGTCCAACAAGGGCTCAGGTACAAATACGAGGTCTCCCGGTGCAGAGAGGTCTCTCATACTGCGGGACCTGCTCTGTGGCTTTATAGTTCCCACCCGCCTCCAGGGGCAGTCAACAAAGTGTGGTGTGAGTAGTCCAACAAGGGCTCAGGTGCAAATACACGGTCTCCCGGTGCAGAGAGGTCTCCCCATATTGACCCTCTCGACATAATAAAAAAAGCATATGTTAAAATATAAAAGATGATGCATCAGAGCTTTCCTTATCAGTAATTGTGTGAATCATTTTATGTGTTTAACAAAGAAGTGCTGGCTCGTGTATCACCAGAGTAAAAAAGTGGTGTAAATGATTTTGCACTATTTTGCTGCGCAGGAAGGAGGAAACTGAACCGATTTAATTTCACACATCTGAATAAACACTGATTCACTCAATTTCCTATTTCAAACATAGCAAAAAGTGTGAAATTACATTGCCCCTTTTTGTGTCCTATTATTGTATACGTTTAGTTGGGAGCAAATCTGGTTAACTACATTCTCTATTTTTCAAGTGGCAAAAATTGTTAAACTATATACTCCATGATTTGTGCCAGTCAAAACCTTTGCTTAATATGGTGCTTAGTTTGCAATTGCGTGAGCTGTATCAAATACCTCGTGAAAATATGTACAGTTTCTACATGGTTTAATGCTCCTCTTCCTATGGAGGTAATTTCACAACTTCTGATCTGAATCTGGGTTTGTCAGATGGGTATCCCGTCACAAACGTGATGGAGAACCGGTCCGTCTAATTACAGGTACAATAGGATATAAAGGGCTTGTAATAAGTCAGCTGGAACAGTGGTCAAGTTTGTAATTGAGCAACTCATCCGCCAAACTCTAAATCAGGCCCTTAGATTTTGGTTACTAAAAAGAATAGGTTGTTTCCTGGAGGTGTGCTCTTCAGACAAGAGATGTGTTCCCCTCATGACATGGTAAACTTGACACAGCAGCTCAGCATGCAAGTTCAATTGTAAGATGTACTAGAAAGTAGTGGAGTTACACTTTATACAGACCAATGTTGCAGTTGAATTCTGATTTGGGCCACAAATGAGAGTTCAATGCAGGTAAGTTATCAGTTGTTGAAAGCTATGGGATGAATATGGACTGTTATGCTCTTCACCAATCAGACATAAGAAATTACATCTCTTTGCATGAAGGGTGTTCTCAGGTAATGTTACAAAAGAGAACTTAATAAAGGTGTCCTTTCCCCAAAGAGAACTTAATAAAGGTGTCCTTTCCCCACACTCCCTCGACCATCATTCAGTACCCCACCCTTCCACCAGCGCGGGTACACATCAAGGCTAAACCTGGTTGACTGTAGAAGCAGTCTTCATTACAGTATACAACGTTTTGAGAATCAGACCTAGGTGTGGTTCAATTTCTGGTCCTGCCAGAGAAAATAAAAAAAAACATTATTAATGAAAGAAAGACGAATACCAACTTAAAATGACGAGTGTGCTGCAAAGCTTATTTGTTATGATATATATTGTAAAATAACTTGATGCATGGCTTTCTAAATTTTCCACACAGCAGCAAATGAAACCTCAAACCTTTCAGGTAAAAAGGAACGAGATTTCATCAGATTTGATATAGGGAAATGGGTACCTTTATTTTTTGACAAAATGACTGCAACTCCTTTTTAACATGGCTCACACAAGTAAGACCTAACTACAATTTTTGCATCTTGATGCAGTCAATGCATTTCTGCATCTACAGCAAAGTTTATACTAACTTTTCTGGAGAAAGCCAGAATGGCATTTAACCAAAACAATGCTCCAGGCAATGTATCTTTTCACAGCGCACTTAATGCAATCAGCCTCCATCAGTAAGCAGAAAAGAAAGTTTCAGATTGTCTTTTCCCTGGATTCCCTGGATTTACTTGCACCTTTATATAATGGTGATGAAGGAGTTCGGAATTATAGCAGGGTTGCTGCAGTTTTACAAAAATCCGAAATCCTTGTACAAAGAAAGGCTTACTAGTTAAGTAGTTAATTGGTGTAGACCTGTTTTAGTTTTTAACAGTTTTTTTAGCGAGAGACATAATGAAGCAACACCGGTAAGGAACATCTGGTGCTGAAATGTGAATCTGCAATGTGAAATGATTACGAACTTCAACAAATCTAAAACAATATGCATCATTTTAAAATAATAACCATAATAGCAGCAATACATTTTTGTCCTACAAAAGTTGCTGTCTGTGGACCTATATTTAAGATGCAGCATTTCACTTCTAAGGCCTCTTGGTGGAGTTCCATATTTTGAAGCCTCCTGGTGGAATTAGCACTGAGATTTTTGGTTTCTTTAATGAGCACTGTCTGGAAGGCAATCATCTTGGAGTTTATTTGCATACCCATTATGACACGGGTTTGCAACACATAGTGGTGCTGTTTTATTTTCTTCCTGTTAATTGTCATTTTTCTCACCAATGAAGTGTTTCAACTATGTGGGATCGAAATCACAAAGACACTGGGCCTCTATTCTCAATGCCACCATTTGTTTGAAATATATGTAGAAAAGAACACAAATATATCCTGGGTGGCTTCTTTCCACTTTTAATTTGAATTGAATATGCAATGCTAGTGATTGGCCCATTTTCAATCACTACAGTAAAATGTATAAATCCACCATACTGTCATGGGCTTATACAAAATGTGAAACACTTTAAACAAGCAATGGATTAAGGGACCAGAAAGAACAAGCCAACATGAGTCGGAGGATACTTCAAATCCAACTATCTGTGTATTTGAATGGTGTGAGGACATGAGCCACAGTCAGGTAAAACTATCTGCAGCCAGACCTAAAAGCAATGTAGAATCTGGTAGATTGCCACAGATCACAGTGGTCCACAGCAACATAGCATTTTTCAAATTACCGTATAGAATTGTCTTTTGATGGATGGCCCAAAACACAATCTCCTCTTGAATAGGTGGCACCATAAATAGATTTACAGTCCTAGATATTGACCGTGGTATCCACTTGGTAAGAGCAATTTGACACATTAAAGCCATCCTTTCAAGTTCAGCAGTACTCTTCTAAATATGTAGAAATAGAAAATATTGGTAATTTTAAAAATTTATGGCAAACAAGATGAGACAGCCAAATCCAAAACAAGAATTAAGTACAATGAAGCAGGTATGCAGACGATATTGTGAAACAGAAGATGCCTAAACACATCATTAAGGGCCCGATTACGAGTTTGGTTTGTAGAAGCCATCTTTCTTTGTGTGATACCAAATTCTGTAAGCTTCTAGGCCCTGTTGAGTTGACATATCATTCACTGTAGTAAATGCTTGTACCTTGGCTTCCGAAAAACAGCTTTAGTAATGCAAGGCTTGCTCAAAACAGATACGTGACAAAGGAAGATGCTCGCTTAGGCACAAAACATTTCAACATATCTCATTTCGCAATATTTCTGGTCATTACTATTATGTTGCAATTATTAACTGGAATTATATCAGACTGATGTCTTACATTACAGTGGTAAGTCCCAGAAACTGTCTACTTGGGACACGTGGTCATCAACAGTATGTTTCGGACCTTAAATGGTATATAACTGCTTAGGCCTTTGCTAATTGGTCAAATGAACTATGCTTAATTTGTACTACGTATGTTATGACACTACATCCTTTGTGGTTTGGGCCTATAAAAACTGTCAGACACGTCACCTCTTTGGACATTCAGTGACTTTGCTGATGCCTTCGTGCTGCACGTTAATCCATTGTTTTTTGGTCTCCAATAAACCTCGCTATCTTTTGTACTGATAGAGAGTCGTATGTGTGGTATTATTTCTTATTTCAGCTTCCACATTTGGTGAAGAATGAGGCTCCTGGATCACTGACGACTTCGCTGGCTGGCTGCTGGACTCTGGCTTCCAACGGGGTTCGGAGACCTGAAGTTCGATAACTTTTGCATTTATCTTTTCTCTCCTCCGCCTCCCTTGGATGCTGGGGGACTGTCTGCCCGTAAGTTGACTTTGTCATATCTCTGGGTCCTGCTCCTTCTCTCTCTCTCTCTCAGCACGTTTGTATGATCTCCGGTTAACAGCTCTTCGTCGCTCTTCTCGCTCCTTCTCCATCTACCATTTCTTTTCTCATGCCAGGGACGGTTTGCCTGTGCCCTGGTGACATTTACATGTTATGTTCCCACAGTTTCTGTGACTTACCGATGGCTGTCATTGCGGCTGTCCTTGTCACTTTTTTCTGTGCCCTTTTTGTGGCTCTCATAATTTATTTTTTGGTCTGTCATCATTCTGCTGAAGACTGTACTCCTGTCTAACGTCAGCACTTGCTAACAGGGTGCCGGCAGGCTTTCTCCTCTTGTTCTGTGCGTGGCTCTTAACCTCTGACATTGCTGCTAGACTCTGCCTGAATTCGTTACATGTGCAACTTTTTGCTCTGCGTTTTAGTTCCTGGTACCCTCACCACCTGGCCGGTGACTGCGTCCTTCTGCAAGTTGCCTGCACGCAGTGACTCCCTGGTGCCAGGCAGCACCTAGCTGATGGCGTACCAAGGAGTGCGACCTACTGCACCCCCGTCTTGCTAGCAGACAGTCCCAGGCCAATGGGCGTGGAGGACCTTCACAGCTACATCCCATTGACTGGCGAAGAGGTCGGTACGCTTTGCCAGACTCAACATACACCAGTGAGTCTTGATTGAGGGTTTTAAATACTCCAGGTTGGGTTGTAGCAGGTAGCCCCTCGTTTTAGAGCTGTGGCAGTTTTGCTCCCCTGGTACAGGTGGTGGTGGTAGGGGCACCCCTGTCATTGCACATCTTACTTGTGATGGAACGATATGGTAGAGGCTGTGGCCAGTTGGGCTGCTCCTCTTGTGGTTGCAACAGTTTTTCAGGGCGCCAGTTCTTAGGGTCCATAAACTCAGATCTGAGTCCAGCTAACTCACCTCAGCGCCACTGGTCCCGGGTACCCAGTGGGGCGCTGCCTCCTGCTGGATGCCAGAGGTGGTCTCCAGCTGTGCCTAGGGTGTCAACTAGGAACAAAGAGGAGGGAGTATCAGTTGTCCTATTGTCTATTATTGTTGGGTTCCTTGCGTTTTTCTATTGTTGTATTGTTATATGCCTCTCATATATTGTGGCCAAGTATAGTTAGAATTGTAGGGTATTGTTAGTATTTGTCAGACATAATTTCTTTTTGGGGTATTGAGACGCTACATAACTGACATTTGACGCTGCTAACTTTCTGACAAATATAATAAGCACCCTTCAAATACTTAACGCCACCATACCAAATGTCTTCTTACATTACCGCCCATTTATCATGGACTGGCTAGCAGACTTATTAATATTTGCCCTGTATTGCACAATACCTCCCCTTTGCGTCATGTTCCTGATGTCCTCTGACATACCAATAATATTGTTCCTATTTCCCCTGTTACTCTTCTGGGATTAGTATAATAACACTGCACATAGTCACAGCACACAGACTCTCTGACAGCGCTGCCGCGCAGGGTTGCGAGAACTCGCTTCATGTGTTATGTGTTTGCCTGAACTGTACGAAAAGTTCACCATTCTGCACTATCTACTTGATTGCCTGACCCCGTGGTCAGTCCATGGGTGGCTTCAATTCCGCCTAGCCGCCCCTTCTGCCCGATTATGGAATAACGGGAGATTGTAAGGAGACGGAACTACTAATCTTTCTTCTAAATACTCTGCTGTCACCCTTCATTCTGTTCATGGGACGCCAGTAATTTGTATTTGTATTTGTATATGTATTTATTTATAAAGCGCAACATTCATCCTACTGGATATCACGGCGCTAATTAGCGGGGGCATGCGAGAAATTGTGGTGGGGATCATCGACTATTTGCGCCTAAGGCCTCGGGAAAAGATGCGTTTTTAGCTGTTTCCTGAATGAAGCATAATCCTCCGAGAGACGTAAATGAAGAGGGAGTTCATTCCAGTGTTTGGCTGCTAGATGTGAGAATGACCGGCCACCAGCTCTGACTTTCTTTATGCGCTTGGGTCTAGCTAATGCTTGGTGTTTTGACCTCAGACTTCTTGTAGGAATGTAGAAATCAATTTTATTCTGGAGGATTTTAGGTCCGATATTATGCAGTGCTTTGTATGCATGACTCAACAATTTGAATCTTGCTCTTTGACGCATGGGAAGCCAGTGGAGATCTTTCAGGCACATAGACGCTGAGCTGAGTCTACCCTTATTACAGACAAGCCTAGCAGCCGCGTTTTGCAACACCTGTAGGCGTGAAAAAAGGTATTCTGCCATGCCTACAAACAAGGCATTGCCATAGTCCAGTCTGCTAGTAAGCAATGCCTGAGTGACAGTCCTCCTGCACTCGAGGGGGATCCAAGGGAAAAGCCTTTTTAAGAGTTTTAGAATAGCGAAGCCTCTTCCGCACAGAGCCCGCACATGTTCCTGCATGGACAATGTGTTGTCAATGGTTATACCTAGGTTTTTTGCGTGCTGTTTAGGTGCTGGGGCCTCGCCCAAAGATTGTGGCCACCATGTTGGATCCCAAATTAGATGTGCCCCACCAAAAAGCAGTATTTCTGATTTCCCTGCGTTGAGCTTAAGGCAATGCTTGGTCATCCATGCTACCATTTCCGAAAGGCAGTTGTTTAGATTGACCTTGGTATCCTCATGACTGTCATCCATGGTAATCAGCACCCAGAACACTCTCTCATTCCTACTTATGAAAGCTTGGGTGAACTTGCATCAATTGACCTGTCTGTTTGCCTGCCGAATGGCTCCCTCTGCTATCGCAACAGCTGGAGAGTGGCTGAGAAGCACATGATATCGTTTGTTTACCCACTGTGTTATCTTTTCATAGTATAGCTCGAGACCCCACCCATCTGTCTGGTGTATCTGAACTGTCACTGAACTGCGAGGAAGGTTAGTGCTCGTGCTTCACACATTTTCCACACTCATCTCTCACAATGGGAAACACACTCTGTAAAAATAATTTAGACAGCAGTCAGCCAGCCCCCCCAAAAGACTCCCCGGCATACAATGTGGCCCTATGCCAAGGACTGCACTTCATGCTAATAATACATAAATGGCATGACCTGACAGCTAGGAGACCGGACTTACAATTCCCGCGTCAAGGAACGTACGACATGAATAAATGTTGAAATTAAAAGGCAAAAAGTTAAGGCCAGCAGAATGTTAATCATTTTTTCAGTGGGATCTGGTTCTGTGCGACAAGCGTGCAACTAATGATGTGAAATCGAAAGTCCACAGGGAATTATTAGCGGTCAAGAACAAGGTGCTAAATGAAATAAGTAAGCGGAAAATAAATTAGGATTGGAGAAAAGTGCAAATGGATATTGTAGGATTATACCCATGCATGCCAGTAGAGAAAGAAAAGCAGGGAGGTAAGGAAGATAAGGGAGCCGAGGACTCAGTACTAGAGGACCTTCTAATGGGGCGAATAAGATCCACAACATCTACCAGGAGGATAAAAACATCTCCCCTGAGAAAATAAAAGATTGGCTAAATGGCATTACGTTACCATCACTATCTTTAGAGCAGAGCTCCTTTTTAGAAAGTGCAATCACTGTAGATGAAGTTATCGGGGCGATTCAAAGTTGTAAGAGTGGTAAAGCGGCAGGGCCTGATGGCCTGCCCGCCGAGATTTATAAACATCTGGTGGTAGAGGTTGCGCCTTCTCTTACGGTATTATTCAATCAAATCCTGCAGGAAGGCGTTTTACCGCCCTCCTCTTGGAATAATGCATCCATCACTCTCATTCTCAAGTCAGACAAAGTTCCAACTGACTGCGGCTCATACCGCCCAATCTCAATACTCAATGCAGATTATAAAATCTTTGCATCACTGCTGGCTAAGAGACTGGGTCAGGTCGTCCCCTCTGTATTGCACCTTAACCAGAAAGGTTTTGTTAAGGGTCACCAGCTCTGTGAGCTGACGTATGACCTTATAGGAGCTATAGACATGGCCACAAGTTCATCTTTACCTCTAGCTATCTTGACGCTGGATGCCGCCAAGGCCTTCGACAGGGTCAACTGGTTGTACCTGTCGGGGGCCCTGGAGAGGTTTGGCGTTGGTGGCATTTTTCGCAGAGCTGTCGAGCTCCTATACCATAATCCCCTTGCATCCGTTTTGGTTAATGGAGGTCTGTCCGACCCTTTTACCATTACAAGAGGAACCCGACAGGGATGCCCACTCTCTCCGCTCCTTTTCGATATCTTTATTGAGCCTTTTGCCCAAAAAATTAGAGAGGATAACAATATCAAATCCTTTAAATATAGGGATTGGGAAAAAAGGGGGTCGTTATATGCTGACGATATCTTGATTATGACATCGGAGATTAGTACGGCATTCCCTGCAATTATTAAATTAGCTCTTGAATTTGGAAGCATTTCAGGATATGAGGGCAACTCTGCCAAAACTGAAATCATGGCATGGAACAGCGACCTCTCTGGATTCAATGAGCAAATGAGCAACAACTTGAGGTATCTAGGTATTAGAATTATTAAAGATATTAATAAGATCGCTACTATGAATTTTTCTATTGTTGCTAAAGAATGCCGGAAGTTAATGGGATCTTGGGTTCATCTCCCCTTAACAGTTTTGGGCCGTGCTAACTTAGTAAAGATGTCCATATTGCCTAAATTGACCTACATCTTTAACACCATTCCACTATATTTTGAGGCATCGCTCATTAGTAAGATGCAGAGCGATATTTCTTCATTCATTTGGAAAAATAAAAATGTGAGGTTAGCATGGAAAAAACTCAGACGGCGAAGGGAGAAAGGTGGACTAGCTGGTCCGGACCTCCAGATTTATGCTTGGGCCTTCCAGATGACACACGCTCGAATGTTGCTAAAAATTCCATCTGTACATGGAATAGGGAATATGTTTTCAGCCCTATTACAGTGTGAAGGAGTTGGGCAGTCAGGTTTTCTATTTAAGTTTGGGGACCCCAAGTTTTAAAAAAAAATCAAGCTGAAGGTGCTCCATGGCTTAGCCAAAACCTGGTTTAACCTTAGGGCTGTTATCAAACTAGGGTACTTTTAAATAGATCTCCAATATGGAACCTCCCATCCCCCCCCCGGCTGGGCTAATGACGCCTTGGTAATTCCACTGAAGGATGCCGGTATTCAATCATGGGGTGATCTGTTTTTGGAAGGCTCAGTGTTTCCTTGGGAGTATCTGGTAAACAAGGTCAGCCCAAACCTTTCTAGATTAAAGTACATACAAATCTCAAGTTGGGCCCAGTCATATCCATCCAGGGCCCCTCGGAGTTTCAACATGCCCCTAGGAGGAAATAGCCTACTTGTGTCAACGTTGTTGGACAGAGCACCTCAATCCAAAGAAGTTTCCCTTTGGTATAATTTAATTTTGGACGAGATAGATGGGGAATTTCTTCTTCCTGATCATCTGTGGGGCACCCTATTGCCTAATGAAAATTTGAATGAACTCTGGCGTATGTCTTGTAACACCTTGTGGGACCTGGTTAAGCCTGCCTGGCTCCGCAGAAATCATCTTTTCACCATCCACAGGGCATATTATTCTCCTCAGAGGCTCTCTAAATTTACTCCGGGAATTCCGGTGGCATGCCCCCGTTGTGGTTTAGCTGAGGCTTCTGATGCCCACATGTTTTTTGAGTGCACCCATTTGTCACCTTTTTGGGATTCCATCAGCACTAAACTCTCTTTGGCCGTGGGTTTCACTGTTATTGTGGACTTGCGATTAGTAATATTTGGGACTGTGGATCAGAATCGAAGTCCAGCAAAAGATCTTGTGTTTTATTCCATCCTGTTGGCTCGTAGGGAAATATGTAAGCGCTGGAAAGAGACAATCCCACCTTCTCTATACGATTGGCAGTCGGCAATGCTACAAATCTTGAAAATAGACCTGCTCAGGTCCGGCGGCAATTTGAGTAAAAGAGCTTTCTGGCACCTACTTGATTGGTCTCAGTGACAGCCTGGGGTTTTTGGTGTTGTTTTTTTTTTTTTTTTTTTTTCCCCAGGTCCGATGTTTACGAAGCCATGGTATATTTCCCTGCTAATGCCGCAAGGCATCGATGCCAACTCTCACGCGGATTTTAGCTTTGGTGGAAGCGGTTTCTGGTTGACGTGTGTTGGGTCCATTACAAAATGTTAAGGCTGGCTGGACACAAGACATAGCTGTGGGGTCATGGTTAGCATCTATTTACCTTAAGACCTCTCCCAACTATCTGTTGAGTAAGCTTGTCAATGTCTTATATGCCATTCTTTTTGTTTTGGCCTACGCAAGTTTCAGCCTTGGTGAAGATGAGGACAAAAAAAAAAAAAAAAAAAAATCCACAACAGTCTCACCCTCCGCTCCAGCAGAAAACCCCCTGAGCTAACTCAACAGTACAAGACAGACGCTGTAGCCTTAACACGCAAGATTATCTCAACGATGTGGCTACCAAGATAGACTTGGACACCGTCCAAGACATTGCTGTTCTGCAGCTAATGAGTACAGAGGCAGTCCACGCTGCCAGTAAATATAGTGATAATAAAAAACAGCTGCAGGCTCAATGTGCACAAAGAGACATAAAGCAACCAAAACTAATAGGCCGCAAATGGCTACAACAATTCAACGACACGTCAACAGACGACACTATGTCATTAACCCAGTGGTAGTGCCTGGTTTGGGACGATTGTACATACGTACTGCATCAGTCCATGACATTGGACTACTAGAACAGGCAATAGTAGGGACTCAACAGCCTGCACCACAGGCTAAGCGTGACAGTTTCAGTAAAACAAATAGTCCCACTTCATTCCCACACGGCTCGCCCTCAGCACTAAAGAGACTACTGAAATCAGACACAGACAAATGTCAAGATTTACTACAGCAGCTGGTGGGAGGAACACTAGCAGTAGATGCCTTCACACAACACCACAACAGACCGTACGTAGAAAGGGTCCTGTCACTAGCACAAGCACAGTTAATGGAAAAGGGCGCCCAAGCTCATAATGCTGATGTCCAAAGAGCAAAGGCCACAGGCCCAGATACTACAGGTGTAGTTCCACCACTACCTGCACAGTATGAATGGGATATAGCGAGGTTCAGCTTCACAGACTCGGACCTGCAAACATACAAGGAGGAAGACATGAAAGATAGACTACAATATGCGGTAGAAAAACTGCAACAGTGGAAGCAGCTGGTGAACACATTTGCAGTGCTGGAAGTTGTCCAGACCCTCACCCCTTACATGGGGACACCAGCACCATCAACGGCTGCCTCACCAGCATTAATAATGCCCTTTCGAGAAATACCACCTCCACCAGGTAGTAAAGATAACAAATTAGCATATGTCTATGTCCCTTGGTCTAGACAAGACATTATGTTCTTTACTAAAGACTTTCCCACGCTCAGAGAAGAGCCAAGGAAATGGTACGCTGAGCTAGACAGCATGGCGGTTTTGGGAGGACTGTTATGGAGAGATTTTGACACCTTATTTAATATAATAGTTCCAAAGGATCTGTGGGAAGATTGTAAAAGGAAAGTGGGGTGGCCAAAAGGGGAGCCAGAAAGGGGGAAGGTAGGAGCACCAGGAGATGAAGTTGATAGGAAATACAGAGAAGTAGTGAAATACCTAAAAATACCAGAAGATAAGGTAGATTGGAACAAGATCACACATACCAAACAAGAAAAAGATGAGAGTGTGAACTCCTATTTTGACCGCCTTCTGCAAGTCTATCGGCAGAACAGCGGGCTAAGAAATCCAATGGGAGAAGCCATGCCAGCCTTTGTCACCACTTTTGTCCAAGGCCTGAGACCGCTTATTAAAACACACCTACAAACATCGTTTGTTTGCTGGCAGCAAGAACCCATAGAAAAGGTGCTGGCAGCAGCAAGATACTGCTCCATCAGTCCAATGTACAGACAATGGAAGCAGAGAAAATGAAGAAAGAAAAAGTCAGACTAATGGTAGCACAAGAAAGGTTCTACACAAGTCAGCAAGGGAAAGGGAGGAACCGAGGTAGGGGGAAGGGTACAGGAAGACCACAGAATGGCAGGTCAACTTCCCTACCGCCACCAGGTACAGCTTGCTTCTACTGTAAGGACCTCAGCCACTGGAAAGCAGACTGCCCAATATTAAAAAGAAAAATGCTGAAGGCAGGCCTACACAGAATAGGGAACAGGACCAACAACAATGCCAGCATAACACCCAGCGCACAGAGTATAGAAATAATGAACAGCATGGATACATCTCTAACGACATGCCTCCAACACAGAGGATTGGACAGGGAGGGACGGGTGGGGACAGCAGGACAATGGCTTCCCACCACCGCCCCAAGATTCATTCTAGGGATGCCTGAAAGTGAAAGACTGCCTAATAGCACCAGCCATAGCAGTGGATCAATCAGGTCCATATGTAGAGGGAACAGTTTTGGGCAAAATTGTACCCTTCTTAATAGACACAGGAGCTCAAAGATCAATGCTAAAGGCGTCAGTGACGCCTGAGGCACCACTTTCGGGAATACAGGTTACGGCAGTCGGAATGACAGGACAACCAATAGATGAATATCTCACACAGCCACTGCAATTAAGGGTAGGCACCATAACTGTCAACCATCAGTTTATCCTCAGCAGATTCTGTCCAGTGAACTTGCTAGGTGGGGACTTGCTTTGTAAATTGCAATGCACCATACACTGTTCACCAACAGGGGTCTTTCTAGAAAGCAGACCTAATGGTTTGATGTTACAAGCTTTCATGACCTGCACTGACCCCGTCATACCCTCAGAGCTGCACAACTGTGTGCCACCCCAAGTCTGGGCTACCAGTGCAAGTGACGTAGGACAGGGGTTGAATTACCCACCATTACAGATTAAATTAAAGCCAGGAGCCCCCCTCCCGAGAGTACCACAGTACAAAACTTCAAAGGAAGGGGAGGAGGGCATATCACCAGTAATACAGGACTTCCTGAAGCAGGGAATAATAAGGGAGATACGCTCTAGCCAATGCAATACACCAATACTCCCTGTCAAGAAAGCATCTAAGGGCCCGGATGGGGCCCCCGCATACCGTTTTACACAAGATCTGAGGGAATTGAACAAAATAGTGATACCTTTCTTCCCAGTATTTCCAAACCCAACAACAATATTGTCCAATATCCCAGTCACAGCCACACACTTCACAGTGCTGGATTTGAGCTCCACCTTCTTTACCATCCCCTTGCACCCAGACAGCCAGTATCATTTTAGTTTTAGTTACAAAGGGAGGAGACTAACATGGGCAAGGCTCCCTCAAGGCTTTACAGAATCACCCTTCATCTTTACGAATGCACTAAAGACAGAGCTAGACTCCCTGGTACTGAAGATAGGCTCAACTCTTATCCAGTACATAGATGATTTATTACTGGCCTCACCTTCAAGGGATTCTTGCGTACAGGAAACTATTGCTGTCCTGTGCCACCTAGCAATGAAAGGTTACACGGTTTCCCCCAAGAAATTACAGTTCTGCCTCACTGCTGTGACATATTTAGGCCACGAACTGTCCGAAGAGGCCAGGAGATTACTACCTGACAGGATATCAACCATCACCCACTTTCCCCAACCAAACACACAAAAAGAGGTTCGGGCATTTTTGGGGGTGGCGGGATACTGTTGTCACTGGATCCCAGATTTCTCCCTCATTGCAAAGCCATTACAAGCACTAACACACAAAGAGATCCTAGACGTGGTACCTTGGCCACCGGATTGTGACAAGGCATTCAACAAACTCTAAAGTGAGGTGAGTGGAGCTCCAGCACTAGGTCTCCCAGATTACAGCAAACATTTCTACCTGTTCTGCCATGAGAAGGGAGGGTGTTCACTAGGGGTGTTAAGTCAAAAGCCCGGATCCTACTACCGCCCAGTAGTATACTACTCAGCCACACTAGACCCAGTGGTCTCTGCGCTCCCGCCTTGCCTCCGAGCAGTGGCGGCAGCAGCACTAGCGGTAGAACAGTCTGAGAGCATAGTACTGGCACACAATGATTTTGCACGTTCCCCATGTGGTGGACACACTGCTCACATCCACTAAGACTCAGCACCTAACAAATGCACGACTTACTACGTATGAACTGATACTGTTAGCACCACAAATTGCCATCAGGAGATGCACCACTTTGAACCCAGCATGCCTTTTGCCAACAGAGCACGAGCTGGATGATCTAGAATCAGAAGATGCCTTTCACGATTGTGCATTAGCCATTGACAGACACACAAAGGTGCGCCCAGACTTGAAAGACACACCACTTCGCGATGACCAAGGGGACTTGTTTGTAGATGGATCATGCCTCCGGAATGACAAAGGAACTGTGCAGGCCTCCTATGCAGTGAGCACAGATAATAAACTACTGGAAGGGGGAAGGTTGACAAATGTCAAAAGCGCACAGGCAGTTGAACTCGTGACACTAACGAGGGCATGCACATTGGCTAAAGGGAAAAGAGCGAACATATACACAGACAGCCAGTATGCCTTCGGAGTGGTCCATGACTTTGGCCAGCTGTGGTCAATGAGGGGATTCCTCACATCAGCTGACCAACAAATACAACACTCCCAATTGATAAGTGACCTTCTCCAAGCCCTGTTATTACCATCAAAAGTGGCTATCATCAAATGTGCAGCACACACTTCAGCAAAGGACTATGTGTCAAAAGTAAATGCATTCATTGATGGGGAGCCAAAGAGAATAGCACTGACAGGCTGTCAGCCAGCTGTGGTACAGATAATAAGCAACAGCAATGACACAGATACTACCAATGATTCATTCCATTTTGATTCCATACACATTCAGAGCAAAGTGGAGAAAAATGAAAAGGAGCAGTGGGAAAAGGGAGGGTGCGTGAAAACAAAGAAAGGATTATGGACAGGGCCAAATGGGAAAATATGCCTACCTTCATCCATGCTTCCCTCCCTGGCACGCCTTTTTCATGGTCCCTCACACGTTGGCCGAAACAGCATGATCAGACTATTTTCCCAATGTTGGTACAGCTGCAAGTTTCGCCAAATAGCAGAAAGACTTTGCAGGCAGTGCACTGTTTGCGCACGATACAATACTGGGAAGGGTACACAAACTGCACCTGGCCATTTCCCATCGCCCCATGGGCCCTTTGAGAGCCTCCAGCTGGACTTCATTGACATGCCCCCCCACCCACAAGTACAAATATGTGTTGGCAATTGTGTGCATGTTCAGTAAGTGGACCAAAGCATACCCAACAAAGAACTGTGATGCACACACTGTTGCTAAATGCCTCCTACAGGAACTTATCCCACGCTTCGGAATTCTTCCAGCCCTTCTGAGCTCCAACAATGGCCCTGCGTTCATTTCCCATGTCATAGGGGGAATATGTAAGGGGCTTGGGATCACGCTGAAACTACACTGCGCCTATCACCCACCCGCAGCGGGCACGGTGGAGAGGAAGAATGGGGTGTTAAAGAATTCGATTGGAAAAATGTGTGCATCAACAACTTTCATGGGTAGATGCACTACCACTAGCCCTGCTCACCATGAGAAGCACACCAGATAGGGTAACGAAGCTCAGCCCCCACGAAATAGTATTTGGCAGTCCCATGAACATTGTAGGCCATATGTCCACAGCTCCGCTATCAATAACAGATGACCTGCTTTTATGTTATTGCAAGAAAGTAACAGAGACCTTACGTTTTCTTCATCGCCAGGTTCTGCAGGCTCTTCCAGAAGCAGCAACTCCGCCGCCACATGACCTGCAGCCTGGTGATTGGATCTGGGTAAAGGCCCACACCCGGCGGCACTGCCTCCAGCCAAGGTGGAAGGGACCACACCAGATCAACTTAACGACAGCAACTGCAGTCAAGTGCGAAGGGCTGACATCCTGGATACACAGCTCCCACACCAAGAAAGTAGCAGGGACAGACAGCAGAGAATCAGCTCCACCAGCACCACCAGTGACATCTGAGGCACCTCGCAGGCACAACCTTCGCTCCACCACGCAAATCAAGACCAACGGGAAATAAGAGGCAGCTACCTGCTCGATGTAGGCCAGGCCTCCAACAGAAGACATGATATACCGGAGGCAGTCACTTGCTGCGCACGAAAAGCCCAGGCCTCTGGGTATCATCCCCCCAAAAACACCTGTACCTGTTTGCCTTCCAAGAAAGTGCCAACTGTCATGTGCTAGTAACCTCTGACGGTACACCATCAAGGCACCAACATTTCCTTCTAAATGGTTGACTGGCGTCTCCACCAATAGACCCCTAGGAGGTGCAGAGCCCGCTAGTTAGAGTTGCTGGTGATGCACCAATTAGGCACATAGCGGTGCACAACCCACTAGTTGGATATTAAGGACAAAGGCTTTGGAACATCAACAAACTGAATTTAACGCTTGGTTAAGAGACACCTAAGTAGACTATCATTACGACAAATGCCAGCAACAAGGTCCAGAAGGCTTAGATCTATACAAGTAAGAGTAGAAGAGTCGCAACTAATAATTCATGTAAGATTGTTGTGTCCTGGAATAAACAAAAATAATATGCTGGAACTGACTGTGCCAAATCCTCCGCTACTAAGTGGCTTAAGAGACCTGATTTTGCAAGACATTTTATTCCCCACTTTTGGACATTAAACAACAGCACAAGATATCGCAGACATACGCCTAGACATTTTGGATTGCGTGATTTATGCAATAGAAGACATCGGATCTGGTCTGATCAAGGACATCAACTGAACAAGTGAAAGGAAGGAACAATGCAAAGTGCGAGGAGAAATGAAAGAAAAGGGCCAGCAGTGATAGTAGCAATACTAACACCAGTCCCAGGGATAATAGTGACTGCACTGATAATAATATTCGCAAAAGACATTGAAATACCATTCATCAACGGCCGGCAAGGGGATGGGAGCGATCAAAATGTGACTTATGATGAGAAAAAAATAGATTTTCAAGAGCAAGACATTTTGGGGGAGGTTGACATTAAAGAAGGAGAAGAAAGGGAGTTGTGGGACGAATATCATGGAAAGAAATAAGTTGAAATGCTAAAAATGTATGTATGCATAATGAACATATCTGGATGTTATGTTTGCACACATCTACCAACAAACACAGAAAATAGCATGAGCTACCATGTCCTACCTGTCTCTAAATATGTGGGCTGTGTCCTAACGCGTGACATGCTCTTCAGGCAGCAAAACATGTCCATAACTGTTGCAGCTCCTGTGAAGGGAATGGCAGTAGGACTGGCAACTGCAAGGCCTAAGACCCAGCGGGTGCCATGCATAAACATGCAACCAACAAAAAGAGATCAGGCAACACTGAATACATTTAACAAAACAACTAGGAATGAGTAATGGAAAGACAGGGATGGGTGGGACAAAGGGACTTAGGTAAAAGTACCAAGGTTTAGAGTAAGACAACAGCTCATCGCACCATCATGCATTCAGAATGACAGAGGGACAACACTTAAAAAGCAAGCTGTGCTGGTGCGCCCCTCCCCCTTCAGGGAACCATGCACCTTTACACAGCTACTGATGGGAAGGGAAGAATTGAAGAAATGCAGTTTTGGGTGTAGCATTGCAGAGTTAGCAAAGGGTGAGCAGGAACTAATGGAATGCAATGAAAGGAATGATTTAGCATTCAGAATTTCAGGAGGTGAAGATTCAGTAACACTACCAGAAACACCCTCAATTTTCATTGGTGAAAGTAACTGCACACACACTACAAAGCTGTCACGCATTAGAAAGAGTGATCAGCTGTCTTCACTTGGTCTAGTGGGTTTCAAGGGACTGGTTTTTTTCTGCGGCCAATGGGCGTACTTCTACCTACCCCAAGGATGGTACAGCAGTTGTTATCTTGCCTCCATCATACCACAAATGACACATTTTTCTGACATAGTACAGATCACACACCAAGGCCAACAGCCAAGGAGAGTTAGGAGGACGCCAGAGTGGGTAGACAACATCATGACAGGTCTTGGGGTGATGGTCCCTGGTGCAGGAGTGGTCTACACCACACAGAGAATACTATAGTTAGCAAGAATGTTTGAGGACCTAGCTGACTCAACAGCGGAAGAGATGGGAAATATTACTGAAGAACTGACAGCTATGAGGGCCGTAGTGCTACAGAACAGTGTTGCATTAGACATCATCCTGGCCAAAGAGGGAGAAGTCTGCTACGTCATCAAGCAGGTGTGCTGTTCGTACATACCTGACAACAGCTGTAATATAGGCGATGCAATACACAAGATCAAAGACATTAGGGACGAAGTACAAGGCATACATACAGGAAGCATGTGGGAAAATCTAATGGTATGGCTATCATGCTGGGGATCATGGATATTGGAAGTGATTATTGTAATAATCGCAGTATTAATAACACTCTGCGTGATGATCCAGGTTTGTCCAGCATGCTGCACAGCCTTTGTATCGTGTTGTGCACGCTGTATGCCCCATAACAAATGGCATGGACCTCACGAACACCACAAAATGAGGGAGAGGAGATGGTGGTAAGGGGTTAGGAGATAGTGATTTGGTATCAGATGGGGCAATGTAGAAGCCATCTTTCTTTGTGTGATACTAAATTCTGTAAGCTTCTAGGCCCTGTTAAGTTGACAAGAATTAAGTAAAATGTAGCAGGTATGCAGACGATATTGCGAAACAGAAGATGCCTAAACACATCATTAAGGGCCCGATTACGAGTTTGGTTTGTAGAAGCCATCTTTCTTTGTGTGATACCAAATTCTGTAAGCTTCTAGGCCCTGTTGAGTTGACATATCATTCACTGCAGTAAATGCTTGTACCTTGGCTTCCGAAAAACAGCTTTAGTAACACAAGTCTTGCTCAAAACAGATATGTGACAAAGGAAAATGCTCGCTTAGGCACAAAACATTTCAGCATATCTCATTTCGCAATATTTCTGGTCATTACTATTATGTTGCAATTATTAACTGTAATTATACGAGACTGATGTCTTACATTCAAATGGAAAGTCCCAGAAACTGCCTACTTGGGACACGCGGTCAGCAACAGTATGTTTCGGACCTTAAATGGTATATAACTGCTTAGGCCTTTTCTAATTGGTCAAATGAACTATGCTTAATTTGTACTACGTATGTTATGACGCTACATCCTTTGTGGTTTGAGCCTATAAAAACTGTCAGACACGTCACCTCTTTGTCATTTACACAAAGGAGCTAAGGGGGTCTCAGAGACAGGTCGCCCCCCACTCAATAACAAATGCACAACAAAGGACCTGTCTCTGGCGTCAAACTGGATTTCTACTTTTCTAAGCGCGAAGACTGATAGATGTTTTCTATTCTACTTGTAAGCTATAGGTACAGTACGATATCCTGTAGCTAATAATACTAAAAATAGTAATGTAAACAATTCTATGGTCTCGAGCTCAGCCAATACTTGTGGACTAAGTGACTTTAATAAAGGTACCCCTAGAAGCCTATGTGGCCCCCCCTATATATGTAGAGAAGGAAGGAAAGGCGGAACAAGAGAAAGCTTAAACAATAAGACCTTCCACCCCCAATGCTTGTTATCTATTTCGATGCCACAGAGGAGAAATATAGATAAAGTGAAAAAAAGTGAAAAAAATGAGGGCGGCAATACCTCACGGACGTAACCCCCACGAGGTGTAAGCGGACAGGTACTCGTCCGTTACCTCACTTTATCATCATTGGTTACTGCCGTCCCCAGTGAAAAACACAAAAGTGACACAACAGGTATGGCGTTTGTCTCTAATGCCTATTGTGGAAAAAACTAATAACTTAACTATGTGAGTGTGCAACCAAAAACAATGAGTGTCGACCCTAAGACTAGGGAAGGTGAGTCTGATCAGGACCCAACTATTCCCAATTTAAAACCGGGTAGCCCACACTGGCTAACGATACTTTTTATTCAAGCTGTGTGGCTATCCCCTTAAAAAACCAACATGTTTCGTTGCCTGTATGGATTGGCGGCAACTTCATCAGGGCTAGGGTCGACTAGCCTCTTAACTTTGTTAATGCTGGCCAATATGGTTTGTCAGCACCTAGGGGAAACATAAAGAATAGACATATACAAGTTCAGTGCATACCACAACTATACCCCAGCAGGGTAGTCACACATTCATCCAGGCAATAGGCTTACTGCCCGATACAATCACAGCAGGTATATTTACCGTAAGGGTGTCCCTCTTACTGCGTACCTCCCCCCCACTGATTTCAGTGGTCAGCGTTATCTCAGACACGTCTGGATAGCATAACCGCAACCTGCGGATTCTTATCTCTAAGATATATGGAAAAGGTTGAAAGGTTAGTGCCGCATGTGTTAAAAATGGCATCGAGCATTCCGTTATGAACACTAACATCCACGATGTACAAACCAGATACTTGGTACTTAGGGGTCTGTCAGTATCCCTTCTTATTCCCTGCACTCGAGGTCTGCTTACTCAGTGCCTGGCCTCGTGTGTGGTTACTCTTATGCTGACTTAGTATCGCTGTGTGTATCATTTCCACTCATCAACTTGACCCTCCTTCACTCTCAGTGCCCGCATCATTGTTGTATCATGTTGTCTGGGTCGTCTATGTATCGGGTCAACTATGCTGTGCACCCGCCAGTCTAGCTGTATACATGGATCCTATATAGGCACCCACTGGCTCCCCGTCCCTATCAGGGCTTAGTTCAGTATTTTGCTGACCCAACCACTACTCGTACCGGTTCTCACCTCGTCAGGGTTGCGTTGCGTCTTAAAATCAGCCTTCATTACGAGTTCTGCTTTCCTAGACCGATTAAGTACCCCGCACCACGTGATGTTATGTGGGTGTGGTCTTAATCGGACGACTACCGCGGCCATGTTGTGTAAACCGCACCGGGCTTTCCTATTGGCGGGAAACCACATCCCCTTCCGGGCATGCGCAAATGCGCAATGAGGGTAGCGGGGGCCATCTTGTGTCTACTGGAACTCGTCAACTCCAATTTATATTGAAATACAATTCTGAGATGAGATGTCCTTATACTGATGGTATTATAATCGTTCTGAAAGATTCACCATCTAGGCTCGTCTATCATTTATCCATTGGTGTGATTAACAATGGATAGTATGTATAGGTATCATTGTCCCCAGTGAACCTCCATTGCCTACACCCACCTGTCACTGGATTTGTAAGGCCCTGTAAGTGTGTTATCACGTTATGACCTGATTCCATTCTATACAGTCATTCAAGCCCTGTCTGTCTGCTCCCTCTTGGTAAATCCAACGTGCTTCTTTGGTAGTTAGCCTGGTGTTCATATTATGGCTATCACCCCACACTCGTTCCAGTACCACCCATCGTAATTCACGGGGGCCATGTCTAGCCGTTCTAAAATGCTGGACTAGCTTAGTTGTTAGTTTGCCTGTGCGGATTGTACTCAGATGTTCTTGTATGCGCACCTTCACTTTCCGTGTGGTTAATCCGATATAGTGAAGGCCGCATGGGCACGTCAGTCTGTATACTACGTTGTTAGTATTACAGTTACTGAAAGCATTTAGATACCAACATTTGCCATTCGCCAATATAACGCTCTTAGTCTGGCGTGTTAGTTCACATACATTGCAACCTCCACACTGGTAATGTCCCGAGGGCACGCCTGTAGATTTATCATCGCATTTAGGTCGTGTATGCACCAGACGATCCCTCAGACTGGAGGACCGCTTGAAAGCAAATCTGGGTTGGGGCATGGTCATAGTTGCAGTATGGAGTAAGGGCCAATGTTTTCGAATTACTTGTCTGATCTGGGTTGATAGGGGGCCGAATGTGGTAACTACCGGGATACATTCTCCAGATGTTTTAGGTGTTCTCTCCAAAAGGGCTGCTCTGGGTGTATTAAGAGCTCTTTTCTTGGCCTGCCTGATAACTCGGACAGGGTAGGCGCGTGCCTCCAATTTGCCTGACAGTGTGTCTGCTTGTTGTACGAAGTCCTCGGTGTTTGAGCAATTCCTGCGGTACCGCAAGAACTGACCGACCGGCAGGTTATCCCTCAACGCCCTAGGATGGAACGAGTTATAATGTAGGAGGGAATTTTTGTCGGTCGGTTTCTGATGGACATTGGTGACCAACTTCTGGTTCACGGCAGTGATGTCAAGGTCCAAATATGTGGCTGTGGAGTTACTAATGGTCCAGGTGAATCGGAGGCAATCATCGAGACCATTCAACCACTGGAGAAACCTGTCCAAGTCTACTGTAGAGCCAGTCCATATGCACAGGACATCATCGATGTACCTCTTCCAGAGTGTTATGTTCCTCTGGAAGGGATTAGTGCAGTGGAAGATGTAGTTGGACTCAAATTGGCCTACATAGATACAAGCCAAGCTGGGGGCGAATGTAGCCCCCATCGATGTACCGGACACTTGTAAATAGAGTTGGTCCTTATACACAAAAAAATTTTTGGTTAAGGCCAATTCAATGCACTGAAGGACAAAGCTTTGGGGGACATCATAAAACCATTCACAATCCCCCAGGGCATGTGCTGCTGCCACCAGCGTTGCTTCCTGGGGGATGCTGGTATACAATGATTCGATGTCAATTGTGACCAATAGTTGGTGTTGCGGGTCAAATGCAAGATCGTTCAGGATGATGAGGACTGAGGTGGTATCCTGAATGTACGAGGGTTGGGTAATAACACATTCCCTCAAAAAGAAATCTGCGTATTGTGATAGTGGCTCAAGGACTGACTGGATGCCCGATACTATGGGGCGTCCAGGAGGCGGTCTTTGTGCCTTGTGGATTTTAGGGACAATGTAAAATGCGGGGATCCTGGGTGTTTCATTGACCAAAAAGTCCGCTTCCTTCATCGTAATCCACTTTTTTCCTTTGGCTTCGGCAACCATGGTGTTTATTGTCGTCTGTAGGTTCACCGTGGGGTCCCTCATCAATGGTTGGTAGTTATGTCGTACATCCAGCAACCTAGTAACTTCCCGTTCATAGTCCGTAGTATCCATCACTACCACCGCGCCACCCTTATCGGCGGGTTTAATGGTAATGTCTTGGTTCTGCTGTAATGAGTGTACTGCTGTCCAATCCTCCTTGGTCATATTACTACGGGTATGCCCTTGATGTTGTTTTTCCAAATTACCGATGTCCTGCATGATTTTCTGTTCAAAAACAAGGACTTCGGGGCCTACAGAATGATTCGGGGGGCAAAACTGGGACGGTCGTCGCAGGTTAGTGGAGAACACTGAGGGAGCCTCAATTTCTTTACCTTGAAAGAATTTATTGAGTTTGATCTTTCTCATCAACCCATATAGTTCACCACGCAGCTTAAAGCTGTCATGTTTAGGGGTAGGGACATATCCAAGGCCTTTATTGAGGACCCGATTTTCATCTGGTGTTAAAGTGTAAGATGACAGGTTTACCACTATATCATTGGTTTCCCTCATTATTGGGGTGTCCTGCCCCTGCTGCGGGTGATCCTGGGGGAAGAGTTCTGCCACACTGGGTTGTTGTTGTGGCGTGCTCTGCCTCTGCCTCTGGCCCTCCCTCTGTAATTGGTCCCTCTCTGATCCTGAGGGCGTTGTTCTAAAAAATCCCTCAACATGGCCCCCAAATCTTCATTGGGCCTCTCATTGGTGTTGAATCTGACTCTCTGGTTGGGGTGAGATGTTGAGGCCGAGGTAGAGGGTTGTGCGTTGTAATCATCCTCTTCACTGCTGGTATTATCGAACGTCCAGTTGTTGAATGTTCGTTTCCCTTGTTGACGCCCTCCTCTGAGGCCACGGGTGTATTGTGGGGCGACTGGGGGTTGCTGTTGATAGTAACTGTCCTCGACATACGGGAAGGCCCACTCATGGCTAAATCTCTCTAGATTTCTTTTGAGACCTTTCATCTTTTGATTCACCATATAGATTTGGTATTCACCCACATCGTTCTGAATTGTGGTGAGCTGTTCCTTTATATCTTTTATGGTGGTATCTGCCTTCAGTGCTGTTTCTAGTTCTAATATTTCTTTTAGTAACTCCTCGCTAAGTCTCTTCGCTGTGTTAATAATCAGCACTAGCCAGTCGCGGGTACACTTGTTAGCTATGTAGCTCCAGTCCACCCGAAACCGTTTGTCCTCTAGAAAGATCTTAGGTTCTATACGGACCAAGAGACTAGCTGGGGCTGCCCCTGCTCGCAGATACTCTGTCATTAAAGCGCCATGCAGTGCTATTCTAACCTGCCTTTTCTTAGTCGTGGACAGTTTTTCCCATTCTTCTCTAGCTGTAGCCACCCCACTGAGGGGTGCATTGGGAAGTAAAGAGGGACCCGCCAGGATCGATGCAATATGTTCATCAGTGAAAGCTAGACAATATTGGTCCATTGTGACTCTCCGTTATATATATATGGTCGATTGCTGAGTGTATATGATTGGTCTCTATGATGAGTGGTATGTGTTAGCTAATTATGTGGGATTACTCACTGCAAAGGAAAGTAAAACCGTTGTCTATCCCTGCTGATTGAGTAGTGTGACTGAACCTGTGTCTCAAAACTTTATTACTACTTTTTCATAAAAAGCTCTCACGGCTAAGCTGCCGTTCTCAACGTCATTTACACAAAGGAGCTAAGGGGGTCTCAGAGACAGGTCGCCCCCCACTCAATAACAAATGCACAACAAAGGACCTGTCTCTGGCGTCAAACTGGATTTCTACTTTTCTAAGCGCGAAGACTGATAGATGTTTTCTATTCTACTTGTAAGCTATAGGTACAGTACGATATCCTGTAGCTAATAATACTAAAAATAGTAATGTAAACAATTCTATGGTCTCGAGCTCAGCCAATACTTGTGGACTAAGTGACTTTAATAAAGGTACCCCTAGAAGCCTATGTGGCCCCCCCTATATATGTAGAGAAGGAAGGAAAGGCGGAACAAGAGAAAGCTTAAACAATAAGACCTTCCACCCCCAATGCTTGTTATCTATTTCGATGCCACAGAGGAGAAATATAGATAAAGTGAAAAAAAGTGAAAAAAATGAGGGCGGCAATACCTCACGGACGTAACCCCCACGAGGTGTAAGCGGACAGGTACTCGTCCGTTACCTCACTTTATCATCATTGGTTACTGCCGTCCCCAGTGAAAAACACAAAAGTGACACAACAGGTATGGCGTTTGTCTCTAATGCCTATTGTGGAAAAAACTAATAACTTAACTATGTGAGTGTGCAACCAAAAACAATGAGTGTCGACCCTAAGACTAGGGAAGGTGAGTCTGATCAGGACCCAACTATTCCCAATTTAAAACCGGGTAGCCCACACTGGCTAACGATACTTTTTATTCAAGCTGTGTGGCTATCCCCTTAAAAAACCAACATGTTTCGTTGCCTGTATGGATTGGCGGCAACTTCATCAGGGCTAGGGTCGACTAGCCTCTTAACTTTGTTAATGCTGGCCAATATGGTTTGTCAGCACCTAGGGGAAACATAAAGAATAGACATATACAAGTTCAGTGCATACCACAACTATACCCCAGCAGGGTAGTCACACATTCATCCAGGCAATAGGCTTACTGCCCGATACAATCACAGCAGGTATATTTACCGTAAGGGTGTCCCTCTTACTGCGTACCTCCCCCCCACTGATTTCAGTGGTCAGCGTTATCTCAGACACGTCTGGATAGCATAACCGCAACCTGCGGATTCTTATCTCTAAGATATATGGAAAAGGTTGAAAGGTTAGTGCCGCATGTGTTAAAAATGGCATCGAGCATTCCGTTATGAACACTAACATCCACGATGTACAAACCAGATACTTGGTACTTAGGGGTCTGTCAGTATCCCTTCTTATTCCCTGCACTCGAGGTCTGCTTACTCAGTGCCTGGCCTCGTGTGTGGTTACTCTTATGCTGACTTAGTATCGCTGTGTGTATCATTTCCACTCATCAACTTGACCCTCCTTCACTCTCAGTGCCCGCATCATTGTTGTATCATGTTGTCTGGGTCGTCTATGTATCGGGTCAACTATGCTGTGCACCCGCCAGTCTAGCTGTATACATGGATCCTATATAGGCACCCACTGGCTCCCCGTCCCTATCAGGGCTTAGTTCAGTATTTTGCTGACCCAACCACTACTCGTACCGGTTCTCACCTCGTCAGGGTTGCGTTGCGTCTTAAAATCAGCCTTCATTACGAGTTCTGCTTTCCTAGACCGATTAAGTACCCCGCACCACGTGATGTTATGTGGGTGTGGTCTTAATCGGACGACTACCGCGGCCATGTTGTGTAAACCGCACCGGGCTTTCCTATTGGCGGGAAACCACATCCCCTTCCGGGCATGCGCAAATGCGCAATGAGGGTAGCGGGGGCCATCTTGTGTCTACTGGAACTCGTCAACTCCAATTTATATTGAAATACAATTCTGAGATGAGATGTCCTTATACTGATGGTATTATAATCGTTCTGAAAGATTCACCATCTAGGCTCGTCTATCATTTATCCATTGGTGTGATTAACAATGGATAGTATGTATAGGTATCATTGTCCCCAGTGAACCTCCATTGCCTACACCCACCTGTCACTGGATTTGTAAGGCCCTGTAAGTGTGTTATCACGTTATGACCTGATTCCATTCTATACAGTCATTCAAGCCCTGTCTGTCTGCTCCCTCTTGGTAAATCCAACGTGCTTCTTTGGTAGTTAGCCTGGTGTTCATATTATGGCTATCACCCCACACTCGTTCCAGTACCACCCATCGTAATTCACGGGGGCCATGTCTAGCCGTTCTAAAATGCTGGACTAGCTTAGTTGTTAGTTTGCCTGTGCGGATTGTACTCAGATGTTCTTGTATGCGCACCTTCACTTTCCGTGTGGTTAATCCGATATAGTGAAGGCCGCATGGGCACGTCAGTCTGTATACTACGTTGTTAGTATTACAGTTACTGAAAGCATTTAGATACCAACATTTGCCATTCGCCAATATAACGCTCTTAGTCTGGCGTGTTAGTTCACATACATTGCAACCTCCACACTGGTAATGTCCCGAGGGCACGCCTGTAGATTTATCATCGCATTTAGGTCGTGTATGCACCAGACGATCCCTCAGACTGGAGGACCGCTTGAAAGCAAATCTGGGTTGGGGCATGGTCATAGTTGCAGTATGGAGTAAGGGCCAATGTTTTCGAATTACTTGTCTGATCTGGGTTGATAGGGGGCCGAATGTGGTAACTACCGGGATACATTCTCCAGATGTTTTAGGTGTTCTCTCCAAAAGGGCTGCTCTGGGTGTATTAAGAGCTCTTTTCTTGGCCTGCCTGATAACTCGGACAGGGTAGGCGCGTGCCTCCAATTTGCCTGACAGTGTGTCTGCTTGTTGTACGAAGTCCTCGGTGTTTGAGCAATTCCTGCGGTACCGCAAGAACTGACCGACCGGCAGGTTATCCCTCAACGCCCTAGGATGGAACGAGTTATAATGTAGGAGGGAATTTTTGTCGGTCGGTTTCTGATGGACATTGGTGACCAACTTCTGGTTCACGGCAGTGATGTCAAGGTCCAAATATGTGGCTGTGGAGTTACTAATGGTCCAGGTGAATCGGAGGCAATCATCGAGACCATTCAACCACTGGAGAAACCTGTCCAAGTCTACTGTAGAGCCAGTCCATATGCACAGGACATCATCGATGTACCTCTTCCAGAGTGTTATGTTCCTCTGGAAGGGATTAGTGCAGTGGAAGATGTAGTTGGACTCAAATTGGCCTACATAGATACAAGCCAAGCTGGGGGCGAATGTAGCCCCCATCGATGTACCGGACACTTGTAAATAGAGTTGGTCCTTATACACAAAAAAATTTTTGGTTAAGGCCAATTCAATGCACTGAAGGACAAAGCTTTGGGGGACATCATAAAACCATTCACAATCCCCCAGGGCATGTGCTGCTGCCACCAGCGTTGCTTCCTGGGGGATGCTGGTATACAATGATTCGATGTCAATTGTGACCAATAGTTGGTGTTGCGGGTCAAATGCAAGATCGTTCAGGATGATGAGGACTGAGGTGGTATCCTGAATGTACGAGGGTTGGGTAATAACACATTCCCTCAAAAAGAAATCTGCGTATTGTGATAGTGGCTCAAGGACTGACTGGATGCCCGATACTATGGGGCGTCCAGGAGGCGGTCTTTGTGCCTTGTGGATTTTAGGGACAATGTAAAATGCGGGGATCCTGGGTGTTTCATTGACCAAAAAGTCCGCTTCCTTCATCGTAATCCACTTTTTTCCTTTGGCTTCGGCAACCATGGTGTTTATTGTCGTCTGTAGGTTCACCGTGGGGTCCCTCATCAATGGTTGGTAGTTATGTCGTACATCCAGCAACCTAGTAACTTCCCGTTCATAGTCCGTAGTATCCATCACTACCACCGCGCCACCCTTATCGGCGGGTTTAATGGTAATGTCTTGGTTCTGCTGTAATGAGTGTACTGCTGTCCAATCCTCCTTGGTCATATTACTACGGGTATGCCCTTGATGTTGTTTTTCCAAATTACCGATGTCCTGCATGATTTTCTGTTCAAAAACAAGGACTTCGGGGCCTACAGAATGATTCGGGGGGCAAAACTGGGACGGTCGTCGCAGGTTAGTGGAGAACACTGAGGGAGCCTCAATTTCTTTACCTTGAAAGAATTTATTGAGTTTGATCTTTCTCATCAACCCATATAGTTCACCACGCAGCTTAAAGCTGTCATGTTTAGGGGTAGGGACATATCCAAGGCCTTTATTGAGGACCCGATTTTCATCTGGTGTTAAAGTGTAAGATGACAGGTTTACCACTATATCATTGGTTTCCCTCATTATTGGGGTGTCCTGCCCCTGCTGCGGGTGATCCTGGGGGAAGAGTTCTGCCACATTGGGTTGTTGTTGTGGCGTGCTCTGCCTCTGCCTCTGGCCCTCCCTCTGTAATTGGTCCCTCTCTGATCCTGAGGGCGTTGTTCTAAAAAATCCCTCAACATGGCCCCCAAATCTTCATTGGGCCTCTCATTGGTGTTGAATCTGACTCTCTGGTTGGGGTGAGATGTTGAGGCCGAGGTAGAGGGTTGTGCGTTGTAATCATCCTCTTCACTGCTGGTATTATCGAACGTCCAGTTGTTGAATGTTCGTTTCCCTTGTTGACGCCCTCCTCTGAGGCCACGGGTGTATTGTGGGGCGACTGGGGGTTGCTGTTGATAGTAACTGTCCTCGACATACGGGAAGGCCCACTCATGGCTAAATCTCTCTAGATTTCTTTTGAGACCTTTCATCTTTTGATTCACCATATAGATTTGGTATTCACCCACATCGTTCTGAATTGTGGTGAGCTGTTCCTTTATATCTTTTATGGTGGTATCTGCCTTCAGTGCTGTTTCTAGTTCTAATATTTCTTTTAGTAACTCCTCGCTAAGTCTCTTCGCTGTGTTAATAATCAGCACTAGCCAGTCGCGGGTACACTTGTTAGCTATGTAGCTCCAGTCCACCCGAAACCGTTTGTCCTCTAGAAAGATCTTAGGTTCTATACGGACCAAGAGACTAGCTGGGGCTGCCCCTGCTCGCAGATACTCTGTCATTAAAGCGCCATGCAGTGCTATTCTAACCTGCCTTTTCTTAGTCGTGGACAGTTTTTCCCATTCTTCTCTAGCTGTAGCCACCCCACTGAGGGGTGCATTGGGAAGTAAAGAGGGACCCGCCAGGATCGATGCAATATGTTCATCAGTGAAAGCTAGACAATATTGGTCCATTGTGACTCTCCGTTATATATATATGGTCGATTGCTGAGTGTATATGATTGGTCTCTATGATGAGTGGTATGTGTTAGCTAATTATGTGGGATTACTCACTGTGTGGGGTGATAGCCATAATATGAACACCAGGCTAACTACCAAAGAAGCACGTTGGATTTACCAAGAGGGAGCAGACAGACAGGGCTTGAATGACTGTATAGAATGGAATCAGGTCATAACGTGATAACACACTTACAGGGCCTTACAAATCCAGTGACAGGTGGGTGTAGGCAATGGAGGTTCACTGGGGACAATGATACCTATACATACTATCCATTGTTAATCACACCAATGGATAAATGATAGACGAGCCTAGATGGTGAATCTTTCAGAACGATTATAATACCATCAGTATAAGGACATCTCATCTCAGAATTGTATTTCAATATAAATTGGAGTTGACGAGTTCCAGTAGACACAAGATGGCCCCCGCTACCCTCATTGCGCATTTGCGCATGCCCGGAAGGGGATGTGGTTTCCCGCCAATAGGAAAGCCCGGTGCGGTTTACACAACATGGCCGCGGTAGTCGTCCGATTAAGACCACACCCACATAACATCACGTGGTGCGGGGTACTTAATCGGTCTAGGAAAGCAGAACTCGTAATGAAGGCTGATTTTAAGACGCAACGCAACCCTGACGAGGTGAGAACCGGTACGAGTAGTGGTTGGGTCAGCAAAATACTGAACTAAGCCCTGATAGGGACGGGGAGCCAGTGGGTGCCTATATAGGATCCATGTATACAGCTAGACTGGCGGGTGCACAGCATAGTTGACCCGATACATAGACGACCCAGACAACATGATACAACAATGATGCGGGCACTGAGAGTGAAGGAGGGTCAAGTTGATGAGTGGAAATGATACACACAGCGATACTAAGTCAGCATAAGAGTAACCACACACGAGGCCAGGCACTGAGTAAGCAGACCTCGAGTGCAGGGAATAAGAAGGGATACTGACAGACCCCTAAGTACCAAGTATCTGGTTTGTACATCGTGGATGTTAGTGTTCATAACGGAATGCTCGATGCCATTTTTAACACATGCGGCACTAACCTTTCAACCTTTTCCATATATCTTAGAGATAAGAATCCGCAGGTTGCGGTTATGCTATCCAGACGTGTCTGAGATAACGCTGACCACTGAAATCAGTGGGGGGGAGGTACGCAGTAAGAGGGACACCCTTACGGTAAATATACCTGCTGTGATTGTATCGGGCAGTAAGCCTATTGCCTGGATGAATGTGTGACTACCCTGCTGGGGTATAGTTGTGGTATGCACTGAACTTGTATATGTCTATTCTTTATGTTTCCCCTAGGTGCTGACAAACCATATTGGCCAGCATTAACAAAGTTAAGAGGCTAGTCGACCCTAGCCCTGATGAAGTTGCCGCCAATCCATACAGGCAACGAAACATGTTGGTTTTTTAAGGGGATAGCCACACAGCTTGAATAAAAAGTATCGTTAGCCAGTGTGGGCTACCCGGTTTTAAATTGGGAATAGTTGGGTCCTGATCAGACTCACCTTCCCTAGTCTTAGGGTCGACACTCATTGTTTTTGGTTGCACACTCACATAGTTAAGTTATTAGTTTTTTCCACAATAGGCATTAGAGACAAACGCCATACCTGTTGTGTCACTTTTGTGTTTTTCACTGGGGACGGCAGTAACCAATGATGATAAAGTGAGGTAACGGACGAGTACCTGTCCGCTTACACCTCGTGGGGGTTACGTCCGTGAGGTATTGCCGCCCTCATTTTTTTCACTTTTTTTCACTTTATCTATATTTCTCCTCTGTGGCATCGAAATAGATAACAAGCATTGGGGGTGGAAGGTCTTATTGTTTAAGCTTTCTCTTGTTCCGCCTTTCCTTCCTTCTCTACATATATAGGGGGGGCCACATAGGCTTCTAGGGGTACCTTTATTAAAGTCACTTAGTCCACAAGTATTGGCTGAGCTCGAGACCATAGAATTGTTTACATTACTATTTTTAGTATTATTAGCTACAGGATATCGTACTGTACCTATAGCTTACAAGTAGAATAGAAAACATCTATCAGTCTTCGCGCTTAGAAAAGTAGAAATCCAGTTTGACGCCAGAGACAGGTCCTTTGTTGTGCATACGTCACCTCTTTGGACATTCAGTGACTTTGCTGATGTCTCCATGCTGCACGTTAATCCATTGTTTGTTGGTCTCCAATAAACCTCGCTATCTTTTGTACTGATAGAGAGTCGTATGTGTGGTATTATTTCTTATTTCAGCTTCCACAAACGTGACAGATATCCCATCCACCATATTACAAGTTCCATATGTTATAGTGGAATTGTAATACTGCGGACACATATCCCTCACGTTTGTAACAGAGTAACGCTGACTACCAAACACTTAATCAGGCCCTGAAACTCAATCAACATAAGATAGAACCAGTGTAGATAAGGGAAATGTATTCACTCCTTGAAATAGACCAAGTAGAACCAGGAGTTTCTAAAACAGATAGAACCGGGATGCCTGGTTCTCTTAGACTTCAAGTAGCCCCTACCAAAATGTGCCTTGGTAGGTGTGTTATCTTTGCACCACTTCCCTTAGATATCTTCTGAGATACAGTTTGCCTTTACCAGTGCTGAGTAATTTGACAGAAACACCTGGACAAAAGTGTTCGTTCATTTGTATGGGCCCGAGCCTCCTAACAAATGGTGTAATGCATCTTGACACAGTGTTGGGGTGAAATGGGTGTAAGTACAATGCTTGTTACAAAAGGACCTGCCCATGCCTTGGCAGCATCTGCTACAAAACAGAAGGGACAAAGGGGAGCAAAAAAAGTAGCTAATACCACCTACCTCCTGGGCACTTTGCTAATCTAGTCCATGTTGTGAAATGAATGGAGATCCGATCTCTCTCCCCCTTTCTCTCTCTTTTCACTGTTTCTCACACACATACACAACTAGACACACAAACACGTACAGACACATTTCTGTGTGCATGTCAGGCATTAAAATAGGCAATTCATAGAAAATCAAAAAAATCATGATCTACGTGAAAGCTTAACTTTTGAATCTATAAGTTTGTTACATACAGATTGAATCTATTTTGTGCTCTCAGTCCTTGCCTACATTTGGAATGTAAAAAAGAATCAGATTCTCAGTGGTTCTATATTGCTACCTTTTTAAGATATTCAAGAAGTTCTTTAGGAGTTACAAAATGTAATTTAGGGTCCGATTTTCTGTTTGACAGATGAAGCTGTGTCTCCCAGGATGTCAGAGGACATTGTGTCCGCCATCCCAATGTTACTTGAGTTGTTAAATTTAGAAAAGACATCCACTGCGGTCATCTTTGTACTTTGAAAGGAACCATTGTCACCACGGTTTCCTTCAAGGTACAAAAAGGTTGGTTGATGGCCATCTTCAGTTTGACAGCCATTCACCAAATATTTAACTTTTTGTTTTTCAGAAACTCTTTAAGCAGTAGTTTCTGAAAAAACTGAAAACTCACGACCTCCACACTCTGGAAGTTTTCACCTAAGGTGTGTGGGTAATTATTGTTGTTTCAATCCCTCACCGGCAAGTTTTCCTTGCAGTGAGGGACAAAACAAATCATACCGTTTGCTCTAGATAGAGGGGACATTGTGATGCCTTTATTTCAGACCATTAAAGTAGGCTTAAAGAGGTGAAACAATCAGAGACCTGAGTTTAAATCCACCGGTTTCTCACCTAGATATATTTGATTATCATATTGTTACAAAGAAATATTTACTTTTGAAGTTTCTCATTTTTTTTTGTTATTGATCTGTGTATTTACAGTTTGTTTTTACATTAGTTGTGGAACAAACCTTTCTTTCTTTTACTGTCACTGTGCAGAAAATAATAGTGTGACTAAAATGTGAGAATTTTTCAAATATTTTTTCCGTTTGATCAGATTATATTTTTCTAATTTATAGGGATGTATTCATAATTCAAAACCTCTGAATACAATGTGAGAAAAAAATAACTAAATAGTTTTAAAAAATCACAACCAAGTATACCACTATTTTACAAAAGAATCAGAAATAAAGCAGAACAGTTTTATTGTTGTATTTTGTTTGGGTATATGTATGGGATATTGTGTTAGAGATATTGTGTATAGAGTTTGTGAGACGTAAGATATGGAGGTTGGTGAGAGTGACTGTGGTGGTTAAGGAGTTGTTGGTCAGTATGTGGAGTATAGGTAATAATGTGAGTTAAATGATGTGAGATTGAGATGTTGGTGGCATTGGTTGATAAGGAGAAAATAGTGGAAGATTTATAGGATGCCTGGTGTAGGTGTTAGTGTAAGGCGTATAAGGAGAAGGAATCTAGGTGAAGGACTGTAGGATACTTAAAGGTTTACAATGGCATGTTTCGTATTCATGGATTAAAAACAGGGGTCTCCAACTGATCGATCACAAGTTACAAGTAGCTTGCAGGCTGCTAGTGAGTAGCTCACATATGATGATTGATTGTCAACAGGCTTGAGGATATACAGGTGCCCACCAGATCACACAGCTATTTAAAACACTGTGCCCGTTTCTATGATTTACTCAAAAGCTGACAGTGCTGGATGATGCAGACTACCCTTTTCTGAAAAAGAATGTATTTATTTTTCTAATTTCTTCCTAGCCTCTCTTTCCTTTTCTTTCTTTTTTCCTTGCTTTTAATGTCTCTCGTTCCTGTCTCGATGTATTTTATTCCCTCTGTCTTGCTTTCTCTTAATTTCTCCCTCTTTCTCACTTTCTTACTATTTGTTTACACCATTTCTTTAATTCCCTCTTTTGTTGTGCATCTTTTTACAATTCTCTTTTTCTTTGGTTACATTTTCTTCTTGCTATTTTTCTTTCATTTGTTTAATTTCTACCTCTAGTTTCTCCTTTTCTCTATTTTCCCATTCTTTGTCTCTTTCATATTTTTTCTTTCATCTCCTATTTCAATCCCTTAATTCTTTCCCTCTTTTCTCTGCTTATTTCTTTTTTCAGACTAATTCTTTCTTCTTCACCATTCTTTCTCTCCTTGTTTCTCGCTGCAATTCTTTCCTTTGTTTTTTTCATTCTTTAATTTTTATCCCATTTCTGATTTTTCTTTTTGCTGTTTAGTTTTCTATCTTTCACGCTTACTTGATTTCTCTCCTTCTTTTCGTTTGCCCTATCTCTGTCTTTTTCAATGTCTTTCTTTCTCTGCTTTTTTCTTATATTTTTTCCTTCTCTCCCTCCTTTCGTTCAGTCTTATCTGTTTTCTCTGTCTTCATCTTTCCTCCTCTGTTATGCCTTTTCTTTCTCCTTTTGTTGTATTTATTTATTTGTTCTTTTTTCTTTCTTTCTTTTCTTTGTCCACTACTGACCTTTTCTTCATCTACTACTGACCTGATCTCTTTCTTTCTTTTTTCTTCTACTTTCGCTTTCATAATCTCATTTTTATCCTTTCTTTCCTTTCCATAGTTTTCTTGTTGTCTTTTTTCTCTTACCTTCTTTCTTTTCTCTTTCTCTGTTTTGCTCTCCATTCTTTCTCTTTCTACACCCTCCTTTGTCATACCTTCTTTCTTCCCCTCTTTTCAATCATTCCTTTCATGGTTTGTTCCATTGTCTTTAATTTTCGTCTTGAACCACCACCTCCTTCAGCCTCCCCACCCCACCACCACTCTTCAGCAGCGGTCACTACTGTGTAATAGTATCAGTGATGGTAGAAAAAAAGTCCAGCACTTTGTATTATACTGGTACTTAATGGCTTCTTAATGGAAATAAATGAGAAACCAGTGTGTAAATGACAACACTATTTCAAAAAATGCCATAATTTATATTTACTTATTTTTCTGATTTTATTATCTGTATAATGGTTTTAATTAATTATGCCAATTACAATCAAACTTACTTAGTTAAAAAAGACATTGTTAAAAATAATTTGTGTGGATACAGTGTCACGTTAAGTGTTTATATTTTAATTGAAATAGAAATACTATGACTGCATTCACACAGTGTGATACATGATATACCTTCTTGCTGCCCGTTCTGCAGGATTAGCACTTAATATATTATATAGGTCCACCTGACAAAAACTAATGACACAGTAGCAGCTGGTGTCAATGCAGTATTTTACATAGAGTTAACCTGCTCTGCCTTCAAAGAACAGGCCTATGCACAAGATCATTATATGGCCATACATACTGTATTTTCATACGGTGCCTGTCGAGCACTACTGATTTACCTTCTATCACCCCTTATTTTATGTAATCTTTCATCCTGTGCCATATTGCTTGAAGATCTGGTACTAGAATATCTTTGTAAGAATATTGTCTGGCATAAATATTCTGTAATAAACATTGTTGATAAACCTTATCACCACATTTAAGACATGATATTGATGTCAAATGATATTCTATATGTAATATTCTGATATATAATCCTTTTAATTATTACATTCCCACCCACTGTAAATCTAACTCAGTGCTCTCGTTTCAAGAGCTGCTATATTTCTTGCAGCTTCCACGATATCACCAATCCAACATCCTGTGGTACACCCTACAAAATCTCTTCTATTGCCATTGGGTAATTGATTAGACTTTTTCATGTCAGGAATATCTTGCCATTTCTTTGTGCCCCATTGGGTCTCCCATGCACTACTTCAGCTGGGCTCTCAACTCACATCCATTATGGCATCAAGTTAATCATCCTGTGTAAATTCTTTCAGAACCTCAGAGAGAGCCAGCTGTATATCCCTGTTAACCATTCAATGTCACCTCTGTTGGATTCCATATTGACTACAGACCACGACTGAACTATTTGGGATACCAAAGGTCTGACTGGATAATCAGTAGTAATTCTGCTTTGCCACGCCAGTGAAGATGCAGTGCTTTGCAGCCACTGGCCCTGAAGGTCCTGAGGTTTTCCATGATTGAGTGAATGATCACCATCTGTTGGTGAGAACCTGTTGCTTAACGAGTACTTCAGGATGCTATCCAGAGTGTCAGCAGTCACCAACATGTTGCTCTTTGTCAAATCCCTTTGAGTTATTGTAGTGTACAAACAACATACAATAGCTAGTTCCTGCAGCGGTGTTACCGTGGAAAAAAGCACATTTTATGCATGTGAACAACAGGGTAAATCAGGGACTTATTCACAAACTGCAAAATAATACATAATGCTTTTCACCAAACCTATATCTGAAGACCTCTGCCTCCAACTCTCTTATCTTTTCTAGGAAGAGATCTCTGCCCCACATGTATATCTACCGTTTTGTTCTACCTGTGGTAAGGACTGGGGTGATTGGCTGGAAAATGGGGAAGACTTATTACAAAATGGGAGGGATTTAGGAAAAGGTATGGAGAGGTAAAGGAAGGCTTAAAGAGATGTTTAGGAAGAGACAAACACTCACCCACAAAAGGGTAAGCGTGTTGCTATTCACAAACTGTACTTTCTTTATTACTTCTGCCATAAAGGTCATAAAATAGTTACAAATGTTTTTCATCCCAGATCTGGGGTAAGTGCGGAATCACACATAGCAAAACAATGAAATTGAAACACCATTCCATAGCAAATAATATTAATATATATGTGCTAAAACGGCCTCCAAAGACATGCGGGCACATGCATCAACATAAGGAATTGCGTTTCCTAAATAGCGATTTTTAAGGAATTGCTATTTAGGAATCGCAATTCCTTATGCATGTAGGAATCACAAAATAGATTGCGATTCCTAAACATTACCTAATAGCGATTTGGTAACTGCGCTATAGGCCCATAGGAATGCATGGGAATGCATTTGCAAATTGCAATTAACAAATTGGTAATCGCAAATTGTGAATGCAATTGCAAGGGTGCCAGGGGTCCTATGGCCTCCATGATGCACCCCCTGATAGGTAAGTGTGCAAACGTGGCAAACACACATGCCCTGAGGGCATGTGTGTGTGGCACATGTCACTTTGAAAAATGCACTTTTGTGCATTTTCAAAGAATTTGCAGATTACAATCAATTTGAAGTTGATGGTAAATAGCGTTTACTAAATGTAAAGTCGCATTTAGGAAAGGCTTGATGCATCTCAAGTAGGGAATCCCAATTTGCGATTCCCTAAATGCATCCACAATTTAGGTAATTGCAATAAATTGTGATTACCTATATTGCAAATGCAAAAAGGTACATGCATCGGAAAAGGACTTATTCCAGTCACAAACGGGCCAATTCTGTGAATCGGCCCGTTTGCGACCGGAAAAAAGCTTGATGCATGTTGCCCATGGTCTTTAAACTTGAATGGCAGTCCTCTCTCTCCCTTTGCTATTTTCAAATACTCCTATCGGGATGCATGATGGTGTTCACATATAAAAATACGCTGTTTGTAAGATGTCCCTTTCACTGCTAAGCAAGGGCTAATGCCAAAACGCATCTACTTGCTAATTTAAGAACAAACTGCGACTCCGTGAGTGCTCCATGTTGTCCTGTTGGACATGTATGTGTGTGTGTGTGGGTTTGTGTTACTATCTTTGTGGGGACTTGACTATGATAACACACTCATGCTGTGGGGACTTGATTGCACTGTGGGGACCTGAACCCAGGTCCTGTTGGAAGGTAAAAAAAAATTACATCATAATTTACCGCATAAATGTGCTATCTAAAATAATAAAACAAACGTGGAAATTGCAGGAAGTGAGTCAAGAGTCGCTTCATTTATTCAAGCAATTTAAACAATAAATGTCAAAAACAAATCATTATTCAATAATAACACTACGCAGTCTAGCAAATAAAAAGTGTCAAAAACATCGCAGATCATGAGTAAAAACATAAAATTTAGTAAGCTTGAAATCACGGCAATGCAAGAAAAGAGAGAGAGAGAGAGAGAGAGAGAGAGAGTTTTAAAGTACAATTAAGCACTACAACCTCTGTCAAAATGCTAGATAAGACGGTTAACCAGGAGCACATGTGCATTGTGACCCAAAAGTTCACTGTGCGAGATGGTCAACGAATAGACTGAGGAGAAGCTCTTTTATACTATTTTAATGAGGAACTGTTAACCGCAAGTCCTAATTCTGGCCAATGTTTGACTGTGGATCATAACAAAAATTGAACATTTATCAAAAACAATTTGTGTCACTTTTCGGAAACTTTTAAAAAAGCAGAAGTTTTATAAAAGGTTATAGGTCTTTTACTAAGCTATGTCGCTGTCTTAGTTTTTAAAGCTTAGCAGAAAAACATCAAATGTGAAGCAATGGAATGTTCCAGCTAGCCCCCACCTGATTCCTACCCCATTGTATTCTTCTAACTAGTAGATGCATCCTGTTATTGCTACATCATTGTGATGTACAGGAAAGATGTGCACATAGAGGGCAGTGGTGAATAGTGGGGGTTTGGTGACCTTGTTTACCAAAAAACAACAAACTGAGGTTCGTGGCCTTTTGGAGGGGAGAGATATCTGTAACCGTGTGAGACAGCAGGCGTGGGGCCTATTGTGTTCAGTAAACGCTATAAGACAGCATGGGCACTTTAGCAAACGTCTGGATGTTAATTGGCATGGACATTTAAGACTCTCATGCTTCAGATGTGGGACAGAAATAGCTATGGCATTATATGGTTAAACCTAAGGCATTGTATGGTAAAACTGGACCCTGCTTCATTTCCCGCCTCTTGTTCATTCTTGAAAAAAAACTCTTATGGTGTACTTAGCAGGCCCTTGGTCTTGCTGGGGCATCCAAGGGGTGGTATTAACATAGGAGCATTGTCTTTCCTGCAGTGTTTTCAACTCTACACATTCTTCTTCGAGCATATCGACAAGGGATGTAAAAGGTGTCAGCGTAGGTTATGGCGTATCTACATTCGGATTCTCCCTTGTTTGGTATCTAGCAGGGGGAAGTTGGGGGCTAGTGACCTGTCCCTGGGTAACAGTGACAGGCTGCAGTGAACGTGGCCCTGACTTGTTAGCTCGATGACTTCTAAGAGTGCTATGTTAGCCCCATTCCCTGTTCTACTGTCCTTCGTGTATATTTTTTTTTGTGCATTCTTGTTCCTGTATAATTCATACCCACTAATTTATTACCAGTATTTTCTACACAGTGACAAATTATCTGTGCGGCACAACAAAGGAGCAGCAGCACACCGCAAACCGGTACTATAATTTTTAGGAGGGCAGATAGCCATGAAGGCATCCAACTAAAGTTGAACCAGTCCGTGGCTATGTCTGCCCTAGCACCTCCTTCATCAACCATTTACTTCCCTATATTGTTTAAGTCCTCAATGGCCTTTGTGATGGATCCATTCTCTGCATCGTTTGCTGGCACGAACGTGCAGCAGGAGCTCCCAATATTGCGACATACTCCACCCTCCATGGCTGTTAACATGTCCAGGATATACCGGTGCTTCAGTACCCTAAGCCTCAGGGGGAGTAGTTCTTACTTGATAGCGTTCAGCCCATCGCTCGTATTGTTGATGGCCTGCATGACTTCATAGCGGGTCACCTGGAGCCAACGTGCATTGGCTTTTATCTGGAACATTGGGATGAGGCTGCCAAAAAAGACTTGGGCATCGTTAAATAACCGAAATTCCTGTGGTACATCATCAAAGGCGGTGTTGGCGAAATACTCAGCATACCGTCGATGTCGGTGGAGCAAAGTGACATCACCCGTCATTGGATGTGCATGGATGTGGGAGACATTGGCTGCTGGATTGACCAGGTGAACTTCATGCATGGTCACCATGGTGCACAGTTCAATGAGGAGGCAGTTGGAGATGGAGGCAGTTGGAGATAGAGGCGTTCTCCACAGACCCAGTAGTAGTACATTAGAGTGGAGGTGCCATGTTGCATGTACAAATTGAAAATAGTGCTATTGCATCCTGAGTTGCGCCTCACAGGTACCGTGCCATTTCCTAGAAAACAGAGAAGATGTGATTTTAGTTTGAAAGCCTGTTTTGGTTTGGACATTTTCTCCCCACCCTGAGTGTACCTTCCTCTCTCCTGTTAATCTAAACAAGCGAGCGCCGCAACTGTGAAGAGACGTTCCAGCGAGTGTTTGAAATGCTGAGATCGCATTAGACAGTGAATGCCCGGCAATAAGGTACAAAGAACTAAAAGTCTAGCTTAATTAAGCATGACAAACATTTCATTTTATAAAAGTTTGACTAAGCATGTCCATTATTTACAGGACGTTACACGCAATTTCCCCATTAACTGTTAACGGACCAAAAGACAAAAAGAAGGTAGCAGACAACTGCCAACAGTCGAAATATCTAAATACAATAGTAAAAAATGCACAATATTGATAGTGCTTTCAGTTTCTAACAGAAACCCTAGCTACTGAGAGTAGGCATCTCTTGGTGAAGCGTATACCACGAAGAGAAGACTAATAATAATCCTCAGGTAAACAACTTGCGTAGAATCAATTAGATTAGTGAATAAAAGGTGAAACAGAAAGGAGACCCTTGTAATAATTGTTTTATGTGACACACCCCTACAGAAATCACCATTGCTGCTAAAACTCAATTGCCCTGATGAGATTCCTGGTACTCAACGCCCAGGGTTTGAAACGCGTCGGCAGATAAAAATACAGAGGATTGCTGAATAATTCATATCTGTGAATAGAGAGAATATCTAAATTTTTCACAATATAACGACTTTCCCTGTATTATGTTGGATACCGAATATAGACACTAAAAGTGTCTTTAGGATCATAACTAAGAGTGTATTATCAATTGTGATATATGTATTGGATGTTTTTCCCAGAGTTTCACATTATATTTATGTAAAATGTGATTGTGATATATGTTGTACAGCACATTTATGCTTTATTTATTTATGTTTCTTAACAAATTTTTGTAAACATGGTTGTATAGAGTTTTGATATGACCAAACACTTGTCTTTTTCACACTGAAAAAAAGTAGCGAAGAACAAAAACTTAGTGAAAATAAAAAGGTTAAATTAAAATACCAGTTCAAACTGAAATCAATGTGTTTGACTATTTAGCAAATTATTTAGCTTACAAAGAACACAAGGCACAGGCTCATTCTCTTTTTTCAATTTAGAACCTGTATACTGGCATATCCAACTGTGTGTAGTCTATTTAGCAGTTCCTCAATCTGGGCTGTGTAAGACAGAACCCAGAATGTTATGCGGATAGGATTCCATGTTGTGGTGTTCACGTAAATATGGAAAATATCAGCCTTTATTATGTGTTCTAGTCCTTGTATGCGACAAAAGAACAGATGTAGAAGGCACTTGGCGATAGGTGGTGGTACTTCTCTAGGGAAAATCAGTCTATCTGCGCCTACTGCATGGGGAATGTATGAGCACACATAACAGGATTCATTAGTCTTCTGTCTTCCTATTGTGGCCATCTCGCTGTACCACATGTTGTCATTAAGGGGGTCATGGGTGGCTTGCTGTATATCTGCTGGGGCATCCCTACGATGACGAGACAGTAGTGGGAGACGTAGTGTGATATCGATGATGCCGTCCCATTCAGTACTCTTTTCAACATGGGAAGGGGGTGAGGACACAAGGTGCACATAGGTATTTGAGGTGCTGACGTTTCTGGTGACCTGTTGCATTACTTTGGTGGCTAATTTCAGTATATGTGCTAGCAGATAGAGGGGGAGGTGATACAGGGTGCATAGTGGCTTTGGCAGCTTCAAACGTTTGGGAAATACAGGCCTTTTTTTATCAACACAATGAGAAATAACAGAGTACCAGTTAAACATTGCTAGTGCCACTCCGACAATAATGTAAAATATTAAAATAGAAGTACATAACTTCGCATAGGACACTTCTGTGTTGTGGCGGCGTCTGAATCCTTAGACCTCCAAATGATCACCGTCTTCTTCTTCTTGGCTAGTCAATGGGAACGCTTGGTCTTCCTCTTGTTCTTCTTTTAGTGGTGGGGTGATGCTGGGTCAACCCTGATGTCTGTTTGGTGAATCCATGCTTTCCTCTCGGCAATGCGGACAGCTGTTGGTGAAGAGTCTATGACTTGAAAAGGTCCTTAAAATTTTGGGTTTTTTCAACATCGGACAGCTTTTCGGACAAAGATCTGTGTTCCAGGACAGATTGGTGGGAGCTTAGGAGTGATTGAGCCCTTCTCCTTCCGCTTCGATAACTGGGTAGAAAGGAACTGCACAGCAAGAGTTAATTCACACAGATACTCATATATTTCAGCTTTCACAATTTCAGAAGAACTTTCAGTGTCTGTTTTAGGTCTAGTTGATGGAACTGATATATTTATTGATCGTCCAGTGACGAGCTGATGGGGCGTTAAGTCATGGTCGGAACTTGGAGAAATCCTTAATGAAAACAGGGCAATTGGTAGGCAATAAAGCCATTTCTTTACAATTGTGGCACTAATCTTGCTTATTTTAGTTTTTGGGCAGGCCATTCAGGCGTTCACAGATGCCATTGCTTTGTGGGTGGTACGATGATGTCAATTTATGTTTAATCCCTAACATTGTTGTTAGAAAGGAAAAAATGGCAGTTGAAAAAAGGCTGCCGTTGTCGGACCAGATAGCATCTGGCAAGCCCCAGTGTGAAATGGCCTCTCCGAGCAGAAAATTGGCTGCTGCTTTGGCATCACAGTGGACACATGGTCCAGCTTCGATCCATCGTGAGAATGGGCAGACCACCACAATCAGGTATTGATAATTTTTACATCTACCGATCATGTCAACATAGACAATGTGGAGTTGTTTAAAGGAGCCTTTTGGTTTCGGAATTGTGGAGGCAACAGTTTTCATAGTTGGGTTTGGCGAGTACTGTTGACAGAAGAGGCATTTGTTAACAAAAAGCTGTATTAGTTCATGGGCATTGGGGACACACCAGTCAGTTTATATGGTTGGGGGCATATTATCTTGTGAAACATTTGTGGAAAGGCCTAACTGGCCTAGCGCTGCTTGTAATAAGGCCTGTGGCATGACAGGTTTTCCAGTCATTTTTTGTAGAGAAAATCAGAGGCATCTTCTTCCATAGTTCTTTCTCTTGATCTGGTGCACTTTCCTGTATTTCTCTGAGGTGTAGTTGTGCAATGCGATCATATGGTTGTGTATCGTCAATAGTGTATGGAAGTGTGAAATCAGGGGTGTATTTCTCTACACCTTCTTTGCTCTGCTGTTCTGTTGTTGGTATATTCTAGGCAAACAGGATGGGGTTGTGCCAATATTCTAATGGTACCGCAGGCAGGGGCCCCTGGCAGCAGCTTTGGCTGCACAGTCTGCCAGAGCATTACCTCTGGTGACAAAGTCTTGGACATTTGTGTGGGCTGCACATTTAACTACAGCTACCTGAGCCGGTAGTGTCAGTGCGTCAATTAGTTCCTCAAGTACATTTTTATGCATGACATGTGTGCCATCTGGTTTGAGAAAGCCACACCTTTTCCAGTGTAGGATGCTAGAATGTATTGTTGTCGTGACATATGCAAAGTCTGAATAAACAGTGATACGTCTGTCCGTTCCACTCTTTAAGGCGGAAATCAATGCCACTAGTTCTGCTGTTTGGGCTGATTAGTGCTAGTGTAATGTAATCAGCTGCACAATGTCAAGGGAGTCAGAGGAGTCATTTTTTTCTGCCTAGTGGAATGTATTAGGGCTGTGCCTGAGACACTACGATATTTTGTCAGGCCGCCCATGTTTCCCCAGCACAGCCAGTCGTTCTATCTCGGTCTTTCTCTTTCTTTTTCCTTTTTGTTCCTCTGCGTCTGGATGCTCCCTTTGTGGCATGGTGTGAATGAAAGTAAGCGTGGACCTAGGTGGCGGGCCAATGATGGGTGTCATTGCTGATGGCAATGTTTGTGAAAGTGCTGGTTGCATTTGGGCAGGGAAGTTGTCATGACTAGTTGTTGCGACTGTCCCGAGACAGTGGCCTCATTATTCTGTAGTATTTCAACACCCTCTCTTCCCTCAGGAGTGTGTATCTGCATTGACTCCTGTAGGGGGGTGTCTGTCCTTGCATCTTTTGTTTGTGGTATGAGGTCTACGTTACTGAGCATTTCACTGAGTTTCTTGTGCTTTGCTCTACGTTCATTGACAGGCCCCGGACAGCTGCAACATCGCTCCTGGGGCTGGGTGACTGCATTTTGTGTAGTAGGTCTGTGTGAAAATAGTCGGGTGTTATGCTACCATGCTTCTACTTAATTCAGGTCTGCTTCTCCATTTACTAAAGTCTGAAAAGGCAAAGGTCTCAGGGTGTTCTTGCTCACCGCTCCTGAACTGCCGATGTGGAATCGGAAGGTCCAGGATAGGTGTTCTATCCTTATGCTGGGACGTGGCACTAATTGACGGCAACTGGTCATGGGAGTAGCGGAGCGGACTTGGAAGGAGTTGCTGTTTGCCAGTAATGGAAGCGCCGGAGCCAGAGTGTGTGCTGTGAGATGTTGAATGTGATATGTGGGAGGCGTTATCACACTCTTCATCATCATCTTGCTGTTGGGGTACAGTATATTGTACTGGTGTGAGCTTCAGTGTGAATTGTGCATCAATTTGACCTGGTATCCCTTGCACCACAGCATCCACTGCTGGGCTGTGGGCACTAAGAGATTGCAGTCCCTGGAACTGGTCCATTATGTCATTGTTAATTGGGGAAGGTGGTGGAAGAGGGTAGTCTGGTATTTCAAAGGAGCCAACGATTGACATGTCATTTGAAGTTGGGGCCACGTCTAGGGACACGATGAGATTGGGCAACATACCACCTACATGATACACCGGTGGGGCCGTGGGCATGAGTAATGGCTCCGTGTTCTCTTTAAAGATACACCAAAATGCTTGGGTGTCTTTGCGCTTCTGAAGCTTGCTGCCTGAGTATTTTGCCTCTAGGAATGTAGTGACATGGTCTAATGTATCACGGTCCAAGGTGCCTTCAGGTGGCCAAGGGTGTGTTAAATTCTTTGTGTGCTTGTGTAGCACCCTGCAGTGTTTAATTATGCGCTGCTCTTGAGCTGTGAAGTTCTTGTTGTAACGATCTCTATTTAAAGAGCTGTTCTTGTATGTGGCTGGGAAACATAGGTGGGGACTATTGTCAGACTCATCTGTTGCTCATGTGTGATCTCGATGCCTAAAACCTGGAACACAGTCAGGAGGACAGCGCTAGTTAAGGGTGGTGTCGGAATAAATGAGGAAGAATCACCCTCTGATATACCTATGATTTGGTTGTTAATTAGGTACACAATGATCTGTGGTGCTATGGAGTCCACTGATGCCACGCTCATTCCCATGTCTCTCATATGTTGTAAGGCTGCCTCTATGTCGTGCACTGCATTCTACTCTGCATGTGATATTGGTGGGCACGAGGTGAGATAGCTATTTAGGCTTTCTGGAGAGGTATGGTCTATTTCTGGAACAAGTGTGTGCTCCCCTTCTTGTGGCTGACACATGAGACAGGTAAGTATGTTCCCTGAGAGTCAGTGTGTTCTATTGTACCATCAGAGTTATATGTGGATGATGTTGGCGTGGCGGGGGAGTGATATGTGAATGGTGGGCTCACTCTATGGATTCCACAGAATAGTTGGATCCTGTTCAGGAGTGCCAAACATTTTGAATTACTACTGGAGAGACAGGTGAATACAAAGAGGGTGTGTACTGCGAGCTTTCAGCAGTGGAGGAGCCCTGTGAGTAGTTTGGCCAGGCCAGATCTGGGCGTGTGGTGTCTGGAAATGCTGGGCTAGGCCTGGAATGTGTATGACCACTACACAGTGGTGGTAGTTCTATCAAGTTCAGTATAGCCACCCTTACTTTTTGTGTTGCAGTTATGTTTACTCCCAGTATGTCCCAAGCTATTGACAGAATGTCATTTTGGTACTCCGTTATCAGAGTTATTGTGTCCGTTTGACAGTTAAATACAGCAACCAGTCTGTTTTGGACTGAGGAGAGGATCACCTCTGTTCTTTCATTGTTTTCACTACTCATTACACGAGCAAACCTTCCTAGTGTTCACCAAAAATGTAAAATTTTGCGCAAACCTGTAGCTTCTGTTCAGGAGTTCTCTGCTAAATATCTCCTCCCGCGCTATCTGTTACTTGACTGAACAATCAATTGAGATAACCCACTACTATCGGACCAGCCACACACTAAACCTCCTTGTTTTAGAGAAGAAATCAAATGTAGCCTTCCTGCCTTTATTTGTGGTAGATAGGCACAGGGGGCTAAGCGTTTGTTGTGTTCTAGGGTGCTCTTTATTGTTGACTTTTCATGAGAGAGAAAAAAGGAAACTTTTTATTTTATTCAGAGTCCAGTAAATTAACTGGTGAGCCTATTTTAATCTTTTTCCAAAGGCTTCATTAGCAGGAAGTTAAGCCGGTGTTTTTAAACTAAATGTAACAATGCACTTTTAAACTTCTTTTATACTACCAACATGACATGGGCAGGGGGCAAGGAGGGATATTTTGAGCTCAAACTAACAGAAAAGTAACAGGGTACACATATATTTAACAGACTGGAGCACTCCGAAGTGCACATAACATATAAATGTACAACACCTATATTTTTTTCTTGCTAAAAAGAATGAAACCAATTTGAATCGATGCACCAGACACCGATCTTAGTAGGACCCACAACAGAGTCAGTTGAAGATGTGGAGACAGAAAACCCATGAGCTAGCAAAAAGTTGACAATTCCTTCACAATTATAAAAGGCAAGACTGTGCACGCTTGTGCCAGAAAACAGAAAGAGAAAACAAATTTGTACAATGTAAGATATGTTAATAGATAAGACAGTTTATTTTTCTCCAATACAGAGAAAGCAGGAAGCCACGAAGGAAACTGATTTCGAACGTGAAGTACTTATCACAGATCATGAGTAAAACCATGCAATTTAGTACGTTTGAAATCACAGCAATGCAAGAAAAGAGAGAGAGAGAGTTTCAAAGTACAATGAAGCACTACAACCTCAGTCAAGTCAAGTCACACAGCTTTATTTGATCTTTATAAAAACAGACCATAAAAGCACATAATATCATAAAATCTATTTGAGTAGTTTAAGTTTATTTGTTGATTAATTAAAATCATTACAAAGAAAAAAAAAATAGTGAATATCCACAGCAACATCTAACTAAACATATCCAAATACAATGAGATTTTTTTTTTTTGAACCAGGGTAAGATCTACAACAGAGCCCTAACACAAGTTGCAAATAACTGTTAGCATCAGAATATAGGGTGCCGTATACTTACAGCACCAAAACTAATGTGCCTTGTAATAGCAGCAAATATAAACAATTTTAACAATATGCCAATAACAGTTAGCAACAGAAAAAACGTGCATTATAATTTCAGCTCCAAAACTAAAGTGCCTTATGCTATCAGCAAAAAGTTGCAACATTTCAGGGGGTAAACTACAACATTAAAATAACTTGTTCAAACAACAAAAATTACACATAATCAAAATAAATTTAAAACACATTAAAATAGCCCACATACTCCCTAAACAACACTTAAGGACGTTATATTATTACCATTTTTCTATTAACTTTCATAACAAGTATTTCATTTACTTAAAATGTCTGCTTTACAAAGTTTCTTTTCAGCCATAAAAACAAACTTAACAAATTGGTAAATAATATGAATGTTAACACATCTTAGACATAAAATAATTGCAGTCCTACATGATCTAACCCCCAATTCCTTAAAAATAGGCTTCAAAATGATCTTCCGCTCTTCTAATAAATTTGGACATAGAGTTACTATGTGCAGTAAGGTTTCGTCACACAGCCCACATAGCCTACAAATACTCGACGGCCATTTATTCTCCCATTTTGGGGTTCCATCCTTAGTTGGATATATCCCAAAACTTAATAACATGAATTTATTTTTAATCAGAGGTTTTAAATGAAAGAGCAAATACGGTTGGGGCGACAATTTGCCAAAAGAATTAACTATTGACCATAAGTGATTTTTTTCCCTTAATTCATCTATATCTGTTATAGTAGACAGTAAGGCTGCTGTTTGGTTAATTGATTTTTTATAGACCATTTTGCTCCTCACTTCATTTACTAAGTTTGGCCATTCAAAATTACATAAACACTCATTTAAATAAACTTTCCAGCTACTCAAATATTCACCCTTCGAAATCTCAAGCCAGCACAGATTAGCTAGCGAGCCCTCTTCAGCTCCAGATAGTGACAGTAAAGACTTTAAATAAGTAGATTGTCGGGCCAATAACTGTTTTGTTAGAACAAACTCAAGTCTTAAATTAGCACGACTAATATATCTGGGAACCCTAAAAACAGATTTATACGTCCTTACTTCTATGTCATCGAGCAGTTTCGCATCCTTGCCCCGAAAGATAGTAGAACCGTAGTCCAAAGATGGAATTAAGTTTGCTCTCATGACCTTCAGCAAGTGATCGTAATTAGGGCATACTAACTTATCCCTCAATTTTCTAAAGGCAAATGCGAGCGAAGTACCCTTTGCTTCAAGGTTATTAAAATGCTGCCTAAATGACAAACCATCATCCAATGTGATTCCCAAATATTTGTATGACTTTACACTTTCAATAACCAAACCATTAATATTCCATTCTTTTACTCCCAATTTGCCTTTTCACACTGTCATTATTTTAGTTTTTTTTGTATTTATTGTTAATCCGTTTTGTGTAACATATATATTAAAAGAATCGATTAATCTTTTCAACCCTATAACAGTTTGGCTTAATAAAATGGTGTCATCTCCATATTGTAAATATTTTATCTCTTTATCCGACACAAAAGGGGAATGAGAGTTAACATTATTAAAATGGGCTGGGAGATTGGACATAAAAAGGTTAAAAAGGCAAGGAGCCAAGACACATCCTTGTTTTAAGCCTACATTAGCTTCTAGGCGACGGGTCGTATGTCTTCCGTCGCCAACTTTGATCTGTACCCAAGTATCGGAGTATAATAATTTAATTATTTTTAAAAGTGTTTCAGATATACCCCAATTAATTAACTTCGACCAAAGAACATTTCGGGGCACAGAATCAAAAGCGGCTTTTAAATCTATGAAACAAATATACAATTTTTGTTTCCTACACTTGCCTCTTTCGCCTAATAATGTCAATAAAATCAAATTAGTATAAGTTGATTCTCCCTTTCTAAAACCAGTTTGTAGATTTGGAATCAAATCCTCTGTTGTAGCCCATGATTCCAATTCGTCCAACAGACAACTAGCAAATATTTTCGCATCTACATCTGTTAATGTTATTAAGCAATAGTTTGCGGGATTATCCCGGGGGCCACTTTTATAAATTGGTTGGATGATACTTCCCTGCCATGATTCCGGAATAAGGCCTGTTTTAAGCACATCATTAAACAGGCGCAGTAATAACTCTGGCCAGTTCTTTATCCTAGCCTTAAAAATGGCATTTGGAATACCATTCGGTCCAGGCGCTCCATTAGATCTAATCTTATTTATTATTTTCTTTACTTTAATAACAGACCATGGCTCAATATCAATAAAACTCAGTGAATCATAAGCACTGGAATGTGACCCCCCATCTACTATCTCAGATTGGCAATGATGTAGATTACATTTACCTTCATCGCACTGTGGGCATTGAGAAACAGTTTTCAAATTGTTAAAAAGGTTTACCCAACTTAATTCATCAATATTGACACTATTACTTCTATAATTACCATTTTCAAGGTTATTAATAATACCCCAAAATAGCTGCGCATCATTAGATTTGCATGCACAATGTAATTTAGACCAAGTTTCTTCATAATATGCCTGTTTAGCCTTCCAAATTTCGTTCTTATAACCCTTTTTCAGATCTCTAATTTGTAAGGATATCAACAAATATGATGACCCTTTTGCTTTCCTATATAGTAATCTTATTGTTTTATTAAGGCGTCTTTTAAGGCGTAATAAGCGATAAGAAAACCACCCTGGATTCTTAGGATTTAAAATTAAACCCCCAGATGGTTTCTGGTTAGAAAATTTAACCAAAAGCGCATCACATAAACCAGGCCAAAGAGCAACCATAGATTTTCCTTCAACATTAGCAACCTTAACATCCAGAATTAAACGAGAATGAACTTTTAAAATTTCCTTCTCAGTTTTATCATTCCATATCAGCCTTTTAAGATTAAAAGGGGTAGAAACAGTTTTAAATATTCTGGATTCAGGCAGATAATCAAAGGGAAAATTGAAAGAGATAACTTGGGGATTGTGATCACTTGCAATCCTGGGAACTATCTCATAACTTTGGACTAAATTAAAAAGTTTCTCTGAAATTATTGTATAATCGATTATTGAGGTACTACCCATTTTATTAAATGTCGGTATATGATCTCCATCCTGCATAATCTTTAAGTTATATTTTATAAACTCACAATTTATCCACTGGGATAAAAGTTCTGAATGAATTGCCCGATTTTTATACGAAACAAGATGCATATTAAAATCCCCGGAAATGATGATCATTGAATCCAAGTGATCAAAATATAACACTTTCACTATTTCCCATAAATAGGTAAGTTGCGTGGATCTAAGCTTTTTTTTTAACTCAAATAAACATTTAAAAAAATAAGGGATTGTCTAGCAATTAATTTAACACAATGTATCCATTTTACTTGAAGGTCAATCTCAAAACGTTTAACATCAAGACTCAAAGAAACATAAATAGAGAGACCACCATTGGGACGGCCCCTAGAGGCCTCATGTGTTGCCACGTTCAAATATTCAAAATAACCAATCAAAGGTTCACTACACATATTCCATGTTTCTTGCAAAATTAGAATATCAAAAGATTTTAAAAAGCCTATAACATTTGAATCCTCAAGGAGTGTTTTAAAACCGTTCGTATTCCAGGAACAAATTTTAAAAGAGTTTAGTGCTCTATTTTGAAAAGGCCTGCATCAATCTATCTTCTGAGAGTTTACATTTGTTAATATTGACGGAAGCTAACTCCAATCCTCAACCGTATCGGTGGCTTTCTTTAACTCTTCACAAATTCGTGAACCTGGCTGACAGCTCCTGATCTTAATACCGCGTGACACATTTAACTCTATTGATGGACCTGAACCACCTTTCAATACTCTAACATGTGATGCCCTAGTTATTTTTGGTTCATCCTTCTTTAAAATCGGGCAACATAATGACTTAGTTGGGATTAACGGAGTTGGATATTGCAAACCTTGCAATCTCCATACTCTGATACCCCATTTCTCAAATTTATTAGAATTAGCAATTATTTTACTGACAATATCATCACTTTGCCAGGTTGTAATCGTAATCTCCCTATAAATGTTATCACAATCTTTCTTAAACCCTACACATTCCAAATCGTCTGATACTACATCCTTAAGATCTGGAATTGCATTTAATAATTTCAAAATATTTCCATGATTCAAAATATCATAAGTGCCTCTCGAAGAATATTGGGGACAAAAGACTAACTTCCTTTTTTCAAACAACAGATCAAAAGACTCTATATCATCCTTATCTCTAGAGTTAACTAATACCCTTTTCCCACTAGTAGGTGCCAATACAGAAACTGTCAAATGATTTAATTCAGTAGGCTCTAATGACTTTTGGTCCTGAATACAGGGTTGATCAGCCTGATCATTCCTACTATATTGGAGATTAATAGGATTTACAGATTTCTGGTTAAAAATGTTTGATTTCCATGTTGGACAATCAATTCATCTCTAGACTGATCAGACACTACAGCCACTAACTTTATTTGAGGCTGAGCTTTAAGCCCTATACTTAAATTAGCCTCCTCATGCATAGCACTATTAACCTGTTCACTAATTTGTTTGGCCTTCGAATTAACTATAGAATCTTTCGTTGATCTAAAAATCGGAAAGAAGGTTTTCGTTTCAGGTTCAATACATGTTTTAAGTTTATTACTAACTATCTCACTATGGAGTTTTTTTCCCTGTGATATTTTATTATGGGTTTTCCTTAACCTTTTCCTTGCCCGTTTGGACAGAATCTCAGGATTAGTAATATCTCCTATTGCTTGACTTACATTAGGGTAAATCTTTTTCATCTCAGAGTTTTTACCAACACTTGTAGCTTGATTTAGCTCAGAGTAGTCACCAATTATTTCCTCCACCACCAAAAGGTCCTTGTTATTAATACTTTTAAGACGAACATGGCAATCCTTCGGTAATTGCGGTTTGTTGGCATCATTTACAGATTGGTCATTCCTATCCAAAACTATACTATTTCTACTAATCACTTGATTTTGTGATATAGGAAGATTATCATTAGATAATGACCCTAAAATAACAGGGCCCTTTAAATCATTTTTTTACCTGCTAAGTTGCTAGGTTCTTTCCTGCCTGACAACAATTTTACTTCATGCACCATAGAACTAACAATTGATGGTAAATCTGAAATTTTGTCTATCAGTTGTGCACAAGTACAGGTTATTAACTGATTCTCTATATCTGCCTGTACCTTGGTAATCAATTTAGTTAATTGCAGAAGCTTTGCATCAATTCCTACTACATTGAATGCTAGTGTGTTAAAGATGTCTACATGAATATCTAACTTGTCTGAATGAAAATTCAGAGCATTAGTGATTGAGTCCATGGTATGTAATAGACAGTCCCAAATACCACGCTCAGTTCCAGAAACTTTATTTTCCAAGTCACCAGATCTGACTTGAAAGTTCCCATCAAATTTAGTTAATAAAGATAAATCAACTATATTGGTGAATTTACACTGCTCATTTGCATTGGGAACATTAACCCTACTCGCCGCACATGGAAACAGTAGCGATTTATTAATAGTAAAACTATCCTCCAGATTTATACTCGACTGGCCCAGATTAAAGGGTCCAGCTTTACCCATTTTGTCCAATTGGTCAATTGGGCTGGATACTAATTCATGCAAAACTGGTTTTGTTGTAACCAACCCCCTTTTGGAATGTAACTCATCAATTATAACATCTGACACAACAACCACATCGCTCACATTATGAACCAAACAGGAGTAGATATCAATTACTGACCCAGCCGCTTTTCCAATTTCGGCTGTCGTTTTACTAAGCTCCTCCTGTCTGGTAACCTGAGAGTCATCAACCATAATTAACTCAGTAGGGTTTATCAAAGCATCGTGTGAATGTGAATTAATTTGGACTTGTGTCTGCAACTGACCTGATGATGATAATAAAAGATTAGACAAAAATGGCACTACATCCTTTTCAACATTCTTATTCCTATCCTGTGGACCAGCTACAACATTCGGATTTTCTATTTCTATTTCTGATGAGATCTTAGACTCTATTTTTACACAAGGGTGAACACTTTTTTTACATAATGGTAATGGTAATGGGGATGTTACACAGTCACTAACAAGCTCAATATTTTTATTTATATTTCTTTTTTGTTTTTGAAGCTGATATTGATGATACTTGAAAAAGAAACTCTAAATGGATGGCTGAGTAGCAGGAGTTGAATTCTTACAGTCCTGACCGGGGTTTACAAGGGAAGCATCCAATTTAGCCGACTCGTTCCTATGCTCATTTTAAGTAACACTAGCACCACTACTTCCCTCATTTTTTTTTACATGACTTTGATTGAGACACCACATCCATGAATTCTTGGGTCTTCTGACGTTGTTTTAATTTTGGCAGCGCCCCACGCTGACGGCCTGATCTCATTGTCTACTATCTTTCCAGCAGCGGGCGTCCAGAAACGCGTCAAGTTCAGTCGATTCAGAACAAATCAAAACTCCCAATTATTAATGTTGTTGTTACTATTACTCCTATTATTTTTGTAAGCATGTAATAGGTTGTAAGTATGATTTTATTGTCGAAATTATTTTGTCTGACTATAGATCTTTAACGGTGACAATAACTGGATCTAATTGATAGTAGTTTTGCTATTGCTACTGTTTAGCGCTTATTCGATGATAATGGTGGTGGTGGGAGTGATGGTCAGTAAGTAAGTAAGTCTGTGCAGTAAATACTGTTGGTCCAATGGGAGCAGTTGGAGCTTAATGGGCAAAATGACTTAGACAGATTGGGTCTTGCTAAGGAGCCTAGGACAAGGGAGGAAGGGGGTAGTCCGGATACTGATGGCCAGATTTTTACCCAACCATTTTACCCAGTCCTCCTGCACACTCACTTACGCCTGATCACAACACCTGATCACAACGGCGTTACAGGAGGGACACCCCCAACGGAGAATGAGTGGAGCACCCCAAGGGCCGATTCTGTAGTCACCAACCCAGGCTCTCCCAGAGCAGCCGCTGCACAAGTTGCTTACTCACGTTTTAGTGTCCTCACAAATGTGTTGGCTTGCTTATATCCTCGAGGCTCTGCTCAAAGATCCGGCCGGAGCACTCAAGCATAGATTGCTGCTCGACCCCCAGTGTCTTCCAGATCGTGCTCCACCCCTCACTTCTTGCCCCACTCGGTTGCTGTAAATCTATCGCAGACCGGTGTGACGTTTCACTCTTGGGAAGGGCGGGGAAGCTTGCCGCAGACAAAATGGGGCAAGCAAGCGATGACAATGCCAGTAGAGGCAAGTGAAGGCTGTGCTCCCAAATCTGCCCTGCACTCCGAGCCTGCTCACCGCTCGATCTCCGGCACTGGCTACTAGCTCTGGCAAGCGGCTTCTGCGGTCTGCGGTCAGTGCGGACAATGCGGTCAGTGGTTCGAACTTCACGGGCTTCACAGGCTACTACCCTGCCCTAGACACTGGACCTGCTCTGCTCACCGCTCGAGCCGGAGCTCCGGCAACGGTAACAGCAATGGCTTCGGTCGTTCGAGGTTCGCCCGAGGTTCAGACTACGCGGGCTTCGTGCAGAACGGTTTATCAGCTCTGAATGCTCTGAACAGGCTCCGCAGCTGCTGCTGCTCACAGTCTGGCCCAGCCCAGCCCACAGGTCAAGGCTGGAAAAAGACGCCGGGCTGGCCGGCTGGCTGACGGTGGGGCGCTTGGTGCAGACACCGAAAGGGAAAAGCCACCGGATATCCCCTGGCTGCTTTCCCGGCGATTTCGGCGTTTCGCGGCTTCTCTTCGCGGCTCCCACTCTCGCCGCCGCCGCGGCTCAACGGCTTGTACGGCTGGAATGGCTGGAAAACCGGGACTGGACCGCTGAGTCTCTGCTTCAACAAAGTGATCACGTAGAGTTCCCTTGCTGGTCTGTTGTCGTATAAAATCTATTTGTCAAATATATAAACCTATGTACAGTATTAAAAAAGAATTCAACTGTTTTGCCATGATCAAAATAATCCATTCAGATAAAAGTTTTAAAATCCATTAAAATCCGTTAGAGTTAGGATCAATCATTATTGTTAAGGGATCGTCCCACCATTTTCCTCTTTCTGAAACATGCCCACAGGAATGAGGCTACCGCAAAGCATACAAATGGATCTGATAGGGCCTTTAAAAAAACACCCAATACTGTTTAAAATTGTGATACCTCAGTATAGAGAGAATTAATATTTTTCTTTTGTCTGAATAGTTTTTGCAAAACAGTAATATGTGTGGGTCTGACTGCACGGCAAAGTTATTGCAGGGACAAGGTGACAGGTCTGTATCTCTTTGCCGGATAACTCAGTCAAAAAATGCTAGATATGATGGTTAACTGGGAGCACACATGCGTCGTGACCCAAGAGTTCACTGTGCGAGGTGGTCAATGAATGGACTGAGGAACAGCACTTTTATACTATTTTAATGAGGAACTGCTGACCGCAAGTCCTGATTCTGGCCGAAGTTTGACAGTGGTTCATAACAAAAATTGAACATTTATTGAAAACAATTTGTGTCACTTCTCGGAAACTTTTAAGAGAGCAGAAGTTTTACAAAATGTTATTGGTATTTTGTTAGGCCATGTCACTGTCTTAGTTTCTAAAGCTGAGTAGAAAAACATCAGATGTGAAGCAATGGAATGCTCCGGCTAGCCCCCACCTGATTCTTACCCCATTGTGTTCTTCTAACTAACAGATGCATCCTGTTATTGCTACACCATCGTGATGTACAGGAAAGATGTGTACATAGAGGACAGTGGTGAAGAATGAGGGCTTGGTGACCTTGTTTACCAAAAAACAATTAACTGAGGTTCGTGGCACTTAGGAGGGGAGAGATATCTGTAATCGTATGAGACAGGAGTAGGGCCTACTGTGTTCAGTAAACGCTATAAGACAGTATGGGCACTTCAACAAACGTCTGGACGTTAGCTGGCAGGGACATTTAAGACTCTCATGCTTCAGATGTGGGACAGAAATTGGTAAGGCATGGGGGCGTGGCTTGGCCGTCTACCATGGCGGACATGCCTTAGTGCAGCTCCAGCAGCCTGCCAACAAGCCTTCATCTATGCTTGCTATTAGTGGACATACTCCTGTCCTGGAGCTCGTATATCCTTGCCGATCCTGGCTCACGTCTGCGACAACCTCTCTGGGCTCACCCTGTTGCGATTGCGGGGTGGCGGCCGGACGGCATAGAGGCCTGGCGCCTGCGAGACGCGCTGCCTGCTTTGCTGGCATCCGCCTGTGAGCCCTCCTGTCCAGGAGCCTGCGGTGGCTGAGAGATACCGGGACACGGTTGTGACCTTGAGGTGAGGCCCTGACGTCCTCTGGTGGCCAGAGGACCGCAGGGCGCCCCTCTGCCTCGTGGCCTCCTGCTGGTGGGCTTTGCTCAGAGCCTGGTGTGGCGGGGCTGCGGCCCTGAATTATCGGGACCTGGTGGCCTGCACCGGATTGTGGTGGGGGCTCAGACTGCCCCCCACTCATGCCTGAGCCTCTGTGCAGTGGGCCTGCCTGTGGAGGAGCCACTCTGCCGAGGTCGCGTGGGTGTGGCCTGTGTTCTTCGTGTGGCGCCGTGGGAGTCCCCGTGCAGTGCCCCCACCCCGCAGATCAACTGGGCCTGTGGCATCCCTCCCAGCTACCTCTCGCTGACCCGGTGAGTGCAATCTGTGGGCGGCATTGGGGATTGTCATTCCAGGCTGTGTGGAGGCCTTAGCATGGCCCGAATTCCCGAGAGGAGACTGTGCGTGCTTGAGCCTGCCTGCGTCTGGAGGCCCGCTGTGGGTTGGAGTGAGCGCTGGATGTATTCTAGGGCCTGTGCTGTGTACACTACCATCCTACCCAGACTGTGCTTGGGGCTTCTGAATTTGGACACTGGGGCCCTCGCTTGGGCCTGATAAGTTGTGACAATAATTGTGCAGCTGCCTCTACAGCACGGAAGACACCATCTGATGCCTATGCCAGCTGTGATTGCCTGTGTTGTTACTGCAGCCCACCTCCTATGTTCTCTTAGGGAACTGCTTGCATGGGAGTGCTGAGTGCCATCGCTGCCCCCTCGCACTCCCCATAGACCGGTGTGTCGCCCTACAGTTCTATCCCTCACCGGAGTGCTGTGATTGATGCCAGTGACTGGGGGATAGGGTCCAACGGCCTGTCCTACCATTGCATGGTGATTGATAGCTGTGCCTTGACGCCCATTAGGAGATGCTGGGGTACCTAGCCCGCGGAGGCGGCCAGCTGAGGTTTGGTGTGGCTTGTGGGTGTGGTGGCCCTGCCTGGTCTGGACCTCCCTTCCCCCGCTGTGAGCGAAATACCTTGCCCCCCATCACCTGTGTCCCATCTGCGCACACCGTGAGAGATTGCTATATCCCGACTGTTGGCTGCCTTCTGGCCCCGTGAGATTCTATAATGGCCAAAGTTAAGTCGCCTGCTGCGTCCTCCAAGCAATGTACCCTTGACAAGTATGCTGGCACAGTGACCTCAGGGCCCTCACTGGGTGGCCCGGAAGCCCACATGCCGGACAATGCAGCACTGTTGGTGGCGATCACGCAGTTGTGGGAAACATTGGAGACCAAGATTGGTGCGGTGGGCGCAGATGTTATGCTGCTTCGACAAGGTCTCCGGAATGCTGTGCAGTGTATCACAGAGGCAGAATCCCGCATCTCAGACGTGGAGGACACAATGGGCACGTTGACGAAAAAAGTGTCTACCCTTGAATCACTCACTCGGGGCCTGGCAATGCGGCTCGAGCATGCGGAGGGACATGCCCGGTGCAATAATCTCCGCTTTATCGGATTTCCGGAGGGATGCAAGGGTAACAACGCAAAAGAGTTCCTTGCCACGTGGCTCAGAGGTTGGCTCGCACCTGAGTCGCTTTCATCCTGCTTTGTGTTGGAGCGCGTTCATCGTGCATTGCTACAGAAGCAGCCGTCAGGTGCCCGTCCTTGCCCTATCATCGCCCGTCTCCTTCATTCTGTTTAAATCTGTTTTTATTATTTGCAAAGAGTTTACATGTGCATGAAAGACAACATTCATCATATCATTGCAGCCACATTTAGAACTTTTTGACAGTATTGCTCAGATCACACCTATGAGTTTGGAATGTCCTGCCATATACACTGATGACATCGTATTCTCAGTTCCTTATTGAACCGCAACAGGTGGGTCATATCAGCAAAGATGAAGTCTACTATACATTCGTAATGTGATTCTGGTGGTATCATATATATGTTGTTACAGGTCATACATCTCATGTGAGCGCACAGATGTTATCTAGAAAGCAAACGGTAATTCAAAAAACCAACTACAGCAGCTGAGTCCGACTTCTGATTGCACGCCTCTCACTTTGTCTTATTTTTACTGTCTCCCGTCCCCCCCGTCCCTCACATCTCATCCCGCAGCTCTCCACAGAACTTCAACGCCATCCTCCGCATATATCGGTGTCCCTCCTAATCAATGGTTGGTATAAATGTGTCTGCATGATGGGATAAGGGTGTGCTTGTCAGATCTCCTGTCTCAGCGTGTGGGGTGTCTCCCTCGTCTTCCGGCCACTGCTCGAGGCTGTCCCCCTCCGTGTGTATTAGGGCTTGAAGCAAACCCTCCCATTGCGCTGCCATGGGCGTCTTACGCAGACCCAGCTTTTCCTCCCGTACGATGGCAATTCCCTCTGCTTTGGCCCACGCTAGGAGTGAATACCTTCATGCCTTTATGTGTGGTGGGGTTTGCGCCTTCCACCTCTTCATTAAGAGCCATTTGTGACTTTTGTGACCGGGGTCCTACGAAATTGATGCAACAGGTAGGTAGTCCATTCAAATGGTATATTATGGCACGTACATGCGCACAGCGCTTCGCCGACAGCCCGCCAATAGGTGTGTAGTGTGTGGCAGCCCCATAGCATGTGCACCAGTCCAGCCCCCACCTCCGCACAGCGGGGACAGGTCGCGTCCACGCGGTGAAAATACCTATTGGATCTTTTCAGGTGTGAGGTATGCCCTATGAATTATGAACAATTGAATTTGGCGGAACCGCATGTTTCTGGGAATGCGTTTGGGACTCTTCAATATCTTTTTCCACTCCCTGTCCTCCAGCTGCCGCTCTATGTCCACCTGCCTCGCAGTGTGTCTAATTTTATCGCCGCGTGTGTGCGAAGGGATGCCACAAACCATCGGATTAAGTGCAGGCCTTGTCCCATAACATGTAGATACTGTATGGTGAGATGTTGACTCGGCTCTTCTTTCATATCTCCCCATCTAGACGCTAGTGTGGTGATCAGCGAACGGTGTCTAAAAAATTGTCCCGGCGGGAGTCCCAGTTCTTCGGTTAGGGATTCATATGATATGAGCGTGCCATCTTGATACAGATATCCCAGGGTCTGTATGTCGGCAACGTGCCACTCCGTAAGCTCTAGGGATGTGAGCACCCCATACCCGCTGGGGGAGCCCACTAATGGTATGGCCGGCGCGTAGGAGACTAGTTCCCTGGTAATGTATAGGCAGTGGCGGAAGCATTTATGAGCCACCGCTAGAAGGAGGGGAGCCGGCGTTGGCACCTTAACAGCCGGGTGAAAAAGTCTGGTGATACCGTCGAGTGAGAGGGGGGGAGCTGTGGTCGCCGTGTCATCGCGACCTCTGTCCGCGAGCCATCGGGCTATCCCCTTAAATGTGCAGCCAAGTAGTAGTGTTCGAAGCAGGGTGCAGCTAGGCCCCCCTGATCTGTGGGTAAGTATAACTTTGCCAGCACTATCCTATGACGCACATTGCCCCAGAGGAAGTCTCTAAGAAGTAGCGAAAGCTTATTAAAGAAGACCGCCGGGACATATAGTGGTAGGTTAGCAAAATGATACAGGAGAACCACCATCTTAGATAACGCCACTCTGCCTGTGACTGTTAGCGGAAGCGTCTTCCAGAAATTCATTTGCGACTTGATGGCCGTCACCGCACGGCCCAGATTACCTTCGAAGAGGTCAGCCAGTTGACGGTAGATCTGGATACCAAGATAGCGGAACGTATCAGCCTTCCACTGCACCCGCGTACCGGCTAGGACATAGCCCGGGTATTGAGTGTCCCCCCCAAACGCGTAAAGACAGGATTTATTGGCGTTCCCCCGAAGGCCAGAGAGGGCAGCAAAGTCATGCAAGATGTGTTCTAGTTGAGCTGGGATAGCTCTCACATCTCTCACGAAGACCAGAAGGTCGTCCACATACAGGGAGACCTGGTGCGTTGCATCCCCGAGGGGCATTCCATCTCCCAGCATTGCCCGCAGGGCCGCTGCCAGGGGCTCGATCGCCAGCGCAAACAGGAGGGGCGACAGTGGGCACCCCTGCCTGGTTCCCCAGCGTATCGTGATGGCATTGAAAATATATGGCCCTAGCCGCACCCAGACTGTGGGGTTTTTGTATAACAGGCCCACCATATGTAGAAACTCCCAGCCCAACTCATAACGCAGCAGCACCGCCGCAAGATAATTCCACTCTAAGCAGTCGAAAGCTTTCTCGAGGTCTAACACTAGGCACCCCGCTCTAGGCCAGTCCCTCCCACTCTCTGTCGCCACCCGGAAGAATCTCCACAAGTTCAATGATGTACTGCGTTTAGGTACAAACCCATTTTGGTCGGTGTGGACCAGTTCGAGGACCACCGGCGCCAGACGTTCCGCCAGTAACTTAGCGAATATTTTGTAATCTGCATTCTGGAGTGTCAAAGGTCTGTATGACCCTAAGTTTTCAGGGTCTCTGTCTGGTTTGAGTAGGGACACCAGGTAGGCCTCTCGCATCGACGGGGGCTACGCGTGGTCTATCAGGGCTGTGGAGTAGACAGTATGGAGGTGCTGCGTCAGAACTTCCCGGTAAGCCTTGCAATACTCAGTGGGCAGGCCATCCGGTCCCGTCGTTTTCCCGGACGCCATGGATCCAATCGCCTCCCCGATTTCCTCTAGAGTGAGGGGACCATTAAGTGCCTCTTGATGTGCTCCGGAGGCCGTTGGTAGCTGAATGGATGTGAAAAATCGCTCTAGGTCGAGTTCGTAACAACGCCCCCTGGATTGGTACAGTTGTGCATAATGGTCTGCCATCACTTTGTGTATCTCTCTTTGGGTGTAAACTAAGGAGCCCTCCGGTGTGCGTATGGCTCCAATTGGGGCATGTTTACTCTCTTGTTTCAACAGCCAGGCCAAAACTCGTCCCGCTCTGTCTGCTCTGGCGTGTGTGCGAGTCGTGTGGGCAGTGTAGTTATGGCAGCGCAGTCTCTCCATGAGAGCAGCATGTTGTGCCCTGAGGTTCTCTATTTGGCCTGATTGGTTCTACTTCTCGTTCGTACTGGAGTAATTGCGATTTTAGGCGAGTGAGCACCATGGTCAGTTGTTTGCGCAAGTTCCACGTAGCCCCAAGGCAGTGCCCCCTAATGGCTATTTTGTGGGCGTCCCACTCCACTAATGCGGACCTCGCCGTCCCCTCATTATGATCGAAATAGTCCAGGACAGCTGTCCCCAGGGATGCACGGAATTCGGGGTCCTCTAGTGCCGAAGGCTGGAGGCGCCAAGTGGGTATGGGAGGGCGGTCAGGTTTCCAATTTAGTTTTAGCCGTAATGGATTATGGTCGGAGTGCGTCCTTCCCAGGTATTCCCCCACCTCAACCAGGGGGACCAGTGACTGCGAGCCCCCCACCCTATCCAGCCGCACATGTAAGCCGTGAGCTGCAAAGTAATAGGAGTAGATTCGATCTGTGGGGTGCAGGAAACGCTATATATCCAGTACTGCCCAGTGTGACAACCAGTCCGCGAGTGCCTGCGCATTCGAAGCCGCCATCGTTGTCCGGAGCGGCGGGAAGGACCTGTCAATATGCACATCCAGTACCGAATTGAAGTCCCCTCCCAGCAGCCAGGGTATCCCTACGTAGGGAGACAGTATTAGGGACAAACGCACCAGGAACGCGGATTGATCAGTGTTTGGGGCATATATGGAGCCTAATAATATCTGTTGGCCATTAAGTGTCCACCTCAACAGTGTGTATCTGCCATCGGGGTCTATCACTGTGGCCTCGCAAATGAATGGGATGCCCGCTCTCACCCAGAATAATGTGCCCCTTGCATGCGCTGAGTATGTTGAGCCATATATATGTCCCCTCCAGCATCATGTGTGTTTCCTGCAACAGGACGATTGCTGCTGAGTGTCTCTGGAGATATGCAAAGATGGAGTAGCGGCGCGCAGGCGTGTACATAACACGGATGTTCTATGTGATGATGTCAGCTCGTGTCATTTCTATTTGTGGTGATCGACAGGGACGCCAGGGACGAGGCGTCTCGCAGGGCGTGGAGGCTAGGGACCTGTATGAGTGTGTCTGAAAGCTGCATGGTATACAACAACGTAAAACTAACTGTGAACATCATAACATCTAGGGCGGTCATTTCGCAATGGCCGTCCAAACTTCTGTAACTCAGACGAATTCTGAACTATGGCAATGTGTTGCCTATGTGGGGTGCGTGTTAGTGATGTTATAGTATAGCCTTCCCCTGTATTGTCAATGTGATTAGTGTGCCATCTATCTAAGCTCCAGAAGCGTCCCGTGGAGCCAGCAAGATGCGGGTCTGTCAGCCCAGTCAGGCGGGTATGTGACCAGTAGTGTAGCCGTGTTGTGCCCGGTGACAGACATCACACTAAGGTATCGTCGCAGTGCGGGGGTCGTATGATGTGTAACCCAAGGGACCCCTCAAACAAAAATGTACCGGCCAGCAAGACTATATAGTACAGTAAACTGCGTTCTACTTGCGTGAGCTGCTCATGTTAAAGTACATCATGTTGTCGGGAGGGCGTGGCTAGCCGAGCAGCGAGATGGCCGCTCTTTGAGTGAGCTCCGCCGGCTACTCCGATTGATCCTTGCATAATCCTGTTCCTGGCGACTGCGGAACCCCACACCTCCCGGGTTCTGCTACCTACACCCTGGTGATCCTCCGACCCGAGTTGGGAGCGCGGGGACGGTTCCCCTTCGAAGCGGAGACGGACGACTTTTTTGCCGGCTGGCGGGCTGGTCCTGACCCGCGCCGGAAGTGCCTCTCGCTGGAAGCCGCGAGACACGGTGGGCCGCGGCTGTAGAGGCCCCAGCCGATTGAGCGGTACTTGCTGTGGGCACCTCGCTGTTAAACCCCCACTGCTGCCGACGGAGAGTTACCCTGGCGGAAGGCTGCGGGGAGATAGAGGAGACCGGCGCGGCTTGGCAGAACAGCCGCGCCGTGGTGCGGTGATCCTGCAGCCGCCGAAGGCGGCGCTGGCCGGTGTCGAGCCCGGTGGAGATCGGAGAAGTTGGCCTGCGCCAGCTACATCAAGGCGACGACCGGAGAGGAGGTGAGAGGGTGCCATGGAGGGACGAGGAGCCCTGTCGATCCTGCCGCTTCGCAGCAGCGCCGGGACCTCCCGCTGATCTTCAGCTCGGCGGGACACACAATTGCACGCACGGAGAAGCACCTTGCAGCCCTGAATCCCCTGAGCCCCGGTGCTGCGCTTTTCTAGTGGTGTGAGCGGACCCCTCATTGCACTGCGGGAGCCCGCCACTTTGAATCCGGAGAAGGCCCTAGTTAAACGCTGAAGCTTGCTGAGCTCACTGGGCACCTACAGAGGTCACTAACGCGGCTGGCCCTACTTGCCGCGTGTTAATAGTCACGCCTGGCGCGCACTGGCACCGCCTGGACAGTCACGTTCATACGGGGCACTTGCTAGCGGTGGCACGGAGGGGTGCTGCCCCATTGCTTGGCCGGTGGATATCTCTTGACTGCTGAGATGGGGAAAAATGACGCCAAACAACCTAAGCTGACTTTTGACAGTAGAAAGCCTCCGAAGACCGCGACAATGGAGCCGGATGTTGGCGCATCGGCATCGCAGGGTGCTGCCCCAGACATAGACTTTGGGGCCCTCATCATGGAGGTGAGGACCAGCCTGAAGAGCATAGATGCAAAACTTGATACCATGACGGCGCAACTCGAAACCGTGAAGGCTAAGGTGGACACCCACGAGAAGAGACTGGACTGTCTCGAAAATAGGCAAACTGAATGTTGCGAATTCCAGCAACAGGCTAAGCGGCACATCACGACGCTGGAGCGTGAACTCGACAATTTGCGCGCCAAGTCGGACGATTTGGAAGCGCGCTCCAGAAGATCCAACATCCGCATTACGGGCATTCCAGAAACTACAAACACGGGAAAGATGGAATCGTTTGTGTCGAGCCTCCTGCATGAACTGTTCGACCCGGACTTGTCCCCGGTGTTCACGGTGGAGAGGGCACACAGGTCCCTGGGGAAGAAACCCCTGGTGGGAGCCCCACCGCGTCCGATCCTGGCTAAACTACTTAACTACCAAGATAGGGACGTCATTCTACGTTTGGCGAGAGAGAAGGGTAAGATCACGCATCAGGGTAATCACATCTCCTTCTACCCAGATTTCACCCCTCTGGTGCAAGCGGCCCGGAAGGAATTCTTACCAGCGAAGAAAGTTCTACTACAAGCCGGCGTGCCCTACTCTCTCCTATACCCGGCAAAGCTGAAGGTCCACCACGAAAACACCTCTCACTTCTTCACTGACGCCAAATCAGCCCTCAAATTTGCTAAACACATTTGTGCTGGGGCCAGGAGAAAATCGCCAAGACTCGAGGAAGCTTCGGAGCACCTGAGTGACAACGACTGAGGTCTCTGACATGCTCACCCTGCAGGGCTGCAAATTTACTCTTTGTGTCACAGTTGAAAGCCGGATTGAACTCTCGCACAGGTTTGCTCCACCCGAACTGACTAATTGGGGGTAAGTTACTGAGACGCCATTGTGCACCGGCTTGTGCTGCCGTCTCCGCGCTCCCACTGGGACACTGGTTGGCTGCGGACCTTGAGGACTACGGGGTGGGGGCACTGCCAGAACCCAGGACCACTAAAGTTTGATAGTAGCCACCCCGCGTATACGGGGGTGTTAGCCGAGCGCACCACGCCTCATGGGGTGCCTCCCTTTGTTGTTGATGTTGGGGTATTTCTACGCATTGCGTACATGTTACTGGGATATGTCACGACCTGATTGGGGGGTTGCTGAGGGAAGGGGGTGGAGGGGGGGTTTTAATATGTTGCGAGTTTTGGTTCGTATTGGGTGCACTGTACTACTACACATGCCTATATTTCTGTGCGCTGGGTCTGCGGCTATGGTGTCTAGGTGCCAGGATGGCTTCCGGGGGCGGGGTTATGAGATGGGGGTTCGGGGCTGTCAAATGCTTTAATGGGAGGTATCAAAATCTGGACTTGGAACATTAGAGGCCTTGGGGACTTCAAAAAAGCCCGCTTGCTGCATGGCGTGTTGTCAAGACACAATGTAGATATTTGCTTCCTACAAGAAACACATCCGAATGTCACCCCCTCAGCTAGATTGAAGAATTCAAGATGGGCGCACGTTTATTCTTCCATTTACTCAAATTATGCGAGGGGCGTAGCTATACTCATTCGCAGAGGGTTGGATTGGCGGGAGTACTCCCATGTGAGGGATGCGGAGGGAAGATATGTCCTGCTCCATGGGGCTTTACAGGGGCGACCCATTGTCCTAGCTGCAATCTATGGCCCGAATGTGGATGATCCTGACTTTTTTAGAAATGTTTGGGCGAAAATTGAGTTGCTGGATTGCCAGGCGGTTGTGTTGGGGGGGGATTTCAACGTTGTGTTAAATGATGACACGGATCGCAGAGGTGTGAGCAGACCGCAGCACACTAGAGCGCGCCAAGCGATCTCTGATATCATGAGTGAGGGTCTACTTTCAGATGTGTGGCGAGTTAGAAATCCGGGTGCAAAAGTAGGGACCTGCTACACCTATCATAAGGCTGCTTGGTCGCGACTAGATTTCTGGTTGGTGTCTCCTGAGGTTGCGACATGGGTGTCAAATGTTGATATTATGGCTAGATCACTATCAGACCATGCTCCGTGTATGTTGGTATTGCATCCCCCCGACGCTGCACATAGGGCGTTCCAATGGCGCCTTCCCCCACACGCGCTCACAGACCCTGTGTTTGTAGAGGAGATAAGAGAGGATATCACTAATTACTTTGCTGAGAATGCTGGGTCTGCCACTTCTGAAGCCATTGTGTGGGATGCATTTAAAGCTGTTATAAGGGGTCAATGTATTGCACGAAAAGCAGGGGTCCTACGCACCATAAGAGACGCGTTAGCTAAACTTGAGGGGGAACTGAAGGACCTAGATGTTGCTTTTAGCTCCGGCCCATCGTTGGCGACTGCTGGCGCTCTGAAAGCTAAACTGTTGGCATTTAATGAGGAGGCGGAGCGAGAGGTGCGGTTTCTAGGGAGGCAGGCAGAGGCGCGCGGGTATGGGGAGGGAGATAGGCCAAGCAGGACTCTTGCCAGACTGATTGCTCCTCGCACACAGTCGAACTACATACACACTATCTATGATAACACCGGACGTCTAGTAGTAGGCCAAGAGGCGGTGTTGGGCGCCTTCGCAGACTTCTATGCTGCCCTGTACACCTCAAGACAGCCCACGACACCGGCGTCACTGCGGGACTTCCTTGACTCCATAGCACTCGTGTGGTTCAACAACAACCACAGACAATACATGGACCTCACCGTTACAGTGCAAGATATCGCCCAGGTGATTAAAAGCATGCCGGCCAATAAAGCTCCTGGCCCAGATGGCCTGACCACCTCCTTTTATAAAACCTACGTGGCTGAACTAGCGCCGAGACTACACTCTGTGTTTGTCGAGGCTCTCGAGTCAAATTCCCTCCCAGACTCCATGCGTGAGGCTCTCATTGTCACGCTCCTCAAGCCAGACAAGGATGACCAGCAGCTGGACTCTTACAGGCCCCTGTCCCTTATAAACGTAGATGCCAAGATATACGCAAAAGTAATTGCCGATAGATTACAACCGATGTTGCCGATGATAGCGCTCCCAGATCAATCGGGATTCATCCCTGGCCGAGCAACATCACATAATCTCAGAACGATCTTTTCGGTCCTTCACTATTTACACCCGTCAGTACAGGCAGCGGTGGTGTTTTTGGACGCCACCAAAGCCTTCGACTCCTTAGAATGGCCCTACCTCTTCAGTGTACTGAGGCGGATGGGATTCAGCCAAAACTTCCTGACCCTTATCAAGCTCATCTACACGAAACCCAGAGCCCGAGTGAGCGTTAATGGTCTCGTCTCCAAGCCATTCGATGTCTCGAGGGGTACTAGGCAGGGCTGCCCTCTGTCCCCGCTCCTCTTTGCGATTGCGATGGAGCCACTTGCGGCTCGAGTTCGGCAGCACCACACTGCCAGGGGCATCGGATTTAGTGCTAGAAGCTTACTGATCTCGCTGTACGCGGACGATGTCACCTTGTACGTCCTGAACCCTAAAGACAACCTGAGCCCACTACTTCGAGAATTTGTGAGATTTGAGGGTTTGGCAGGGATATCCATTAATTGGTCGAAGTCAGTGGCCTTCCCCCTGACGGAGAGCACTGTTAGACCTGCCCCTGACTACCCCCTCAGGTGGGAGACGGAAGCTGTCAAGTATTTGGGCATCTGGATCAGCCGAGATGTGCAGTAGTTGTGGTCGCTGAATTTTGGTAGGGCGGTGGACTGGTTGGAAGGAAAGGTCGAAGTCTGGAATAGGCTACCGCTGTCCCTGGTCGCTAGAATTGCACTGGCCAAAATGGTGGTCCTTCCCAAATTCTTGTACTTGTTCGTCAACGTACCACTACCTATGACAACGCACTTCCACACCCGGGTCCGCTCACTACTGCTGAAACTGGTGTGGGCCGGCGGCCAAGCCAGAGTCTCCTGGGACCTACTCACGCTTCCGCTCCGACAGGGAGGCCTGGGGGCCCCGGACTTGAAGCTCTATTCACTCTGTGCACAAGCTCAGTTCCTGCATTTCTGGGCCTACCCCACCCCCTACCAGCCGCATGTGGCGGTGGAACTGGCAGTGGTCGCCCCCTTGCCATTACGAGTGGCACTATATGGAGAGGTTACGTGCCCGTCGCGTGGTGTAGACACAGTGGAAATGGTCCGCTGGTCCTGGCGTGAACTTCGGAAACGAGCTGGTCTCTCCCTGCTTTATGCGCCGGCGGTTCCTCTGAGGGGCAACCCGATGCTGCCTTGTTTGACGGCAAGAGGTGACGTCCTCACTATCCGTGGGAATCGACTTCTCACCTTCGCTGACCTATATCCAGATGGCTCATTTTTCGAGATGCCTGCGGATGGGGATGACCAGCCCTGCACGTTTGCTGACAAATTACTATATCATTCCCTTAGGGAATCTTGCAAGAAGATAGGACCGTGCTTCCCGGAAGAGCCTTGCGCACTAGCCGCCCTCCAAAACTTGCTCTCACGACCTTCCCCTAAGAAGCTGGTGTCCAGATTATATAACTGCATGCAGGAACAAGCCCCGGTGACAGTAGCCACGGCCGAGACCGCTTGGGCTGAGGACCTGGGGGACCAGCTGCCGGATGACGCATGGGAGTATTGCTGCGCGCAACTCACAGCTCTATCCCCTAGTTACCGACTGCGGCTTATCCACTTCAAATTCCTACACAGATACTACCGCACTCCGACACTACTACGCCGTATGGGTATCCGTGAGGATGCCTCTTGCTGGAAATGTGGGGGTGACGATGCTACCTTTATTCATGTGGCTTGGAGCTGCCCCAAGCTGAGGGCATACTGGTCAGGGATCTTCAATGCCATCAATCAAATCACACAAAGGAGTGACTCACCGTCTCCACTGCTGGGATTGCTGGGGTATGTTAAGCACACTGAGCCCTGCGACAGGAAACTACATGCATTACTCCTGTTATATGCCAAACGACAGATCGCTATACACTGGGGCAGGCCGGCCCTCCCCACGCTTGAGAGCTGGATCAGGGATGTGACTTACGGCCACACACAACTGACGCACTATTGGGAGACCATGCCCACCGCTTCCAGACCCACTGACATATGGGGCCCGTTTGTACAGTGGACTACAGAACGCACGGCCCCGGACTCCACAGGTACCTCACGTGCTACGAGTATTTCAGACGACATGGGCTAAAGGTACGCGCTGCGTAGGTTAATGATAGGGGTCCCGCTGTCCCGCGCTTACACTGACAGGAACTGCCCAGACGCAAGTTTTGCGTTTACTGCCTCCACTGACCCGGATGGAGTCCCCTGCCCCCCCCCCCCCGTCCTACTGGTCCTCCTGTGGACAATTCACTGCCCCTCCCCCCCTCCCCCCCACCCCATACGTCCTTCGCTAATTCGTACACAGCCAAGATGCCTTTCCGTGCCCGCCCTGAACATGGCTGGCCCTCTATCTGGACAACCTGTGGCGGGCCCGCGCGATCCCTTTGTGAACTGGAGTGTTGTATGGATGCTGTTTCCAAGTACTTGCACCTATGTTTGAAGTTTCTGGTTTAGCTTGTTGGGGGGTCCTGTTGGGAGAAACATGGTGCTGACAGACACATCCTTTTTATAGGCTGCTGCAGCGGGTGGTTGACTGCTGCTTACTCGGGGGCGGCTTCATTGATTTTCGCTATCTTTCAATTGTCAGCAGCACTGTAAGAAAAGTAAGACCGTTTACTCGCTAGAGATGCACCGTAAACACTGAAGATTTTATTGTATCTTAAGTTTACCTCTGAATGATCAACCCGGCCGGATGATGGCCTCTGAGATATTTTTATGTTATCTTTGTATAACCTACCTGATAGCGGCCGGCCTCCGGGTTGTTGGCGTGACGCAGTGTGCATCATCTATTTCATTTGTTCATAATAAATGTCTTACAACAAAAAAAAAAAAAAAAAAAAAAAAGTACATCATGTTGTCTCTTCATCATATGATGCCATCAGCAGTTTGTGGGGTGATCACTGGCAGACCAAGATCTTCCGAGATTTCTGTGGATGGAGACGAGGAGCCATTGGTCACCAGCATAGCGTGCGTGCAACAGTCTGGTCGGTCATGGAGGTGTGGAGATCCCAAGGTCGTGACTGCCTCCAGCGCGTCCTGCCGTTCCTTCCTCATGTTTTCAGGGGTTGGAGACGTAGCCCCCAGGCTTCCGGCCTTCGGGTGTCCTCGTCTCCATCGTCTTCACGGTCTCCTGCTCGATGGGTTGTCACCATCTGGGCCCGAGGGCCGCACGCCCGTCCACAATCCCGACTCCTCCAGCCAGTCCCAGGCCTCCTCAGGAGAGTCGGAGAAGCGGGTCCCGTTGTTCGTGACCACACGCAGGGAACAGCAGCGAATAAGGTAGCTCCAAGGACCTGAGTTGACGCTTCACAGCCGTGTATTTGCTCCGACGCTTCTGCAAGATAGCAGTGTAGTCTGGGAAGAGCATAACTTGGCTGCCGCTCATTTTGAGTGAGTCCAACTTGCGTGTTTCACGGAGCACCGCATCTCTATCTCTATAATCAAGTAATTTAAATATGAACGGGCGCGGTCTGGCACCTACCTTCGGTTTCGTCATTGGTACGCGATGTGCCCGCTCCACCACAAACTGCACGGACAGCGTTCCCTGAGGCAGAAGATCGCGCAGCCATCGATCTGTGAACTGTTCCGGGTTTCTACCTTCCTCGCCTTCTGGTAGACCCACCACGCGAATGTTGTTACGACATGAGCGTCCTTCCGCATCCTCTGCCCGGACTTCCAATATATGGACACGGTCTATCAGATCCTGCAGTGCAGCTGTATGGTTTTGCGTCACAGGTTGGAGCTCCTTCAGGGTTTGGTTGTGTGCAGTGACTTTGTCAGCCAGTTTCTGGTGATCTGCGTGAAGCAAGGTAAAGTCTGAGGTGACTTTGTCGATCCTGGTCTCCAGGGAGGTCCTGGTGTGGTCCAGTGCAGCACCAATCCGGACGGAGTCCATTTTGGCCGCCAGGACTGTGGTCATTGGTTCCGACACCTCCCCCGAAGTCCCGTGCATGGGGTCGAGGCTGGCGGCCCGCAGGTGTCCTTGCTGTGTCTTGGCCCGTATCTGGCCCATTACAAGTTGCTCAGCAGTGGGCATTCGCAGGAGATAAGAGGAGAAAACAACATGTCAACAACAGTGTCACAGTCCAAGAAGATCGCCCAAGAGGTGTGGTCAGGTAGGTACTGTATGCGGCTGCCCCGTCGCTCTGCACCCCTGGTGTGTAGTATCCCCAGTACCAGACTGCGGGGTCCGTGGATCACCTCTTTCAGGCCTGCTCACCTGCCGTAGGCTATGTTCCGGTAGCCAGAGGCATCGGCGCAGTCGAACCCAGTGGCGCACTTGCTGCAGAGTGAGGGCGACTCAGCCAGCATCAAGTCTCCGGTAGCCGGTGGCGCGGCATCAGCAGCGTCTAAATGATGTGGGAGCAGGGCGTTACAGCAATCTCTTGCTACCAGTTGCCAACTGGTAATGCGCCGTGTACGTGTCTCGCAGGCTTCAGTTGGGGTCTTCCATGGAGGCCTTCAAATAACACAAATTCCCACCTGCATCAGCCAAGGACTCTACAAGCCACCCACGGGGAGCAGCGCCCACACCTCCACCCGAGCCTCCTCACGGGCGTGTCACAGACTTTCTTCTCTGGGGCCCCCTGACCTCACCGGCCGTTCACCACAGGCCACTGCAGTTCCCCAGTAATCGACTGGGCCCGAGGGCTCAGGGGTCCCAGCTCCATCTCAGACCGCACTGCTGTTAGGGCGACGGTGTTGCAGGCGCTCCCACCGGGACCGACTGCTAGGTCTGCCACAGTCCTCACTCTCCTGAGCACTTCAAGGGCTCCAGGCGCCTCTTACCCCGTCCGAGCCAGATGCTTTTTAGGCAGGCGCCTACTCCATACAGTTCTCAGGTCTGAGGCTCCCACACAGGGTCACGCTGCACTGCCCACCGTGTTCCTCTGCGCCTCAGGGGGGCCTCGGGAGATGCCCGATCCCTGCTCCCGGTGGCCACCGCAGCTCCAGTCAATTTCGCACCACTCAGCCGCCGGCCCACGCAGCCCACAGTAGCCGGGTCCACAGGCGGTATGCCCTCAGCGCTTGTTGTCCTGGATGGTAGGCGAATGTAGGTGGGGGTCTGCCGCAGTTGCCACGGCGCCCGTACGCCTGGGCGCTCCGAGCTCCGGTACAGGGGCCTTTTCGCCACCTTCAGCTTCCACCTCCCTGCAAGAACGCCCACCTTCGCGCACCGTATCCTCCTCGCCTGTCCCAGCTCACCAGCGACAACCTCAGGGGAGACCGCAGCAAGGCACCAGTTCTCCGGTGGCAGAGCAGCGCTCCCACCACCCAGACACGCCACCGCCGGAGACTCCGCTGCAGCTACAGGGCAGACTCTGCACAGCGGGCGTCCATCTTCTTCCCCAAAATGTCCGCGCGTGGCCCAACCGTTAGCAGGGCCGCGCGGTTGCTGCTCGCACCGCTTCGTCTCCAGCCGGTCAGACCGCTTTGTACAGTATTTCACAGATGCGGCGCACCTTCCGACGCCCGGTCCTGGGCATCGATGCCGCAGATGGCACTTTCAGGATAAGTATAACGGATAATAGGGGATCGATGGACGGAGCACTAGAGATTTGCGTCCGCCATGATGGCTGGCTGGGCACGCCCCCTCACTGCCCGTCTCCTTCATTATAGAGACAGAGATGTAATCCTGCAGCAGGCAAGAGCGAGTGACTCACTTACTTATGACTCTCAGCGCATCCTAATCTTTCCAGACTACACCAGGCTCGTACAGCAGCACAGACAGTCCTTCCTGCTCCCATATTCCTTGCGTTATCTGGCTCGTCTGCGGGTGGCGTAGTTTTTTGAGTCCCCGGAGGAGGTGTTCCAGTGGCTTGAAGAGACGGTGCGGATTAAACCCCGCACCCCGCCCAGAATTGACTCTGACTTGTCGTCTAGTGGACTGGGGCGTGCTGCACCCCTTTGGGGCGGATGGCAGACAGCGACGTCGTTCCTGATCTAAGAAGAGGTCCAAGACTTGCAGTAAATCCAGTAAGAGTCTTTCTGAAGACCAGGCTGCACCCTCAGCATCCTGAACGATGTAGCTCCGAGAACTGTAACTATTCCCTTAACATGATACCTATTGTATGTCGTATCGCAGGTTTGCATTGTATATTGAGTCCCTGACCTTCAGTTGTTTCATTGTTTATAGGCAGGAGACTCTTATTTGGGATCCATTGGCTGCTCTTTGCCGCTACTCCCTGTTGGGGTCTTCGCCTGGATCATGCTGCGACAGATACTTTCATGCTTGGGAGGTATTGGGGTGAGGGGTTTGTTGGGGATTTCATGCAGGGATTTTTGTTGCTTTTTATTAATATTAATGCCACTATGTCTTATGCTATGTGCGATTTTGGGATTGCTACTATCACCCCCTTAGCCACGTTGCCCTCCACCCGCCATTGCCAGACATGCCGCAAGACCTAGCTGGGGTCGGGGGTAGAGCGCTCCGGGTTCTTAGTTCGAATACAAATGGTCTGCTCGATAAGCTCAAGCGGGGAGCTGTGTTAAGCCAAGCTAAGCGTTTTATTCCTGCAGGAGACCCACCTAGCAGGTACCAAGACACCTTGTTTGGGAAGGTTTGGGTTTGCGCACACGTATCACACCGGTTTCACTAGAGGCTCCTGGAGGGTTGCAATCCTTGTACATCGCAGCATCCCATTTGTTCATAACCGAACTTGGTCTGACCCCCAGGGTAGATTTATTGTGGTGTATGGGGAACCCATTGTTTTAGGTAGTGTATATGCCCCCCTCTTTTGTGGGCTTTTGTTGAAAAACTGACGATGCTCTGGACTGAGCTTCCGTCGGTATTGACCCTGGTTGGTGAGATTACAACGATGTTATGTCCCCGTCGCAAGATAGGTGACATGCTACAGCCCGAGAAGCGGGGACCCAGGGCTCTAAATTATTGCCCCTGGTTCAGGGATTGGGATGGGTTGACTCGTGGAGGAATCTACATCCCACCGCATCTGCATACACCTATTTCTCTGGAGCTCATGAGGCCTTCTCTCGCCTCGACTATATTTTCCTTTCAGGGGCGCACACTCATAGATTGTCCACAGCCGAAATTCTTCCTAGAGGGTTATCAGACCACTCACCGGTCTCCCTCCTCCTATCTTTAGATCCCAGGCGCTCTCAGTTCAGGTGGCGTTTGTCGCCATGGCTGTTACATGACGAAAAGAATAGGTCACAAATTCATAAATGTCTAGTTGATTATTTTTTACTAAACACAGGCACGGCGGACTCCCCAATTATTGTATGGGATGCAATGAAGCCCACTCTCAGGGGTACGGATATTGCCTTTTGTACTGCGAAACGTCGACAGCACCGCGACAAATTGTTACAAATTGAGGCCCAGTTGCTCGATCTGGAGCACGCAGGTAGGGACACGGAGGGACGTATCGCGCAGACACCTGTTGAATGTATAACAGACATAAGCCAGGGAACTCCTGGATGAGGACCGGCTTTATTGGCTCACCACCCGTAGCTGGATATACCAATGGGGAGACAAATCTAGTGCCTTGCTGCATCGTCTGTGCCAACAGATGCTGCACCCTAAGACACGCCCATGCATACGCCGTCCAGACGGGATGGTTCCTACATACCCGTCCGTCATTGCTGACTGCTTTGCCTCGTATTTCGTAGACTTGTGTGCTCCCCATGAAGTTCTCCCTGCGGAACTTGTTCAGAACTTCATCAATGATTTTCCCCCTTGGGCCCTATCTGATGAGGTGCGCGACGTGCTGGATGCACCTTTGTCGGTAGAAGAACTGCTAACTGCATTGCTTGATATGCGGGTGGGAAAGGCGCCGGGCCTGAATGGCTTCCCCTGCAAGTTTTTCCAAAAGTATCACCTGCATCTGTTAAAACCTTACCTGGCAGCTCTTGAGGCCTCTGCAGAATGTGGTGGTCTCCCACCGGATTGACGGCACGCAGAAATCGTAGTATTCTTGAAGCCGGGTCGTCCTCCGGAACAATTCTCATCCTACCGTCTGATCTCTTTGCTCAATGTGGAAGCCAAACTGTTAGCCAAGGTGATCGCTAACCGCCTGGTTCCACAGATTACGGACCTGGTCCACCCTGGTTTGGGCAGGCTTTATGCCTAGCCGAGCCACGCGACATAATATCAGGCGTGCACATACTGCTATAGTGGCTGTTAATAGACTTGGGGGCCCGACCGCGGTCCTCCTGGCGGACATGAACAAGGCCTTTGATTCCCTTAGTTGGACATATCTCTTTGCCTTGCTTGACCGTCTAAACATTAGGCCCCGGTTACTAAATCTTGTCCACCTACTATATACGGACATAACTTCCTCGGTCCGTGTGGCCAAATCGGCTTCCAGTCGCTTTCCCATTGGGCGCGGGATGCGCCAGGGCTGCCCGCTCTCCCCCTATCGCTATGGAACTGCTCGCGGCTTGGATTCGAATAGACGTGCAGATGCGCGGTTTCCAATGGGCACCTGGAGTCTCCAATCGCATAGCACTCTATTTTTTTTTCTCACAAATCTCGACCGGACTGGCCCGCGCCTTCTTCGCATTATGCAGATCTTCGAAGAGACCTCCGGTCTCTACATGAACCGGGGCAAATAATTTCTGTGGCCACTGCTGGATGGGATCGGCTGCGCGACGAGAGGTAGTGGTGGTCCCGGACGGCTTTAAGTATTTGGGCGTCTTTCTCTCGGCATCCCAGACGTTGGCATGGACTAAGAACCTGGCTCCCTTGTGGGTACAGGTGAGTGACCGGACGCACGTGTGGTCTCATATGCCCTTGTCTCTCTTTGGCAGGTCCGCTATTTTTAAAATGGTTTCCCTACCTCGTCTTCTTTATCAATTGCACAATCACCCCTATCCAATCAAGCCAACGTGGTCACGTCAATTTAACGCTATTCTTGCCCGTTTTCTCTGGGGGGCGGGGTGTCGCGAGTAGCGCTGAGGACCTGCTTCCAATCCACGTACTCCGGTGGAGTAGCCACCCCGGACGTCCATGCTTACTACTTGGCCTCACATCTCCTCATCCTCAATGACTGGTGGTACGGCGACTGCGAAGACCCGGTGTATGCTGTGGAGCGTTGGCTGCTGGGAGACAATACCCTACACATGGTTCTCTATTCAGGGCGCTGCTTAACGGACTACCACCTGCCACCGCCACGTTTTTCAAGATCTGGAAGTCTGCACTCCGACCAGATGGGTTGGTGGGGGAGACTCACTAGTAAAACTCCATTGTGGAACAACAGACAGCTACCACATCTGGCGCGCATGCCCTGCTTTCAGGATTGTGGAGCCATTGGGATAGACACTGTGGGGGCAGTTGTACGTGGCTGCACCCTCAAGTCCTTTCTTGACATACAAACGGAGTATGCTATGGCCGGCACACAATTTTACAGCTACCTTCAATTCAGGGTTGATTTTACCTCATACATATCTAGTTTAACGGAGATACCCGAATTTAACCCAGTTGAGGCAAAGGTCTTTATGGGCGAATTGGGAGACCATAAGATAACCAAAATATACTGTACACTTATCAATAACACACCGACCACCTTACATAAAACTATTGACATGGCAGCTGGTTCTGGGTGCCCCTGGAGCAAGACAACTGGGTGGAGGCCGTGGAGTCCCCACGCAGTACAGCGATTGTGGTCTGTTAGCATCTTATCTAATTTAAGTATTTACATAGAGCCTATTATACCAGACACAGATTGTGGTGTGCTGGGCTAATTGCATCCCTGCATTGTTTAAGATGTGGGTCTATGGAGGGTACTTGCCTGCATACCGTGTGGTCCTGCCCTACACTGTCGCAGTTCTGGAGGCGGGCGTTTGTATGTCTATCTGAGGTTTTGGGGTGGGACGTTCCTTCCTCTCCAAGGCTGGCCATGCTACATATTACAGAGGGTCTGGGTGGCAACAGGTACAAGCGCCACCTCTTATTTCTGGGCCTCACATTGGCGAAAAGAGACATTGCCTGAACCTGGAAAGATGAATCCCCACCGTTGATCGGAATATGGAAAAGGGGTGTGGACTTCTGTATGGACGCGGAAAAATCGGTCTTTGAAGCAAGGAGGTGCCCTCGAAAGCACTACAAGATCTGGAAAAGGTGTGCTGACTATAGGGGACTATATTTGGAGCCTCCTCCCGAACCCGCCTGATGCTGAAGAGCCATTGTTATGAATCCAGCGGACTGGAATATGCATAGTACACGTTGGGTGTGGCTGTGGGTGACAAAGGCTCTCCCTATATATGAGATGTCTCTCTTTGTCAAACAAAGGCAATGTGGCGCAGTTATTTGTTATTTCTGTTATTATTTCTCTTCGCAATTTATTCTTTGTATGACCGATATCATGTCATTGCTGAAAATGTTTGTTAGAGTCGGGGATCTCTGGTTGGCGCAAGGTTGCCCTTGTGTCAAGCAGGAACCCTCTCCTCCACGTCAGGGCGCAGGATAACCCCTCGCGAATGACCCTTGCTCACCCTCTAGGTGCGTGGCGTGAGCAGCCAAGGCGATTCCTCAGGCGTTGTTGGTTAAGCACTTACAATCATACACACAGTAAATACATCAATCCCCCCAGAAACGGACACCAGACTTGGATATATATAAAAATACGATTCTTTATGTAAAAATAAGGTATATATATCTCAGCAGACTTATCACAAGACCAATAACGGTTTCGCTATGCCACCAGGTTGTAAAGCGGGCAAATGTTCGTTGTTCGTAGCTTCAAATGGATACTTTGTAGTTCTCTTGTAAATGTTACTTGTGGTTCCAGTACTCACAGAGATCGACTCCTGCGAACGGGGAAATAAGGCGTTGCGGGCCCCGAGCCCGATACTGGAACTTCTTTCGTGATGTGGAGAGTCGGCACAGGTCGGTGCGACTCTCGGCTTAAGAAGTGTTCTTGGGTCCTCAATCAGCAGATGTGGGCACGTAGGCAGGCGCGGCCAGCGACCCTTTAGCACGGCGGTGCAGGAGGGTCTCCACAGCGGGGGCGGCGCGGCCTGAGATGTCCGGGGATAGCGAAGCGGGGTCGCAGGGCACGGTCAGTGCAGCTGGATGACCCGGCGTAGATCACAGTCGTCGGACGGCTCCCGGCGGGAGGGGTGATAGCGCGGTCAGCGCGCTCCAGTAGCAGGCGGTGACAGGGATGCAGGCGGCCTGGCCCGGGGACAGAGAGCGGCTCGGGACGGAGCGGGGCTCTCACGGGTTTGAGGCAGGCGAGCTTCTGAGTGTCACGGCCCTAGGAGGGGCGATGAGGGGCGCAGTCTCTTTCCAGCGGGATGCACACACGGCTCGAATTGGAGGACGAGCAAAAGCACAGAGAACCCACTGTTCCTGGGGTTCAGTTCAGGGGGCAAGCTCAGATCAAGCCCTTGGAGAATGTTCAAGCACAAAGTAGCAAAGTCTTTTCAGTAAGTCTCTTCCTCTCCTTTCTCAGCAAGGCAAGCAGCAGGCCAGCTCCTCCAGCGTCTTCTTCTCCTTCTAGTCGGGCAGAGGTTCTTTGTGGTAAACAGGATTCCGATTTCTTAGGAGCCAGGCTCCTACTTTTATACCATGATTCTTTTGTTCTTTAGCGCCAGGGGGCCTGGGCCTGGCTCAGTCCAGTTCTGGAGCACTTTGTTATGGTGACTCTGCTCTTTCCTTTCAGCAGCAGGGCAGAGACATCAGCCGCCCCACAGGGGGCGGCGCCGGCTTTGTGGTGGCAGAGCACAGGTCTATTCAAGAGTCAAGGTGTACTCCTCCCACCCATCCTGGTGTAATCTCTCTACCCACCACCTGGCAGCCAACCTGTCTCTGGGGATCCCCCCACCCTGCTCCTTACTGTCGCTAGGCAGAACACACACACACAGCAGAGGCGGACTGAGATGGTCAGGTCAGTAAATACTAACTTTCTAAAAGTAGTATTTACAAACCCAGGATATTAAAACAAACTTGACTACAAGAAGTATTTTATTATTCTGAGTTCAGGCATACTAAACTTGACATCCTACCATGCTCTCTGAGTCCACTGGGGTCACAGCGTTGGCGTGATCCCGGCAGCCCATTCTGGCCTATGGAGAGCAGGTAGCCTTCAATAGTGAAGAACGAAAATGGCTGTAAGTCACTACTAAGACATGCCACACACAGCAGGGCATGTCCTACCTTATGCCTACAATGCACCCTGCCCGTGGGCCTACCAGAGGGGTGGCTAATATGTAGGTAAGGGAAGGTTTAGGGACTGGCAAGTGGGGGCACTTGCACAGTCAGCGCGACGGTCCCAGACCGCGCACAGGGTCTGCGGTGGCAGACCCTAGACACATTTTACAAGGCCGCTTCTGTGGGTGGCGCAACCAGCGCTGCAGGCCCACTAGCAGCATTCGTATTTACAAGCCCTGGCACTCCTGGTGCACTTTACTAGGGGCTGATAGTAAACCGAATCAGCCAAACATGGACACCAATCAATGTATACATTTTACCATAGGGAGAGCATATGCACCTTAGCACTGATCAGCAGTGGTAAGGTGCCCAGAGTCATAAAACAGCCAACAACAGGTCAGAAAAAATACTGGAGGAAGGCAAAATGTTTAGGGATGACCCTGCAAAAAGGGCCAAGTCCAACACAACCCCCTTCCAGCCAAAACGCAGGGTAGACCAATCACCACCGTGATGATCTTCCCTGCTTGGGGCGATAGAACAAGGACCTGGCCCGCAACTGCAGGGGCAGACTCCATTTCTACGCCAATCTGAACCTATCGGACTCCCTCTGTCCATACTCTCAGGGCCCACCAAGCCAATCCATGGGGAACCCTTCTCCTCACCTGTGGACACCACCTGTGCAGCACCTAACCTTAACTGGCCCACAGGTGTGTCCCAACAGACAGACAGCAAAATGCTACAGTGGCCACTGACAGTAGTCAGGGATGAGACCCAGGCCGTATGCCTCTCAGGGCTCTCAATCCTCTGTGGCGCCAGGGAGCGGGGGGCAGTAGCCCCAGGTGCTTGGCACCCTTTGTCCATTCTACCCCTTGTCAGGTCAGGTATGACATCCTGGCACTGACCCACCAGCCCCAGGACTGTACCCGGCGGCTGGACCCAAGACTGGGGTGGCCTCTCCCACACCCGGCCCTTCTCCTTGGGGCTCTGTACCCTCCCACCTGGAGTGGTACCCCCTTCCAGAATTGCCAGGCCACCTGGGGCAGGTGTCCTGCGCAATTCGCCCACCAGTTCAGGTGTTCTATCCTGCAACTGGGCGTCCAGGTCAGGGGGGACACCCTGAACCTGGCCCTCCAACCTAGGGTCTAAACCCTTCAGTTGAGCCGGGGTCAGAGGCGAGGACTCCCTCCCTCTGCACCCCCTTCCAGAGTAATGCCCACTCCCAACTGGCGGGGTACCCCCAGAAGCAACATGGGTCAGGACACTGATTACAGTAGTCCCACCCTCCAGGTCAGACAACACCTGAACCTGGCTTCCCAACCCTGGGACCAACCCATGCGGCTGAACGCTCGCCTGGCGCACCAGGACTTCCCGGGGAGCACGCATGCCCCCCCTGAGGGTGACACATAACTCATGTGTCGTGTGACAGTCTGCCTGGCGCTGATCTCCCGACCCCTGTCCATCTAACAGTGCCTGAAGATCCCCCAGGACAGAAGTGGTGTCACCATGGTCACTCACGGGGGACGCAGCCCTTCTGGCTGACCCCTGACCCACTGGTTCTTCCACTGGGGACTCTTTCCCCCTCTCACCCCTCAATCTGGACCTCTGCACCCTCCCAACTGGAGCGGTACTGCCAGACACCAGAACTGATGGAGGCCTGCTTACAGACACTCCCAGCTCACCAGACACTAGGGGATCCCCTTCAACGGGCGGCCCATCAGGACAGCCTAGGCTCCCCGCCTGGTGTTCCCTTAAAGAACCATCCAGGCTGTGAGACTGGGTTTCGGGCACCTGGGGGCACGCAGCCCCACACTCACTCCTTCTCCACTGAGACAGGACGTGAGCCCCTACACCCCTCCCACTACCATGGGACCTAGCTGGGCTACTCTGCACCACTTCCACCACTCTGGGTTGGAAGATACCTGAGCCACTCCCCACAGGGTCACTCCCCAATGCCTCTCCAGACCCTCTGGAATCCACCAAAAGGTCTGCCTCCAATGGGAGTTCTCTGCGGTCAGAGAACTCACTCTCCAACAGGTGTTGGCATAGCTCTGGAAAACAGGGACTTACAATATGCTCTCCCACAATTGGATCACACAACCCCCTAGCAGGGTTAACCAAACTATCCTTCACCTTACCATCCAGTGCCTCACACACGTACTCCACACCACTCTCCTGAGACTGGCAAGACAGTATCTGACTATCTCTGTCCCACAACCCACACTCTTCTGGGCGGTCTTCACACTCACCCACCAGGACTTCAATTTTGGGGGAACCCCTCTCCCTGTACCTCTCAGCTAGAGTCAGTAGAGTGTCCCTCCCTCCACTAGGACTATGAACCCCCGCGCCAGTTACCCTATTCCCTTCAGGGATACTGCGCACTACTGGAGCTACCTCATGCCCTTGAACCTCCTGGTGTATGTTAACCCCCTCCTTCAAGTCAGGCGCCACATCTCTGGGTGTGCGTACTACTCTCTCAGCACTGTAAAAGTCAATATTGCTGCCACCATCTGAGCTGGAGTCCTCTTCCCACTCAGAAAAGCTCAACCTCTGAAGTACGCACCTTTCTTGCTGCTGGGCTGAGACACTCATGGCCTCAAGCCTCTCGAGCTCCATATCATATTTCTTCATTCTGAAGTCATGCTCCATTTGTCGTCGTTGTGCCTCCAAGGCCAACTTCTGCTTCTCCATTTCTATTTGTCCTGCCAACTTTGCCATCTCCATTGCATGCGCCCTGTCTGCTGCCCTGTCTGCCAGATCCTCTGGGGACAGGACTCTGCTGGGCTCTTCAAGGTTGTCGGGTGGAACGATGTCCCCCGCATTCCGTGGGTCTCTTGACTCCTTCCAGGCTCTCAACGCCTTGGTGTACTGGGTCTTCCTCTTGAATCCAGCATGGGGGACTCGGAATTTTACACTGTAGCCTTTCAATTGCTCCATCGAGTAGCCTTCCAGTCTCTCCCAATCCACCTCATCTATTCCAGAAATCACAGAGAGTGCTCTTCCAGCGGAGTGCGAGCCAGGCATGGTTGCAGTAATGGCAGATGTCTCAACAAAGTTCAACAATTACAAACCTGTGGCTGCGTTATTTGGTCTGCTCTCACTATCTGGTGATTTAATAATTCACTGTATGCAAATTACAAGTGCAAATCCGAAATCCCAACCGCTGCCAACAATGTTAGAGTCGGGGATCTCTGGTTGGCGCAAGGTTGCCCTTGTGTCAAGCAGGAACCCTCTCCTCCACGTCAGGGCGCAGGATAACCCCTCGCGAATGACCCTTGCTCACCCTCTAGGTGCGTGGCGTGAGCAGCCAAGGCGATTCCTCAGGCGTTGTTGGTTAAGCACTTACAATCATACACACAGTAAATACATCAATCCCCCCAGAAACGGACACCAGACTTGGATATATATAAAAATACGATTCTTTATGTAAAAATAAGGTATATATATCTCAGCAGACTTATCACAAGACCAATAACGGTTTCGCTATGCCACCAGGTTGTAAAGCGGGCAAATGTTCGTTGTTCGTAGCTTCAAATGGATACTTTGTAGTTCTCTTGTAAATGTTACTTGTGGTTCCAGTACTCACAGAGATCGACTCCTGCGAACGGGGAAATAAGGCGTTGCGGGCCCCGAGCCCGATACTGGAACTTCTTTCGTGATGTGGAGAGTCGGCACAGGTCGGTGCGACTCTCGGCTTAAGAAGTGTTCTTGGGTCCTCAATCAGCAGGTGTGGGCACGTAGGCAGGCGCGGCCAGCGACCCTTTAGCACGGCGGTGCAGGAGGGTCTCCACAGCGGGGGCGGCGCGGCCTGAGATGTCCGGGGATAGCGAAGCGGGGTCGCAGGGCACGGTCAGTGCAGCTGGATGACCCGGCGTAGATCACAGTCGTCGGACGGCTCCCGGCGGGAGGGGTGATAGCGCGGTCAGCGCGCTCCAGTAGCAGGCGGTGACAGGGATGCAGGCGGCCTGGCCCGGGGACAGAGAGCGGCTCGGGACGGAGCGGGGCTCTCACGGGTTTGAGGCAGGCGAGCTTCTGAGTGTCACGGCCCTAGGAGGGGCGATGAGGGGCGCAGTCTCTTTCCAGCGGGATGCACACACGGCTCGAATTGGAGGACGAGCAAAAGCACAGAGAACCCACTGTTCCTGGGGTTCAGTTCAGGGGGCAAGCTCAGATCAAGCCCTTGGAGAATGTTCAAGCACAAAGTAGCAAAGTCTTTTCAGTAAGTCTCTTCCTCTCCTTTCTCAGCAAGGCAAGCAGCAGGCCAGCTCCTCCAGCGTCTTCTTCTCCTTCTAGTCGGGCAGAGGTTCTTTGTGGTAAACAGGATTCCGATTTCTTAGGAGCCAGGCTCCTACTTTTATACCATGATTCTTTTGTTCTTTAGCGCCAGGGGGCCTGGGCCTGGCTCAGTCCAGTTCTGGAGCACTTTGTTATGGTGACTCTGCTCTTTCCTTTCAGCAGCAGGGCAGAGACATCAGCCGCCCCACAGGGGGCGGCGCCGGCTTTGTGGTGGCAGAGCACAGGTCTATTCAAGAGTCAAGGTGTACTCCTCCCACCCATCCTGGTGTAATCTCTCTACCCACCACCTGGCAGCCAACCTGTCTCTGGGGATCCCCCCACCCTGCTCCTTACTGTCGCTAGGCAGAACACACACACACAGCAGAGGCGGACTGAGATGGTCAGGTCAGTAAATACTAACTTTCTAAAAGTAGTATTTACAAACCCAGGATATTAAAATAAACTTGACTACAAGAAGTATTTTATTATTCTGAGTTCAGGCATACTAAACTTGACATCCTACCATGCTCTCTGAGTCCACTGGGGTCACAGCGTTGGCGTGATCCCGGCAGCCCATTCTGGCCTATGGAGAGCAGGTAGCCTTCAATAGTGAAGAACGAAAATGGCTGTAAGTCACTACTAAGACATGCCACACACAGCAGGGCATGTCCTACCTTATGCCTACAATGCACCCTGCCCGTGGGCCTACCAGAGGGGTGGCTAATATGTAGGTAAGGGAAGGTTTAGGGACTGGCAAGTGGGGGCACTTGCGCAGTCAGCGCGACGGTCCCAGACCGCGCACAGGGTCTGCGGTGGCAGACCCTAGACACATTTTACAAGGCCGCTTCTGTGGGTGGCGCAACCAGCGCTGCAGGCCCACTAGCAGCATTCGTATTTACAAGCCCTGGCACTCCTGGTGCACTTTACTAGGGGCTGATAGTAAACCGAATCAGCCAAACATGGACACCAATCAATGTATACATTTTACCATAGGGAGAGCATATGCACCTTAGCACTGATCAGCAGTGGTAAGGTGCCCAGAGTCATAAAACAGCCAACAACAGGTCAGAAAAAATACTGGAGGAAGGCAAAATGTTTAGGGATGACCCTGCAAAAAGGGCCAAGTCCAACAATGTTGATGTCCATAATTGTTATCTTCTATGCGTATTTCGGGTGCCCTGTGAGGCATTCTCTTTGCCTTGGCTATCAACAATAAAATTATGTTGTGAAAAAAAAAGAAATAGCTATGGCATTATATGGTAAAACCTAAGGCATTGTATGGTAAAACTAGACCCTGCTTCAGTCCCCACAAGGTAAAGTATTTTAAATGATTGGAAATTACTTCAGAAACATCAGTGACAATTTTGACAGCTTTTTTTTTAAAAATTGCCTTGTGGGGACCTGTGTTTCAACAAGTGTGTTTATTTTTTTGTTGAGCTCTGCCCCTGTAGACAGGAGGTGGTACTGCAGCCTTAAACACACTTAGCATATTAAACACACTTCAGCATTTTGATTCCATCTAGCAACAAAGAGGATAGTGACTTTGAAGAAGCATACCCAATGAATGCACAATTAATTGAATTGTTTTTTTTTCTACATTTCCTACACCGATTTACTATTTAATCTCTTACTTTACCTTACAGTTAAATCACAACAGCATGCATTATGAGGCAATGGATCAGCCCATTTAAGCCGCTGACGCTTGAACTGACAGTGAATACATTTTGCCTGGTTGCTGCGCTGCACTACGTGAAAAGCATAAATCTGCCCTAAATGTTGTGATCAGTCCTTAAATGGGTGTTACTCTCACACATTCAGGAAGAAGCACATTGTCTTTCTGTACCTCCTTTCTCTGTCAACTTGGTTGCATGTAGGAACACAAAATGTTTTTTTTGTAATTTACTGTCCAGTACAAAAGTCTGAAAGTACACAAATCATTACAAAGCACTGCTTTGCATTACTTAGCATCAAGAAGGTGTTCCATAGGTGGCACATGGGGGCATTCTCATGCAACCACCCATAATTTGTTATGCCAAAACCTATCTACCAAACATTTGAGAAAAGGTTTTTGTTAAAAATTAACGCCACTTGAAAGCAGTTGTCAAAAGGAGAAATGTTTTTATTTCTTATCTTTTTTCTGACTTTGCATGTGAGCTGCACTGATCACCTCATTGTGTTGCCCTCCCCGGTCCACCGCGGGATTCTCCCGTTTGAGTGGAGGGAGTTCAAGGCAACTTCCGGTTGGGTGGAGGTTGGCGGTCTAGTGCACCAGCCCCCTCCATAAAGCCAGATGCAGAGCGGAACGCGTAGAAGATGCGCGTGAGTAAGCTGCTGCTGCTCGGCGATTATTTTAGGATCTCGCAGACCATTTAATTTTAAATGTATTGAATTGCACTGATTCTTTTAATTACGCCATTTTAATTGTGTATGTACAGACAACAGTGTCAGCCGTATTTTTCTCCTCACCACATTGTGTTGCCCTCCCCGGTCCACCGCCGGATACTCCCATTTGAGTGGAGGGAGTTCAAGCCAACTTCCGGTTGGGTGGAGGTTGGCGGTCTAGTCCACCAGCCCCCTCCATACAGGCAAGTGCAGAGCGGATGCCCGCAGCGGGAGCGCCGGCGGCGCACCGAAGGCGCGCCAAAGGCAAGACTGTCTGCACCCGTCCACACCCTTCCGTCACCAGTCGCCAGGACCCCTGCCAGTTTTATGCCGGACCGAGTTAAAGGCTCTAAGTTAACCTATTCTGGCAGGGAATTATTGAATATAAGAGGGAACTTACAACCCAGGTTCTATTTTCACTCTCACGACTGGGCGGAGAGTTTCAGCTCTCTGGAAAGCCCATTCTTGTGAACATTATGTGACCCTTGACCCCACCAGGTAGGTCGCTTCCCCTCCAAACAGCACCGCCTGTGTGTCCCTGCCCCAGCTGCCACTGCTGCTGAGGAAGTTCGAGGCCCTCCACCACCCGCAGGCTACCACCTGCGCCTCATCCCTGGTGGCCAGTAGTAGGCCGTAGGTTTGTTCATCTTCCGCTCTATTGTTTTATTGTATTGCCTGTATTTCATTGTTGTGTCTGTGACTGCTGTTGTTCTGTCTTCCCACGCTGCCTGTTCGTGGTCCGTGCCCGTTTTCCTCCCTCTGTTCCCCTCGTTGTCCCCGTGTTTCTGCCCGGTTTTTCCTTCTGTACCCCTCACTGCCCCTGTGTCTCTGCCTGTTTTTTTCTTCTGTACCCCTCGCTGCCCCCGTGCCTCTCTGCCCATTTTTGCCTTCTGTTTCTCAGCTGCCCCTTTATTTCTGTGCTCTCTTGCCTTTTGTAGCAAATAACAACAACAATACCAATACTGATACTTTTCGTTATTCTCGCATTTAATTGCGAGGGAACATATTGAGAGAAAACAACATGAACCTTAGACCTCTCTTTCCGTCAAAGTAATCAATAAATTCTTTTATTCGTTTTATCACACCTTCAATTAGTGATTTGTCGAATCCTCAAAAAACAACATATGGTTATGACTGCAAAATTGTATAAATTACGCTTGCATTCTTTACACAGTCCATCCATTCTTTTCCATACATTTCTGTCCTAACTCATTCACTACCACATCAAACTAAACACTCAAAACATACATCCTCTCATCTCTCAATACCAACATTTGGCAAATTCTACAATTTCTTCCATACAAGCCATAGAATTATGCTAAACAAATTTGTCGCTGTGTTTAACAATTTTAAATTAATTCGTAGTTCTTATGGCCAAAGTAACGGTCTATGCGTTTCAAGCCCCCTCTAATCACGGGGTTCTCATCAGGACCTGTAAACTCAGCCAAACGGTGGATAGATCAGCCGATCTATAACACAGGAAAAATATTATAAGTTTCTTTTTCCTTTTAAGTTAGGCGGTGTCTTTTATTATTTCAATACTTGGAAAAGCATTGATGCAAACTCGTTCGTTTCTCTTTAGTTATTTGAGGAACCGGTGGAAGATACGATCTTGTCGCCAGCTTGATTCTTTAAACAGCGGATGTTGCTCTTTCTCGCTGAGTTTACAGCAAGAAAGAGCAACATCCGCTGTTCTGCCTTCTGTGCCACTCGTTTTTCCTGTATTGCTGTGCTCTCTTGCCTTCTGTGCCACTCTGTATTTCTCTGACCTTTTTGCCTTCTGTGCCACTTGTTTTTCCTGTATTTCTCTGCCCTTTTTGCCTTCTGTGCCACTAGTTTTTCCTGTATTTCTGTGCTCTCTTGCCTTCTGTGCCACTCGTTTTTCCTGTATTTCTCTGCCCTTTTTGCCTTCTGTGCCACTTGTTTTTCCTGTATTTCTCTGCCCTTTTTGCCTTCTGTGCCACTAGTGTTTCCTGTATTTCTATGCCCCTTTTGCCTTCTGTGCCACTCGTTTTTCCTGTATTTCTGTGCCCTCTTGCCCTCTGTGACACTCGTTTTCCCTCGTTTTATGTGCCCTTTTGCCTTCTGTTCACTTCATCGTCCCTCACCGCCCCCGCTGCTTCCCCTGCGGCCCCGCCCCCCTGACTGCCCACTACTCATTCGCTGCCCCCGCCTCCCACCTCCCTGCTGCTCCTTCCTCCCACTTCCCCATATATGCCAGCCTCTGCGCGGCCGTGCCGAAGGCGCGCCTAAGGCAAGCCCGTCTCGGCCTGTCCGTGCCTGGACCGCGCCCAGCGCCAGAACCCCTGGCCCCCGCACCCGCCACGACAACCACCGCCACTACGACGCCAGCACTCTGCACGCTCTCAACTCCGGACGGACCCACACCTGCTTCAAGGCCGCCCCAAAATGCACACACGGTCCCTTCACCTGCCGGAACTACAGCTACACCAGCCTCAGAGCCGACGAACCACCCGTCAAGAAAGACCCCAACCACCTCCAATGCATACTACTGAACACCTGCTCCACACGCAAACACGCCATCGAGCTCTGGAACCTGCTCAACACAACATCCCCAGACGTCGCCTTCCTGACAGAGACCTGGCTGAACGACTCCTCCGCACCCGACATCGCCATAGCCATCCCAGACGGCTACAGGATCACCCGCAGAGACCGCACCAATGGAGTCGGAGGAGGAATTGCCATCGTCCACAAGAACAGCAGCAGGGTCTCGACTAGCACCAACGACGCGCTCAGCACTGCCGAACACATACCCTTCCAGATCCACACAGACCCTAACTCCACCCTCAGAGGAATCCTCGTCTACCGACCACCCGGACCCCATCCCCAGTTCAGCGACTCCATCACCGACTTCATCAGCACGCACGCCCTGACCTCCACCGACTACATCCTCCTCGGAGACCTGAACTTTCACCTTGAGAACAACAACGACAACAACTCCACAACCCTGATCGATAACCTCACCAACCTCGGACTAACGCAACTCATCACAACGCCCACCCACTCTGCCGGCCACACGCTCGACCCCGTCTTCTCCTCAAGCCCGCACGTCTCCGTCAGCCACACCACCAAACTCCTCTGGACCGACCACTGCTGCATCCACTTCGCCTTCTAGAAACCCACCACACACTATCGCACCTAACAGATCCCCCGCCGCAGCTGGAGCAAAATCACCAAAGACCAACTACATGCAAACCTCGCTCTCAGCCCACCCACCAAACCCTCCAACGCCGACGACGCTGTCCACAGCCTCAGACGCTGGATCAAGGACTGCGCCAACACCCTCGCCCCACTGAAGAAACACCCCCACAAGACACGAGCAAGAGGGCCAGCTGGTTCACCCCAGAACTCCTTGCCACCAAGCAAGCCTTCCGGAAACTAGAGAAGGAATGGCACAGTGAACAAACTCCGGACAGCCATGCAGCACACAAGGACGCCATCCGCAACCACCACCACCTCATCAGGGCGGCCAAGAGGACCTCCTTCAAAGACCGCCTCGACAACAACACACACAATAGCAAGGAGCTCTTCAACATCGTGAAGGAACTCTCCAACCCCAGCTCCAACACCAACGACATCCCGCCGTCGCAAGCCCTGTGCGACTCCCTCGCCACCATCTTCCACCGCAAGATAGCAGGCATCCATGACAGCTTCAACACCCAGACAAACCCAACAGACAGCAACACAACAGACCCTACGCACACCATCGACCATGACCCCCTGCTAGCCTGGGCCAGCGTGAGTGTCGATGACACCATCAAGACCATGAGCACAATCCACTCCGGCTCTCCATCAGACCCATTCCCGCACCACGTCTTCAACAAAGCAAGCAGCTCCATCGCACCCAACCTGCGCAACGTCATCAACCTCCCCCTCGAGACCACGACCTTCCCAGAGAGCTGGAAACACGCCGAGATAAACGCCCTACTCAAAAAACCTAAGGCAGACCCAAGAGACCTCAAGAACTTCCGGCCCATCTCTCTGCTCTCCTTCCTGACCAAGGTCATCGAGAAAATCGTCAACAGACAGCTAACCCGTTACGACGAAGAAAACAGAATCCTGGACCCTTCCCAGTCAGGGTTCCGCAGCAACCACAGCACCAAGACTGCCCTCATCGCCGCCACCGACGACATCATGAACCCTGCTGGACAACGGTGAGACCGCAGCACTCATACTCCTAGACCCCGCCGCCGCCTTCGACACCGTCTGCTATCGCACACTACACACACACCTCCACGCCACAGGGATCCAAGACAAGGCTCTGGAATGGACCCCCTCCTTCCTCTCTGGCAGAACCCAGAGCGTCCGCCTCCCCCCATTCCCTTCCAAAGCCTCCGAGATCATCTGCGGCGTACCCCAGGGATCCTCCCTCAGCCCGACACTGTTCAACATTTACATGGCCCCGCTCACACATGTCGCCAGACAGCACGACTTCAACATAATCTCCTATGCAGAAGACACTCAACTGATCCTCTCCCTCACCAAGGACCCCATCACCGCCAAAGTCAACCTCCACTATTGGATGAAGATCAGCCGCCTGAAGCTGAACTCGGACAAGACGGAGGTCCTCATCCTCTGCTCCAACCCCTCAGCCTGGGACGACTCCAGGTGGCCGACGGCACTCTGGGCAGCCCCGACACCCACCGACCACACACGCAACCTGGGAATCGACTCAACGCTCTCAATGACCAAGCAAGTCAACGCCGTCTCCTCCTCCTGCTTCAACACACTCCGCATGCTCCGCAAGATCTACAGATGGATCTCGACAGATACAAGAAAGACAGTCACCCAGGCCCTCGTCAGCAGCAGACTCGACTACGGAAACGCCCTCTATGCAGGAGCCCCGACCAAGCTCATCAAACGACTACAACGCATCCAAAACGCCTCGGCGCGACTGATCCTTGACGTACCACGACATGGCCACATCACCCCCCACTTGAGAAACCTGCACTGGCTCACCGTCAATAAGAGGATATCCTTCAAGCTCCTCATCCACGCACACCAAGCACTCCACAAGACCGGCCCAGCCTCCCTCAACAGACGGCTCTCCTTCTACACCCTCAACCACCAGCTACGCTCCGCCGACCTCTCACTCGCCACCGTCCCGCGCATCCGAAGAACAACCACCGGCGGGAGATCCTTCTCCCACCTCGCCACCAAGACATGGAACACCCTCCCACTGAGCCTATGACAGACCCAAGACCTGCTGACCTTCAGGAGGATACTCAAGACCTGGCTGTTCGATCAGTAGCGCCCCCCCCCCCCAGCGCCTTGAGACCCTCGCGGATATGTAGTGTGCTTTACAAATGATTGATTGATTGATTATGTAAGTATCAGAGTATGGGTACTGACCTAGAGCTGATTATAGTCAGCTGCTCTCTTTCACTTGATCAACCCCTCACATGGCTGAAACCTAGTTCCACCCCTTCAATCCCTATAGAACTCCCGGAGGGCTATAGGATTCAAAGATTAGACAGACAGTCAAAAGTGGGTGGCGGGATAGCCATAGTCTATAACGATAGGGCCAAAGTCACCATATTGGAGCAACGATGTAATGACAAGATTGAAATCTTAGTATTCCGGATAGATCTACTTCCACATTATAGCTGGAAGGGTGCCTTAGTTTATCGGCCCCCGGGTCCCCTAGCTGACTTTTCGCTTCAGCTTGTGGAACTGATATGTCATCTCTACATACATAGTGAGTGCTTGGACAAGGTTGAGACGGCGTCTTTTCTGGCTGACCTTGCCGCAATAGATTTAACTAAAATTAATGACGGTCCAACGCATGAAGCAGGGCATACACTGGACATCATCTTTTCTAACTCGTCCTACATCACATGGGAAGCCCCACAGCCACTTAGTTGGTCAGACCATGCACTCATTGATTTCCAAATTCAGGGACCTAGAAGACAGGTGGCACCCGACCTAGGCCCCAAACGCCTCTGTAGACAATGGCACAAAATCACCCCGACTCTTTCTCAGATGATTTTGCATGGTCATGGGACATTGAACCTGAGAACGTCGAGGAGGGTCTAGCTCACTTTAATATTTTGGCTACCCAGTCAGCCCATGCAAGCTCAGGCGTCCTGGTTCACACCCGAGCTCCGCAAACAAAAATGCCACTGCAAAAACCTGGAGAGGCGATGGCGACGTACTCATCACAGAGATGACAAAGAGAAATATAGGATATCTCTCTCTCCGTATCACAAAAATATAAAAATGTCTTGGACATTCTTCATCACCCAACAGCTAAACCTGGCAGGGAATGCCTCCAAAGCTTTATTCCAGATCCTTAAATCTTTTACTAACACCAAGGCTTGTGATCTGGAGGAAGCCCCATCTCAAACCCTCTGTGACACTATAGCAGAACATTTTATACAAAAAATTGATCTTATATATAACAAGATTATCACGGCAGATAGTTCTCAGTTGGTCGACATGACCTACAACTCTCTCCTTTGCTCGAAGGGGCAATTGATAGAGAACTTCCCTCCCTCACTTGAGGAAGTGGAAGCCTTATTACGCACAGTGAAGTCAGGATCGCCTCTCGATGTTAAACCAGCTAAAATCTCCACCTCTCTTGCCAAACAACTTTCAGCTCCTATGTGCAACCAATTTCCCTTCTACATCACCTGAGCAAACTTTTAGAAAGTTTCCCTTCTACCTCTCCTGAGCAAACTTTTAGAAAAGTATATTAACAAACAACTCTCAGACCACGTTGAAACTTCAGGCAGCCTCGACGCATCACAGTCAGGCTTAAGGCCCAAGCATAGTACGGAGACAGCCCTGATGGCTGTCACGGATAACATCAGGCTAGCATTAGATAGTGGCCAATCCACTCTCCTGGTGCTATTAGATCTCTCAGCCGCATTCAACATGGTCGACCACCAGAATCTGCTCAGGAGACTGGAGGAATCTGGAATTGGTGGAATGGCCTTGCGGTGGATGACAAGCTTCCTTAACAACCGCTCTCAGACAGTCAACCTGGGACCTTTCTGTTCTAAAACTAGGGAGCTAACCAGGGAAATGCCCCTGGGCTCTTGCTTAAGCCCCACTCTGTTTAATATCTATGTTGCTCCCTTGGCCGACCTCCTGAGGACTTAGAGGTTTACGCCAATCTCATACGCGGATGACACCCAGCTCACCTTCTCATTCAATAAAACCACCCTCTCTGCACAGTCTACCTTCTGTACCGGCATGCTAGCAATATCCCATTGGATGCGTAATAATTTTCTACAGCTAAATGCCGGGAAGACCGAGATTATGCTCTTTGGAGAGGCTCCACTGCTGTGGTCACCGGAATGGTGGCCGGGAGAACTGGGTGTCTCTCCTGCGCCTAAGGCAGCAGTAAAAAATCTAAGTGTTCACATCGAGCAGGCCTTGACCATGAAATAACACGTGACCCACACTGTTGGCTCCTGCTTCCATGTGCTTAGTCTGTTGAGACCAATTTATCCATTTTCTTCCAGACTCTACACGGAAGACTCTTAATCAAGCTTTGGTATTGAGCAGACTGGACAACTGCAATGCCGTGCTGGTCTGATCCAATGAGTCGTCGCTGGACCGTTTACAAGTAGTCCAGAATACAGCGGCTCGTCTGCCACTAAATGCCCCTTACAGAACAGCCTCTCTTCCGCTTCTTCAACAGCTCCATTGGCTGCCAGTGCGAAAACATATTAAGTTTAAAGTTTGCTGCATCGTCCATAAGGCGGTATATGGTAACGGCCCAGTCTACCTTGCAGAGAAATGTAATCACTACACCCCCTCTAGGGATCTCCGCTCCGGTTCCAAATCCCTTTTAGTGGTTCCTTGGGTCATGAAGTCAAGGACTGGCGGGGAAGCTTTCTCGCATCTTGCCCCCCTTTACTGGAATTAGCTTCCCACCTCGCTGAGGCAATGCCCGGACCTTCGTCAGTTTAGAAAGTCTCTGAAAACTGCTCTGTTTTAGACTCACTTGTGCGCTAGCCTTCTCCTGTATGTCCGCAAGCGCAAAGATACCCCTTCGGGGGTGATTCAGGCGCTATACAAAACCCATAAATAAATAAAATAAACACACTTAGAAATATAAACACACCTCAGTAATCTGATTCCAGTGTAGAATCAAGTGAAACATGTAATACAGCCATTAGGCTTTATTTGTGTGCCTCAAAAATATCTAGTTTAATCATTTAGGGTTTCACAGACAAAATAGTAATTAAATTAATCTTTTGAATTTGAATGTAGTGTATTTTAGAAACCATAATGTATGTCTATGTAAAAGCATTCTAGTGCACAACTTGAATGTTCTAATATTACCAACTCACTATTTCAAATCACAAAACACCTCCAGCTACAGCTGCAGCATATCAATTCCGCAAGTAAGAATACTAACTTCTTTCATTATGAATTTTGCAATTAAACAATGGGTTTGACTTTCTACCTTTAAATGTGGCCTCCCTTCACATTTAGATAGCAGTATGTTGAATGTTGAAATCATTTTTGGGTAGCCTATTTGTACACACATGGTGTGATGGTAATGTCCCCTGCATGGGGTAGAGTTGTGTTCCCCTACCCTTAGTACCAGATTGCAAGTATCTGTTTTTTTCATATTTTTTATTTTGGGCCCAGCCGCACACTCATCCAGAGTGTGTGTGAAGGCCTGGGCCTGAGTGTTGACATGAGTGAGGTTCTGGACCTGCCCGGAGGGCCACACCAACAGTGCCCTCTTTTGTTTGTCAGTTAACTCCCCTCCTTGTCTCAGTAGTTGTGACTAGATCTTTTTATCTGTGTCACTGAAACGGAGGCCTGCTGCCCAATCGTGTGAAATTCTGCTTCTTTGTGCTAACCCCGATCCTAGCGATAACATACCATGTGTGTGTTATGAGTGCAGGGTATATGCCAGCGTGGTTCTTGCATTATGATTATTAATGAACCAGGGTAATGGATGCCATTAGAATTGAGTCCTACACATAATCGTGAATATGGGCGATTACTGGTAACTACATAAGCATCACTTGCAAGTCTACTTTCATACTGATAATGAGGGAATATGAAATATGAAATTTAAGGGATAACTGAGATCCTATTGTAAGTAAGAGTTTCAAAAACACCCCAGAACAAATAATGTTTGTGCTTGGTTTCAGTGAGTTTGGAGTTGTACACCAGACTTACAAATTGATGTGAAAGCATGGGTAGTAAGGCACACAATCGATTTTGGCACTTAATGGTTTGCATGCACTGTTACAATCTGCCAAAAAATCAGGTGGTAAAAAGACGCTTAAAATGTGAGTGGGCCTGGTTTGCAATCTAACTTTAAATAGGGGAGGGGGAAATTAGTCTAAATTATATTTGTATCCATTTAGGTACTTCAGCTGAAGTTGAAAAGATACTGCAGAACACGAGTTTGCTGTTCACCCATAAATATTATTGAAAGACGTTCCGCTATTATAACTTGTGCTTCGTACAATTCTAGGCAATGTAATTCAACAGGTGTTCTTATTGCCAAATGTAATGGTATTCAGGATAAAAAACTTCAGAAAATGGAAAGCTGATTCATACGTGCTGGAATTCAAACACATGGGGGAGATTTTCAAAGAATACACGCAACGCAGCACAGCACCCAAAGATGCTATGCTGCGCAGCGTGACAGGGAGGAAGCAGAAGAGTGTCACATCTTCAGAGATATGTGTAGGAAAGTAGGATCTGCTTCTCATGGTTACCCCCACTTTTTGTTTGATGTTGCACTGTTTTTGAGTAGTCTGACTTGGATCCTGCTAATCAGTCTATCTGCTTTCTCCTTTAAATTGTTATGCATGTATTTGGTACAGTCCAGATTGGATACTTGGGTACCCTTAAAAGTCCTTAGTATATGGTACAGATGTACCCAGGGCATAGGTAACCCAGAGGCCTCCCATGGGCTAAAGCATGTATTATGCCACCCATGAGAGGCCATGCAAAATAGATCTACAGGTCAGCTACTGCAACCTGTGTAAGCTGGTGCTTGCACCACTTACTTTAGATATAGGTTCACTACATCTATAGGTCACTACACTTAAAACTTATAAGTCACCCCTATAGCAGGCCTTATCAATCCTGAAGTGGCACAAAAAGATTAAGTCCCAGTGGAAATCAAATGAAACAGAAAAATCGATAAAGCGTATTAATCAATAGCAACTAATCAAAGTCAAACACCACCATTTATTCCTTCCAACAATGGGTCTGCATTAATTGAATCATAGTATTTGAATAAATCAATTCATACAATGGAAAACACATCCTAACTGGATATATTCTTTAAAAACAGGTGCACAGAGAAGTGAGGTGGTAGGTGTATAGGAAGGATTGTGAAAAAGGACAGTGGTGCATACATATATACATCAATAAGATAATTGTAAACTATCCCGACAGTGTTACTGTCCAATCATTAAATGTCAAGTCATAACACATTTACAGATAAACATTCTCTGTCATATATGTCTGACATAAATACAGAACTGTTGACGTTTCTACCCCTAAACGAAACAGCCAATTTCACGCAGGATTGTTTTTTCAAATACTATGATTCAATTAAAGCAGGCCCATAGATGGAAGGAATAAATGGTGGTGTTTGACTTTGATTAGATGCTATTGATTAATACACTTTATCGATTTTTCTGTATCATTTGATTTCCACTGGGACTTAATCTTTTGTACTATTATCTACCCAGGCCCAGTGGCTTTTGGGTCACCCCATTGTTATAACTTATCAATCCTGAAGGCAGGATGCTGGGCTTTTAGTGAAAGGGTGCCCCTGCATGAGCAGAGCCTCTCTGCAGCCTTTGGAGAACATTCTCCCGGGTTGTCTGTGACTCAGACGGACATATAGGTAGAGGTGCATTATAACCTTAAGCAAAATGCTATCTCGAAAACGGCTGCATAGAAACATATCGTGTTTGGTATCAAACACCTTGGCATCATACCTCCACACTGGTAACCGGTGTGGGAGGTATGATTCCACCCTTCTGAAGCGAGCTTCGTGGGGCCACTGGTCTATCCGGTGCCAGCCTTCTCGACCCGGTCAGCACAAAATAGATGCTGCCGACCAGAGACACATTTCCACCCTCCTGCTGCTGAGACAAGCTCGAGCAGACGAAGGCAGCACAATAGGCATCCTGTCACAGGGAGTTGTGACCACCTCCCAAACAGGCTTTACTGAATCTGGGCTGGGTGGGTGCACTCTGAGAGTGCCTGTAAGTCTGCATCTGGGGCACATTTGGTGTCCCTGTGCATAGTCCAGCTCAAACCAGTTCTGGGAGCCGTTGGTTCCTGCTCTGGCGCAAAACTGGACAAAAGACATGGGTGTAACCACCCCTCTGTCCTGACCCTCCCCTAGGAGGGTCCCCCGAATCTGTCCAACCTCCAGTGGGTACAAAAGGGCTTACCTAGCTGTAAGAATTCGGATTTTATGTGGACAAGATTCTATAAGAAAAAACCACTGACCTTCGACCGTCTGGACACTATGGACTTCGCCGGACTTCGACTGGGCCTGACTTCGTCTCCCACTTAGTCCAAAGCTTTGTCTGTGCCCTTGCTCCATACAGGCTCTCTTCAGGACCTGTGGTGCACACAGGACAGCTGAAGACTCTCCCTTGGGGTGAAGGAGTCACTCCCCTGCCTTCGCAGGCACCTCAACGCAACTGACCGGCCTGCTGCTCCTGAGCTCCTGCGGACTTTGAAGATTTCAGCAACACAGGAGGAGCGTTATGAAGGTCCCTGTGGTCGATCTGCCCTCTCAGCAAGTTTGAGGTCAGTATCCCTCGTGGGGACTGCATAACCCGCTCTGTGCACCACGTCTATTTGCAGTTGCACATACCTTTTGGCGATTCTTGAGCTTTTGCATTAGCCTCCATGTAGTCCTGACCCTGAGCTGTATTTGCACCAAAGAACTCTGGCCTTTTCGCACCGAGTGCTCCGTGGGATGGTACTTTGCAATCTTGCTTGAGGTCCCCTCGCGACTCCTGGTCATTTGGCCTGTGGGTCCTCCTGAGGGGCATCTTGGTTTCTGTTGGTCTTTCCTGGTTGCTCCAGAAGTGCCCTGACTCCCCATTGCTTGGTGAGTCCCCTGGACCTTGCTGGTTGACACCGTAACCTGCTTGACCTTCCTGCGTGGGTTGTTTTTGCCAAGGCTTGTTGGTGCTCCAGCCGGGCACCGACCCCTCAGTATTATATGTGCCTAATACTTGAGTGGTTTTCAGTTAATCAATACAAAGAGATTGAACTGGTAAAACAATGCAGGCTTGAATCCCAAACGCTGCGCACCTATGTGAGAAGTTGATCTGGTATATGCTGTCCACTAATTAAAGTGGGCAACTTGCACCAGTACAAACGACCCTTATGATGTATGAGGTCAAACATAACCTTTAGAAAGCTATCCTAGTGGTACCTGTATAAAGCAGCCTTCGGGCTTAATCTTGAGGGGAATATGAAGCAGCTTGTTTTACCAGAATATCACCTCCTGTATTGACTAAATGAAAGGAGAACCACACAGTAGTTATATAAAAATATGTATTTATTAATATAACACAAGGATAGAACACAAAGCACACAATACAAGATTAATAGAACAGTTGTAAATAGCACAATACACAGTGGGCTCCAGGGGGATTGGATGCAAAGCAGTACCCTGGAACAAAACTGTAACTAATCTTAAATCGTCTTCATTATTTACACCAGGCATCTTCAAACCATTTTTTCCTAACCCCCCCCCCCTCCCCCCGCTCCCCCCCCCCCTTTGAAAATAGGGACAGCACGGAGGGATAAGACTTCAGGAGTGACAGGTGGGACTGAGTCTTCTTTTCCCTGATGTTTTTTTCATTTTTAAGGGTGTCGAAGAACTAGTGGCAGTTGGTCGAGAAGTGGATATTGTGCATTGTGCAAGAATGCCCAAACACAGAGGCAACAGAGACCAACTCCTCTGCTCCTTCCTCCTTCAACTCTATGGCTCTGCGACTGACTGCACTCCTGGTTTGTCCTGTTATTAGATTATCCTGGCCATGTACCCTGTGCTGGAAGCCCAGACGAACATCCAACGCAACACAGTTAGATGGCAGTTCTCATGGGCAAAGTCCAAATGAGTAGGAAATGAATGATGTGTGGAGGGAGGCAGAGCCCCCCCTTCCGGAGGCACAAGCCACACCAGCCATATGCCGGCCACCTCCCCATCACTAAGGGAGCCTGTAGCCCAAGCCTCTCCTGCACACTACCTCTGGGAGTTTTCAAGAAGGAAATAAGAGATGTATTCCACTGTTGACTAAACGGATTCTTCCTAGACACAAGGCAGTGGCAGCAGGAATGCATACTAGGCTGGGTTTGTAGAAAACGTCAATAACACCACTAAAAATCAGGAGAAAGTCAGACGAAAAGGAGAAACAGGTTAGAGACCCCGCTTCACTGTTACCGTCAGCTTAAGGCACGCCTCAGGGATGAGGTCTCAATCACACCAGCACCGCCCCACTCTGCTCCACACCACTTTGCCAAGCCCTCCAAGCTGCTCTCAGCTAGAAGGACTGCTGGGGCGATGGACCACCCACCAAAAACAGGTGAAAGCCAGATGAATATGAAAGTCAGGTGAAAGGCCCCCCTTCACTTTTACTGTCAGGCTAATTTATGTCACAAAGGAAGGTCCTAACCACACCTGCTCCTGTCATATGTCCAGTGCAGACCCATTGTCGTTTTCCCTATGTTAGCATGAGCACTTTGTAGACGGCTCTCTGCTTTGCATATGTTACTATAAAAATTTATTTTGATTCATGCCACACTGTACTTTCACACAGAACCTACAGAGGTTTTTGTGTTCTGTTCTTTTCTGGGATTTGGTCTGCACACCGTGGACAAGGTCAAACAACAAGACCCTTGTTATTCTGTTCTGGTCAGGTCTTAGCACCTAGACACAACAAGCGTTTGCACCTGTTGTCTGGAAACACGTACTTTCAACATATAGGAATGCACAATGATATGCAACAGGACAATTGGAGAGAAATCTGTCCAGGGAAGTGATCGCGACTACACCTGAAATGTAGAACGTTCATGTGTGCATGCCAAGGTACAGGGTCTGCCGCTAACACCCAGAGATTTTCTGGTATATAATCACTGTGCTTCTGTAGAAAAGATGGGGGGTTAGACTACTCTGTCTTATAGAATAACACCTCCCTTCAAGATTTATGGCTTACATACCATGCTGACCGTATTTCTGCTAGACGTTTTCTTACTTATTGTGGCAAGTATACTGCATACTAGAGCACAAAAGTTACAAATAAACTTTTTAAACTTTACTCGTGTTTCTGTCAGATCTTATTGTGGACAAGGATGAGTGTGTGAGCGAAAGGGTGTGTCCTGCAACCGTGATTCTTGAGAGGGTCGGGAGTGTTGTGTTCTGGGGTGTCAAATTACTTGTTCCTCTGTGAGTGAGTAGGAGGGCAAGTGAGACACTATCGCTAGTCAGTCTCTGGCTCATGAGTACTAAGGTGATAGGATGACTCAGTCTCTGCCTACTAAGGTTTTGTGATCCCAAGCATAGAATCCCTGCAACACTTCGCTCCACTCGTTTGCTGTGCCCTCCAAGCTACTTCAGATAACTGGGCTGCTGGGCCACACAACAGGGCCGGAACCAACTGGAGGCCGGAACCAACACTTATGCCGCCTCGCCCTGCCTCACTCTCCAAGGCAGACTGCTCAGCAGGAGCTTGGCCGGGGCCGTAGGGCAGGTCGTAGTGACTCACACGCTACCTTGCTGCTGTTGCCGAAAGTATGTGAAGTCACACACAGTGTAGCCTCGTATCCAATCTCACATCCAGTTGTCAACTGCCAAGTTTTACCTCCAGGTCAGGAGAAGTACAAACAAAGACCATCTATAAATAGGATTGAAGTAGAGGTCCTGAGGGATACAGGTGACAGTGTCACCATAGTGGCAGCTAGACTGGTTTCCCCAGACCAAATGATCCCTGATGTTAATCCACAGATTACCAATGATGACAATGAGACTAGGCTTTATGCAATGGCTTTGGTGAACCGAGAGTGGCGAGGAGCTACTGGCCAGATGAAGGTGGTTGTGTCTCCTGCCATACCAGTACAGTGTCTGGTAGGCAACGATCTGGATACTTCTGCATAGGCAAAAGCAGAAAGGAGTGCTCATGCAGAAGAGCTGGGTCTCCCTGAGTGAGTGTGTGTGACAACTATGGAACAGGCTGAACGTCAGGGGAGTCAGAAGAAGTTGGAGCCTGAAACAGTGGCCCAAACCTTCAGAAACAAGAGGAAGGGCAAGAAAGCTGGTGCCTCAGCTTCTAAGAGGTCAGAGGATCAGGGGGAGAAGTCTCCCCAGGATTATGCCCTAATGCCTCATGAGGGAACTGCAGCTGAGGAGTTGGGGCCTGCCAAGAGGACCTATGCCTACAGCAAAAGAGATGCCATATTTGGAGGGTCTTAGGCACCAAGCTGCCAGGCAAGAAGAAGGAGGTGGTTTATTGGGAGGATGATTTGAATACTGAGGCCAGGGACCCCAAACCAGGGGCATCCAATGGTAGTCCCCCCGGTATACAGAGAGTTCATCTTAACTCTAGCTCATGACATCACCCTTGCTGGACATCTGGGACAGACCAAATCCTGGGACAGGTTGGCTACCCATTTTTATTAGTCCCAGATGTCTGTGAAAGTGCAGAAGTTCTGTTGCTCCTGTGTGACCTGTCAGGCCAGTGGCAAGACAGGGTCACAACCAAAAGCTCCCTTAATTCCACTTCCAGTGGTTGGTACTCCCTTTGAGAGGGCAGGCACCAGCATTATTGGCCCTCTTGACCCTCCTAATGCATCTGAAAACAAGTTTCTCTGAGTGGTAGTGGATCACACCACTTGATATCCAGAGAAAGTCCCCATTAGGGCTACCACTACTCCTGCAGTGGCAAATGCCCTCCTTGGAATCTTCACCAGGGTTGGGTTTTCTAAGGAGGTGGTAAGTGATAGAGGGACAAACTTCATGTCTGCATGAATGTGGAGTGATTACAAATTCACTACCGCCTATCACCCCCGACTACTGACTTGGTGGAGAGATTCAACAAGAGATTAAGGGCATGATCACGGGACTCCCAGGGAAGCTCAGTAGGAAATGTGATGTCCTGTTGCCATGCATCTTGTTTGCATGCAGAGAGGTGCCTGAGAAGGGGGTTGGCTTCAGTTCCTTTGAACTTCTGTCTGGCCATCCTGTAAGGGGTCCCCTAAATTTAGCGAAGGAAGGATGGACGAAGCCTCTCAAACAGGCCATAGTGGACTATGTGCTAGGCATACACTCATGCATGGCAGAGTGCATGAAGAAAGCAAACACGAATTTGCAGGCCAGCCGGGAACTTGATAAGTACTGGTATGACCAGAAGTCAGCCATGGCTGAGTACCAACAAGGCCAGTTGGTGTGGGTGGTAGAGCCTGTGGCACCCAGGGCCCTCCGAGTTAAGTGAACTAGCCCCTACCACAATTTTGAGAAGAGGGGGAAGTCACCTATCTCTTGGACTTAGGTACCCCTAGTCCTCACCGAGTACTCCAAGTAAATCGCCTAAAGCCACACCAAGAAAGGGCATTTTATGACCATGTTGATGGTCACTGATCCAGGACAGAAGGAGGAAAGTGAACCCCTACCTGACCTGTTATCAACCACAAGACGGTACAGTGGCGGGGGTAGTCCTGTCTGACTGACACTGCCATTGTACAGCAGCAGGCTGACTGCAGGCAAGTTTCATCCAGTTTGTAGAGCTCTTTCTTTGACCCCTGGACAGAAAACCCGGTGTACCAATGATGTGGACACAGGAGAAAATCTCCCTATCAAGACCAAGATTTATAGATTGTCTGACCAAGTCAAATCAAAGCTGATTAAGCAAGATGCTCTAGCTTGGGGTAAAGGAACTTTCTGTCAGCCCATGGGCCAGCCCAGTGATACTGGTCCCCAAGCCTCACTCAAAAGGTGGGAGACCTGATATGAGGTCTTGTGTGGATTACAGGCAGTTGAATGCTGTGACAAATACTGATGAACACCCCATACCAAGAGCAGATGAGTTTATTGATAAGCTAGGGGCAGACACATTTCTCAGTACCTTTGACCTGACAGATTAGACTGAGCCAGGGAACCAAGGACAGATCTTCATTCTCCATCCCAGAGGGATCCTTTCAGTTCAAAGGGATGCCTTTTGGAGTAAAGAATGCATCTGCCATATGGGACAAATGGAATGCATATAAAGGGAATCCATGCACTGCACCCATGGGAGGGGTATTACATCCACTGACTAACCCTGAAACTGATTAAAAGTAGTCCCAGATTAGATGAAGGCAGGAAGGATTTACACTAGTCTCCGGTGGGTTGAGGTCAAATAACAATACACTGTAGTAATCTATTGTCGTGTTTTTCATAATTGTAATGCGATATGTGCCTCCCTGCTCTGCTAAAAAAAAAAAGATTTAAAAAGAAAAATAATGCAACTGCCACTTTTCAAAGGTTGGTGAATCGAGTTCTTTCCGGCCTGGAGGCCTTTAGTGCGGCATATCTGAACGATATTACTGTCTTTAGCTCTCACTGGGAGGATCACCTGGTCAATATGAGAGAAGTTTTTCACGACCTGCAGCAGGCAGGCCTCACAATCAAGGCCCGCAAGTGCCAGATTTGACAGAGTACTGTTGTCTACTTGTGCCATCTTGTAGGTGGAAGCCAAGTGAGACCTCTCTAACCAAAATCTAGACTAATCTGGACTGTGAGCCTCACAAGACTCAGAGACAGGTCAGGGAATGCCTCTGCCTAATTCGAAATTGTAGGTTTGTGAAGGGGTATGATAGCATCGTGGACGCTCTCACTTACCTTACATCAAAGAAGCAGCCAAAGTAGGTCATTTGGACCACAGGGTGTCAGAATGCCTTTGACACCATGAAAGGAGCTATGTGATCAGCACCTGTCCTAAAAGCACCAGACTATGGGAAACAGCTAATTGTTCAAATAGATGCTTCTGGACATGGTTTGTGACAACGCTGCCACAATCCCAATGATGAGGGTCAAGATCAGCCAGTAGCTTACATAAGTAGCCGGTTCCTCCCTAGAGAGCAGTGTAGAAGTGCCATTGAGAGGGACGCTTTGGCTGTGGTTTGGTCCCTGAAGAAGCTGAGACCTGTTTGGGACTCACTTCAAATTTTAAATCAACTACAGGCTTCTCAAGTGGTTATTGCAGATGAGAGGAGAGAGCCCCAAATTGTTGAGGTGGTCTATTTCGCTGCAGAGGATGGACTTTGCAGTGCAGCACAGATCAGGGACTGACCTTGTCAATGCATATGGCCTTTCCAGGTTCTTCCACTTAGACGGTGAGAACTACCAAGATGAAGGTTAGTTCTCATCACCTTTGATCTGGGGGGTGGGGTCATTTAGGAAAGTGGTCTTTTTCGAAGGTCACTGCCCACTTTTTGCTCTGGATGCTGTTGTAGTAGAACTGAAAGTGCACTGGGAGCTGCTAACCAGGCCCCAGGGCCAGTGCTCTTTCCCCTCAAATTGTAATGTTAATTGGTACACCCAATTGGCAAGGCACTTTAACCCCTCTTATAAGTCCCCTGTAGATGGTATCAGTGGTAACCAGGGCAAGGTAGATAAAGGTGTCACCAGTGTTGCAGCACTATTTTTGCCCTCTTGAGTGACCCAAGTAAAAGTAAGGTCTGATTGAGTGCAACTCTGCACATACTATGTGTGACAGAGCCCTCTCACTGCCTCAATATATATTAGTGACATTTAAGGTAGCCCACCTAAAGCCCAGGACTCAGGGTGCATTGTATTAATGGTGCAGGTATATGTGTACAGACATATATACCTCTACAGTAACTTTTCCATTCAAGTTTACTGTAAGTAAACGGCAGTCCATAGGTTTACACGGACTGGCTACCAGACAAAACCAAGATAGCCAGCTCTATGACGCATCACCGGATTTAGTAGTGTTTAGTATCAAACACTGTGATTTTTCACCCCTGACATGTTTATCGTGTTGATGGTGGGCTTGCATGCACCCAGGAGCCACCTTTAGAGGGTGCCCATTGAGTTACCAAGTTCCCTGTGCCTTGGCAGGCTTTTAGAGCCATTTGGCAACAAGACAAAAGTCTGACCTCCTGCTAGTGAGTGCTTACACAGCTCGGCCCTCCCAGGCTGGCTAGTAAAAGTCCCATCAGGGCGGTGAGCCTCAAAGGCTTCGCTGCCTCTCATATATTAGTGACGTGCCTCCCAGAGGAGACAAGGATTCCCCCCTACCCTCAGGCACTCGTGCCTGGGAGCAGGTGGAAAAGTAGGCATGCAGGAGGTGTACAGCCCCAAAAGGTTAGCCAGAACCTCGAAGGAGGGTTGATTGGTCTGTACAGCTAAGGATGACCCGTGGCATCTCAAAAAGTCACAAGAATAGTGGGTTCCGGGGTAGTTTGGTGACATACACCCACCGGGTGCTGTCATCTCAGGGGCAAATTTGCCACAGGAATAGTAGCCCATTGGCTACTAGCCCTCACACCCATGAACACTCCCTACATCCAGGATTTAAGGGCCAGCCCTAACACCAGAACACCAGATCTTCTCTTAATAAGAACAAAGAAGAGACCCATGTCAGCACAAGACAGGACTCCACAAAGAGTAGACACAAGCTCTGCACCCATGGAAGACCCCTGCACCTCCCAGACCACAACTCATCCAGGATCAGATACCAGTTCCTCCAGGAAGGCCTGTCTGCAACCTAAAGACTTCATCAGAACTACAAAGGACTAGAGGTACTAGTCCCCTGCAGTCGGCAGGGTCAAACCGCACTTCCACAATACAAAGAAGGACAGACCATAGGTCCCCCTCATGGACCAGTTCAAAAGTAACCAGCCCAGTGCTTTCTGGGAACCGTAGTCCTAAACCTCCTCGAGTATCAGCCCTCTACAGGGTTATCTGGACCTCTGGAAGAAGATTGACTTTGTCGTGACCCTTGGCAGGACCAAGGCTTGTTGGTGGTCTAGCTGACTACTACCTGCTTCATTCAACGCCCCACATGGAGGTAACATCTGGCATCTTCCCATCTCCTCTTCTGTGGTGCAGTTTTCGAGCTCTGGCATCTAAAAGATGTCTTTGTTGGCACACCTGATAACACCAGTTCCTGCAGTCCTGTTCAACATCACGGATAGCCAGGTGGACCTCTGTACCCGAGATGCCTGAGCTAGACAGAGCTGTTCTGTCTGGTGATTCCTGATCCAGGGGCCCCTCTAAACTCAGCCTGCAAGTGTTGTTTTGTCAAGTGTCATTTTTGACAGCTACTGCAGGTCGCGTTCAGCACCAAGGAAAGTCAAGTCACCTCTGAACCTGGACTCCCAGGGGTAAGGAAAAAATGTTGTGACTGTCAGAGCTTGGTCAGAGGACCCGCAAGACCTTAACTCCAAGCAGATTCCATTGAACTTACCCCGCAAGTGACCGAGTGTCACCTTGTATTTTTACCATTGACTTGAATGTTAAAGTTTGACAGCTCAGCAAAGTAATAATTTAATTATCACTGTAAATTCTATAACTCCGGTTAGACGAACTCTACATGCTTCATTATGGTGTCTAAAATAAGCTCTATTTTTATAAATTGTTGTCAGATTTCTTTTGAGTCATGTCAATTACTTATCGTCACTGTTGGTACTGTAAAATGCTTTACACATGTTCCTCTAAGTAAGCCTTTCTGCTTATGCCCACTCTACCTGGACTGAGAGAAGGATTACTAGTGTGAACGTAAGGCCCACTTTTTGGCACTGTGTTAATATTACAGGGTAAGGGCCTCCCAGCCATACCAAATAAAATGTTGACTTTGCTACACCCATTAAATTGGGTAACTGTAAAAGTGAAGGTGCACTTTACAAATACACCTGTTATTTTATTTCCACTGGGGACTTATTCCAGAAACATATCAGAACTTCGTTTTTTCTGTTGTAACTCAGTAATGACTTCTTGGAAGAAAACATAGCACTGTCACTGGATGCCAAGTAGGTATTTGAAAGTGTCACATGAGGGCATCTGTTCCTAACACTTGAAAGAATTAGACTAGACAGAGATGCATGCCGCAAACGTTCTGACTGTACAGTGGCCATCTAGCATAGGAAAATTATGAGGGGCAGAAATTCATATTTTGTAGTTCACAGGTGCATAAGAGAGGGTGGTCGGTTATTGCCTCCTCTGTGCCTGTTTGCTCTAGAAAATCTAAAATCAGCCAACCATCAGAAGGATGTAATAAGGGGCATACACCCTAGCACCACCCATTCTAACCACTGCTGTATGCAGCTAACATTTTGTTTACACTCACAGATGTTGATTTCTCACTGCCTCCCTATCTTCCGTCATTTCAGAATTGTCAGTTTTTGTGAGTTAAAATGTTAACTGAGGCAAGAGTGAGGTTTCACCTATGTCAAAGGTATTGAGCATGTCATTGTAGGCTTTGATTTCCAGTGTAGACAAAATCATTTTAAGTATTTATAATACGACTAATAATTTCATACGGTTGTCACAATTCCAATTGTCTTTTTGGAAGAGGGTCTAAGAAGTGAACATGGTGTTTGGTCCACATTTTACATACATGTTAGCAATTATCTCACTGCCCATCCCAGAAGCTCTATTTCAACAGGTAGACAGAGGCATACTATAATTTGGGGAGACATGAGACCACACCTAAAATCTTCTAAATTGGGGCAGGTGGGCTAAGCTTACCACATATAGCACCTTTTTATTTAGCATTCAAACTCAGTTGTATCTCAGAATATCATCTACAGAAACATCCTCAGACAAATATATTGTGTTCTAAATATTGTTACAAAAATAAAGTGCCATTGGGTATAGATTTTCTATTAACTTCATTGGGGCAGTATATTGCAAATGATGTTTAGGACACAATATTTATATCAGATGATATTCTGACAATGATGGACTTGTGGACTTGCTATCACACTCTAAGACATAATCCTTATGGACTGTACTATGTAAAGACCAGACAGATTGCCCAAAAGATATAGCACCCACGTACTATGGTTTCTAATCCATGGAAGTGATAGACAACCCGGTAATACAAGCAATGATCCTAGCCTTGAAAACAATACCCAAGCATTTGAAAGCAGTAAAGCCAAAACCACACATTGAGCCCATTGTGACCTTGAAAACTCAATTTGGGTAGATAAACCACTGAAGATAAAATCTCAACTGTGTGGTAACTGTGCTTCCCGAGGCCAGCTTAAACACCTGCACAAATATCAGTACTCAGTACAGGGCTGGGTATATGGCAGTGTGAACGGTGCCACTGCACCAGGTGTTGAGCATTTTGAAATATCTTATGGAATTATATGCGCCTATTGCAGAGCTCCATGTGGGCCCAGCAGTTTTAAGGTAATCAATAAAAATGTCAAGTTAACTCCGGTGATTAATGTTCCTACTGCAGAGATCTGAGTTTTGTTTAGTTTCAGTTTTGACTCATCATCAATTAGCACAGAGTGCCAAGGTGCATTCTGCAAAGCACATGTAACATGCAGATCAGATCAAAATTGTATTCATTTGATAGCTCAATGGGTTACTGCTTTTGTCACATAAATTCTTTCATTACTTGCTGTTCAGAAGTTACAGTCCTTCTAATAGAGGGCATTGAGCTTTGAACTGGTATCAAATAACTGCATGCAAACTACAAGACATAGGTTTAAAACTGTATGTTTTCCCCATTCTTTTGTTGCTAAAAAGGGTTTGTTTGGGTAGAAATAAATTGTTATTGATGAACCCAACCCCAACTACTGTGTTACTTTTATATTCTGAGTTTGTGCATTTCCAGACCAATCGCTTTAAAAATATTATTGGCTATTAGTATGGATCACATGTAACTCCTACACCTTGTAATCCCCGTTGCCTTATGTAACATTTCCTATACATTAATTTACACACTTGCATGATTTGTTGTCTCTGCATAATGTGTGTGTGAGAGATAAAGTGCTCTGCCACTGTACATTGACATGAGTTGTGCTATAACATAAATTAAATGCATGTGAGAGAGGGGCTTGGAGAGATGAGGGGCACCCTCTGAAGGTGGTAGTACGGGAAGAGGGTCATTGGGAGCCAGTAAAGAAAGTTGCCCAGGCACCACCAGCACTAAAGCTGGCCCTGGATAGTTGGTAAATTGTCTTTCCGATCACCAACGGCAGCGCTCTGCTCAATTGTAATTATAATTGCATGTATATAGCGCTCACTACCCCTGAGTAAAAGTGCTTTTTCGGCAAGTAGCACGCTACTCCGGAACTCAAAAAGGATTACTGGTTACTTAGTATAGGGAAATATGAAATCGATTTGATTTGATCGGTGGACATATTACCCTGTTATTTGGATTGTAAAAGGATAGTGGAGGGACAGAAGAGGGAAGGGTTTGCATTTATATATCGCTTGCTACCCCTGATGAGGTATTGGAGCGCTTTTTGGCTGGTAGCATGCTACTCCTGAACCCAAACAGTATTAGTGGGATTTAGTATTGTGAAATATGAAATAAATTTGAGTGGTGGGTCTGTAAGCCTGTTATTTGGATTGAAAGTGAATAGTGGAGGGTAAGAAGAAGAGGAAAGGGTTTAGAAAGTTATTTTTTCTTTTTTTTTAGTTCATAGCAGTAGGAGGGGGCTTGGGATGAGTAAAGGGGATGTGGAGGGGAAAGAGTCAGAGGGAAAGGTTTAGAAAGGCTTATTTTGGAGACCTGAATAGTAAAAGAGATATGAGATGATGCAAGGAGGGGTACAGTAGTGGTATGGGGTTTGGGATGAATGAGAGAGTGGAGGTAGAGGATATTTTGAGAGATGTAGAGGGTGAGAAATAGAGAAGTGTAGGAAAATAGCTTTGTGGATAATCTTGCACTTTTAATGCATGATCAAGAGGGCAGAATGGGTTCAAGAGATGGATGTACAGGTAATTGAAGCCCTGCGCACAAACTGCATACCGAACGGAACTTATTTTGAGCGTGGAGCGTTGCTTTCATTAGTGGATGCTAACGCAGGGGGGTAATTAACAAAATGTACCTTTGAAATGCTGGCCTAACATCCTCCTGCTTCTTTCTTTCTGCAGTCCGGCCGGCAGCAGGAAATACCTGGCACACAAGCTCCCCTGAGCCAATCACAACGCTGCAATGAGCGATGTGATTGGTCTGAGCATTGTGGATTGGAGCTCAGACTGGAACAGGAAGTCTGTGTATGTTCTTCACCAGGCTGTGTAATGCAGCCTGGTGGGGAACATGCAAAGTGCGCATGAACTGTTTGGTCGGCCCAAGAGGGCTGGCCAAACAGATGTCAAACTCAGTTCTGCGATCTCCTTGGAAGCAGATAACCTTGCCCCAAATCCCCTATACCGCTGTCAGCGACAGGTGAAAACAACTGCCACAGACTTCAGCCTGGGGGGAAATGGAAGTGGAAGACAAAACAAGAGAGACTGCCTCAGGATTCAGGTTCTTCTTCTGGAAGTCTTCATCACAACCTAAAAGAATTAGCATAAAACATTTACTTTTCCCTAGTCCTACTTTAATCAACAGATTTCCCTAATTCTATTCTAATTACCTGATTAGGACTGAGGACTAGCTTCTCTCTGTATAAATTGTATCTTTTTTTACTTGATCGACTGAATTAGAATTTTCTCTCTATTTCATATAATTAAGATTGGTATTATGAGGGAAATTATAATTGCCAAAGTAGAATGAGGAATAGTTGTAGATTTAGTCTCTAGAAAAGTCTTTTTCATAAAAGTCTTTCATGCAGTGCTTTAAGGAAGAATTTACTCGTGGTAAGTATCCTTGGCTGCTGGTTAGTTTTTAGAACGTTATTTTTGTCAGTTTTGTTGAGTAGTTTTAGAGCTTAATTCAGTTAAGAAACACTATTTCAGGAAATTCGGTATTCTCTGAGTAAATTGATGTAGCAAGATGCAGATATATATATTCACACGATGTTATGTTGTAGATCAAGATTCTTAATACGGTGGTTCAAGCTGCTGAAAACCGGATGCATAACTCTGCAATCAGAACGCAGATGAACTCAACCCAGAAAAGATAAGACACGCTTACTTGGGTAATTGGAGATCGCTTCTCTTCACCAAAGCTCGCTCTCCGACTCTCTGACAACGGCGCTCCCACGAATACAACTCCAGCACTGACCTAAGGGACTCGAAGCAGCCAGACTTGAAATTGAAATTCTGTGGGCAAAAATTATTACGAGGGTTACGTCATAAAAAGAACTCTCAGAAAGAACTTCAATTCACTAGAAGCTGGCAGACAAGAAACACTTCAAATAATCAATCAAGCAGCGCGATAATTATTTTCTCTGAAGAGGCACGCTGACTGGAACGTCTGCATGACAGGAATATTACAGTTGAAGTGTGCCGCGCGATACTCGCACAGGCGCATTGTCACTGCTTGGGTGTCTCGAGTGCAAATGCTGCAGATCGGAGCATATAAATTCTCCCTACTTCCACGGACAGAGTAAATCCACAGTCGCACACACATACACTCTTCATACGCTAGGGCCCATTACACTAACATTCCTTCTATTACTCTATCCACACTGAATATATGAGAGAAACCTAAACCAATCTGCATCTAAAGCGAGGTCAATGCGACCATAAAGAAATTGTCCTGAGTCATGATTTTTAAACATAGGGAAAACATTTGAAACTCAATAAATGACAAAGGAATAACCACCTGACACTGGAATTCAAACAAATGGTTGTTTATCTAAATTAATTCAAATGAAAGTCAATTAATAGCAAGATCATTATTCTCATAGTTACCTATTCTAGCTAAATGGGTCAGGACAGGTCTCTCAGTAAAGTCTCCCGAGTCGCCGTCCTCTCGATCAGCATCGATCCTCACGAGCATAGGTTCAGGAAGAAGTGGCCTTAGACCCTCTCTAGTCTAACATTATTTATAACAAAACTAGCGAAATAAAAGTAACAAATAAACTCTGAATGTTCGTTGAGCCGCTGAGCAGAGCGAGCAGGAAAGGATGTCGCCTGGCAACATTCAGAAAACCTCCGCTCAGGAAAAATCACGAAAATAAAAACACGGAAGAAGGAAACTCGAGTTTGCAAGCGATACATTCATGAATGCTCTTCCTTGGTACCATAGCAGAGCCACCGCAGGTTTATCTTTGTTCATTGTGGCTTTATTCTTCTCCAAGGACAATTGGAAGCATGCCCAGAGCTGCTGTCCTCACGGAAACTTTTAAATCAGACAGAGGCTGTGGTCAGGTGACTTTCAACCATGTTCAGCAAGGCCTCTCGTCACATCTCAATCACTCGAGCGCAGGCTGTAAATAGCAGCCATCTTTGTTTAGGCCAAAACGGACCATCTTAATTAAAAGAAACACAAAACAACGTTACCACATCATAATGATTATACAGTGTTAATCCCCACTAATACCCTTATGTGTATGTAATTACCTAGCCATCTGCAACACAGGAAAGCATTATAGCACGTTATTTTAAAAGCGTAAACACAAAACAAATAGCACTTTAGCAACACCTATTTAATTAAATTGCACACCAACTTAGTTCACTTATTATTTAAGCAACATATATGCATTCCCACGTGTAATTTCTCTCATTAGTAATGTTGGTTAATCAAGACTTTTAACAAAACTAATAATTAGTCATTATAAATCAGTCATTTTAATCATAACATATAGACAAAACTGGAGCTTAAAACTCAATAAATTTTCAACAGAAAACTCTGCTCCAGCAATCCCCCCTTTGGTGATATATTATCACCACAAAAACCAACCCCAAAAAAAAATGTAGTCCCAATTTTAGGAGAAATTGAAAATGTCTTTTATGACACAACATTAAACACCAGACTCTCTCTCATCATCCCTCTTTGACTCCAAATAAACACTCTCCCTCAATTCTTCTAATTCTATTTCTTGTTGGTCTCTCCTTGACCTCTTTTGCTTCTTTTCAGTATTTCCTCTAATTATTCTCTTTTTCCCTCCCCTGTTTTTACAACACAAACACCCCAATCTTAATATCAATAAAGCAACAATTACACATGTCAATGGAAATAATATTTTACCAATAATGGTACTACCTATTTTAGCAATAAAACTCCTAACAGCAACTATCTTATTAGCTATTTTAGTCCAAATACTTTCAGCTTCCAGTGGTACTAATTCTTCATGTAAACCAGTAATATTTTTGATATAGACCTTTAGATCTTTGCTTTCATCAGGAATGTAAGTGCAACAATGTTGAACTTTCAGCATTCCACAAATCCACCCTCCTTGGCCAATAGAATATCAAGGGCAAGTCGATTTTGCATAGACATGGCACGTACGGCAATCATCTCCGTATTTACCAAAAGAAACCCTCCAGCGGTACTTGTCGATAAGCGATCCACCACTGTTGACAGTTTCCGAATTCCATATGCATTTAAAGAAATTCCCACTGCTGGAATTAAAGCTCCAAAAATATCACCTACTATTTCTGACCAAGTTTCTCTCTGAAAACGAGTTAGTAAATTAATGTGTTCTATATCTTCTATCCTATCTATATGGAAAATCTTTGGAAAGACCAGGCCCACATAACACGTGCCATACCAATGGTCAGGCAACTTGTAATAAGCCTTGTTCCCACAAACATAATACACTCCTGGGAAAACTGGATCTTCTCCACCTTTAAAACCCCATCCTGTTGCAATGAAGTATGTATCATGACTCTCACTAGTCCCAACAAAATACCTATCGTATTGGGATTTCTTTCTGGTAATGCATAGTTTACCCTTCTGTGGTGCATCTAAAGCCAAAGTTGGACTAGCTCCATTCCTCAATTCCTTTCCCATCTCAATATCCCATATTGTCTCACTCACTTTATATTTCCCTGCCTTTTCATGCATGCTCATTCTCCTTTCCTCTACCATGTCTAGGAAAGCCTTCTCTTCTTCTTTCAAACTGCAAGTTAAATTGTTTCTAAAAATGTAATCTAATGTTAATTCTTCTTTCTCAATAAAAATCTCACCAAAAATGTTAGCTTCTTTAGCTGGATTCAGCTTTCTATTCATAGGCAATTGCCCAAAAATATTATCTTTGTTAGACATCTCATAATCTATTTTCCCTAACAAATAAAAAACACTACTTAACACACTACATGAAATCCCATACGTAGCTGGTAAATGGTGATAAGTAACACCTTCTGAAACGGATGCAGGTAATTGCATACAAACGTAGCAATCCCTAACTTCCATTGTCTTTACGTATTCGTACAACAACTTTGAAAAAACATTGCTAGAAAAATCATTAATTGACCTATCTTTATGTATGTAAATGTTACTAATTCTAGTTGGAACTATTTTCTGTGAATTCTCCTCTATGTTAGTCACATTTTCAGTATGTATTCCAAAAGTGTCTATTGTAACTCTAAAAGTAACTAGTAAAGCTAATACACCCCATAACAGCATTAATAATCCAGTACAGCAGCAGCACATTCTACACCATCTTTTCAAGAAGGCACATCTACTTTGATTATTCTCTGTGTTAGCCATTTTACTACTTTGGCAGTGTCTTTTGACTTAGCCTCTTCTACTCCACTACTGAAATTTAGAACTCTAGATTATTTCAAACAGCTAATCTCAGATTTTCTTCTTTTCACTCTTCTCCAAGTGACTCCTTTTGTTCACTCAATTTGGATTTTCATCACTTTTCACTTCTTCTTCAGCAACATCAAATTGTATCAGATCTTCAACAACATCTTGAGCATCTGACTCTTCTCCAATGTCAGTCAAGATAACTTTTAGGATTCCAACAGTTTTCTCCTCAACCACTTCTCGTACGGTCCCCTCTGGATTTCCTTGACTCTCTGCCTCTTCACCTTCAGACAGTGCCACGTACGTCCATTCCGGTGACCTATACTTCTGGTTAGGTTTTCTGATTCTCTTGATCTCCTGTGGTTCTTTTGAGACCTTTTGTTTTGCACCCTTTGCTTTATTCTGACTCGACACCTCGTTCACCTGTTCAGCTCTTGATGAATTTGCTCGTGTCAGTCTATATCTCAGTCTCTTTATCCTGTTAGGCCAAAGATCTCCTCTTACACTCCTCTTTGGTCTCACTTCTTTATTATTTCTTTCTCCGATCCAAGTTCTCTTTCTCAGAACTCGACCCTCTGATTTCTCATTCTCACTCTCATCTGATTCTGTTTCATTTGCCTCTTGTTCTTCAACAATTTTCTTTCGCTCCACAGTCTTTTCCACCACTGATTGAGATTTCCCTAATTCTATCCCTCCTCGGGTCTCCGACACGCAATCTTCTTGCTGTCTACTTGTCCCTTCACCTAGCTTATCAGGTATGTTCCCTACACCTCCTCGGGGGTCTTCCGCAATCTGTCCCTCTCTATCCTCTACTGACCCTGCTTCTTCAGGTGTAATCTCAAGTGGATTTTCAACCTCCTCATCTGATTCAGGTGTAGTTTCTGTGGAATTGCTCTTTTCTCTTCTTTCTTCTCTACTGCTTGTTGGAACTTCAGGCACTCTTACAGAATCCGATCTCTCCTCTGAGACTCCCAATGTTTCCCTTGAAGCCTCTCTTGGAAAGAAAAAAGAATCACCTGACTCTCTTTCTCCTTCACCCCTTTCAGGATTCTTTCTTCTTCTCACTGGTTCAGTTTATGCATCATCACTGGAATCTGACTCTTCAAAATACTCTTTACCAGTCCCATCCTTTGGATTTGGAACTCTCAGAGTATGACTCGCATGCACCCAGTTTTTCACACCGGCACACTTTACTGCAGTTGTCGTAGTCAGAATAACTTGTCTTGGCCTTCCCCACCTCGGAACCAAGCAATTTCTTCTTCTGTGTACTTTAATCCTCACCCAGTCCCCTGGACTCAGATCATGAGCTTGCTTCTTCTCAAGTGTAGTAGCGTCTTCTCCAACCTGGTGAAACACAGAATGAACTGCGTCAGCCAGGCCTTTACAGTAATCCAAAATCATGTCATCAGTTATTGTCATCAACTTGTTGACAGGCACAAATGCATGTCTCATTGCACGTCCCATTAATATTTCGTGTGGACTCAAACCTGTGGTTCTATCTGGAGTAGACCTAATAGTCATTAGCACTAGAGGCAAGACATCAGGCCATTTCATTCCAGTGGCTAAACACATCTTACCAATTCGGTTTTTGATTGTGCCATTTATCTGCTCAACAACACCAGAAGCCTCTGGTCTGTATGCACAATGTAGCTTCTGCTGTATGCTCAATGCTTCACAAATTAAACCCATGAGCTCATTGTAGAAGTGTCCACCTCTGTCAGACTCAATTGTCACTGGGAACCCATACCTAGGAATCAACTCTCTTAACAGTAACTTTGCCACTGTTATTCCATCATTTCTCCTAGTCGGATAGGCCTCCACCCATCTCGAGAACAAAGAGACTACCACTAGAACATACCTCAATCTGTTCACTTGGGGCATTTCAATGAAATCTATTTGCATTCTGGTAAAAGGACCTCCTTCTCTGCCTATTGTTCCTAGACTCACCACTGTCTTTTTCCCAGTATTGAACTGCTGACAAATCAAACATCTCTGACAGATGCTCTCTGCAATCAACCTGAACTTTGCATTGTACCAGGTTTGTTTAAAGGACCTAATCATTGCGTCCCTCCCCAGATGTCCCTGGCCATGATACATTCTTGCCATTGTCGATAGCATGGAATTAGGCATGACTGGTCTACCATCTCTATAGATCCAAACATGATCTGCTTCTCTTGGGGCACAACCTGCCTTAATCCAATCTCTCATTTCCTCATCTCCTGCCTCATCCAGCAACTGTTTCACTTCATCCCACGTTTCTAAGACATTAGTAAACATCACAGAACAAAAAGACATCTCCCTTTCTCGTGCCCTGTTAATCGAATGATTGTTCTTTGCACAATACTGTGCTATGTCATTGGCAAAACGATTACCAAGAGTAACAAAATCATCTCCTTGTCCATGAGCAGCACACTTCACAACTGCTAACTCTTTAGGCAGCTGTATCGCCTCAAGCAACTTTCCAATCACTTCAGCATTCTTTATTGGAGTCCCACTCGATGTCAAGAAACCTCTCTGTAGCCATAACTGGCCAAAATCATGAACCACTCCAAATCCATACTGACTATCAGTCATCACAGTCACTCTCAGATTTTTCCCAATCTTACAAGCTTTCGTCAATGCCACCAATTCAGCCACTTGAGCAGATCTTACTCCTTTCAAAGGCGAAGCTTCCATAACTTCTGAAACCTTGCACACTGCATATGCTGCACTCAGCACACCATCATCAGTCCTTAGACATGATCCATCCACAAACAGCACATGATCACTCTCAGGCAGTGGCAAATTTCTTATGTCTGGTCTAGGTTTTGTGCAGTAATCAAGCACATCCAAACAATCATGATCAACATCATCTCCCACATTCACATTCTCAGCATCTGGTAGAAGTGTCGCTGGATTCACATTCACACATCTCTCAAGAGTCACATTTGATGCTCCCAGAATGATTTTCTCATATTTAGTCAACCGACTATGCGACATGTACTGAGTCCTGCTTCTTGTCAAAAGAATTGCCACATCATGAGGTACGAATACCCTTACAGGATATCCCATTATTACACCCTCACTCTGTTCCAAACTTCTGCATGTAGCAGCTACTGCTTTCAGACAACCTGGCAAACCCACAGCTACAGGGTCAAGTGTCGATGAGAAGTACGCAATTGGCCTTCTCAGTTGTCCATGCTTCTGAATTAACACTGAAAGTGCACATCCATTTCTCTCACTGCAGTACAACTCAAACTCTTTCTCATAGTCTGGCATTCCCAAAGCAGGGGCTTCACACATTCTGCTCTTCAACTCTTCAAATGCTGCCATTTGTTCTCCATCCAGTTCCAATGGGTCTCTCACCTCACTTTTAGTCAATTTAATCAGTGGCTTTGCTATCAGGGAGAAATTACTTATCCACTGATGACAATAAACCACCATCCCCAGAAACATCCTCACTTCTCTCTGGGTCATCGGGGCTCTCATTCCTCTGATAATTTTGATCCTGTCATCAGTCACCTTTCTCAGACCTTTTTCAATATTGTGTCCAAGATAATGCACCTCTTTCTTGCAAAATTGCAATTTGGCTGGAGATACCTTTAACCCGCCATCTGCCAGATGATTCAGTAAAGCTATGGTATCTACTTCACAAGCTTCACGTGTCTTCGATGCCACAAGTAAGTCATCGATGTACTGCACTAGTACTGAGCTTTCAGGCATGATCAAACTCTCCAATGATTTCTTCAATAACTGATTGAATATCGAAGGACTCTCTGTATACCCCTGTGGGATACAACACCATGCTAAAATACGTTGTCCAAACCGAAATGCAAAAATCGTCTGGCTGTCATGATGCAATGGAATTGAAAAGAAAGCATGACACAAATCAATCACCGTGTACCACTCAGCATCATGAGGAATCTGATACAAAATCACTGAAGGATTTGGCACAATGGGACAACATGCCACCACAATTTTGATAACTTTTCTCAAATCTTGTACAATCCTGAACTTTCCATTAGGTTTCTTTAGCCCCATTATCGGTGAATTACACGGGCTACTCAGTAACTCTCTCAAAACACCCTGTTGAATCATCTTGTCGATTATAGGAGTTATTCCCTCAATTATTTCTGGTGTCAATCTGTACTGTGGGATATTAGGATAAACAATCCCCTCTTTCACTGAAATCTTCACTGGATCTACATTATTCATCAATCCCACATCTTCTCCAGTAAAATCACAAACCGCTGTTTTTACTGTGTGTCTCAACTCCTGAGGCAAATCATCTGGGTTAAACACTGCATATGTACCAACAATCTCACTCTCTCTATTATCTAGAGTCATCCTGTACAAAACATCCTCATCTGGTGTCTCAAAAGCTATTCCATCCGGAGTACAAAAAAGTGTGCAGTTCATCTTACACAATAGGTCCCTACCTAACAAGTTCACTGGACTAGTGTCACAGACTACAAACCTGTGCATGTCTGAAAATTTCCCTATTCTTACCCTTACTGGTTCGGTAAGACGAGTCTTAATCTGTGTATTGGCTACACCAACCACTTGGATTGCTTCGTCCGAGAGAGGAAGATTTCTAATATCTGCTGACCTGACAGTTGATCTCGTCGCTCCTGTGTCTACCAAAAAAGTAACACTCTCCCCATTTATTTTCCCATCTACAAATGGTCCCGCCTGGTCTATTTCTAGAGTTGCACCAAGTATGCACTCTTCTTCCTCTCTTCGGCACCGTCAATAGTCCCCTTCAGACTCACTCCCCTCATTCTTTAACCAGTACTGCTGTACCAGGTTAGAACGTCTCGGTTTGTTTACCTGCTCATCATTGTAGAATCCCGAGTCCTGGTTATACTTTTGGGACCCTCTATTCTGTGGCAAGGGCGGTTTTGGCTCTTGACTCTGCTGTCTGACAACCTTCTGCTGTTGTTGCTGATGATTACACCCCTCGTTCTGCACCTGTTGATTCAAGGGTTTATTTTCATTACTCACTAATGGTGGATTGGTACACTCGGATCTCCAATGCCCCAATTGTCCACAGTTGTGACAAGGGAACTTTTTCTTTGCCTCCTCTAGATTCCTCTTTCCTTTTCCTGCATATCTTGGTCTATTTCCTGGATTATTTGCCTGTTCCACCAACTGTGCTTCTTGTCTTTCAGCAACCTTCACCTGTGCCCACATTGCTTTTTCTTTCAGCTTTCTCTGTTTTGCTTCAATCTCATCACTGAAGTACTTTGCATGTCTCAAGATTTCATCAATCTTTTTACTCTGCCAATCAACTGTGTGCTCACGTATTCTTTCGCTAATTTCAGGTCTCAGGCCATATACAAACCTGTATACAAAATGACTCAAATCCTTATCACCCAGGTGTTCATCTCCACTGAACTGTTTAAAAGCCAGTATCAGCCTTTCATAAAAAGCATGAACTGATTCTTTCGCTTCCTGATGTGTTCGATCTACCTTAACCCAATCTGTCTCTTTCGGGGGTACTTTATTTTTCAGGAACACAATAACCTGATCATATTTCTTCATCACCTCTGGGTCTGGTGCTCCTGTTTTCGGATCTCTTGGATACTCCTTAGCAGGCCAATCTATAACTATTTTACACTCTGCCCACAAGTCTGCTGGAACAATTATATCAAACAGACTATTCAGGTTAATCCACAGCACTTTTGACAATTTCACAAACCTGTCTACCTGCCTATACCACTCGACAGGCTTTTCTCTCAGCCGAGGGAAATCATTCGTAAATGACAAAATATCCTGTCTAGTCCATGGGACATGTACATATCCTCCTCCAGGAATCTCTCTCATAGGATAAGCATCCACTGTTTTTTCTTTTTCTCTCATGGGAAAAGCTGAGTAAGTCCTATCCACTGAATCTTCCCTTTTCTTATACCATCTATCCTTCCACTTTTCCACATCACCCCATTTTCGCAATAAGGCAATCATTTCCTTAATCTGCCCTGTTCTGCCAGTACCATTTAGATTCTCAATGTCCTTGTCGGTGAAATCCACCCTGTAAGGCTTCTGCAAAGCTTTCACCTTATCCATGTCAACTCCTTGTTCACTCGCTATTGCTCTTAACCTGTCATGTGTACTTTTAGCCCTCCAGGTGATACTCTTGCACATGAATAACAACTCTCCATCATGATGGTTTTTCAGTATATCTGTAGGAATTGTTCCTGCAATAAGCTCCTCCAATTCTATGCGCAACCTGGCTACATCAATTGCCTGTGAATCTTTATCCTTCTTTTGAAGAACTTTCAACCAATCATTCAAATCCTCAGCTGTTATTTCTGTAGACTTTTTCACTGCACCCACTTGATCTGTCATCCTCTGTGGTTCCAAAATCGTTCCTCCCAAACAACCAGTATTCAATCCTGAATTAGACTGCACATCTAATCCTCCACTACATGTGTCATGTCTCGACTGCCTCAAATTATTTTCACCCGTCCTCATTCTTGATTCCTCCAAAGTGCAAGAACCAACCAAACCATTTCCTACATAAGGAACTGTCAAACCATTTTCACCCATTCTTTGCTTATCAAAAATAGGCACAACCGGACCTATGGTTACAGGCAACTGTAACAGCTTCTAGATTTTTCGTCAGCTCTCTAATTTTCTCAGTCAGCTCAGATGTGGTTCTGGCTAATTATCTTGTTTTCTCGTCACCGACTCGATTCTCTCTCTCTCGCTCTCTCTCTCTCTCCCTTTCCATGAAAGAGCTACCACTTTTCAGATCAGGTGTCACAACCTCAGTTTTAACAATCTGCAAAGTATCTCTTATCGGAGTAGCAACTGGCGTGCTCTCTTCTGGTTCTGGTCTATATGGAGGTGGTCTTTTGTAAATCATGTCATCCAAGACCTCATCCTCGTAATCATTAGCCCCATACCTTCTCACTTCTGCATCAGGCACCTTTTCTGTACCCTTCCTCCCTTCCGCTTCCTCAACTGTCCTCATAGGATATAATCCCTCTGCCATACTAGCATCTCGCCATCTCCTCATTCGATCATGATGAGTTTCACGATCATATTTCCTCCCGAACATATACCTATAGTTGCCTCCACTCCTCTGCTTTTCTCGCTCATGCACCTCATCTTCCCATTCCACCAACGCCTCGAACTGTGTCGGCCTTGGTCTAGGCTCTAGACAAATCATTTTTTCCCGTAAATTTCTCAACACGGCCAGATTAAATGAACCATGTTCCGGGAACGCTAAAACACCATCCTCCTTAGTGTACTTAGCCCAGTTATCTAACCATATACAGGTATGATACCCATATTTCGCAACCATGAAGGATGCAGGAGTTTTCGTCGGAGGTAGCAATTCACCTTCTCTAGTTATTATGTTTTTATCCTTGTCAAACCATCTTTTAATTTTACCGAACAAGGATTTCTTCTTCTTTTCCTCCGGTTGGTAATACATTTTAACGTTTACCAATATTCTCTAGTCCCTTCCGCAACTGTACGATCTTCTGTCCAATAACAGCGCGACTCACACCAACGCACCAATCCTGGAGCGTCTACGTCACCCTGTACTCCTTCCAATCCCTGCGCGGCTCACACCAACGCACCAATCCCAGCGCGAGCACTGTTCTGATCCACTACCCAATCAGAGCACGGTTTGTATGACTCCCTGACGTCAGTAGCCGCTGCAGACGCTTCTGCTCCTGTCTCCTATCACTCGTCTACCCCTCCTTTACAAAAGCCTTCTCAGTAGACTTCGTCTCAGATTTCACAAAATCTATTAGTTACAACATATAAACATCTCCATTGTCTGCTTCGCTAACCACAGAATAGTAAAGAAATTCTTTCTCACAAGAATTCCGCTTCTCTCTAGAACAGCGCTTACCTCTGCTCCACTACGGAATTATTTATTTCGTTGACACAGTAGCACATCCCTCTACTCTGCCCTTCTAACATCCATTAACTGTTTCCTCTAGGACTGCTCCAAAGAGTCTTACAATCAACTAAATGCTCATACATTCACACACTTTCACACCAGAAAAATGTAGCACAACCACACAGAATCCTGCCTTTCCCGAGAACAGCGAACAATCTGTCCCACTACAGAATTATAACATACGTTAACCAAGCAGCGCTTACCTCTGCCCAGTCCTTCAAACAAGCTCAGAGAATACCTATTACTTCTCCCGCGATAAGCTTTAACGGCGAACCTTACGGATCCCTGAGACTTAAGACCAGAGTTTCACAGATAACCTTCGCTACCATACACACTCCTTTTATACTGAAAATATGTCCCTAATAGTAACACACGACGATGTCACTGATTCCGAACCCAGACAATGTGACGCGCAACTTCAATTGCCACACGTTTTTCCCCGCATACGTACAGGGCCAACAATCCCGTCTTTCCCGAGAGCAGCACTCACTTCCCTCTGCCCAAGTTCCAGAAGCCGAACACACTACATAAAACTCAACACGACGACTTCAACATATAGTATTAGTACATATACCAACATCAATCAATAAATCAATAAATCAAAAGCCTATGTACAAGCAATCTATCAGATCAAGACAATAATCTAAAACCATCATACTGCTACCAGGAAACTGCTGCAGATCGGAGCATATAAATTCTCCCTACTTCCACGGACAGAGTAAATCCACAGTCGCACGCACATACACTCTTCATACGCTAGGGCCCATTACACTAACATTCATTCTATTACTCTATCCACACTGAATATATGAGAGAAACCTAAACCAATCTGCATCTAAAGCGAGGTCAATGCGACCATAAAGAAATTGTCCTGAGTCATGATTTTTAAACATAGGGAAAACAATTGAAACTCAATAAATGACAAAGGAATAACCACCCGACACTGGAATTCAAACAAATGGTTGTTTATCTAAATTAATTCAAATGAAAGTCAATCAATAGCAAGATCATTATTCTCATAGTTACCTATTCTAGCTAAATGGGTCAGGACAGGTCTCTCAGTAAAGTCTCCCGAGTCGCCGTCCTCTCGATCAGCATCGATCCTCACGAGCATAGGTTCAGGAAGAAGTGGCCTTAGACCCTCTCTAGTCTAACATTATTTATAACAAAACTAGCGAAATAAAAGTAACAAATAAACTCTGAATGTCCGTTGAGCCGCTGAGCAGAGCGAGCAGGAAAGGATGTCGCCTGGCAACATTCAGAAAACCTCCGCTCAGGAAAAATCACAAAAATAAAAACACGGAAAAAGGAAACTCGAGTTTGCAAGCGATACATTCATGAATGCTCTTCCTTGGTACCATAGCAGAGCCACCGCAGGTTTATCTTTGTTCATTGTGGCTTTATTCTTCTCCAAGGACAATTGGAAGCATGCCCAGAGCTGCTGTCCTCACGGAAACTTTTAAATCAGACAGAGGCTGTGGTCAGGTGACTTTCAACCATGTTCAGCAAGGCCTCTCGTCACATCTCAATCACTCGAGCGCAGGCTGTAAATAGCAGCCATCTTTGTTTAGGCCAAAACGGACCATCTTAATTAAAAGAAACACAAAACAACGTTACCACATCATAATGATTATACAGTGTTAATCCCCACTAATACCCTTATGTGTATGTAATTACCTAGCCATCTGCAACACAAGAAAGCATTATAGCACATTATTTTAAAAGCGTAAACACAAAACAAATATCACTTTAGCAACACCTATTTAATTAAATTGCACACCAACTTAGTTCACGTATTATTTAAGCAACATATATGCCTTCCCACGTGTAATTTCTCTCATTAGTAATGTTGGTTAATCAAGACTTTTAACAAAACTAATAATTAGTAATTATAAATCAGTAATTTTAATCATAACATATAGACAAAACTGGAGCTTAAAACTCAATAAATTTTCAACAGAAAACTCTGCTCCAGCACAAACAACTAGACCGAGCACTCAAACAGGAAACAACTATGAGCGGGTCATGACGATTATTGGCAGATACCTTCAATCCATATGAAATGGAACATAAGGAAGCCTTCCAACTGGGGCTAATTCTTCTCCAAAGGGGGTATTTAGCTGAAGGCATTTTTTCACCATGATGGACGGTTCTTTTTGACACAACACTGGAACAAGAGAGAGGGTTCCTGACAACAGTCAATGTGCACTTTTGGAGTACAAACCACTCCTTCCCTGCTCTGGCCATCCCCGCCCCACACTGCACACAGGCCGCTGACTGCAGGCAATAGGAAAAAATAGTATAATAACAATCCGTTATTGTCATTTTATTTTTCCTTTTGCTGAGTGGGGCAACGCTCCTCCGCTTTAGCGGAGGAGCCGCCCGTGGTTGCTTTTTAATTAACACTTTGTCTCTCGGGCACACTTCTCACATGCCAATCAAGTACTTGTGTTATTAATTCAATTATAGCCTGACAGAGCTTGCAGCGGCGTGTGACGTCACACATCCACGAGTCCCTCGAGCGAGCTGCGAGCAAGCAACGGGCGGTGAGTAGGGGGCTGGACAAGGATCAAACTGCCCAACACCTGCTCAACATCCGCTCAACACCGCCCCACCACTGCCACATCATCTCGCGAAACCGCCTCACCGACAGCCCCTGTGGCAAATTCGAAGCGAGTTTGGGACAGCAGGAGGCAGGCACAGGAAGCACTAAGGTAAACAGCAGGAGGGCTAGGTCTGTGGAACACCCTGCCGAGACAGAAGTGTCCAGCCTTAGGCCGGTGTGGCTTACCTCGGCCGTGGCCCCCACTCCCTACCACCAGCATATCATAGCACCGCTCCAGCCCCGCTCCCATGACCCCTGCGCTCCCAGACACGAGAGCCCAGACAGGAAAGCACAAGCGTTAAGAAGAGTTTGCGCACCAACCTTTCTGGACACAAACCCTGCCAAACACTCTGTCAACACTTCCCAAACACACTAACAGCCAGGAAAGGGGGCCTGCCGCAAGGAGCTCAAGCCGGCCGCCCCATCCACCAGAGGAGGCAGCTAGGACAGGATGTGGTTTGGGGTTGGGGAGATCCCCATCGCCGACTGCCAGCCCCTGCCCTTAGGGCATTGGTAAACCTACACACCCCAGTACCTTGGACCAACAGGACCTACGGACCCAATCACCCATGGAACAACCCTGTAAGGACTCAAATCACCAGCTGAATGACCCAGCAGGAGTCCAATACGTACTAGTCAAACAAATCCCCAATACTCAAATGTCATTAATTACACTCCGGAAAATCCGGGAAAATAAAAAAGTTGGAGAGTAGCAACTACAGGGAAAAAAAGTAAGCCCATGGCACCCAATTAGAAATTGACCATTAGGCTTCCTTTCAAGTTGGACGATAGGAAGCGTCTTAAAAAATCTCAATAACTACAAACTAGTTAGTCTACAACAGGGGCAGAAAATGACAAAAGCGAGATCAGGGAAAAAATTATTCTCCAATAAAACCTGTTCCATAAAAAGCTCACCTCAAGTTACTCAAGTCCAGCACGAGTCAACCCCCGCTTCACTCCCAACTTTCAATGCCATTACAATTCATAGGTATTTTAAGCCAACATACGCTACACAGAAAGCTTAAACAAAAGGGAAGCTGTGTAGCCATGCAACCCCGCTTGGTCCTCCCCTGGGTAAACAGGAAAATCAACCAGAAAATAAATGGACTCAGGTACAAAACTCCTATCACAGGGAGAAGTCGGCCAAAGAGAATTCTCCAGCTACCAAGAAAGAGGTCCCAAACAGCCACCAAACCCAGCACCTTTGGAGGCCGAGATAGGCTACAAACACCCTGAGGTTATAGAAATCTTGTCTGCGCTGGTTTCCCCACTAGGGGACATGTAAAACACAGCAGGGAGAAGCAAGGAACTTTCCCAGGATAGAGACAGTCACTTTTGTAGTGACTCGTTTGTATTACAGACTCCTCCTGCAGCGCAGTCTTATAAAATCACCCAAAGCTCTCCTCACTTGGGTCTGGGAGGCAACATTCCAGAGGGGGACCTGCAACCTTTTCCACCTATCTGGCGAGACTAAGTACATAACCCAATCAGGTAACCTCCAACAAAACTCTCTTTTATCCTCAATAATACAATGTTTACTGCAGCAATTAACGCCCTATCAGGACAGACGCAAAAACTGGAAATTCAAATGGACACGATCCATGTGATAACATTAGCCATAACAAATATAGCACCCACAATGGATAAGTTAGATGGTAAATTGGACGATAAAAATACAGCACACTGAGAAATGCTAATGCCTCCAAATCGTCAAGAAGTTCAGTTCTTTGCCCAAGGTTTTCTCACCATTGGTAACAGGATTGAAACAAAGTCAGGTACTGAACACAGACCATTGTGGCAAATGTCTAGAAGATAGGGCAGCTATCCATACTAAAAACAATGAAAGAGACAACACATCAGGATCAGATATTCCCCCCACCCCATCACAGCTGGCAACAGTGAGAACTCAAAATCACAACTACCAGGACCAATGTACAGATGACAGGATTCCAAACCAAGTCAAAACTCATGAAAGTGACAATACAGCAGGAGTAGACCCCCCCTCGCAACTTGTCACAGTAGGCAACAGCGAGAAACCAAAACCAAATAAAACAGGACTTGAGGACAACGGGCAAAGTTGTAACCAAAAGAAATGGCCCAATTAATCTCCTTGAAGCTACAACCGAACCTTGCAAATCGCCATTCAGACAAGCAAAGAAAAGCCTGAAGAAGCAAGTAAGAAGCACCAAACAACGGCACTGCGCAAAGGAACTATTGCTGCGAAGTGAGGCCCCAGACAGTAACTCTGGCCTAAATGTAAACTGACAACCAAAAATATCTAGGGCTCAGAAATTCTATGCAATCTTCCAGAGGGAGAGGCCTGACGCCATTTCAGACAATAACTGGCCAATTTCACCAGTAACACAGTCACTAACAACATCTCGCAGTGGGAGCAACCCTGAAGAAAAAGCGTGGAAGCTAGCCCTACAGGAGAACAATCAACCCAAGCAAACAGACAACAGGGGGAGCGATGACACAGCACTGCATATAAATCAGCAGGAACAAACAGAGTCACTATCCAATATGGACAGTGCAAGAACATCTTAACCCCAAACAAATGGTTTTGGGCTAAGGATGAACAGATCACCAATTGCGCATACCAGTATAAACAAAAGTAACAATCAACCCCTGGAAATGCATGCTGTCTCCTAAAGGAGGACCTTGTACGAAGAAAATCAGAGAATAATATCACTGTTCTCACGCCTAAATACATCTCCTGTGGAAACACGGATATATTAAATAGGGCAAATATCCTGCAGATAGCATATACCAGAACTAAATCACCTTAAGACAGATGAACTAATTTCAGTACAATTTAAGGCCTTGAGCAACAAGTTTACAAGACAATCAACACTAGTCACATGGAAAACCAGCACCCTTGCTCAAATGGTTGTTGCAGAAAAGGCCCAATTTGCAACTGAGGAATCAACGTACATGAACTTGAAAAGGAAAAATATTCACATATGCTATGGGGACAACACAGTTAAAAAACTACACAGGAGCAGAGAAAATCTATCCCAAGGAACATAACTGCAGAAGTGCTCCTTAAAATACTTCCCAATTTGAAAATACATTTCACACCCTCAAATCCTGTAACAGGGTGTAGAATTATTGTAAGGTCAAAAAAAAAACAAACAGCACACGAACAATCAGGATGGGGTGGCGAAGAACACGCCAGGATGGCAATCACTCTACTCCTAGCATAAAACGACTAAATAGGCCAGCTGGCAGAATGGACAAAACCTTAAAAGTAATATCCTTGAATGTGTACAGGTTCAAATCAATGTTAAATAACAGGGCTGCCTTTGAATTTTTCCAGACAGGGTACATATTGTACCTCCAGGAAACCTGGTTACTGTCACCATTGTCAATCCCTGGATTTGAAGAGTTTCACCTTCCAGCAAAAAAGTACAACTTGTTCGGAAGGCCATCTGGGGACCTATCTATATACATAAGCCTTGACATAATAATGCAGTCAGCAAAGTCCAGCACGAGCATGGACATGGTCCAGGCCGTCCATCTGCAAAGACTGAAAATGAATAGGTCCCCAATAGTGATTTTATTGCTGAATGTGCACTTCAACTGTAAGGAACACCCTTGACACAATAAGAAGAGGGAACTGGTCGAAACACTAGAAGAACTTCTCAGCAATCAACCAAACTGCAGGATAATAATGGCCAGCGACTTTAACACTCATAACCTTACAACAGGAAAAGACCCAGGGATCGAGCGGGAGAGCAGCTTAACTCGTTTTTAAACAACCACTGTCCAAATTCATTACCAGACGTACAAGACGCCACTTACGCCAGAATAGATCACCCCCCGCATAATCACAAATCAACTATGGATTATGTTTGTATGAGCACTGATCTCTCCGAAAGATTTTGGCAACATACCAATGTACTGGCAGAGCATGGCCACGACCAACGAAACAGAGTTTCAAGCCACGCATGGATCAAATATGTGAAAACACTCTACTGTTGGTCAATTACTCATACCCTTCGAGACAATCAACCACTTCTATTGAGCACTAGTCAGCAGAATGTCATCAGAACAAATATTATGGCAAGGCAAATAGTTAGTGAAGAAGCAAGCAAAACTTATGCTGTAGACAATTGTGTGCTAACAATATTAAAGAATACTACAAGCAATGAACCCCGGGCCTCAGCGGCCTAGTGGGACAACTATTCAAAGAGGATTGCAAGTTCCGGGAAACTATACTTACCCCGCTATGTCAGTTTTGCATGACAAATCCAATAATTCCCAAAGATTGAAAAGGCTCTCTACTACACCCTATTCACAAAAACGGGGACACTGCCGATCCCTCCAACTATAGGATGATAGCCCTTCTGGACATTAAGGCAACGGCATATGCAAGCCTTCTCCTACAAGATTTACAACATTTGGTTAACGAAGAAGGCATACTGCAGAAGTTCCAATTGGGCTTCCTGGCTGGTGCGTCAACACTAGACAATATTCTAGCCCTGGCCCACTTGATTGAATAGGCTACCCAGGAAAAGCAGCGTCCTCTTTTTGCTTGCTTCGTGAACTATTCCGCTGCGTTTGACAGCGTCAACAGGAACTTACTTCGGCCAAAACTGCAAAACTGGAGGATCTCAAGTGAGCTGCTGAAAGCCATCACTGCTCTCTGCACTAACAACTGAGTATATGTTAAACTAAACAAGAATGCAGTGACAATGAAAGTGTTTATGGACCAAGGGCTGAAACAAGGTTGTGTTCTGGTGCCTCTGCTTTTTCATTTATACTCCGCAGACCTGGGAAAGTCTATCTCAAAAGCTAACCTTTAAGCGCCAAAAATTCGGCAAACCAGATTGTTTTTCATGCAATACACAGATGACATGGTATTAATGGATCACACAAAGACGGGGCTCCAAAATCATTAGACGCACTAAGCATATATAACAACGCCAACGATCAAATAGCTAACGCTAAGAAAACAAAAGTAGTGGTCTTTGGGAAATATGCATACAAACTTAAACAACAATGGAGAATGGGCACTCTGAAAATATCCACTACATCCAAATACAATTACCTGAGGGTTTGGCTCATGAGTAACGGCAAGACCACCGTACACATTACATCTGTAGAAGCAAAAGCCAAGGCGGTGACTTAGGCCTTGTGTAAACTCAACTCCAAGTTGTACAGTCCATCCACGGAGCCAATGCGAAAGGTCATAAAATCCAAGCTACTCCTCTCGATCTCCTAGAGCCAATTAGTCTTCCCTTGGGCACTAGTCAATACCATGGAGTCTGCCCACTGTCGAGCATTTAAACTGATGTTCCAAATTCAAACCTTCGCACGGAATGCATTTGTACAGTTGGAGTTCGGCCTTAGCAAACAAGCTTATGAACACTGGGCATCCATGATCCGTTACTATCGAGGAACCTGTGGGGCACCCCCAAACTCGATGAAAGCAATTTTGAAGGAACTTTTTATAAAAGGCAAAAACCCCATGGCAGACTTTTTATCCACTGCCTGCATTAAACTAAATCTTAATATGTAAAACTGGTGCAATTTTATCCATCAACCGAGTATTTTAAAATCTATATTAAAGAAACAAGTAAGGCTTTTATCGCGGCAAGAAGGCCTGGGGCTTATAGAAAAATCTGGAAGCAATATTTAGGTCCTAGCTAGAGTTTACAAAGACAAACAAAGCTGGCCATATTTAAACTCTGCAATGAACAAACCAATCTGAAAACAAATTCTGTCAGTCAGACTTATGGTTCTGCCAACAAAAGATACAAATGCCCGTTGGAAAGCTCTTGAGAAGGTCTCCTTTTGCAAACTGCAATTGTTATGACAAAACCTTGGCTCACCTAATCTGTATCTGTCCAAACCTGATGCATGCATGTTGCACTTTATTTAAACCACTATTTTTAAAATATGGCACCCACACTTGCTCAGAAGCAACGGAACGTCATTTTCATTTGGAAACCCTATTGGAACTGGCATGGTTAGCAAAATTTACACGACAACTGCAAGGACTCCTAAGTAAAGTCCCAGCCCTAGACTAGATAAAAGTCGGAAAGCCAATATTGCGGTTATATATATTCAATCTTAAAGGTTTAATATATATAATTTTCTCTTTTAATTGCAGTGCTTGTAAATTAACCTAATGAAATGATATGTTGATGTTTTAAATAAGAAATATTAATGGTTTTGAAAGGTTACAATGTGCACGATTTTTTATTTTTTTATGATTAATGCTGCCTGAATACTCTAAGGGCCAGGTCGGGAATCCCCCTCCCTAGCATGGGGTGGAGGTCCTAAGATAAGGCCATCGAGTTCTAGAAGCTCGTAATGTAGAGTTATCTCAGTAGATGCTTTGGTGTGCATATCAGCAAGTCTTAGTGCCGGTAGGTAGGCGATTTCAAGCTCTAGCCACCTACGCCTCTCAGCCTGCTGAGTGAGGGCATGGACTGCTTAAATGTGCATTCAAAGGGAGATCGGCGGTAAATGAGGACAAAAAAATAAAATAAAATAAAGTGCACGATTTTTTAACAATTTTTATTAATTGAAACAAATAAAACGTATTCATGTCCAATTCAATTATAGTTTATTCCACATATTCTACAGAAGTTCCATATGCAAACTGAATATAAATATTCTTTGAGCAGTGTTCAAAGAGAGTTTAGAAAGAGCAGAGTTGAGACATCAGCAACACAAGTACTTTGTGTCTACTAAACATTCAGAAAACTCTTGGGATGTCCACATCTTTAAGGGAAGCATTTACCCCATTTTTGAGTCTTCCTGTGCATCTTCTGGTAAACTAAAGTTCTCCATAGTAGAGCCACCTAGAATGCATGAGATCTAAAAAGCAGGTGTAACCTTTCCATACTCTGCCATTCAGAATAAATCTAGCCTAAAACAGCCATACAGAAGCAGGAAATGGCAACAGGCCCAAACTGACAGGAAAAAACTTAGTCAATTGATAAAACAGGGTCTCACAGTGACAATTCTCTTTGTAATACATTGTTGCACATTTGTCACCTCAAGATTTTTAAATTTTTTTGTAAAATATGCATTAAAGTAATCGAGAGCCTACTCCCTCTGCATTCTCAATTTGTAGCTATGAATACATCAAGTGAAAATGTGCCTTTAGGTAGGGTATTACAAATAATTGCATTCTGAATTACTTGCCATAAATGAAACTATTCAGGTTTCCTGAACAGGGGCGAAGTTTGCAAAATGGAGAACTGAAAGACTAGATTGGTGCACTTTCCTAATTTAGCAACAATGCGAAATGAAGGCCATTGGAGGTACGGGGTGGTGCCAGCAATAAACTCTGCTGAGGAAAAAACAGCTCAGCTAGTCCCTCCATGCCCAATGTAGCAAGGCTCACTAGTAACATAACTTAAAACACCAGATGCAGATTATAACGAAAAAAGTCTTAAAACGTTGATAAAAATACCTATACGCATGCCCCCAGCATGCTACTGTACCCATACAACAGTTTTTTTTCTTTTACAGATTTATTTAGCGCAAACATGACCTAAAGGTATTGGGGAGCTTTACATGAGCACCAGTTACGTTACACAAGGACACATTCCTTAGGTTTCGCCTAGGCAGTGCTTGCGCTGTCTCTTCGAGACATGCTGTCTCCAGGTATGGACTTGTAACTCTGCCCATTTTCTGTCCATCCTGGATGAGCAGCAGATGCCTGAAGCTCAACTCAGAGAAAACAGAAGCCCTCATCCTCGGATCCAAACCCGCTGCATGGGACAACACCTGGTGGCCCCCCGCCCTCAGAAATCCATCCACCCCTACCGACCACGCTGCAACCTTGGCATCATACTCGACTCTTCACTCACCTTGAACCGCCAGATTAACGAAGTGTCCTCCACATGCTTCAACAACCTCTGCATACTCCACAAGACCTTCAAATGAATCCCCCCGACTCCAGGAAGACCGTCACCCACTCATCACCAGCAGACTTGACCACAGAGACGTTTAAGGCATGGGCAAAGTGGGCTCTTGCCCTGAGCCTCTGCCTTTTAGGGGGGCTCCTGCTACAGCTAGTTCTGTTCCGCAGAGTCTTACCCTGATGACCTTGAATGATTTTTTAAATTATTGTTGTAAATAGAGTTTTTCTATAATTTATTTTTAATGCGTGAGAGTCTATTACAGACATTTTGCAGATAAAATGTTTGTTTCATGCAGCATCCATATACCAAGTTTTTTAGAGGAATACAAGACCTCACAGATGAGAAATGGGAGGGTGTGACTGATTATTTGCTGTAATATTAGTGAGCCGCTGCTGTGTTGCAATACTAAAAACATACATCACTATCCCTGAATATCAGATGTCAACACATTTAGAATTTGACCAAAGAGGGCATGAAAGAGGTGAAACTGGATCATAAACTCAAAGCTGTTTGAACAGGGGCCCCTCAAAATACATTTGGCCCAGGCCCCCAAAATCCTTACAACATCCCTGCGGAAACACATTCTACACCGGAATCAACAAAACACTCCTCTGCAAACTCCAGAATGTCCAGAACGCCACAGCCAGACTCGTCCTCGACATCCCACGGCACGACCACATCACCCAACACCTTCGTTACCTCGACTGGCTCCCCGTCAACAAAAGAGTAACCTTCAAACTGCTCACACACGCCTACAAAGCCCTCCATAACACCAAACCCCAATACCTCAATGAAAGAATCTCCTTCCACGCCCCCAAGAGAGATCTACGCTCTGCCGACCTAGCCCTAGCCACGGTCCTCTACATCCACAGGGCCAGAGTGGGTGAAAGATCCTTCTCCTATATCGCGGCCGAGACCTGGAAAGAACCCCCCCTCTCTGCATCAGACGAAGCCCGACACTGCACCTATTCAGAAAGGATCTCAAGACATGGCCCGTCAGATGACTACAGAGCTGCTCGAACCCCTCCCCCCCCCCCGACGCCTTGAGACCCTCATGTGTGAGTAGCACACTCCAAAAATCCCTGATTGATTGGCTTCAGTCACTGTCCTCTGTAAATGGTGGCTTTTCAATGGTCAATAGGATTAGTATTCCCTCCCTAGTACTGCCTTTTCTCTTGTAACCTCCCACGAGGAGACACCCTGTTACATGTGTTGGTACTCGGTACCTTTTAATTATAACCTCAGAGCACATTTTTTTAAACCCCTTTCTTCTGTCTCCCGCAATGTTGCTTTAAAATTTACCCAGCACGGCACGCCTCAAAGGCCGCACCTTTCTTTTATTTGTTAATTACGATTGCTGAAGCGAACACATGCCTTTTTTCTGTTTATAAAAAAAGTGTTTACAATGGCGGCACCCGAGCATTAACATTAAGCATCTTAAGCTAAAGCAAGGGTGCCGAGATTGCAATAAAAAGTAATAGAAAAAAATGAACGTTTTCTATTTCTTTACTTTTGAAGCAATCGTGGCACCTGCGCTTAGTTTCAGATGTTTAAAGCTAAAGCCTGGGTGCTGTGATTCATTTGTTGCACTGCTGGCGGTCTGTAAATGACAGTGCTTTGTAAATATTCATATTAATGTCCCCGACATGCATTAGTCCCCTGAGCACATTTACCTACTGAAATATAATTTGTGTACTATTGTCATCAATGTAACAAAGCTACTTCAGGCTATTACGGTTAAACGGAATTGTAGACCATGTGATTGGTTATTATATTATAAAATAATTTATTAAAAATAAGTTATTAGAAAGGTTCGTTCTCAGGGAACGGTAGCATTGGGTGCCTCGTGCTTTGTTCCCAAGTCATCGTTTTTCTCTCTAGCCTGTTCTTAATGCCCTCTTTTATCTTTCCATGTTGTTTGTGTTCATGGCTCTCACAGTTGGAAAGCATGTTTACTACAGCGTCCTGTGTGTGGATTTTATATTTTTAGTAACAATATGACTAATATTGGTGCGCCTTATGCATCTTCTGTGCTTTCTTGGATTGTTTGTGTTACATCCTGTATAGTGCCCACCCCCCCAGGGACGTAGCTTCCAGTGGTGCAGCAGGTGCAGGTGCAGTGGCAGGGACTGATTACTGCTCTATTTCACAGGCTAAATAACGGCCAGGGAGCCACATCTTTCTTTGATCTAGGCCGCATGACACACTGGCTTCCCCTTGGTTTCGTGTGTTCAGCAGGTGCCAGGCGAAGGATCCAGAGAGTCCCATATCTCCCTGTCCATGGGCAGGGAGGTCCCTCTCTGCCCCTCAACACTGCAAAATCTCTTGCCTTCCTGGGTTGGGTCACGTCAACAGTCTCAGCAGAGCGGCCAGGCGCAGTGCATGGGTGTGTGCCCCGCGTGGACTGCCAGTAGCCCATAACACTAGATGAAGCATTCCGAGGGATGCGCGCCACCGCACTGCCCCTGCAGCTGTACCGAGGGAGTGCACCCCTGAGGCGGGGGCTGTCATCAGTTTCTTCTCACCCTGTCTCTCCATCCGCCGCTGGGTGGCACTCTTTCCTTCTCACCGTAACCTTTCAACACAACCTCCCTGTGCCCACACTCACCACATGCCCCGCCTCCTGCCCTCTCCATAAAGGTTCTAATCCTTCTCACTCTGTTGCGTAGTTTATTGCAGGCTGTCATTCTGGTTAGCTTAATTGACCCTGTTACTCTTTTTTGAGCTAGAAAATGTTAAATTGTAAGAGAAACAAATGTTTTTTTATTGTATCTTTTATGATGCTAATGCGTCGAAATAAAGATTTAAATGAAAAAATGAAATGACTCAATTCTAATTACGCACTAGACAAGAGCAATATGCTGCCTAAAAAAAATTAACAACATCCTAGAAAAAGCAAACACTCATAGGGACTGCAAGAGTAAGTAAAGCATGTGAAATGTAAGCAGGAACAACATGGTTACCTTTTTCCTTTTACACTCATTTTTTCTCTGAAATTAGTGAGTGCTTTTGCTTGAAAAGGTAAGGCCATGACTACAGGGCCCGGAAGGGACCCGTTTCAGTGCCCATTACTTATATCCTTTCAAAATATAGGCAGTATGGTTTAAAAAGACCACATTCGTAAACACACAGTCGCTGTACACATTTTGTTTTCCAATTCACCCATCAAGCAGGTATTTCAGTACCTCCAGGCAAGGTGCACTTTCCCACACAGGGAAAACAATGTTGTTCAAAGAGAGAGGAGAAAACAAAAGTATCACTTCACTGGCAAACACTGTAAAGTGGCGCTAATGTGTTTAGGTGTAAATAAATCAACCTGGCCACCTTGCAACCACTCTGTCTTGCTTTAATTAGTTATTTTTCACATTTGGAATACTTTATTTCTCTCCACCCCGAGTCTGCACTTGTGTAAGAAAAAGACAACGTTTCCAGCAAAAATGTTTTTCTTTTTTGGATCCATTTCACAGGGGAGCAAATAAACGAAAGGAGGAAAGAGAGGGTAATACCCGTTTCTTGAAGTCTCGGTTTTCACTAACTGAGGAGCCAGACAGAAAGAGGGAAGACTCGGAGGCTCACCGTGGCGTGCGCGCAGTTTAATTTACGGGGACTTGGGGAAGCCGTGCGCGCAGGAGCACCATTTTATTTGCTGAAGAGCCGTCTTCCTCCACTGAGAGTGAGGGGGGCCCCCGGAGCGTGGGGGCCCCCGCACCGCGGGGCTGCGGGGGCCTGTGTTACGCCCCTGTGCGAGACCTATTGCACGGTAAACGCAGGGAGATTGCGTGATGTGCACAGAATCACAGGATTTTGAGCCGACGCCGAGGATCGAATCTGGATCCCCAGCTCTAAAGGCGGCAGCTCAATGCTCGTCTCTCTTTCTTTCATTACCCTGTTCTTCCGAGGCTTTCAAGGTGACAAGGCAGACAACTTACGAGGATGCTGTAACTTCAGTGTACGTAGAGCACATTCTTTACTTTTGCCTGGCGAAAAAACTGATAGCCCCTCCCCACCCCATGCATGTGACGCAAAATGTTCCCATTTCCAGTTTGACTTCCACTTAGACCGCCCCCTTGGCGGAAACGCACGGTCACCAGCCTCTCCTACACAAGAGCGAAGTTAGGGAACCGGTGAGCAAAGTAAACAGTTGGGCAAAGTTCAGGTTTTGTTTGCCTGGCCCCCCTGCTGCTGCCTGCGTCGTTTAAGAAGGGAATAATATGGGCGTCGAATTAATACTACACAGAAACGGCGAGGATACCTGTTAACAACTGCTGGGTGCCCTGTTAGCTAAAGGCACAAACACACATTAGAGAAGAGCTACTAATGGATGAAACTTGCAAAGCAACAAAAAAAAAAAAGTGTAAAGCCGCCAACTATGTAAAGACTTGCCTAATTTGCATAATGAATCCGAGTAAGCTTTGTAAAAGGCGGACACTTTGATTTTTTTTTAACTCTTCTATTCTAAGTATTGGCTGTGCATGCATTACCGCCATGACCTGCACGTAAGGATTTTTTTTTTGTGGCTTTAAAAGCAGCAAGCAGGCCACCTTAAGCGAATTAGTTGTTTGTTACGAAGGGTAGTTACAGCACTGGTGAGTTTATGGTCGATGTAATGATTTTCTTTTTAAAGGTTGCTCAGACTCTTTTTTCCTGTGGATTACATGCTTATTTTGATATGAGAATTTAGCAACATTAGTAATGTTTAATAACAGGAAAAACGAGGTGATATGCCAAAGAGAAAATCTTGCTAATTAAGCTTTTTTTTTTTTTTTTTTAAGAGTTTCACTACTGGTGTTTTTTTTAAACTAAGGGGCAGATTTATGTTGCACTTGCGGCACTTTTGCGCCGTCGTTGCGTCACTTTTGTGGCGCAGCAGCGGCGCAAATCCTGCGCCATGGTGCGGGGCATTTACAAACGTGACGCATCTCCCAGATGCGTCACGTTGTAATGCCCTGCGCCACATGTAGGCGTTCCAGGGCAGGTGGGGGCGTTCCGGCGCAGGAACGCCTCCTAAAAGTGGCTGAGTGAAATCTACAAGATTTCACTCAGTCACTTTTGAGCCCATGCTGCGTCAAAACCCTGCGCCTGCTTGAAGCAGGCGTAAGGATTGACGCAGCATTGTACAGATAGGGCCCCCCAGATCATTGCTGGAGCTGCGTCGCGCTTGCGACGCAACTCCAGCAATGCGCCACTTTTCGGCACAGATGCGTCACGCATCTGTGCCGTTTTTGCCCCATGGTGCGCCGCATTATAAATGCGGCGCATCCATGGTGGCGCAGCTGTGGCGCATAATAACTGGCGCATCCCTGCTGATATGCAGGGATGCGCCAGTCGTCATAAATCTGCCCCAAAGTGTTTGGATACAGAAGGTTTATAGGTATCATTATATCGACGAGTGTACCAGTGATACAACGTTGATGGCATTTTCGGGACATACAATTGCAAGCATAATATGGTAACATTTACGATAAACATGCATTAAAAGCTGTCCTATATAATATTGTATGTCTGCTGTTGTTGGGCGCATTTCTGTTGCATCCTCTTGGGTTCATTTGTCTAGGGTCGAGAATATGAGGCAGGTTTGACGTGAGTGCTGTGTTACATATATCAGTGCAGGTTATTCCTAATGTCACTGGATTGACATCGGGGTTCATGGGGGGATTGTTGCGTTGTCGAGCCCTGTTGGGGGGTACTGTTTCTCATGTTTAATTTTGTTTCCACATACGCTAAATATGTATGCCAGTCCATAGGAGTTGCAGCGGAGGGTGTGTGTGCCATGGTACATTGGCGTGTCTCGTGTTCCGCCACCTGTGCCCGCGGTGGTCGGTGAGCCATATAGTGATACAAGGGGTGACAAGCATAACGTTTTGTCATGCCTAATATAAAGTGTATTCCCTGGGCCGTGAGCGCCTTTTCCGTTGCCCCTGATAATATCGTGGATATGTCTGCCCAGTGTGTCGCTATTTAGTGGCATGACCAGACCATGTCGGGGAATGTAGCCTCTGGATTCTGGCAACGGGGGTATATGTCAATAGATGTACCATACATTTGTGCCAGCCTGTGTGAAGATAGATATGAATGATTGAGGTTATTAAATTGAGTGTATTTTATGCAGCCATTGTTTTTTTGTGATCAATAGTGCATTTTCCAAGTCCCAGTACTCGCGCAGTGGCATCAACATGAGCAATGCTTGTGGCCTAAGGGAATTTTGCGGTACAAAAGGGGGTGGTGCTGGACGGAGTATCAGAACCAATCAAACACTCACACCCAGTCAACAGATCTGGGTTTGATCATCACCGTTCTTTAGCCCACTCTGCCACCCCAGTTCAGACATGGCCATATGCAAATCAGTCTGACCCTGTGCCTCATGGGAACAGTCCAGCCTGAACTGCCAAGCCATGCCTTCCCTGGACCGGAAACAAGCTTCCTAGGACCGGTTTCTGGCATTTCAGCTGTCTTCAGCCAGGCTTGCTTGAATCCAGTGGCAAAGTGAGCAAGGGACTCAACGTCTGAGCATACCCTGCCACCTTAAGGCGAACAAAGCGGTACAAAAGGTGGTGGTGATGGACGGAGTATCAGAACCAATCCTCTGGTTCACACTGTCCTGTCTGCTCCCTGGTATACTAGCAGAAGTTTGGGAGGGCAAGGCGTCACCTAGGGTGGTGACTGGCTGAATACGATGGACATAATCCGACAAGTGCTATACACTGATAACTGGGTGAGAGGAAGTAAGGCGGGCTTGATAACTCTTACTTCCATCCGCAATGGCACTTCTTGTCAGGAGTGGCTTGTCAATGGTATTGCTCTTCAGCCAGTCAATGTCAACATTGAACCAATACCAAGCTAATTGTTGTAGGTCATCCTGGGCGCATATACATGAAGGGCTGGACGAGGCAGGTACCACGGATACTGGGTCCCCCTCCGAGTTGCAGACTCAGCAGGACAGGCTAACAGGTGGGCAGCCGGTCGTAAGCCACCCTGGGAAGGGTGGTGTAATTGTGCAGGCACTGGAACAGCTGCTGTAGAAGCAGCGGCCTGGGTAGGTGGGGGGGTATCTCCCCTCTCACCACTGGGGTCTGACAGCTGGGAGGCAATGATTTAACTTTCCAGGGTAGGAGGGTCTTGCTGCCAAAAATGAATTAAGTTAAGCATCCATCCCTGAACAGAGGGGTTTTGGGTTTTATCAGTCTTAAATCCACGGGGAGTTTAGAAAGGATGGGGGCACCTGCCCAGAAGGGGCATGCTGGCCTCCGGTCCTGTATGGGCTTGGACTTGTTTTGGCTGGACCGGGGAGAGTCCCGGTAATCAGCAGGATGTAGGTAAAGATGCCTACCTTGGTGGGGGCCCTGGTTGTGACGGTGGCCACCCCCAGAGCTGTGGAGGAGTTACAGGGTGATCCAGAGTCTGCAAGGTACAGAAGGGTACTACATGCAGCAGCACAACAGGGTGCTAAGCCAAGGATACCCAGGGATGTCTTAGTGTTGTCCCCTGGAAGAGCGATGGCGCCCCGTTAGTCCTACGGGCGATTGTGGGTCTGAGCCTGGAACATTCTGTCCACCTGTGGGGGGGCGTGAGTAAGGGCGTGGACTGGCGGTCCACTGATGGGAGAGGTGGCCCCTCCCAAATTTGTTAACCACCGATTGGTGACAGCCACGGTTTAATTTAGCTCATCAGGCGGGCAGGCGGCATAGGGGCTGGCCTACCCTTGGATCGCCCGTAAGATAACCCACCAAGTTGGCATATTTGTTATGCAAATAAACCTGCAGCAATTTTCTCCACTAAAAAAGGTGCCGTGTGGTTTATTTATGTATTTTGCTGTACGGAAACTGAGAAGGTGTCTTGTGGTTTATTTATGTTGCTGTGTGAGAACTGAGGAGTGTTGCCGATATTGGCACTATGTGTGTGAGGAGTACCTGTAGCGTGTTGGATATTGTAAGTTCAGCTGGCTAATTCCCCCCACGTCTTTGTCAATTGGCATGTGAGTGTTGCATACAGCAAGATGGTCTCAGCGGAGACCCCTTAATCATCAGACAGTGTTTCAAAGTTGCCTAAGTTTAAGTCTGTGTAAAGGTTGCCTCAGGTGTTGATGCCAGCGGCTGTCCACTCTGCCATTTCTGGCCTCTTGATGCAGGTGTATGTGCCAGGCGTTATCTCAAGAGGGAGATCTGGAGCATAAGGCGGGGGTCCATGTCTGCCAAGTACATGGTTCCTCCGGCCTCTGCGAGCCGCTGCCCTCAATATATTCCCCAGCATCCTCCGTGCTGATGTTTTGGAGCTGAGCAGCCACTGCAGCATTTCGGGATGTCGAAGACCCAGAGTCCAATGGTCAAATTCGACAAGGTTGCGGCCAGCCAACCAGTTCATAGGCCATTGGAGCTGTGCCGCCACATAATAGTGCTCGTAATAGGGTGCCTCCAGGCCTCCCTCCGAGATAGGGAGGTAGAGCTTCAAGAGGGCGACCCTGAACCCTGGATTCCCCCAGACTAAGTCTGTGAGGAGTGACCTCAGATCTCTGAATACTTTGCTAGGGAGATGAAAGGAGAGGGCTGCAAAGAAATAGAGAAACCTAGGGAGTAGGATCAGTTTAGAGATTGCAATGCGGCCCATAAGGGATAAAGGCAACTCAGTCTACAATTGGAGTGTAGCGCGGGCATTAGCGATCACCCTACCCAAATTCTTGTCTATCAGGTCTGTCTGCGCGTGGTATACTTGCACACCCAGATACATGAAAGAATCGCAGGACCAAGCAAGTGGGGCATTGGGTAAACCCGTCCTTTGTTCTGCGGACAGGGGTTTCATTGGAAATAGTAATGATTTATGCCAATTCACCTTCATGCCTGAAATGCACCCATGATTATCGAGCAGGCTCATCAAGTCTTGTAGAATTGCCTGTTGACCACATAAATAGACCAGCGCATCGTCTCCTTATAACAAGATGATGTGCCATTAATTGTAAGTCCTGATGCCCCAGTCAACAGCTCGGCTGTGGAGGGTGCACGCAGATGGCTCCATGGCAAAGGCAAAAATAATTGGTTATAGGGGGCAGCCCTGTCTGGTGCCCCGCTCTATCTCAAAAGGTTTGGAAATTATCTGGCCTGTCTTCACCCACGCACATGGAGTGGTATACAGCAGATTCATCCACCGCAGAAACTGAGGACCCATGCCATATCCTGTCAAAACCATGTGCTGATAGTCCCATCCCAGGGTGTCAAAAGCATTCTCGAAATCCAGGGATGTTATCCACACCGGGTCCACCTCTGTTCGCGCCCAGTCCAGCAGCAAACAAGACTACGGCGTTTAAAGCCTGTGGGCCCGATTCACAGAACTAACTTAAGACAAAATCCTAAACTTACTACCATTTTAGTATTCACAGAAGGCACTTACTCATTTTGGTATTCACAGAAGGCACTTACTCACTTCGGTATTCACAGAAGTTAGGAGTTCTAACTTTAAGACTCCTAAATGCCTTCTGTGAATACCGAAAGTCTTAAAATTAGGATTTTTCTCAGTTTAGGAGTCCTAACGATAGGACTCTTAACTTTACTACTACTAAACTGAGAAAAATCCTTATTTTAATGCTTTCGGTATTCACAGAAGGCATTTAGGAGTCCTAAAGTTAGGAGTCCTAACTTTACTACTACTAAATTGAGAAAAATCCTAATTTTAAGACTTTCGGTATTCACAGAAGGCATTTAGGAGTCCTAAAGTTAGGACTCCTAACTTCTGTGAATACCGAAATGAGTAAGTGCCTTCTGTGAATACCGAAATGAGTAAGTGCCTTCTGTGAATACCAAAATGGTAGTAAGTTTAGGATTTTGTCTTAAGTTAGTTCTGTGAATCGGGCCCTGTGTTCGGGCCTGGGATAAAGCCATTCTGGTCAGTGTGCACCAGAAACTGCATGACTTCGAGGAGTCTGTTGGTCAGCACTATGCCCAGTATTTTATAGTCCGAATTTAGATGGGACAGTGGGCGATATGAGACCATCAACAGTGGGTCTCTGCCGGTCTTAAGTAGCACCACCAGTACTGCCTCTCGAAGGGATGGTGGTAGTACACCACGGTCAAACGCCTCTTGATAGAGGCGATGTAGGCGTGGTGTCAATTGAGCGCTGAACGTAGTATAGAGCTCTAAGGGCCATCCATCTGCCCCCAGGGTTTTACCTCTTGCCAGCTGCTTGATTGCCTCAGTAATTTTATCTATCGATATGGGTGACTTAAGGGCATCGTAGTATGTCTGTGGGATCTCAAGGAGGGCGATACGTCCTAGGAATTGTTGTATCTCCTGCTGATCAAGGTGGACAGGGGCTTTATATAACGTGGCAAAATATTTATGGAAGGAACTATTGATCCCTTCTTGCATGTTTATCAGTTGTCCATTGAGAGCATAAATGGCTGTTATAAGGGTTTGGGACATTTGATTTTTCAACATCCATGCTAGCATCTTACCCGCTTTATCACCCTCAGTGTGTTGTTTAGCAAGGTAATGTGTGTTGTCCAGGGCACATAGTCAGTCCAATGCTGTTTTGTGGGATAACTTCGCTTTGGATAATAAGGATATAATGTGTGTGTCTGTGATGGAGACTTTCAGCTTCTAAATCTTGTGGCTCTTTAGTGAGGGACATGCGCAAGCCGTACACAGCTTTCATTGCATGCCCAGGCAAAACTACCTTGATGAATCCCCTTCCATACCGGAATGGGATGCCATGCCTTCATTGGTTTGAAAGTATGTCTTGATGGATTGTGAAAGGGAAACTTGCAGGGCAGCCTCTTTAAGAGCCTCTGTGGGGAGACGCCACATCCGGATATTGGCCCTGGGAGAACCCCAAGTTAACTGCAACTGCAGAGTTCTATGGTCCGAAAGTGTACAGGCGAGGTATTCTGCTTGGGCAACCATGGCTAGAGCTGCAGTCGAGCAGTATATTGCATCTATTCGTGTATGTTGACCGTTTAGCCTCAAGTAGTGAGAGAACTCCCACCCTGTGGGGTATGTGCTGTGCCAAGCATCAAGCAGATGCATGTTAGCAGCCAATGCCAGCATTTGCTGCAATAGGGGAATGGATTGTGCCCCAGGAAGTGGTGGGCGTAACTGGTCCAGGTCAAGGTCGGGAGTGTAGTTCTAGTCTCCACCCCAATATGTGGGGGCCAACGGATCACAAAGTAATGACTGGGACAGTGTGTGTAAATATGCAGACTGGCCTGTATTTGATGCATATAGTGATATTTGCACCATGGAGAAGCTGTCCAGGAGTCTCTCCAGTATTGCGTAGCATCATTTGTAGCTGTGTGTGTACGTGGAGTGTCTGTAACGGGGTCCTGGGTGCCACCCAAATCAGGGTGCCTCTTGCATATCCGGAGTATGTGGTCCCAACTACTGTGCCCCTTGTTTGCACAAGGATGTGAGAGTTTGCACAGTCAGATGTGTCTCTTGGCGGAGCTCCATGGAGACCCTACACCTGTGCAGGTATTGGTATACCCTATGTCGTTTGGCATGTCCTGCTAGCCCTTGGACATTCCACGTAAGTAAAAGCATTTGGTTACCCTGCATCACTTGCATTTGTTGTGTTTCACCTGATTAGTGTTATCGTTGTGCTGGTCTGTGAGGACCAGCTGTAGGGGAGACAGAGTTTTATGTGCACACATTGCTGTGTTAGCATAGGCGCTTTAGAAGTTAAACACCATCTTGCCACTTTTCAGCTTTTTGCACACAACACTACAGGTAGCTGTTATTACAAGTAAAACTGCTTGCTTGCTTTTTCTTCACATGAGAACGGCCTGTTGTTCACATCCCTAGACGTGCTCCGCGACCTTAGTCTGAACACTGTGTGCAGAAGCCGTCAAGGTCAAATAACAATGTATGCTGTTGAATTCAGGTTGATCGGCCCACGCTCTAGACACAACAAGCACTCCGCTGCAAATATCTGAAACTCTGGAGCCTTTAATATTGCATTTGCATGCATGATTCAGGCACTTGGAGAAGACCTTTCCAGACACAGAGAGCGAAACTGGTCCTGTGATGTGATTCACCTAAGCTGATCTTCGAGGTATGGGGTTCCCCATTCAAACCTAGAGACCTTCTATTAGTTTATAAAAACTAGTTTACTGGCAAAGGGAGGGTGGTTCACAAAGTATTATAGGACCTGTTTTCCACTATCATTTTTAATATGATTTCTCTCTTCATTTTCTATGGAATTGTAACAATGCTGATGGTTTTATTTCTAATCATTTGTCTGTTTATGTTAGCAAAAGTACTGCACCTTAGAGCACATAGTTAAAAATAAACATTTTAAACTATTCCGTGTCTCTGATTACTCTTGTTGTGGACTGATATGAGAATAATAACGAAAAGGTGTTTCTGAATCCCACCATTCCTGAGAGTACTCTAAGTCGCTTGTTCTGGGTTGTCTAATCATTGGTAGCTTCGAGATGATATGGAGAACGAATGAGGCACTGATGCTAGTCGGAACGGGGTTCTGGGTACTGAGGTGAGTTTTTGGTACACCACAATTCACTGAGGTCCTGGTTTCCTGTGCATAGTTCTGTGCAGGAGCAGAATCCCCGTATCACAGCCATACGAGTATAACCGGCCAGTAGAGACCGGAGTCCCATGTGACAATGCGCTTGGAGTGCATTTTGTGTACAGCATGTATAGCTTATTAATCTGGATAGAACGTGTATAAAAATTTTGATATCCAACTCCCCCCTCCCAGGCCAGCCTGCCAACTGGCAATTGGCCAACCGCATTTAATTGTGAAACGTAAATGATTATAAGATAACAATGATAAAGAGAAGTTCAGAAGAAACGATGAAGAGAGAATAGACATTGAAAAAATGGTCTAGGTAGTTCTGTATCAGACACTTATCGTGAGTGGGGTGTGTAGACATGACTGATTCAAGAGGCCTGCTTTGATAGTCGGAGCTTGCTTAGGCCAGGATTTGTCTAGTGTTGCAAGTCTTGGTCTGCAGTGTCAGATTTGTTCGCAGTGATGTCCTTCCCCACATTTGAGTGAGCATTTGAGACGTGCAGCATTGGATCACATCAAGTCATTTGCAGTCTGTGGGGTCACTTCGGGGCCACCTCCGAGCACCGCCATCCGCTGCGACTCCGTTAGGTGGCAGGCGTGCTCTACAATGATGTCTGTTTCTGATTTTGAGAGCGGAGTGGATCCAGCATTTGTATGTTTCTTCGCGCTCTGACCGCCTGTGCTCTCTTTTTCGCTGCTTGAGCTTTGGTGAGGCACCTCAGATGGCCGCCACTGCGCATCCCACATTGCCCATGGGGTTGCTATTTCCGAAGGGGACTGTCCCTGCCCGTGGGTTATGTGATAGTCTGTTTAGTTGCATCCAGCTCCAGGCCTCTTCCGAGGGAGGAACAGAATGTGGATTTCTCATTGTGCTGAATCCGCAGAGTGGCTGGGAATTGTAGAGCATACTTTACTTCATGATCCCTCAGGCATTTTCTGACTTCCAGAAAGGAGGAGATGCGGCACTGCACCAACGATGTGCACATTGTTCCTCCAGGACCTACCTTCCTGATCTTGCGCTGTTTCTTAAGTGCTTCACCTCACTTTGTATTGACTTTATTTGCTCTGATGTTGTGGCTAGCATAGGTCTTATAGTTGCCCTTGATGACTCAGTTTTATGCCTTTACATTACATCTTCTATTTTGTCTCACTTTATGTTGGGTACCAGAGAATTGGATAGCCTCAATGTGCCCCACCAGCTACATCGTCCTCTGCGCCTTAGGGGTCTAAGCCTATTGAGTCCTGTAGGTTACAGGTGGGGGCAGATTACACGCCCTGGGGGGAGGAGTGTAGGTCAGGCTTCTCTTCACCCGCCTACACTATCATGCACAGTCCTGGTTGCACCGACATGCACTACCACTTGATAAGGGGCTCCCTGGGCGCCGCAGACGCATACCGCCCTCCGCGCCGCACAGGTCCCGCTCCTCACCGGATGACGCCTTAGGTAGCGGCAGCCGCTTGGGCCAAGTAGGCCACCCAGAATCCAGACAATCTCGTTGGGGCTCCCAGCCCAGTCCAGACACGATCACGGTCCAGATCTGCACCACTTTGGCTCGCCAGGGCGTGCCAGCCTGGTATGGGTGCCCACCGTCTATTGTGGTCCGAGCTGCGCTCTTTGTGTTCTGCAGAGGCCACACTGGAGCTGCGCGTCCCATCACAGAGCCAAGGGGATCGGGCCTCGTCCGCCGAGCTGGCCTGCCTCTAAAATGACAGACCTCGTCCCACGGCTCCAGGAAACCAAGACTCTCGCAGCGAAGTTTGCGGGCAAGTTATGGTCACAGTACAGGATGTTGCAGCAGGTGCTGAGCAGAGCTATGTACAAAGCATCCGCTGCAGCTGCCATCTTGGTCACTGTCAACAATCAATAAGTTAATAAAAGAACTTTATATGCTTTTTGTTTTTTGTCTGCACATTTTTTAACTGCTTGTTACATTGCAGCTGAGGCAGTTAAGTTTGCCAAACTACTGATAGGTATAAAACAGAAGTAGTGCGGTGGTTAAGCTGTCTACTTTCAAAGTATATTTTTGGGTTCTAAATGTGTAATATTTAATGCAATTCGTAAAAATGCCTAAAATGGCAGTGCTTTTTTTGTTGAAAGAAAATTAAAAATCTGTGCCTAAAGTTTTTGTTCCTAAGATTGCAGCTGGTTTTATGGAAGTTTGGGGAGCCAAATACCAAGGCTGTGTTGTGTTTATTGTAACTTATGCCTCTTTAATTCACCACCAGACACTTCCTGTCTCTATCACTATAGTGCGTTCTTTTTCATTCTGGCTTTCATTCTTTGTTACTGGTGTTCTAGCATTCTTTTCCTCTGTTTCTCCTTTTGCATTTTTCTTCTGTTTCTCTGCATCAAAGTTAGATGAGGAAAGATGAGTGCCAGTCTCCGAAAATGAGTGGCGGTGGGCCAAACCTGCGCTCGCCACAGCTCAAATTAAGCACTGGTCATTACAAAATATAAATATGTAGTTGCAGTAGGCTTAAAGCAGTCTTCTTCATTTATATGCTTGTTGAGAGGTTTTTTTTTTTTTTAAATTAAAAAAGTGATCACATTATCTAAATGAAATTTAAGAATCCAATATGAAGTGGGCCCCAGAAGTTAAGGTTTCACCCAAAGCATGTTTCTATGTCTGTCCAAGAGCTAGCATGAAAATATTCTTGAGTAAAAATATATCCGTACACAAAGGTGCATCACGTCAGCCGTTTTCAAGGTTTGGCCTCTTAAACTCAAGTCACTCATTATGCTTGCATCTACTAAAGCATGCAGCATGGCCCTCCTCTTAGGACCTTGGCTTTTTGTCATTGTGAGTGACTGCTTTTTGCCTAATTACCCGTGCACAGCTGGCTTAGAAGTCTACAGAAGTTCCAGGGATTGTTCAACAATACTTTACTTAAGCAGTACTATTTCTTTACTTTCTATTATTTAGTATTAAACTATTTTTCTTAAGTCCTTTTCAGTGGGCCTAAACTGTCTTCAGGTTACTGTAATTCAAACCCTAGGTACCTTTACTTTGCTCACATAGGAAATGCATATTCTGGTGAAGTGCACTATAACCCTTTCTATGCCTATAATAAGTGCTCATGAAAAACATTTGCAGCAGCTTCTCGACACTAGATCGGTAGGATTTGCCAATGCTTGTTTAATGCTAGTTAAATATAAGTAGGGGGTTTGTTTCAATATACAAGAATACATAGGCAAGGCAGAAGATTAGATGTATTAGCTAAATTGCAGACTTGTAACTTACAGCTTGGGCTCTGTTCCTGACCACCACATGTCTATAAGTCGTGTGATTTTGGGCAAATAGCATCACCTTGTGCTTAACGTCGCGGATTTATACAAAATGTGATTGTAAATAAGTGAAGTGTATTGCTACTGGAAATACAAATCCCCAACTGGTGTTGGCTACTCTTTTAGTATCTTGATAAGTGTGTGCCGTATAAGTGCCAATTCATGAAACTGTGCTAATATTTAAATTAAAGCTTTCTTTAAATATCCTGGCAGAAGTGGCTTACAATAAATTGTCTGACAAAGTGGACTATATATTTGTACTGAAGTGGAATAAAAGTTAGAAATGCAGTTTAACAGACATTGGGCACAGAAACACAATAGGTAAGTGCTGAAGACCACTTTTTATAGACCTGGTCTGAAACATTTAAAGATGTTCCATGGCATACACAACAACCTATCACTTTCTGGGGTAGTTTAGTCTAGATGTGGGGTTGGGGATTAGTGTAATTGTAAAGTAATTTATCTAATTGCTTTAGCAAAACAGAAAATTGGTTCAAATAGGTTGATACAGTGTCGCATACCCCACAGTTTACATAGCATGCATTTTTGATGCTCCCATTTTTTGACCTCCCTATCCAAAATACACAGGGCCTCATTTATAAAAAGTGACGCATCACTGCGTGGAAACAGTGATGCGCCACTTTTCACTGCGCCCTCCCTGCGACTCCAGTGATGCGTCATATTTACAGTATGACGCATCATGTCGCAAGGAGTCACAGATACGTCAGTATTTCTGATGTATCTGTAGGCGCAAAAGTGACGCATCGCTGGAGTGTGTCACAAAAGTGACGCAACTCCAGCAATGTGTCCTTTCACATGGGGCAAGCCCCATGTGAAAGGGCCTGCGTCAGTCTTACGCCTGCTGTGAGGCAGGCGCAAGAAATTGACGCATTTGCACACTAGAAGTGGCGCAGTGAAATCTCGTAGATTTCACTGCGTCACTTCTACGACCCTTTGTTGCGTCAAAACGCCCCCCTTGCATACATTATACCTGGCACAGGTATAATGTGGCGCAGGGGTTTACAAAGTGACGCATCTACCTAGATGCGTCACTTTGTAAATATGGCGCAACATGGCGCCGGTTTTATGCCACTGGTGCGTCACAAAAAGTGACGCACCGGCGGCGCAAAAGTGACGCAGAGGCTCATAAATGAGCCCCACAGTCTTTTTATACAGCTTATGTCCTCTTACCAGCATCTACTTCTTTGATCTAGAAATCATAACCAGAATACAATAAATACATAAAATAAAAATGCAAGTAGAAAAAGTAACAAAGTATACATTATATAGCACGCTCTGCAAACTGCAAGGCAGTTGAATGTGCCTGCCGAGAGTGATGCCAGAAGAAACTAAAAAAAAAAAAAAAAAAAAGAAATGTGCAGACAAAATTTGTAGGTTGTGGAATGGTCTTATGTTAACCTTTTTGACTGGCGTATGGGTGCATTCCCTTCTGCAAGAGGTTTTAGGAGAAAAGTCCTTAGATCAAGGATCTCCAAGTTAAATAGTTTTCGAGGTTAAACGATAATTTTACAGGTGAGCATTTTGATGCAAAATCTCCTTTTGCTAGATATAATTGTACCCTAAATCAATTGAAACCATAAATATTACAGGACACCTGCCAAAGGAACAGGGACTTTCCCAAGAGTTTTCAGAGTTGAAATGATAAGATGAATGTAACACTACTCCAGGAAGCTGGGGCATGCCCCTTAAAATAATTCTCTATTCTAACACGAGAGCTAATTAGTTTATTACATTTTTCTAAAAACTATTTCCTCCCTTCAGAGTTTGCATTTATATAAGAAAGAAAATGTTTACTTTTTGGGAAAAGAGAACCTTTCAGCTTAGTTTGTTGCAAAGACGTGGTCATTTTTTGCATATTGGTCAGGAAGCACTGGTGAATTATCTCTGTCTGAGCTGCCAAATGTCTATGGTCAAACTGCTGACCAGGCACGATAGTCTTAGAAAGTGTGGGGGGTGGATGTGATATATGCCCCATATTTTGCAATGATTAGGACGTGGGGGGGGGCAAAAGTTGGGAGGGGGGAAAAAGCGACGACCCTGAAGTTTTAAAAGAGACAGCAATGTCACAGTCCCTGTTTAAAGTTAATTCGTTTTTCAGTGCATTAAAAGCATGCGGACCTAAAAACGAATTAAGTTTAAATGAGCTACTGACTTGGTCAGCATGACTCTTTAACCAAATGCAAGAACACAACCCCTGTTGCTCTAAAAGGGCCTCTGATCCCCAGCTGCCTCTCCTGTGCTGTAACTGGGCTGTTAAAGCTTCCAGGACACAGTATTCTTATCTGACGAGTCTGGTGAACTCGAGTACTTCACAGGCCATACAAAGTTTTTAAAAAGTAAAGGAGGATTTGTTTGTTTTAGATTTTGCCTGCACAGCACTTGCGAAATCTATTGTATTTAAGATATCTTAAAAGGGGCTTCTCTTATCAGTTCCCAGGGCCAAGGTACTCATCCAGATCCGCTTTAGCGGGTGGTACTTTTTTTCTTACATTAAGGCGGTGCAGATTGTACTGTTTATAGATACTTATCTTCCCCTAGCTGCATGCATTTACGACACTTCTCTGCTACTAAAGCTATTCACACTGTTTAAGCCCCATTCCCTGTCCAGGCTTCAGGGACTGTTAACTATAACCTAAGATCTCTGCCCATGGAAAATGCAGACAGCTTCTAACCATATGCGGGAACGCTTGCTTTTTTATTACTTTATATAAAGCAGATGCTTTAGCCTTAGAACGTTTGTGGCATTTCCTGTTCATGCATTAGTACCTTTCTTTGCACTTTGTAGGTATTATCAGATCTATTTTACTAATATACAGGCAGCCACATTTGCAGTTAAAAGGGGTTTCATTTATATGGTGCTGCAGGTGCAGTGGCATAGATTGATTTTACATCAATTATATCACTTCCCTCTTTCGTTTAGTTTTTCAAAAAATTTCTATTACTTACCCACACTTTTACTAGTATCAGTACAATATATTGCCTTTTTGTACATAAACAAGTCATAACTCTTTAACAGATTTTCTGTAACTTCTATTGTACAACTACTCAGCAAGCTACTAGTTACTACAAAAAACAGCCTTTTATGAATCATATAGGCGAAACATCATGCATTTACCAATGCTTGCTTTTTGTTATTGCTTCTTGTGCCTCCTGCAGTCTCACGCTCTCTTCAACCCACTTGCAAGGTGTCAAAGGTTTGGTAGGGTCAGATAAACAGCTCCCTTAGCCTATCTCTCCCCATTGGGAAATACACTGCTTAGTACCTTGTCACAATCCTTTTTTTTTTTTAAAAGAAACTTTATTTATAGATTTTATCAAGAACAGACAGCGGCATACCGCACCGGGCATAAGTGGTGCTGGAGATGCATGTAAAGGCAAGTAGTTGCATGTGTACATTCAGATATACACTTATCAAGTCACGAGGTGTGGTAGTCAGGCAGTATGTACAATGTTTTGTAATCTGCATATTCCCTGGCCAGTTTGTAAATCAGTCCGGAGGGCGGCAGCCACATGTCAGCAAAAAAGAAGGAGAAAGTAAATAGAATAGAGAAAGATGTCTAGAGTGAGGATAATCTTGGGGAGGAGGGAGGTAAAGGGAGAAGGGAGGTAAGGTATATCTCTCTGGTCAAATTGGAGTAAAGGGTGCACTGATATGTGGGACGCCCTCCCCTTACTTTGCATGCATCCCCATGAACGCTTATACTGTGGAGGCATGTGCACGGTCAACTGAGTATGTTCATAAAAAACCTTGCAATGGTTCCCATATGTTATGAGGACGCACCTGTGCAGGCATTAGTTCCCAAAACTCTGACAGTTGGTTGTGGCAGAAAGCAGCATCCCTAAGCCATTCGTCCCTGCACGGCCTACGCTTACGGCCCCAGCAGATAGCCACATGCCTCTTAGCCAGTAGCAGCATCATGGCTTCCAGTCTTCTGGTGTCTGCTGGAAGGTTCTTAACATATGCTAGCAAGGCAGTCAGCGGAGAGTGCTCCAGCCTGCACTCCAGCATTTCATCGAACGCATCAAAATTGTAATCCCAATATTTTGCAACGTCCCTGCATTCTCACGCCAAGTGCATGAAGGAGGCCTCGGGCACTGCGCAGCGGACGCATCACACATCCATGTGCAACCCCACTTTGCGCAGCCATTCATGGGTCCTATAAAGTCTGTGGAGGTATTTAAAATGAATGAGCCTCAATCTATAATTGGGTGACATATCTCTTGACTGCGTGCAACAGTAGGCAATGCTGGGTGTCTAGTAAGCGGCACTGACGGTGCAAATAAAGTATCCAGCTGTGCTCTGCGACGAAGTTGCTGCCACGCCCAAACCGTGCAGCCTACTCTATCAAACCCAGACCGCGGGTGGTCTTTGGACAAAACATTGCCATGTGTAATGGGGTTGGGCCTCCTTGGTCACTTTCGGGGAAAGTATGTGCCATAAATTGAGTTGGATATATCCAATGAAATCCGAATTGGGCCTGTGCTCAGCTGCGATACATTTCCATGTCGGGCGCTCCCAAGCCACCCTGTTCGAACAGAAGCGTGAGGGTCTCACAGGCTACACAAGGTTACCCATCTGCCAATGCAGGAGATATCAAATTTAAGCGAAGCCTCCTTTTGAATTCGGAGGTAAGAAGAAGTGGGAGGTTTACGAAAACATAAGAATTTAGGCAGTATCACCACTTTGGCAATGGCTATTCGGCCGGCCAAAGAGAGGGGAAGCGCTCTCCAACGGGGTAATCGACTCTCCAGCCACTCCATGAGACTTCCATAGTTATATTGCCACAACTCCTCTCGATCTCTGCTGTTCCAGATACCCAGGTACTTTACTGAGGAGTCCGCCCATTTAAGTGGGAATTCTGACTGAAACGTGTCTGTAGTGAGTGGAAAAATCATAGATTTCCCCCAGTTAATATTGATGCCCAAAAGGCCACTAAATCAGGTAATACCACGTATGAGGTGGTAAAGATTAGTTTCCGGATGATTGACATATAGAGTCACATCATCCGCATACATGGATTCTGGAATCACCCTGGGTGTAAAATCAAGCCCTCTCCGAGCGTGGTGTTGCCGTAATTTGGCCACCAGAGGTTCCATGGCTATGGCAAAGAGGAGGAGTGAAAGTGGGCACCCCTGCCTTGTGCCGCGGGCACAGCAATCTGAGGGGAAACCACTCTGTTAGTCCACAGCCTGTCTGTTGGGGAGGTATAGAGTAATGCTATCTTTTTAAGAAAGGCAGGGCTCATGCCCACACAGGCAAAGAGTGAGAATAGATGAGGCCATTCCAGTGTGTCGAATGCTTTGGTTGCGTCCAGGAAAACGGCAGTGGCGGGTGAGGGTGGGATCCACCTCCTGTAAAACCACAAAGAGGGTGCAGAGGTTGTGAGCCGTGCTCCTACCAGGACAAAGCCACAATGGTCGGGCCTGAGTATCGGTGGGAGCAGTGGGAGCCGCCGCGTAGCAAACAATTTAGCAAGGATGTTGTCAATATTGATCATTGATAGTGGCCTATAGGAATCACAGAGTTGCTGGTCGTTACCCGGCTTAAGAATGGTCACTATGAGTGCCTCACGAAGGGAGGGGGGGGGGGGGAACATCCCGCTCAAGTGAGTCCTCACATTACCTAGTTTCTTGTTGCCGCCTGCTGCCACCGGACCATAACACTCGCCAGTTTGACACCGCGAGGGAGAGAGTTGAGTAAAACTCAATTCCCCAGGTCACCAAGCGGTGCGCTCGTCGCCGACGTTTCACGTGCCAAGAGGCACTCAAGTAGCAGACAGGACTCCCGCAGAGCGGGACGCACGTGTGCCCATCTGCGCCCGTCCGCAGCTGGATGAGGCTGGACTGGGCCACCCCTCTTGGCCCTACAGGAGCTGCTGACAACTGGTAAGGAGATACAACAGTTATTTACCGTGTATTATTGGAAAAACTTTTCTCCCAGCGGGATAATGGGCAAAAAGAAGTTATCGTCCACTATGGGGACGCTCCCTATAAAAAATGCACCCATCATTAAATACCTGAAAAATGCTGTGGGGTTGATAAATAGCGAGATTGTTCATGTGGAGGAACAACTCATAGCTACCAAAACTGCATTAGATGGCGTATTAAAAGTCTGCATTAGAGGGTGATCGTGTCTCTTCAGATTTCACGAGTAATGGGACAAATAAGGACACCGAGGTAGAACTACGGGCCGAAAATGTAATTAATAAGGACTCTGCTCTGAATTTGGCAAACCCCTGCATTTCGATTACAACACTGGAGATCTCAGCGCTGACTAACAGTACAGACCTGCCCTCCCGCCAGCTAAAAAGTCTAAACAACAACCCCATTTGAATGAGGGCCTTGGGGGTAATCCGATAGTGAAGGCTTAAACCAAGACAAAGACTAAAAAAGGAAAAAATGCTGACCTGGTGAAGAGAGATATTAATCCTGTAGACTCTGTACAAAGGCTGCAAAATTTTTAAACCCTATTAAAAAAACTCCACGGCAAACTGGATAGTATTGAGTGGCGCTTGACATCAGAAATCAAGCTAGTCCAGAAGAATGTGACCTTTTTAACGGTTCTTGTATCTGAATGATGATCTCCTAAAAACTTGAATTAGTCTAATATGAATAACCCAACGGTAAGGCCAAAAGAAGGACTGAGCACCATTACTCCCTCCGGTGAACCTCAACAAAGAACAACTCCTTCTGTATCACCATCTAGGGCCATTCATATATAAGATCTGGCTGAGCTGAAAGAACTAATAAGGATGATACGGCCCCCCCCTTCCAAACCTGTAAAAATCAACATGAAGGATATTTTGAACAGGTCAATGCAAGAGAGTAATAAAGTTGAGGAGCCGTTACATCTCCCCCCCTGAGGCAACTCCATATGTTATTGTCTTGAACAATGTACCAAAACTAGCTGACAACTGTGAATCATACGAGACTTTGAAAAATCAAGTGGTACACTGGATCTCTGTAATAACTAATTTTGGAATTAACATGTTACAACGGAACATTATAATTCTAAGTAGGGTGCCCTGGGTGGGTAGCTCAAGAAAACAACATCAAGGAGATTGTGTTGTAGTAAACCTTCGCAGTAGGGATTTGGTTGGGAAGTTGATGGAAGTATTTTTAAATAACCCCATTGATTCTTATTGTAGGCAATATGATTGTATAATTGCTGTTCCTCTTTGTTTCTTATATAGACCTAGTAATAGCAGATTAAGTACAATTTACGGGCATGACCCAATTTAAATCGCTCCCTCATATAATAAGTATACACCCCCTGAGAAGATGCAGCGATACTGATTGACAGACGGAGGCTGTGGAAGAGCCATCAGTAATATATATAGATAATACCTTAAACCATAGTTATTTGGAGGCCGCTTTAAGGGTACAATCCCATGGGGAGGATTTGGTCGAGCCACTGGCTAGAAATGAGAATAGTATCCCTTCCAATAATTTGGTCGGGATTGATCCTGGTATACAACCTCATGAGTCTTTTAATATTATGACTTGGAATGTAGCAGGGATTAAAAACAATATTAATGATGAAGATTAGTTAAAAACAATAGAGGGGTGCATGTTAATCTTGATACAGGAAACCTGGCACACAGTCCTTTTTTATTAATGGCTTTCAGGCAATCTGTACTAAGGCCAGCTCCTCTAGAATGGGGAGAACAAAAGGAGGCTTAGCGGCCTTAATTGCTGTAACTTCACCCTTAATGCTAAGAAAAGCAAATGTTACGTCACTATTATCAGCTTTACATTTCTATTCGAAGGGGATACAACCTAAAATTGTTATAAATGTTTACAATAATATCTTCGATAACACCAGATCTGGCGTTATTAAGCTATTAGAAGAAGATTTGGATTGTTTTATAAAAGGAGTACGAGGAGACTATATACTCATCTGGACAGGTGATTTTAACTGTTAGAAGTGTTGCGGCACCATCTCTGCCTGTTTTAAGGCACAAGACACAAAATTGATGGACAGAATACAGAACAAATCAAAACATTCAGTCCCTGTCAAGAGATCTGGGTTAAATCCATCATTCTTTTGCTCACCATGCCACCCCAGTTTAGACCTGGCCATATGCAAATCAGTTTTGACCCTGTGCCTCATGGGAACAGTCCAGTCCGAACTGCCAAGCCAGGTCCTCCCTGGACTTGGAAACAAGCATCCTAGGACCGGTTTCAGGGTTTCACCCCTTTTCAGCCAGGATAGCTTGATTCCAATGGCACAGTGAGCCCAGGACCCACGTCTGGGCATACCTGCCGCACTTAGGGCGAGAAAGCAAAAGACACACAATTGATGGACGACATGCATAACAAATCAAAACATTCACCCCCAGTCAAGAGATCTGGGTTAAATCCATCATTCTTTTGCTCACCATGCCACCCCAGTTTAGACCTGGCCATCGGGCTGAACTGTTCTCATGAGGCACTGGGTCAGACTGATTTGCATATGGCCATGTCTGAACTAGGGTGGCAGAGTGAGCTAAAGAATGATGGATTAAACCCAGATCAGTTGACTGGGGGTGAGTGCTTGCAATGTTCAACACTGCGTCCATCATCCCCTTTGGTTTTGCTTTGTTCGCCCTAAGTTGGCAGGGTATGCCCAGACGTGGGTCCCTTGCTCACTTTGCCACTGGATTCAAGCTAGCCTGGCCGATGACCGCTGATTAGCCAGAAACCGGTCCCAGGATGCTTGTTTCCGGTCCAGGGAAGACATGGCTTGGCAGTTCGGGCTGGACTGTTCCCATGAGGCACAGGGGCAGACTGATTTGCATATGGCCATGTCTGAACTGGGGCGGCGGAGTGAGCTAAAGAATGATGATGGATTAAACCCAGATCAGTTGACAGTGGGTGAGTGCTTGCGATGTTCAACACTCCGTCCATCATCCCCTTTGGTTTTGCTTTTAAGGCACAGCACAGTTTTTCTCCAGGGCCCAGGAGACACTGGGGACCTCCCCGCCCCCAAGGTCGGTCAGGCCCAACCAGGAGCAGCCCCCACACCCAGGGGTCGCCGCCAACCTGATGCCCCGCGGGGCGAGTATGCCTTATCAGAGACCCGATGGGGCTGCTTCGTCAGCAAGACTCTCTGGGAATGACCGAGCAGCGCTCCAGAAATTTAGGCTAAAGAAGGGCCTCTGCTGTTCATTAGTTGGTGGGGCTCTCTAGGAGGCAGGTCCCCGCGTCCAACAGCGGTTGCACAAAAGTCCCAAAATCTGTCAGGGTTTGGGGAAACGTGGCTTTCGGGGCCCGGCCTCACCGCTCCGGTGCACTCCCCAGGCATCCGAGAGATCCCAGGACGCGAGGCGCTGTCCGTCCACGCCGGCACTGCCTCTTTACATCTGCAAGAACTAACAACGTCTCAACCGGTGTCAATGAGGAAGGCAAATATACATGCATGTACAAGACATTACAAGAAGGAAAGAGGGAGACTCGTGGTAATTTTTTGGAAAGTGCTCATGGCATCATGTGTTTAAAGTAACAATTTATACAGAACAGTTATATCAGCACTGTGGGCATAAATTGCAAAGGCAACCCCAAAGGACTTGGTGCACTATTGTGCTTGTGACACACAAAAAAAACAAAAGTGACGGCACAAGTGACAAGTGAGAGTTCAGCGAAAGGCGCAATGTGACAAGGTGAAAACTATATGCACAGGAATATATGGTTCATCAAGAAATATTATTTACAGTGATTGGTCATAGTTTAGACATTTATGTGAAACTATAGTTGATTTTGCGCCGCAAATTGCGCTGATTGGTTGGTCGACGGCGTTTCGATCTTATTTAATCAGGATCATCTTCAGGACAAGGTTGCCAGTTTGGGGTGCCTTTAAGAGGAAGGGAGTATGTGTCAAAGGGCAGCGTGGCTTGCCCAGAGATAGGACAATGTTCCAACGGGGGAGAAAAGAAACCACGGGTGAAGCGCAGCGAAGAAGAGCATCTGCGTAGATAAAGGAATCGGAATTCCTAGGGGTTCCTAATGGCCAGATAAATCAGCATTCGGTTGGTCAGGAAACTGGGTAGGAACCGGCAAACCGGTGTCCACGAACGTGGTAGCTTGGCGCTGATCGCAGCGCTTACCCTGTCCTCAGATTCATTCTGCTTCACGTCTTCCTTGATTTACTCACGGATTCCAAATTCGGACCGCCATACTGCACGCAGTGGATTGGGGCTGGAGTAGGTACATTTTGTTGCTGGCTAACGCTGTTGCTAAAGGTGCCGCTATACCTGACTAGTGGAAAGGGGCAGAAATTATCCCGGTTTACAAAAAGGGGGATAAATCCCAGCAAGGTAACTACAGGCCCATTAGTTTAATAGATTCCCTTCAAAAGATATTGGGGAGGATAGTTCTTAATAAGATCCAGGAGTGGATACATGAGCATAGTATTTTATCCCCCCTGCAGGCTGGCTTCCGGGCATACACTAGCACCATCGATCAGGTGTTTTGTTTTATTCTGTTGCACTGGAAGAAGGTGGTCCTGGGAAAAGGCAGCCTGTATGCTGTCTTTGTTGACTTAAAGTCAGCATTTGATCTTGTTCCCCGTTCCAAATTATGGGTGATTTTGCAGGAACTGGGGATGCCTCCTGATGAACTGCTAACACTTATTATCAGATTGCATGAGGATAATTATGCTAAAATACGATGGGGTTCCCAGGGTATGGTTACTAGTTCTTTTCCAGTAGAGGGAGGTGTGCGCCAGGGTTGCGTTATGGCACCTACACTATTCTCCTTGTTTATTAACGGAATAGTGAATTGCATGGACTCCACTACTACTGATGCCCCGTCACTAGCAGGAGAAACAATCCCTATTTTAATGTTCGCAGATGATACCTTGATTAGTTCAAAGACCCTAAGTGGGCTTCAGCAGGCCCTGTTCACCGAGTTTTGCTCCATGCGGTGTCTGGAGGTCAATGTGTCGAAAACGAAATTTATGTCTTTTAACCCATATAGAGCTTTTAAAGGTAGTATTTTAATGAATAACCATCCAATGGAACAAGTCAAAGCATTCACTTATCTGGGGGTTAACATACAGAGTGATTTAAAATGGAATCAACAAATTGACCTGGCAACATCAAAGCATCAGCAATTATCAGGAGTGTTACAACTGGAGTATAATACCTCACTCACAAAACTAATTAGCCCGGTGCTCCAGGTATATAACATGAAAGTGGTTAGCTCAGGCCTCTATGGAGCAGAACTATGGGGGTGTGAGAACTTGACAAAACTTACCACAGCAGAAAATAGGTTCCCACGTAAGATCACCAACCTCCCCCAAAGTACCCCAGTGTGTCCCCTACTTTACGATCTTGGGAGAAAGCCTTTGGCTGACATCGCAAAGTTATGTCCGGTATTATACTGGTGCAGATTATGGACTACATCTGAATTGAAACCATACACCGCAGGCTTTATGGATGTAATAAAGTCTGATAACTTCCACAAAATCAAATGGTTACGAGAAGTTAGTGATATCCTAATAAGCATTGGTCTGATAACATTATGGGAAGACCCAACCTTTGCTTTCTTACCCCCGAAAAAGATCCTAAAAGAAAAATACTGGGAGATGGTTATGGACAAAACCCTGAGAACCAGCAAGTCATCATCACTTACAGGAATATTCTTGGAAATAAAATTGATTCCGAGATTAGAACCTTAATGGGATACAATAACTAAACCACATGATAGAAAGTTATATTTCCAGTTTAGCGTGGGCGCATTGCCTCTAAGGGCTTTCACTGCCAGATGGGCTAAATTAAGTGATAACATGTGCCCTGTATGCCAGGCCCATGTGGAGTTGTTGGCACATTTACTGTTTGTTTGTCCAGCCTATGCCTCCCCCGGACGTGCATGGCTGGTACCCATCAGTAAAATGCTAGGCACTAGAAGAAGTGAAGAAGCTGAAAGAAATTTACGCACCGATACATCAACTCCTATTACCATAGCAGTAGCGAAATTCTTAGGCTGGTCATGGGCCATAAAGTCGCATTTTTTATCTTTATGATGTGTGTATTTGCTGTTGCTCGTTATGCCCAAGTAGCAGGGGATTTAAAGCTACAGATTACCTTAATTGTTATTAGTTTTATCATAGCGCTTGGCTTAATTATTTAAATCCAAAGTTATGTTTTCGTTACTAGTACATATTGCTGCTTTTGAAGTTTTTATTGACATCCACTATATTATGTTGATTTGATCTAATTTCCCAAAACAGGTTCTATAATCATGCTTGGCATTTTATATAATGAAATCTGTTTGTACTAAGCTTTTATGACTAAATAGTCAAAGCTTGTTTTGATTGGAAATTGGATTTTATTAAATGGCCCTGCCGTCCTTGTCCATCCTCCCCTATTCCAGATAATTTTAGTGTTTAGCAAAGTGTATTGTAGGTGCAATATGCACTGTTGTATTGTATTTTCCTTCTACAGAAGCTGCTTTTGGGGCAATCGGGTGAACTTAATGGGCCTTTAACTGCATGAAACACTGTTTGCACTTCTACACTAATACCCTTTATCCCATACAAAAATAGTCCAAACATAAGCCACCAGGCACTCACACACTTCTATCCATCCATAAATTAGAATCAGTCCAGCAACCTGTCGCTTCTTTTCACCTTAAATTCATGCTTGAGAACTGCAAAAATGCATGGTACTAGCACAACTCTGATTACCACATACTATTAGTTAGTTAGATAAGCTACCTAATCAATTTCTGACATCCTGCATCTTGTCGGTGGGTATGCAATACAGCTTCCCTGGGCGTAGTGGGGCTACGTGGAGCATCGCGTAGTGTGGCCAAATCTACGCACACTCGCGTGCTCCGCATAGCCCCACTACGCGCCGCCCGCCTCCCTCCCGCCCTCATTTTAAAATAAGTTAAAATATTATAAAAGTAAATTAAATACCTACTTCTTCTCACAAATGCGCATGCGCTGACGCCCGCGCATGCGCATTTCTCGCGAGAAATGCATATTTATTTGTGAGAAGAAGTTGCCGGTCAAGCAGGAAGAGGGAGCCCCGGGACGCCGCACCGCAGGTAAGGTGTTTAATTTACTTTTAAAGTCTTTTAATTTATTTTAAAATTAGGGCGGGCGGGTGGCGGGCAGCTCTGCTTCGCCTTGGCGTGTGCGTAGCGCTGCCTGCTACGCCTACTTCGTAAACTGCGAAGCAGGCAGCACTACGTACACTCCGTGGGCGGAGCGGAGTACTACGCCCGGGATTACTCTGGACCAACTTCCCGAACTTCCTAATGAGCTTTCCTTGTAGTGTCCGAATCATAAGATCCCAATGTGACAGGAAGAAAGCCTGCTTCTTTCTCCCAACCAAGGCCTCCTACTCCCTTTTCTTACAGCAATAGATCTCATTTGCCTTTATAGGGTTAACTGATCACCAAGCCACTAGCAAGTACACCCTCTTTATGAAACCACTGCTGCCTAAAATACTAGCATGGCAGATCCGTTTTTACTTTCTCATTGCACAACTTTACTACTTGTCTCAATCGATTTATAACCTCTGCAATGGACTTTGTGTACCATACAGCATGTGGCTCTCCTACGGCCCTATCACAGTCCAGCTAATGAAGGATGTGATACTGCATTAATTGGTCAATGTATTTTCCATCTATTCTTGTTGTTAAGAGTTTTGGGAAATCTACTTCAATTGGGATAACTCGGTCCCTCAATATTGATGCTGCCTCTATGACCAATTTTAGCCCCCAATGATCACTTTCCTTTAATCTTAACACCTTGAATTCAATACAGAGTCCGGGCTGCTGAATCATCCTCTTTAAAACTGCCATCCAATCAATCAGGCCAATCAATCAGGTGTTTATTAAGCACGACTACTCACCCGTAAGGGTCTCAAGGCGCTGGTGGGGGGAGGGGGGGGGAAGAGTGTCGCAGGTTCCAGTCCATCAAGAAGGGGGTCTGTCGAAGAGCTAGGGTTTGAGGTTTCTTGCGAAGATGGGGAGCGATGTCTGTCTGAAGTGGAGCGGATGGTCATTCCAGGCTCTGGCCGCGTGGAAGGAGAAGGAGCGGCCTCCCGATCTTATCTTTCTGGTGCGGGGGACCATGGCGTAGGAGAGCTGGGCTGATCGTAGGGTACTTTGGAGTGCGTGGAATTTGAGTCAGCTGCTCAGGTATGCTGGTCCGGTGTCGTGGAGGGCCTTGTGAGCGTGGGTTAGCATCTTGATGGTGACTCTAGCTTCGATGGGGAGCCAGTGGAGTGTGAGCAGGTGCTGGGAGATGTGGCAGTGTCTTGGCAGGTTGAGGACCAGTCTTGCGGTGGCGTTTTGGATGTTCTGTAGCTTGAGGGTTAGGTTTTGTTTTGTTCCGGCATAGAGTGAGTTACCGTAGTCGAGCCTGCTGGTGACCAGGGCTTGAGTGACGGTCTTTCTGTGTCTGAGGGGGATCCATTTGAAGGTCTTACCTAGGAGGCGGAGGGTGTGGAAGCAGGAGGATGAGACGGAGTTGATCTAGCGGTCCATTTTGAGCTCAGAGTCCAGGATGATTCCCAGGTTGCGTTCGTGGTTCGTGGGGGTGGGCGGGGGGCCACCAGGTGTCGTTCCAGGCATCAGGGTTTGGGCCCATGATGAGTACTTCTGTTTTGTTGGTGTTTAGTTGAAGGCAGCTGTTTTTCATCCATTTGGCGACAGCTTCCATGCCTTCTCGAAAGTTGTGTCTGGCGGTGTTGGGTTCGTTGAATAGGGAGAGGATGAGTTGGGTGTTGTCTGCGTATGACGCAATTTTGAGTCCGAAGGTTCAGACGATGGGGGCGAGCGGAGCCATGTAGACGTTGAAGAGCGTAGGGCTGAGGGAGGACCCCTGGGGTACTCCGCAGGTGGTAAGTGTAGGGTCCGAGAGGAAAGGGGGGGGGTCTGACCTGCTGCGTTCTGCCAGAGAGGAAGGAGCAGATCCAGCCGAGGGCCTTGTCTTTGATCCCTGCGTCGTGGAGTCTGCGTATTAGGGTGCGGTGAGAGACTGTGTCGAACGCCGCTGAGAGGTCGAGGAGGAAGAGGGCTGCTGTTTCTCCTTTGTCCAGTAAGGTGCGGATGTCGTCTGTTGCGGCGAGGAGGGCGGTTTCCATATTATGTTTTTTTCTGAAGCCAGATTGGGAGGAGTCGAGGATGTTGTGCTCTTTGATGAATGTGGCGAGTTGGCTGTTGATGGCTTTCTCAATGACTTTAGCTGGGAACGGGAGCAGAGAGATGGGTCTGTAGTTTTTTAGGTCGGTGGAGTCCGCCGAGGGTTTCTTCAGAAGGGGGTTGATCTCAGCGGGTTTCCAGTCGTCTGGGAATGAGGCGGTTGCCAGGGAGCAGTTGATGGTGTGGCAGAGCATGGGTACGAAGGTGTCAGCGGCTCTGTTGAAAATGTGGTGGGGCAGGGATCCGTGGGGGCCCCGGAGTAGATTGACTTCATCGTCTTCAGTGTGTCTTCGGTGGTGAGGGCTGTCCAGTTGTCGATCGCTGGCTTCAGGGTGTCGGGGTGGTTGGTGAGGGTTCAGTGTGTTGGTTGACTTCGTCCAAGTTGTCGTAGATGCTCTTGATTTTGTGGTGGAAAAAGGTACTGAGTTCTCGCAGAGGTCTTGTGAGGGAGGGATGTCGCTGGACTCGCTGGTGGGATGGGCGAACTCCTTGATGATGTTGAAGAGTGCCTTGCTGTCAGGCATAAAAACCTTAATTCAGCTAGAAAATTTGCCATTTTCCTTTCAGACTTGGAATGTTCACATCCTGGGAAATTTGCATTGGGGATACCGCAAGATTCTCACATTCCTAAAACCTCAGAATCAACCTTCCCTGGATCTAAGCGTAGGTTAAAGTCCCCTAGAAGGCGAATCGGGGTTCCCATGGAGGGAAACACCCTTTACCATATGTATGTTTTTACAAAAGATGCCTTCACCATACATTTAAAGTACGTTGGGGAATGTGGGGGGTGTCCTCCCAAAAGTATTATTTATTTATATATACACACACACACACACACACACACACACACACACCCACAGCGCGGTAATGGCATACGTGGTAAAACATACACGCTGTGGAAAAATGCGGGGGGATAATGCATGGTTGAAGCATGCAAAGTATTTCCCTGCATTGTTCTGTCATGCAAAACCCCCTACCCCCAGAACTCTGCTAGCTCTACCAGATCCTTCTGGAACACCTCCCACATCTCCTTCTGAGAGTCCTGTTGATTTATGTAAACATTCACAACTATCAATTTATTATGTTACAGAAGACCACCATAGAGATCCAGTATACAAGCCAATAGCCAATCACTACTTGTTTTGATAATTTTTGCAAATCCACCTTTAACCTGCCCAGGGTCCGATTTGGTTCCATCTTTTATAAAATGCATAAAACCATTCTGGTGGTACTCCTCACCCGCCAACCAAGTCTCCTGGACACAAATTATCTCCTTTCCCTCCCATAAGTGGGAAAGATCTCTTGTTCGTATGGGATTTTTCAGGCCATGTACAGTCCAGGAAACAGCCCCCAAGCTGGCTGGTGTGGCGATTCCCTAATCTATCTGTATAGGTATAAGTAAAATAGCACCAGAAAGCTCTAATTGTGGGTATCTGGTCACTAGACCGGACCAAAGTCACTACGATAGAGTGCATGGCAGATACAGGGACCAGGTTTGTTCCGCCAAATAAGGTTACCTACTCAAAGTCCTTGTTAGACCAGGCACCATTGGCATGGGTCTCCCTTCCATTTTTTTTTGCCTTTACCGCCTGTGTTTTGCTGTGTGTTGGACTCCATTTTTGCTGGTCTAGATGCTTTGAGCACTTTGCCACTGCTGTTCAGTGCCAATGTGCAAGTGCTCCCTTTGTAAAGTATTGTTATGGATTAGTGATTCCATGATTGGCTTATTTTATTTACTTATCAGACCCTAGTACAGTGCACTATGTGAGCCCAGGGCCTGTAAATCAAATGCTGCTGGTGGGCTTGCAGCACTGATTGTGCCACCCACAGAAGCAGCTTGTAAAATGTGACTCAGTCTGGGACTGCCATGTTGACTTGGCATGTGCACACACTTGCCAGTCCCTAAACCTTCCATTCCTACATATTAGCCACCCCTAAGGTAGGCCCAAGGTACTCCTGTGGGCAGGGTGCATTGTATGTGAAAGGTAGGACATGCCATGATGTGTGTGGCATGTCCTGATAGTGAAAAACGAAATGTGAAGTATTTCACTATTGCAAGGCTGTCTGTTCCCATAGGCGAGAATGGGGAGGTTGTTTATAGTATCTTATAAACATAACCGACCCTGGGAACAAGATAGGAAAATAAAGTTTAGTATGCCTGAACTCAGAATGTTAAAATACATCTTTTAGTGAGGGTGATTTTTACATTCTGTGTTTGAAAATTCCACTTTTAGAAAGTAGGTGTTTTCTTGCGTAACCATCCAGTGTGCCTTGGCTAGGTTTGTGTATTGCATGTATGGCTTTTGGATAACAGGGGCTGGAGAAGGGCAGCAGCTCCAGAAGTCTGAGTCAGGGCTGGGCTGAGTAAACCTGGGCTGCATTTAGAGTAGGGGGAGGAGATTTCCTTTTCACCTGAAAGGGCCTGGTCTGCCTTCAACAATGCTGTCTCCACCTCCTGCCAGAAAGTTGCACCAGTGAGGCCAGAACTGGTTTTGGCTGGGTATAGACACTCTCTGCCTTCAGAGAACAAAGGATTTTGATGTATAAAAAGAGGGGCCCAGACCCCAGACGTTTAGATCACTTCTGAGAAATCAAGAGGACCTTTTGCCAAGGAGAAGTGCCGGAGAAGCTGAGGAGGAATACTGCCCCTGTGCTGTTTGCTGTCTGGGGTTGGCCTGCAGTGGCTGCTTCCTGCCAAGGAAATGTGAAAAGGACTTTGCTGCTTGCTTTGTCCCCTGCTTGAAGAAGATCTCCTCCAAGGGCTTGAACTGAGCTTGCCTCCTGTTCTAAAGGTCTCAGGAACAGCAAAGACCTCACCGTGTCTGTGTGCACAGTCTCCGATTGTCGCCGCAGAAGAAAAGGGTAACCGACTGTCATAGAGTCTGTAGCAGGATTCCGTGTCCTGAGAGCACCGCCGAGTGCAATGCCTCACTTCGCAACACAACCCTGGTCTCCCCGACTCCGTCAACGAGCCACTGCTTGCACGCGTCCTATGGGCACCGCACTCTGAAATGCTTCGCTACACGCTGCAAGGATGTCACCGACTCCGTCGCTGCCTGGCTGGAACATCAACCACCTCTGTCGCCACACCTGGACTTGCCAGCACTGCAGCAAGTACCGTCTCGCCCTTCAACGCAAGCCCTGGTATCACTGACTCCATCAACAAGCTGCGCTTACACCGCATCGTGAGGACACTGCCTGCCGCACCACTCCGCTTCACAACGCGACCGCGACATTTTCCCCACCCGACTTGTACCGACATGTTGGTCGCAACAAGAAAGGTACTGTGTCCGAGTCTTGCGAGACTTTAGCTGGCCCGTATAGACGTCGTCGGCTGGAATTGTTAGACTGTCATATTCAGTATCGCGGTAGCCCCAGGTGAAACTACTGAGTTGGAAGAACTGTGTTTTATTGATTTTCCTGCAATTTAAAGGTTAGTTTGCACAATCACTATTTTTCAAGAGTAGTGTATGTTGGATTTTTGTCGTTTTGTCTTGTTTTGGTTTACATAAAGATTGGCTATTTTTCTAAACTGGAGTGGTGTCCATTTGTAGTGTTTTCACTGTGTTACTGTATGTGTTCACAAATGCTTTACTCACTATCTCTGAGATAAGCCTGACTGCTCGTGCCAAGATACCAAGGGGGTGAGCAGGGGTTATTTTAGGAGTGATCCCTCTTACCCTGACTAGAAGCGAGGGTCCCTATTTGGACAGAGGTATCTACCTCTGCCAACTAGAGACCCCCATTTCTAGCAGTCATGCGCACAGAGCTTAAAACTTCAGGATTTCGCAAGAGGAGCTCAACTAATGCAAGCCAAGGGTCCAGGGCCTGGGGAGAGACCTCTTGGGGATCAAAATATCACTCCAGCAGATCTAAGGCAAGTCGAGTTGAAGGTCCAGGTAGGGCCAGTTGCAGCTGGTCAGTTGTAGGGAGGCCCCCTACGCTTGTTGTGTTCCTGGAGCTCAGAACAGGAGATCAGTCACCTGACCCTTAGAGTCACTCTGGCAGTCCTGGTTTCAAGGAGATGCTCCTCTCTCTTTCAAGAAGGAGGGTAGTCTTCTGAAGAACAAGGCAGGCCTCAAGCAGCAGGACAGTCCTCTGGTAGCAGCAAGGCAGTCCTCAGAGAAACAAAGCAGGCTTCAAGCAGCTGGTCAGTCCTCGGACAAGGCAGTCCTTCTGTAGTCTTCCATAGGTCCAGTAGTGTTCAGAACGATTGATCTTAGAGTACAATATTTATACCTTGTGCCAGAGTTTGCAGTGGGAGCAGCTTCTAGACTTACCGACGTCTGGTTTTGGAATTTGCTTCCTTCCCCAGCCCAGGTTCCAAGAAGTCTGAGGTAACTATAGACTGGTTTCAAGTTCTTTGTAAATGTGCTGAGGCAGACGCTATAAAATGTAATTGAGCCAGGGAACAGCTCTTCTCCTCCCATTCTGCCAACACCCAATCCCCTTTCTCATTGTCTGGGAGGAATATACAAAGGCCTACTAGACCCAGTCATGTGACCCAGGCCCCAGACACACAATGTTTAGAACAAGAAAATGCCAACTTTTTAAAAGTGGTATTTTCAGAATTGTAACTTAAAATCCAACTTTACCATTGAAGTGGGTTCTAGCCCCTTCGCTGCTAGGCCTTTACCCCCCGTGCTAAGCCTTTTTTTGGGCTATTTGGGGTAGTGCGCGCTTAGGCCCCTGTAACTTTTTGACCACATAAGGTATCCACGACAAATTTGCGTCCTTTTCTTCCAACATCATGGGGATTCTAAAGGTACTCGGGGTTTGTGGATTCCCCTTGAGGGGTCACAGAAATGAGCCAAAATACAGTAACATTTTGTTTTTATTCGGAAAAATGGGAAAAACGGGCTGCAAATGAAAGCATCTGGGTTTTTCCCTCCAAATGTTATCAAAAAAGGGTTTGTGGGGTTGAAATCACCATTTTCCCAGCTTTTAGGGGATACCAGACTTTTGTCAGAAACCCAACATTTTTTACACAGTTTTGGTATTTTTCTGGGACATAGCCTATTTTTGCAATTTTTTGTGCTTTCAACCTCCTTCCAGTTAATGGTAGAAATGGGTATGAAAGTAATAATGGATGCTGGAAAGCTATACATTTTAGAAAAGTAGACAACATTCTGAATTCAGCAAGGGGTTATAGAAACTAACAGTTAAATATAGGAAAAATTGAAAATTAGTTGAAAAGAACAGCCTTTTGTGTCAACGTTTTCACCTGTAACTTCTTCTAATTATGACAGCTCTTTGAAAGCAATATACAGTTACATCCGCTGTACCTTCCTGGTTGTGGAAGAACCCGATGAACCCAGAGTCAAAAACTGAGCAGCAATTTGCAATGGTTTTTTGTTATGTTCCGGGTATATAGCAATTATTGTGGGAAAATGTATACATGGAAAAATCGGTATGAAAGACACCTATGTATTTCTGAAATGGGAACAAATTATAGTGTTTAGAAACAGTACATATTTGCACATTTTCGAAATTGGGAATACTCCTACTAGCATGAGAATTATTGGTAATGTTTCAAAATTACTTATTTTTTACACAATGTCTTTCATTTGGAAGGCAGAAATGCCTCAAAAATCAATAGGTAACAACAGTTGCTTTACAAATCTGACTTACCCTAAGTCTCCCGATAAAAATGGTACCTCACTTGTGTGGGTAGGCCTAGTGCCCGCGACAGGAAACGGCGCAAAACGCAACGTGGTCACACCTCAATTTCGCAGTGAAAAATGACCCTTTTTTGGCAAAGTGCCTAGCTGTCGTTTTTTAACTCTAGCTCTGCCGGCACCTAGGGAAACCTAGCAAACCTATACATTTTTGAAAACTAGACACCCAGGGGAATCCAGGATGCGTTGACTTGACTGCCTCCCACCAGGGTCTGTTACCCAGAATCCCTTGCAAACCTAAAAAATTGTCCAGAAAACAAAATTGTTCCCAAATTTCTGTGGTGGAAAGTTCTGGAATCTGTGTGGATCCACAAATTTCCACCCACCCTGCGTTCCCCAAAGTCTACTGAGAAAAATGGTACCTCACTTGTGTGGGTCAGCCTGGTGCCCGCGACGAGAAACGGCGCAAAACGCAACGTGGTCACACCTCAATTTCGCAGTGAAAAATGACCCTTTTTTGTGCCTAGCTGTTGTTTGTGAACCCTAGCTCTGCCGGCACCTAGGAAAACTTAGCAAACCTATACATTTTTGAAAACTAGACACCCAGGGGAATCCAGGATGGGGTGACTTGACTGGAGGTAACGTTGGGAGATCCACGCAAGCCATACCTCCATGGAAGCCCCCGCGTGTCTAGTTTTCAGAAATCTGTGGGTTAGGTTGGTTTCCCTAGATGGCCGCCGAGCCCCTGACCAAAAACTCATGGGACCCTCCTTGCAAAACCTGGTTGCTCTGTGATAGGTAATTTTGATGGCGCATCAATAGGTTTTGGGCCCTTCCCTTCTGCGGGTACTTGGCCCACCCATACAAGTGAGGTACCATTTCTATTGGGAAACTTGGAGAAATGCAGGGGGGATGGAAATTGGTTGTTACTTTCCGCAGTGTGAAAATTTGAGCACAATAATGCAAGAAAATGTCAGTCACATTTTGAGGTTTGCAGGACATTGTGGGTAAGATAACTTGTTGGGATCCACAAGAGACATCACCATGCACTCCCATGGGTGATAGTTTACGACAAAAACTACAGTTGTTAGGTTATTCGTAAATGAAATGTACAGCTTGGCAGAGAGACAAAACAGACAAAGATTACTGTACAGCCATCTATTCCTCAAGCACACACACATACTTGTTGGATTTGTCACGAGGACGAGTAATGGTTCAATATAAAATTGAATTAACAAGAGATTTCACAAAAATAAAATGCACTGTCAATAATTGAATGAACAAAAAACTTAACCAGTGACTTGCAGCTCGTGAGCTGTAAAGCCACTTCAAGGCACCAACCGCTTTACAGGCCATTCACACACCTTTCATACATGATACACACAAGACCATTTACACCACCAGGCACAAAACCAACACATTACAACATTCCCAAATAAGGACAAGGTACACCCTGCTTGACAAAAACAGAAAATACAAATTTTTATGAACAACCACCAATTCCTCAAGCATACATACATACTGGTTGGATTTGGCATGAGGGTGAGTGATGATTCAGTATATACAGCTGTATTAACCAGAGATTTCTCAAAAATGAAATGCACTGTTAATTAAAAGGACGAGAAACTGAACCATTGACTCACAGCTCGTGAGCTGTAAAGCCACGACAAGGCACCAACCTCTATATAGGCCATTAATACACCTTTCATACGTGGAACACATACAAAACCATTCACAACGCCAGCCGCGGGCCCAGCACATTACAACACTCACACCAGCCGACAGCGCCATTCAAGGCCCCATCACTTTCAAAAGCCCACATTTCTGACACAGCAACCACACCAGCTCACGGATTGCGTTGAGTGGCGTTTGGCTAGCAGTGTGTGTAGTCACTACTTACACACCGCCAGCCAAGCGCCAGTCCACGCACACCATCAGCCAAGCACCAGTCGAAACACACCGCCAGCCAAGTGCCAGTACAAAAACACACCGCCAGTCCACGCACACCGCCAGCCAAGCGCCAGTCCACGCACACTGCCAGCCAAGCGCCAGTCCACGCACACCACGCTGTCAGCCATGCGCCTGTCCACGCACACCGCCAGCCAAGCGCCAGTCCATGCACACCACACTGACAGCCAAGCGCCAGTCCACGCACACTGCCAGCCAAGCACCAGTACAAACACACCGCCAGCCAATCGCCAGTCCACGCACACTGCCAGCCAAGCGCCAGTCCACGCACACCACACCGCCAGCCAAGCGCCTGTACATGCACACCGCCAGCCAAGCACCAGTACAAGCACACTGCCAACCAAGCGCCAGTATAAACACACCGCCAGCCAAGCGCCCGTACAAACACACCACCAGCCAAGTGCCAATCCAAACACACCGCCAGCCAAGCGCCAGACCACGCACACCGCCAGACAAGCGCCACTCCACGCACACCGCCATCACATTTAGGATTTTTTTATATAAATAAGAAAACCCCAACAAATTGCAAATAGATACACATCTACTAACACAAAAACTGAAACTAAATACACTACACAAATGCCAACCTTGAAACTGAACAAAATATATTAAACAATAGATGCCAGGCAGTTCACTTTACCACTCATGGATGCTCCCAAAAATTATTTTGCGTGTGGTACATTCTAAAACAAGCAGGCACACACAGCCCAGGGTTAGAAGGACACTCGGGGCAGTACATACGAGTCTCCTTCCGCATACCTCTTCGCCAACAGACTCTACATCGCCTACTGGGAAAGTCTTTTGAGGGTGGGGAAGAATGTGATCAGGAAAGTGGCGATCTTTCAATCTAGCAACATCCTCCACCACTCCAACTCTAGGAACACTTGCCTGTTCCACTAAAACAAGGCTGCCTATTACAGACTCCTGAAACTTAGCAAAAGCCCAACCGATGCTCATGACGGAACCCCTCCGTCATGAGCATCGAAGGGGTTAAATTGCAATTCTTTTGACACAAAACTTGAGCTTCCTACCTGTTCCCAATTGAACGCCATCAGTTACTAAATGTAATGAGGTAAACCAATGCTATCCCATGGGAGAGGCAGACCTTGCAGTAGTGAAAAATGAGGTTTTCAGTACCAAGAAAAGCAAAACATAAAGCACGTTTTTAAATACACTAACCCTGCCCTAGTGTTTATTTAGGGCCTATATAGAAAGGTTTTCGACCACCAAGCTTTTCATCACGGTTAAGTTAAGTGAATCCTTTTACTATTTTACTATATATACTAACCCTAGGCATAGCTGGTGGAGTGTAAATACGCAGAGGTCCATGGAGTTGGGGACTGGGGGGAACTCCATGGAACTCTGCTTCGCCACCCGCCTCCACCCCCCAAATAAAATAATAGTGATAACTTAATTTTAAACAAAAATAAAGTCACTTACCTGTATTGAGGTGTCTGTGTCTGCTAGGATCCTCAAAAGTCACTTGTGTCTTTTATGTATGAATTTAATTAAGTGACCAATGGAGCCAAGAAATGATCCAAATATGAGGCTATATTTTCATATAACGCATTAAATCTAGATTTTATTGGTCTTCCCAGGGGGGTTGTTTAATGTTTTATGGACTTTCGGGAGGAAGTACATCGTTGGGACAGTTGGACTTCCATCTTTTAGAAACTTCCCCTCTTCTTCGTTCAATAGACCTACCTCCTGCCACATTTTGAATTAGTAATTCAATGCCAGTATGAGTTTATTAATTTTTTATAATTACTAGTCACACTTATTTGTCTTGCTGCTTCTTTCAAAGATTGAGATTTGTCCATTACTACACTATTACCCCCCTTATCCGTGGGTTTTATTTCAATTTCGTGATTCTCCATCAACTCTTGTGGCGCTGTTCGTTCTGCCCTTGTTACATTCTCTATTCGATTCCTCTGGATGTTATATTTAAAATGTTCTAGATCAGAGATTACCAGGTCATGATATGTGTCAATCCTGTTTCCAGGGTGTAATACTCGACACAATTTGTATATTGGTTTGAACCCATTATGTTTATGGTTCATAGTGTGAATTTCAAGATCCCTTATTTGTGACGCATACATTTCATCATCCTCCAATTCAAACATTAAATCATACATTTTTTATAGATCTGGTATTTGTTCTATTGCTAAGGCATTCTCCAGTGGTTTTCTCCTGTAGTACTGTTTGACGTTTCTTTCTTTGCAAAGAAATTTGCCAGTTTTAATTTTCGTATATATTTATATACTTCAATTCTGGTGTCCCAATAATCATAATGTTTCTCTGGACAGAATGTTTGTCCGTTGTTTAATAATTTCATTTGATTTTCATTCAAAGTATGTTGGGATAGATTGATAACAAGATTGTCTTTCATGTTGGTAAATGCAGTATGTATTATTTCTTCTGTCTGTTCTGTAGGGGATATTTGTTTGTATTTTCCTGCTCCTCTCCTTATTTTTCTTCGCTTGTGCGACTGCTTGATCTTCCTCGTCCTTGTCTACGACTTCTCCCTCTTCTCCTTCCTCTTATTGGCCTTTGATCTATATAGAGCAACTTAATTTCCTTTAAAACAGTTGTCCTACAAGTGGTTTTGATGTTACCTTCTCCTTCACTTAAATCTGCCTCTGATTCACTCACAGTTGCATCTGATTCATTCCCTGTTGCTTGTCGAGTATGTAATTGTTTTCATCTATCAAATTGTTTGGCAAAAGTAAAGATGGTTCCACTTTTATAATCCCTTTAGTCTTGTCTGAACTTTTTCTGTTTCCACTTTTCTATTTCAGTTTAATATTCATCCAACCTTTGTTCCATTTCTTTTCTTAACTGTTTGCTTTCTTCATCTATTTTCAGAGACTGAATCTGTGCCTCAATGCTGTTAATTGCCTTGTGAGTATCATCTAGATCTTTATTTCACATATTTGATGAGCTATAGAGATTTATAGAGAGATATAGAGATTTATAGAGATTGATTATAGTGATTTATTTATATAGAGATTTATTTATAGAGAGAGCTGTAGATGGAGGTAGAGAGCTGTAGATGGAGGTAGAGAGATGGAGGTAGAGGCAGATGGAGGTAGAGGCAGATGGAGGAAGAGGCAGATGGAGGAAGAGGCAGATGGAGGAAGAGGCAGATGGAGGTAGAGGCAGATGGAGGAAGAGGCAGATGGAGGTAGAGGCAGATGGAGGTAGAGGCAGATGGGTGTAGAGGCAGATGGGTGTAGAGGCAGATGGGTGCAGAGGCAGATGGGTGCAGAGGCAGATGGGTGCAGAGGCAGATGGGTGCAGAGGCAGATGGGTGCAGAGGCAGATGGGTGCAGAGGCAGATGGGTGCAGAGGCAGATGGGTGCAGAGGCAGATGGAGGTAGAGGCAGATGGAGGTAGAGGCAGATGGAGGTAGAGGCAGATGGAGGTAGAGGCAGATGGAGGTAGAGGCAGATGGAGGTAGAGGCAGATGGAGGTAGAGGCAGATGGAGGTAGAGGCAGATGGAGGTAAAGGTAGATGGAGGTAGATGGGGATAGACATAGATGTAGATGGAGAGAGATGTAGTTGGAGGAAGATGGAGATGGATGTAGGTAGATAGATGTAGACCGAGGTAGATGTAGACCGAGGTAGATGTAGACCGAGGTAGATGTAGACCGAGGTAGACAGAGGTAGATGTAGACAGAGGTAGATGTAGACAGAGGTAGATGTAGACAGATGTAGATGTAGGTAGATGTAGAAGCAGACAGAGGTAGATGTAGAAGCAGACAGAGGTAGATGTAGAAGCAGACAGAGGTAGATGTAGAAGCCGACAGAGGTAGATGTAGAAGCAGACAGAGGTAGATGTAGAAGCAGACAGAGGTAGATGTAGACAGAGGTAGATGTAGACAGGGGTAGATGTAGACAGAGGTAGATGTAGACAGAGGTAGATGTAGATAGAGGTAGATGTAGACAGAGGTAGATGTAGACAGAGGTAGATGTAGACAGAGGTAGATGTGGACAGAGGTAGATGTGGACAGAGTTAGATGTAGACAGAGGTAGATGTAGACAGAGGTAGATGTAGACAGATGTAGATGTAGATAGATGTAGAAGTAGACAGAGGTAGAAGTAGACAGATGTAGATGTAGACAGATGTAGATGTAGACAGATGTAGATGTAGACAGATGTAGATGTAGACAGAGGTAGATGTAGACAGAGGTAGATGTAGACAGAGGTAGAAGTAGACAGAGGTAGATGTAGACAGAGGTAGATGTAGACAGAGGTAGATGTAGACAGAGGTAGATGTAGACAGAGGTAGATGTAGACAGAGGTAGATGTAGACAGAGGTAGATGTAGACAGAGGTAGATGTAGACAGAGGTAGATGTAGACTGAGGTAGATGTAGACTGAGGTAGATGTAGACTGAGGTAGATGTAGACAGAGGTAGATGTAGACAGAGGTAGATGTAGATAGAGGTAGATGTAGATGTAGATGTAGATAGAGGTAGATGTAGATGTAGATAGAGGTAGCTGTAGATGTAGATAGAGGTAGATGTAGATAGAGGTAGATGTAGATAGAGGTAGATGTAGATAGAGGTAGATGTAGATGTAGATGTAGATAGAGGTAGATGTAGATGTAGATGTAGATAGAGGTAGATGTAGATGTAGATAGAGGTAGATGTAGATGTAGATAAAGGTAGATGTAGATGTAGATAGAGGTAGATGTAGATGTAGATAGATGTAGATGTAGACAGAGGTAGAAGTAGACAGAGGTAGATGTAGATAGAGGTAGATGTAGATATAGATAGATGTAGATGTGGACAGAGGTAGATGTAGATAGAGGTAGATGTAGACAGAGGTAGATGTAGACAGAGGTAGATGTAGACAGAGGTAGATGTAGACTGAGGTAGATGTAGACTGAGGTAGATGTAGACAGAGGTAGATGTAGACAGAGGTAGATGTAGACAGAGGTAGATGTAGACAGAGGTAGATGTAGACAGAGGTAGATGTAGACAGAGGTAGATGTAGATAGAGGTAGATGTAGATGTAGATGTAGATGTAGATAGAGGTAGATGTAGATGTAGATAGAGGTAGCTGTAGATGTAGATAGAGGTAGATGTAGATAGAGGTAGATGTAGATAGAGGTAGATGTAGATAGAGGTAGATGTAGATAGAGGTAGATGTAGATAGAGGTAGATGTAGATAGAGGTAGATGTAGATAGAGGTAGATGTAGATGTAGATGTAGATGTAGATGTAGATGTAGATAGAGGTAGATGTAGATGTAGATAGAGGTAGATGTAGATAGAGGTAGATGTAGATAGAGGTAGATGTAGATAGAGGTAGATGTAGATGTAGATGTAGATGTAGATGTAGATAGAGGTAGATGTAGATGTAGATAGAGGTAGATGTAGATGTAGATAGAGGTAGATGTAGATGTAGATAGAGGTAGATGTAGATGTAGATAGATGTAGATGTAGACAGAGGTAGAAGTAGACAGAGGTAGATGTAGATAGAGGTAGATGTAGACAGAGGTAGATGTAGACAGATGTAGATGTAGACAGAGGTAGATGTAGACAGAGGTAGACAGATGTAGATGTAGACGTAGACAGAGGTAGAAGTAGACAGAGGTAGAAGTAGACAGAGGTAGAAGTAGACAGAGGTAGAAGTAGACCGAGGTAGAAGTAGACCGAGGTAGAAGTAGACAGAGGTAGATGTAGACAGAGGTAGATGTAGACAGAGGTAGATGTAGACAGAGGTAGACAGATGTAGATGTAGAAGTAGACAGAGGTAGAAGTAGACAGAGGTAGAAGTAGACAGAGGTAGAAGTAGACAGAGGTAGAAGTAGACAGAGGTAGAAGTAGACCGAGGTAGATGTAGACCGAGGTAGATGTAGACCGAGGTAGATGTAGACCGAGGTAGATGTAGACCGAGGTAGATGTAGACAGAGGTAGATGTAGAGGTAGATGTAGATAGAGGTAGATGTAGATAGAGATAGAGATGTAGATAGAGGTACATGTAGATGTAGATAGAGGTAGATGTAGACAGAGGTAGATGTAGACAGAGGTAGATGTAGACAGAGGTAGATGTAGACAGAGGTAGATGTAGACAGAGGTAGATGTAGACAGAGGTAGAAGTAGACCGAGGTAGAAGTAGACCGAGGTAGAAGTAGACAGAGGTAGAAGTAGACAGAGGTAGAAGTAGACAGAGGTAGAAGTAGACAGAGGTAGATGTAGATAGAGGTAGATGTAGATGTAGATGTAGATAGAGGTAGATGTAGATAGAGGTAGATGTAGATGTAGATAGAGGTAGATGTAGATGTAGATAGAGGTAGATGTAGATAGAGGTAGATGTAGATAGAGGTAGATGTAGATAGAGGTAGATGTAGACAGAGGTAGATGTAGACAGAGGTAGATGTAGATAGATGTAGATGTAGACAGAGGTAGATGTAGATGTAGACAGAGGTAGATGTAGATGTAGATAGAGGTAGATGTAGATGTAGATAGAGGTAGATGTAGACAGAGGTAGATGTAGACAGAGGTAGATGTAGACAGAGGTAGAAGTAGACAGAGGTAGAAGTAGACAGAGGTAGAAGTAGACAGAGGTAGAAGTAGACAGAGGTAGAAGTAGACAGAGGTAGAAGTAGACAGAGGTAGAAGTAGACAGAGGTAGAAGTAGACAGCGGTAGAAGTAGACAGATGTAGATGTAGATGTAGATAGAGGTAGATGTAGATGTAGACAGAGGTAGATGTAGACAGAGGTAGATGTAGACAGAGGTAGATGTAGACAGAGGTAGATGTAGACAGAGGTAGATGTAGACAGAGGTAGATGTAGACAGAGGTAGATGTAGACAGATGTAGATGTAGACAGAGGTAGAAGTAGACAGAGGTAGAAGTAGACAGAGGTAGATGTAGACAGAGGTAGATGTAGACAGAGGTAGATGTAGACAGAGGTAGATGTAGACAGAGGTAGATGTAGACAGAGGTAGATGTAGACAGAGGTAGATGTAGACAGAGGTAGATGTAGACAGAGGTAGATGTGGACAGACGTAGATGTGGACAGAGTTAGATGTAGACAGAGGTAGATGTAGACAGAGGTAGATGTAGACAGAGGTAGATGTAGATGTAGATAGATGTAGAAGTAGACAGAGGTAGAAGTAGACAGATGTAGATGTAGACAGATGTAGATGTAGACAGAGGTAGATGTAGAGGTAGATGTAGATAGAGGTAGATGTAGATAGAGATAGAGATGTAGATAGAGGTACATGTAGATGTAGATAGAGGTAGATGTAGACAGAGGTAGATGTAGACAGAGGTAGATGTAGACAGAGGTAGATGTAGACAGAGGTAGATGTAGACAGAGGTAGATGTAGACAGAGGTAGATGTAGACAGAGGTAGAAGTAGACAGAGGTAGATGTAGACAGAGGTAGATGTAGACAGAGGTATATGTAGACAGAGGTAGATGTAGACAGAGGTAGATGTAGACAGAGGTAGATGTAGACAGAGGTAGATGTAGACAGAGGTAGATGTGGACAGAGGTAGATGTGGACAGAGTTAGATGTAGACAGAGTTAGATGTAGACAGAGGTAGATGTAGACAGAGGTAGATGTAGATGTAGATAGATGTAGAAGTAGACAGAGGTAGAAGTAGACAGATGTAGATGTAGACAGATGTAGATGTAGACAGATGTAGATGTAGACAGATGTAGATGTAGACAGATGTAGATGTAGACAGATGTAGATGTAGACAGATGTAGATGTAGACAGAGGTAGATGTAGACAGAGGTAGATGTAGACAGAGGTAGATGTAGACAGAGGTAGAAGTAGACAGAGGTAGAAGTAGACAGAGGTAGACAGATGTAGATGTAGACAGATGTAGATGTAGATAGATGTAGATGTAGATAGAGGTAGATGTAGATAGAGGTAGATGTAGGTAGAGGTAGATGTAGATAGATGTAGATGTAGATAGATGTAGATGTAGACAGAGGTAGATGTAGACAGAGGTAGATGTAGACAGAGGTAGATGTAGATAGATGTAGATGTAGATAGATGTAGATGTAGACAGAGGTAGATGTAGATGTAGACAGAGGTAGATGTAGATGTAGATAGAGGTAGATGTAGATGTAGATAGAGGTAGATGTAGACAGAGGTAGATGTAGACAGAGGTAGATGTAGACAGAGGTAGATGTAGACAGAGGTAGATGTAGACAGAGGTAGATGTAGACAGAGGTAGAAGTAGACAGAGGTAGATGTAGACAGAGGTAGATGTAGACAGAGGTATATGTAGACAGAGGTAGATGTAGACAGAGGTAGATGTAGACAGAGGTAGATGTAGACAGAGGTAGATGTAGACAGAGGTAGATGTAGACAGAGGTAGATGTAGACAGAGGTAGATGTAGACAGAGGTAGATGTGGACAGAGGTAGATGTGGACAGAGTTAGATGTAGACAGAGTTAGATGTAGACAGAGTTAGATGTAGACAGAGTTAGATGTAGACAGAGGTAGATGTAGACAGAGGTAGATGTAGATGTAGATAGATGTAGAAGTAGACAGAGGTAGAAGTAGACAGATGTAGATGTAGACAGATGTAGATGTAGACAGATGTAGATGTAGACAGATGTAGACAGATGTAGATGTAGACAGATGTAGATGTAGACAGATGTAGATGTAGACAGAGGTAGATGTAGACAGAGTAGATGTAGACAGAGGTAGATGTAGACAGAGGTAGAAGTAGACAGAGGTAGAAGTAGACAGAGGTAGAAGTAGACAGAGGTAGAAGTAGACAGAGGTAGAAGTAGACCGAGGTAGAAGTAGACCGAGGTAGATGTAGACAGAGGTAGATGTAGATAGAGGTAGATGTAGATGTAGATGTAGATAGAGGTAGATGTAGATAGAGGTAGATGTAGATGTAGATAGAGGTAGATGTAGATGTAGATAGAGGTAGATGTAGATAGAGGTAGATGTAGATGTAGATAGAGGTAGATGTAGATAGAGGTAGATGTAGATAGAGGTAGATGTAGATAGAGGTAGATGTAGACAGAGGTAGATGTAGACAGAGGTAGATGTAGATAGATGTAGATGTAGACAGAGGTAGATGTAGATGTAGACAGAGGTAGATGTAGATGTAGATAGAGGTAGATGTAGATGTAGATAGAGGTAGATGTAGACAGAGGTAGATGTAGACAGAGGTAGATGTAGACAGAGGTAGAAGTAGACAGAGGTAGAAGTAGACAGAGGTAGAAGTAGACAGAGGTAGAAGTAGACAGAGGTAGAAGTAGACAGAGGTAGAAGTAGACAGAGGTAGAAGTAGACAGAGGTAGAAGTAGACAGCGGTAGAAGTAGACAGATGTAGATGTAGATGTAGATAGAGGTAGATGTAGATGTAGACAGAGGTAGATGTAGACAGAGGTAGATGTAGACAGAGGTAGATGTAGACAGAGGTAGATGTAGACAGAGGTAGATGTAGACAGAGGTAGATGTAGACAGAGGTAGATGTAGACAGAGGTAGATGTAGACAGATGTAGATGTAGACAGAGGTAGAAGTAGACAGAGGTAGAAGTAGACAGAGGTAGATGTAGACAGAGGTAGATGTAGACAGAGGTATATGTAGACAGAGGTAGATGTAGACAGAGGTAGATGTAGACAGAGGTAGATGTAGACAGAGGTAGATGTAGACAGAGGTAGATGTAGACAGAGGTAGATGTGGACAGACGTAGATGTGGACAGAGTTAGATGTAGACAGAGGTAGATGTAGACAGAGGTAGATGTAGACAGAGGTAGATGTAGATGTAGATAGATGTAGAAGTAGACAGAGGTAGAAGTAGACAGATGTAGATGTAGACAGATGTAGATGTAGACAGATGTAGATGTAGACAGATGTAGATGTAGACAGATGTAGATGTAGACAGATGTAGATGTAGACAGAGGTAGATGTAGACAGAGGTAGATGTAGACAGAGGTAGATGTAGACAGAGGTAGAAGTAGACAGAGGTAGAAGTAGACAGAGGTAGACAGATGTAGATGTAGACAGATGTAGATGTAGACAGATGTAGATGTAGATAGAGGTAGATGTAGATAGAGGTAGATGTAGGTAGAGGTAGATGTAGATAGATGTAGATGTAGATAGATGTAGATGTAGACAGAGGTAGATGTAGACAGAGGTAGATGTAGACAGAGGTAGATGTAGACAGAGGTAGATGTAGACAGAGGTAGATGTAGACAGAGGTAGATGTAGACAGAGGTAGATGTAGACAGAGGTAGAAGTAGACAGAGGTAGATGTAGATGTAGATGTAGATAGATGTAGATGTAGATGTAGATGTAGATGTAGATGTAGATGTAGATAGAGGTAGATGTAGATAGAGGTAGATGTAGATAGATGTAGATGTAGATAGAGGTAGATGTAGATAGATGTAGATGTAGATAGAGGTAGATGTAGATAGATGTAGATAGAGGTAGATAGAGGTAGATGTAGATAGAGGTAGATGTAGACCGAGGTAGATGTAGACCGAGGTAGATGTAGACAGAGGTAGATGTAGAGGTAGATGTAGATAGAGGTAGATGTAGATGTAGATAGAGATGTAGATAGAGGTACATGTAGATGTAGATAGAAGTAGATGTAGACAGAGGTAGATGTAGACAGAGGTAGATGTAGACAGAGGTAGATGTAGACAGAGGTAGATGTAGACAGAGGTAGATGTAGACAGAGGTAGATGTAGACAGAGGTAGATGTAGACAGAGGTAGAAGTAGACAGAGGTAGAAGTAGACAGAGGTAGAAGTAGACAGAGGTAGAAGTAGACAGAGGTAGAAGTAGACAGAGGTAGAAGTAGACAGAGGTAGAAGTAGACAGAGGTAGAAGTAGACCGAGGTAGAAGTAGACCGAGGTAGATGTAGACAGAGGTAGATGTAGATAGAGGTAGATGTAGATGTAGATGTATATAGAGGTAGATGTAGATAGAGGTAGATGTAGATGTAGATAGAGGTAGATGTAGATGTAGATAGAGGTAGATGTAGATGTAGATAGAGGTAGATGTAGATAGAGGTAGATGTAGATAGAGGTAGATGTAGATAGAGGTAGATGTAGACAGAGGTAGATGTAGACAGAGGTAGATGTAGATAGATGTAGATGTAGACAGAGGTAGATGTAGATGTAGACAGAGGTAGATGTAGATGTAGATAGAGGTAGATGTAGATGTAGATAGAGGTAGATGTAGACAGAGGTAGATGTAGACAGAGGTAGATGTAGACAGAGGTAGATGTAGACAGATGTAGATGTAGACAGAGGTAGAAGTAGACAGAGGTAGATGTAGACAGAGGTAGATGTAGACAGAGGTATATGTAGACAGAGGTAGATGTAGACAGAGGTAGATGTAGACAGAGGTAGATGTAGACAGAGGTAGATGTAGACAGAGGTAGATGTAGACAGAGGTAGATGTAGACAGAGGTAGATGTGGACAGAGGTAGATGTGGACAGAGTTAGATGTAGACAGAGTTAGATGTAGACAGAGGTAGATGTAGACAGAGGTAGATGTAGATGTAGATAGATGTAGAAGTAGACAGAGGTAGAAGTAGACAGATGTAGATGTAGACAGATGTAGATGTAGACAGATGTAGATGTAGACAGATGTAGATGTAGACAGATGTAGATGTAGACAGATGTAGATGTAGACAGATGTAGATGTAGACAGAGGTAGATGTAGACAGAGGTAGATGTAGACAGAGGTAGATGTAGACAGAGGTAGAAGTAGACAGAGGTAGAAGTAGACAGAGGTAGACAGATGTAGATGTAGACAGATGTAGATGTAGATAGATGTAGATGTAGATAGAGGTAGATGTAGATAGAGGTAGATGTAGGTAGAGGTAGATGTAGATAGATGTAGATGTAGATAGATGTAGATGTAGACAGAGGTAGATGTAGACAGAGGTAGATGTAGACAGAGGTAGATGTAGACAGAGGTAGATGTAGACAGAGGTAGATGTAGACAGAGGTAGATGTAGACAGAGGTAGATGTAGACAGAGGTAGATGTAGATGTAGATAGATGTAGAAGTAGACAGAGGTAGAAGTAGACAGATGTAGATGTAGACAGATGTAGATGTAGACAGATGTAGATGTAGACAGATGTAGATGTAGACAGATGTAGATGTAGACAGATGTAGATGTAGACAGAGGTAGATGTAGACAGAGGTAGATGTAGACAGAGGTAGATGTAGACAGAGGTAGAAGTAGACAGAGGTAGAAGTAGACAGAGGAAGACAGATGTAGATGTAGACAGATGTAGATGTAGACAGATGTAGATGTAGATAGAGGTAGATGTAGATAGAGGTAGATGTAGGTAGAGGTAGATGTAGATAGATGTAGATGTAGATAGATGTAGATGTAGACAGAGGTAGATGTAGACAGAGGTAGATGTAGACAGAGGTAGATGTAGACAGAGGTAGATGTAGACAGAGGTAGATGTAGACAGAGGTAGATGTAGACAGAGGTAGATGTAGACAGAGGTAGAAGTAGACAGAGGTAGATGTAGATGTAGATGTAGATAGATGTAGATGTAGATGTAGATGTAGATAGAGGTAGATGTAGATAGAGGTAGATGTAGATAGAGGTAGATGTAGATAGATGTAGATAGAGGTAGATGTAGATAGAGGTAGATGTAGATGTAGATAGAGGTAGATGTAGATAGAGGTAGATGTAGATAGAGGTAGATGTAGATAGAGGTAGATGTAGATAGAGGTAGATGTAGATAGAGGTAGATGTAGACAGAGGTAGATGTAGACAGAGGTAGATGTAGATAGATGTAGATGTAGACAGAGGTAGATGTAGATGTAGATAGAGGTAGATGTAGATGTAGATAGAGGTAGATGTAGACAGAGGTAGATGTAGACAGAGGTAGATGTAGACAGAGGTAGAAGTAGACAGAGGTAGAAGTAGACAGAGGTAGAAGTAGACAGAGGTAGAAGTAGACAGAGGTAGAAGTAGACAGAGGTAGAAGTAGACAGAGGTAGAAGTAGACAGAGGTAGAAGTAGACAGAGGTAGAAGTAGACAGCGGTAGAAGTAGACAGATGTAGATGTAGATGTAGATAGAGGTAGATGTAGATGTAGACAGAGGTAGATGTAGACAGAGGTAGATGTAGACAGAGGTAGATGTAGACAGAGGTAGATGTAGACAGAGGTAGATGTAGACAGAGGTAGATGTAGACAGAGGTAGATGTAGACAGAGGTAGATGTAGACAGATGTAGATGTAGACAGAGGTAGAAGTAGACAGAGGTAGAAGTAGACAGAGGTAGATGTAGACAGAGGTAGATGTAGACAGAGGTAGATGTAGACAGAGGTAGATGTAGACAGAGGTAGATGTAGACAGAGGTAGAAGTAGACAGAGGTAGAAGTAGACCGAGGTAGAAGTAGACCGAGGTAGATGTAGACAGAGGTAGATGTAGATAGAGGTAGATGTAGATGTAGATAGAGGTAGATGTAGATAGAGGTAGATGTAGATGTAGATAGAGGTAGATGTAGATGTAGATAGAGGTAGATGTAGATAGAGGTAGATGTAGATAGAGGTAGATGTAGACAGAGGTAGATGTAGACAGAGGTAGATGTAGATAGATGTAGATGTAGACAGAGGTAGATGTAGATGTAGACAGAGGTAGATGTAGATGTAGATAGAGGTAGATGTAGATGTAGATAGAGGTAGATGTAGACAGAGGTAGATGTAGACAGAGGTAGATGTAGACAGAGGTAGATGTAGACAGAGGTAGATGTAGACAGAGGTAGAAGTAGACAGAGGTAGAAGTAGACAGAGGTAGAAGTAGACAGAGGTAGAAGTAGACAGAGGTAGAAGTAGACAGAGGTAGAAGTAGACAGAGGTAGAAGTAGACAGAGGTAGAAGTAGACAGCGGTAGAAGTAGACAGATGTAGATGTAGATGTAGATAGAGGTAGATGTAGATGTAGACAGAGGTAGATGTAGACAGAGGTAGATGTAGACAGAGGTAGATGTAGACAGAGGTAGATGTAGACAGAGGTAGATGTAGACAGAGGTAGATGTAGACAGAGGTAGATGTAGACAGATGTAGATGTAGACAGAGGTAGAAGTAGACAGAGGTAGAAGTAGACAGAGGTAGATGTAGACAGAGGTAGATGTAGACAGAGGTATATGTAGACAGAGGTAGATGTAGACAGAGGTAGATGTAGACAGAGGTAGATGTAGACAGAGGTAGATGTAGACAGAGGTAGATGTAGACAGAGGTAGATGTAGACAGAGGTAGATGTGGACAGACGTAGATGTGGACAGAGTTAGATGTAGACAGAGGTAGATGTAGACAGAGGTAGATGTAGACAGAGGTAGATGTAGATATAGATAGATGTAGAAGTAGACAGAGGTAGAAGTAGACAGATGTAGATGTAGACAGATGTAGATGTAGACAGATGTAGATGTAGACAGATGTAGATGTAGACAGATGTAGATGTAGACAGATGTAGATGTAGACAGATGTAGATGTAGACAGAGGTAGATGTAGACAGAGGTAGATGTAGACAGAGGTAGAAGTAGACAGAGGTAGAAGTAGACAGAGGTAGACAGATGTAGATGTAGACAGATGTAGATGTAGACAGATGTAGATGTAGATAGAGGTAGATGTAGATAGAGGTAGATGTAGGTAGAGGTAGATGTAGATAGATGTAGATGTAGATAGATGTAGATGTAGACAGAGGTAGATGTAGACAGAGGTAGATGTAGACAGAGGTAGATGTAGACAGAGGTAGATGTAGACAGAGGTAGATGTAGACAGAGGTAGATGTAGACAGAGGTAGATGTAGACAGAGGTAGATGTAGACAGAGGTAGAAGTAGACAGAGGTAGAAGTAGACAGAGGTAGATGTAGACAGAGGTAGATGTAGACAGAGGTATATGTAGACAGAGGTAGATGTAGACAGAGGTAGATGTAGACAGAGGTAGATGTAGAGGTAGATGTAGATAGAGGTAGATGTAGATGTAGATAGAGATGTAGATGTAGATGTAGATAGAGGTAGATGTAGATAGAGGTAGATGTAGATAGATGTAGATGTAGATAGAGGTAGATGTAGATAGATGTAGATGTAGATAGAGGTAGATGTAGATAGATGTAGATAGAGGTAGATAGAGGTAGATGTAGATAGAGGTAGATGTAGACCGAGGTAGATGTAGACCGAGGTAGATGTAGACAGAGGTAGATGTAGAGGTAGATGTAGATAGAGGTAGATGTAGATGTAGATAGAGATGTAGATAGAGGTACATGTAGATGTAGATAGAAGTAGATGTAGACAGAGGTAGATGTAGACAGAGGTAGATGTAGACAGAGGTAGATGTAGACAGAGGTAGATGTAGACAGAGGTAGATGTAGACAGAGGTAGATGTAGACAGAGGTAGATGTAGACAGAGGTAGATGTAGACAGAGGTAGAAGTAGACAGAGGTAGAAGTAGACAGAGGTAGAAGTAGACAGAGGTAGAAGTAGACAGAGGTAGAAGTAGACAGAGGTAGAAGTAGACCGAGGTAGAAGTAGACCGAGGTAGATGTAGACAGAGGTAGATGTAGATAGAGGTAGATGTAGATGTAGATGTATATAGAGGTAGATGTAGATAGAGGTAGATGTAGATGTAGATAGAGGTAGATGTAGATGTAGATAGAGGTAGATGTAGACAGAGGTAGATGTAGATAGAGGTAGATGTAGATAGAGGTAGATGTAGATAGAGGTAGATGTAGACAGAGGTAGATGTAGACAGAGGTAGATGTAGATAGATGTAGATGTAGACAGAGGTAGATGTAGATGTAGACAGAGGTAGATGTAGATGTAGATAGAGGTAGATGTAGATGTAGATAGAGGTAGATGTAGACAGAGGTAGATGTAGACAGAGGTAGATGTAGACAGAGGTAGATGTAGACAGATGTAGATGTAGACAGAGGTAGAAGTAGACAGAGGTAGATGTAGACAGAGGTAGATGTAGACAGAGGTATATGTAGACAGAGGTAGATGTAGACAGAGGTAGATGTAGACAGAGGTAGATGTAGACAGAGGTAGATGTAGACAGAGGTAGATGTAGACAGAGGTAGATGTAGACAGAGGACAGAGGTAGATGTGGACAGAGTTAGATGTAGACAGAGTTAGATGTAGACAGAGGTAGATGTAGACAGAGGTAGATGTAGATGTAGATAGATGTAGAAGTAGACAGAGGTAGAAGTAGACAGATGTAGATGTAGACAGATGTAGATGTAGACAGATGTAGATGTAGACAGATGTAGATGTAGACAGATGTAGATGTAGACAGATGTAGATGTAGACAGATGTAGATGTAGACAGAGGTAGATGTAGACAGAGGTAGATGTAGACAGAGGTAGATGTAGACAGAGGTAGAAGTAGACAGAGGTAGAAGTAGACAGAGGTAGACAGATGTAGATGTAGACAGATGTAGATGTAGACAGATGTAGATGTAGATAGAGGTAGATGTAGATAGAGGTAGATGTAGGTAGAGGTAGATGTAGATAGATGTAGATGTAGATAGATGTAGATGTAGACAGAGGTAGATGTAGACAGAGGTAGATGTAGACAGAGGTAGATGTAGACAGAGGTAGATGTAGACAGAGGTAGATGTAGATGTAGATAGATGTAGAAGTAGACAGAGGTAGAAGTAGACAGATGTAGATGTAGACAGATGTAGATGTAGACAGATGTAGATGTAGACAGATGTAGATGTAGACAGATGTAGATGTAGACAGATGTAGATGTAGACAGAGGTAGATGTAGACAGAGGTAGATGTAGACAGAGGTAGATGTAGACAGAGGTAGAAGTAGACAGAGGTAGAAGTAGACAGAGGAAGACAGATGTAGATGTAGACAGATGTAGATGTAGACAGATGTAGATGTAGATAGAGGTAGATGTAGATAGAGGTAGATGTAGGTAGAGGTAGATGTAGATAGATGTAGATGTAGATAGATGTAGATGTAGACAGAGGTAGATGTAGACAGAGGTAGATGTAGACAGAGGTAGATGTAGACAGAGGTAGATGTAGACAGAGGTAGATGTAGACAGAGGTAGATGTAGACAGAGGTAGAAGTAGACAGAGGTAGATGTAGATGTAGATGTAGATAGATGTAGATGTAGATGTAGATGTAGATAGAGGTAGATGTAGATAGAGGTAGATGTAGATAGAGGTAGATGTAGATAGATGTAGATGTAGATAGAGGTAGATGTAGATAGATGTAGATAGAGGTAGATAGAGGTAGATGTAGATAGAGGTAGATGTAGACAGAGGTAGATGTAGACAGAGGTAGATGTAGACAGAGGTAGATGTAGACAGAGGTAGATGTAGACAGAGGTAGAAGTAGACAGAGGTAGAAGTAGACAGAGGTAGACAGATGTAGATGTAGACAGATGTAGATGTAGACAGAGGTATATGTAGACAGAGGTAGATGTAGACAGAGGTAGATGTAGACAGTAGACAGAGGTAGATGTAGACAGAGGTAGATGTAGACAGAGGTAGATGTAGACAGAGGTAGAAGTAGACAGAGGTAGAAGTAGACAGAGGTAGAAGTAGACAGAGGTAGACAGATGTAGACGTAGACAGATGTAGATGTAGACAGAGGTAGATGTAGACAGAGGTAGATGTAGACAGAGGTAGATGTGGACAGAGGTAGATGTAGACAGAGGTAGATGTAGACAGAGGTAGATGTAGACAGAGGTAGATGTAGACAGAGGTAGATGTAGACAGAGGTAGATGTAGACAGAGGTAGATGTAGACAGAGGTAGATGTAGACAGAGGTAGATGTAGACAGAGGTAGAAGTAGACAGAGGTAGATGTAGATGTAGATGTAGATGTAGATAGATGTAGATGTAGATGTAGATGTAGATGTAGATGTAGATAGAGGTAGATGTAGATAGAGGTAGATGTAGATAGATGTAGATGTAGATAGAGGTAGATGTAGATAGATGTAGATGTAGATAGAGGTAGATGTAGATAGATGTAGATAGAGGTAGATAGAGGTAGATGTAGATAGAGGTAGATTTAGATAGATGTAGATAGAGGTAGATGTAGATAGAGGTAGATTTAGATAGAGGTAGATGTAGATAGAGGTAGATGTAGATAGATGTAGATGTAGATAGAGGTAGATGTAGATAGATGTAGATGTAGATAGATGTAGATGTAGATGTAGATGTAGATAGAGGTAGATGTAGATAGAGGTAGATGTAGATAGATGTAGATGTAGATAGAGGTAGATGTAGATAGATGTAGATGTAGATAGAGGTAGATGTAGATAGATGTAGATGTAGATAGATGTAGATAGAGGTAGATGTAGATAGAGGTAGATTTAGATAGAGGTAGATGTAGATAGAGGTAGATGTAGATAGAGGTAGATGTAGATAGAGGTAGATGTAGATAGAGGTAGATGTAGATAGAGGTAGATGTAGATAGAGGTAGATGTAGATAGAGGTAGATGTAGATGTAGATAGATGTAGATGTAGACAGAGGTAGAAGTAGACAGAGGTAGAAGTAGACAGAGGTAGAAGTAGACAGAGGTAGATGTAGATAGAGGTAGATGTAGATAGAGGTAGATGTAGATGTAGACAGAGGTAGATGTAGATAGAGGTAGATGTAGATAGATGTAGATGTATATAGATGTAGATGTAGATAGATGTAGATGTAGATGTAGATGTAGATGTAGATAGATGTAGATGTAGACAGAGGTAGATGTAGACAGAGGTAGATGTAGAAGCAGATAAAGGTAGATGTAGATAGAGGTAGATGTAGAAAGAGGTAGATGTAGATGGAGGTAGATGTAGATGGAGGTAGATGTAGATGTAGATAGAGGTAGATGTAGATGTAGACAGGTAGAAGTAGACAGAGGTAGACAGATGTAGATGTAGACAGATGTAGATGTAGACAGATGTAGATGTAGACAGAGGTAGATGTAGACAGAGGTAGATGTAGACAGAGGTAGATGTAGACAGAGGTAGATGTAGACAGAGGTAGATGTAGACAGAGGTAGATGTAGACAGAGGTAGATGTAGACAGAGGTAGAAGTAGACAGAGGTAGATGTAGATGTAGATGTAGATAGATGTAGATGTAGATGTAGATAGAGGTAGATGTAGATAGAGGTAGATGTAGATGTAGATAGAGGTAGATGTAGATAGAGGTAGATGTAGATAGAGGTAGACGTAGACGTAGATAGATGTAGATGTAGATAGAGGTAGATGTAGATAGAGGTAGATGTAGATAGATGTAGATAGAGGTAGATGTAGATAGAGGTAGATGTAGATAGAGGTAGATGTAGATAGAGGTAGATGTAGATAGAGGTAGATGTAGATAGAGGTAGATGTAGATAGAGGTAGATGTAGATGTAGATAGAGGTAGATGTAGATGTAGATAGAGGTAGATGTAGATGTAGATAGAGGTAGATGTAGATGTAGATAGATGTAGATGTAGACAGAGGTAGAAGTAGACAGAGGTAGAAGTAGACAGAGGTAGATGTAGATAGAGGTAGATGTAGATATAGATAGATGTAGATGTGGACAGAGGTAGATGTAGACAGAGGTAGATGTAGACAGAGGTAGATGTAGACAGAGGTAGATGTAGACAGAGGTAGATGTAGACAGAGGTAGATGTAGACAGAGGTAGATGTAGACAGAGGTAGATGTAGACAGAGGTAGATGTAGACAGAGGTAGATGTAGACAGAGGTAGATGTAGACAGAGGTAGATGTAGACAGAGGTAGATGTAGACAGAGGTAGAAGTAGACAGAGGTAGAAGTAGACAGAGGTAGAAGTAGACAGAGGTAGAAGTAGACAGAGGTAGAAGTAGACAGAGGTAGAAGTAGACAGAGGTAGAAGTAGACAGAGGTAGAAGTAGACCGAGGTAGATGTAGACAGAGGTAGACAGAGGTAGACAGATGTAATGTAGATAGAGGTAGATGTAGAAGCAGACAGAGGTAGATGTAGAAACAGACAGAGGTAGATGTAGAAGCATACAGAGGTAGATGTAGACAGAGGTAGATGTAGACAGAGGTAGATGTAGACAGATGTAGATGTAGATGTAGGTAGATGTAGAAGCAGACAGAGGTAGATGTAGAAGCAGACAGAGGTAGATGTAGACAGAGGTAGATGTAGACAGAGGTAGATGTAGACAGAGGTAGATGTAGACAGAGGTAGATGTAGACAGAGGTAGATGTGGACAGAGGTAGATGTGGACAGAGGTAGATGTGGACAGAGGTAGATGTGGACAGAGGTAGATGTGGACAGAGTTAGATGTAGACAGAGGTAGATGTAGACAGAGGTAGATGTAGAAATGTAGACAGAGGTAGATGTAGACAGAGGTAGATGTAGACAGAGGTAGATGTAGACAGAGGTAGAAGTAGACAGAGGCAGAAGTAGACAGAGGTAGAAGTAGACAGAGGTAGAAGTAGACAGCGGTAGAAGTAGACAGATGTAGATGTAGATAGAGGTAGATGTAGATAGAGGTAGATGTAGATGTAGACAGAGGTAGATGTAGACAGAGGTAGATGTAGACAGAGGTAGATGTAGACAGAGGTAGATGTAGACAGAGGTAGATGTAGACAGAGGTAGATGTAGACAGAGGTAGATGTAGACAGAGGTAGATGAAGACAGAGGTAGATGTAGACAGAGGTAGATGTAGACAGAGGTAGATGTAGACAGAGGTAGAAGTAGACAGAGGTAGAAGTAGAGAGAGGTAGATGTAGACAGACGTAGAGGTAGACAGAGGTAGACAGAGGTAGAGGTAGACAGAGGTAGAGGTAGACAGAGGTAGAGGTAGACAGAGGTAGAGGTAGACAGAGGTAGAGGTAGACAGAGGTAGAGGTAGACAGAGGTAGAGGTAGACAGAGGTAGACAGAGGTAGAGGTAGACAGAGGTAGACAGAGGTAGAGGTAGACAGAGGTAGACAGAGGTAGAGGTAGACAGAGGTAGATGTAGACAGAGGTAGATGTAGACAGAGGTAGACGTAGACAGAGGTAGACGTAGACAGAGGTAGACGTAGACAGAGGTAGATGTAGACAGAGGTAGACGTAGACAGAGGTAGACGTAGACAGAGGTAGACGTAGACAGAGGTAGACGTAGACAGAGGTAGACGTAGACAGAGGTAGACGTAGACAGAGGTAGACGTAGACAGAGGTAGACGTAGACAGAGGTAGACGTAGACAGAGGTAGAAGTAGACAGTAGTAGAAGTAGACAGATGTAGAAGTAGACAGATGTAGAAGTAGACAGATGTAGAAGTAGACAGAGGTATAAGTAGACAGAGGTAGATGTAGATCTAGACAGAGGTAGATCTAGACAGAGGTAGATGTAGACAGAGGTAGATGTAGACAGAGGTAGATGTAGACAGAGGTAGATGTAGACAGAGGTAGATGTAGACAGAGGTAGATGTAGACAGAGGTAGATGTAGACAGAGGTAGATGTAGACAGAGGTAGATGTAGACAGAGGTAGAAGTAGACAGAGGTAGATGTAGATGTAGATGTAGATAGATGTAGATGTAGATGTAGATGTAGATAGAGGTAGATGTAGATAGAGGTAGATGTAGATAGATGTAGATGTAGATAGAGGTAGATGTAGATAGATGTAGATGTAGATAGAGGTAGATGTAGATAGATGTAGATAGAGGTAGATAGAGGTAGATGTAGATAGAGGTAGATGTAGACAGAGGTATAAGTAGACAGAGGTAGATGTAGATCTAGACAGATGTAGATGTAGACAGAGGTATAAGTAGACAGAGGTAGATGTAGACCGAGGTAGAAGTAGACCGAGGTAGATGTAGACCGAGGTAGATGTAGACAGAGGTAGATGTAGATAGAGGTAGATGTAGATGTAGATAGAGGTAGATGTAGATGTAGATAGATTTAGATGTAGACAGAGGTAGAAGTAGACAGAGGTAGATGTAGACACAGGTAGATGTAGATAGAGGTAGATGTAGATATAGATAGATGTAGATGTGGACAGAGGTAGATGTAGACAGAGGTAGATGTAGACAGAGGTAGATGTAGACAGAGGTAGATGTAGACAGAGGTAGATGTAGACAGAGGTAGATGTAGACAGAGGTAGATGTAGACAGGGGTAGATGTAGACAGGGGTAGATGTAGACAGAGGTAGATGTAGACAGAGGTAGATGTAGACAGAGGTAGATGTAGACAGAGGTAGATGTAGACAGAGGTAGATGTAGACAGAGGTAGATGTGGACAGAGGTAGATGTGGACAGAGTTAGATGTAGACAGAGGTAGATGTAGACAGAGGTAGATGTAGACAGATGTAGATGTAGATAGATGTAGAAGTAGACAGAGGTAGAAGTAGACAGATGTAGATGTAGACAGATGTAGATGTAGACAGATGTAGATGTAGACAGATGTAGATGTAGACAGATGTAGATGTAGACAGAGGTAGATGTAGACAGAGGTAGATGTAGACAGAGGTAGAAGTAGACAGAGGTAGAAGTAGACAGAGGTAGAAGTAGACAGAGGTAGACAGATGTAGATGTAGACAGATGTAGATGTAGACAGAGGTAGATGTAGATAGAGGTAGATGTAGGTAGAGGTAGATGTAGATAGATGTAGATGTAGATAGATGTAGATGTAGACAGAGGTAGATGTAGACAGAGGTAGATGTAGACAGAGGTAGATGTAGACAGAGGTAGATGTAGACAGAGGTAGATGTAGACAGAGGTAGATGTAGACAGAGGTAGATGTAGACAGAGGTAGATGTAGACAGAGGTAGATGTAGACAGAGGTAGATGTAGACAGAGGTAGATGTAGACAGAGGTAGAAGTAGACAGAGGTAGATGTAGATGTAGATGTACATAGATGTAGATGTAGATGTAGATGTAGATGTAGATGTAGATGTAGATGTAGATAGAGGTAGATGTAGATAGAGGTAGATGTAGATAGATGTAGATGTAGATAGAGGTAGATGTAGATAGATGTAGATGTAGATAGAGGTAGATGTAGATAGATGTAGATGTAGATAGAGGTAGATGTAGATAGATGTAGATGTAGATAGATGTAGATAGAGGTAGATGTAGACAGAGGTAGATGTAGATAGAGGTAGAGGTAGATTTAGATGTAGATGTAGATGTAGATAGAGGTAGATGTAGATGTAGATGTAGATAGAGGTAGATGTAGATGTAGATGTAGATAGATGTAGATGTAGACAGAGGTAGAAGTAGACAGAGGTAGATGTAGATAGAGGTAGATGTAGATATAGATAGATGTAGATGTGGACAGAGGTAGCTGTAGACAGAGGTAGATGTAGACAGAGGTAGATGTAGACAGAGGTAGATGTAGACAGAGGTAGATGTAGACAGAGGTAGATGTAGACAGAGGTAGATGTAGACAGAGGTAGATGTAGACAGAGGTAGAAGTAGACAGAGGTAGAAGTAGACAGAGGTAGAAGTAGACCGAGGTAGATGTAGACAGAGGTAGACAGAGGTAGAAAGATGTAATGTAGATAGAGGTAGATGTAGAAGCAGACATAGGTAGATGTAGAAGCAGACAGAGGTAGATGTAGAAGCATATAGAGGTAGATGTAGACAGAGGTAGATGTAGACAGAGGTAGATGTAGACCGATGTAGATGTAGATGTAGGTAGATGTAGAAGCAGACAGAGGTAGATGTAGAAGCAGACAGAGGTAGATGTAGATGTAGACAGAGGTAGATGTAGACAGAGGTAGATGTAGACAGAGGTAGATGTAGACAGAGGTAGATGTAGACAGAGGTAGATGTAGACAGAGGTAGATGTGGACAGAGGTAGATGTGGACAGAGGTAGATGTAGATGTAGATGTAGATAGAGGTAGATGTAGATGTAGATAGAGGTAGCTGTAGATGTAGATAGAGGTAGATGTAGATAGAGGTAGATGTAGATAGAGGTAGATGTAGATAGAAGTAGATGTAGATGTAGATAGAGGTAGATGTAGATGTAGATGTAGTTAGAGGGTAGATGTAGATGTAGATAGAGGTAGATGTAGATGTAGATAAAGGTAGATGTAGATGTAGATAGAGGTAGATGTAGATGTAGATAGATGTAGATGTAGACAGAGGTAGAAGTAGACAGAGGTAGATGTAGATAGAGGTAGATGTAGATATAGATAGATGTAGATGTGGACAGAGGTAGATGTAGACAGAGGTAGATGTAGACAGAGGTAGATGTAGACAGAGGTAGATGTAGACAGAGGTAGATGTAGACAGAGGTAGATGTAGACTGAGGTAGATGTAGACAGAGGTAGATGTAGACAGAGGTAGATGTAGACAGAGGTAGATGTAGACAGAGGTAGATGTAGATAGAGGTAGATGTAGATGTAGATAGAGGTAGATGTAGATGTAGATAGAGGTAGCTGTAGACTGAGGTAGATGTAGACAGAGGTAGATGTAGACAGAGGTAGAAGTAGACAGAGGTAGAAGTAGACAGAGGTAGACAGATGTAGATGTAGACAGAGGTAGATGTAGACAGAGGTAGATGTAGACAGAGGTAGATGTAGACAGAGGTAGATGTAGACAGAGGTAGATGTAGACAGAGGTAGATGTAGACAGAGGTAGATGTAGACAGAGGTAGATGTAGACAGAGGTAGATGTAGATAGAGGTAGATGTAGATAGATGTAGATGTAGATGTAGATGTAGATAGAGGTAGAAGTAGACAGAGGTAGAAGTAGACAGAGGTAGAAGTAGACAGAGGTAGATGTAGACAGAGGTAGATGTAGACAGAGGTAGATGTAGACAGAGGTAGATGTAGACTGAGGTAGATGTAGACTGAGGTAGATGTAGACAGAGGTAGATGTAGACAGAGGTAGATGTAGACAGAGGTAGATGTAGACAGAGGTAGATGTAGATAGAGGTAGATGTAGATGTAGATAGAGGTAGATGTAGATGTAGATAGAGGTAGCTGTAGACTGAGGTAGATGTAGACAGAGGTAGATGTAGACAGAGGTAGATGTAGACAGAGGTAGATGTAGACAGAGGTAGATGTAGACAGAGGTAGATGTAGACAGAGGTAGATGTAGACAGAGGTAGAAGTAGACAGAGGTAGATGTAGATGTAGATGTACATAGATGTAGATGTAGATGTAGATGTAGATGTAGATGTAGATAGAGGTAGATGTAGATAGAGGTAGATGTAGATAGATGTAGATGTAGATAGAGGTAGATGTAGATAGATGTAGATGTAGATAGAGGTAGATGTAGATAGATGTAGATGTAGATAGAGGTAGATGTAGATAGATGTAGATAGAGGTAGATGTAGACAGAGGTAGATGTAGATAGAGGTAGAGGTAGATTTAGATGTAGATGTAGATGTAGATAGAGGTAGATGTAGATGTAGATGTAGATGTAGATGTAGATAGAGGTAGATGTAGATGTAGATGTAGATAGATGTAGATGTAGACAGAGGTAGAAGTAGACAGAGGTAGATGTAGATAGAGGTAGATGTAGATATAGATAGATGTAGATGTGGACAGAGGTAGATGTAGACAGAGGTAGATGTAGACAGAGGTAGATGTAGACAGAGGTAGATGTAGACAGAGGTAGATGTAGACAGAGGTAGATGTAGACAGAGGTAGATGTAGACAGAGGTAGATGTAGACAGAGGTAGATGTAGACAGAGGTAGAAGTAGACAGAGGTAGAAGTAGACAGAGGTAGAAGTAGACCGAGGTAGATGTAGACAGAGGTAGACAGAGGTAGAAAGATGTAATGTAGATAGAGGTAGATGTAGAAGCAGACATAGGTAGATGTAGAAGCAGACAGAGGTAGATGTAGAAGCATATAGAGGTAGATGTAGACAGAGGTAGATGTAGACAGAGGTAGATGTAGACAGATGTAGATGTAGATGTAGGTAGATGTAGAAGCAGACAGAGGTAGATGTAGAAGCAGACAGAGGTAGATGTAGATGTAGACAGAGGTAGATGTAGACAGAGGTAGATGTAGACAGAGGTAGATGTAGACAGAGGTAGATGTAGACAGAGGTAGATGTGGACAGAGGTAGATGTGGACAGAGGTAGATGTGGACAGAGTTAGATGTGGACAGAGTTAGATGTAGACAGAGGTAGATGTAGACAGAGGTAGATGTAGACAGAGGTAGATGTAGACAGAGGTAGATGTAGACAGAGGTAGATGTAGACAGAGGTAGATGTAGACAGAGGTAGATGTAGACAGAGGTAGATGTAGATAGAGGTAGATGTAGATGTAGATGTAGATGTAGATAGAGGTAGATGTAGATGTAGATAGAGGTAGCTGTAGATGTAGATAGAGGTAGATGTAGATAGAGGTAGATGTAGATGTAGATAGAGGTAGATGTAGATAGAGGTAGATGTAGATGTAGATGTAGATAGAGGTAGATGTAGATGTAGATGTAGATAGAGGGTAGATGTAGATGTAGATAGAGGTAGATGTAGATGTAGATAAAGGTAGATGTAGATGTAGATAGAGGTAGATGTAGATGTAGATAGATGTAGATGTAGACAGAGGTAGAAGTAGACAGAGGTAGATGTAGATAGAGGTAGATGTAGATATAGATAGATGTAGATGTGGACAGAGGTAGATGTAGACAGAGGTAGATGTAGACAGAGGTAGATGTAGACAGAGGTAGATGTAGACAGAGGTAGATGTAGACAGAGGTAGATGTAGACAGAGGTAGATGTAGACAGGGGTAGATGTAGACAGAGGTAGATGTAGACAGAGGTAGATGTAGACAGAGGTAGATGTAGACAGAGGTAGATGTAGACAGAGGTAGATGTAGACAGAGGTAGATGTAGACAGAGGTAGATGTAGACAGAAGTAGATGTAGACTGAGGTAGATGTAGACTGAGGTAGATGTAGACTGAGGTAGATGTAGACAGAGGTAGATGTAGACAGAGGTAGATGTAGACAGAGGTAGATGTAGACAGAGGTAGATGTAGACAGAGGTAGATGTAGATAGAGGTAGATGTAGATGTAGATAGAGGTAGATGTAGATGTAGATAGAGGTAGCTGTAGGTGTAGATAGAGGTAGATGTAGATAGAGGTAGATGTAGATAGAGGTAGATGTAGATGTAGATGTAGATGTAGATAGAGGTAGATGTAGATGTAGATAGAGGTAATAGAGGTAGATGTAGATGTAGATAGAGGTAGATGTAGATGTAGATAGATGTAGATGTAGACAGAGGTAGAAGTAGACAGAGGTAGATGTAGATAGAGGTAGATGTAGACAGAGGTAGATGTAGACAGATGTAGATGTAGACAGAGGTAGATGTAGACAGAGGTAGACAGATGTAGATGTAGATGTAGACGTAGACAGAGGTAGAAGTAGACAGAGGTAGAAGTAGACAGAGGTAGAAGTAGACAGAGGTAGAAATAGACAGAGGTAGAAGTAGACAGAGGTAGAAGTAGACAGAGGTAGAAGTAGACAGATGTAGATGTAGACAGAGGTAGAAGTAGACAGAGGTAGAAGTAGACAGAGGTAGATGTAGACAGAGGTAGATGTAGACAGAGGTATATGTAGATAGAGGTAGATGTAGATGTAGATGTAGATAGAGGTAGATGTAGATAGAGGTAGATGTAGATAGAGGTAGATGTAGATGTAGATGTAGATGTAGATGTAGATAGAGGTAGATGTAGATGTAGACAGAGGTAGATGTAGACAGAGGTAGATGTAGACAGAGGTAGATGTAGACAGAGGTAGACAGATGTAGATGTAGACGTAGACAGAGGTAGAAGTAGACAGAGGTAGAAGTAGACAGAGGTAGAAGTAGACAGAGGTAGAAGTAGACAGAGGTAGAAGTAGACAGAGGTAGAAGTAGACCGAGGTAGATGTAGACTGAGGTAGATGTAGACCGAGGTAGATGTAGACAGAGGTAGATGTAGAGGTAGATGTAGATAGAGGTAGATGTAGATGTAGATGTAGATAGAGGTAGATGTAGACAGAGGTAGATGTAGACAGAGGTAGATGTAGACAGAGGTAGATGTAGACCGAGGTAGATGTAGACCGAGGTAGATGTAGACCGAGGTAGATGTAGACAGAGGTAGATGTAGACAGAGGTAGATGTAGACAGAGGTAGATGTAGACAGAGGTAGATGTAGACAGAGGTAGATGTAGACAGAGGTAGATGTAGACAGAGGTAGAAGTAGACAGAGGTAGAAGTAGACAGAGGTAGAAGTAGACAGAGGTAGAAGTAGACAGAGGTAGAAGTAGACAGAGGTAGAAGTAGACAGAGGTAGAAGTAGACAGAGGTAGAAGTAGACCGAGGTAGAAGTAGACCGAGGTAGAAGTAGACCGAGGTAGATGTAGACAGAGGTAGATGTAGATAGAGGTAGATGTAGATGTAGATGTAGATAGAGGTAGATGTAGATAGAGGTAGATGTAGACAGAGGTAGATGTAGACAGAGGTAGATGTAGACAGAGGTAGATGTAGACAGAGGTAGATGTAGACAGAGGTAGATGTAGACAGAGGTAGATGTAGACAGAGGTAGAAATAGACAGAGGTAGAAATAGACAGAGGTAGAAGTAGACAGAGGTAGAAGTAGACAGAGGTAGAAGTAGACCGAGGTAGAAGTAGACCGAGGTAGATGTAGACAGAGGTAGATGTAGACAGAGGTAGATGTAGACAGAGGTAGATGTAGACAGAGGTAGACAGATGTAGATGTAGACGTAGACAGAGGTAGAAGTAGACAGAGGTAGAAGTAGACAGAGGTAGACAGATGTAGATGTAGACAGATGTAGATGTAGACAGAGGTAGATGTAGACAGAGGTAGATGTAGACAGAGGTAGAAGTAGACAGAGGTAGATGTAGATGTAGATGTAGATGTAGATAGAGGTAGATGTAGATAGAGGTAGATGTAGATGTAGATAGAGGTAGATGTAGATGTAGATAGAGGTAGATGTAGATGTAGATAGAGGTAGATGTAGACAGAGGTAGATGTAGACAGAGGTAGATGTAGATAGATGTAGATGTAGACAGAGGTAGATGTAGACAGAGGTAGATGTAGATAGATGTAGATGTAGACAGAGGTAGATGTAGATGTAGACAGAGGTAGATGTAGATGTAGATAGAGGTAGATGTAGATGTAGATAGAGGTAGATGTAGACAGAGGTAGATGTAGACAGAGGTAGATGTAGACAGAGGTAGAAGTAGACAGAGGTAGAAGTAGACAGAGGTAGAAGTAGACAGAGGTAGAAGTAGACAGAGGTAGAAGTAGACAGAGGTAGAAGTAGACAGAGGTAGAAGTAGACAGCGGTAGAAGTAGACAGATGTAGATGTAGATGTAGATATAGGTAGATGTAGATGTAGACAGAGGTAGATGTAGACAGAGGTAGATGTAGACAGAGGTAGATGTAGACAGAGGTAGATGTAGACAGAGGTAGATGTAGACAGAGGTAGATGTAGACAGAGGTAGATGTAGACAGAGGTAGATGTAGACAGATGTAGATGTAGACAGAGGTAGAAGTAGACAGAGGTAGATGTAGACAGAGGTAGATGTAGACAGAGGTAGATGTAGACAGAGGTAGATGTAGACAGAGGTAGATGTAGACAGAGGTAGATGTAGACAGAGGTAGATGTAGACAGAGGTAGATGTAGACAGAGGTAGATGTAGACAGAGGTAGATGTAGACAGAGGTAGATGTGGACAGAGGTAGATGTGGACAGAGTTAGATGTAGACAGAGGTAGATGTAGACAGAGGTAGATGTAGACAGAGGTAGATGTAGATGTAGATAGATGTAGAAGTAGACAGAGGTAGAAGTAGACAGATGTAGATGTAGACAGATGTAGATGTAGACAGATGTAGATGTAGACAGATGTAGATGTAGACAGATGTAGATGTAGACAGAGGTAGATGTAGACAGAGGTAGATGTAGACAGAGGTAGATGTAGACAGAGGTAGAAGTAGACAGAGGTAGAAGTAGACAGAGGTAGACAGATGTAGATGTAGACAGATGTAGATGTAGACAGATGTAGATGTAGATAGAGGTAGATGTAGATAGAGGTAGATGTAGGTAGAGGTAGATGTAGATAGATGTAGATGTAGATAGATGTAGATGTAGACAGAGGTAGATGTAGACAGAGGTAGATGTAGACAGAGGTAGATGTAGACAGAGGTAGATGTAGACAGAGGTAGATGTAGACAGAGGTAGATGTAGACAGAGGTAGATGTAGACAGCGGTAGATGTAGACAGAGGTAGATGTAGACAGAGGTAGATGTAGACAGAGGTAGATGTAGACAGAGGTAGATGTAGACAGAGGTAGATGTAGACAGAGGTAGATGTAGACAGAGGTAGATGTAGACAGAGGTAGAAGTAGATGTAGATGTACATAGATGTAGATGTAGATGTAGATGTAGATGTAGATGTAGATGTAGATAGAGGTAGATGTAGATAGAGGTAGATGTAGATAGATGTAGATGTAGATAGAGGTAGATGTAGATAGATGTAGATGTAGATAGAGGTAGATGTAGATAGATGTAGATAGAGGTAGATGTAGACAGAGGTAGATGTAGATGTAGATAGATGTAGAAGTAGACAGAGGTAGAAGTAGACAGATGTAGATGTAGACAGATGTAGATGTAGACAGATGTAGATGTAGACAGATGTAGATGTAGACAGATGTAGATGTAGACAGAGGTAGATGTAGACAGAGGTAGATGTAGACAGAGGTAGATGTAGACAGAGGTAGAAGTAGACAGAGGTAGAAGTAGACAGAGGTAGACAGATGTAGATGTAGACAGATGTAGATGTAGACAGATGTAGATGTAGATAGAGGTAGATGTAGATAGAGGTAGATGTAGGTAGAGGTAGATGTAGATAGATGTAGATGTAGATAGATGTAGATGTAGACAGAGGTAGATGTAGACAGAGGTAGATGTAGACAGAGGTAGATGTAGACAGAGGTAGATGTAGACAGAGGTAGATGTAGACAGAGGTAGATGTAGACAGCGGTAGATGTAGACAGAGGTAGATGTAGACAGAGGTAGATGTAGACAGAGGTAGATGTAGACAGAGGTAGATGTAGACAGAGGTAGATGTAGACAGAGGTAGATGTAGACAGAGGTAGATGTAGACAGAGGTAGAAGTAGATGTAGATGTACATAGATGTAGATGTAGATGTAGATGTAGATGTAGATGTAGATGTAGATAGAGGTAGATGTAGATAGAGGTAGATGTAGATAGATGTAGATGTAGATAGAGGTAGATGTAGATAGATGTAGATGTAGATAGAGGTAGATGTAGATAGATGTAGATAGAGGTAGATGTAGACAGAGGTAGCTGTAGATAGAGGTAGAGGTAGATTTAGATGTAGATGTAGATGTAGATAGAGGTAGATGTAGATGTAGATGTAGATAGAGGTAGATGTAGATGTAGATGTAGATAGATGTAGATGTAGACAGAGGTAGAAGTAGACAGAGGTAGATGTAGATAGAGGTAGATGTAGATATAGATAGATGTAGATGTGGACAGAGGTAGATGTAGACAGAGGTAGATGTAGACAGAGGTAGATGTAGACAGAGGTAGATGTAGACAGAGGTAGATGTAGACAGAGGTAGATGTAGACAGAGGTAGATGTAGACAGAGGTAGATGTAGACAGAGGTAGAAGTAGACAGAGGTAGAAGTAGACAGAGGTAGAAGTAGACAGAGGTAGAAGTAGACCGAGGTAGATGTAGACAGAGGTAGACAGAGGTAGAAAGATGTAATGTAGATAGAGGTAGATGTAGAAGCAGACATAGGTAGATGTAGAAGCAGACAGAGGTAGATGTAGAAGCATATAGAGGTAGATGTAGACAGAGGTAGATGTAGACAGAGGTAGATGTAGACAGATGTAGATGTAGATGTAGGTAGATGTAGAAGCAGACAGAGGTAGATGTAGAAGCAGACAGAGGTAGATGTAGATGTAGACAGAGGTAGATGTAGACAGAGGTAGATGTAGACAGAGGTAGATGTAGACAGAGGTAGATGTAGACAGAGGTAGATGTGGACAGAGGTAGATGTGGACAGAGGTAGATGTGGACAGAGTTAGATGTGGACAGAGTTAGATGTAGACAGAGGTAGATGTAGACAGAGGTAGATGTAGACAGAGGTAGATGTAGACAGAGGTAGATGTAGACAGAGGTAGATGTAGACAGAGGTAGATGTAGACAGAGGTAGATGTAGATAGAGGTAGATGTAGATGTAGATGTAGATGTAGATAGAGGTAGATGTAGATGTAGATAGAGGTAGCTGTAGATGTAGATAGAGGTAGATGTAGATGTAGATAGAGGTAGATGTAGATGTAGATAGAGGTAGATGTAGATAGAGGTAGATGTAGATGTAGATGTAGATAGAGGTAGATGTAGATGTAGATGTAGATGTAGATAGAGGGTAGATGTAGATGTAGATAGAGGTAGATGTAGATGTAGATAAAGGTAGATGTAGATGTAGATAGAGGTAGATGTAGATGTAGATAGATGTAGATGTAGACAGAGGTAGAAGTAGACAGAGGTAGATGTAGATAGAGGTAGATGTAGATATAGATAGATGTAGATGTGGACAGAGGTAGATGTAGACAGAGGTAGATGTAGACAGAGGTAGATGTAGACAGAGGTAGATGTAGACAGAGGTAGATGTAGACAGAGGTAGATGTAGACAGGGGTAGATGTAGACAGAGGTAGATGTAGACAGAGGTAGATGTAGACAGAGGTAGATGTAGACAGAGGTAGATGTAGACAGAGGTAGATGTAGACAGAGGTAGATGTAGACAGAGGTAGATGTAGACTGAGGTAGATGTAGACTGAGGTAGATGTAGACAGAGGTAGATGTAGACAGAGGTAGATGTAGACAGAGGTAGATGTAGACAGAGGTAGATGTAGATAGAGGTAGATGTAGATGTAGATAGAGGTAGATGTAGATGTAGATAGAGGTAGCTGTAGGTGTAGATAGAGGTAGATGTAGATAGAGGTAGATGTAGATAGAGGTAGATGTAGATAGAGGTAGATGTAGATAGAGGTAGATGTAGATGTAGATGTAGATGTAGATAGAGGTAGATGTAGATGTAGATAGAGGTAATAGAGGTAGATGTAGATGTAGATAGAGGTAGATGTAGATGTAGATAGATGTAGATGTAGACAGAGGTAGAAGTAGACAGAGGTAGATGTAGATAGAGGTAGATGTAGACAGAGGTAGATGTAGACAGATGTAGATGTAGACAGAGGTAGATGTAGACAGAGGTAGACAGATGTAGATGTAGATGTAGACGTAGACAGAGGTAGAAGTAGACAGAGGTAGAAGTAGACAGAGGTAGAAGTAGACAGAGGTAGAAATAGACAGAGGTAGAAGTAGACAGAGGTAGAAGTAGACAGAGGTAGAAGTAGACCGAGGTAGAAGTAGACCGAGGTAGATGTAGACAGAGGTAGATGTAGACAGAGGTAGATGTAGACAGAGGTAGATGTAGACAGAGGTAGACAGATGTAGATGTAGACGTAGACAGAGGTAGAAGTAGACAGAGGTAGAAGTAGACAGAGGTAGAAGTAGACAGAGGTAGAAGTAGACAGAGGTAGAAGTAGACAGAGGTAGAAGTAGACCGAGGTAGATGTAGACTGAGGTAGATGTAGACCGAGGTAGATGTAGACAGAGGTAGATGTAGAGGTAGATGTAGATAGAGGTAGATGTAGATGTAGATAGAGATGTAGATAGAGGTACATGTAGATGTAGATAGAGGTAGATGTAGACAGAGGTAGATGTAGACAGAGGTAGATGTAGACAGAGGTAGATGTAGACCGAGGTAGATGTAGACAGAGGTAGATGTAGACAGAGGTAGATGTAGACAGAGGTAGATGTAGACAGAGGTAGATGTAGACAGAGGTAGATGTAGACAGAGGTAGATGTAGACAGAGGTAGAAGTAGACAGAGGTAGAAGTAGACAGAGGTAGAAGTAGACAGAGGTAGAAGTAGGCAGAGGTAGAAGTAGACAGAGGTAGAAGTAGACAGAGGTAGAAGTAGACAGAGGTAGAAGTAGACAGAGGTAGAAGTAGACCGAGGTAGAAGTAGACCGAGGTAGATGTAGACAGAGGTAGATGTAGATAGAGGTAGATGTAGATGTAGATGTAGATAGAGGTAGATGTAGATAGAGGTAGATGTAGATGTAGATAGAGGTAGATGTAGATGTAGATAGAGGTAGATGTAGATGTAGATAGAGGTAGATGTAGACAGAGGTAGATGTAGACAGAGGTAGATGTAGATAGATGTAGATGTAGACAGAGGTAGATGTAGACAGAGGTAGATGTAGATAGATGTAGATGTAGACAGAGGTAGATGTAGATGTAGACAGAGGTAGATGTAGATGTAGATAGAGGTAGATGTAGATGTAGATAGAGGTAGATGTAGACAGAGGTAGATGTAGACAGAGGTAGATGTAGACAGAGGTAGAAGTAGACAGAGGTAGAAGTAGACAGAGGTAGAAGTAGACAGAGGTAGAAGTAGACAGAGGTAGAAGTAGACAGAGGTAGAAGTAGACAGAGGTAGAAGTAGACAGAGGTAGAAGTAGACAGCGGTAGAAGTAGACAGATGTAGATGTAGATGTAGATAGAGGTAGATGTAGATGTAGACAGAGGTAGATGTAGACAGAGGTAGATGTAGACAGAGGTAGATGTAGACAGAGGTAGATGTAGACAGAGGTAGATGTAGACAGAGGTAGATGTAGACAGAGGTAGATGTAGACAGAGGTAGAAGTAGACAGAGGTAGATGTAGACAGAGGTAGATGTAGACAGAGGTAGATGTAGACAGAGGTAGATGTAGACAGAGGTAGATGTAGACAGAGGTAGATGTAGACAGAGGTAGATGTAGACAGAGGTAGATGTGGACAGAGGTAGATGTGGACAGAGTTAGATGTAGACAGAGGTAGATGTAGACAGAGGTAGATGTAGACAGAGGTAGATGTAGATGTAGATAGATGTAGAAGTAGACAGAGGTAGAAGTAGACAGATGTAGATGTACACAGATGTAGATGTAGACAGATGTAGATGTAGACAGATGTAGATGTAGACAGATGTAGATGTAGACAGAGGTAGATGTAGACAGAGGTAGATGTAGACAGAGGTAGATGTAGACAGAGGTAGAAGTAGACAGAGGTAGAAGTAGACAGAGGTAGACAGATGTAGATGTAGACAGATGTAGATGTAGACAGATGTAGATGTAGATAGAGGTAGATGTAGATAGAGGTAGATGTAGGTAGAGGTAGATGTAGATAGATGTAGATGTAGATAGATGTAGATGTAGACAGAGGTAGATGTAGACAGAGGTAGACGTAGACAGAGGTAGATGTAGACAGAGGTAGATGTAGACAGAGGTAGATGTAGACAGAGGTAGATGTAGACAGCGGTAGATGTAGACAGAGGTAGATGTAGACAGAGGTAGAAGTAGACAGAGGTAGATGTAGATGTAGATGTAGATAGATGTAGATGTAGATAGAAGTAGATGTAGATAGAGGTAGATGTAGATGTAGATAGATGTAGATGTAGATAGAGGTAGATGTAGATAGATGTAGATGTAGATAGAGGTAGATGTAGATAGATGTAGATAGAGGTAGATAGAGGTAGAGGTAGATAGAGGTAGATGTAGACAGAGGTAGATGTAGACAGAGGTAGATGTAGACAGAGGTAGATGTAGACAGAGGTAGATGTAGACAGAGGTAGAAGTAGACAGAGGTAGAAGTAGACAGAGGTAGACAGATGTAGATGTAGACAGAGGTAGATGTAGACAGAGGTAGATGTAGACAGATGTAGATGTAGACAGAGGTAGATGTAGACAGAGGTAGATGTAGACAGAGGTAGATGTAGACAGAGGTAGATGTAGACAGAGGTAGATGTAGACAGAGGTAGATGTAGACAGAGGTAGATGTAGACAGAGGTAGATGTAGACAGAGGTAGATGTAGACAGAGGTAGATGTAGACAGAGGTAGATGTAGACAGAGGTAGATGTAGACAGAGGTAGATGTAGACAGAGGTAGATGTGGACAGAGGTAGATGTGGACAGAGGTAGATGTGGACAGAGTTAGATGTAGACAGAGGTAGATGTAGACAGAGGTAGATGTAGATAGAGGTAGATGTAGATGTAGATAGAGGTAGATGTAGATGTAGATAGAGGTAGCTGTAGGTGTAGATAGAGGTAGATGTAGATAGAGGTAGATGTAGATAGAGGTAGATGTAGATAGAGGTAGATGTAGATAGAGGTAGATGTAGATAGAGGTAGATGTAGATAGAGGTAGATGTAGATAGAGGTAGATGTAGATGTAGATGTAGATAGAGGTAGATGTAGATGTAGATAGAGGTAGATGTAGATGTAGATAGAGGTAGATGTAGATGTAGATAGAGGTAGATGTAGATGTAGATAGATGTAGATGTAGACAGAGGTAGAAGTAGACAGAGGTAGATGTAGATAGAGGTAGATGTAGACAGAGGTAGATGTAGACAGAGGTAGATGTAGACAGAGGTAGATGTAGACAGATGTAGATGTAGACAGAGGTAGATGTAGACAGAGGTAGACAGATGTAGATGTAGATGTAGACGTAGACAGAGGTAGAAGTAGACAGAGGTAGAAGTAGACAGAGGTAGAAGTAGACAGAGGTAGAAGTAGACCGAGGTAGAAGTAGACAGAGGTAGATGTAGACAGAGGTAGATGTAGACAGAGGTAGATGTAGACAGAGGTAGACAGATGTAGATGTAGACGTAGACAGAGGTAGAAGTAGACAGAGGTAGAAGTAGACAGAGGTAGAAGTAGACAGAGGTAGAAGCAGACAGAGGTAGAAGTAGACCGAGGTAGATGTAGACTGAGGTAGATGTAGACCGAGGTAGATGTAGACAGAGGTAGATGTAGAGGTAGATGTAGATAGAGGTAGATGTAGATGTAGATAGAGATGTAGATAGAGGTACATGTAGATGTAGATAGAGGTAGATGTAGACAGAGGTAGATGTAGACAGAGGTAGATGTAGACAGAGGTAGATGTAGACAGAGGTAGATGTAGACAGAGGTAGATGTAGACAGAGGTAGATGTAGACAGAGGTAGACGTAGACAGAGGTAGAAGTAGACAGAGGTAGAAGTAGACAGAGGTAGAAGTAGACAGAGGTAGAAGTAGACAGAGGTAGAAGTAGACAGAGGTAGAAGTAGACAGAGGTAGAAGTAGACCGAGGTAGAAGTAGACCGAGGTAGAAGTAGACCGAGGTAGATGTAGACAGAGGTAGATGTAGATAGAGGTAGATGTAGATGTAGATGTAGATAGAGGTAGATGTAGATAGAGGTAGATGTAGATGTAGATAGAGGTAGATGTAGATGTAGATAGAGGTAGATGTAGATAGAGGTAGATGTAGATAGAGGTAGATGTAGACAGAGGTAGATGTAGACAGAGGTAGATGTAGACAGAGGTAGATGTAGATAGATATAGATGTAGACAGAGGTAGATGTAGATGTAGACAGAGGTAGATGTAGATGTAGATGTAGATAGATGTAGATGTAGATGTAGATAGAAGTAGATGTAGATAGAGGTAGATGTAGATGTAGATAGATGTAGATGTAGATAGAGGTAGATGTAGATAGATGTAGATAGAGGTAGATAGAGGTAGATGTAGATAGAGGTAGATGTAGACAGAGGTAGATGTAGACAGAGGTAGATGTAGACAGAGGTAGATGTAGACAGAGGTAGATGTAGACAGAGGTAGATGTAGACAGAGGTAGAAGTAGACAGAGGTAGAAGTAGACAGAGGTAGACAGATGTAGATGTAGACAGAGGTAGATGTAGACAGAGGTAGATGTAGACAGATGTAGATGTAGACAGAGGTAGATGTAGACAGAGGTAGATGTAGACAGAGGTAGATGTAGACAGAGGTAGATGTAGACAGAGGTAGATGTAGATAGAGGTAGATGTAGATAGAGGTAGATGTAGATAGAGGTAGATGTAGATAGAGGTAGATGTAGATAGAGGTAGATGTAGATAGAGGTAGATGTAGATGTAGATGTAGATAGAGGTAGATGTAGATGTAGATAGAGGTAGATGTAGATGTAGATAGAGGTAGATGTAGATAGAGGTAGATGTAGATAGAGGTATATGTAGATAGAGGTAGATGTAGATGTAGATGTAGATGTAGATAGAGGTAGATGTAGATGTAGATAGAGGTAGATGTAGATGTAGATAGAGGTAGATGTAGATGTAGATAGAGGTAGATGTAGATGTAGATAGATGTAGATGTAGACAGAGGTAGAAGTAGACAGAGGTAGATGTAGATAGAGGTAGATGTAGACAGAGGTAGATGTAGACAGATGTAGATGTAGACAGAGGTAGATGTAGACAGAGGTAGACAGATGTAGATGTAGATGTAGACGTAGACAGAGGTAGAAGTAGACAGAGGTAGAAGTAGACAGAGGTAGAAGTCGACAGAGGTAGAAGTAGACAGAGGTAGAAGTAGACCGAGGTAGAAGTAGACAGAGGTAGATGTAGACAGAGGTAGATGTAGACAGAGGTAGATGTAGACAGAGGTAGACAGATGTAGATGTAGACGTAGACAGAGGTAGAAGTAGACAGAGGTAGAAGTAGACAGAGGTAGAAGTAGACAGAGGTAGAAGTAGACAGAGGTAGAAGTAGACAGAGGTAGAAGTAGACAGAGGTAGAAGTAGACCGAGGTAGATGTAGACCGAGGTAGATATAGACCGAGGTAGATGTAGACAGAGGTAGATGTAGAGGTAGATGTAGATAGAGGTAGATGTAGATAGAGATAGAGATGTAGATAGAGGTACATGTAGATGTAGATAGAGGTAGATGTAGACAGAGGTAGATGTAGACAGAGGTAGATGTAGACAGAGGTAGATGTAGACAGAGGTAGATGTAGACAGAGGTAGATGTAGACTGAGGTAGATGTAGACTGAGGTAGATGTAGACAGAGGTAGATGTAGACAGAGGTAGATGTAGATAGAGGTAGATGTAGATGTAGATGTAGATAGAGGTAGATGTAGATGTAGATAGAGGTAGCTGTAGATGTAGATAGAGGTAGATGTAGATAGAGGTAGATGTAGATAGAGGTAGATGTAGATAGAGGTAGATGTAGATAGAGGTAGATGTAGATAGAGGTAGATGTAGATGTAGATGTAGATAGAGGTAGATGTAGATGTAGATAGAGGTAGATGTAGATGTAGATAGAGGTAGATGTAGATGTAGATAAAGGTAGATGTAGATGTAGATAGAGGTAGATGTAGATAGAGGTAGATGTAGATAGAGGTAGATGTAGATAGAGGTAGATGTAGATAGAGGTAGATGTAGATGTAGATGTAGATAGAGGTAGATGTAGATAGAGGTAGATGTAGATGTAGATAGAGGTAGATGTAGATGTAGATAAAGGTAGATGTAGATGTAGATAGAGGTAGATGTAGATGTAGATAGATGTAGATGTAGACAGAGGTAGAAGTAGACAGAGGTAGATGTAGATAGAGGTAGATGTAGATATAGATAGATGTAGATGTGGACAGAGGTAGATGTAGACAGAGGTAGATGTAGACAGAGGTAGATGTAGACAGAGGTAGATGTAGACAGAGGTAGATGTAGACTGAGGTAGATGTAGACTGAGGTAGATGTAGACAGAGGTAGATGTAGACAGAGGTAGATGTAGACAGAGGTAGATGTAGACAGAGGTAGATGTAGACAGAGGTAGATGTAGATAGAGGTAGATGTAGATGTAGATGTAGATAGAGGTAGATGTAGATGTAGATAGAGGTAGCTGTAGATGTAGATAGAGGTAGATGTAGATAGAGGTAGATGTAGATAGAGGTAGATGTAGATAGAGGTAGATGTAGATAGAGGTAGATGTAGATAGAGGTAGATGTAGATAGAGGTAGATGTAGATGTAGATGTAGATGTAGATGTAGATAGAGGTAGATGTAGATGTAGATAGAGGTAGATGTAGATGTAGATAGAGGTAGATGTAGATGTAGATAGAGGTAGATGTAGATAGAGGTAGATGTAGATAGAGGTAGATGTAGATAGAGGTAGATGTAGATGTAGATGTAGATGTAGATAGAGGTAGATGTAGATGTAGATAGAGGTAGATGTAGATGTAGATAGAGGTAGATGTAGATGTAGATAGAGGTAGATGTAGATGTAGATAGATGTAGATGTAGACAGAGGTAGAAGTAGACAGAGGTAGATGTAGATAGAGGTAGATGTAGACAGAGGTAGATGTAGACAGATGTAGATGTAGACAGAGGTAGATGTAGACAGAGGTAGACAGATGTAGATGTAGATGTAGACGTAGACAGAGGTAGAAGTAGACAGAGGTAGAAGTAGACAGAGGTAGAAGTAGACAGAGGTAGAAGTAGACCGAGGTAGAAGTAGACAGAGGTAGATGTAGACAGAGGTAGATGTAGACAGAGGTAGATGTAGACAGAGGTAGACAGATGTAGATGTAGACGTAGACAGAGGTAGAAGTAGACAGAGGTAGAAGTAGACAGAGGTAGAAGTAGACAGAGGTAGAAGTAGACAGAGGTAGAAGTAGACCGAGGTAGATGTAGACCGAGGTAGATGTAGACCGAGGTAGATGTAGACAGAGGTAGATGTAGAGGTAGATGTAGATAGAGGTAGATGTAGATAGAGATAGAGATGTAGATAGAGGTACATGTAGATGTAGATAGAGGTAGATGTAGACAGAGGTAGATGTAGACAGAGGTAGATGTAGACAGAGGTAGATGTAGACAGAGGTAGATGTAGACAGAGGTAGATGTAGACAGAGGTAGATGTAGACAGAGGTAGATGTAGACAGAGGTAGAAGTAGACAGAGGTAGAAGTAGACAGAGGTAGAAGTAGACAGAGGTAGAAGTAGACAGAGGTAGAAGTAGACAGAGGTAGAAGTAGACCGAGGTAGAAGTAGACCGAGGTAGATGTAGACAGAGGTAGATGTAGATAGAGGTAGATGTAGATGTAGATGTAGATAGAGGTAGATGTAGATAGAGGTAGATGTAGATGTAGATAGAGGTAGATGTAGATGTAGATAGAGGTAGATGTAGATAGAGGTAGATGTAGATAGAGGTAGATGTAGATAGAGGTAGATGTAGATAGAGGTAGATGTAGACAGAGGTAGATGTAGACAGAGGTAGATGTAGATAGATGTAGATGTAGACAGAGGTAGATGTAGATGTAGACAGAGGTAGATGTAGATGTAGATAGAGGTAGATGTAGATGTAGATAGAGGTAGATGTAGACAGAGGTAGATGTAGACAGAGGTAGATGTAGACAGAGGTAGAAGTAGACAGAGGTAGAAGTAGACAGAGGTAGAAGTAGACAGAGGTAGAAGTAGACAGAGGTAGAAGTAGACAGAGGTAGAAGTAGACAGAGGTAGAAGTAGACAGAGGTAGAAGTAGACAGCGGTAGAAGTAGACAGATGTAGATGTAGATGTAGATAGAGGTAGATGTAGATGTAGACAGAGGTAGATGTAGACAGAGGTAGATGTAGACAGAGGTAGATGTAGACAGAGGTAGATGTAGACAGAGGTAGATGTAGACAGATGTAGATGTAGACAGAGGTAGAAGTAGACAGAGGTAGAAGTAGACAGAGGTAGAAGTAGACAGAGGTAGATGTAGACAGAGGTATATTTAGACAGAGGTAGATGTAGACAGAGGTAGATGTAGACAGAGGTAGATGTAGACAGAGGTAGATGTAGACAGAGGTAGATGTAGACAGAGGTAGATGTAGACAGAGGTAGATGTAGACAGAGGTAGATGTAGACAGAGGTAGATGTGGACAGACGTAGATGTGGACAGAGTTAGATGTAGACAGAGGTAGATGTAGACAGAGGTAGATGTAGACAGAGGTAGATGTAGATGTAGATAGATGTAGAAGTAGACAGAGGTAGAAGTAGACAGATGTAGATGTAGACAGATGTAGATGTAGACAGATGTAGATGTAGACAGATGTAGATGTAGACAGATGTAGATGTAGACAGAGGTAGATGTAGACAGAGGTAGATGTAGACAGAGGTAGAAGTAGACAGAGGTAGAAGTAGACAGAGGTAGACAGATGTAGATGTAGACAGATGTAGATGTAGACAGATGTAGATGTAGATAGAGGTAGATGTAGATAGAGGTAGATGTAGGTAGAGGTAGATGTAGATAGATGTAGATGTAGATAGATGTAGATGTAGACAGAGGTAGATGTAGACAGAGGTAGATGTAGACAGAGGTAGATGTAGACAGAGGTAGATGTAGACAGAGGTAGATGTAGACAGAGGTAGATGTAGACAGAGGTAGATGTAGACAGAGGTAGAAGTAGACAGAGGTAGATGTAGATGTAGATGTAGATAGATGTAGATGTAGATGTAGATGTAGATGTAGATAGAGGTAGATGTAGATAGAGGTAGATGTAGATAGATGTAGATGTAGATAGAGGTAGATGTAGATAGATGTAGATGTAGATAGAGGTAGATGTAGATAGATGTAGATAGAGGTAGATAGAGGTAGATGTAGATAGAGGTAGATGTAGACCGAGGTAGATGTAGACCGAGGTAGATGTAGATAGAGGTAGATGTAGATGTAGATAGAGATGTAGATAGAGGTACATGTAGATGTCGATAGAGGTAGATGTAGACAGAGGTAGATGTAGACAGAGGTAGATGTAGACAGAGGTAGATGTAGACAGAGGTAGATGTAGACAGAGGTAGATGTAGACAGAGGTAGATGTAGACAGAGGTAGAAGTAGACAGAGGTAGAAGTAGACAGAGGTAGAAGTAGACAGAGGTAGAAGTAGACAGAGGTAGAAGTAGACAGAGGTAGAAGTAGACAGAGGTAGAAATAGACAGAGGTAGAAGTAGACAGAGGTAGAAGTAGACAGAGGTAGAAGTAGACCGAGGTAGATGTAGACAGAGGTAGATGTAGATAGAGGTAGATGTAGATGTAGATGTAGATAGAGGTAGATGTAGATGTAGATAGAGGTAGATGTAGATGTAGATAGAGGTAGATGTAGATGTAGATAGAGGTAGATGTAGATAGAGGTAGATGTAGATAGAGGTAGATGTAGATAGAGGTAGATGTAGATAGAGGTAGATGTAGACAGAGGTAGATGTAGACAGAGGTAGATGTAGATAGATGTAGATGTAGACAGAGGTAGATGTAGATGTAGACAGAGGTAGATGTAGATGTAGATAGAGGTAGATGTAGACAGAGGTAGATGTAGACAGAGGTAGATGTAGACAGAGGTAGATGTAGACAGAGGTAGATGTAGATGTAGATAGAGGTAGATGTAGATGTAGATAGAGGTAGATGTAGACAGAGGTAGATGTAGACAGAGGTAGATGTAGACAGAGGTAGATGTAGACAGAGGTAGATGTAGACAGATGTAGATGTAGACAGAGGTAGAAGTAGACAGAGGTAGAAGTAGACAGAGGTAGATGTAGACAGAGGTATATGTAGACAGAGGTAGATGTAGACAGAGGTAGATGTAGACAGAGGTAGATGTAGACAGAGGTAGATGTAGACAGAGGTAGATGTAGACAGAGGTAGATGTGGACAGAGGTAGATGTGGACAGAGTTAGATGTAGACAGAGTTAGATGTAGACAGAGGTAGATGTAGACAGAGGTAGATGTAGATGTAGATAGATGTAGAAGTAGACAGAGGTAGAAGTAGACAGATGTAGATGTAGACAGATGTAGATGTAGACAGATGTAGATGTAGACAGATGTAGATGTAGACAGATGTAGATTTAGACAGATGTAGATGTAGACAGAGGTAGATGTAGACAGAGGTAGATGTAGACAGAGGTAGATGTAGACAGAGGTAGAAGTAGACAGAGGTAGAAGTAGACAGAGGTAGACAGATGTAGATGTAGACAGATGTAGATGTAGACAGATGTAGATGTAGATAGAGGTAGATGTAGATAGAGGTAGATGTAGGTAGAGGTAGATGTAGATGGATGTAGATGTAGATAGATGTAGATGTAGACAGAGGTAGATGTAGACAGAGGTAGATGTAGACAGAGGTAGATGTAGACAGAGGTAGATGTAGACAGAGGTAGATGTAGATGTAGATAGATGTAGAAGTAGACAGAGGTAGAAGTAGACAGATGTAGATGTAGACAGATGTAGATGTAGACAGATGTAGATGTAGACAGATGTAGATGTAGACAGATGTAGATGTAGACAGAGGTAGATGTAGACAGAGGTAGATGTAGACAGAGGTAGATGTAGACAGAGGTAGATGTAGACAGAGGTAGAAGTAGACAGAGGTAGAAGTAGACAGAGGTAGAAGTAGACAGAGGAAGACAGATGTAGATGTAGACAGATGTAGATGTAGACAGATGTAGATGTAGATAGAGGTAGATGTAGATAGAGGTAGATGTAGGTAGAGGTAGATGTAGATAGATGTAGATGTAGATAGATGTAGATGTAGACAGAGGTAGATGTAGACAGAGGTAGATGTAGACAGAGGTAGATGTAGACAGAGGTAGATGTAGACAGAGGTAGATGTAGACAGAGGTAGATGTAGACAGAGGTAGAAGTAGACAGAGGTAGATGTAGATGTAGATGTAGATAGATGTAGATGTAGATGTAGATAGAGGTAGATGTAGATAGAGGTAGATGTAGATAGAGGTAGATGTAGATAGATGTAGATGTAGATAGAGGTAGATGTAGATAGATGTAGATAGAGGTAGATGTAGAAGCAGACAGAGGTAGATGTAGAAACAGACAGAGGTAGATGTAGAAGCATACAGAGGTAGATGTAGACAGAGGTAGATGTAGACAGAGGTAGATGTAGACAGATGTAGATGTAGAAGCAGACAGAGGTAGATGTAGAAGCAGACAGAGGTAGATGTAGATGTAGACAGAGGTAGATGTAGACAGAGGTAGATGTAGACAGAGGTAGATGTAGACAGAGGTAGATGTAGACAGAGGTAGATGTAGACAGAGGTAGATGTGGACAGAGGTAGATGTGGACAGAGGTAGATGTGGACAGAGGTAGATGTGGACAGAGGTAGATGTGGACAGAGTTAGATGTAGACAGAGGTAGATGTAGACAGAGGTAGATGTAGAAATGTAGACAGAGGTAGATGTAGACAGAGGTAGATGTAGACAGAGGTAGAAGTAGACAGAGGTAGAAGTAGACAGAGGTAGAAGTAGACAGAGGTAGAAGTAGACAGCGGTAGAAGTAGACAGATGTAGATGTAGATAGAGGTAGATGTAGATGTAGATAGAGGTAGATGTAGATGTAGATAGAGGTAGATGTAGATGTAGACAGAGGTAGATGTAGACAGAGGTAGATGTAGACAGAGGTAGATGTAGACAGAGGTAGATGTAGACAGAGGTAGATGTAGACAGAGGTAGATGTAGACAGAGGTAGATGTAGACAGAGGTAGATGTAGACAGAGGTAGATGTAGACAGAGGTAGAAGTAGACAGAGGTAGAAGTAGAGAGAGGTAGATGTAGACAGACGTAGAGGTAGACAGAGGTAGACAGAGGTAGAGGTAGACAGAGGTAGAGGTAGACAGAGGTAGAGGTAGACAGAGGTAGAGGTAGACAGAGGTAGAGGTAGACAGAGGTAGAGGTAGACAGAGGTAGACAGAGGTAGAGGTAGACAGAGGTAGACAGAGGTAGAGGTAGACAGAGGTAGAGGTAGACAGAGGTAGAGGTAGACAGAGGTAGATGTAGACAGAGGTAGACGTAGACAGAGGTAGACGTAGACAGAGGTAGACGTAGACAGAGGTAGATGTAGACAGAGGTAGACGTAGACAGAGGTAGACGTAGACAGAGGTAGACGTAGACAGAGGTAGACGTAGACAGAGGTAGACGTAGACAGAGGTAGACGTAGACAGAGGTAGATGTAGACAGAGGTAGACGTAGACAGAGGTAGACGTAGACAGAGGTAGACGTAGACAGAGGTAGAAGTAGACAGAGGTAGAAGTAGACAGTAGTAGAAGTAGACAGATGTAGAAGTAGACAGATGTAGAAGTAGACAGATGTAGAAGTAGACAGAGGTATAAGTAGACAGAGGTAGATGTAGATCTAGACAGAGGTAGATCTAGACAGAGGTAGATGTAGACAGAGGTAGATGTAGACAGAGGTAGATGTAGACAGAGGTAGATGTAGACAGAGGTAGATGTAGACAGAGGTAGATGTAGACAGAGGTAGATGTAGACAGAGGTAGATGTAGACAGAGGTAGATGTAGACAGAGGTAGATGTAGACAGAGGTAGAAGTAGACAGAGGTAGATGTAGATGTAGATGTAGATAGATGTAGATGTAGATGTAGATGTAGATAGATGTAGATGTAGATAGAGGTAGATGTAGATAGATGTAGATGTAGATAGAGGTAGATGTAGATAGATGTAGATAGAGGTAGATAGAGGTAGATGTAGATAGAGGTAGATGTAGACAGAGGTATAAGTAGACAGAGGTAGATGTAGATCTAGACAGATGTAGATGTAGACAGAGGTATAAGTAGACAGAGGTAGATGTAGACCGAGGTAGAAGTAGACCGAGGTAGATGTAGACCGAGGTAGATGTAGACAGAGGTAGATGTAGATAGAGGTAGATGTAGATGTAGATAGAGGTAGATGTAGATGTAGATAGATTTAGATGTAGACAGAGGTAGAAGTAGACAGAGGTAGAAGTAGACAGAGGTAGATGTAGACAGAGGTAGATGTAGATAGAGGTAGATGTAGATATAGATAGATGTAGATGTGGACAGAGGTAGATGTAGACAGAGGTAGATGTAGACAGAGGTAGATGTAGACAGAGGTAGATGTAGACAGAGGTAGATGTAGACAGAGGTAGATGTAGACAGAGGTAGATGTAGACAGAGGTAGATGTAGACAGAGGTAGATGTAGACAGAGGTAGATGTAGACAGAGGTAGATGTGTGATGAATACAAGCCCCAGCTAGGCCCGCAAGAGACAAGGGTTCGCTCTTCTGTAACGAAATCTATAAGGAAGTTGGCACGGAAACTGCAAAGTACAAAAACAACGTTTATTAACCCTTAAGGGTGGTCCTACAATCCACACAACACTCTTCAGTATTGCAAGGAGTAGCACAAAGAACTTGCGTACATTGTCCCCTTTTATACACAACAGAGGGGCTCATGAGTGGGTGGTTACCACAGAGTTGAAGAACATTACCATTTAGGGTCATTCTCGATACCAAATCAATACATGGGCGGAGCTAACACACTCCTTGGGCCCGCGAAAACACATGGTCAAGCAAAGCTAATTATAACAGATGTAGTCAAGTCTGGGCATGCGCCAGACGGACAAGAGAGAGCTATTTATAACTGTTGCTAGGCAGATTACAAGAGCAACTAACACAGAGGTCGGACTCTCCTCGTGGTGAACACGTGGCAGCATGTCAATACAAAATGGAGTCCGGACTTCGGCCAACATAATGAGGAAAACACGATAAAAGGGAAACACTAATGTTTTCAGTAAATGCTTAATCACATTCTGCCTTAATTTACAACAGACGACCCTTTCAGCATTTACTGAAGACATCTGGCTTCCAAGAATAATCATCGTATATGTCAATTATCATCATTCCTTTAACCTCTTTAGCTAGACCCTTCTGGCGGGCAACATCGGCAATAGCTTTCTTATCTGGAATGCAGAATGGAATGCATACGGAACAGCACAATGGTCCACATTGAATACACATACAGAAAAGGAACAGAATTGCTACAATAACACAGAGACCAGTTAGAACCTTCCAACCCCAGGCAGTAACCAACGCCCAAAACCATCCAGAAAAGGACCAAGTGCCGTTTTCTGTGTGGACTTCAGCTGCTATTTTGTGCAGTTTATTAATGGCATTATAAACGGATGGCGTATGATCAGGGATGAACACACAGCAGCTACTTCCAATAATTTTACAGGCTCCTCCTCGATCAGCTAGCATCACATCCAATACCATACGATTCTGTAATGCAACAATCCTGGTAATCTGTAATTCTTCCGTAAGATTCCCAAGAGCAGCAGCAGTCTGATTAGTCACAGCTTCTACCACTCTTGTTAATCTTCGGATCTTCCTACTATTCAGAGCGGCTCCAACAAAGAAAAACAGTCCTAAATTAAAATCAATATACTGTTGCAAGCTGGTATCTGTTTGATCCACCTCATCAATAGATAGAGTACGTTTATATCTATTTACAGTCACATTATTCAGCAATTTCAAATCCTTATGATATGACGCAGGTGCTAAGAATACAGGAGGTAATAGGAATGATACATAGCATACCCCAGACCACCCAGCCGGCAAACGGTAATAACCTTTATTTCCACATACAAAATAGGTATTATGGGATGCTAGGAAGGTGCTGTTATTTAACCCATCAATGTTTAACACAGTTATACAATCACTGACACCGACAGGGATAAAACCCACACTCTGGACGCACAGGTCCGCTTGGGCTTGTGCTACTTGGATTACAAATTTATCCTTCCCCACAGTGTCTCTGGTGTTCGTGAAGATATAGGGGATGGATTCATTGTCTGGTTGGTACTCTTCCCATTCCCAAATTGTCCCATTCGCTTGTGGATATCCATTCTTGTCCTGATGGCATTCTTTATTAAGTCTGAAAAGCAATCGTCCCACTGTCGGTTTTCGAGTGGCAAACAACAGAGTGTACCATGCTCTACAAGAGCCATTGTGAGAGAAAGGAAGTGGTATGAATGGCGTGCCTCCTTTCTTCTGATGGGCTGGCATCATCCCACATATCCAACAGTTCGTAGCATTTGTAGCAACGTGGGTGTGATGCAGCATCTGAATGAAAGTGTTATTCAAATAGGATTGTCGATGCTTCAACTCTTGATATGGCAATGTATAAAAGTAGTGCTCCGCAGGCACTGGAGTCGTCAACACAAGTGTCTCTCGGGCAGGAGTTGCCTCCTCCACAAACCATGTGGTTATACCAATGATAGCTACTGTTAGCATGAACCCCAACGCACAAAGAATTTTCTTCTTCTCCATGTCAAAGGAAACAATACCCTGATATCTTCCTGAAACTAAAAGTCTGTCAGAACTCTTCCCCTTGGGCAGCGGTTGATTTCTTCACCAGCGGGCCAAGACGGGTGTCGCTACACTAATGCAGGGCTGATCCCCCCCCCTTGCCTCATTGGCTCTCCGTTTCACTAACCCAAGGGCCGTTCTGACAGTATGTCCCGGTACTGGAAACCTCACTTCCTTGGTCGCAGATGATATCGCCTTCCTCCAGAAGTCGTATGGTCCGAAAAGAGCTCCTCAGTGTCGTTTGGCTCTGCAGCACGGCCTGTCTCTGCTGCTAGGATGTCTCGTTGATCAGTCAGCACGGCAGACTCCACCAATCCGGGCGGTACCTTTCGACAGTGCAAGGAATGGATCCAATTCTTCCTGTTCGAGACTCGCACAGCCGTCCTCGTTGCAAGAAGGACTTGCTCAGGTCCGACCCATCTCGGCTCCAAACTGTTCGATCTGTCGAAAACCTTTATCATCACATGATCTCCAGGCCGGAGACCATGTCCTTCGCCAGTAGACCGATCAGGGAGCGCCTCTCGGACCTGTTGATGAATAGAAACCAAGTTATCCGTTAACTGTGCCAGATAATCACTCATCATCACACAAGGTACATCATACACAGCCTTAGGCCTTGGTGGACCCCAAATATTCATTGGGCGTCCAAATACTATTTCATAGGGTGTAAGGCCGGTTCGAGAGTGTGGCACCGACCTAATTGACAATAACGCCAGTGGCAAAGCGTCTGGCCAAGTCAAAGATGTTGAAGCTTGAATTTTGGCGATCTTAAGCTTCAGTGTACCATTATACTTCTCGACTAGTCCTGCAGACTGAGGGTGGAACACGGCGTGGAACTTCTGGGTGATGCCTAGGCCCTTCAAGACATACTTTATAACATCTGCTACAAAGTGAGGGCCATTATCACTCCACAGAAGTCTACAGACGCCGTATCGGGGGAAAAACTCTTTCAGCAATAGCTTCGCTGTAGTCATTGCAGTATTGTCTTTCGCAGGGTACGCCTCAACCCATTTACTGAAGGCGCAAACCACTACTAGAACATACTTCAAATTGTTACAGCGCTCAAGCTGGATGTAGTCCATCTGCAGAACCTCAAAGGGTGCAGTGGGTGTCGCAAACCCTCCTGCTGGAGTTCGCGTGCCTTTCCCTGGGTTATACTTCAGACAGATCATACAGGTCTGCACCACCCTCTTTGCCGTGCTAGCAATCTCTGGATGCTCCCAGACTTGGGTAAGCAATTTCACAATTGCGGAAGCTCCAACATGTGCTAGCCCATGTGCCATCTGGACCATAGGTTGTACAAAAGCCGTGGGTAATTTCCATCTATCCATCTGCTTATTTCTCCAGCAACCCTCGTCATCCAGTTCTCCTTCGCTAGCCCATTGTTCCCGCTCTTTGTCAGAAGCGGTCTTTTGTATTTCTCGCACTTCCTCCTTCGCATCATGCCATCTCTCCACCTGTGACTTCACTACATACATGGCAGTAGTACCGGGCTGCATCGCAGTCTCCCGTGCTACTCGATCCGCTAGCGCATTCCCTTCTCCAACCTTATCAACCACTTTCCTATGGGCGCTACACTTAACAATAGCGATTTTCTTTGGGTATGTCAATGCAGTTAAAAGGTTGTGGACTAACTCCCCATGCATTATCTGCACCCCATGTGACGTTAGAAACCCTCTCTCCTTCCAGAGTAGGCCGAAATCGTGCGCTACTCCGAAGGCATAGCGGCTGTCTGTGTAAACATTCACGCACAATCCTGTACTGAGCTCACACGCTCGTGTTAACGCTATCAGTTCCGCTGCTTGAGCCGATTTCTGTGGTATGCGTGCTGTCTCCACTATCGTGTGTAATGTGGTAATTGCATACGCTGCTGAAGTCGTACCATCTGGTAGCTTCAGGCATGATCCATCTACCCACAACTCTCCATCTACATCTGAAAAGGGCGTATCCTGGAGATCAATACGACCCTTTGTTTGTTCCTCAGTCACAAGAATACAATCATGCGCTTTCTGTGCCTCAGGCTGGGTCTCGGGGTATGGCAACAATGTGGCCGGGTTTAATGTCACGCACCTCTTTAACGTAATATGAGGAGCCAAAAGCGTCAGCTCATATCCCGTTAAACGGGCACTGGTCAAATGCTGCGTCTTTGTTTGATTAAGCAGGGCATCAACAGCATGGGGAACTAACACCAACAATTTATGGGACAACACAATTCCTTCACTTTGGCGTATTGACACAGCTGTCGCCGCTACCGAGCGAAAACACCCTGGTAATGCTCGGGCGACAGGATCAAGCACAGCCGAAAAGTATGCACAAGGGCGCTGCTTGTCGCCGTGCATCTGCACTAAAACTGACAATGCACATCCATCTTTCTCATGCACATACAACGAAAAGGGTTTTGCATAATCAGGGGTCCCTAACACTGGTGCTGAACAAAGGGCCTGTCTCAATTGCTGAAAAGCAGCGTCACACTCATCTGACCAGGGGATCGGGATGGGCGTGTCTTTTGTCAAGAGCGCTAGTAATGGCTTAGCTATGTGTGAAAACCCCAATATCCATTGTCTACAAAAAGAAACAAGACCCAAAAATGCACGCACATCCTTCTGCGTGGATGGCCTTGGTGTGTCCAAAATTACTTGGATACGATCTGGTGTGAGTGCACGCCCCTCTTAGACAAAAGGTGACCCAAATAAGTCACCTTTGGTCTACAGAATTGCAATTTCTTCCTAGAGACCTTGTGATTGTGGGATGCTAAAAAGGAAAGTAAGGCTATCGTGCTTTTCTCGCACAACTCCAGGGTGTCAGCCGCCAACAGGATGTCATCGACATATTGAATGAGGGCGACCCCCTCGAGTAAAACAAAGGAATCCAACTGTCGCTTCAAAGCCTGACTATAAATACTAGGGCTTTCTGTATAGCCTTGGGGAATTCTACAAAAACGATAAGATCTATTGTTTAATGTGAACCCAAAAAGAAATCGGCTATCAGGGTGAATGGGAATAGAAAAGAAGGCATTTTTCAAATCAATCACTGAGAACATGGTCGCCGTAGGCGGGACCAAGGTAAGCAACGTCGTGATATCGGAAACCACCGGGTACTGAGGTATCACGATCTTGTTTACCTCCCTCAAATCAATTATGAACCGATAGACCTTTGCATCCGTGTCCTTTTTCAAAATTGGGAGAATCGGACTGTTACAGATATTATAGGGAACTTCTTCCACTACCCCCACTGCGATCAGGTCTTGCACAATCTGTATGAGAGCCTCCTCGCCCTCCTGGGAAATACGATACTGTGGGAGGCGTGGTAGTACCGCCCCCTCCTGGACACTAATGTGGACCGGAGGAATCACCATTTGTCCGACATCTGTGTCCGAAGTCGCCCATAAAGCTTGGGGGAGGGTAGCCAACAACGCATCCTCTGAGATTGTACACATCCGCCCAGATCGGGGGTAGTTGTCATTTAAAATCACCCTCACACCCTCAGGGGAACAACGAATTGTAGCCCTAAAGTACTTTAACATATCAAGGCCCATAATGTTATCCGGTGTGTACGGAGCAAGCAGAAACGGACAAGGCGCAGAAAAACAATCAACTTTAAATGCAAGGGGCTGTGAAAGAGGGCTTCGGGAGAGTGTACCGTCAAACCCTACCGATGTAACTATTGAGCCGGATGGGGGAGCCCCCGGAACCAAGTACCTAGACAATGCACTACGTGTCGCTCCTGTATCCACTAGGAACTGATCAGTAGAACCTAAAACCTCAGCCGATACATAAGGACCCGTCTGATCGACCGGCACCTCAACTGATTCGGACCCCCATCCTACGCATTCCTATGCATGCTGAGAATCATGATATCCCGATCGATCGGTGTCCGATACATGATACTGGTGCTGGCGATCGAAAACGTTTGAGCTATCTCGGTGCTGTCCGGCAGTATCGAAACGGGCATTATCGTTGGAATTTCCTCTAAAGTTCGAGAAGCCCCCTCTACCTCTCGGGCCACCCGGAGCGTGCCCCTGACGCGAAGCACGCAACGCTGGGCAATCCCTGGCCCAATGGCCCAACTGCTTGCAATACGCACACTGGTTCCTATTCAAATCAGATCGGCCCGAAGGGGGACCATAAGATCCGCCCCTTCCCCTATTATTATTACCCCGGCGGGGCGGGCCATATACTTGTGCTAACATCACTTTAGTTTTAAGATCTTTCGATTTCTTCTCCTCCTGGCCCTTCGCCTCGTGCTCCTGACGCTCATAATACTGGGCAATGGTCAGAAGGGCCGTCGGTGTCGCGGAGGACCAAGAACTCTCACTCGCTTTCAACCGGGCCGCAACTGCCGGCAGCAGATTAGCCACATATTTGTCCGCGAAAAGGTGGCGGCCCGTGTCGTCAGTAAGCGACTGGCCACTAAAATCATGAAACGTCTCCTCAAAGCGCGTAAAGAAGTCCGCGACTGACTCGTCAACTTTCTGTTTACATGCAGCTAACATATTCCAGTCAATCTTTTTAGGGGGGATAATCGTCTTCAACTTAGCCACAATAGCCGCAGGGAGATCTAAAATATTCTGGGGTGGTTTCTGTGCGGGCTTCCGTTCCCTATCCTCGTCCTCAAGGTCAGACCACCGGGCCTTGAAGGCAACCGCATCATCTACCTTCCGAACAGAGCGCCACGTATCCGGCGGTAGGATAAGGCCAAAGAATAGGTCTATATCCGCTAAGGTCATAATGCAAGAATTCAAGGCCCCCTCTACTTCTTCATAGAAGGCCGCTGGATTCTTGCGGGGGTCGGGCAGCGCATTTTTTAATGCCATAACATCGGCCCTATGCCATGGAGTATAAACCCAATTATAAACAAAATATCCCCTTGCATCGGCGGAGTTAACATCCGAGCTAGTCCCTGCTCCCTTAGGAGGAACATACAAAGGCGCCGCCTCTCGCATTGGTTTAGCATGCACTATGTCATCCTTATCTGACTGGGAGGCGGATGGGTGGCCCCCTGCTGCAGACGAATCCGACTGCTTCTCCTCCTCCGTTTGTTGACGTGCTTTCTCTCTAAGGGCCAGCACTTCGTCCCGCAAAGCGAACAGCCGCCGAGCCGCCTCAGAAGCCTTAGGGGGAGAAAAAACACCATTACGTAATGCTCCGGCATCCGAAGACACGTCGGCAGGCTCAAGGACACTAGAATATTTTCGGAAAGCAGCAATTACTTCATCCGCGAAATGAGACAGAAAATACACCCTCTCTCTATCTTGCCACGACCCCCAAGCATGGAACAACTCATCCATAGACATCTTGCCCTTAAGTGCACGAAGGGAAAGTTTCCGAAGCTCAGCCATATGCTCGGCCGATAACATGGACCGTGTGTCGACCTTACCCGGAGCCGGGCCAGAATCTTGCGGCCGTGGAGCGGATGCGCCAACATAAGGGGGCGGAGAGCGATCTAGTAAATAAAAATCGTCATCAGGATTATTAAGGACAGGATAAAGCGGCTGACGAACAACATATTGACCCGAAACTTGTAGCCTACGCTCTTTCTCTTGTCTGTCCGTTTGCTCTTTGTCCTCCCGACGCTTCGCTTCCTGCGCTCGCATATGATCATTCTTTCGTTGCTCCTTATCAAACAGCGCTTTCTCACGTTTCTCTCGCTCACGCACTTCCTTCACCCATAATCGCACACACTCAAACATATCCTGACGAGCACGTTGCTTACACATACACTGTTCCACATACTCAATCTTACGTATATCAAACGATCCATACAAAGGCCATCGCAACTCAGGATCCTTCCTAGTATATTTCCTCCATAACGTGCTGTACATTATGGAAGAAAGACCATGCTTCACGTACATATCCCTATTAGGAGTCCCCTCTGGGGGAGCTGGAGCAGATTCCTCGAGGTTCAACCGGTTCCCAAGACAGCAGCACCACTTACGAAGTGCGCTAAAAGCAGGCATGCTAGGAATAATGCAAAATATGCAGTATTATCAAGAAAAATGGCACTTAATCGTTGCGCCGTTCAAAGTTTACACAGCTCCGGAGAAATTTCTCCACATTACCTGCCTATATGTGTTGCAACGCATATATTTTCACAAAGACAAATTCAAAATATGACTAGTCACCATCAATCAAACTCAAATAGCCAGACCAGGCTTCAAAACTCGGAGCAAGTACCGTACAACGGTTCTTACCAATCAAGAGTCCAGGTTCCAACTGCCAAGCTCCACAATCGCCCAAACGGCTCTCACGGCAGGACCGACAGAAGAGGTCTCAGTCGATGACCGGCGCCACCCAGACGGTCAGCTCGGAAGGGAAGGAAGAAAAACCTCGGGATGCCAGGGCTAAGACGCCGCTGGCAGTGATCACGTCCCCGGCCAAACTCCTCACCTTCGTCGCGACCAATCCTTCGAGCATCCGAGTCGCCGATGAGCCCCACGTGACGGGCGCCAATTGATGAATACAAGCCCCAGCTAGGCCCGCAAGAGACAAGGGTTCG